>NC_142121.1:3522500-4722500 GCF_056152115.1 Neolamprologus brichardi | reverse complement strand
ACAGTGCAACAAACACATTATCTTAAACCATGCAATCAGCCGCCACATAGAGGAAGTGGACCGTCAGCCACTGCCAAAACTGGAGTTATACTGGGAACCTCTGAGGATGTGAATGAATAGCATGGGAATAAATCTATGAACATGGAACAGACCAATGCTGGAAAGACCTTAAATACTTAGGAAACCACACTGTAATTACAGACAGAAATATATGTATAAAAAAAGACAATGTGCAATGAATCAATTCACGAAGAGAAAACAAAACGTGAAAAATGTGTCTTTAGGGGAAGTTGGGAAAGTTGGAACGCAATGATTCCGCCTGAATATTTGACAGAGGCGATTGACTTTGGTTTTGGATGATGAAGAAAACAGGTGTGGAGCTTCATGCACCACGAGAGACATCCAGTTCAAGCTTAGCTGCAGCTTTCTTGCAGATCTGGCACATGTTACAACGACATGAAGAAAAAGGAGGGAATTTGAAAAAAATGAGCCAAATTGAGCATAGCGTTAGAGGCCAGGAAGTTAAGCTCTGCAACATTCACGGCATCAGTTGGGATCCTTCTACACATCCACCTTAGTTTGCCTGCAGTCAGTCTACCTCTGCAAGCCAATTTGCTGGACTACTGCAATTCATTATTATCAGGATGTCCAAAAAACTCACTGAAAAGCCTTCAGTTAATCCAAAATGCTGCAGCTAGACTAGACTAGAAAGAGAGAGCAGATTTCTCCTGTTTTGGCTTCCCTTCATTGGCTTCCTGTTAAATCCAGAATTGAATTCAAAATCCTGCTCCTCACATACAAGGTCTTAAATAATCAGGCCCCATCTTATCTTAATGACCTTGTAGTACCATATCACCCTATTAGAGCACTTCGCTCCCGCTCTGCAGGCCTACTTGTTGTTCCTAGAGTATTTAAAAGTAGAATGGGAGGGAGAGCCTTCAGTTTTCAGGCCCCTCTTCTGTGGAACCAGCTTCCAGTTTGGATTCAGGAGACAGACACTATCTCTACTTTCAAGATTAGGCTTAAAACTTTCCTTTTTGCTAAAGCATATAGTTAGGGCTGGACCAGGTGACCCTGAATCCTCCCTTAGTTATGCTGCAATAGATGTAGGCTGCCGGGGGATTCCCATGATGCATTGAGTTTTTCCTTTCCAGTCACCTTTCTCACTCACTATGTGTTAACAGACCTCTCTGTATTGAATCATATCTGTTATTAATCTCTGTCTCTCTTCCACAGCATGTCTTTATCCTGTCTTCCTTCTCTCACCCCAACCAATCACAGCAGATGGCCCCGCCCCTCCCTGAGCCTGGTTCTGCTGGAGGTTTCTTCCTGTTAAAAGGGAGTTTTTCCTTCCCACTGTCACCAAAGTGCTTGCTCATAGGGGGTCATATGATTGTTGGGTTTTTCTCTGTATCTATGAAGCGCCTTGAGGCGACTTTTGTTGTGATTTGGCGCTATATAAATAAAATTGAATTTGTAGTAACTTTACAGATACATCAACCTTTGCCCATACTGTACACAGCTCTTGCTTACTGCAAGTTGTTAGACTTGATGTAATACTGGAGATTGTTCCATGGTGCCACACAGTGTTAAAATATGAAGGTGGTCACCCAACAAGAACATGGAGATAGCCACTGTTACTTTTGTTGTCCATTGAGGTTCAGCACTCTCCCTCTTTCCTCTTTAAAGCTTCCACCAAGCTGTGCACGTCACACTGCAAAAACAGTTCCAAGTTTATGTTTGTGCTGATCCAAAACTCACAGTTTAGCAAAGCCACCTGCACGCTGTGACCTTTCTCTTTTTCTTCAGCTAAACAGCTCCTGACTTTCTTTGAATTGGCTCGTTATTTAGCGCCAGCACCTGGTCGCTGGCCCCGCTACAGACAACTGAAAAGACGCTTCTGGTTTCCCGTTTCAAGGCAGCCACATGAAACGACACAAGAGCCAAAGACGACTTTGGCTCAGAGACACTTTTAAGAGTCCAACTAAGACATAAGCGGCATGCAAAAAAGACGAACGTGTTCAATGGAGATCTGAGGAAGTCCTTTGAAAGCAAATAGCTTTGAAGCGAAGAAATTCTAACTTGGCTTTCCTGTGAGGACTAATGTCTTCGTTGACCCTGTGCTTTCTTTTTCTGCCCAGGTCACCTCTGTGCACAGCGGGTGAGATGGTCGTCAGTATGGTTTCTCATCCATATGCAATGTTCTGAGAATGATTGTGGTCAACTATATTACAGCCAACCATAGGTTTTTGAGAGCAGCTTGCAGGTGTGAAGCGGTAAGCGAGGCAGCTTTAAAGTCCAAACCCTGCATCTCCAAAAGTAAAAATAAATTCTCTTTTTATGTTTTTTGAATGAGGATCCACTTTTGGGCCGTTTTTGGTTTGCAGAACAAAGTGACTGTGAATCCCACAAACCCAGGCTGTAATCTCAGTTATGCTTGCTGGGCAGCTTCCTTGTTTTCCCCTCAGTGAGTCAACCATGCAACATGAACAGAAAGAGCCAGTGGGGCTTTGTGTGCCGTTTTTAGTCAGGTATTTGTTCTTTTGACTTGTTTCTGTAACACTAACATTTTTTTACCTTCAACTGGCAACCTTGTTGTACTCTGTCAGTGGTAATTTTATATTTCCATGAATGATTTTAGACCAACCAGTCCACATATTTATTTTTCAGTTAAATGTTTTCATTTATTTGAATACATCTCATTTACATGAGCAACTTTTGTTACATCTGATCTTAAACAAAACAATCATTTGTATTTAAGGCAGGTTTGGTTTGGTGATCAGCTTTCTCGTAATTCTGCTTTTCCAAGACATTATTTCTGTGAAATATATCCGTAGTTGCAATTGGTATTCTGGGCGCTTGTGTTTCCAGCATTTAGATGCGAATGAAATCCTCCACATAAATGAATAAAAATGAACTGTGCTATGAAATTCACAAACAAAATGTCAAAAGCCTAAAACTACAGATGTAAAATGGAACCAGAAAAGCCAAGTATGACTCAAAACAAACCTCTTACAGAGCACTAGTAACAGCTTAAATGAATTCACTTGTAGTCTAAATTAATTTAGCAAAGATGGCACCGTGTTTCACTCCCCAATCCAAAAATTACACAGCATGAATTTGCTGCAGCTCTGATTCATGCCTCTGTTCGGCTGCTACTTTAAGTCAATGGAAGCTTAAATGAATTCATTTAATTTTCACATGTAGAAAAACAAATACTTTGTACAAGAAGAAACCAGCGGTCAAAAATGGTTCATGGTTTTGCTGGATGCCACCAACAAAACCTTTTTACAATGTCTGCTTAACCCTTTAAGACCTACCATAGAACCAAGTCCACCAGAGCTTATATTATATTTTTACATGCTGTGGAGCCATTTTTGGGAGCATTTCAAGTTGCTATACATCAATACAACCATTACAGCCTAAATTTTAATAATATGTCTGCATTAAGTGCATAGTAATTACATAAATTGCAAAAAAGTGCAATAAACTACAAAAAAATTGAAAATCATTTTTGTTTTTTTAACATATATTTCTAGTTAGAGAAATTTAAGAGGCTTATCCCTCAAAACTGTAAATACAAAAAAGTTGCACAAAATAGTTTCCCACCACAGGAAATTTATTTTGAGTGCCTTCATAGTTTTATTTTTGAAATACACCAATTTTTATACACTGCAGGAAAAACGAAAATAAATATTATACTGCAAATTTGCAAAAAAGCAGCATATGCATCAAAATAAACTATTTCCAGCAGTGCAATATGAGTCCTAAGCATCCCAGAAACGACACAGAAAGTCATAAAGTCAAAGATAACTTTTAAAAACACCAGTATAGGCTCATGAGGCCCTGATGGTAAAAAACTACATTTCCACAAAAATGACGTCACTTCTGGTTTCGGGCAGGTCATGGCGGACATGCAAAAGTTCGGGCTGACGTCTATTCCAACGTAGGAAGTGTTATGAACAGCTGATCGGATCGGCAAAGCGTGTTTCTGGAATATTATGTTTTTGTTGCTGCAAGCGCTTTTTATGCAGTTTTTGCAAAGTTATATGTGGAAGGAAACTGTGACCGAAGACAAGCTGATGGCATAAGATGTAAGTACAACTCCTCCGGTTTCATATGCAGAAAAAATTATTGCGCTAGCTTACGTGGTTGCAGAGCTACCGGGATTTAAAAGTAGTTACGCAAAACGGAGCGTGCCCGCTCTGACCGGCTTTAAAGGGTTAATCATGTTACCTACACTAAGCTCGCCCCACTAAGCACCTAATGGACGTGAATATAAACACACCACTGCAATCTACCACTATTAACTGTGTTTATCCCATCACAAGACTTGGCGATCTCAGCACATATCTATGTCTCCTTCTGCTAAGAACCATGTAGATCATGATTTCCAGATTTCATGAAGCTGGACCAGACCACAGGAAACACAGCTCTATATTAAATAAAGCCATTTTATTTTCTCCTCTGAGAGCTTTCAGTCAAAGGGAGACCAATAAGTGAGCTTTCTCCACGCTGCTCCACAGGGAGGTCAAATGAGTGGCAATAAGGGATTTAAACATTACACTGTACGTGTATCTAATGCACAACTTGAAAACTTGATCAAAACACTGTATAAACAAAACTGAACACAGTGAAGTAGTTTCTGGCTGAACAAATGTCTCGTCTGCGACTCATTAGTCATCACAAGCACGCATGCAAAGCGATTCGTCTCCGCCGCTGCATGTCTGAGCCCAAATCAAACTCACGTGAGGAATTCTGAATTCAAAAGGAATAAACGAAACTTAGATGAGACTCTTAAACTTTCTGCAGATGTGAAACTCAGGATCAACAACGACCTGACGTTGAACTAACTGAGCTTCGACTGGTTTCCATCCCGAAGGACCACTTAGACCATAAAGGAGGGAAATGACCAGAGTCCTCTCTGTTGGGCCCACCTGACCTACTTTCTCCTTCTGTGTTTGTCTATGAAAGTATGCGTGCGCGCGAGAGCACGGGAGAGTAATTTGTGCACGTTTAAGGCATTGTTTGCACAAGTGCAGCATTCCGGCTGAAAAAGCGTGCACGCATACAATAACTCTCATTGTAAACGGCGCTTTCAGCGACTGCGTTTGCAGGATGTTCTGTGCATCGTTGTGTTAGTGTGTGTGGGTTTGTGTGTGCTACAAGTTGGCAGCTGAGGCCACGGCTGCCATGTGTTTCCCAGCTGTGGTCGCCTGGCGCTGCTTTTGCAGACTCTGAGAAGGAGAAACGGACGAATATAAATACCGCCTTCCCCTCTCTGCCATTCTCCTGGGACCAACAACAGATGCCTTGTTGTACAGAAAAAAGGCGGATTTACCCCCAGAAACAGATTGTGTGACTCTGCAAATTAAGGTAGCAGTTTGGTGTGACCTGGAAACATCTGAAGTCATTTAAGGCGGCAAAAGCAGTGAAACAATGAAGGGGTGCATTTTTCATTTTTAATCACTTTCTTATAATCTTTAAGATTCTTATTGAACTTTTTTTAGAATCATCTCATTCGCTTAGTCTGACGTAGAAGTCTTTTATGCGGTGGGAGAATCAACCATGCCTACGCTGTGTTAGAAGTCCATTCTTACAGGAACGTGAACGAAGCATTTGCAACTAAGCATCTGCTATTGCTTCACATTAACAACGTTTAGCTGGTGGCTTGTATTGTGAAGCATTTATAGAAAAGTCCAGCAGACAAACTGCAGACAACCCGTCTACGCAATCTGCAGTTTTGCACATGTTAAACATAAGATTAACACCCTCCTGTCACAGCTTCTCACTCTCCAAAGTCTTTAAAGGTTTACTATGAAGCAGCTACAACTAGCCTTAGAAATTGACGATGACTGTTGTTAAAAAGGGGTTTTGATAATCTCACATACCGGTCCATAAATAAACACCTTTTATCGCGTTTACATTTAGGGTTTATTAGGTCCAGAAAATACCAATTGTTACGACTGTGATCGTAATCATGTGTAAATTTGAGTGTCCAGGTGCTCCTCCGGGATTGGTGCATCCAGGGTGGATGCCTCGCACCGATTGGCTGCAGACCGGGAGGCAGCGGACAAGAAGAGACCGCCGGCGACTGCTACTTCATTCATCCTCGGCCCAACCCAACCGGCAGACCATTCACTGTGTCACTGTGTTGATATGTTACTTGATGTAAGAGCATGTAGGGGTGGACCGCCTTTTTGTTTGATCAGCTTTCTCCTGTTTTTGTTAGGCAGGGAGGAAAGTGATTGTCGTTTGGTTTAGTTCTTTTTGGGTAGGTAAGTTGTTTATTCCTGAGATAGGTTACCTTTTGTTTGTTGTTTTGGCCTTGGGTTCACCCTGACGTTACGATATGCTCCCTTCCTTGGTTTAACTGCACTTATTGTAAATAAATCACTGTCACAAAATATTACGTGTGTGACGTGCTGCTTGGGGATGGACGGGGATGGATCACCCTTTATGTTGTGGTCTGGCCTAGACTGGCCATAACACAATGTATGCAGCATTTGCATTGACTACCAAAGGAGTCTTCCATCAACAAAAAATAAGATGGCATGGAGAGCAACCAAAGGTTTCACACATGCATGTCAGCTTTGATTACCCATCAAAGCTGCAGATACCATTGTCAATGTCATTTAACCTGCCAGCTCCTCAGAACAAACAGGATGTCAGATTGAGCTCATGTGGGAATACTGCACTACTGAAGAGTGGGAGTCGTGTGTCCTACTTCCTGCACTAACTTCCTCAACTAAACCAATTTTCCACATTGACAAAGTGGCATCGGCAGATTCCTGCTACATGTGAGAAAGGACAATGTCCAAAGCTGCCCTAACCCGATTCTCACAACAGCTGATCAGCATCAGCTGACTGCTCAGAAAACCCCATTCTATGCGTCCAGCTGACTAATCTCATACGGGGTACCTTATTTAAGGTACGAGGGCCATCCCAAAAGTAAGGTCTCCAAAGCAGTGGGGTAGAGAAACTGTTCGTACGGCTGTTCGCCACACTGTTGTGATTGGTGCTTCCTCCACTCCCAAACAAGAATGAGCAGCTTCGCTGGGATACTCAATCTTGGCTTGGCGGCCCTTGAAAATGGAGCTCCTGTTCAATGCTACCGCCAAGTGCAAAGTTCGTGCAGTTATTCGACTTTTGAACGCAGAACGCATTAAACCAGTTAAAATTAATCGCCAATAGACAGAGGTGTATGGACAGTCGTGCATGGATGTCAAAAACGAAAGTTTACAGCCGGTCGTACGAACAAACGGCATCGAGTGGATTGCTCAATGCTTGCTGAAGGAGACAACGGCGAGCTGGTATGACATGGGCAGTCTAAAACTGCCACAACATCTACAAAAATCCATCGACTGAAATGGTGATTATATAGAAAAAGAAATCATTTTTCAATAAACAGCTGTTTGTATTTCTAAAAAAGTAAATTAAAATAAAATAGGAAACATTACTTTTGGGATTGCCCTCGTATGTTAGCAGTTTCCCGACAGTTGATGTGCATTAACAAGTTTCTTGCAACACACCTCCTGTTGTCACTGATCTTGCTGCTCTCTAGCTTATGCTTTTAATGTTTATGCATGCAAAGACAGGGATGTCCCAGAACATGCTGCTGTAACTAAATTACTGCAGAGGTAAATAATCTTTTAACTAGAGTGGCCTGACCTCAACTTTGAGAATGTCTAATCTGTCTGTTACAAAGGATATTTTGCTTGGAGTGATTCAATTGAAATGTGGAGCTGCTATCCCGAGACTGCTCACACCTTATTGACGTACATTTTTATATTCTCCCTTGAAATTCTCAGTTACCTCCATCTCTGCTCAGTTTAGGAAACAAGCCTTGATTTTAAGGTACAAAACCCCTTTGAAGCCGCCTGACCAACTGGACAGCAGAGATAACCTTGTTTTCTTTGTCTCAGCATCTTAGCTTGGTGAGCATGAGAAAGGCCTTATTCTGGGACATGCTTCAAGCCTCGGAGCTTTTAACTTCCTCTAATGACTTTATGGCTTTTTTGGAAAAGTGTCAAGTAACTGAGTGCACTCACAAAGACAATCTATGATTCTGGCGGCTTGGATGGAGAAAAAGTGGGTTAAGTGGCCTAGCGAGGAATGAATTAGAGAAGAATTGCTTTGCAGGGTAAACAAACTTCAGGGCTCTGTTTTATCACAGCAGACCCGAGAGTGTGTTTAAATCATCGTGTTTCACATAGTGTAATGGGGATATTTTTCAGGCTGAATATAACTCAAGAGATCTGCGAACAAAGGTAGACAAACACCGACTCTCTGCTACTTATGGCGCAAGTGCACACTGAAAATGGGTGCAGTCTATTGCCAAAGACAAAAAGAGAAGGGAGCTTTTCATTCATTACAAACAAATAAGAGCTAACCTTTAAAGTGTGAATAAAAACTGTTTGCCAGGCCTGTAAACTGATTAAAATTCTTTAAGTCTTCTTTGTAAGACTCAAAGATGAGAGAGAAGAAAAAGGACAGAGAAGGGCTTCAACGTCTCAAGGCAAAAGAGAATGAGCTTAAAGCCAAATGACAGTGTTTGTTTCATTCAGGAATCATTTGAAACCATGTCTGGAGCTGAAGGCATCCAGAGTTTAAACCAGCAAAAACAAACAGTTCATTCTCCCATCAGCACTTTTCACGCCAAACCAGACCAAAAAAAAAAAAAAAGGCTAATTGAGGACTATCAAGCAGCACTGCTGCAAACCAGTTCTTTGAACTTCTTCTTCCATCACTAACCTCAGTAAACACCAACTTAAGTACTTTAAGAGGAGACGCAATCTCATCTCACTGTGCACTCAATTGTTTCTGACCATGGTTGTCAAAAACCAGAAGAAAGATATCAGTGATTAAGAGATTCTCAATTTTGGCTCATCGTCACGACTATATTCTAGCAAGTAAATTGTCAATAAACTGGCTTATTTATTTATTTAGCACTTTTCAACTTATACTGAGAACTCAACATGGTTCTTCACTACAAGCCACATATCCCTGTTCAAACATACGATACACAAAATTCACGGTTCGATACTTTGGTGTCCCGGTTCGATATTTTTTCGATACAAAAAAAAAATGTTCATGCCTTTTTGTCATTTATTAAAATTATAAATATATATTTTAACTGAAAAGTACAGTTTTTAAATTTAATGTTGCTGAAACAACAAAGTAATAATAAAAATAAATCTGATGGAGAAATCACTCATCTTTGGAAAAGAGAGTTTATTACAGAGAAATGGCTCTTTCCAAAATAAAAGCTATACTATACGCTTCTTCTGGGCTATATTCTCAGCAGCATATTAAACATATCAGGTCCCCATAAGGAGAATCATGTGCTAACGGCTGTCTAAATGACTCGGGTAAAGTTTGTAGCATGCGTGCTTGTTGTTTTTGTCTGCTTCCACTTGTCTTTGCACTAGGATGATGTCGGAGTAAATGTGCAGTCATATTCGTTGTGTTCCCACTAGTGCCGTCAGCGTTAATCTGAAATGACGTTAACGCCACAACACGGCAAATCTCCATTAACGAGCTACCGCGGATCGCCCCGTGTGTGGGGCTGGACGGCCAACACGTTAACGAGCTAACTGCGCTAACGCACTAGTTCCCACCAATGTAATTGAGCATTGCGTGGCACATCCAACATACTGTTTTACTTTAGTCCATGACATGCTTACCTTCAAGGTCATACGTCACATGAAAACCAAAATAGTTCCAAACGCCACATCTGAATGAGGGTGGGGGAGGTTCAATTTGCCATGTTGCAAAAAGAGCTTAGCTTCTGTCTGCTAGCTTGCACTGCGCTCAGTGAATCTGCGCTCGACTACTCCGCCTAGGCTGCACTGTCGAGCGCAGATCCACTGAGCGCTCAACACAGACAGCATCGTCAGAAGAAAAGTTGATAAAATAAATTAAAAATTTTGTATTGTTCGATACATATGCGTACCGAACCGAAAGCACTGTATCAAACGGTTCAATATCAATACAAGTATAGTTGCACCCCTAGTATTTACATATAACAACTTATTCTTTAAGGTATTTTATAAAGTTTTTTTTTAACCTAACACATTCAGAGATGCATCAGGGACAATTTGGGGTTCTGACTACTGACTAAGGACTATAGAAGTCAGGGGTCGTACCAAACACCCGCTCTATCCTTGTGGCCACTAGAAGGTAGAGTCAGGTGCTACTATATTGAGGATTTCAATTTACTGAATATTTATTTATTTATTCTCAAGGAGGTGGATGCAAATTTAGCAAAATAAGAAATCATGCAAAAGAAAACAAAATGAAAAAAATTATGTGGCAAGAGACTGCCAACTGGTTTTCCCCCAACATTAACAAAGGTGCTTTTGCACATTCTAATCCCAGATTCAAACCATCTCGGCTCATCTAGGCTCTTGCCCAAAAGCAGTTCATCAAAAAAATGTCTCTGTACTTGCCACAGACCACACCACTATACATGTTCAGGGGCTGGAAGATGTCGACTTCTCTGGAAACATTATTTTGGAGATTTTATGCACCACATCAGCATCTTGAACCTTCCAACTTCCTCTTTCCTGACATCATTCCTGGCTGTCAAAATGAAACATTAAACACAAGACAGACTGATAGGGACTAGAGCGTGGCGGGCAGATGAACATCTCTTTTAGCTGCTGTTGCTCAATAAGATTTTATTCAGAGGAAGTGAGACAAATCTGTTCAGTGATTCATGTGCTTAGTTACAGATGCAAAGAACCATCATTTACTGCTCACCAAAGGGAAAAAATCTAAATATGACAGATAACTATCTTCAGTAATGAGACATGTGGGTATTTGAGATTAGATAAAACGTTGTCCTACTCAGACTTCAGACACGTCAAGTCTTGAATTCAACCGATCTGTTGAATTAGTTTCATTTTTCTTGTAAATTCCCCTTCAGAGCTGAACTCCATAAACTGATAAAGATAATCAAAAGCTACATGACACATTCACATTCCCAGGGTGTAACGTGGTGCTGTTCTGTCAAACCTGTGGAGAAGACCGCCATGATGCACTGGGTGGAGAATCTCAGGTTTTACTCCAAACTCAGTACATACTGACATTTGTAACTTGCTGTCACTTTTAAATGGATTGGGTAGCTTTTATTTTCGATTGTACAGGGTTTGAAAAGGCTCCATTAGAACCCAAATCTTCTTCTAAACATAACCAAGTAATTTTGGTGCCTTGTGCCACTGTTGTAGCTTCTGTGTCCACGAGCATGCAAGGTTGTTCTTTTCACATAAATTCAATAATTTGAGGCTTTGCATAGACCAGTGGTTCTTAACCTGGGTTCGATCGAACCCTAGGGGTTCGGTGAGTTGGTCTCAGGGGTTTGGGCAGAGCCTCCGCCGTGACATGCACGGCTCATTTTGTGCACCAGTAAAAAACATATCTACGTCTTGAATTTGAAAAAAATCATATTTTATTTTTCACTAAAGAGGGGTTCAGTGAATTCCCATATGAAACTGGTGGGGTTCGGTACCTCCAACAAGGTTAAGAACCACTAGCATAGACGTTTGTTAGCCAGTCAATTTGTTGTGGCCACTAAAGTGTCAGGGTACCAACTGAAAGGTTGGTGGTTGGATTCCACCAATTGTATACATGTTAGAAGAACTTTGACTCTCATGTACAGTAGAAAAACACTTTTTTAAGAACCAGTTCATTTAAATCTAACCAGTGAGTAAATGTTAAAATAAGAACCATGTAAAAATCAGCAGAAAAACCAACAAATGAAACATGTACTACACCATCCCGACTGACCAACTTGTGAATTACTATCACTCTATATGCAGATTTTGTAGCTTTTTGTAACTAATATGGCCAATTATCGGCTGGTGCATCCAGTTACAGAGGTAAAAAAAACATCTTGTGGTTACTTCTGCAACACCAGTAGCATCTAGCAGAACATCAATATTTGGCACCCAAGGATAGGCCATGTAGTAGAAACGTAATCAAGGTAAAGTAGGAGCTTAAAATCTTTATTTTTAGACAATACTTCAACATCATTGTGTCACGCATTCTGTTCACATATGAATCTTAAAAATATCCTTTGTGAGAGTCCTCAGGCCTCTCCCTCCTCATCCCATCAATGAGAATATGCATACTTAATTGCTGCTTACGTACAAAGCAAAACAGCATGGTAAGTAGTAAATGGACTGATTCTTATATATTGATTTTCAAATCTGAGGATTCAAAGCGCTTTATACAACATTCCTCATTCACCAAAACACCCATTCATACAAACACTTTTTCTGTGCTTAAGCGCTTCCTATCTAACATTCACACGCAGTCATACTCGGACGGATGCATCAGAGAGCAACTTGGGGTTAGTATCTTGCCCAAGGATATTTAGCGTGCAGGCGGGGCTCAAATCACCAACCTTCCGGTTAGTAGACGACTTGCTCTACCGCCTGAGCTACAGCCGCCCCGGAGCATACTATAAGTATATTAATAGAAAAGTTATCTTGACCACTCAAGCTGCAAATATCCCTTAATGGCCTGGAAGAATCAGCAGTAAATATGAGGTCGAAGGAAAGAGCTACTTTGATTGCCTTTTAGACTCCTGTAGCATAGGGGGGGGGGGGGGAAAGAAAGAAATCAATCACATCAAATGAGATCCTTAAAACGATGCAACTTCTTAGTCTTCTCTAACAGAGCAAATAAGAATAACGTGATGTTCCAGAACTCGGAGTAGCCTCCGAGGAGTGGACCTGCACTCTCACAAGGTAACAGGATCGCATGAGAACAAGCCAATTAGTGGAAATGGATGTTTGGCTTTTCGGGTTGCGCCTAGCTTCTAACTTGTGTGGTGTTGTGTGCGAGTGTGTTTGCATGGATGGGGTTTCCAGGAAGCTGCATTCAGCACAGTGCAGGATCAGATAACCCTCCTCCTACTTCTCTCTCAGATCTGATCTTAAACAGAACCGTGTTTATAAAAGATGTCCGAGACAATAACCAACATCCGACTAAAAGAAACAATTACAACATTCAGAAAATCAAAATCTTTCAAACAATTTAAATCAGGGGATTTTTATTTTTTACAAGTCCAGTTTAATGTTCTGGTGATTAAATCTTATGCAAGGTTCAATGCATCTGCAAAAGGCTGAAAGGCTTGCTTCGAAGCACTCAAGTTAATGGAAAGCTCCAATATCTTTATGTGCAAAATGTTGTCAACTGTCATTAGAAAACAAGTTTGTGAAGTGAATTTATCTGAGTTGTATCTTCTTCCACAATTGAGAGCTGTCAAACTGATGAACTAGAGTTGTCTTTGGTGATGTAGTTAATTTACTAAAGAGAGGAAAGTGTCAGCCACTGGTCCTCCCCATAGAGAGGGAGAAACGTGATATTCCTTGGGACTGAAAGTGTTTCCTGAAGGTAATCGCTGTGTTTCGGCTGGTTGTAAACATGCAAGGACACGGTGATAGTGAGAAGCAATATAAACTGAGTTCAACACCTGCATTCCCTCGTGACTCAACATAATGGGCCAATCACAAACTGAAGGGGATGTAATTTTAGAGTAACTGTCAGATCCAGCTCCAAGATGTCGAAGGAGGTGGTTCTCTGAGAGCCACAAAACCCAAACTAATGAATAGTTCAGACTGTTCCCGTCACAGTCACAGCAACATGGGGATAACTCATCAGGCTTTAGATCAGCCTTTAAAAGTGATTCTTTAAGGAACTGATCTTGCCCCTCTTACACTCTTGCGGCGCCAGTCTACATTTTTATATTTGCAAGGGTCGTGATGCGTTTGGACCATTGATGGCTTTTGCCTGACAAAACTACAGTCAGAGGAGGTTTCCTCATTATGGGAATACTCTGACCTCGTTTGAACCCTGATCATATCTGTCCATGTTTCTGTTTCTGTATCCTGTCTGAAATGTGAAGTTTAAATAAGAAAAAGGTTTGACAACCATATTTTATCAGCCCCCCTCTGAAAAAAAGGCAAAAAATTAACAAAAGCACAATAACAGAAATTCAAATTCAAATGTCCAACAAGTCGAAATAAAGAAAAAGAAGAGGACGAATACAACAGAAATGTTATCCTAGACAAGTGAACATTGTGAGTCATCTGCTCAAAGATGTTCTTTTTTACTTTATTTGCATTTAATTATTTTTTTTTTTCCATCCAAGAAAGCTGGAGTGCATTTAAAATTACCTTGTCACATTCAACATGCAGCTTGCTCTAATCTCCAACACAAATTTCTGACCTTTGAAGGGCTGAAGGCAAACCACACGCTGACATGTATGACCAAACCCTGTCTCCAGACGTGCCTTCCTTTGAGCCCATTGGTTTTAATCCTTGCTGGAGATGTTTCCATTAAATTATTACAACCATTTCTGAGCGTGGTGATGTGTAAGCCCTGTAGCGCTATGTGCAATAATAAAAGTGCGACATGCCTTTAGGTATGTGCAAATCCTAATCAAACAACATCAAAACGTTATTCGCCTACTTAACCTGTCAGGTGTGTATTTGAGTGGCTCGCAGTGACAGGTGAGACAAACACAAAGCCAGCATACGTACATAAAACACAAATTCTGACTCGTCCTTGTAAAGCATCACTCCTATACTGCATGACATATTTGCTAATATCATGTTTTGCTTGGCATTTATTCTGAAGTTATTCTGAATCAAGCAAGTTAAAGATATTTAATTTCAAAATTAAGAAATAATTATCCTTGTAGTATCTTTACCACTGCAGAATTTCTAACTTGCATTTGACTTTTAGGATTTATTTGAAATTGATTTGGTAATTTAAATAAAACCAGATGAGAAACTCTATATGAACAAAAAACCCCCCCAGACTTTTATACTTGGATACTGATTTATGAAATAAATAACAGATGGTGTAGATCTGAAAGGCAGTGAAAAGATCTAAAATACCCTCAGCTTTCCGTGCCTCCTTCTGCAGCACAGTGACGCTGCAACACTGAAAAAAGTCAAAAGGGGTCAGATCTACTGTCGTCCATTCCTGGTTTTAATTGACCATTTCACCAGCAGGAAACCACGACTCAGCAGGACACTGAGGGATTAGTGTCAACAGATCATCTCAGACTAAAACCCATTTTACTGCTTTTTTTTTTTCTTAAAATATTGCTTCTACAGCCACTCAACCAAGAAATGACCTCTCATGCAGAGATGTGCAGGTTCCTGCGTAGCTGCAAAGCTGTACAGTAAGTCTGTACATGAGGTTAATGTAAAGGTGTGTAGACATGTTACACCAGAGGAGTGATGGTTTTTAACATTAACTTAAAGGAGTTTGATTTATTACACCATGATGGGGTCATAAAGAGGTCAGGTGACAGAAAATCCTTAAGTTGAAACTAAATCTGCGTACAGATGGTACCTCGATGGCTCGGTTGTATTAGTTGGAAAAAAAACTTGAGGTTGGCTCCAAAAGAGAGCCAGGTGCCCCACATGTTAATAACATCTTTAGAGTCTGATACAAAAATGGTTTTTAGTAATAGTTGTAATAGTTTCCCCTTCATAACAACTGTACTGTGGTAGTTTTGTTATAACTCACATGTTTATGTTGTGTTAAGGCTTAAAGTTTAGATTAGCAGTCTTATGTAGCCACTAGCTAAGCTATGCTTAGCTAGTGGCTACATAAGACTGCTAAGTAGCTAACTAGCTAGCTAAGCTATGTTTAGCTAGTGGCTGCACTAACTAACTCAAGTCACTTGGAAGTCGTAATTTCTGAAGTCAGAGCAGCCCCACCAAGTCCAAGTTAATAACCCAAGATGGGAGCACTGAAAGTAAACAAGAGTAAAACTAGAACTTTTAGTTTGTATTTGTGACTCATTAAATGAGCCATTCACAGAACACTGAGCAGGCTCCATCCATGACCATGCTGCAGCAATGTTTTTAAGCAAAAAAAAAATTGCTCCGTTCTGGTGATGAGTGCATCGCTCTATTGTGCTAAGAAGCTACATAAATCATGTTTTTCCTGCTTTAATATTGAAACATAATCAACTTTGGAGCGACGTCACTCTTCTTCCGACCTCTGAGATCAGGAAAACAGCAAC
Source organism: Neolamprologus brichardi (assembly GCF_056152115.1). NCBI lineage: Eukaryota > Metazoa > Chordata > Actinopteri > Cichliformes > Cichlidae > Neolamprologus > Neolamprologus brichardi. The sequence goes on along the minus strand of NC_142121.1, from coordinate 4,706,446 downwards.
TGAAATAACTCTGAATGGTGTTTGTGCAGCTAGTCCTTTATTGAAAATTTTAAAAATTGTCATCATTTAAAAAATAGTTTGAGTGAAAAACTTTATAAGTTAACACTTACTATTATTGCACCAAGTCCACAAACCAAAGGCTGTGAAAATGTCGGCTAAGTACACCCATATGGAAAAGAAATAGTAAAAACTTATAAAAGACTTGCATAAGATGTGGCCTACTTCATATAGTGAATCATATCAGGCTTATATGATTTACTCATGAAAGTGGCCACTTTCTCATTACTTTCATATATTGTTTTTAGTAAGTATCCAAAACATACAAGTTTCATTATATCATTTTTCAAGGGATCTTATATCTGTTTTCACTCTTGTATGCTTTTCATACAAAGATACAAACTTTATAAGATATATATATATATATATATCTTTTCCACATGGGCATATTTTCCAAATAGTTTAGACATTTTTGGGTAATATTTAAATTAAAATTTAAGGATTTAAGAAAAACAGATGCAAACAGCTTATTTGAAATGACCCAACATGACGATCAGTTCAATAAATATTGACAGTGCACACGATAACTTCAGCTTTATCCTTCAACGTCACCTAAGCGCATTTTATTGACTGTTAGAGAGAAAGTGATTATGTAAGTTTCATGTTATTGGGGTGGTTTAAATTGTAGTTATTTCACCAATTATAATACCAGGATTTTTTCCCCCAGCAGTGTTAATGTACAGATAAAAATCACAATGAATTGAGCTGCGCAAACCTCTGTGCACAATGTTCCATGAAAACACACATGTGGAGGAAGCTGGACTGAGGGAGCGGTTAGGAAGCGTTAGGATCCAGAGGAATGTTTAGAAATATCCGGCAGGAAGTCAAGACTTAACAGAAAGCCAGAAGAGAAAAGAGGAGGATCGAGCAACGAGTGAGGAAGGTGAAGAAACCGAACAGGAATGATGTTTCTGTTCCAGTTTGTGTCTGGATATTGGGCACTTTTAACACTGCACTCTGCACCTCGGGATTTTGACCAAAATCTTCTGCTTCTTTAATTTTGTGGGCTCATTTTGTTGACAAAGATCTTTGACAAGAGGCAAAGAAAACCTGCAGCATGCACATCTGAATCATTGCCTTTATTAGTGAATAAAATTGGGTGACTATTTATTTTTGAATTGGTGAACAATACAGAAGGTTCTGAATTATTTTAGTGATCATTTCCAGAAAAAGGAAAAGTGATTGTTTACCAGCAGGTTTGACTTTAAGTGTGGACTAAGTCCAAGTATGTGTTTAGTCGTTTAAATGGTGAGCCGTTTAAAATGATGACATCATACTGTTGATCTAAGATAGCATGGTAAAAGCTTCCTTTGTCTACTTTGTAACTCATGAAGGCTCACCACGGTGGGCAGATCCACAAATCTGACTTGGCAGATTTTTAGCCAGATGCCCTTCTTGACGTAAACCCTTGGGATTTGCGTCACCTTCCAGTCTTAAACCCGGGGATCTTTCACGTTTTAGACAAATGTGTTAACCACTATACTATGAAGCCACTAAAGCAGGGGTGGGGCAACCCACGGCCTGGTGTCCTGCAGGTTTTAGATGTGCTGTTGATCCAACACAGCTGATTTAAATGGCTAAACTACCTCCTCAACAGGTCTTGAAGTTCTCCAGAGTCCTGGTAATGAACTAATCATTTGATTCAGGTGTGTTGACAAAGGGTGAGATCTAAAACCTGCAGGACACCGGCCCTCGAGGCCTGGAGTTCCCCACCCCTGCTTCACAATGCATTTTATCAACCACACCCTTAAACCAAATTCCATTTCTCTGCAACAATAAATAAATAAATAATAAGAAGCCCACTTGTTTCATTTCATGATTCAAGTTCTGCATGCATTCTCTCAGATAGAATAACAGCTGTCAATGTTCTTAAATAGCTTAAAGGAGATTAAAGAGTTTATGAAATTAAAAAAAATAAAAACAAAGACAACCTCAGTGCTAATCCTTGAATCCTAATCCTTCATCTGATGCGTTTGCAGTCGAAACATGTGTGAGATCAGCCTGCACCTCATCCTTGTCTGAACCACACAAAGACTAACGTCATGTCAACCATGAGGTTCTCTTGATAACAATAACACAGACATACATGTACACAGCTGCTACAGTGGCATCTAGATCACTGATTAACCTACAAACTGAGACAAGAAGCAAATATGAGGAAACAGGGCAGCGTTTAGAGCGTTTCCAAGTCCTAAATGTCTCATCTTCAAGGAACCAATCCCTCACACGTGAATGACCAATGTGATCACACAGGAAGAGTCTGGATCAGCTATGTTGGTGCTTTCAACTTTTTTTGTGAAAAAAGTTGAGTGTTTATGTCTCTGCATCGCTTCCAAGATAACTCAGAAAGGTCTGAATACTGACAAAAATCATACACTGAATATGAAGCCGGCTCATCTGTGACAGAAATGCACAACTGAGGCTGGAAGACACCGAAATAAGCAGCTGACCAGAGATGATTAACTGAAAAACAATTACAAAACTGCTTGCATCAGTTTCGTTTTATGAATTCAACTTTATGGCAATTTTCACCAACTTTGATTGTTATTACATCATTTGGGGGTGGCTGTGATTCAGGAGGAAGAGTAGGGCATGCACTAACTGAAAGGTTGAGTGTTCGATCGCTGGCTGCTTCAATCTGCATGCCAAATAATCTTGGACAAGATAATAACCCCAAGTTGTTTTCTGATGGATCCATCGGAGCGTGAATGTATCTGAATGTCAGATAGGAAACACTTATACACAGAAAGAAATGCTTGTGAATTAAGCAAGTTGCATAGAGCACTTTCACTGCCCAGGTACAGTAGGAACCAGAGGTGGGACCAAGTCATTGTTTTGCAAGTCTCAAGTAAGTCTCAAGTCTTTATCCTCAAGTCACAAGTCAAGTCTCAAGTCTTTATCCTCAAGTCTCAAGTCACTGGTTTAAAAGTCTGAGTAAAGTCACAAGTCTGAAACTTTGAATTTCAAGTCCTTTCGAGTCTTTAAAAAAAAAAAAGAATGTCGCAGTTATATGCTAAATGTAAATGTTAGACCATGTGATTTTTAAATCTGTGTTTTTCTCAACACATGACGAAATAGTGAACTTGCAATTGAAATTGAAATTGCACCTCTATAAAATGAAGCTCAATTAAACTTCGCTCCAAGAATAATTTTCACCAACAATTCTGAGATAAGCTGCATGTTACTCTTGGATGCACTCGTAGGACCGGCTTTAAAATAGCATGACAAAAATATCACACACATTAAAGTTAGTTGACATCACAAAGTTAGATGAAGTCAGCTATCTCATCGTAGCAAAAGAGAAGCACCAACTTCAACTGTCGGACAAAGTTGGAAGTTGTTCCATCTCTGTCTGTGATTCTCTACTTGCATGTTTTGCATATTGCATTTAGTTTTTTTTGTTGACTACTTCATAGTTTATGTACCTGAAAAAAATAATTCCTTGCAGCATTTTTGAGCGTTTTTTTTTTCTTCTTAAAAAATCTGGCTAATTTGATTGGCTGTGCTACAGCTCACGCACACATATGTACGGAGTGTGGTTGGAATAAATGAATGAATGAATTGAATTAATGCTGCACACTTTCTATATAATATGCATGTTAAATTTTAGATTTGGGGTGAAATATCAAGTCTTTTCAAGTAAACCGGTTCAAGTCCAATTCAAGTCCCAGGTCACTGGTGTAAAAGTCCAAGTCACAAGTCTTAGAACATTTTTTCAAGTCAAATCTAAAGTCATAAAATTAATGACTCGAGTCCAAGTCATGTGACTCGAGTCCAAGTCATGTGACTCGAGTCCACACTTCTGGTACGAACCACTATAAATAAAGGCTTAATCAATCCTGAACTTTATTGCTGATCCATTTTCCATGTTTTCTTCCATTTTCATATCCATGATGTTTAAACGTTTCAGTTATTAGTATCTCACTAAAAGGTTCCCCTTGTGCTGAGCTAAAACGAACCCCAAAAACAGGGTTTTAAGAACTCTGATTGTCTCGTGTTCCTGCAGAGCGGCGATGTAAAGAAATGGGAACTTTTAAAGAAAGTTATGAGCACCATAAAAAAAAAAAAAAAAAAAGTTCCCACCGTCCAAAAGCGCCCGTTGATATGCTTTTTGTTGCTCCACCAGCCTGCTGAGCCGCTCATTAAAATGATCAGCTTAAATGAAAGTTTTGGAACGGACTCACGGCTGCAGTCGGTGGAGGGAATAAAAATAAACAGGTTTCCTGTCTGGGCCCGGGTCTGAAACTGCAAGCCTGAGACTGTTTGATTTCCCACAGTCGCTGCTGCCCCTCTGCCCTGCATGCAGTCAGTTGAGAGCAGTGAAACCAGTTTAGGATCGGGTGCAGGCGCCTCTGGCTCGTATCCAGAGTGTTTGCCGGCTTGAGAAGGTGTTATTTTAGCAGGAGGGTAAAAAGGACTGTGAGCCAGAGCTCGACTCTTTTCTTTTTTCCTCAAAATGACGTAGGAAACAGGACACCAGCCCTCTTTAAATATTGTATATGTGACTGTGGAAAAGAATATTTTTTGTTCCACATAAACACAATTAGACGACTACAGACATGGTAGCGAGACACTGATAGTTTGGCTTCAGCTCTAAACAGAAACATTTACACTAGAAATATGTGAAGTTTCATGTTTATCTGGTTAAATCTCAGCTTTGATGTTTGCATATATGATATGTTAGTGCCACAACATATCATATATTGAACACCAGTGGCGGTCCTAGCCTATTTGGCGCCCTGGGCGAAGACTCCCTCTGGCGCTGGCATGATGTCGGGGCAGCATGAGTACGAGCAATATTTTTTTTTGCCGATGCCCGTGATGCCACCCCCCACCACGATGCCGCCCCGGGCAACCGCCCGTATCTAAAACTGCTACTGTTGAACACTATGCTCCTACCCTCCATATTGAGTCATAACCATCTCCATTATAATCAATAAGGGATATTAAAAACATCATTTATCCCAAAGTAAGTAAATCTTTCGGCTTTTCATCTACGTTCCAGGGCGAGCGAGCTAAATGACATTATATTGGTGTCCACATACTTCTGGTGATGAACACTGCTGGGGGGGACTGTGGGGATGAGTCACTCTTGAACTCTTCAAACTCTGACTGGTCACTTGTTAAGATGACCTGAAGAAACTCCTGCAGACCGAGCAGGAATTCAGCTGTATGTATAACAGCTGTCTGACATGAACAACATGAGGGGGGGGGACAAAATGACAAATCTGCAAGCTGTTTAAATTCCTTGCAGTTCCTTCTGCTCCACAAGTGTCAAGTTTCAGCTTTAATAAGCAGCGGAGAAACGGAGGGAGGGAGAAGAAGCAGTTTGACCCTTCTGCTTGAAATGATCATTAAAATGGAGCAGTATAAAATGGGCGGGGCCTCCGCTTGTTGTGGTGAGCCTATTAATGTCTATGATTGAGCTGTTACTTTTTATGGTTTTAATGGGAAATGCAGGCAGCTGAGGCTGCTGGGAGGAGAAGAAATAAAAGAGGCTCAAAGAATGAAAAGCTTTGCACGTTTTTCAGGGCTCGTTTGGAATCTAGAGGAGCAGGTTAACGAGTACAGGGACCCGAGTGTCACGGGTTTGTTTTGGAGGCATGTTGGTCCATGTGACTTTCGCACAATACCGAAGGAAAATCTTTCAGCAGAGTTTAAACTTTGTCTCCGACTCTGAGCTCAGACTGCAAAGATGCAGCCGCCCCTAATGGCTCGTGTGTCCTTCAGAGTTCCAACAAAGCAGCAGGTAAATGCAACAGAGCTCTGCCAACATGGACGTTCATATATTCACATCAGTGATCTGTGCTGTGTGCAACACTCCAAAAGGGCGTGTAGTCAAATATAATAGTGTTAATCAGGAGAAGAAGCCCCTGAGTTACAGATGAGTTGTTCTAAATCAGCACTTCCTCAAACTACCTGCAGCTCACCACGTCGAAGCACTGGGGAATTTTTTTATGACGTGCATCTTAGGAAGTTTATTTTTATAAACTTAGCTAACTGAATGGTTGCAGCTTAACGGATCCAAGTAGCCCAATGTTCATTTTTAGCCAACAAATTTAGATTAAATCATTTATTCACCAGCTCAGTGAATCATTCATCGCTGCATGTGAACGAGGCTAACCACGCTTTGGAGCTGGTACACCCCTATATTACCGTCTCTTTATGCTACAAGTGGGAGATAAACGTGTTACGGTGGGTGGACAGAGGTATGCTAATTGCTTACAACCTGCCCATCCCCAACACTCTGTTGCAGCCTTTCTGGTGCAAACCCTGAACTTGAAGCCCAGTACATATACTGGTATTCAAAATTTAAACCACATGGACAAATAAAGTTGCTGTCTGCTTCCTGTCTCTTACAGTAAAGAGAGAAAACGTTTGCTTTAAAGCAGAAAAAGGCATAATTATACCTAAACAACGTGAGAAAATATGATTTCATGATTTGCTCTGATTGGTCTTTAAACATAAGCCATCGTTATTAAAAACAAAGTAACTCTGTACGTCTTGGACTTTATAGTACAAATTCTGGTAAATGTACAATCCTTCTATCATTGACTGACATCTGTTCTCTCTTTTTTTGCTGAATAAATTTACACTGCGATCACTGCAAACACACACCTGAGGCACAGCCGCCGTCTGATTGGTGGACAGGTGAGGCCCAGCTCTCTCCACGCCCACCAGTTCAAATAAAAACAAACCTTCTAACCGACTGAACTTAGTGACTTCATTGTGTCAACACACACCCGAACACATGCTGCAGTTCCTGCTACCACAGAAAAGAAAATGATCCTCCGCAGTTTATTGGATACAACAGAGCCGAACATTAGCCAATCACTGACAAGTCTGAATGAGATCTGCCTCATCCTGCCAATCACGACCCAAATAACACAAATGGATAAAGCTAAGCATGCAATCTGTCTGCTGGATTCAAAGAGGTTTTTCTGTGACAAATACAGAGCATTCGTAACATTAACCTTTGTAACTTTGTTCATCCTTAACACTAAAACGTAAGTGACCGCGTTACGCAGCCGTTTTCTATGTTTAGCAGCTTTTCTCCCCGTGAAACAAAAACCTGCCGAGTATATAAAACGACTCTGATCGCTGCTGGACTGGAAGACCGATTCCCGTTTCAAGAAAATGACCAAGTGATGAAAACGTGCCGTCTGGATTTGTGGTGAGGCTCTATTTATAGCGGCTGGACTGCGTCTGCTGCAGACTGTTTTGGCTGCAGCTCAGTAATTAGAGATGAGAAACCTCCCGCTGAAGGATGTGTCATTGTCAACGCATTCGTGTCTGTGACGTTCAGGACAATGTGCTCTTCTGTAGCTCGCAGGTATAACTTTGAATTGAAGTCAGGCTGGAGAAATCACTCCGAGCATTTCCACATGTGAAAATCTTTCAGGACTCGATGGAGAATATTGAATAAATCTACAAATTAGAAGAAATTTATCCTAACAGATGCGATGTTGACAGTGAGGTTTCTCTTCTTCGCACTCCTCCTCAAACACTTTGAACCACAGTCATCGTAAAGATGACAGCCATTAAGTGCTGAAACTAACACATTCTTTCAGTCTTTTGCATTTAACGCCGTCTCTTAAATGTGTCATTCTCCAGTTCAGCCTGTCAGCTGCTTCAACTCTTTGAACCTCACAAATACTCCACATAAAAGTCTCCCGTCTCCCCAGGAAGCCAAATAAGTTAATAATAATAGGATGAATCCTAACTAAGTGAATGGTCGCTGGCTTGTTTCAGCATAAATGTAAATAAAAATAAAATGGCGAGGCTAAAACAAACAGAAATCTGACAATTAAAGATGAAATATTCAGAAAATGTAGCTAAATGGTGGTTAGCAGTAGGGATGCACCGATACCGATACTGGTATCGGGGCCGATACCGATACTGGTATCGGGTATCGGGGCCGATACTGTAAAATGTGTGTGTACTCATACTCGTAAAAGTTAACCGATACCAACTTATTTCATTAATCAGAGGGTGGCTTGTCATTTCTGTTGTAGTTTTTTAGATTGGCCACTAGGGGGCCAATTATTATTTTATTTATTATTTATTTTATAATTTTTTTATATTTTATTATTTATTTAATAATAATTATTTTGTTTGTTTGTTTACAATATGGACACTCTGCAATAATTTAAAAGTTTATTTTATTCGCAAACCTAATTTGTATTTATTTTATTCCAAACAGAAGTGTTTATTTATTATTCTGAAAGCTCGAGACAGTGCCAATAGTTCAGTGATATTTTGTAAAATTATAATGTGGAGACTCTGCAATAATTTAACAGAAGTGCTTATTTTTCACTTGAAATTTTTTTGTGGTCATTTTTATTAAGATTTTATTTTTTATCGGCAGAGAATAAAATAAAACCTGTCTTCAAATTAATTGTATTTGTGTGTGTGGTAGAAGTATCATTTTTTGTACTCTGTATCGGCAAGTACTCAGATCCAAGTATCGGTATCGTATCGGTTTGAAAAAATTGGTATCGTTGCATCCCTAGTTAGCAGCGTTACCAGGTTCTCTCCAGCTCCCTCACTCAGTAACATATGGATGGGTTTAGGTTAACTGGTGATTCTAAAGGTGACCATTACCACAAAGCAAGACGATTCTGTAACCAGTGAATTTACTAATGGAGTTAATCAGGCATTCTAAAGAGGTTTTCAAAGACAGCCGGCTGAAGGTTCGATGCCCTTTATTAACAGCATGTCTTTGTCTGTCCGGTGACTGCGGGTCCCTCGTGTACACACAGCATAAATAAGAAACACTTCAGGTTCTTTCCCAGTTCACATTCCTCTCTTCTCAAACCGTTGGCCTCCGTATGAAACGACTGAAGCCGGTTTACTTCCTTGTCAAATGCCCTTTTCCTTGAAGACTGGGCTCTTTGTTTCAGCTGCGATTAGCTGGCAGATATACAGGCAGGCCGGCCGATATTTGAGACTATTGTGCGCGCCTGCCTGCTTCTGGCAATGAGAATTATTCCCCCTCAGACTTCCACAGAGAGCTGAACTGCTGGATGTAGCTCTGCGCACTCGTCATGAGGCCGGCTCGGCGTGGCAGTGTTTGTTTAACTCAGCCTCACACATGCACCTATGAGCTCAGCGAGTTCCATGACCTTTGGCCCTTCATACTGCCGGAAGGGAGACTGGAATTTCAAATTTTACAAGCACCAATGGGAAAGCAGGTGTTTTTTTGTTCGTTTTTTTTTTTTTTTCAAACCAGGAAGTAAAGCTTTTTAGAATTGTTCGCCAGCCTTTAACACCGCTACCTGAGAGAAACCAGTTTTAAATCACTTTCAGTGTCGTACGTTTGTTTGTTTGTTTGTTTGTTTTTCTGAGCAGGTCTGTTAGTGAAACCAACCGCAGTGATGACAGGTTGTTTTCCTGAGGGCTTCCAAAGGGAAAAAAGAGAAAGCATTGAGGTATGAGTCAGGGATGACTCAAGTGTTACCGCTGTTACCTGGCCCACGTCATCAGAGGAAAAGGTGTGATCGCTGATATTGCAAGCGTATCGCAATGAACATCTTTTAACCCTGAGTCACAGCTCATGCTGTCAGATGGTGGACTTACACAGTCAGAGTGCTTCAGGTAATCGAGAAAAACCACCTGACATACCCAACAGTGACGAGGGTGGCCCACATGACCAGGTAACAGAAGTCACAGTTAGATCCACAAATGTCAGGGAATTTCTACTCGTGTACTTCTGAAGCAAATGAAGCAAATTTACTTATTTGTTGTTAATATAATAATTACATTACTGCACAGTAAGGCTCAGCAGCTGATCACCGCTTACACAGAACATGACCATTCTTAACCTGGAGTGAAGACAACAGTCTGCACAAAGAACAAGAAGAGGCAGAAAGTAGGGCAGCAATCGGCGAGCTGCAACACTGATGTTTAGTATTGGAAAGCTTTCTTTTAATTTAAATTGTAATTATTGAAATATGTGTTTGATGAAGACTTTTACGTGTGTTTGAAAATGTTTTTTGCCGAATAAAAACCAGAAATAGTTGAGGAGTCCAAACTCTGCTGCACCATAACAGAGCAAAGTGACTGCTGCCATTAATGAAACCTCAGCGGTGGCTTACACTCAATAAGTTCAATCAGCTTTTAAGGCAGCAGCACAGGACTCGTGCTTCCAAACATCCTGAGCAAATTTCTGCATCTTGGCCTGTACAAAACTCCCCTTGGCCGCAGGTTTAGACTTCTATCAATATCTTTACAAGACCGTTTCTGCGGAAGGAAAGAAGAAAAGAGGTGCGGAAATACCAAAGGTCCACTGGGACCAGTCCAAACCCCCTCTGTCCCTGTGAGATCCGTGTTTTAATGATGTACGTTTGATATTCTTACAGGGATTTGGGAAAAGCGCGTTTAAAGAATCTAAAAAGTGCTTTATGGCATCTTTATGACATGAGCAGGAACTCCACTGGGTTTATTTTACGTTGCTCACCGTTTAATTTCCATTTTAAAGTATCCTATCTTACCATTACTCCTGGCACTCAGTAAGTTTATGCCTCATAGTATTTGCATCCTTTCAATAAAGCAAGATTTGGAGCCTAACATGAGCTGCACATGTTTGGAGAGGTTTCCTTGTTTTACAATTCTCCAAAAGTTTGCAGGACGAGAGGAAAAGTAACACTGCGAGCATATGGAAGATGTGCTGCATGAATGAAGCAGTTGCAGACTTGAGCGTCTTCTTACCTCCGTGAAGAAATTATCCATTGCCCGATTTATTTTAATCCCCGAGGATTTACTGTATGGCACCCGCGCGTCCGGTCAATCCAACTCATGTGTTGTTAGTGGGATCCAAACAAAAACCCAGAAAGAAGAAGGGCGGCGGATCCGAAAGCTTCAGTGCATCATCTTTCTCCTGAAAGTGTGCGGGCTGGAGGACGCTCTCAGCGTGGGTCAGTGTGGAGCTACAGTAGTAAGTTTACTCTTTTGTTTCCTGGGTTACTCATCCAGCACAGAGTCCTTTAAAGCAGATCTTTGGGGGCTTCTCCTGTTGGAGCTCTCCGCGCGTGTCCGGCTGTCACTTCTTGGTCCACGTGGTTCCGTGCGCACTTTGTTTGATCAACAGTGAAAATGTGGAGGAAACGCGACTAAACGACACGCCGGTCAAACTTTGGAGACTCTCTCTCGGCCAGCCAGTCACTCAGACCGGCGGACAATAATACTCAAGCTCCACCTCCAGCCCTTCCAGCACCTCCCTCCTTCTCCCACTACTGCTGCCCGCTGTCTCTCTGACTCCTCCTGCTGTCAACATGCAGAGTCCGGAGCTCAGAGACTGGAAGGTAAGAAAAGGCGCTGGAGCGCAGAAAGGCTGGAAACTGCTTCCATGTGGAGAAGGACTCACTTTTGGGGGCAGCCTCAAGTGGCCAATTGAGGAACTGCAGTTTTTTAAATATTTTTTTATTATATTTTTTTGCTTCAAAGATGATGTGATGTTATTCATATGATTGTTGGGTTTTTCTCTGTATTACTGTAGGGTCTACCTCACAATATAAAGCACCTTGAGGCGACTGTTGTTGTGATTTGGCGATATATAAATAAAATTGAATTGATGTGGCTTTGAATTGTACAACTGGATCAAACCTTTATTCAAATCCCCTCCTGCAGAAAAAGAATAAGATGCCATATCTTTCACCGGTCGATAACAACAGAAATACTTTCAAGTTGAATTTTAGTGAAATAAAACAAAGGCTTATAACTTAAGCAAACTCTGTTTTCCCCTCGTAAATCATTTTCCTTCATAGCTTAACTCTGCATTTTTCCACTGGTCATCCACCCATCCTGAAGGAACTCTGCACCTCACCACAGCAGGTGCATGCCACAGTTTGAAAGTCACTGGTATATATAATTAATTTTACTGCTGTGAGACACAGGGCCGGAGCCAGTGAGTAGCTCGAGGGGTGGCCATGGCCACAACAGACTAAAGTCAGTGCACCAATCACTGCTATGCAGGATTTAGAGGGCTTTGTTTGTGATTCTTTGCGTACGTATTTGTGTATGCAGATGTGTTTGGATGCAGTCCTTCAGACGACCAACAGCATGCAGAGAAGAAAAAACATCAATAAAATATAAGCTTATAACATTAGTGTGAGAAAAGAAGAATCACAGATTAAACAGGTTTCATTGGTCAGTTGATTTCACTTCAGCTCTTTGTTTTTATAACTTTGCTTTTCTGTTGGCTGAAGAACCAAAAACAGCACAAGCAAAAGTAGCCCACAGACCAGTTGGCTGTGATAGCGCCCCCTGGTGACAGTAAACAGTTGCAGTATATAGACTCAGTTTAACAGCGTAACCATCCATGTAATTAACTTGGACTTTATCACCAATAAAAACAATTAAGTTGAGCATTTTTCTGATTATGGTATACCCTATGGTACATTTCTACAAAGGAGTCATAAGAAATTTGTATAAAGCTGTAGCAAAAAATCTCAAAGTAAGTTTTTATATAAATGTGGCCACTGTGAAAACAGCAATATTAAATATTAAACTACATCTGAGAAACAGAAACTAAATAGAGTGTAAAATAACATCAGATGATAACATAAAATATTAATTTAATACACTAATACTCACCTGAATCAAATAATGTTTATAAAAATAAATGTAAAGTTTGTTTCTTTTAAAAAAGTAAAAATATTCATGTGCATATAAGAAATTATCTCACCTCAATATTAATGTGAGTTTTAGCCCGGTGTTCAAAACCCCCAGTATAATAATCACACCAAGCCATGAGAACCATTTGGCAGACTGCAGGTTTTGATAATATTCCAGTTTGTTAATAAGAACCATTTGTCACTGAGCGAAATGTTTAAACATCAAAAACACATTTAAGTTTCTAAATATTCAGCAGTTTCTGAAACAAGGAAGCCCAAAAGACACAGAGAAAGGTTTTTATCAAGCAAAAACGTTCATACAGCAGCGATGACGAACACTCGACAGCAGAAAATTGTCACATTTCCAACAAACTGGTTGTGGAGTCTTTTTGTTCTTTGTATCTGTGAGCCGGTGTAGACCAAGTCTGTATAAACATGTATGAGCTAAACGGTCAAACATTAACATTCCAGCTACAGGTTAACAACACAACCCTCACATCTGTGTCTGTGTCTGGTTTTTCCTTTACTCATAGCCACGTCAAATGACCCTTAACCCCCGCAGGTTCAGGGTCCTAAACCCCACCATTCAAAAATACATTTGTATTTTTTTTAAATGCTGCGTCTTAAGAAAACCCAGATGTGCTTTGAGGTTTTGTGTCAATGCTACATTTCCAAAAGTTGATTCTGTTCATCTGGACGTAGCGTTTTCTGGGAGAAACGTTTCGTCACTCATCCAGACTTCTTCAGTCTCAACTGACTGCAGGTTTCCCCAACCTTATAAACAGAACATTTGCATAATGACTGAAACCAGCCCACTGAAGGAACAACGGGCTGTGAGGTCAGTTCCTTAATCATAATTATGCAAATTCTCATGACCATTGATCAACAACCACTGATTAAAGACCACTGATCAATGGCCATGAGTACCATTCACAGAGAGTTGGGGAATGGCTGCAATCACAGCATTGTAAGATGGCGAAAGATGTACCCTTAGGCCCCCTCCTCGATTCAGAGATGGTCTTTCCCTTTTCACGTAAATGGCCTCCTTGACTCCGCCCTCAAACCAGCGTTCCTCCCTGTCCAGGATGTGTACAGGTAGCTCTTCTGAAGAGCTACCTCATCAGGCCAGGACTCTGCAGTCTATTTACACCTACAGGCCAGTGGACACTCTTTCAATGATGAGGATGTACACATCCTGGACAGGGAGGAACGCTGGTTTGAGCGTGGAGTCAAGGAGGAGGAGTCAACTTTTGGAGATTTATTTTCCTGGATGATTGAGAATGCATCAAGACGTTTCAATGCTACATTATCAATGCAATACACAACTTCAAATACAAAGTAATAGATGAATTTTAAATGTACTCTATCTGTACCTGAAGACATTTACTTACTATTATAGACGTATAGGACAGAGCCACAATCTGATTTAGAGGCTCTGCGTTTTGAAGCGTCAACATTAGTGTTATTATTTTTTTGGAGGCAGAAGTGACTGTAAATGGACCAGATGTCAGGGACTTGGGTCATCAGACCATGGTATTGTGTATATTTGCTTTATTGTGCTGTCCCTGGTTTCCCTGCTTGAGTGTGCCCTGCCAGGTGGCTGGCCACACCCAAGGCTGATAACACACACCTGCAGCTGATCAGCCTCGCTGGGGGAGCTACTTTGCGGTGTGGTTGAGCGCTCTCCGACGCTGGATCGTTGCGTGAGACTTCCCGTCAGTTTCCCAGCTAGATGTCTGTTAGTGTGAGGTTGTCGTAGTGTGAAGTATTAACGGCTGCCTCTGTGTTCTTCCTGCAGGAGTGTAGATACAAGAGGGCAGCGAGCGTGGGTACTAGGAACACTAGGAAGCAGAGTTTCGGAGCACAGACACTGGGAAAAGACACTGCATGGGAGTCGGGAGAGCGCACGGGGATTTATTGTGGTTTATATTTGCGACACTGTAAATAAAGACACTGCTTTGGTTTGGGTCCTAGTTCCCCACATCCCCACATCCCCACAGTCTGCCTGCTCAAACTGTGACACCAAAGAGTTGAGCCTCTCAATGATCACCTGCTGGTTTGCTCAAGAAGCCACATTCATAAACTGTATGGGTGCACACCTGCTAATTCGGGATTAGTAACAGACTGATAAAATACTAGAAGCTGGTGCACAGACCTGTTGATATTTCCATCAAACATACTCGAAAAGGCGCCAATAATACAGTTGATGAGGTTGAGTTCAATGAGTCAACTCAGTGGTGAGGCCTGACACCTACCTGCATGTCAGAGCACCTGTTAGTCAAAGCAGCAGTCCCTAAACTCCAACCTGAGTCTGCTAACCCTGTGGCCTGAGAGCATCATTTCTTTGGACGAGATGACTAATTCTGACCTGGTGCAGAGCGCGTTAAGGTTTCACAGTGAATACATTTGCTTTCAAAAGTGCATTCGTCTGTTTTGGCTGCACTTTAGGCACAAAATGTTTTCAAACCACTGGTGTAGCGGTTTCTTTTTCTCAGGCTACATTAAGAGAGTTTAGCTGCTTCTCAATGCTTCTAATCATAACCTCGTGAGATGCAGGCAGCTTCTAAGGTGCTTCTGAAATGTTTTCACTGTGGACTCTTTGTATTACTGTGTGCTTGTTTGAAATTTGTGCAATACCAAAACCACAATGATGCATGTGGTGCACAATCCTGTGACTGTCAGCAGCTCACGTAGGAGTGGAAATAAAATGTGAGGCAACCACAGAAAAGAAGAAGAAATAATGCGGTTTAAAAGAAGGAGAAACTAGATTTCTGACATATCATCCTGAGAAAGTTCAATAAGGTGAAGCAGGAATGCACTAACCAGCTAATTCCACATGTTCCAGCAAAAAGGCCATTAAGGTAGCCAAGTATGTTGGCAAGTCTACAGCTGAGAGTGTGTTCTTGCACCAGAAGTCATGCAAAGCTGCCAGATTTGGGAAATTTTAAGGTTTCTGACTCATACACTGATCTGGGCTGAGAGTCACTGCAGATGCAGCCAATGTAGGCTTTGGAACAAATGAAACTCTGTTTCACAAACGCCAGGCATGATGAAGTTAGGCCAATGCTGGACCAAGAGCTTTTGGGTATTAGGATACAGTATTTTTTAAATTCTGGGTAGCTGAAAAGAGTAAAACGCTATTAACACGTCTGTCTGTTGTGTCAGACTCAGCTGTTGGTGGATTGATGAACAGCTGTACTGCACATAGTTCCAGAAATTAAGGGGTTTAAAAAAAGGCCTCTAAGCCAGAGCTGCTTGAACCCTCGAACGATTAACATCTCTTGCTGCTTTTCAGAGGCGTCTGGTAAAGATTTCCTCTGGGAACAAACAAGGAAATAGTGCTAATAATGTGGTTTCATCAATCAAAAAACTATTACTTTCAACTTTAACCCTCTTAATTGTCATTAGTGATGACAAGTCCTAATTCAATGCGATGTACATCGGCTTAAATGTCTTTTACAATCTCATTTCGTCAAATCAGTGCTTACTTAGAAATAAAACATACAAAAACTTGTTTCAGTAATTTGTGTCTGAATGAGTCCAAAGATCAGTAAATGGAAGCAGGGCAGCACTTAAAACTGCGCTGTTGCCTTCAGGTAGAACAGTGATGGAGGATTTTCAAGAAATCAAATGAGACTGTGGAGCAACAAGGATTAGTTTTCCCTCTCATACCTCGAGCTCTACACTCTTCATTCACTTCCTTCTCGCTTCTATTCTTCTCAGAGACGCCAGTGCCGGTCACTTGTCTGGACTCTGTCATCTCAGCAACCCTTGACCTGTAATTTGCGGCCGTGTCAGAGGTTAAGTAACACTCGTTCCCTGTAGCGATGGTCTTTAAGCTCCTGAGGATTTCATAGTCAGGGTCAAACTGGATTTAATGGGAGCACCGAGCTCAGCCCACCTCTGCAAATTCACACTAACCTGAACATGCCTCGACTTCTGGTCTTGACCCTTTGTGTCAAGAATTTGTGAGATTTGATATGTGGGCGCTGATTACGAGTGAACGACTGATCCTTCTCTTGACTGACGAGAAGCTGCTGAAGCACTTAGCGGTGTAATCTCTACATGTGTCGGCCCGTTCACTAACACGCTCTCACACTCACCTGTTTTAGAACTTCAGGTTTAAATGTTGGACTTTCTTGGACAGCACGTGTTTATTAATTGTGTGTCGATCGTTGATGTTGTGATGCTGTCATGATGAGCTCATCCATCATTGTCAACCCAATGCTTGATGTGTACACTGGTATTTGCAGGGCATTGTGGGCAGTGTTGGGGAGTAACGGAATACATGTACCGCCGTTACGTATTTAAAATACAAAATATGAGTAACTGTATTCCGTTACAGTTACCGTTTAAAAAGGTGGTATTTAGAATACAGTTACTTTGTTGAAATAAATGGATTACACGGCGGTACTTCCCTGTTTCATATTGTGGCGGGTCAGGACTGTTTGGGTTTTGTTTGACAGCTACGTTCTGTTGTTCCAGGCGGCAGCGTTACGGTTGCCATGGTTACAGGGTGCCGCTCTCTCTCTCTGCGTGTTTCCTGGGTGAGAGAGCGCCTGTTGTTGTTGTTGTGCTAAGCTAACAGGCAGAATGCTACAGGTATAGCTCTAAAGAATGTAGCATCATGGGCAGTGTAGTCCGTGCTGCAGGGAGAATGGACTGCCATACCCGTTATGTGTCTGTGAGCGAGGGAGGGAGAAAAAGGAAAAGTACGAGCTGTCATCGAGCAAAAACGGGAGCTGGAAGCATGTAAATATAATAATAACCACTGCAGCCAAGAAGAGAGCCTGACGAGCCCAGTTGTAAGTAAGCTATTAAGACTCGACTGTACACCGTGTTCGTGTTTTCCTCCAAAAACAATAAGTTCCGTTGCAGCAGCCTTTCAACGCCTCTCTCTGTCTCTGCTAGCAAAGTTGACCCAGACAACAAAGTAAAGCTAGTTTTCAGCTACGAGCCGACACAGAACCCACCGTATTAGCCAGAGGTCCCTTTACTGCGGTTCGGAGCCGCGGACCTTCAGTAACAGTAATAAATCACAGCAATAGTACATTCATGTAGTTGTAAACAGCATGATGATATATTAAGTAATCCAAAGTATTCAGAATACGTTACTCTCATTGAGTGACGTAACGGAATACGTTACAGAATACATTTTGGGGCATGTAATCTGTAATCTGTAATGGAATACATTTTAAAAGTAACCTTCCCAACATTGATTGTGGGATACCTAGTGTACACTGTAGTGTACACTGTACATGTTGACAGCGCTGCACAAATTTCAGAGGGAGGAATAAAAGTTTTAGTTCACACCATCTATCTTTGAAAGCAAGATGCATCTGCCTACTGTGTTTGTGCATCACACAGATACCTGCCACTTGATCACAATTGGATCATTGACCAGACAAAAAAAAAGCTTTGTTATTTTTCTGATATTTCCATTAAAAGAAATCCTCCAAAAGGTGCAACAACTATGGCTGAGAGGTCCAGTGTAGCAGCAGAGGTGGAGCCCAGCAGAATCCATGCATTTTCTTCCTTTATCCAATTCTGTGTCGCGGTTGGGTTGGATGTCACTGGAAAAGAGGCTAATGGCTAATCTATGCCAGGGCTAAGAGCTGACATGAGTTACATATAGAGAAAATAAATAAACCATGTTAAAAATATGCATATTCCTGCTGTAAAGCTAATCATTATAACACGCCACAGACACCGACGAGAATCTGCAGTTTTTGGTGTTTTTGTGTTGACTTCATTTTTCAGCCCTGCAGGTTGTTATTGTTGTTTTTCTGTGATTGATTTTAAAACTCATGGGAACAAAACCTCAGTGGGACATTAGTGGAAATCAAAGGTTACGCAGCATTTAAATACCAGCTGCTGAAGAAGCCGTGGGCCAGAATTTGCAGATGTTCGTGTAAAACAGAGAAGCGACTCTCTCTGTGTCCATTGTTGTCATCCTTTCATCATGTGAATGTGACCTCTGTTCACATTATGATCTGGATTTGGATTTGACAACGTAGTTTATGTGACAAGGGGACCAAATCAATAATAAATCATATGAAAAATGTGTTTAGTGTTAGAGAATCAACTTATTAAGAGACAAATTAGAAGACAATGTTGGATGTTGACAGAGGAAATAAAGAAATGTGTCTGAAATCTGGAACGGATCATCTCTTGGTTTACCAATACTGCAGGATCATAAGAGTCAGTTTTTTCTCTTGTTGTTTGATTCTTTGCCAGCATCTTGAAATTTCCAAGTGCCCAAAACAGGATGAGGAAGACAAACATTTCCTGTGACTCTTTTAGACTTCTAAAGATGTAAGATAACCGGACTGGGAATTATTTTCTTCCAGGACTGTGTCAGTGGTGAAGCCAAAACAGACATCCTCCAACCGGTATCACGCTGCGAGGAAGACAGAGAGAGCAGAAGACTGACTGTGGCAAAATAAAACACTGGAAGAGACGAGGAGCAGGAAAATCAGGTAAGTCCGGCCATTTGAGAAAGTCCTAAATACTGTAAATGCAAACAGTGCTCTAAATATGTGCACAGCTTTTTAGCTTTACGTTTATTTATCATTTATTTTTATTTGTACTTTTTTTTTACCTGCATGTTGAGATGGGTAGTTGTGCAAACTTGTTTCATTCAGTAATTTCAGATTTAAAGTAGGAAACAGTCTGCACAGTTTAGTAGTTTTGTGATCATTGAGTCTCTTTTGTTGTTTTGCACTCTAATTCTTATCAATTTTGTGATGTGTTTTTGTGTTTATGCACCCTGTTGTTGTCTGTGTAATAATAAAACCAGTGTTCCTATAACTGTGCACACAAATCAGGAAAACTGATTTTTTTTTCACTCAGCGCATAAAAATATTGTGTGAACTGCTCTAACCAATAAAAAGCATCTAAATTTTTAATGTAAGGTTTGCTAAATTCCTCTCCGTGAATCGCTACCTTATCGTGGTGGAGGGGTTTGTGTGTCCCAGGGATCCCAGGGGCTATGTTGTCTGGGGGCTTTTGCCCCCTGGTAGGGTCTCCCATGGCAAATTGGTCCTGGGAGGACGGGAGGACGCTGGAGTGTAAAAGCGAAGCTCTCAATTTACCGGTCGATCTACATCCCTACCCTCACCTGTGGCCACGAGCTGTGGGTAGTGACCGAAAGAACCAGATCGCGGATACAAGCGGCGGAAATGAGCTTCCTCCGAAGGGTGGCTGGCCTCTCCCTCAGAGATGAGGTGAGAAGTTCGGCCATCCGGGAGGGGCTCAGAGTAGAGCCGCTGCTGCTCCACATCGAAAGGAACCAGCTGAGGTGGTTCGGGCATCTGACAAGGATGCCCCCTGGGCGCCTCCTGGGTGAGGTGTTCCAGGCATGTCCCACCGGGAGGAGGCCCCGGGGCAGACCCAGGACACGCTGGAGAGATTATATCTCTCGGCTGGCCTGGGAACGCCTTGGTGTTCCCCCGGATAAGCTGGAGGAGGTGGCTGGGGAGAGGGAGGTCTGGGCTTCTCTGCTTAGGCTGCTGCCCCCGCGACCCGGCCCCGGATAAAGCGGATGAAGATGGATGGATGGTTTGCTAAATTATTAAGGTGGAATAAACAACATTTAATTTAAAATGAAGTCAAATGAATTAGAGCTCTTTTGCTTCTGTGTTCTCTTATAGTTTGACTCATTTCTCTGACTTAACTGGTGACAATTTTGGAAAAATATATGTATATATGATTCCTTTTGTTTGACCAAACAAACATCCAGCAAAATTTAAAATCTACAAGCCACTGCTGCACTGAGGTAACATTTTGTACGCAGCCAAAAGAAGTCCAAACTTGAAAGTTGCGTTTTAGGGTTTATTCATCCAGTTTGGCAACCAATAACAAGGATCCATTTTTGTTGCTTCCTGCTATTTCTCCTGCTCTGGGGGAAAAAAAAACATAGGCCCACCCCAGTGCATGCTGGTCCTATACCAGTCTTTTTATTTATAGAAAAATAGCCCTACAGTTCTTCCTGACTAACTTAACAAGATAAACAACAAAACAAAACAAAACAAAACAAAACAAGTATTAACCTACAAATAAAACTTGTGAATAACCCAAAAAACAACAAACTTTAACAAATTTCAAAATTAAAAAAAAAAAGTTTTTAATAAAAACCAGGAAACAACCATATAATACGGTGGTGGGGAAATCAAATGCACTGAATCTTGCTCCAAAAGCTCACAAAGCACAATCACAATGTTTGTCTTTCCTTGAAGTTTTTCAGGGAAAAAAACACTGACAATGTAGAGGTTTTTAAAAAAAACTCACAAAAAAAGACAAATACGATGCACTTGGTGTTGCCGGGTTAACTTTTATCTGGCCTGGTACGATCACACATAAATCTTTAGTAAACACAGTTTTATTTATGAAATGTTTAATCCCAACCTTCATCAATATTCTTACATTTACACACTTTAGACCACAAAACACAAACTGCTGTATTATGTGAAGGACCACTTTGCCTTGGTTAACCAAAAAAAGGTTCGATCTTATTAAACTAGCCTCAGTAACTCCTAATCCCTCCCATTAATGACCATAAAGCCTCATCAAACAGACATGGAACCGCCTTAAGAACCACTAGTCTCCTTCAAGGATTCCTGGAACTTCTGAAGGACTTGAGAGTAAATAAGAAAGGAGAGAGGAGGAGAAAAAGAGACAGGGTTTGATAATTACTTTCAGTCAAGCTTGTCTCCACCTCCTCGTGATTATACCGAAGGCTAAATCTAATCTCAACTGCTTACCAGCAAATTTTGATGCAGCAAACTCTTTCAGTCCGGGCAGGTCGTGACGAGCCTGATTATTACCATTAAGCCTTATAAAGAGGCCGAGGTCCCGCAAACGCTTTGAAACAGTAAGAGTTCTTTGGCAGGTTTGTTTTAAAGACCGTGCCCTTTTCAAAAGCAGAGATTGCAAATTAATTTCCCCTCACTATTTTGTAACTTAAAGGTTTTCTGTAGCCATAACAGGCTGAAAATGTTTGATTTGATGGCTTTGTTTTAATCTGTTCGAACCCTAAATATGTGGACAAAACGACTATTTCAGTCTCCACATTTCAGTGTAAAACATAATCACAGATTTTCCTCTAGGTGCTCTAATGAGTCTATCTCAGAAGTTCTATGTTAGCTTCACTGAAACTGAAGAAGTGGACTCTTATAAATCACATAAAGATCAGTGCTTGTTTGGGTGAATTTAATATTCCCCAGTTATTATTTGGGTCGTCGGTTGAGTTCGTGTAGCATTTTCTATCATGTTTTTAAACAACATTCAGGAAACTGTGTGCTGTATAATTAATGCTTAAATAATGCTGTTAACTGCGGTTCGACTGTCGTGACTCATCTTCGCCACATCATCAAAACCAAATGCTTCAAAGCTCCTTTTGAACTCGACTCTGATGTTTGAAAGCATTTCTTCTTCTAACCTCAGGCCATATCTTTGCTTCAGTTAATCTTCCAGTTCACTGTGCGCCAATGAGCAGCTGCTCGGCCACAGATGATAAGGTGTGGAAGTGCGCTCAAGTGGATGATTCATCTGCAAATGAAAAAACTTGCACAGGAAGCCAAATGCTGTCAAACTGCTGTTTATCGGTCCTCTCATCATCAAATGCATCGTTATGAACTGCAGGTCTGTTCTCGAGTTGTTTACACGTGCGGTAATTTTATAACCGAGGAGATTCAAATAAAATGATGTAAATAAAGAGTTTTAACCTCCTGACATTCACCAAGTTGCCAGGAAATTGTTTAGGTGTAGGTTTAGGGTTGGGTAGGATTTTATGACATGCTTTATGTCATACATGAAAGGTTGCTGGTTCGATTCCTGTCAGAGACACAATTCCTACCTACCTGCTGTGGTGACCCCTTGTGGCACAGGAGCAGCAGATGGTAGCCATGTGGCATTCAAATTAAAAAGTCAGGAGTGAAAAACCGTGATGCCCAGATGCAACTTTACCTTTGTGGACCTGACCCTGATGAATTTGGCTTTGCTGCTGGCGATGTTTCAGTCTGGCATTCTTTGTCTTGCACTCAGTGTTGGCTGGACCCAGTTGTTTTTAAAAGGGTGCTCAGAATAGATACTCCTTTATTCCTCACAAAAGACTCTGAAAGAGTTCGTACACGTACAAAAGGTGCAGGCCACCTTAAAACTGCCCTCCTGTTGGTGGTATGTGATAACGTTGGGAAAGAAAGGAAGGGTCACTTGTAGTTCATAGGCAGTGGGATCATCTGAGAACATGCAAGATTTATCAGCAGCTCTGTGCAGGGGTCAGGTACAGCCGGGTAAGTCAGGTCACTGCATCTCCCAGAACAAACTGACCTCTCCCTAATCCCAATACACTTCCTGCCAGAGGGAGGGGAGGGGGCTGCACTTTGTTGGTCTTCACCATGGGAATCCCTTCGGAGGAGCTGAAATGTTGATAACAAACTGCTGAGTCTCAGCGTGACATTGCAGAGGCAACAACAACACGTTTAAGTTGTGCAAATGAAAATGCACTTAAAGTGGTTTTCCTTTTTCTCTGTGACATTTATAGAGTCCAGTGATGGATGCTCGCATTAACCATCACAACTACTTTCAAATAAATTAGGTCAGAATAAAGTCAAGGAATCCTTGTGAGCCAAACACTCGGCATGATGCCAGTGACATGTGATCTGCTTAATATGATCTTCTCGGGCAAACAACTCTGACTCTCTGCTTATGAGAAGCAGCCAATCTGTTGGTCACAGAAGAACAATGAACTGAGGAGCTGCACCAAGGCCAATTATACGATAAATAAGAGTTTTTCTTTAATAGAAACATACTTTTAGCTGCTGCCTTACAAGTAGAGAAGCTTGTGACCACTCTTGAATCTGTGATCTTTCACAGATAAGGCGAATGTTACAACCACTAATTATTATTATTCTTTAATTATTTTTTTTTATGAAGGATTACTTTGGACAGTTCATATGAAAATCCTGAATTCGAATGATTCAAGGAGTCAAAAACTAAAACTTTTCAAAGCCTTTTGTTAAAGCTCATAAGTTCACCTGCAAACACTGTGACGTGACAGCCCTGCTGTCGACACTGACAAGGAGAAACTAATAGCTTTACAACATAAACGTCCCTCTCAATGAACTAACTTTTTAGCTCTGGTTTTATGTGGAACAATGCAAAGCATCAACTCTTTGCAAACATTGCCATCTAGTGTCAAACTTTAGGTAATGCCGCGCAGAAAATATGGTTATTACACGTTCACCAAACCTTTCTGCTGTACTTAAACAGGCGTAAACACATTCAGATAAACACAGTGACTTACTATTTCTGAAGCCCTCACAGATTAAACATTAAAACATAAACAGTGGAGCATTGAGAAGCGGGTAAACATTTTTTGGAGTCAACAGTTTTTCCTAAAATGTGAAACAAGTTGAGTTTTTTTTTTTTTTTCATTTTTATTTTGTAAAATCTGATCCAATAAACAGATGACAGTTTCTTCAGTGTGTGAATCAACAAGTGCGTCCCGCCTACCAACAAGTCCTCGGAAACACGTGAATAAAGCGAACAGCAGGGGGCGCTCTAAAGCAACGACTGACGAAAGACGGAGCGCAAGAATGAAGTATTGCAACTAAAAGAAGCGCAGAGAGAAATTTCCGTTCCTAATAATATCAGAGTAAATGTTTTTTTTTTTTTTTATTAAATGCATAAATAAAATAAAATGAATCATTTTGTGTGAAGGATTGAACTCAGAAAAGAAAAAAATGAGCTTCACGTTTGGAGACGCTGCTCGGTCACACACATGCAGCAGCACAGCGGTGATGAAATGATCATAAAGCAGCATTAAGTGTTTTATGATCCTAAAGAAATAAATGAAAATAAAGACGCGTGCACCACAGAGTTTTAATAAAGCGATCGTTAGGAACAGGTGCGTTTTCTTCACGCTGCTCTGAGTGCACACCGCTCGCGCGTGCACGTGCGTTCGGATGCGTGTGCGCGCAGGCGGAGGATCGCCGCGGAGCCGTACCGTGTAGCAGGCACAAGCCGCTGGGCGCGCAGGAGAAGCCGCAAAAAAATCCAGCAGCCGCTGCTCGAAGCTGCCAGGAGCGCAGAGAACGTGTCGGAACTTCAGTGCACACGGTAAGAGCTGCTCCATCGCCCCACTCTCCTCTTTTACTGCCCCACGGAGCCGCTCACATGCTCGTGGCTCTTTTATTTTCTTTATTCCTTTTGTCTTTTCCCACCTCTCCGTTTGGACAGCCGCGCGGAGCGAGTGCAGGGGGTGAGACAAAGGACGTGGAGATGTCGTGACAAAAGAAGGAAATCAAATATTTTATAAAAAGGGAGAAATTAGAAAACTGTAAAATTCTGTTTTCTTTTGTGCTCTTTTTTTTTCTCTTTTTCTTTTCCAGGCGACAAAATGTGCACGAGTTTAAAAAGGGGTGTGTACAGTCTGGGAGAGCACGCGCTCAGACACGGTCTCGTTTTTCTCACTTTTATTGAGGGAAAAAAGCAAAAATCACCTCGACAGCGCTCAAAGTGCGATCGAGCAGCGTGCTCTTTATTATTTATTGATTGCTTTCATATCGTTTATGATTATATAATTTCCACAGACTGCTCCGCACCGCAGAGGGGAGGGGGGATTTGGGGCTCGGGGGTGGGGTGGGGGTGCCCCCCTCATAATTTGCAGCCAGTAAACAGTTGAACATCCAGAAATAAGAAGAGTGCTCTTCTGCTCGCCCCACCTCTTTGTCTTTGTGGAGGTGTGACACCGTTCTGCCTGAATGCGACATGCACGCGCGCTCAGTGGCTCTTATCACATGCACTCTCTAACCACATCAGTCCGTGTCATGATTCAGATGAATTATTGATCTCATATTCTCGTTTTATTGCACTCAGAAGGAGTATGGAGGAGGGATGGGGGGGTTGAGGAGCCTCCGTGGGATGATGTTGATGAGGAGGATGAAAAGGAGGAGGGTGGGGGCGGCTGATGGAGAATCTGAGCTGCATTCTCTCCCGCCACAAACACAGAGTTCATCTTTTCACTCGTCTTCTTGTTTCTGCCGCTGCGCGAATTTATCTGTTTGCTTACGCGGCGAGTCAAACTTTATTAGCCGTACCCCGCCGCTTAATTGCCTGGTCCTTTGTTTGCCGCGGCGCGCATGCGCATTAGGTGTAGGGTGTGGATGGGAGAGATGCCACCTTGCGTATCAATAGGATGGAGAGGAGGAGGACAGTCTTTCGGGTTTTGGTTTAGCTGTTTATTTGCGTAAAAAAAATGACAATAAACGATTAAAATGTGACGAGGAGGAGTTGTGTGTCTGTGCGCGTGTATTTTGGGTTATTTCCCCTCCGTTTCTCGGTGATGTGACGCTGTGGATTGTGTGTGCGGATGACGGTTTGTGTGTGAATGGCGCCTCAGTTGTGGTGTTGCTGTATCGGAATTGGACTGTGCTGCAGCGATGTGCTGAAATAACTGATTAATCGGGTACTGTGATGATTAATTATGATTATTACTTCACCTGAAATCACAATGAAATCAATGCAGAAACGACAAACAGCATTATTTTGCTTAAAGAAGGTTTTGTTGGACAATTTTAATGATTTTCTGGCAAACTGTCACCTGCACAGTTCATGCAGTGTAGCAACAGATAGTTAGGACGTTCAGCCTTACAGCTCTGAGCCCACCGACATACAGGAATCTGCAGTCTGTGGGAGTTTTGACTTACTGCTGAAATCAACCTTTTACCTGACACAGCAAGTACAGGTGTGCAGCGAGGGCGCGTCACACCCAGGGTTGTGAAATTAGTCCAATTCAGATTTCATTGACATTTTCCTCCTTTAACAATTATTAAAGGAAGATAATGAAGATAACAAAGCTGCTCTGCGTTTCGTAACAGCGCTCTGACCCTGTTGGTGTTTACTTCATTCCTTTCTTGCGTTCTTTATCTGCATTCCTATTTCAGATGAATTCCAATCAAATTTCAAGGGTACGTCGCAACAGTTAAAGAGATGCGTTCAATAAACCCAGTCGGTCCACAAACAGTCCCGTTAACTGCGATCTCAGCCGCGGCCAAAATAACTGTGATTGTAATTGTTGCCGTAATCAAACAACAGTTTACTGTAGCAGCAGTTTGTGGGAAATCACTGATGAATGCAGAGGCAATTTCCATTTCTAAACTGACTCACTGTCTTTTCCACTCTTGCCCAATGATGGGAAGATTTACAGTTCGATGCTTCAAAGGCGATAGCAGACGGGGAGCGAGTGTAATTGATCTCGGTGGATGGGCGGCTGGGGTTAATCATCAGAGTGGGTTTTAGAAACTCTGCGTGAGATTAGAATTTAAGAATATGGATGAGCGTGTTCACATCATATCCACTGATATTCCATAATTAACATGTAGAGATTTTATAGCGTTTGTTTTCATCTCATCATTAATTATTTCTGCACGTTTGCAAACACTCAGTATGAATTCAAACAGACAATAATAACATTTGTGATGAAGGATAGATGGTTTAACCCTTTAAGACCTACCATAGAACCAAGTCTACCAGAGCTTATATTATATGTTTACATGCTGTGGAGCCATTTTTGGGAGCATTTCAAGTTGCTATACATCAATACAACCATTACAGCCTAGATTTTAATAATATGTATGAATTAAGTGCATAGTAATGACATAAATTGCAAAAAAGTGCAATAAACTACAAAAAAATTTGAAAATCGTTTTTGTTTTTTTAACATATATTTCTAGTTAGAGAAATTTAAGAGGCTTATCCCTCAAAACTGTAAATACAAAAAAGTTGCACAAAATAGTTTCCCACCACAGGAAATTTATTTTGAGTGTCTTCATAGTTTTATTTTTGAAATACACCAATTTTTATACACTGCAGGAAAAACGAAAATAAATATTATAATGCAAATTTGCAAAAAAGCAGCATATGCATCAAAATAAACTATTTCCAGCAGTGCAATATGAGTCCTAAGCATCCCAGAAACGAGACAGAAAGTCATAAGGTCAAAGATAACTTTTAAAAACACCAGTATAGGCTCATGAGGCCCTGATGGTAAAAAATGGTAAATGAATCCCATCGATTCTGATATTATAGTCTCAGGATGGTGGGATTTATTACAGGGTGACACGTTAAATGCTCTGATTGCTTTTTTGTGTGGAACACACCACGAATAGTTACCTAAGCTGACAGTTTGCTTAAAATGTCAGCAGACAAGCTCTGGGAAGTGTTTGTTTCTGGCTGAGGATGTTAGCCCTCGGCCAGAGTGCTGATGTACATCGGAGGCACTTGGAAACAAATCATCACTTCCTCTACATGAAAAGAGAGCTGGACCAGCATCACCCAGGTGATGTGGTGGCTTGTGCTGTAGATGTGCTGTTAAAAGTGCCTCGATCTGACAATACAGGTAAAAGGAGACCCTGACCACGTCAGGTGATGTAGAAACTCTTAATGCAGATGTGCATTTCAGCTATACAGTCCTACACAGTGACCCAGACACTGCTTTATGTTTGGTGTGATGTTTCTGTCTGTGACTCTCAATAATGAGCTTTCATGTGCTGATGTTGCACCAGCAATGTAATAAAACAATGTTAAGCAGATAAAACAAAACATTTAAAGATATTTAAATAGGAAAATGCGATTTCTTCCTGTTAAAAGGGAGTTTTTCCTTCCCACTGTTGCCAAAGTGCTGCTCACAGGGGGTCATGTGATTGTTGGGTTTTCTCTGTATGTATCATTGTAGGGTCTACCTTACAATATAAAGCTCTTTGAGGTGATTGTTGTTGTGATTTGGTGCTCTATAAATAAAATTAAATTGAATCAAATTGAATTAAAAAAAAAAGATATATGGAGCATTTTGATTGGTTGAAATGTGACTGGGATTACTTCTAGTCCTTTGAATGACTCTTATTACAGGTGAGGGTGTTTTTGAGTGAAATATTACCTTTATTAAGATTTACAATCAGATTGGATTCACAGAAAACATCTCAGAAACAATAATTGGTGATCAGTGCTTAAAGGACAAGTACGTAAGACTTTGTGACATCTAGCAGTGAAGTTGTAGATTGAAACTGACTCCTCCTCCTTTACTTCTACCTTTCCAAGCCTGAATGAGCTGTTGGTCATCAGTTTAACATAAAACAATCTAGACCTGAGGCACGTTTAATCCTGCTGTGTTTTCCATCATATTCTGGTATTCTGGACACTGCCTTGGCTCATCTGGACTCATGTGAAAACACGGCAGCCCACTACGGCAGGTGCTTTGTAAGAAGACCCCTCCCCTCCAGATTTCCAGTCATTTGCACCGGTAAAAATATTCTGAATACTCATAGCTTTGCACTCCTCGTTTTGTGTTTGCTACTGCAACCTCCTCATGAGTGGTGTTGCAGGATCACCATGGTAATGGGGGTCTTGTAGTAATGGTAAATTGCCTGTATTTGTATAGCGCTTTACTAGTCCCTAAGGACCCCAAAGCGCTTTACACAACCAGTCATCCACCCATTCACACACTGGTGATGGCAGCTACATTGTAGCTACAGCCATCCTGGGGC
Organism: Neolamprologus brichardi; assembly: GCF_056152115.1. NCBI lineage: Eukaryota > Metazoa > Chordata > Actinopteri > Cichliformes > Cichlidae > Neolamprologus > Neolamprologus brichardi. Next base: position 4,677,231 of record NC_142121.1, on the reverse strand, counting down.
GCACTGACAGAGGCGAGGCTGCCGGACACTGGCGCCACCGGGCCCTCTGACCACCACCAGTAGGCAATGGGTGAAGTGTCTTGCCCAAGGACACAACGACCGAGACTGTCCAAGCCGGGGCTCGAACTCCCAACTCTTGAGCCACGATCATGAGTGTTGTCCGTCTGGCTGTTGATTGGCTGACATAAATTCATCCCCGACTCTGTTCATTCATCTTTGCCGGACGGAGACAAACGGCAGCCTGATGAGAAGTTAGGACGGTGACTCATCCGTTACCGCCGCTGTCTGCTGCTCAGCGTGTGACTGTGAATACGTTACGCAGAGGAGAGCAGACACGAAGCAACGATACCTCACCCACCCCTGTCTGTGTTACACACATCGTGTACTCATGCGAAAGTAAGCGGACGATGAGTCATAGGTGATTATCAGCGTGTGTCCACATACTTGCAGTGTACCTGACGGACTAAGGTACTGATAATGAGGGGGTGAGGGATATTTTGTCTACATGAATTTGCAGGTCTTAGAGGGTCCGTCTCTCTTTATATGATTTTTATTTATTTTTTATTTCATTGTTTGGTCATGTGATCAGCAGGATCCCTTTCACACAGTCTTAATTAAGGCATCATGCTGTGTGTAATGGAGAAACAGGCTGGTTAACTTAAGGGAGCGGAGATAAAGCAGAACAATGGGAGGCTGCAGCTGTGTAGCACATATGAACAACTGTGTGTGTGTACGAGAAGGTGTGTAATGGGTGCAGCTGCAGGTTGAGTCTCCACTGCTGATACTACTGTCTCTACTGCTCGTACTGCAAAGAAGGAAAGAAAAACATTTCAACACAGCTGGATCTGCGAGGTAAAAACACACTGGGCCCACGTTCTCGTTCTCGGCATCTGTAAACACGACAGAATAAGAGTAACGCCTGCTTTAGCGTTAGCAGACGTTCAGAAAAGATGGTGTGATTACATTAACCCAGCTTAATAAAAATGTGATCATTTGGTTACGTGTTGCACAACACTGTGTCTATGTTTGAACGCAGCTTGGGTTACATTTTTAAGGAAGTGCAAGATGATAACTTCTTTGCAGGTTGGAAGTATGTTTTAGTTACCGTGACTACAGTGAACTGAAACCTCAAGGATATATTTAGTTGCGTGTGATATCATTTGCATTTAATTGCATCAATGTGGTGGGTTTGTGGTTTATCCTCACAGCAGCCTGCGGACACAAGTACCAAAAGGTGCAGTTCCACTAATGTCCACTTGAGGCTGACTCTGAAAGAAGAAAGCAAACCCCCATAGAGTCCCGTGTGATTTGAAAGCCTGTGTCAGTATTCAGGCAGTTCGCAAATATTTTTTTTAAAAAGTGATCAAGAGTTCATGCAGTCAGCTTGAGTCAGCTGCTTCTCTCACATGTTTTTATCTGCATCCTGTGCTGCATCCCATCCCCCTTTGATCACGGTACTCCACCTAAAACATCAAGGTCACCTGAAATCTAAGCTGACACCTGCTGCATACAGTATTTTAAACATCCCCCCCTAACCCATCACCCAGTTAACTAGGGGTGGGGGAAAAATGGATACTGTGTAGTATGGTGATATTTTGTTTGCTAATAATGTATCGATACAGGGACAGCAGAAATCGATATTTTGTTACAAAAAAAGTTTTTGTGCTCTGACTTCAGAGCATGTTGATCCTTTTTCTGAGCAAGAATCCTGACATTCCTTCACTGTCCAAATGTGTTTAACTTGTTTTTGGCAGCAATAAACATGACAGTTTACTTATTTTAATTTAAGACATGTTTTATTTTAATTAAGTTTAAAACTTTTTTATTTAATGTAAAATTATATTTTGTTTTAATTTACTTTCAAATTCTTCAGTTGCTGAAGGGGCTGCATAGTTTTCATAAACTGCATAGTTCAGAATAGCTATAATTGTACCAGATGGTTGATTCAGTTAAGTTGGACTAGACTGTAATACAAACCGTTCAGTTTGTCAACAATAAAACTGAAATGAGAGAAAGACTGAGTGTGAGACTTTGATATTAGATAAAATGAATATTGATAAAGTTTACCTTTATGTACAGAATCTGAATATCGCAAAATATTTTTAAAAATTGCAATAATATCGTATCGTGGGATGTATGGTGATTCCCACCTCTACAGTTAACCACAATCACTCCCACTCGATGTTATATTGAGTGTTTCCTGTTGGGCAGTGATGAGATCTCACCCTGACTGCTACTATTTCTGCTGCTAGCCCCACCACTGCTAATCTTTAATCTTTTCCATTGAAGCATTCATTTGTGGTTTCTTTCATCTGCAAGACAACCGTACAATACAGCCCACCTATTAAAACCCCAGAAATCACCATAAAAGGAGTTTGACATTGACAAAATGTAACTGCAGTGTCACCGTGCGTATTTTAGGCCACTTGTTCAAGCGCCTCGCTCCGTTTGGCGTATCCTGTCCAACTCTCTATTCAAGGCTATAAATAAATAAAAGGCAAATGGAGCAGAGTTAACATTTATTACAGCACTGCTGCGGACTTCATTAGTGTGCTAGTGTGTGTTACAATTACAAAAGAAATGCTAAATGCTCTGTTTTCTATTTATAACACTAGAACAGCTGTTGCAGATGACAGCTCATAGTTTTTCTTTTGTACGAGTGCAGAACAGAGAAGTGGATTTCTTGGACAGCAGCCACCATTAACAGCCAGTTTTTTTATGTTGTTTGACAGACCAGCTCACAGCAGTGTGCAGGTATAAATGCTAAGTGTTGGCTGAGAGTTTGACTCCATGACGAGTCCACGAGCTGCACTGAAAGCAGAAATAGCTGCTTCCTCACAGGAACTTTTGAACTTGAGGAGAATCTTCGCGCTGGCTCCGTTCGATAGGCGCTCGATGTCCATCAGCGTGGTCCTCTGGCCTGTCAGGAATGAGGAAGTCGGATGTTTCAATTTCCTGTTAAAGGAAGCATGACTGCGTATCAAATGACTGTAAACTTGTGCTTAAAGTTTATTTCGGTGCCGTTTATTCATGCTGCTGACGTGCAGCACAGCAGTCGGACGTGGCGGTTTTGCAAAAGATGTTGTGATGAGAAGAAGTGACTCGTCGCTCGGCTACGCCCCACTGCTGACACATCTGTCATGTCATCTGTGTGTTTTATCTGCTTGGTTGGGAATTAAATCATCATAATTGTAGATGGAAATTAGGTTGCTTTTATGCTGATCGCTGTACAGACTTCTGGTCTATGGATAACTCTTTTCACATTTCATTTTTGTTGACATTTAACGTTGCGTTGTTGTTGGTGCAGTTTCAGTAAAAACATCAGATAATGCTAGGGTTAGCTGCAGATACAACCTCATACAGCAAAACAGAGCGGTGTAGATGAAAAGATTAGACACAAGTCAGAAATGATGGATTCTGTGCACGCTGCATTTATCAGCTCAGATCTTTTTATAGTAATATTGACTGAAATCATATGAAAGTGCTAACGTGCTAACTGTAAATGGTGATCGGTGATTCTGGCTGTTGGTGTGAATGCTCGTCTGCCTCTCGGCGTTAGCCCAGCAGCAGACTGGCAGCCTGTCCACGGTGCACGCCGCCTCTATCACAGCTGGGATTGGCTCGAGCCCTCCCACCACCCTGACCTCACAAACCCCACAGCAAGTAACACACTATGATTGTGATTCATGTTCAGCAGTTTCCTAACTTGGTAACATTCAGTGTTGGTCAAGTTACTTGAAAAAAGTAATCAGTAACTAATTACTGATTACTTCCCCCAAAAAGTAATCCTGTTACTTTACTGATTACTTATTTTCAAAAGTAATTAATTACTTAGTTACTTAGTTACTTTTTAAAAACACGATTTACAACCTGAATAGGTGATAAAGTGATAGATCTTTCAGCCCAATTCTACTTTTTCTACATAATCATCATACAAAATGTAATCAAATGGAAAAGTCTCTTTTTAAAACTTGTTTTATTAGTTTTAATCTTTTAACTTTATGCATCAAGCAAAAATTTAATTATCTGCAACATTCTCTGACTGGAAGAAATTAGTTTAATATTTAAACCTATTTTCTGCACATTCCAGCACATAAAATAAAATATTTTGTGTGTTTACACTCAGTCTTTCAAATAGATGCAAGTAAAACACAGCAGAAAATAAATAAAGTCAAAGACTAGCGGTCCTGTTGCTCTATTTTCACCTGTAAAGCAGGAGTGGGGTAGGCGGAGGGTTACCCTGGTGCAGGTGTGCAGCGGTCAGTGGAAGAATCCGCGAGTTTCTCTGTGAGTTTCCCATTACGTCGTAGCTACTCGGTGCTTGTTTGGACGTTTAGGGGTTTTTTTCGCTGTAAAAAGAAGTTTTCTTCCCACGCACAACGGACACTAATGTTTTTGTCACTTTTTATGGAATCAAACTCAAAGTAAGGTCAGTACTTCCACGCTTTAAACGCTGCACGCTCATACTCTCTCTGCACTCGATATATGATCCATTGTTGATCTGCACACAGCTGTTGTCACGAACGTCGCACTCGTTTACGTCACTGTCATGAGACGTTCTCGCAAAAAATCACGGTTTTAGTAACGCAGTAACGCAGCGTTCCTACGGGAAAGTAACGGTAATCTAATTACCGTTTTTGCAATAGTAATCCCTTACTTTACTTGTAAAAAGTAATCGGATTACATCTCTGGTTACGTTACGTTACACAGTAATTATAAGAAACTAGAGGGGAAATGCTTAAGTTGATGGCCTGCTTCTCGTAGAACAGGGTTGCACAAAAAAGGGAGTAATACACGACAAATGAAAAGCTAATAACAGGCGATTAATCTGCAAACAGACAAAGAGTTGATGGTGAGGAGGTTTACCTTAATATAAAGTGCTGCCAGTTTTAAAGCACCAACAGAGAGCTGGGGACGAATCTGTGATTTTTAGGTCTTACAAAAACTGCATGTTCCTTTAATTGATTATTAAAGCAGCAGAAACATGTGATGCGAGCTGGCAGGACGGAGGCTCCAAAATATACATTAATGTGATTCAACAAATGCTAAACTCTTTGACCTCCGGGGTCTTCTTGTCTTGTATTCAGGGGATTTTTTTGCAGCGAAAATGCGGGAAAATAGAAGCAGAAGCGACGGCCGGCCCCTCCTCGCGCCCCTGCCCGCTCTCCGGTCTCGCTGGAGGTTTGACGGCACCCCGACATGTCCTCGTCCTCAGCAGCTCTTTCACCGTGAGCGCCATCTGTCACATCGCTCCTCGTCTTCCAGGAAATTACAGATCAAACCGAAAGCGACGACGTTATCTGATATGTACCCCGACGGGGCAGGAATGAACTCGCTCTCTGCTGAATCCCAAATCCACTCACTCACTCGCGCGTCCTTGTGGATGTAGATTCATTTGGCGAGGGCAGATAAAGGACCGGTGCGGCCATATTTCTTCCAACGACCTGTCCTCTTATCTGTAGAGCAGACGGCGATAACATTTTCACTTTAGGCTAGAAAAGCGGCACCTGTTATTGTTAAGTAATTGCTATGAAAGAGAGACAGTGTGAAGGTATTTCCAGCTCTATTAACACCTGTATCAGCCAAATGGGCACATTTATATAGAGATGTCGCTTTGTTATATAATAATAAAAGTAATTTTTCTCTCTCTGGCTTCAGGTTTGTAAACAACAACACAGCGAATCCAAATCAGAAAGTGTCACATTCCTGATTCAAAGACTGTGACTGATATCAGAAGCATTTCTGATTTTCTATGCAAGAGTCAGTTATTAACTGCAGGAATTTCCAGATTCAGATATTCAGTGTGACTTACAGGCCAGTGTGAACTCGGTAATAGACGTTCACAGCTCTGTCTGCAGCAGCCATCTTGTTTTAGCCCACAAGTGCAACTGAGCACGATCTGCTGTGTAGTGTGAGAAGGTGAAAAATAATCTGGCCTTTCATTCATGTCAGACTGCAAAAGAGAAGAGTGTGACACCAGCTCTGTTTTTAAGAAACGCTGCCGCTCTGATGGCGAAAAATCTGTAAGCCAGGAAAAACTTGACAACTACAAATGGCCTAAAAGAAGCAGCTGAAAGGTGTTTGATGTGCACGTTAGTTTCATGTGTCCCTCACCTATAAATTGGCTTCCTGCCTCAGCACCCAGCCAGCAAAGAACTCAAAGGAGGATGTGTGTCTCTCCAGAACAAAGTTGTGATAATACCACAGCTGCTTCTGTGTGTTCAGAGGCGATAAACTAAGAAAATAAACAAGAAGACTGTTCTACAGCCAGACGAGGACACGTCTGCCTCGTTAATTAAAAATAAACTTAAGGATTCTGATGATGTTCATTCTTCTCCTGAATGCTCATAAAGCAGAACCTTTAAGCACCAACTGGTAGCATCTCAAACCATTATCAGCCAGTAGCTGAGATCGTTTAACCCTTTAAGACCTACCATAGAACCAAGTCCACCAGAGCTTATATTATATTTTTACATGCTGTGGAGCCATTTTTGGGAGCATTTCAAGTTGATATACATCAATACAACCATTACAGCCTAAATTTTATTAATATGTCTGCATTAAGTGCATAGTAATTACATAAATTGCAAAATAGTGCAATAAACTACAAAAAAATTTAAATCGTTTTTGTTTTTTAACATATATTTCTAGTTAGAGAAATTTAAGAGGCTTATCCCTCAAAACTGTAAATACAAAAAAGTTGCACAAAATAGTTTCCCACCACAGGAAATTTATTTTGAGTGTCTTCATAGTTTTATTTTTGAAATACACCAATTTTTATACACTGCAGGAAAAACAAAAATAAATATTATAATGCAAATTTGCAAAAAAGCAGCAAATGCATCAAAATAAACTATTTCCAGCAGTGCAATATGAGTCCTAAGCATCCCAGAAACGACACAGAAAGTCATAAAGTCAAACATAACTTTTACAAACACCAGTATAGGCTCATGAGGCCCTGATGGTAAAAAACTACATTTCTGCAAAATGACGTCACTTCCGGTTTCGGGCAGGTCATGGCGGACATGCAAAAGTTCGCGCTGACGTCTATTCCAATGTAGGAAGTGTTACGAACAGCTGATTGGATCGGCAAAGCGTGTTTCTGGAATATTATGTTTTTGTTGCTGCAAGCGCTTTTTATGCAGTTTTTGCAAAGCTATATGTGGAAGGAAACTGTGACCGAGGACAAGCTGAGGGCATAAGATGTAAGTACAACTCCTCCGGTTTCATATGCAAAAAAAATTATTGCGCTAGCTTACGTGGTTGCAGAGCTACCAGGATTTAAAAATAGTTACGCAAAACGGAGCGTGCTGCTCTGACCGGTTTTAAAGGGTTAACTGTGATGCATCTACAACTGGCTCAAACGTGTCTGCAGTCAGACTTGTGTTTATCTGACGGAAACCAGGAAACCTAAGCTTGCTCGCTGACCGAGCCCCAGCAGATCCTCACTGTTGATGTTTTTCGTGTGTCTTACAGTTTCTGCAGCAAAATGAAACGGATCCTTCTTCTTATCGATGATGCTGAACACAGTAAGCAGAGGCATGCTGGTGCATTTAAGGCATGTTAGCATAGTGATGTTAACATGGAGACTGTTTGAATTGAAGTTTCTGTTGAAAGTAGCGTTAACGAACACTGTGATGCATTTAAGTAACAGGCAGTTATTAGAGAAACAAAGGAGGAGTAAAGGAAGCACTTAAAGTACCAACTTTATTCAGAACTGTGGATGACGAACAGCCGTCAGCATTTCCCTCCTTCCTCCCCGTCGCTCTCTTTTTTCCTTTAAACCTTTAAGGCCCGCCGAGTCTCAGAAACCAAACCAAACGCCGTTCCTCGCGTGAATCTTAAACAGTCGAGGGACGGAGTCTGAAAATAATGAGACGGTACAACAGAGTGAAGACTCGGAGGTGTTCGGCCTCTTCGCGCGAGCGCCGCGGTCCCAGTTCTGTCAGCTCCCATCATCGAGAGAGAAACTGATGACGAGAAGAAAATCACAAGAATATCTCTCGCCGGATTTTTTTTCTTTCCTGAAGTGCGAGACGTAATCAAAGGTCTGAAATCCTCAGCGACGTGTTGGATGTGTGAGACGGCGGTAGGCTGGTGGAGATGTGTGTGTTTTTAATGCATGCAAGGTGAAAGTGAAGCACAGCACAGCGCGTATTTGTGGTTTCTCTGACCACATCTGAAGCTTTTAAAGCAGAAATAGTTTATTTACATTTATTAAATAATTTATTGTTTATTTATTTATTATATATATATATAATATATATATATATATATGTATTATATATATATATATATATATTATTATTATTATTATAATTATTATTTATTTTATTTCCCAATATTTTCCTGGTATTTATTGCTAAATCATCAACAAATACCACACTTTCTGACTCTGCGTTTATTGAATTTACTTGCATATTTTGCCATGTGTTGGATTACATGCATGTAACTATGAACTTATTTTGCAAAAAAGAATAAAATATAAAGGAATTCAGTTAAATATTCGATTAAATAAAGTATTCTGCTTTGTTTTGTTAGTGTTTTATTCAAAGATAATTAATACAATGTAATGTAGGTTTAACAACAACCATCAAATAAACACAGTCTGATTAAAACTAATCGATTTGTAATGATGTTACGTGATCGTGTCTTTAATTCATTATCGCTTTCAACTGGAACCTATAACGAGCTTCGTTGTGATTAAATCATTTGGCTCTTATTCTAGAAACTTTAAGCAGACCCCATCCTCGCTGGTGCTCTCACCCCCACCCCCCCGGCTCTTCTCGGGGTTAGCTGGAGTTGAGAGTCAACTTTGTCCTGCCTCCATGTCTAGCCTGGCACTCAGCACCGCTCACTCCAGGGCTGGCCCCTCCCTCTCTCTCACTCTCGCTGTCTCACTGTTGTGGCTGAAGACAGCAAACGCCCGCCACGTCAAATTTCACTCCACTGGCGTTCGGCTGCGAGCCGCAGACACGCCGGTGACAGGGGTCGCTTAGATCCAAAGCTGAGCGGGTCGGTTTAGCCGAGCTGGGCAGCCGGACGGAGAAAAACAAGGCTGGATGTCTGAGTCTGCAGCTCTGCTGCGAGTGTTAGACATGGATGCAGTTGTTGTTCGAGATCAGCCCGAAGCTGCTTCTGCGTCTGTCCCGTCTCTGATGCCAGTTTAAGGTCACAACCACAGTTTCCTTTTTTACAGTTCGAGCTCTGGTGGAAGCCAGGCAGGAGATTGTTCACCAAAGTCACATGACCCACATGTGGCGACGTGCTGTTACTTGATGCAAGTACTTCAGGTGACTTCATCTTTTGCTTGTGAACTCAGGGACTCTTCCTCTCTCTTTGTGCGTCGTATTTACGGCGATGTTAAAGCTAATTCTGGAGGTTTGCTTTATGCTTTTCCTGTGCACTCAGGCCGAGCTGGTAAAGGGGATCATAAACATCACAGGAAAGTCTCCAGAAAGCAGCGAGGAGTTATTACCCTCGATTCTGGGTGCAGAGGCAGGAGGGGTAAAGCTTTGAAAGGATTTTTATATCAGACAGCTTCTGTCCTCACTCCTGATGGACCGAGCCGCCCTCTAAGTCTTGTAATATGACCGAAGAGACACAAAACTTTGACCTCCTTGTAGGGCTGGGCGATATGACCCAAAATTCAAATCTCGATATTTTTTACCTGGACGGCGATATAAGATATATATCTCGATGTTTTTTAAAGCCATAAAGTAAGAACAAAAAGAGAGTTCTTAGTCAAACAGAGCATAGATGTACATAAAATTTACTCCAAAATAAATTGAGCATTTATTAAATAATAATGCTTCATAAATAAAAGAAAACAATGTTGTTTTTGTACATAACAAAAAGCTCATAATTGTGCAGTCAAAATGTAAACTAAAAGACGCTGAGCATAATAACAAAGATTTCACAGCTGCTCTGTTCCCAACTTCTACTGTGTGACTGACAGCATTGAGTTTGAAATCCTCTTCGTAACCACGTCTCTTAACAGGTGTCATTTATGGCCCTTATACACAGTAGGGTAATATTACGTTGAAGCACAGTACGTATCACTCCGCGAGGCTCCTCGGTAGCCGTAATGCTCTGACAATCCATCAAGCGGTGAAGCACCGTAGCTTACCAAAGTCGTACTAAAACATTTTTTGACAGATTGCTGAGCGCTGTGTACCACATAAAATTGGTTCGCGGTCAGTAAGCACAACCAGAATTCATACATAAGGCGCGCTGTCAACTTTTGAGAGAATGAAAGGATTTTAGGCTGTGCAGCGCCTCTGGGCTGCATGCCGTTAGCGTGGTTAGCTCGTTAGCGTGGTTAGCTAGCTAACACGTTGACGGCGTCCAGCCCCACGCACGGGGCGATGCGCAGTAACTCGTTAACGGAGATTTGCCGTGTCCATCTTGTCGCTTCCTGCAGGTGAAGCTATGGGGGAGGGAGGGGGAGTTGTGTTCAGTGAAGGAGGGGCGAGGCCGAGTAACGTTGCGTAAAGACAAAAGTGAACGAAAGAGAGGCAAACTTGCGGCTCCACAAGTATAATTATAACGTAACATAGACTATATCGATATAAAGGATATTGTCACATCTTATATCTCGTATAAAAATATATCAATATTTTTTAAAAACTCAATATATCGCCCAGCTCTACCTCCTTGCACAAAACCCCTGAAGGCGCCAATTTAAGAATCCATCAGTAAATTCTCTGTTTTGCTCTGTGAGGCTCGGCCCTCATGACTGAGGTCAGATTCAGGTCAAATATCAAAGGAATGTAAACATTTCATCATATATTTATTGAGATATCTCAGTCAGATTATCGCTGGGTGAAATCTTATTCACTGAATTAAAGCTGTCAGGTAACTTTGTAATCTGTGCAACCCAAATGTTATCCTGCTTAAATAAATGGGAAACAATTAAGGCTTAAAAGATAAGAAGCTAAAGTAAAATCGAATGATAGTCACTCATGTAAAAGAGTATGTCTCCAATTAGCAGCTAATGAGCTGAAACATGCAAAACAACTGATACTATTTTAAAAGCCATTTCCCATTAGGAGTTTTCATTCCATTCCCAGAAATTCCTCAGAAATGTCACCTGGCTCTGATCCGATGTAAAAAAAAAAGAAACCCTCTGAGCTCTGCTCATCAGCACAGCCCTGCAGAAATATTGATTGATGTTGGACCATGTCTGGCTCCGTCTGGAAGCCAGGAGGGACCTCGGGGATCTGTGCAGACAGATGGAAAGGAAGATGGTGTGGGACACAGGGACAGCAGAGCTGCTAGTGGTGGGCTTAGAGCTGCAGTTGTATTGATTGACACCAGAGATGGAGCTCTCTGATGCTGGGCTGAAAGCAAGACAAAGAAATATTCTGCTACGAAACAATCCCCGGGTAGCTTCGGTAGCCAGATGGAGCCTCTGTACAGATGTGATAGGAGCAGAATGTTTGCTGTCGTCTCTCTGGAGCTGGAAGTGTCACAGGAAACAGATAAGCAGCAATTAGCCTTATCCAGCATCTTTACAGAGTAATACTGCAATCCAGCTGCGCGTCTGAAATTCTTTATATTAAGGTTACATCACTCAGTGTTTGTTATCGCTTCCTGTTTAATTCCAGTGAATTCAGTCAAGCTTTCAGTGCTCTGCCATGCAAGCACACATGGGAAGTGAAGTTTATAGTTGTAGTTGTGTCACTTACCAATAAGGGAGAAAAGCAGTCAAGAAGTCTTTCTTCAAATAAAATAAAAACATGTGGAACAAAAAATAAATAAATAAAGGAAATTTGGAAAATGTCACTGCGAGTTGCTCGGTGTCAGCTAAACTTGATATGTGAATGTAATTACTCAATTTGGGAACTCAATCAGCACAAATCTCAAAGCAATCAAGAGCAATTGTAGCATCGGTTAACGTAACCTTTGGCTGTGCCTGCGGTGAGATGGAACGTCGGGCTTCCAGATTTCCATTTCCCCTGCTTCATCGTGTCTGTGATGTGTCTGAATCAGTGGATCCAAGCTTTCCTGTTTAGTTTGGCTACATTTAAAAATAAAACAATAAGTGAAACTTGAGCCAGCGTCCACGATGTCATCTGGCCAACTGCTTCGTGAACATCAGCCGGACATAACTCAGTGACTAAATGTTAAATGGTAAATGGCCTGCATTTATATAGCGCTTTACTAGTCCCTAAGGAGCCCAAAGCGCTTTACACATCCAGTCATCCACACATTCATTCACACACTGGTGATGGCAGCTACATTGTAGCCACAGCCACCCTGGGGCGCACTGACAGAGGCGAGGCTGCCGGACACTGGCGCCACCGGGCCCTCTGACCACCACCAGTAGGCAACGGGTGAAGTGTCTTGCCCAAGGACACAACGACCGAGACTGTCCAAGCCGGGGCTCGAACCGGCAATCTTCCGATTACAAGGCGAACTCCCAACTCTTGAGCCACGATCGCCCCCGACTAGTAAAGTCTTGATTACAAGAACTTTTGTGCTAAATGTTGCACTTCCTCTATGTGCACGAGTCATGACGTTAGCTTGTTTACAGCTTTCTTTAGCTAATAATACCTGTACAGTTACTACTTTGTAGCGCTCCTGTTCGATTAACGTTTAAAGTTAAGGGTGTTATCACTTTGACAGGTGGACGGTGACACAGGCAGCTGTAGCTGATAGGTGACCTCTCCTCAGCTAATGCCTAAACATGACATTCATGCCTTTCAAGCATTTTTACTTAACACTAATTAGAAGGTTTGTGTGTTGTTTCCTTGCACCTCTGCAGACTATTATATGCTTTATAGATATATCTTAGTCTTTTCCAAATATAGTCAGTTGTTGATCTAAAAAATACAACACGGTGTGACAGCAGGAACAGAATCAGACACAGCTATTTTGCAATGATTGATTGCAATAATATAATCAGTATTTCAACATTTTTACATTGGAACCTCTGGCCATGTACCTTATTAGCATCTTTTCCAGCACTCCACTACCAGTTTTGGAATTTATTAATGTCTCTAATTGTCTCTTCATTGTTGCGGTACCACCAAGAACAGCCACGTGCACACAAGTTCATGATCAAATGTCTCGTAATCACTGGTAGGGATGGGTACCAGTATCCGGTGCCATGATGGCACCGGTTCTGACATAAACGGTAGTAACCAGACCGAAAAGCAGCGCACATTTTGGTGCTTTATTTCGGTGCTTTTTTTTCCTGAGCTGTGATACACTTTAGATTCTAGCCAATCATTTTACGTTTCCGAGGATAGTAGGCGGGTCCAGGTACGTACGTTCTTTTAGAGCAGAGCTACAGATTAAAAATGCCCAAGGCGGAGCGGTCAAAAGTCTGGCTGTACTTCACAGCAAAAGATGCAAACTCAGCAGCTGCAACAAGTGCTTTAAGCTGATACTGTGATACTGTCAAAGGAGGTAACACCTCAAATCCGATGAAACGCCTGGCGACGCATAGCGTTTTTTTAAAAGCCAAGAAATGCGCCGTATTTGATAGCTTGCTGCGAGACCTCACATAAAATAAAACCTAAACGATACCCATCCCTAATCACTGGTATTCACAATGAAGTCTGATGGCTGATTTGAAGAGTTAGTTTGCATGATGGATGAAAGTCGTACGTGGTGTCCTGTGTATAAGGAACCATGTAAAATTGTGTCATACTAACATCAAATTCACAAAGAAGCAACTTTTATTCTGCGATTACTGGGATTCTGTGTGTGTGAGACACCTGTTCAGGATTTTCAGGTATTCTATTGTTCTCTATGTGTGCTTAACAAAATACAGAAAGGGGAAGGCATTCAAATAATGACAGAACAAAGCCGCAGCACATGAACATAAAATGCAAACACAGCTGGGAACACAAAGTTTTTATTACTCGTTACGAAATATCACAAACAGTGGTTACGACACGGAGTTTACGGACTTATTTGAATGATTCCTGTTATTTGTGAAGTGTTTTCTCTGTGTAGACCTCACCACAGGTATGTCAGGCCACAGATGGACAAGTAATCAAAGTATATGGCTGGTGCACTTTTCTTCCATGCTTGAGTCGGGAAACGTCCCAGCCTGCCAGGCAGGCGGGCTGCCTCATTTAAATTCAGAGGCGCCAGTGATGATGAAAGATGCAGAGACGAGATCACGATTCCTTTGAATATCCGCACAAACCGAGGACATCGCAGCTCTTGAAGTCTCCTTTCTAAACAGCGTGTATCTGAGGCCGGGTGGCGACGGCGGTGTGCGTTGGGAGGAAGGATTATTGGCAGGACCCTGTGATGGAGTGGGAGATAGAGCCGGCTGTCACAACAGTTCGGGAACTGTTCTTTTGAAATGACAGAGAGGACTAACACATCCACCCTGCACCATCTCCAGCACTGCTCAGGGTTCATTTTGGTTTTGTGGTTTATGACGTGCACTTTGCAGCTTATTGAACGTGTACGACGTTCATGCATGCTTAAAACGGCTGCTATTTGGACTGTCAGAGAGGACGGATGGCCTTCAGTGAGGGGCTCTAACGCAACAATATTCCACAGATAGAAAACAATGAGCATTTGAAGTGTAGCTCATCCAGCTCAGCCGGAAATGAGAAACAAAGTTTGTATAAAACTGAACAAAGTCATTGATATTTCTGAGTCTGACTCGATAATAAAGCCCAGGAGAGAACGGACTATATTTATGGAGATGAATGACTTCAGTCGTTAATATTCCTCCAACACGTTCACTCATTAATTCATATTTTCATGCCCTTGTAGCCGGTCTGTTCCACTGTGACACAAGGTCAATGCAGTGCAGTTGGAAGTTGTTTTCTGTTTGCACGCCATTAACGACTGAGTTCAATCGACCCGTCAAGCTTCCTGCCGACGTCGTTGAATCAAATGCTGTTTCAATTTGCGTCTAGACTACTGACCAGGGACCATTATTCCCTATTAAGCCAGAATAAATGAAAGCAGACTCTACTACAGTCGGTTCTTCCTGCCTTTAAGCAAACTTCCTCCTGATTGGCTGCCCCTCGTGAACAGAATATTTTAACTGCAGGTGAGGGAGCGTCTGAGCTCAGTGACAGTGATGGGGAGCTCCCCTCTCAATTATTATACTGTACATACACATGTATATACATTTACAGCACGGCTGCCTGCCTGAGCCTGGTTCTGCTCGAGGTTTCTTCCTGTTAAAAGGGAGTTTTTCTTTCCCACTGTCACCTGGTTACAAAACAACACTGTTGGGCTGTACATCTGTCATTTCTTTAAGCCCACCGTTATATAGAGCTTTTTACTACAAGCCTCAGTAGCCCAATCACACACAGATTCATCCAAGTGCTTTTCTCTTACCTTGTCAACATTGACACTGATGGACACACCAGGCTTCATTATCTCGCCCAAGGACTCTTTGAAAAGCAGACTTGAGGTTCTCCCAGGAAGCAAACCACCAACTCTTCTATTGGTAGACGACACAGTCTCCCTCATGAGTCAGAGTCGCCACAAACTGGCATTGTCCAGTAAAGTAGAGCAATAATAATGCAGAATAAACACTCGGCTGTTCTTATTATGAAAGACTGAGAACATCCAATATGGCTGCCACAAGCTGCATTATGTTAGCTGAAAGCCGTCAAACATTTACATTAACAAAGACAACAGAGAACAGCTGATGCCTGACACACACACACCACGTCTCTGTAAGAGTAATACAAGACAGGTCATTGTGTTGGTGCAGACTATTTTCCATAAATCATGGAGGGAGCAGACAGCGCTCGGGTAGGAAGTGAGAACGGTTTGTACTGACCAAGACAGTCAGTCAGCCCTCTTACAGACACTCTGTAGAGTGTGTCGGTCTTTAACGTAGTTTGGAGGTAATTTATCAGAGGTCCCACAACAATAAAGATTACAATAGAGATGGACTTATTTAATTGTAAAGTTGGAATTCTCAAACAAACACAAATGCAGACAGGTGGGGCGTAAAACAAGATTTTAATGCACTGCTTTGGTGAAGAAACCAAAGGAGGCACAACACAAAAGTTGATACGGAAAAGTCAAAAAGAAGGGAATAGACACCGAAGACTAGAGGAAAAAACAGGAGGACAATCCAACAAAGACAGAGGGAAAGACAAGAACAGAAAGGAGGGAAGCGGAACAAAGGTAGGAAGTGAAAACAGATCAACACTAACCTTCAATGGGGACAGGGATAGCTCAGTAGGTAGAGTGGTGGCCCCATGATCAGAAGGTCGGGGGTTCGACTCCACTGAACGGTTACCCTGACGTACCCCTGAGCAAGGTACCGTCCCTACACGCTGCTCCCCGGGCGCTGCATTGGTGGCTGCCCACTGCTTCACTGGGTGAATGGGTTAAATGCAGAGGAGCAATTTCCTTATGGGGACTAACACATACACATTATTATTATTCAACGTAAAGAGAGTAGCTGTAAGACGACAAACATGACGGCGGACGTGGAATCAGAGATCTTTTAAAACTAATTTGTCTTGTTTAAACAAGCGTGTGAAAAAATGGTTACAAGTGAATGCAAGTGCTGTAAACTTCACACATTTCTAAATAGATCTTTGCAGAGGTGTGAGCGTTGTGCTCAAAATAACCGCACATTTGATTCCATATTACACCTGAAGATCCGGTTCCTGTGGACCAGTTAAACTCTCCCATATGGAGTCCTTCACACTGCTACAAAGAACTGCTTATATGAATAGTTTATGGGAAAGGACACATAATCATTAATATTCTGCAGTTACACCAGCTGATTTGCATTCTGATGCTCTTTATTATTCTGTAGCTTTTTCTACACGATGAATATCCGTTGCTGTCCAGATTCGTACCAAAAATAAAATGACGACTTTTATTTCCTCCAGACTGGAATATTTGTAGCTCCCAGAGGCAGCGCAGGCCCCGGGGATTCGCTCCTTAGCTTGCGTGGTTCTGCTTTGAAACCAAGAGACAATATTAATAAATTGGTATTATAAATAAATTGGTTTGGCAGATTCAGTGGTATGAAAACACCGGGGTGTTTTGGCTACACTTTGTAGCTCTCCTAATTGAGAGGATTCAGTGCCTTTGACAGATTGAGTGGACTGCAGTGCATTGCACGATTTAGTAGATGGAGGGGCAGCATGCCAGACTGAAAACATTCAGAGAGTTGGCAGCATCCAGAGCTCCACTCAAAGGAAAAGGCAGCGGGTAGCTCAGCGCTTCAATTATCACTGTCTTCGTGCACTATGTTCACACTGATATGTTATTGAAGGGGATGCAGCTGTGGAATTTCTGATTTGTGAAGGCCATAATGGCTCATGTGGAGGAATTCTGCGTTGTAAGCACGCTGGGTTTCTGCTGAATTATTGATTTTTTTGTTTCTCTTTAAAAAGGGCATTTTTAAAAAACGGTGTTTAGGAGTTCTGCTGGAAATTCGCTTTTTGTAACATCAAATATTATGAGTGCAACGTTCAGTAGGCCAGTGAATGCAGCACTTTTGAGCTGCTCGCTTTGCCAAAACGCCATGTGTCTCAGAGATACAACGGTACACGCTGGATGTGTGTATTTTAATATAAATAGCGTATATTTTCTGGACTTCATTGAGTGGTTTTTATGGTCCGAAGCAAAGCAGCCATTGCAGCCATGTTGAAGAGCCTTCAGGTGCATATTTGAGAGAACGTGAAAGAGAAAATAAAAATATAAAGCTCCGAATCAGGATGCAAACTGGTAGTCTGCTTTATACTGTGAGTTCCAATCTCAGTACTTTAAAGATCACGTTTACAAAATCAAAAGAGCTGAATTTAAATTCACATATCAGCTAAAAAAACCAAACTAGAATATGTTTAGTTGTGTTACCATTTGTATTTAATTGCGTGAACATTTGAGGCGTTTTTCTTGCAGTAACCACCAGGGCTGAAGAAAGAAGCCAAAACAGAAGCTGCAGTTCCTCAAACGGCCCCTTGCCTCCAAAAGTGCACCAATCCTCACAGACTCACATGCTAAAAACGCCCGACACATATTCTCTGCAGCTATTTTCCTCCATTATGACAGCTGTACTGGTGATACATGTTTGTGTAACTTATTAAATTAAGACTTATTGTTACGCATTATTAGGGCTTTGCTGCTTTGAGCAACAAGCAGCTGTAGCTCACTACCCTTTTGGTAAGATAAGGTTTACGTGGTTACAATAAATAATGCGGCAGCAATCGACATGTTCAAATCGATGCTTCAACGCAGAATAAAATTTAAAAAGAGAAGAATTTATGATTAAAACAGAAGTCTTATAGAAAAATGTTGCTGAGCTGAAAATGTGCAATAACCTGACCGCAGATTGTTGTTTCTTTGTGTGCTTGTTTATCTGTTTAATTCATCTATAAGGATATCTATCTGGCTTCTCTGTAAAGATGAGTCACGAGGCTGTATATAGGAAGTTGTTATCTGTGCACACACAACCAGTTTCACTCCTTTCGCTGTAATGTCAGAAAGCAGTGAAACTCAGGAACCTCATCGGACTCTTTGTCACTCTGACAGGCCGAACAACCAACCAGAACGAATGTCTTGATGTCTGTCTGTGCCCAGGCGACGGTGTCACATCTATTTGTCTGCAATGTCTGTGTGTGTGTCTGTGTGTCTCTGTGTGTGTGTGTGTGTGTGTGTGTGTGTGTGACTCGTCAGTGTTAAACCCACAACCAACTTTATCTCCCTGTGGTCTGTGTGTTTGCTGTGTGCTCTTAGAATGTCGCCACTCTTTAAAGACACAGTGACTTGCTCTACTCAGAAATATTGATCAGTGTCTCACTGAAATAAAAACACATGTTTCTTACAGACTTATGTGTTTCCTTTTCAAACAAAATTAAATGTGTGGTAAGTGTCTGTGCACCCTAATTTTACCAGCTGGTCGTGCCAAGACATGCTGCAGATCTGTAGCATTAGCATTAGCAAATATTAGCATAGGCAAGCTAGCTAGATTTCATAGCCAGACTTAAACATGTGTACACATATTGCTAACTATATGAAATTAATATTTAGATGTAGGTATTGCCGCTTAGCAATAGCTAAAATGGTAAAGTTATTTGGGTGGTAAAAAACAATTATCTAATAATTTAAAAAGGCAAACCTAACCAAACCACCAATAATATTAATAATAACAACCTCAATTTATATAGCTTATATATAGACCTTTAAAAAAGATGTCTTGTTTAAAGTATCTCTATATTTCTCTGTCATTACTAGTTATAGTTGTGTGTCATCTGCATAACAGAGTAAATCAGTACAGCCTTTGTGGGGTTGTTTTTGTTTTGTTTGTGTCTTTTCAGGGGAAACATGTTTGTTTCTCTAGATTTTCTACTCCACTGTTTTCCAATACTTTCTACAATCTCCCTCCAGGAATTTGCAGACATTTTTGAGCCCTTGTATTGATTCTATGATTATTTTTGCGTATATTGAGACAAAGATTGTTATTCTTTCGCTGATAAATTCAGTAAAGCATAGATAGAGCATAAGGAAGCAGCACATAATATAAAAACTATTCACATAGGACTTAGCGGTTTCCTCTGATAGAAAACCAGCATTACCCTTTTCTTTATTTTTAAAAGATGAGTTATCCCGTCTCTAGTGTGGTGATGAAATATAAGCATGAAACTAACACGTTTAAAAAATAGCACTGGTGTTTTCCTGTTGTATAAAATATTCCTGCTAAAAGCTTCTATAGGTGACAGCGCTACATCCCCTTGGCCTTTTGAGATAATTACTGAGCACATCAGCATTTAGTGCCATTTTCCCGTGAGACAGGAGACACCCAGGGTCCTCTCAGGTCGTGTTACTGCATCGGGGTTTAAAGAAAATGTGGTCATTACTATCACAGTTAAACAGATTGACCCATGTGGTTTGGGCTACTTAAGGGGAATATGCACAGAAAGACTTGCAGCAAAATGGCAACCATGCAGAGGTCATGACATCTCTATGAAGTTTTAGTGGTGACAGAAAAGTCATTGAAGAAGCAAAGTGAACTCAGCCTTCAGCTGTTCCAGGAGAATTTGTTTGATGGGAAGGAAATTCATGTTAAAGTCAGAATAGGGGGTTTCCAGTTCCTATGGCATTTTTATTACACACATTAAAGCTTGTCATGAACAAAATGGGTCAGCTGAGAGGTTTTAATATTTGCTGTTTCATCCACCACATTATTCTTGAGAATGACTTCCATAAACCAATTCAGCATTTTGTTTTTCCTGATGAAAAAATCTCACTTGAAATAATTGCAGCTAATGATAGTGTTGGCAGGAGGAAATGTTCTGTTTTGTGTGGACACGCTCCACTTTCTATTCCCAGAGACCCATGATTTCCCAGAGGATGAGAGGCCTGTGAGGACTTTGCTGCTATTTTTGGAAAAATGATTTGGGAACATCCACTTAAGTTTAATTTTCATAAAAACACGAATAAATGCCAAATAAGTGTTTTTTTCCCCCCCTTTTTAGTTGCTCTTCAGCTTTAATGAGTCAGAGGACACTAATTGAAACATTTCTCTTTCTATTTTTTTTGCATTAATTAAATCTAACTCCACTAAGAAGGACGTGAGATTATTTACCGCTCTCTCGCTCCAGATTCCACCAGCGCTCATTAACGTTTCAGCTTCATTTTCACAAGGATTCGATGTGTGATGTGATTCCAATGCCAACACTGACAGGTTCACAAAGTTCACAACAACATGAACAGGGAAGGAAAATAAGTGTTGTGAAAATCTGTTGGCAGGAGTCCAGGATAAATGATGGAAATCGCTTAAACCAAACAAGGAAGCAAGAAAGCAAACTTACGAGACGGCCCAGCAGCTTCTTCTTCAAGTTTGCGTCCAGCTTCCATTTTGTATATAAAGACAAATGAAGGAGGAAGCCAACTTCCACAAACACATCACATGCTTACAGTTTATCTTCCTGATTTCCAATTCCATTTGACATTTAACACCAGCGGCCTTGACCTTTTGTTTGTTATTAGGCATTGTTATTGTCACTGGGGCCATCAGTCAGCCTCCAACATTTAGGACATAGGTCCGCCCTAATGTGAACACCCTGCCTGTCATCCCTTTTCCCACTAATTGGGGTCATTGGACTAATATGATACAACATGAAAATCTTTTTGGGTTCATTCGGCTTGAATCTAACTTTTTAAATATAAATTCGAAATTATCCACCGAGGTCATAAATCAAATAGAACAAAGGGTTATTTTCCTATAGACTGAATCAGTTTCAACCAGAGGTGCTGCCCCCTGCTGTACGTGAGAAAGAATACAGGTTTGAGGCACTTGTGTTTAGGGATGGGTACCGGTATCGGTTCTGACATAAACGGTAGTAACCAAACTGAAAAGCAGCGCACATTTTGGTGCTTTATTTTCCTGAGCTGTGATACACTTTAGATTCTAGCCAATCATTTTATGTTTCCGAGGATAGTAGGCGGGTCCAGGTACGTACGTTCTTTTAGAGCAGAACACCTGGCAACGCATAGAGTTTTTTTAAAAGCCGAGAAATGCGCCGTATTTGATAGCTTGCTGCGAGACCTCACACCGAGCACATCTACTGCGGGTGTGGTGCCTGTTATCGGACCCGGAGTTAGCAACATCCCCCAAAAACCCGAAGAGGAGAGTCCTGGCCCCTAGCCCTGCCAGTGTAGCAGAAATGATGAGGATGATGATGCAGCAGCAGCCGTTCTTCTCTGCGTGAGTAGTTTAATGTTGTTCGTGTGTAATTTACATTGAGTAGGCTAACCACGTTGTTACATTAATGCATGTAAGGTGAACTAGCAAACATCATCATAGTTACATGCGGCTGTCTTCTTGTTTGATGGCAGATACTCCCTTCACCCTGGCCAAAAAGGCTAAAATGACCAAAGAAAAAGTGGAAAACAGTTAAACATGAGAGGTTTTTGGACAAAGTTGGTGTTTTTTCCATTGTTTAAGCTGCTTCCAGCCAAGAGTGATACCATATATGCCCCATAGCTGCAGAAAAGGCTAACATTGTTATCTTTTTACAAAAAAACAGCTGAACATGAGAGGTTTTTGGACAAAGTTTGTGTTTTCCATTCTTTAAGCACCGGCACCGTTTCAAAAGTACCAGTTCAAAAGTACCGGTTTGGCACCGGTATCGGATAAAACCTAAACGATACTCATCCCTACTTGTGTTCTGATTTCACATTTCACACACAGAAGCGTTGTCCATGTTTGTCACGGCGGGACACACCTGTGTGTTTATGAAGTGGACGCAAGATGCAGACGCAGGAGAAAAATGAAGTATAACATAAAGCGAGCCTTTAATGCGGCTCAATATATTAAACGAGGGAAAAACGAAACTGAAACCTATACTGGGATAAACTAAGATTTACTATGAAAGCTGTGTCAAAAACATGAACAAGAACCTGGACAGGAGCATGCGAAACAATGACGTGAAACATGAACATGAGTAAAACCTGACAAGACTTGACATGATGACAACAGATGACCCGACAAAGAACAGAAGACAGAGGACTTAAATACACGGGAGGGTAATCAGGGAAGTAGAAACGCCTGGGGAGACACAGCTGACACAAATGAACATGACTCTTCAAAATAAAACAGGAAACACGGAGAGACGTAGACATGATACACGAGTTTGACAATGTGGACACAACACAGACATGAAACACAGACTGGACACGAAACATAACACAGAATAAACCTCAGCTAAATCCTAACTAATAATAACACAAGAACTCACAATCACAAACTTAACTTAAGAAACTCAAAAAAACTCAAAACGCTGGGTCACAAAACTTTATAATCACATAGAGGAGAAATATCAGACATTTCCCTCAGTCTGACTTTATTTTTAGCCATCTATTCTTTATTCTGTACATTACGGCACTTCATTGAAACGATTTCGCTCTTACCTTGATCGAAAGTTTCAAACCCAGGAGGTTTCCATCAAAACATCGTCTGTAGATTTCGTGATGCGTCTTATCTTTGAGAAACTCCCGACAGGAATTTAAATTGAACTTCTGTCAGTTTGACTGAGATTTGGCGAGTGAATGTGAGGGAAGCAAAATCAGAAAAGAAAGAAACAACGAAATGAAAATACGAAAGGACTTTTACTTGGTGAGAAATGGAGGACTTTCTCACTTCTTTCAAGGTCTTTCATTCTTTTATAGTCACTTTACAGAGAGTTTTATTGCAAAGGTGCTACCGCTTTGACCTCTAGATTCTGTAATGCCGCTCACAGACAAAACTATCCTCAGCCAGCGTCTGGATTTTGAAGGGCAGCAGTTAAAAGCCTAAATGTAGAAGGTGGTGCTGATATGATGAGGTCACAACATGACATTTACCAGGTGACATGGGGAGGACCACTTAAAACCATTTCAGAGACAAAGAGAGGACGACGAGAGCAGATAAGCAGATAAAGTGTCTTAAAAAGCTGAAAGCTGCACCAAATAATTAGAACATCCAGCCATGATTGTAGTTTCTGCTCAGGAAGAAATCAAGCTTTAGTTTTGGTCCTTTCTTTAAACAACAACAACAACAACAGGGAGTTATTAAATCAATTGCCTGACCAAAACCTCCCTGTAATATAAAGAAAGTTCAACATATCCAGGATGTCTTTTTCTTACCTGACTCAAACCAACATGGACAATCAGACTCACTCACACAAAGATCGTTTATTTGACCAATGACAATTCAATTCAATTTTATTTATACAGCCCCAAATCAGAACAACAGTCGCCTCAAGGCGCTTTATCTTGTAAGGCAGACCCTACACAGCCCGTTCTCACTCCCGAGGCGTAACATGCCGATGTTTTGTCACGCCCCAGGGCGTTCCTGAGGAACGCGAAAGGAGACCTTCGGCGTTCTTATGGTACGCGGCGGGTTATGGCCGAAATCCAGTGCAATGATGCTCCCGCGGTAATAGACGTTCCAGCCCTGTATTCCAGCCCTAAACCTAACCTAATTAAAGTCCTTAACCAGGACTTTAATGATGTTAAATAGCGTGTTTCTAAGCGATTTGAAGAAAAAGAGCGAACATGTGTAGATTGAGTCCACACGGTTCTCATATTTCCTCATTTTTCCGAGGTCGTCATTTAGGAACGTGGTGGGTAGCCGAAAACGTAATATGTTGACGATTTGTCACCGTAAAATGTTACGCTTTGGGAGTGAGAACGTGTTGCCCTACAATAATAGAGAAAAAAAACCCAAATCATATGACCCCCTATGAGCAAGCACTTTGGCGACAGTGGGAAGGAAAAACTCCCTTTTAACAGGAAGAAACCTCCGGCAGGACCAGGCTCAGGGAGGGGCGGGGCCATCTGCTGTGATTGGTTGGGGAGAGAGAGGGAAGACAGGATAAATGCTGTGGAAGAGAGACAGATTAATAACAGATATGATTCAATAAGATAAGCAAACAGACTTCTCAGCATCACAGCTTGTTAAGGCAAAGGTAGAGTCAAAAATAATTATAATGATATATTTTGTTAATGTGTCATGCAATCATGTGTGATGTAAGACAGTGTTGTATGCACACTCCATGAAGGGTGATGCTGTTTTCCAGAAAATCTATTGGTCAGTAGGTGCTGGTTTTCCCAGTGTGCACTGTAAGCATGTAACTGGTTAGAGGTGAACCACCATCTATTCTCACAGCACAGGCCTCCGTTGAGTAGCTGATAGTCACTGGTCATCCTGTATCTTAGTCCAGCCTGGTACTGTGTAGTTTCACATGTCGTTTAATAGAGGTGGGAATCACCATACAGCCCACGATACGATATTATCACAATACTTAACGCACGATACGATATTATTGCAATTTTTAAAAATATTTTGCGATATTCAGATTCTGTACATAAAGGTAAACTTTATCAATATTCATTTTATCTAATATCAAAGTCTCACACTCAGTCTTTCTCTCATTTCAGTTTTATTGTTGACAAACTGAACGGTTTGTATTACAGTCTAGTCCAACTTAACTG
Source organism: Neolamprologus brichardi (assembly GCF_056152115.1). NCBI lineage: Eukaryota > Metazoa > Chordata > Actinopteri > Cichliformes > Cichlidae > Neolamprologus > Neolamprologus brichardi. Next base: position 4,652,292 of record NC_142121.1, on the reverse strand, counting down.
AATCAACCATCTGGTACAATTATAGCTATTCTGAACTATGCAGTTTATGAAAACTATGCAGCCCCTTCAGCAACTGAAGAATTTGAAAGTAAATTAAAACAAAATATAATTTTACATTAAATAAAAAAGTTTTAAACTTAATTAAAATAAAACATGTCTTAAATTAAAATAAGTAAACTGTCATGTTTATTGCTGCCAAAAAAAAGTGAAACACATTTGGACAGTGAAGGAATGTCAGGATTCTTGCTCAGAAAAAGGATCAACATGCTCTGAAGTCAGAGCACAAAAACCTTTTTGTAACAAAATATCAATTTCTGCTGTCCCTGTATCGATACATTATTAGCAAACAAAATATCACCATACTACACAGTATCGATTTTTTCCCCACCCCTATCTTTTAATGTTCATACTCAATCTGTCAATGTCACAGTTTGTTCACAATTAAAATATACCTTTATTAAAAGTATACTTTTCTCTCTACTTGCGATGTCGTCATCAGTGCAGCAGTAACTTGAAAAAACAACAACGATAACATCATATTTATTAACTGTATAAATATTAGCCCTAAGCATTCTTGGGCTCAAACCGTCTGTGATGAACTACAGATTCCATCTTTTAGTATCTGCAAATAGACAGATTCATTTCCCGTAAACTGCTGAGCGTTACTGTTGACAACTCTTTCCCAGGACATTACGATCTGTTATCATCTTAGTAAGTAAATCACTCCTTTAAACCCTTCCTGAAGGAGTCTCATGAGCAGATGATTTAGCCTTTTTATGAACTTCCTGATAAATTCTGATTCATGGTTTGTGGTGTCCGGCTCAGGTGGCAGTTGTGCGGTTTGCGCCATTCGAACAGTACGAGGTGGGTGACTTTGTGACCTTATTTTGCGACTGACAGCTTACTCGACACCATCTGAACCTCACCGACGCAGTAAACGCCACCCATCTGGTACCGCTCAAAGCAAACACCAAATATGGCGTGACCCTGAGCCCGTGCTGGAGGAGAAAGAGGCGGGGAAGAGGAAAAGTAACTTCTGTTTTACGCAGGAAGCGCCCTTGACAGGAGCTGGATGACTTCAAATGAGGTTTCTTAAATATACAGAGCGTCCTCTCGGTGAAATATTCACGGCTTTAAAACAAGGTCACCGGTGACCCAGCGCAGCGCGAACGGCACAAAAAGGGAGGAATAAAAGTCTTTAACTCCCACCCTGTGGTGTCTAGTTGAGCATATTCTACATCGCATGTTTTGTCATAAACAACCGATGACTCAGAGCAGCCCGGAGCTGAGAAATGTCAACAGGTTTAGCATCGCAGCCTAAATTCACCCTCCTGCGTTTAAAGTCAGAGCTCAGTGATTCAGATCAGGATTTATTTGGCTTGTGGTTTGTTTCTGGTGATGATTTAATTTAACATGTAGCGAGTATGACTGTGAATCATTTATCTTTAAGGTAACACACTGCAAGTCTTATTTTCACCCTCGTTCACGACTCTCGTTTCTTTATGATGTGCATTCTGTTTGAAATTTTAATTTACATATTTTATTTATCTTACTGGGTTTAATCTCCTTATCAGGTGACAGAAGATGGGCACATTTTGAGGAAGCACCCAGTCTGTGTTTGGCCTCTATCGTCCGGGGTTTCTGTCTTTTTAAACATCTACATTTTCCTGCCTTTATCGCTGACTTGCTGAAAAACATCCAAACTCGATGCAGAGCTATCTCTCTGAATGTGAACACTCAGTTAAGCTTACGTTTTGTAAAGGAGGGCCCCTTCTTGTTTTCTTTATGGCAACCTTCATGCTGACAGATAGCTGTGTGTGTGTGTTTTAGAAAAGCTGCGAGCCGGTCAGAAGTCACATATTTCTCAGACATAACATCCACTCATTAATAAACACTGAGTGTTGTTTATCTACGCACATATAAGTTGTGCTGCTACAGCGCGTGTGTGTGTGTCTCATGCACATGCGTCAGTGCTGTGGCCTTGTGCAGACTCACACTCTGTCACACTAATAGAGTTTCTGAATCCCTGAAACTTTCCATATATTTGTGTATGCAGTGCTGTCACAGTCAGGTCCTGGTGAACAGTTTGGGTTCATCTCTAACAGCTGTTGTGTTTTAACCCACTTGTTTTAAAGCTCCATTTTCTTAGTTTCCATGACGATGCATCGTCACTGAAGACACAACAGCACAGGGCTGCAGACACAATCCCTGCGTCCTACTACAAAAAATTCGTGCCGATGAAGATGCAGGACAGTTTGTGTCAGTGCACCCAAACACATAGTTAGAGCTGGCTGAACAATCAGTTACCACAAGTAATCACCTCAACAACTTACAGCTGCTTTAGAAAAGAGGAAGTTCTGCTTTCCCTTTTTTCAATTCAATTCAATTCAATTTTATTTATATAGCGCCAAATCACAACAAAAGTCGCCTCAAGGCGCTTCATAGATACAGAGAAAAACCCAACAATCATATGACCCCCTATGAGCAGCACTTTGGCGACAGTGGGAAGGAAAAACTCCCTTTTAACAGGAAGAAACCTCCGGCAGAACCAGGCTCAGGGAGGGGCGGGGCCATCTGCTGTGATTGGTTGAGGAGAGAGAAGGAAGACAGGATAAAGACATGCTGTGGAAGAGAGACAGAGGTTAATAACAGATATGATTCAATGCAGAGAGGTCTGTTAACACATAGTGAGTGAGAAAGGTGACTGGAAAGGAAAAACTCAATGCATCATGGGAATCCCCCGGCAGCCTACATCTATTGCAGCATAACTAAGGGAGGATTCAGGGTCACCTGGTCCAGCCCTAACTATATGCTTTAGCAAAAAGGAAAGTCACATCTTAGTATTTCTGACTCTTTTGAGCTGTTCTTATTTAATGAGATGCATTAGATGATTTAAAAACTTGTTTTTCTGTCTAAATAATATATTATAATAAAAAAATCTCTGATGCTTAGGTTAAATGAGGGCCATCTTGGACCCAGCAGGCCTCCCAGTTTGCAGCAGCACGCTGCTGAAATCTGGGATTTAAAGTCCTTAGTCATCATGGTTGTTTTGAGATTGGTTATTAAATCACTTGTATTAGATCTCATTTTCCCATGAAAAGTCAAGCGTAATTTATTCTGTTTAAACAGGGTGGGAACAAATATCCTGTGACTGAGTTGTGTTGACAATTATAATGGCGTTTTACATTAAAATGTCATTTAAAAATACATTTAAAACAAAGCCAGTAACAGATTAGCACTACAAAAACCACACATGCCCCAAACATCAGCTGTTCGTGCACCACTGTTCTCGTTATGTGTGAACGGATTGGCATCTGATCTTAATTTCTTGGAAACCTTTCAGTTTAATTTTTCTTTGTTTGTACAGTATTTATTATGTTTATGGTTTTGGCATAAGCAGCTTTTCCATCAGGCCACCCAGGAAATGGATGCCTGCCAAACAGCAGCCCCTTGTTGCCTCAAATTAAACCTGTCTGCAACAAAAGTAAATGGTTACAATAGCCACAGCTGAACTGTGAAGTCGTATTTAAATGTTAACAAGCGTCTCGGGGATACTCTGTTTACATGCAGATGTTGTGGCTGGAGCACCGCAATTCTGGAAAGCAATCTCACTCGTATTCAGTGTGTTAGCATCATTTTCTGGTGGACTGTGACGGGTTTGCAACGCACAGGAAAATACAAATAGGGCACAAAATGTAAATCTAGCATGCAATTACAAATAAACATATTTACAGCCACCTTCAGTGGTCTCTATAGCTCACTTTATGAAATTAATTTCTATATAAATTTGCTAATTGGAATCCTCTATGTCATAGGTGTCAAACTCTGGCCCGCAGGCCAAATTTGGCCCGCAGCCATACCAAATTACTATTAGAGCTGGCCTACTGGTATTATACAGCTAATATATATATTGTTTAGTATTAAGCTTTGCTTGTTCCATATTCAGTTTTTCAGCAAAACGTGTTTGAGTCCATAAGAAAAGATTCATTCTTATATCTAGAGGAAGATTTTTTTTCAATAAATATTAACGTTAGCCCACGACTTTGTTCCAGTTTTGAAATTTGGCCCACTGTGTATTTGAGTTTGACACCCCTGCTCTATGTCCTCTGTAGTTAATGCACTAATTTATAAGAGGAGAAAAATTAGGTTTGTGTGTCGGCGAGTTTTGCACAGCAAGTCTATAAATGCAGATTGCTAACCAAGCCAGCTAGCATTAGCTGATAACAGTCCACCCCCTCTACCAAATATGATTACTTCTGGGAACAGTGCTGAGTAATATCTTGATTGCTACTTACATCTTTGATATACGGTTCTGATATTTGTGGGACTAAACCAGGGGTGGCCAACTCCAGGCCTCGAGAGCCTTTAGGTTTTAGATGTGTCCTTGATCCAACACAGCTGATTCAAATGGCTAAATGACCTCCTCAACATGTCCTGAGGGCTGTATCCCAATTCAGGGTCTGCAGCCTTAAAGGCCGCATTTTAAGGCCGATTACGTCACAGCGACGCGACGAAGGCTGTCCCAGTTCAAAGGCTGCTCGAAATGCGTCCTTCATTTCCCTGAATTTTAAGGACGTGGCGGTGTAGACTTCGTGGCCCAACATATCCCAGAATGCATAGCGCGGCGGTGGGTGTGGATAATTTTGCCGAAAAAAAACAGGATAAGGGGCGCCCGAAGAGTAAACTTTAAGTAAGTACTGAATATTATGTCACTTATTTATGTGCAAATGTTTAATAACGAAGAACATTAAAACATTCCTGTTGGCCACATGTCGGCAAAGTCATGTGACATTAGTGACGTTTGTACTAACTTGGTTTTACAGCCTTTACTTTAAAATATACACCGTTCAATAGCTTAATCAGAGAATGATCAAAGCTCATGTAGAAACAAACAAACAAATGAACAAAAGATTTTCTCCTTCATTTCTGTCAAACAAAGCTGTATGAAACATTTCCAGCTGTTAGTATCATGGTTGCTAGGCAACCTGGGCAGCGCGACGGAGGCTAGACCGTCCCATTTCACAAGTCCGCACTTCCAGCCTTAGCGGTCTTTAAGTACGCGGCCCTTGAGGATCGTTAAGGCTGCAGACCCTGAATTGGGATACAGCCGAAGTTCTCCAGAGGCCTGGTAATGAACTAATCATTTGATTCAGGTGTGTTGACCCAGGATGAGATCTAAAACCTGCTCTCGAGGCCTGGAGTTGGCCTCCCCTGGACTAAACACTCAACTTTAGCATTAATAATAAATTGTATTTGTGGTGAGACTGGGTGTGATGTGTGGTTTGGGGAGACTGGCTTGGAGTTAGAAATAAGTACATCAGAGGGACAGCTCAGGTTGAGTGGTTTGGATAGTGGATATATTAGACAAAGGATGTTGAAGATGGAGCTGCTGAACAGGAGGAAAGAGAGACGATGTGGAGGCACATAACGTGCTGTGGCAATCCATATAGGAAACACCCAGAAGCGTCAACACAAAAGGTGTCATTTGTCTATATTTTTGCATACAGTCCAGAACGTGTTGTAGGGTAAATATTAAACCTGATAGTGAAAAACTAGAAAAGGAATATAGAGCCAGTAAGTGTCCTCAGTGTAGAGAGGACACGTGTGGGTGGATAACAAAAATATTCTAACAAGAATTTCAAATGTTAAAAAAAGAAGAAGGAGGCGGCTTGGCTTTGGTTTTAAAATAAAAACGTATTTTTAACTGTCGTGGTTACGTGTATTTATGATTTGACTGTTGGGAATTCCTCATGAATATCTAACGTTAATCATTTTATGCTGCAGGTTGTTGTTTTCTTTGTGGCAACTTTCACACCGACGGATGTGTGTGTGTGTGTGTGTGTGTGTGTGTGTGTGTGTGTGTGTGTGTTGAAATTGGATCCATTCCCCGTCGGAGGAAATACAGCAGTCTGATTTCCTGCCAATAAACTGCAGTTATGTTCTGGTTGCACTGCAGTCTTTCTATCCACATCTGCAATAAGCTGCTGGTACTGCTCATAAATATATGTAAATGCATGTGTAAACAGTACACACACATTTTTCAGCACTCTGCATGTGTATGTGTGCGTGCAGAGTTCGACAAATCACCTGCACACACACAGATTTGCGCACAAATATTAGAATTACACGGTGGTGAAATGAGTTTTGCCGTTCAGAATAAAAAACCATGTAACACTAACATAATGAGAATGTACAAGGTCGCATTTAAAGCCCTCTGAGATGCTTGGAAACAGCCGTGCATGTTAAAGAGTGAAACTTGACGTGTTGTTTAATCATCTCGACAGCTGCGCTTGTTAATAAGGAGACTTTTAATGTTCGTGCAGTTCAGTGAGAGCTGCTGCATCGATAATCAGTTTTAATCCTAAGAACAGTTCATCACAGCATATTTACAGTCAGGTTACATTTTGGCAAGTCTATGGAAATATAAGCAACAGGAGTTTATGAAGTCCTCTGAAAATTTTTAAATTCTCTGTGGACCAGACATAAAACCTCTGGTCATTTCAAACGTTAAATGTTTTGATTTGAAGCTGCTATACATTCAAGTTTGGTTAGATACAAGCCCAAACACAAATGATGTCAAATGATGTCAAATGATGTCTTCATAGCCATAAGAAACCAGGTTTAAAGTTGAAATCTGTCCACTCTGACCTTCTGATTTCCCTCCCAGAAGCACTAAAGCTGCAATTCTTTAAGTCACTTAAGGTCTTCATCACACACACACACACACACAAAGTAGGGCTGGGCAATATGGCCTAAAATTCATATCGCGATATAATTTGAAGCATGTGCAGTAACGATATATATCACGATATATTCTTTTCTTCTGTATGACGTATTTTCCACACTATAAAGCACACTTAAAATCCTTTAATTTTCTCAAAAATCGAGAGTGTGCCTTATGTATGAATTCTGGTTGTGCTTACTGACCTCGAACCGATTTTGGCTGCAGAAATCTGTTAAAATGTTTTAGTACAACTTTGGTAAGCCGCACTGCTTGATTGATTGTCAGAGCATTACGGCTGCCGTAGTGAGGAGCTTCACGGAGTAATCTGGGTCCAAAACTCCGTCAACCTCAGGTCCCAAAGTCAAACAAATACTGAGAGTTAAAAACGGTCTAAATTCTTTCATCTTTAATTAAATCATCAGTGTTGCTGCTTTACCAGGTGTAACAATTAAGTTTAACATCCATGAAAACAGAATTTATTAAATTTAACGGAGTTAGAAGTTAACAGGAAGTTAGCTCGCTAGCTTCCACCTAAACATGTTGTGCTACGTGATTGCTAGCGACACAGCTATGTTAGCATAACATTAGCACAGTGAAGCTGGAGGATGAACGCCAACTTTTTTCCACTCATTAAAAGTTAACGTGAGGGATTCTGGTGGTTTGGGACAAATGCAATCGCATAGCAGGATGCTATACACGGGCCAAACTTCAGTCAGGAGAACAACTGAGATTATTCATCCACAATACAAGGTTAGTTATTAATATACTGCAACAACATGGGAATAGAGCAGCTGCGAGAGAATTCAACATTAATGAATCAATGTTACGGAAGTGGAGGAAGCGCAGTTTTTGGCTTGTCCCATATTTCAAAAGTGCTTCATCTCTTTGCTGTGACTGTCGCCCGCCATAATTTGCAGATGATAATGGTTTTAGCCGCTGCCATGCTTTCGACCAAAACAGGCACAGCTTGATGACATCATCAACATGCGCTATCGCGATAGAGCGATATAGTCAAAATCTCTATCGTTGGCCAAATTTATATCGTTTCTATCGTATATCGTTTATATCGCCCATCCCTAACACAAAGGTCTTTATGAATTTTGATTTCTAAATTGAAATCATCTGTATGTCTGTTAGGAGTCTGAAGGGTAGCACTGGTGGTTGCCAGTATGTTTTGTTGTTGTTAGTTTTGCTGACACTGTTGTTTTGCATGAGTGGAGACAATTTCTGTTCTATAATGGTGGTTCAGGTTTTTAAAAATTAATTCATTAATTAAAAGAATGAACTGAAACTTGGGTTGGACGTAAGATGTTATCTTGAGGTCTAGCTTTGAAAAATGTGTTGTAAAAGGAACTTTTATTCATTTTCTGTCACATTTATATATTGAACGGACTCCTGTAAGTAATTTGTTTGTAGATTTTTTTCTACATTTGGCTCTGTCACATGTCAGAGAGTCAATATGGTCATCTCAGTCATACTGGTTGTGAGTACACAACCTCCACCCACCTGCAAGAGACCACCATTAGAAGAAGACTTCCTGTTAAAAGGGAGATCTTCCTCCCCACCATCAGAAACACCCTTCCTCACAGAGGGTCACCTGACCGTTTAGGTTGTCTTATGTTGTAGGGTGCTTTGCTTTCAATATAAAACATCTTCAGTGACTGTATAATTTAAAGCACTTTGAATTGAAGATAATTCAATGAATTATTCATCAAGTTTATTGGTAATAAGCATTTAACCATCAGTCACATCTATCCCAGCTCTAACTTTGGTGGTTTTTAACCTGCAGTTCCTTAAACTAAAGATTGCTAGGATGAGGTTTTTGTTAAACAGCAGATGTTTATGCCATGTGTTGGAATTATGGGCCTTTATTTTAATACTTCTTGTTGCGCCTGCCATGAATATCGCTTATTTATTGTGGACAAAATTTCCGGCTGATGCAGAAAGAGCAAATATAAGAAAAGTAAGAGACTTCGTGATATCTGTGGAGGGAAAATACAAAGTTTCTAAAAACCTTTGTCAAACAGGTTTATACTGAATGAGCTGCAAGAACTAAATATGGAATTTTTGGTGGCATCACTCGCCTACATATTTGTGGATGATAAAGAGGCTCTGACGTGTTTGCCATTGAAACCAAGCCTTCAGCCTATATAGATAAGCTGCATATTTGCTTTTGAAATTCATGTTTGTCAGCTCTCCTGTGTCATATCTTTACAATATGTTGTACTTAGCACAGGTGAAGGTAAACAACGACAAAACCATCAAGCACTCGTGTTTAAAAGTCAACACTTTTCAGCTTGTAGTGAAAAAGGTTTTTTTCCTTTCTGTCCTCGGATATCTTATTATTTAAAAAGGATCTAATTTAACTGGTGCAAGTTTAAGTGGTTGCTTGTTGGTGCTAACTGAAATATTATTGTGTTTCATGGTACCGCGACCATAAAAACCTGATTCGAGGATGTCTTCCTCGGACACGTCTGCCAAAATTTTGTTGCAAAAGGTCTTTTCAGATGCTGAGAAAGACCAACATCTGAGAGTCTAAAGCGAGCCCTGGATTGGGAGCTGTTTCATGCCTACTCCTGTGTTTGTAATCCCTCCCTGTACGCTCACTAGGTTTGACCTGGAGTACAGTTATTGCTTGCATTTCTGACAGCCTTGCACTGCAATTTTATTCCCAATAAAATTCACCATTTCCCTCTGCAGCCATTCAATTTTATCAGTTCCTGATCAGTTTTGTTCTCTTGCAACAGATTCAGAAATGTTTTTAATGGTTTAAGTCTGTCGTGGTTTTATACTGTATTTCTGCTTGCTCCAATGAAGTCAGTCCACTTTGTTTCCCACAGATTTAAAACTGATTTCTGCTTGCAGTGGTAGAAGAAAGGGGGTGTAAGTGTTCACAGTTATATGACGTGTCTGCCATTTCTCCTTTGCAAATATTTATTTGTGACACAAAGAGCTGCCTCTTATAAACTGGATGAACTTCGGCGCCACCATCTTAGACAGCAGCAGGAACAGAGGAGCTCGCTGTGCTCTGCAGCCGGAGTGAACCAAGTTCTCCACCTCTGATAGCGTCTCGTAGCCCTCAGGCTCACAGCTGATCTCCAGGAGAAGGACTACCATTTCCAGCTTCAGTAAAGATAGCGGAGTTGGAGTATGCTCCACCACTGTTTGAGATACAGTAGGGGCAGTGCATTCATTAGATTCTCGTGTTGCTCAGACTATTCTGAAGCTAAAACCTACTGAGTCTTTCTGAAGTGTGATGATTATTCGTAACTGTGAATATCCGCTATTTATGACTTCTATAAATAAGCTGAAGATAAAGCTGTTCATTTTGAAACTGTCACCTGAAGGTGACTCATTATACTTATTGCTATATCCATATTTTTATTGTTGGATTCTGCTAGAGTTGTTTTGCATGACTCCATAGCAGTCTTACATACACTTTGGTAATTTTTAACATGGGTATCAAGCATCGTAACAGTATGCATATGACAGAGAACAAGCAAAAGCAGAACAAGTGCATTTAAGAAGATCCAGACTTTGTATGTAAATGACTTTGACAATTTTTATTGGAAAATCTGCTACCTTGATTGATTTCTTTATGCTATGTTCAGGATAAACTTTCCAAAACCTCCCGTTACACATCCTAACTATCTCCTACTTGCAGTCAACACTATCTGGATCAGCTGTGAGCTAATGGAGCTAAAGTCTCACATGTGAGGTCTTGACTTGGACTCAAAAGCCGGAGACCAAAGGTTGAATGTTATACATACATTTTCCAGACTGATTATGGTTCCACACAACCTTTGAAACTGCACCCTACTTGTCAGCTATCGGGATTGTGTTGAGTGCTTCAAGTTCAATAGTGGTTTGAGTGGCGGTATTCATGCAATCCACAAGGATCTCCAAAGATATTTCTACTTGCTGTGTGTGGGTTTCTGAGGGTGTATTGAAGACGCCTTTGTTCCTGTAGGCCCCCATAGTTCTCCACGCTGCTAAATCATTGAAGTCCCATTTAGCATGTTATGATGTTTGAACAAGGCAGGAAAGCAAAATCGATGCACAGTCTGTAAAAACTCAAACCAAACATGTTTTTTTTGTGAAAGTGTCAAGACTTATATTGACACACACTGTAAGGTTCTTTATAGCAGCTGAGCTGACTGAACAGTACATACAGAGGGTCATTATAGACTTTCCTCCCACAGTGCCGGTTTGTTAAAGTAGCTGGAACCTGAAAGGTGTTCTTTGGCATTGTGTCCCTCCTAACTCCTAAAGAAACCATTGGTGTCGCATTTAAACTCACTAAGTAATCCTCATTTCCTTTGGCATCCATCTATATCTTAGCCTGAAACTCTTTCTTTACACATCAAGCTTTCTTTGATCTCTAAACCTAACCAGTGACTGAAGGTGAACACCCAACAAACTCATTGATATGGTCATTAAAATGTGAAACTTCCAGACTTCAAATTAAGAGTTCTGTGGAATTAAAACGATGATTGTCATCTTTTGGCATCTAATATTTATGGAGCCCCGCAGGGGACATGGGAGAAAAAAAAAATTAAGACGGACTTTTGCGAGATCTCGCAAAAGTTTTAGCCGCATTCGAAGCCGACCGGGAGGTCGACGCACAATGTGCCGGGAAAGCGGTGTTCCTCCCGGCTGTAGTAGGTCTCGACCTCCCGTTAGCGTCGAGCTAGTGGGTGTCAGATCTCCGAAAACGTCGGAGCACTTTTGCAAATATGTGATGTCTTGTAAACCGAGCAGGTATCTGACGTTTACACAACTACATTCATGCCTCAAAATATCTTAAAAGTGTATTTTGTGACCCAGAAAGAGTAATATTACAACTAAGTAGCTGCCGCCATTGTTGGAATTCAACTTTTGCGAGATCCCGAGTTTGTTTTGCGAGATCCCGAGTTTGTTTTGTGAGATCTCGCAAAAGTCCGTCGTACAATCATGTATTTAGGAGCTTTGATTTGACTTTGTTACATGTCAACAGGTTTAAAATGTCCCAAGTCTTCAGCTGTAAAAGTAAGGATAAGCAACATATGAAGTTAAACTCCTGAAGTTAAACATTTGATGTGGAGAAAATTAACTCCAGAAATATTTGAAATATCATTTTAAATGTTTCGGATAGATCAGATAAAAGCAAAAGGTGATTAGTCTGACAAAACATGGGTATTCGATGTCCAGGGGTGAGAAGGCCTTGCAGAAACTGGTGAAACTGGAGTAATGATTGGACTCATGTAAGGTTGGTCAGATGAAGGATTCTCCGTGCTTTCTCTTTATGTTAACAGTCTTTATCTTCAACAAGTTGTGACAGTTAGACTTAATTCATGTTGTGTCCCAGAGACCATGCTGGGGGCAGTCGGTTCATGCTTTCCACTCAGTTCCTCACCGGCTGCAGACTGAAGCACGTCCCTGTGGACATCACAGCTCACAGGCTGATCCACCTGAGGCTCTTTAGTATTGTCAGCATTGGTTTGAATGCCAGCAAATGAATGAATTTCTCCAGAATGAATTCCAAATAGGAAAGACAGTTATTTGTATTCATCCAGAAATCACTGAAGTCCTGAGTGTGGCTGAGAATGACTCAGGCAGATTCCTCTGAGGCAGACCGGTCAGACATAACTGTCTGTGTCTGGCTGCTGAGGTGGTGGATTTGAGATCATGTAAATATCAAACACGCCTTGGGGTTCGGTGACGAGCCGCTGTCTTTCGTCCTTGGACCTCCTCAAGTCTCTTATCTGTCTGTGAAAACAGAGCAAGTGGCCAAGGCGGCGAAGGCGTCTGACAAATCCAATCAGTCATACTCACCGCAGGGTTGGAGGAACTGACTCTTTTTACAAGTAGCCTCAGTAACCAGGTGCAGTGCTGTGTTCATGTGCCGTTATGCACTCAATAACCTCATAACATCTTCAGGCTAGAGGCTATGACAGTACATTTCTTAAGTAGTTTTATCTTTCTGCACATTATAAACAAAAAAAAACAGAACATTTGTTGTCATTCACACCTGTAGACTTTTGGGTCTACTGGTGTTTTTGATAGCTTGACAGATTTTTGTAAAATATTCCTGTCATACTCTTGCAGCAATATGACTTGTTTTTCTACTCTATAATCAGCAGCTGTGTCTGAGTCGTTTTGGCCGCCTCCTGTGGCAGCACTGCAACACAAATCATTTCTGAGAGCAGTGCGTCTGACAGAGGTGAAAAGTGTAAAAGCAACAACTTTACAAAGTCAAAGTCAGGTCAATGCGGGTACGAAGGGAAATCAGATGATGATGAGACACAAACAACAAGCTGTGCCTCACTCACTGCTAGAAAAGATGGAGTTTCCACATTACGGGACGCACTGACATAACCTATGCTAGTTCCAACACCGTGGCTTCAAGTATCTGCTAACAGAGAGTAACAGTTAAATTAAGTAGCTGCATTCCTCTCTTTGAGGACAAGAGTGGGAATCATTCTTTTATCTGCAACGCAGCATGATGTCTTTGTGAAGCACATCCAAGAACATAGATTTACTGAACTGGAATTTGTTAGAAAAACAATAAATGACATGTTTTTAACCTCTTAAGCCCCAAGCCTACCTGATCTCCTGCCTTTTGCCCCCGTATCAGGGGGCGTTGGGGCTTAAGAGGTTAAGGTACCTATGTCAAGATTTCATTTGAATCAACTCTCCTGACCAGTTTGTAATTTAGCCAAAAACAAAGAAAAGCTGTGAGAATTAAAGATGTGAAATATTTAATGTTGGGGAGGTCCTGATTAGGGATGGGTATTGATAAGATTTTCACAATTCCAACTCCATTTTCGATTCTGTTTAACGATTCGATTCTTTATCGATTCTTTTTAAAAAAGGAGAACACTAAAGTCGATTAGCTTAGAACTTTGTTTTATATCTGCTCTTTGAACAAGATAGAAATTTAGGAGTAACATGGCCTTACAAACCCAACAGTGAGATCTTAAGAGATCCACAGCCTGTAGCTCTTCAATGGGGTGTCACAGGGTCCCCAGGAAAAAAAATAGTAAATGTAAAATAATAAAATAAATATTCTTCTGTAGCAGTAACAAAGTATAACATAAATTATTCTGTAGCAATTACACAAGAATATCCAGTAATGTCCCTGCCTACAATTAAACACATTCACTTACTGAAAATCATCTGCTGTGGCAAATGGGTGCAAGCCTTTTACCACAAACTGAGTCACTGCTCGCTGACATTCGTCTATCCTGGCCTGAAAGGAGACGCTACTGGTAGACTGCAGCGAGAACTGCCAGCATCTGAGCCAGACTCTGTCTGTCTCATCATGGTCACCTAAATGCACAGTAATGGCAGGTTTTGTAAGAAGGCAGATCGCGCTAACATAATCTGCACTGTTAGTTGATTATTTACCTGCCGCATTAACAGGAGAGGACATGCAAACGTTACAGCTGCTGCTGGGTTGAGATTCACGAGTCCGGAGCGGAATTAAAAACACGACATTCATTTAAGGTCATCGCGTGTTTTGTGAGCAAATGCTTTTGCATATTCGTAGTGTTTCCTCCCTTAAATGAAATATCTACTTTGCAAGTATTGCAAGTTGCCCTGTTGTCATCCGTTCTCGTAAAGTATAACCAAACTTTTGAGCGTTTGAGCCGCGGCACCGTGTTTCCTGCCAGGTAAATGACGCTCCGCAACGTGGTGATGTCATTCAGGGCGACTGGAATCGATAAGGGAATCGTTTGCAAAAATGGCAAACAATTCCAAGGAATTGAAACAGTGGGAACCGGTTCTCAACAAGAACCGGTTTTCGATACCCATCCCTAGTCCTGATGGGAAGGGGCAGTTTGTTCTCCAGTTTAGGAGCAGTCACAGCAAAGGCCTGGTCTCCTCTGTGCTTTAATCTGGACCTCGGGACAGCTCGGAGCATTTGATCCACAGACCTCAGTGATCTTGCAGGAGTGTACCAATTCAAAAACTCAGAAAGGTATGAGGCTAACAAAAAAATGCCAGAATTATTCATGCGCTTTTGGTTAAATGCCACTAAAGCCTTTAATCAAATGACCTCCAGGTTATCAGTCAAGCGTTGGGGAAAGAGCGAAGTCCAGAAAAAGACAAAAGGTCGTTCTCAGGGAGCGTTGACTAGAAACTCGTGGAAAGTAACACTTTCCAAACAGAGGGGAGAAAAGGCTGCGAACTTGGCAGTTAATTGAAAGCTTGACTCTGAGGGACACCACACAATCTGGTAAGTGACAAGGGGAAATGGGGAGAGTATATCTGGGGGGGAGGTTGATTGGGTCACCGCTGACGGTTGGTGAATGAAATGGAACGGCAAACTTTGAAAAACAGCAGAAGAATTAAAAGGTCAAATTCAATCAAGCACTTGGGTTCCAAAATAAAGCAGGAAGTGATTAAACAGAAATTGTGGTTACATCAGCTGTCTTGATTGGTAAATGTATGTATTTTAGAGAGCTGTGGGTAACTTTGTGAGCACCTGTTTCATCACTTAACAGAGCCGGAGAGGCTGACCTGGATGTGTCACACAGCAGTAAAATCTTTTCAATGTTTTACAGGAGAAACAAGGCCAGGGGCTTTGCCACGTTTCACAGTAAATCAGGACGGAATGACAACATTATTACAGGTCGGTGCATGCAGAAAGGACAAGTCTGTGTTATAGTTTCTTAGAATGAAATGAGAAAAGAAATCACAAACAGAAACAGGGAAATAACTGTGCTCAGAAGACAAGCCTGCAGGCTTTATTTTATTTGCTGCTTCTGATATTTCTTTCCATCAGCAGCAAATGAAGCTGCAGTTTTTCTTTTATCTCTCTCGGGCTGCCTTTTTATTTCTACAGAGGAGTAAATCACAAGGGAATGAGCAAAAATACAGCTCGTATGGTTGATACTGTAATCGATGCAGCAGTTAAGACAGTTAGCCGGGTTGTTTTATAGGTCCGACACCCCTTCCAGCCTCGCTCCCATGGCTCTCTGAGGTTTGTTTTACCAGAGATCTCTTCCTACTAAAAGGGAGTCTTCCTCCCCACTGCTGCTAGGTGCTTCCTCATAGGGGATGGTTGGATCTTTCCAGTTCAATACAAAGATCTGTGAGACTCAGTACAGTGTTGTGAACACATTCAGTCATGCATTTTGAAAAGAATAATTTTCGTTCGTAGATTCATGAAAAATAACATCTGACTGTTTCCAAGGTCATCGTTCGAATCCAACTGTTTGAAACGTGCAGGAATGTGACAAGCAGAGAATTTGTGACGAGTCGCTTCCCTTCCGCACAAACTTGCGCCAGCTTTTGCAGACACGGAGGTCATGTGAACATCTGAGGAGGAGAGGATTTAGCAGAGCAAAATGCCACTTAATCCACAGAGATGGACATAATCGCTTTCAGTTGTGTTTTGTTTTGTCTGCCGTCGCTTTCCTCCGCAGCCAACAAAGCGTCGGGATGGATTTTGTATTCAGTATTAAACGTCTCAGTAAGAAGCGTCTCAAAGCGTCTCGCTGGCTTTAATCTCTGCTGAGTGCGTCCTCTGACTCATAAGCAGCAGCTGAACACACAGCGGCCCTCTGTGGTCCCACTGCACTGATCAATAACCATTTCCAGCCCAGGAGTTTTCTCAAGCTCTGTCAATTTGAGGATTGATTGTCTAAACAGGACTGAATGCGAGTGTGTGTTTATTCATGCCTGCGCATGTGTGTTTATCATTTGTTTCAATGCGCATGTTTGTGTGCGTGTCTTCAGCCTGAGGCCAGAATAAGCAGTGGGCAGTTTGTGTGTACTCTGGGTAATTAAACTGCTCTCCAGAACAAAGTGACGACTTTGTTTAGATCGGCTCCTGCCTCAGTTTAAAACCCAAAATGATCCACTCTCTGCTGACAAAATAAACAGTGGCTCAATTACAGAAGTTAGAATAAGCAGTAATTCCTCTTTTAGTAAACTTTAATTGGGTTTTGCAGTTTTAATTTGGAATTATAAGATACATGTCTGTCTTAAATACGTTTATTACAGAATAAAGAATTTCACCCAAAGTCACCTGCTACAGTGTATTTCATGTCCAAAGCATGTACGAAGTGAGCATGAGTATTAATGACAGTATCATCAGCATACAGGTGTATATTTGCTTGAAAGTTCTTACACAAGTTTTTTTTTTTTACATTATAATCTTCGGTAAGCAGGACTCTATTAGTCTCATAAGAAACAATTTGGGCCCAAGCATCCATCCATTCGCTTCCGCTTATCCTTTTCAGGGTCGCGGGGGGCGCTGGAGCCTATCCCAGCTGTCATAGGGCGAGAGGCGGGGTACACCCTGGACAGGTCGCCAGGGTGTCGCAGGGCCAACACACAGAGACAGACAACCATTCGCACTCACATTCATTCGCACATTCACACCTAGTGACAATTTGGATTATCCGATTAACCTATCCCCACAATTTGGGCCCATTATCAGCTAATGTACATCCCCATGTAAAAAATCTTGGTTTCATTTTTGATTCCACTCTCAAGCTGGTTATTACAGAATAAATAAGACTTTCACCCAAAGTCACCTGCTACAGTGTATTTCATGTCCAAAGCATGTACGAAGTGAGCATGAGTATTAATGACAGTATCATCAGCATACAGGTGTATATTTGCTTGAACGTTCTTACACAAGTTTTTTTTTTTACATTATAATCTTCGGTAAGCAGGACTATTAGTCTCATAAGAAACAGTTTGGGCCCATTATCAGCTAATGTACATCCCCATGTAAAAAATCTTGGTTTCATTTTTGATTCCACTCTCAAGCTGGACAAGCAAATAAATTCAGTTGTTCGTGGCAGTTTTTTCCAACTCAGGAGCCTTTCTAAACTCAAAAATATCCTGTCATCTAAAGACCTGGAAACTGTTATCCATGCTTTCATATCGTCACGTCTTGACTATTGTAACTCTCTCTATTTAGGCATTTGTCACTCAAGCCTGTCACGCCTGCAACTTGTTCAAAATGCAGCCGCAAGGCTCCTGACGGGTACTAGAAAGAGAGAGAATATTACCCCGGTACTCGCATCTCTACACTGGCTACCAGTTAAACATAGAATTGATTTTAAGGTTTTAATATTTGTTTTTAAAGCCCTCCATGGTTTGGCTCCAGGTTACATTTCAGATCTTCTTAGCCTGCACTTACCCACTCGATCTCTGCGCTCCTCCAGTCAGATGGTTTTATCAGTTCCCAGCTCAAATCTAGAGGTGACAGGGCTTTCTCCATTGCCGCCCCGAGACTCTGGAATAGTCTCCCCCCCTTCATAAAATTCTCTTCATCCTTGGAAGTCTTTAAATCGAATCTCAAGACCTACTTATTTTCCAAGGCTTTTGGATCTCTTTGATATTACGTGTCTTACAATTCTTTTTTTTTTTAAAAAGTTTTCTTTCTATTTTAATTCTTTTATTATATTATCCCTCTGTTCAGCACTTTGGCCGACACTTGATGTCTTTTAAATGTGCTATATAAATAAAGATGACTTGACTTGACTTTTAAAGAAATTAAAGCAAAATTGTTTCTATTAGTTAGTTTTATCTCAACTCTAGTTTAACCTTTACTTTCATTTAACCAAAAACTTCAGTAGACCTTGTATTTCTTTAGTCTTAGTGTGCTAGGATGACCTTGGTTATGACTTGTACTTTTATTTTACTATTTTACTGTATCTGTAGTTCTTTTCATAGATTGTTTAAACAAAGATGTCACTAATTGGTCCGAAGTTTTTCAGATCTAGGTGTTTGAAATCATTAGAACTGTTTCATTGTAATACAATCAGGACTGTAGTTTACAACGTGAACTTTATGTTGGCTATATAGTACAGGTTGAGCCCATAAATCCATTAGGAAAGTATTTACTGAGGTCACTCAAAGGAGACTGTGTAGACTTATACAACCACAAGTCCTTGAAAGCAGACGTCGTACCCTCTGTTGGCCATTAGAAAGAATGCAGTTTTAAAATACTTGCTCATCAGACATTCAAGCACTGCTTTACTCATAAATGAGTGTGCATGGTCACTTTTGTAAAGGACTATCAAATTGCACTTTTTACTATCATGCACTTTACGGTGTTGTTGGAGAGCCCAACATGTACCTTGTATGAGTGCTGTTGTCTTTCTGTTCTATTAAACAATTAATTGTTTAATGTCTTCATATAGAAAAACATTTCATTAAGCAGTATACCGAAGCTAACTTGACACATCTTATATTTCATATATATTCTCTATATGTAGCACCAATGAACATTATTTTTTAATTTTCCCTCAGACACATGGAAATAACCACACAGCTGGAAGCTATAGTAAAATGAAAAGTGTTTACTGTTGGACAAAAATAGCCGTAGCCGCTGGTCCTGCTGTAGCTTTGACACACTAGTGCAAATTCAGTCCATTCAGGCTGAAATAAAAGAGCAGAGCGTGCGGTGGGAGTGAAGGGAGAACATACTTTTGCAACATCTTTAACTCGAATGTGGAAGCGCTCGTCAAGATCTGGGGTACTGAGCTTTTAAAATAGCCCAGTGCTGTGGGAAAATCGTATCGGTGCAATGTGAAAATTGTGTCTCTTAAAACCCTCGTGGTGGACTCCCATCTGCCACTTCAGCCACTTGAATACCTCGACTCAGGCTCCTCTGACTGTGCACTCCCAGCATCCTCCGCTCCCGTCTCTTTCTTCCATCTCAGCGCAGAGAGCTTTTTTTTTCATTTATTTGTGTCTGTGTGTGTGATTGGGCCAAATTTTCTGCTCCAGTTTTTCTGCCTGTCCGCTCAGCCTCCTGCACTCTCCTGCTGCAGATTGGTGAATCAGTCATTTTAAATCAGCGAGCTGGATGGCAGCGGGAGGCAGTGCTCAGGCCTGTGTTATGAATTATAGTGTTACATTCATGTAAAATTTATTCATGAACACACATGGCCGACACTTCACCTAAACCACCCATTTCTCAAACTGTTGTTGGGCATTTGTTGGACCAGTGACAAATTATAGTAAAATTACGACCCTTGACCCCCTACGGAAGGTTACAAAGAAAGTAGCACGGGCGGGAATAAAAGTCTGACTGAACGAGCAGTAACAGAGTTTAAATCCGCAGCAGTGCGGCTGAATTAGATAGCTGCAGCAGCTTGTTGCATACTCGTAGATCTGCTCAGTCTGATGGCGCAGAACTGTTTTAAAATGGAGGTCAGTGTGACACAGGACGAGAAGCTGCTGTTATTGTCCTCAGGGAGAGGATGCTATCTCTGTCACCGTGTCCTGTGAAACCAAAACTGTTCTCAATGTCAGTTTCACTGGAAAAACAGCAAGTGATGCAATCACTACAATGCATTTTTTCCTTTTGTGTCACATACAGCATCTAATTTATATGATTTTTTTTTTTGCATCATCTGATTAGCTTCAGTGTACATAAAAATTTTTAAAAAATGAATAAAATATTCTGCAGAGGCCCAGAACTACAGATAAACTGCAGAGGATAAATGTGAAATAATAAACAAATTAATAAATAAGACATTTAATGAATCACAAAGCAAAAATTGACTAATGTAAAACAGAAATTGTCAGAATTCTTTGAACTTTTAATGAAATGTAAGAGATAAAAATTAGAAGGAATACAAGGAAACAAGTTCCTAACATGAGGGGAATTAGTGGAATCTATTTAAAGGGGACTACTGTACCATTTTTGTCCTTCATCCTGCACAAAAAAGTTCATTTTCTTCACTTTAATAAAGGTTAAAAACACCAAACTGCCATTAGTGCTCCTGCAGTTCTTCCTGTTTTCTGCTGTCAAGCTGATTTCCCAGCAGAGTGAGTGTCCGAGCAGGCCGGGGCGTCGGACAGTGACAGCTTTAACCTTTAACGTGTCATCTTGGATGGCAGGAACGCAGGAACTGCCAGGCCGGCAGGTTCACTGCTGCTCTCAGGGCGCGGATTCACGGAGACCCTGGGACCTCCTGGAGACGCCATCTGCTGGACCGGAGAGACAAAAGAGGGACTTTTTAGTAGATAGGAATACAGTATCTCTTTAGAACTGCCACATTTTATACACGTCTGATCCAGGCGGCGTTATGTGGAGACTGTAGCTGAAGCATAAAGATGTGGAGAAAGGTGGAGGCTGAAGCGATGATGCAGAGAAAAAGTGGAGCAGAGCTGAGCAGTGGTGTCGATGTGTGGGCGTGACAGATGACTCGCCAGAGATGGTGAGAGCTGGAGAAGCTCAGCCATCTGCTCCTTCAGAGACTTCTGCTCACCCTAAACCTCTCTGCCACCTTTTTGACTCGCCAGACACGGACACGATCGTCACTTAATAATCTTTAAATGCTTTTTCGCCGCCGCTGTAATCAATCGTGGGTATTGTTAACTCAGCAGCTCGAGAGGCTGAGGGATTGGCGAGTCTGTGGCTAAAGCAGGCAACTGCTGAACACAGTGGGGAATAGTAGAAGAAGAAACGCGCAGGTGTGTTAATCTTGGGCGTGTGCAGCCTCAGGAAGAATAAATGGACCTTAGAAAGATGCATCGACGTTCGCCGAGGTCTCTACGGGCTGCTTTTTAAACATGCTGAATGCGGGTCTTTTATGGGATTTCAATAGTGTCTTTAATTTGACTTTAGCTGAGCTTGAAAGCCTGTTTTTGCTGTTTGTCAGCATCTTCTGGAAACAAATGTGCAGTGGCGAAGACTGAACAGTTCCAGTAACTTGAGAGTAAAATTACACTTTCCCCTCACCCAACCATCTGCGGCATATGGCCGTCCCCTGCATGAGGCTCCTTCCTGTTAAAAAGGAGTTTTTAACTCCCCACTCTTGGTCATAAAGGATCATCAGATTATTCAGAGTCCTGGGACGACTCCTGTTGGGCAAAGATAGATGTTGAGCGACTGTAGGAGTCCCCAGATGTAGTGAGTACCCTTCACTTCCCTGTCGCGTTTTTAGTCTGTCGCAAAAGGTTAAAGTTTCACCTATTAAACACGTTTTCAGTTAAGCCAGTGAAGTCTCTCTCGTCTCGAAACACAGTTATGAAATTTGGAAACGCAGATCAACCCTGGTCGGAGCACAAGAAGCGATTTCACAGTGATGAGATCAGGGATTTCCACAGTTAGGAGATTAGCTTCTTACAACCGTAACAATGAAAGTGTGTCTAAGTGGATTGAGATACTTGATTCCAAATCCTTGCAGAGTGTGAAATAAAAGGTCAAGGAATCGGCGTAAAGATGAACAGATAAGAATAACAAAGGATTCTCTTTTTATGCGTCGTTTGGAAGTTCGTCCAGTGTTTTTTGGACCTTTGCTCTCTGCCTTCTAGTTGCTCATTTTTTACTTCCTTTCAAGCCACTAAGATAGAAGTGGCCACCTTTTCTAAGCACTGACGTTATTGTCCACACAAAGCCATGTTGGAAGGTCATAACGGACCATTCACGCTTGCTTTTGTGCTTCTGTGACTGCAGTGTGCAGGTTAAATTAAGTCTTTTGTCAGCTGGGGGCCTTTTCTCCTGGTTGTCTCAGCCCTGCCCCAGCTCTTCAAATACTAAAACCACACGCCCAGCAGTGAGAAAGCGTGCTTTTCCTGTGAATAGCCATTGTTTGCCTGATGATCATGAGTCATTGTACTGGCAGCGCAAGCCGGGAGTCAAATGATGTGATGCGGCAGAGAGACTTGCATTGTGGGTCGTATAAAGCCGCGGCAGGAACGGCGGCCCTGGCAGATGCCAACTGTTGGACGCCCGCAGGAGCGTTGCGTGAATAGTGGAGTAATTTAGTCAGTGGCGACAAGGCGATTAGCATTTTGAGTGGATTCACCGTCAGCTCGGCCCCCGTTCGCAGGGCAAATTTGTGAGTAGCCGGCAGAGTCTCGCAGCGGTCGGGTTTGTTTGGGAGGAAAAGGTCACGTCAGAGCCGCTTTGACAGATTTCACACTTTTACAAGTGGCAGCGCAAAGAGGACGCCTTGGTGTTAACCACATAACTGAGGAATAATAAAAAGGTCTTGTGAAGTCGGTCCGTCAACACGGCCCCATTTGAGACATTCAGTAACAGAGGGCAGTTTTTTTTATCATTTAAAAAGAAATATTTGGGTTTTTTATTGCTCAGACAATTCAAAAACATTCTGCTGGAGGTAAAACTCAAAAGGCAACGCAAACGTCTGCACACGTAACGTAACATAGCCTCTTGATTTGGTGATCTTTATCCGTTACCTTGTTGGTAAGGCAGCTGAATCGCATATTTCACATACACTGATGAATTCAAACTGCTTTATGAAGAATAGCTTAATAAAATTACGACGTTCTTTTTCTCTATTTTAATCATCGTATCCGACACGGTTCCATCTTTGATCCTTTGCTCCTAATAAGCTTGATTCATTGTGGCATTGAAGCCTTCTCCCCTATGAAGCAGGCAGATGGTGACACTCGTGAAAAAAATCTTCAACTGAAAGACCGAGCCAGGAATCTGCAGGTGTGTGTGTGTCTGGGGGTGGGAGTGTGTACTGAGCCTGCACACACACATTTCTCTGCCTGCTTAGTGACTGGTGATTTGCAGCGCTCCAAACCAGCCTTTTTTATAGATTCCCTGCGTGCTTCACATCCTGGTTGAGTATTTCAAGGAAATATTCCATCCTGATGATGGAATTTCCTGCAGTACAATTTGAGATTTTCATTTATTCATGAATAACTTGAATGTAGAAATGCTGGGTTTGAAAACGTTCATCAGCCAGTTTTGTTGCCCCAAAGATTCATCTTAAAGGTGGCAGGGGGTCAGGTTTTATTAAAAAGGATGCCATGTTTTCAAATTAATCCACTGTTGGGATGAGATATATGACAGAAAATAAGGAAAGAAATTCTCTACCAGGTGCTATTTATTATTCTATTATCATTAATTTTCATAAGATACATGATCAAGGACAGATAACCCATTTCATACATTACCAACCAATATTGTATTCGCATTATGAATTGTTATCGGGCAAAAAAGTGCTGCACCAGTAGTTGGTGACCTTCTTTTGAGGCTGTTATCATTCGATTCATATGCAGGAGCTGTAATATGAGGCAGTGTTTATAGTTACGGCTCATCTGTTGGGTTTAACTTGTGTTACATTAGGGCTACGTCCACACGTACACGGGTATTTTTGAAAACTGAGATTTTCCGTTTTTGTTTTAAAAAATAATCCCGTCCACACGTAAAGGCAGAAATGAAGGAAAACGCTGCTAGGAACATGCCAAAGCAACAGGTGGCGCTATATTCCTAACCGTTAGAAATGTTGGCCAATCAGAAGTCTAGAAGCCTCGGTGGGGAAAAGTAACTTTCCTGATGAGTTTGTTGTCTTAATTGATAGTTTCATCTCTCTTTGAATGCAACATTGTGTTAGTTTTGTTAGAGTCAAAAAGTACAATATCATCAATCAATCATTCATATCATCGAGTATCTAAGAGCGTGCAATGTCCATCATTTCCACCTTGTATCATCTAGGTCCACCCTGCTCTCGTGATACTTAGATGCTGATGGTTAAAACACTTTGGACCACATTCTTCTAGGCTGATGCATGAAACTAACGGCAGATTTTTGGAACACAGAAAGGTTGGTACCACTTAGGCTGTAGAAACATCTGGCGTATCTTAATTATGAGGCAACTGTGTCTCACAACAAAACAGTTTTGATTTAGACGTAGGCTACATCCACACGTACACGGGTATTTTTGAAAACTGAGATTTTCCGTTTTCGTTTTAAAAAATAATCCCGTCCACACGTAAAAGCAGAAATGAAGGAAAACGCTGCTAGGAACATGCCAAAGCAACAGGTGGCGTTATATTCCTAACCGTGTAGAAATGTTGGCCAATCAGAAGTTTAGAAGCCTCGGTGGGAAAAAGTAAACAAAGCTGGGGCATAGAAGCAGAACTGAGTCGTATGTGTGGCGGGACAGTAACTGTGTGTGTATATGTAAGCATTTAAACACTGCAGAGAGAACAAGTAACAGTAACAGTATTGTAGAGATTCATTTCACCGAAACAATAACGTGGCGCACAGTGTGACGTCAAAAAAGGCGCACACCTTTGATGTTTTCTCCGTTTTTCTCGTCCACACTTAAATGCAAAAACTGAGTTTTAGAAAATATCCACCCTGGCCGGAGTTTTTAAAAATCTCCGTTTTCAGTGACCAAAAACGCCGTTTATGTGTGGACGAAAGGCGCAAACGCATAGAAAAACCTGCGTTTTCAAAAATACCCGGGTACGTGTGGACGTAGCCTCAGTTGGTTCGTGTTGGATCGATTAAACGTATTTTTAGATTAAATGATATAAACATTTAGAGATTAAATAATTAGGGCCTTGTAGTCTACATTGTGATGGGTGAGTTTTTAGCGTTTTCAAAAATACCCGGGTACGTGTGGACGTAGCCTAGGTTTGACATCCAGTATCTTGCATCGGGTTTTGGGTTGGTTGGGTTTAAGAACAGATGACAGCTTCTTCTCCAGGTATTGAGGATGTTTCAAAACTATATTTTCCAGAATCTTTTTTATTATTACATCCTACAAAGAGTTAACTTTTAGCTGATCACTTATTTCCGAAGTCAGCACAGGGGACAGATTGACTTGTCTGATTTGTCACTGGCTGCCCTTCCCGACACAACCTTTCCATTACTCCGGTCTTAGGATCAGCACCAGGAGTATGCTGTGTCTCTCCCTGGTCTTAAACCAGGGATCTGCCATGAGTAAGGTGCATGCATTAATCACTCCAACATAGAGCCACTAGGATGATAACATCTTACTCAGGCGGCTAGAAGGTTGAGGAGTGTGCCTACTGGTGATATGAGGCTAATGAACTGATTGGTCATTCATTTCAGTCATGTGGGACACATACTGCAGAACTTGTATGGCTAATTTGTGTTAATCAGAATTACAGAAACTCATACTTGGTATCGGTTCTCTCGCTTTATCACTACCCATAGGATACTAATCTCTGCACTGAGAAGATTTAACCCCAGAAATCTCATTCTGCACACTAAAACAGCAACTATTATTTTACCCAGTCAAACACGGATCTTTTTTATGTCTACTTCTCTGCAAAAATAGTCTTTCCCATCAACCAAGATAAGAATTTAATTAGCCATGTTCGGCGGCCATTTGAGGAACTTAAGAGACGGTTGATTTGAGTGTTGTCTCAGTAACTTATTTGAATTTCCTCTTACTGCTGGCGTCTGAGCTTTGAAAGCTCTTTTGTGCACTTATAATTAGATGTTCCTGATCTGAAAGCTGAGAAACTAGATGTGCCTACTCTCTGTTGTCCAGGATGATGGAATACGTGAGCAAGGTCTCTTTTTTGGACTTGTAGTTTAAAGGCTTCTGCATTTTTCTTACAGTGAACATCAATTATTCCGATGACTATTACTTCATCTAGTTTTTTCTCTGTTGTAATATGTGGGAAATGAAAATATTATGCTGTGCTTCTCTCTGGGGGGCATGAGGGTCATGCTGAAAGAATGCATTAAAAATGTAATTTGAGAGCTGGTTTTCCAGAAATGCATGGGTTCTGCATACACATTACACGGTCCAGATTTTGCACTTTTTGTCTCAAATAAAAAGTGAAGATTGATGGTGCAACAAAACAGCAAGCGTTCAGTGGCCAATAGCTTATGAAGATTAGCTCATAACCTCTCAATGTCCACCCGATTCTGGCAAACCTCTTGGGACTCAGGTTAGATTGCATTTTAGCCACATGCTAACTCCAATTAAAAAGTAATGTGAATCTGATCTAACTTCCGGCCTTTGGTTGGTCAATCAATGCATCTACACACCTCATGTTTCCCTTCCAGGTCTTTGATTATATGCCTTCCAACCCTACAGGGTTAGGGTTTGGGTTCCCACCCATTCACACCTCTCATTAACCCTTTAAAGCCGGTCAGAGCGGGCACGCTCTGTTTTGCGTAACTATTTTTAAATCCCGGTAGCTCTGCAACCACGTAAGCTAGCGCAATAATTTTTTTTGCATATGAAACCGGAGGAGTTGTTCTTACATCTTATGCCATCAGCTTGTCCTCGGTCACAGTTTCCTTCCACATATAGCTTTGCAAAAACTGCATAAAAAGCACTTGCAGCAACAAAAACATAATATTCCAGAAACACGCTTTGCCGATCCGATCAGCTGTTTGTAACACTTCCTACGTTGGAATAGACGTCAGCACGAACTTTCGCGTGTCTGCCATGACCTGCCCGAAACCGGAAGTGACGTCATTTTTGCGGAAATGTAGTTTTTTACCATCAGGGCCTCATGAGCCTATACTGGTGTTTTTAAAAGTTATCTTTGACTTTATGACTTTCTGTGTCGTTTCTGGGATGCTTAGGACTCATATTGCACTGCTGGAAATAGTTTATTTTGATGCATATGCTGCTTTTTTGCAAATTTGCATTAGAATATTTATTTTCGTTTTTCCTGCAGTGTATAAAAATTGGTGTATTTCAAAAATAAAACTATGAAGACACTCAAAATAAATTTCCTGTGGTGGAAACTATTTTGTGCAACTTTTTTGTATTTACAGTTTTGAGGGATAAGCCTCTTAAATTTCTCTAACTAGAAATATATGTTAAAAAAACAAAAACGATTTTCAATTTTTTTGTAGTTTATTGCACTTTTTTGCAATTTATGTAATCACTATGCACTTAATGCAGACATATTATTAAAATCTGGGCTGTAATGGTTGTATTGATGTATAGCAACTTGAAATGCTCCCAAAAATGGCTCCACAGCATGTAAAAATATAATATAAGCTCTGGCGGACTTGGTTCTATGGTAGGTCTTAAAGGGTTAATATGAAGATCCATGCTTCTTCCATTTGTAGTTCTGTGGTTCCTGTTAGTGCACAAGCATTGAGCTAAGACTAGCCTGCGCATGATTTTGGATTTCTGGGAAATGTGACTCTTCGCACCTCCTAGTGTTTTAACATGGTATTACATGAAAGTGCAACCCAGCCTAGTTTTAACTTAAGGCGATATCTCCCTAACACAACACACATACGTCTCAGACAGAATGCCATAGCGGTTGTTTGACATGCTGTTAATACATTTTGCTATAGCTTTAATGCATTTTCACCTGAATGCATTCTCTGTGATATAATATCTACTTTTACTAAAAGTCTTATTTTTTCCTTCTCTTTCAGAGGCCAGTGATACAAAATGGGAGGCAAGCTCAGCAAAAAGAAGAAGGGGTACAGTGTAAACGATGACAAGGCTAAAGACAAGGATGCCAAAGCAGAGGGGGCCTCAGCAGAGGAGAGCGAAGCACCGAAAGACAACAAGGACGGGGCTCCAGCTGCCGGTGATGCTAAGGAGGTAGCTAATGACACGGCAGCCAAGGAGGCGCCAGCAGCTGATGCCGCGGCACCCAAAGAGGAGGAAAAGAACGCAGCTCCTGCCGCAAAGGAGGCAGAGAAGCCTGCCGCCAACGCTGAGCCCAAAACGGAGGCGCCCAAGAGCGCAGAGCCCGCCAAGGCCGAGGAGAAACCAGCCGCCCCGGCCAAAGAATCGGCCCCGGCCGCGAAGGAAGCCGAGGCTAAGGCCGCGGCGCCCACCCCTGCAGCCGAGAGCAAAGATGAGGCCGACGCCAAAAAGACTGAGGCCCCTGCGGCACCAGCAGCCAAAGCCGAAGCGGCCCCCGCTGCCTCCCCCGACCCCAAGCCTACAGAGGCAGCGGCAGCTCCCGCCCCGGCAAAGGAGGCCACCCCTGCTCCTAGTTCAACACCAGCCGCCGAACCTCCCAAGGAGGCAAACGCCACAGAGGCACCAAGCAAGGATCAAACCGTAGCAGTTCAAGATTAATGGACAGCCACTTTTCGGAAATGAAGAAATAAATTACCTAACTCAACAACGATGAAGATTAAAAAAGAAAGAAATTTACTAGTCCACCCATATTATGATAATAACAATAATAATAATAATTGTAACGATGAAGATATGTTGATCGAGGAGGACTGAAGCAACCACCTGGAGAAGTTTCCCACCGCTGCAGATGATTATTGCTATTATTATTGTTATGTTTTATTCTATTTTTTTCTGCTGTAGTATTTGAACTTTGATACGAGTGTATGTCGGCCATACGCCTCGCCATTTATCCGCCATTCCTCTCGCTCATACAGTCCCACAAAGTTTGGCCTGATTCCCACGTCAGCCCACAGAAGGCTCCTGCATTCGATCTGTGGACGTCTAAATTTTGGGGTTCTGATGAAGGGAAGGGGAGAGGTTAAGAAAACACCTTACCAGCTGGACTCAAGTCGAATCTGTCCTCTCTTCGGCTCTCCCTCTTCCTCTCATCCTCCTCGTCAGAATATCGTGATTTTGGCTCTGGCCTGGTACCTCCAGCTTTTCAGTGCTGTGGAGTCGTGGTTGTGGTCGTGCGTGATTGTGCGTGGTATTGTCGGGTTATGTTGCTTCCTATTTTTCTCTCTAAAAAGATCCCACTTTCTTTGAAGAGCTTTTACTTGGAGATTCATTGCGAGGACTGGGAATTTTCAGGCTTTCTAAGGCATTTCGCAAGGTTGGTAAAGGCGGGCTTTGCAGAGAAAAAAAAACAACATTAGACATTAAACAGTTGTAGGATTTTTCAGATAAACTTCTACATTTTGTACTGAAACCCTTAGCTATATTGTTAGTAAACTAAGTGGGTTTTTTAACATTTGTATTGCTTAGATAATCTGCAAAGCCTCGCCGAAAAGATCTCTAAAATGTTCTTAGAAAGTTCAACGGAAGCCTCTCGTCCTCGAGCAAAATCCGAAGACAAATTAGAGTAAAAATTATCTACGTTTTTTTTGTTTGTTTGAAAAGACATATCTTTTGCTGACCCGGGTGAAGTAGACAGTACGGTCACATCTTAGAGGTTGTTTGAACTTGCTTAAAATACCAAGAAGGTGATGTTTGCTCCTTCATGGGTAGAGCTCAGTTAGCAAATGCTCAGTTGTGCCTTTGTAACCTAAATAGACAAGACTGGCACTCAAACATCCTGCGATTGTCTGGAACACAAATCATTTCCTTAGCGAAAGTAAAAGGGCGTTTGAGACACACTTTCGATTCAAGTATTAGCAGCACAAAACGTTTCTGAGAGGAAAAAGTCAACAGCGGATTCTTTTACTTTGAAATAAAATTGTTACATGCTCACATACAATCTCCTGACACGGAAATTTCAACAGTTGAAAAAGACACTACCCAACTAGTAGAGCCGTTTCATATTCATTATTCAAGTTTAAACCCTTACAGCACTAAAGCAGTCTGCCCTGTTGAGCAAACCTCACCCTTTTGGTATCAAAGCAGTGAAAAGGCCTTAAGCGAAGGCGCTCACAATGCTGTTTGACCCAGGTCTGATTTACTGGGTTTCGAATCAGTGTAGCTTTCCACCACTAACAGTCTGATACCACTGAAGAACAGGCAGGAGGCAGGATTTCAGCAAACGATCAGAGCCATCAGCAACCAATTCAGTGTGATATGGTCCATGTTTCTAAGGCTGGATGGAAGGGAGCCTCTGATTTAGTCATTATCGCCATTCGTGCATTTTCCTTTACTGTTTGGAAATATAGGTTACATGTATGTACATCTGTGCAGTGGTGGAAGGAAAAGTACTAAAGTACACCTTTGATACATTAAAAACTAGCAATATTGATAGATGTCTCCACCCAAATTTATTTTTACTGTAAACACCAAGCACACTTTTGAAAACGCCCAGCTTCCACCGCTTGAGGAACTTTTTTTTAAAGCCAAAGTTTTACACTTTGGTGTAAAACCGTAAACAGTGTGAGACTTTGAAAGAATCATGACGATATCTTTGGTCGTGGCAGTGGAGTCCTGCAAACGAAAATAGCTTGGGACTAAACATCCACAGCAAAACGTTAGGATTCCAGCAAAGGAGAGACTTGGGTTGAGTTGCGGATGGACGAGGGGAGGACGATGTAGCATAGAAGAAAGTAGAGACATAAATGGCACGTGATCCAGTGGGTATGCCAACAACAGTATCTTGCATCAAATATGACGTCTTACCCAAGTGTTTTAGAACCACATTGCACAATGTGGCTCAAATTGCGTGTATGGAGACCTTTAAGGGTTTTTAGTGGGAGTAATCTTGCACAGAGAGCAGTTGTGGTATTGACTCCATTGTTGGTTTTTCAGTCGTGTTCATCACTTGTGCGAGCAGGACGTGGCGGTCGTTCGGCATGGTGTTAACTCCACCCATCCTCCGCTACTAATGAATTACCTGGTAAAAAAGTTAAGGTGACATTACAGCGTTTTACAGAGCTGAGCATCCTTAAACTCTCAGCAACCAGCAAAAACCAGCCCATCAGATTCACACATGTGCACCAGGTTTTCGGTGATACTGAGACAGTTCTAACCGACCCCATAGCATCACTTTTAAATGCATTGGTTAAGTTTAACCCAAATCTCTGTCTTGTACTAAACCTGTGTGCATGTGCGTCATGCTGCTTGTGTCTTTAGCACAGTGCAGTTATGCAGCACTCTCAGTGCAAACAAGTGAAAATAGAGTACCAGGAAAAACAAAGGAGGGATTTTTATCATTGATACTACAGTAGAAACATTTTGATGATTATCATAAAAGGAAGAGATGACAGTGAAAGAAAACCAGCAGGACACATGGAAGGAAGAAGGTGAAGGACAAGAAAGCTCAGATTTTAGATTGTACTTCATGATGAACACAGTGGAGGAAGTAGTACGACTTTATTGAGCTACATGCTTTTGCACAAAACAGTCAAGTAAGGTACCAGCAACCCAAAATTGTGCTTGGCTTATTCAAACCAACATTCGTCTTTCCACCTTTGCATGTATGTAAGTATATGTATATATATATTTAGCCATCTCAGCCATCCATCTGCCACTTTTCAGTTCCGTCCATGTGACGCTCAGCGTTTTCCTCCCAGCACTCGTCGAACCGTAGCAGAAACAAACACTCGAGGAGCGCCGCTTGTCACTTGGCTCAGTTTTTTCTTCCTCTCTTGACTCAGTAACTTGCATGTCCGTGGTTGGGTGAACCTGTAGTCCTGTCTTTTTGGTCAAGTGGAAAAAATAATAATTTTTCGGTCTGCATCCATGGCAACTACAGTTGATATTTTCATCCCATGTTTCATCACTGCTACTTCCGCACCACACGTTCAGACAAACAAACAAAAAGATGATATGGAAATTGATGCATTCAAAATTATATGTACTTGTATAAATGGTGGAACAGTAATAAAATGTACGAAATTGACTCGAGGATTCTGTGCAATGCGATTTTTTTTCAGATGCACTCCGGACACATCGGAGTCACACCTGCCAATGAGGCCGATATGTTATTGTTACATCGTAGCATTTGAACAAACAATTTAATGCAGCGTTAGGACTATTGTAGAAGAAGAAATTAAAAAGTGAAAGTACATTTGTGAATGTGATAAAAGGGTCAGTTAAGCCATATTTCATTGTTCGACTGACAGAGTATCTTAATAATGATTCGAAAGTAGAAAGTAACACTGATTCTACGTCTTTAGGTTTTATAGGTTGGAAATTACATCAGGTATCTCTGTGATGCAATCAGACTTTATATGCATCACAAACATGCGTTCACTTGAACTTCTGAAGCCTTCAAAATGATGATTTCTACAGCGATAACATGTTGATCTTAATCTTAAACACATCCAATCTGACTATTAGTAATGCACTATTTTAGTTTTCATATGTTTATTGAACACAACAGTCCAGAAAATATATAAATGGTGTGTGCTAAGGCAGGCAACTTATTTTACATCGTGGTAAATGATGATTAAAGTACCATTTCTGTCAGTGTGAAGATGTTTAACTACACATTTCTTTTCTGACACATGTCAGTATAAGAAAAAGACTGAGTTCAACAACACGTCTATATGACAAAGAAACCCTGTTGTAGTAAATGTCATGAATCGCTGTGTGGCAGGCAGGAGTTGGACCCAAGATGCAGGCACTCAGACTCGAGGGATGAACTCAAAAAACTCAGCTTTATTTGCTGACAGGGGAAAAGCATACAAAACTAAACTAAACTGGGAAAATATAAATCACACTTTGCAGAAAGGCACACGAGGAAACACACAGCAAGAGGGATGACATGACACTGACTTAGAGAAACAGGGTTTAAATACACTGGGAAGTAACGAGGGGAATGAGACACAGAAGGAGGGCACAGCTGGGGGAAATCAGGACTGACGAGACAAGCAAAGCAGGACGCATTCACATAAGACACGGACCTTCAAAGTAAAACAGGAAGTATGACATAGAGACGCGAACTTGACACGGTGGAGACAGCAACTAAGAAACACAGAGACAAACCATAAGGCAGAGGACTCTAAGAACCGAAAGACTCAGAGGGAAACTCAAACATGCAGACACAGACTTACACAGAGAAACATGAAGGGCAACTCACACAAGTACAATAATACAAAAAATCACAAAGAACTAAACATGCTGGGTCAGGAGAGCCAGGACCCTGACAGTAAAGGTAAAAGCAGTGACTCATTGGGCCTAAACTGTGAGAAATAAATGTGTAAAATTACAGAAAATTCTGATAGCTGATTGGCCAGACGATCCTGTAATTGTAAAGTGCAACATTTTTGTTAATTCACAGAAAATTTTCTATTTTTATTATTGATTTTATTGTGGACATATAAAATTGCTATTTCCATAGCCCATAGTGAAAAAAGCAGGACCGTCTCTGTCATTTAATTGTTTATTACTTTATTGTATGAAAGGCCACAGGTGAGGTCTCCTTCACATGTTCCAAAGCTGTCCTTTGGGCTGGATTGGAATCTTCGCCTGGGCAATTGTGGTCCCTGGTCCTTATGTTTGACACCCCTGTGCTAAAGTATTCACTAAAAGCTTTGTAGAGGTGTAGCTGCCTATAAATAAATCCATATTAAGTCAGGTTAACGACTGCTTAAGCCACATGTTGATCACAACAACCGTCACAGGACCGTACAGGAAGCATTAGAGGGACGCACAAAGGTAAAAAAGGCCACATGTTTAAATACACAAATGATCCAAAGCAGCGAATAAGAATAAGAAATGAACAAATGCAGACTGTTGCTGCTCTCCATAGCAAAAAGCATCTGCAAGGGTCCGACTGAGAACTCAGCATGCAACACTGAGGAAAGCACTGGAGCAACATCTGCAGAAAACACTAAAATCTGATGGTTTTTATTTTTAGGATTATTTATATTGTTATATATAATCACTTGTGTTAGACATCAGTATCAAAAGGTTGCCAAAGAGAAACTCATGTGTTCTTCACCAGTGTTGGTCAAGTTACTTGAAAAAAGTAATCAGTAACTAATTACTGATTACTTCCCCAAAAAAGTAATCCCGTTACTTTACTGATTACTTATTTTCAAAAGTAATTAATTACTTAGTTACTTTTTAAAAACACGATTTACAACCTGAATAGGTGATAAAGTGATAGATCTTTCAGCCCAATTCTACTTTTTCTACATAATCATCATACAAAATGTAATCAAATGGAAAAGTCTCTTTTTAAAACTTGTTTTATTAGTTTTAATCTTTTAACTTTATGCATCAAGCAAAAATTTAATTATCTGCAACATTCTCTGACTGGAAGAAATTAGTTTAACATTTAAACCTATTTTCTGCACATTCCAGCACATAAAATAAAATATTTTGTGTGTTTACACTCAGTCTTTCAAATAGATGCAAGTAAAACACAGCAGAAAATAAATAAAGTCAAAGACTAGCGGTCCTGTTGCTCTATTTTCACCTGTAAAGCAGGAGTGGGGTAGGCGGAGGTTTACCCTGGTGCAGGTGTGCAGCGGTCAGTGGAAGAATCCGCGAGTTTCTCTGTGAGTTTCCCATTACGTCGTAGCTACTCGGTGCTTGTTTGGAAGTTTAGGGTTTTTTTCGCTGTAAAAAGAAGTTTTCTTCCCACGGACAACGGACACTAATGTTTTTGTCACTTTTTATGGAATCAAACTCAAAGTAAGGTCAGTACTTCCACGCTTTAAACGCTGCACGCTCATACTCTCTCTGCACTCGATATATGATCCATTGTTGATCTGCACACAGCTGTTGTCACGAACGTCGCACTCGCTTACGTCACTGTCATGAGACATTCTCGCAAAAAAATCACGGTTTTAGTAACGCAGCGTTCCTACGGGAAAGTAACGGTAATCTAATTACCGTTTTTGCAATAGTAATCCCTTACTTTACTCGTTACTTGAAAAAAGTAATCAGATTACGGTAGCGCGTTACAAGTAACGCGTTACTGCCCATCTCTGTTCTTCACAAGTTCTTCTGTTCGCCTCTTGCCTCCATCACCTTTTCCCATTGCAGGCAAATCTGAGCAAAGGCTCTCACTGCATGTGCAGCTTTCCAAGTGTTAGACAGTAAGACGAGAACAGAATTATTTTAAGGAAGTGTGAAATTTGGGTTTGATCAGTGATGGATGCACCCTCCTCCGAAGTCTGTTATGAAACAGACTGTTTACTACAGCACGGGCAGGAAGTCAAATATAATAAAAGTCTATAAAAAGACAAAATATTACTCATGAAACGAGTTTTCATTTCAAGATAAACCCCGTTAACTGATATTTTATGACCCAACGGGTGAGTAAGAGGAAAAGAAGCAGTGAAAGCAGCTTATGAAGCAGCTTTTGTGGCCTGGAGGGCCAAACTGACCAGGTGAACCATGTAAGCTGTTGACTGCGTGAAACAGTGAAGCAGTCGCATCCTGAATGCTTTGTTTTGGCCTTTAGACAAAATGAAAAGAAGTCCGATCTTTCATTTCACCGTTTCTCACAACGAAAGCACAACTCTGGATTTGTAAACAGAGTGAACGCGCTCATCGTACAAACTCTATAACGGGTTTTATGGTCCCTTTGTCACACCTCACAATGCGAGGCACATTCAATCTGAAAACAAGGAGCAACATCATGGTGCGCCTTTCAGGAAATGTAAACCAGCGCTGACGTGTGTTCCAAAAAGCTGCTACGGGGACGTAACAGCTGGTTTTGTTGAGGCTGAATGCAGCCCAAAGCAATTTTCAGTGTCACTAATGCAGCTTTTTTGGTTTTTTAACCTAGATCACTATGGCAACTTATGCTGAAGACGCGTGCATGTTACAGTCCAGTGCAATTCATCATTCAGTTCAGTCATCATCAACTTTATTTATAAAGCACTTTAAAACAACCACAGCTGACACAAAGTGCTGTACATTGGAACTGTAAAATAAAATTACATGAGATATAAGTAAAAACCAAATAAAAGAGTGAAATCATTAAATAACTACTTCAATTAAAAGAGAAACTAAGTCTCGCTGAGGTTAAAAGCCAAGGAATAAAAGTGGGTTTTAAGACGTGATTTAAAAGTGGACAGTGAAGGCGCCTCTCTAACCAGTGTTGCCAACTCCTCAGTAAGGAAAATCGCTATTGGCTGTCCTAAAAGTCGCTAGAAGTCGCTAAATGACGTCATCACCTAATTTGCATAATTGGTCATGCTAATGTAATTGTAACCTACGCTGCTGGAGAGAGAAATAACATCATGGAGACATAAAGTGAGCAAAAAACATCCTAAATGCATTTAGAGTTTATTTAGAACTACAAATTAAATTTCTTTTAGCAATGATTGTTTTTTTTAATGTCACAATTCCAACCCTGCTCCTTTACCCGGGCTTGGACCGGCAAAAGTGACCCGAAATAGGCACTCTGGTGGAGTTACTTTGTGTGTGTTTATAAGTAGTTTTAAACCTTGTGATCCACAAAACAGCATAAGAGTAAAAGAAGAACTGACTGCGTTACAGCACCCGCTGCTTGTTGAGAGTAAAAGCGATATGCGCTTTCACGTCTTTTTTTTAGCAACTTTTTTTTTTGAAAAAACGTTGCTAGGGGGTCTGAAAACTCGCTAAATATAGCGACAAAGTCGCTAAGTTGGCAACACTGTCTCTAACGTGCATGGGCAAATTATTCCATAATTTTGGAGCCACAATAGAGAAGGCTCCGCCCCCTCTGAGCTTCCTCCAGGATCTCGGTACCTCCAGGAGCAGCTGGTCAGCTGACCTGAGAGACCGACAGGGTGTGTGGGGATGAAGAAGCTCAGAGAGGTAAGGCGGGGCAAGACTGTGAAGGCATTTAAAAACAAACATAAGAATTTTTAAATTAACTCTAAAAGACACAGGCAGCCAGTGCAGAGAGGCCAGCACGGGGGTTATATGCTCTCTTTTTCGAGTTCCTGTTAGGAGTCGTGCAGCCGCATTTTGAACCAGCTGCAGACGTGAGAGCAATGACTGACTGACTCCTTCTAAAGCAGATCTCAGCAGCCTTCCTGAAACACCTGGGGGCTGTCACTTTCAGTTATTTTAGAGCATACAAATAAATGAAAGGTCAATGATCACACCTGGACATAAAACTGTGCCTACAGACGTACAAAAAAAAAATCCAAAAGAAAGTTTGCATAATTTGCCAAAAATAACCTTTCAAAAATCTGACACATCGCTCTCTAACAAGAGTCCCGCTTTTTCTGTTAGTGCACACTTAGCAAATAAAATCGACCTATTTCATCCAGCTCACAGGCATGTTATTGATAAATTAGTAGAGTAATCAATCAATAAAGAGAAATCCTAAATGTTCTGATTTCGGTCTTTGTTGTAGTTTTAGATGAAATATTTTCGGAGTTCGGTCACACAAAAAAGCAAGTTCAACATTCCCTCTTTGACTCCAAAAGGCAGGATTAAAAAGGCTTTTGAATAAATAGCTACACATTTATAAAATTCTTAGCTGAGCACACAATGTGAAGCTATGTCAAGGCTCACAGCTTGAGCACACTGTGTGTCGTTCGAGCTGACCGAGTTCACTCAGATAACGCCAGGCCCACCTACACAGTGTCTGTGGGGTCACGGCACTCCCGCTAAGCGATAATTCCACCCACCTTATCACGCAGAAAAGAAAAACATTAATGAGGTACCTGAAAGAAGACAAGTATAAGGAAACCAAACCCTTGCCCACAGGTAATGATTGATGTCTTTATCTCTTCCTCCTTCAGAGGGAGCGAGGGCTGTAAATCAAAGGCTTAATATCGCCGCTGTGATTTACACCTGTTCAGATGCCATTCCTCACCTTCCGCGTGCCTTTGCTGAGGCCACAGCAAGGCTAGATAAGGTGTAAAGAGATAGGAACTGCATGAGACTGATCCCAGAAAACAAAGCTTCAGATGAACCTGAAAGTTCTCTAAAAAAGGTCAAAACAAACACATTTTAGGACGAAGTTTTGGTGATGGTGATTGTTTTGAAGGTGGAGAAGGATATTAATTTATGTACTTATATTACTAGATGATTGGATTATTTTATGCCAGGTCTGATTGGTTTGATAGCATGGCAGATTGAGAACCTTTGCTGTCAGCTGTGCAGACCACACCTGCCGTTTTGATCCCGATTGACAGCCAATCAGACGGAAGTTGGCCTGTGACACAACAACAGCCTGCTCATGACCTGATATGGACTATTCAGGGTGTTGGTTCAGATCAGGAATAATGGACAGAGTGCAACCCTTGAACAATGTGAGATAATGTGGGACACCTGAGATTGGACAGCTTCCAGTTTCCCAGCAGAAAGTTGTGTAAACATCACAAAGCAAATACGCAATGACTTTTTTCATGTAGGTAGGTGCAGGTTCGCATTCTTTCCCCCGGTTTTGGTAATCAGCACCGTCTTTCCTGCTGACATCACACGGGTTGTGAAATATGGCAAAAACTGATTGGAAACAAGGTGCAGTTCAAGGTTTGACTCCATACCCTCCCAGTCTGACACACACAGACAAGAGGAAGAGAGCAAAGACAATTTGTCTGAGGTGAATGATGATCTAAGGCAGGGGTGTCGAACTCCAGGCCTCGAGGGCCGGTGTCCTGCAGGTTTTAGATATCACCCTGGGTTGACACACCTGAATCAAATGATTAGTGCATTAGCAGGCCTCTGGAGAACTTCAAGACATGTTGAGGAGGTCATTTAGCCATTTAAATCAGCTGTGTTGGATCTAAAACCTGCAGGACACCAGCCCTCGAGGCCTGGAGTTCGACACCTGTGATCTAAGGGTCCAGTATAAGCTAAATAAGGATTATTTTAGTCATGAAGGGTGATGAGAGCACACAGGAGACAGAGGAAGGTCACAAAGTAAACAAATGATGCCAAAAACAGAAAATGTCTTAAAAATGCAGAAACCAAAAGTACGATCTGACAAAAGGAGAAGTCGTTTAAGAAGTTTAATTAGGAAACGGGGCGTAGGTTAGGGCTAATCGCAGAATGAAGCAATTACAAGCAGGTGAAAGAAATCTGAGAGGATCACACAATCCTGAAGGAGAGGAAAAACAGACCCGGATACCAGCGAATCAGCACGGCCAAAATTTATCATGCATGCATGTGGAAGTACCCTCTAAGGATTATACTGAAATTAAGTGCACTTCAGAGCAACTTCACATTAATTGATTCGCAACTGCCAAATTCACAAGTAATTACTGAGCTGTTTATGCCTAACATGGATGTTTTCGTTCTCTGTTTGTCTGCTTTTGCTGGTGAAATGAAGGACTTTGCTGCATTAATATTCAGTGGCTTTATGCACTGAAAAAAGACAGATTCCCAAACGCGACAGTCTTTCTGCAGACACTTTATAAAGAGCAAGAAATTTACAAACAGGGCAGATACGGAAAGTGACGGTGGTAAGGACGGCCTGAAACAAGCAAAAGTGGTTAGAGACCATTAAGACCATTAAGCTAAGGCTGCATGCAGAGAGCTGTGCAGAGGGGAGGTAATGAAGTGGTTTGAGAAAGACTTAATATGCATGTTATTCTTCTGCCCTGTACTGATTCTTATCCAGATTGTTTTGGTGTGAATATTCAGTATTAGTGGAGATACTGTGTATAACTGTGGCAGGCAGGATGTAGGACCCAACTGCAGGACTCGCGGCAGCTTTATTGCTGGGAAAAACTTTTTCATAAGAAATAAACTTCACAACAAACAAACCAAAACCTCAATCATGAAAACTAGAAGCTAAACTGGACACTAGAAACTACGAAACATGAGCTAAGTAAGCAATTAACTGTGAACTAGCATTTCTGCAGAGACACAAAGGGAGAAACACAGGACTCAAATACAGAGGCGGGACAACGAGAGGATGGGGAACAGGTGGTAACACAGCTGGGACTAATCAGACCTAATGAGACAAAGGAAGCAGAGCAGAATACACTGACAAAGGAATTAACATTGACTGTCAAAGTAAAACAGGAAGTATAACACAGAGAGGCGGACTTGACACTGAGACTGAGACACGACTGACTGGAAAGACAGAGGGAACATGAGAAAGATTTTGGTTTCTGTTATTTTGCCTAACTAAAACTAAAAATATAACACAAGCAGAACCAAAACCCATGAATTACAATAATCAAATAATATAAATAAAGCCCACACAAAAACACTGGGTCACAGACACAGTACTGTGACAATAACTTTTTAAGAATGTAATGATTAAATGGCACTTGCCTTTGAGAAACACAAACTGTTCTGATGTTTGCTGATGATGCAGTGACTGTTTCATGTTTTGTAAAGATTATTCTGCACATCCTGATGAGTTTGTGTCCGTTCTCAGCTGTGTGGCAGGAATCTGACCCAAAGTGCACGACTTGGAAGACAAAGCATAAAACTCAAAACAACTTCATTGCTGAGGGTTTGCAAACATAACAACTGTAGGAGCAGCGACTCACAGGGAAACCACAGGGAAGGACACACACACACACGCGGGAACAGGCAATAGCAGGAACTATGCTGAAACTAATAACAGACTACTGAGACAGAAGCAACAGAAGTGAACACAGTGCACACAGGATGAGAGACTATCAAAGTAAAACAGGAAACGAGTAACACAGACCTGAACTAAGACGAAGGCTGTATCCCAATTCAGGGTCTGCAGCCTTAAAGGCCGCATTTTAAGGCCGATTACGTCACATCAACGCGACGAAGGCTGTCCCAATTCAAAGGCTGCTCGAAATGCGGCCCTCAAATGCGTCCTTCATTTCCCTGAATTTTAAGGACGTGGCGGTGTAGACTTCGTGGCCCAACATATCCCAGAATGCATAGCGCGGCGGTGGGTGTGGATAATTTTGCCGAAAAAAAAACGGCGGATGAGGGGCGCCCGAAGAGTAAACTTTAAGTAAGTACTGAATATTATGTCACTTATTTATGTGCAAATGTTTAATAACGAAGAACATTAAAACATTCCTGTTGGCCACATGTCGGCAAAGTCATGTGACATTAGTGACGTTTGTACTAACTTGGTTTTAAAGCCTTTACTTTAAAATATACGCCGTTCAATAGCTGAGCTTAATCAGAGAATGATCAAAGCTCATGTAGAAACAAACAAATGAACAAAAGATTTTCTCCTTCATTTCTGTCAACCAAAGCTGTATGAAACGTTTCCAGCTGTTAGCATCATGGTTGCTAGGCAACCTGGGCAGCGCGATGGAGGCTAGACCGTCCCATTTCACAAGCCCGCACTTCCGGCCTTAGCGGTCTTTAAGTACGCGGCCCTTGTGGACCGTTAAGGCTGCAGACCCTGAATTGGGATACAGCCATAGAAGCTTAACACAAAGACAGAAGATAAACACAAAGGCAAGACGGGGAAACAGGGAAGCACAGCAACAGAATCAGAATAACCTCATATAACACTATCACCAATATAGAACCAAAATACAAGATTATCCATAATACATGAAATACCAGAAAACAAACAACTCAAAACCTTCAGTCCAAGTTCAGGGGCCACGGAGGTTTCCTGGGTAGTTTCCTTCATTTAAGTACCAACAAAATTTCTAATTTTGGAGTGAACAGCGGGGTCATCAGAAGCTAGGCTGGGAGTTGTTGTTGACTGTAGTGAAGCTGTAAATGTGACTGTGATTGAAACACACGTGTTACTCATAGGAGAGGATTGCAGTAACTGTAGCTGTGGATGCTGTGATCGTTTGAAGTGACCTACATTTGTTCTTTATTGGTCACTATTTGAACTTTCAGCTTTACTGTCCGCTGTTATTTTGCTTTCTTTAGTTAATAAGAATAAACTCAAAAGGATTTTAGACACAAACCATTACTTTATGAGTCCTGAATGGTGAGCTGAGGGCAAGTAATCCTCAGTGAGTCACCTCTTAATGATGAATATGAGCTCCACCGATAAAGACTGCTGTTTACTCATCGTAATAATGGGAGTTGCTGCTGGCGTGATCCCAGCAGTACATGGTGTCTAAATGATATTGAAATTACTTTAAAGGCCACAATATGCCACTATTTCAGAAATTATCTCAACCCTAGGACACTAAACCGCCCACACACACGAGTTCTTTGTTCCCCTGGAATAACAGCCTCTCAACAGTCGGATGCATCCTGACATTTCTATTTCAGTCTTTATTGAAAACACTCGCAAAGCCAAGTCTGTCTCTCTGTCTGTCAGAAATATTAAAATGCTCAGAAGCAGAAGCTCTGACCTTTACTGTGTGGAGCGAACCAGAACCACACACACACTTCCTGTGGCACTAACCATTGGCTGCAAAGCTTCAGAGGCTGAAAACTGGATGAACAGAGAACAATGAAGAAAAAATCATCTTTTGTCTCTGCTGCTATTTTCTCTCAAAATCTGGTTCATCATGTCTGTCAGGGAAAAGAGTCACTCATGCAATAATTACAGATCTAAAAAGCTGACATTCTGAGGACTTCTGTCTGCAAGTGTCAGATAGTGACATCGTTATGAGCTGAAAGTAGAAGGTGTGTCAGTACAATAAGAACAAATTTGAGAGGTAAAATCTGACGAAACAAGAAACATCAAAAGTTTAAAAAGCACAAAATTCATGTTATATTTCAAATATTAAGTGTATCATGGTTCCTTATGTCCAGTGTTGGGAAGGTTACTTTTAAAATGTATTCCATTACAGATTACAGAATACATGCCCCAAAATGTATTCTGTAACGTATTCCGTTATGTTACTCAATGAGAGTAACGTATTCTGAATACTTTGGATACAACTACATGAATGTACTATTGCTGTGATTTATTACTGTTACTGAAGGTCCGCGGCTCTGAACCGTAGTAAAGGGACCTCTGACTAATACGGTGGGTTCTGTGTCGGCTCGTAGCCGAAAACTAGCTTTACTTTGTTGTCTGGGTCAACTTTGCTAGCAGAGACAGAGAGAGGCGTTGAAAGGCTGCTCCAACAGAACTTATTGTTTCAGAGGAAAACATGAACACGGTGTACAGTCGAGTCTTAATAGCTTACTTACAACTGGGCTCGTCAGGCTCTCTTCTTGGCTGCAGTGGTTATTATTATATTTACATGCTTCCAGCTCCCGTTTTTTCTCGATGACAGCTCGTACTTTTCCTTTTTCTCCCTCCCTCGCTCACAGACACATAACGTGTATGGCAGTCCATTCTCCCTGCAGCACGGACTACACTGCCTATGATGCTACATTCTTTAGAGCTATACCTGTAGCATTCTGCCTGTTAGCTTAGCACAACAACAACAAAAAGGCCTCTCTCACCCAGGAAACACGCAGAGAGAGAGCGTCGCCCTGTAACCATGGCAACCATAACGCTGCCGCCTGGGACAACAGAACGTAGCTGTCAAACAAAACCCAAACAGTCCTGACCCGCCACAATATGAAACAGGGAAGTACCGCCGTGTAATCCATTTATTTCAACAAAGTAACTGTATTCTAAATACCACCTTTTTAAACGGTAACTGTAACGGAATACAGTTACTCATATTTTGTATTTTAAATACGTAACAGCGGCACATGTATTCCGTTACTCCCCAACACTGCTTACGTCACTTTGTTCAGGTTTCCTACAGCTTAACTTAGATTTCAGAGTTAAGCTCATAATGCTCTAAGAATCCTGGACCATCTAAACAATCATCAAAACTAGAGAAAACCTCACCAATGTGTTAGATTATTGCTGTCTGCTTTGTTCAAGGCTTAATTTGCACAATAATATAAAAAGGTGTTTGTGTAGGTTCTCAGTCACCCAGGTCATGGAGATATAACGAGTTTAGAAACCAGCTGGACGTCTTTAAGTTTCTTGAAGAAGTTGCACCTCTCACCCAAGGAGCTCCTTCAGTTCTAAGACCAAATTGTGGAGAGTCCCAGGTTTATAAAGCCATAATGGGAGTTGTGCCTTCTTTCCAAAGATATAAGAAGGTCTTTATCAGCATTCACAACAAGCGATTCTGTTGTAAGTCAGGCCATTGTTCAAAGTCTGAAACACTCTCTGCACCACAGACTCTTTGAAACACTTACAGTATTTGTTCAAGACCCAGTTTTATGCATTTCTCTGCTATCTAGCAAGCGTTGCTTATCAGCTCTGAGCAAACTGGTCACTATAGTTACAGACTTCAAATTGCATTGTTAGAAAAGTCTTGGCATTTTTAAAACATTTGAAAGATTGATGCAAATATTAAATATTAATTAAGAATTTACTTTCAGGTTAAATTGATGCTTTCTAAAACTGCTAAAGAAACTACAGGAAGACTTATTTTAACCACTAAAAAAAAAAAAAAATCAAGCACCTAGCCATGCAGTCGGCCATTACAAACATTTGTGAAGGAATGAGTCACTCTAACGAGGTCGCTGCATTTGAGTGTGGTACTGTAATTGGATGACACCGCTGCAGCAAGTCAATTTGTTAAATCCCTTCCCTTTGTAGATGTCCCACAGTCAATCATGAGTAAGTGGTATCTTTACGAGCTGGATATGTTTATGAACCAAAACAACTCAGTCAAAGTGACAGACAACATGAAGTTAGAGACCCGGGTGCTACGGCACAGAGTGTAAAAGTCACCGACGCTCCAATGACTCAATAACTGCAGTGTGGTCACGGTGTGGGTCTCCATGGCAGAGCAGCTCCTGTAGCTGTGTGGTCTGTCCATACTGTGCAAGTCTCATCACAAGGGTTGGGTATCGTTTAGGTTTTTTCTGATACCGGTGCCAAACCGGTACTTTTGAAACGGTGCCGGTGCTTAAACGGTGCTCAAACCGGTGCTTAAAGAATGGAGAACACAAAATTGGTCCAAAAACCTCTCATGTTCAGCTGTTTTTTTGTAAAAAGGTAACAATGTTAGCCTTTTCTGCAGCTATAGGGCATATATGGTATCACTCTTGGCTGGAAGCAGCTTAAACAATGGAAAAAACACCAACTTTGTCCAAAAACCTCTCATGTTTAACTGTTTTCTTTGGTCATTTTAGCCTTTTTGGCCAGGGTGAAGGGAGT
Source organism: Neolamprologus brichardi (assembly GCF_056152115.1). NCBI lineage: Eukaryota > Metazoa > Chordata > Actinopteri > Cichliformes > Cichlidae > Neolamprologus > Neolamprologus brichardi. The sequence goes on along the minus strand of NC_142121.1, from coordinate 4,607,321 downwards.
ATCTGCCATCAAACAAGAAGACAGCCGCATGTAACTATGATGATGTTTGCTAGTTCACCTTACATGCATTAATGTAATAACGTGGTTAGCCTACTCAACGTAAATTACACACGAACAACATTAAGCTGCTCACGCAGAGAAGAACGGCTGCTGCTGCATCATCATCATCATCATCATTTCTGCTACACTGGCAGGGCTAGGGGCCAGGACTCTACTCTTCGGGTTTTTGGGGGATGTTGCTAACTCCGGGTCGATAACAGGCACCACACCTGCAGTAGATGTGCTCGGTGTGAGGTCTCGCAGCAAGCTATCAAATACGGCGCATTTCTCGTCTTTTAAAAAAAAGCACTTGTTGCAGCTGCTGAGTTTGCATCTTTTGCTGTGAAGTACAGCCAGACTTTGACCGCTTCGCCTTGGACATTTTTAATCTGTAGCTCTGCTCTAAAAGAACGTACGTACCTGGACCCGCCTACTATCCTCGGAACGTAAGATGATTGGCTAGAATCTAAAGCGTATCACAGCTCAGGAAAAAAAAGCACCGAAATGTGCGCTGCTTTTCAGTCTGGTTACTACCGTTTATGTCAGAACCGGTACCCAACCCTACTCGTCACTCAGCACGTTTTGGAAATGCCTTCAGAAAATAAACCCTTATCCAACAGGAAGAGAACCTCAACATTGATTTCAAACACCACCAGGGCATAAAAACTGCACATATGGAATCACAAGTACATTTCACAGAGTTTTGCAGTGTGTCTGCTTCATGTAAGGCTGAGTCCAGACACTGTATCTATGTATCTATGTATGTGGCTGCTCCCACCTTAAATATATTTCATACTAATAAAAGAAAACAGTCACTTATCTTCATCTATACTATGATGTGACGTAGGCCCACTGCCACACAGCTGGAACGCTCATTAACAGCTGGGGACAACAGTATACAGATGTTTTATGATCACCCTCCATGTAGTAAGTGACGTCTTATGAGGAGGCTCGAATAAAGCTCTGTTTCAGTGGAGCTTTTAGGAGCTCTTCTGTCTGCTGGTGGCTTTGAGTGTTTTGGCTCCACGATGAGACACAAGGACAACTCAGCTGCTTCCAGATAAGGACACAAAATACGTGTGTGAGCTTAGAACATCAGAGATGTGTCCTATATAGATTTCTATCAAAGATTCTAGAGTGATGTCATTTTCTTTTACGATGTTTTCTCCCTGTTTTTCTGTACAGGGTTAAAAATGTACCAAGAATCAAAAGCTTTCTTTGTTTTCCATCACCTGCACTGCTGTCTAACCACAGGTCAGAGTGTGAGGACACGCTCTCATATCAAGAAGCTGTGAGTTCGTCCCTCCCTGTCGCTCACGTGGATCCTTTCGTTTCTTTCCATCTGATGCGACTGTTCTTTGAAGCCTGTGTGGAGAACTGTGCGAGCGCTGGTTTCAAAGAGTTTGTGTCATTTAGCTCGCTGACTGTGAGAAGGTCCTTACCCAGCCTCAATCGCTCAGCGTTTCAAAGCTAGGCGTGTGGGGGAGGATCAGAGAGAGAGAGAGAGAGGCATGGAGCTAGATGGAGGCGAAGCTTTGTGGAAGATCAGTCAGATCCTCTTGACTGGTGGATGCCCACATTCAGGGGATCTTGGGACCAAATGCACCAAATCTGCCGGCACTCGCCTCAGTGGCTGTCGGGGACAATCTGCTATGATGTTTGTCGCCACGCAGTCATGTGATTTAGGCTCAGACGGGAGAGAGCAGGATGTCATGTAATGTTTAGGAAATGACAACTTGATATATTTCACTGGTGTTGCTTTTTGGATGAATATGGAGGAGTTACATTGTGTATTATGACAAAAGCTATACTGAAATATGACAGCCAATCAGACAAACAGAATCTGGCTCACTGGGAATAGTTTACTGGACACAAAAGGTCTTTCTTAATGAAGTGGTAACTCCAAATGGCAGCAAGTACTTGTAAGATTATTTTTTCATTTAATTTAGCACGTGTGTGTGTCTGTGTGTACCATGTTTATATATCCTTGTGGGGACCAAAAATTTAAATGTTACTATACTTGTGAGGACCAACAGCTCCACATGGGGACAAATTGCCCGTCCCCACAAGTTTGAAGGTATGTCTGAGACTCAAAATGTGGTTATTAAAGGTGGGAATCACCATACATCCCACGATACGATATTATCACAATACTTAACGCACGATACGATATTATTGCAATTTTTAAAAATATTTTGCGATATTCAGATTCTGTACATAAAGGTAAACTTTATCAATATTCATTTTATCTAATATCAAAGTCTCACACTCAGTCTTTCTCTCATTTCAGTTTTATTGTTGACAAACTGAACGGTTTGTATTACAGTCTAGTCCAACTTAACTGAATCAACCATCTGGTACAATTATAGCTATTCTGAACTATGCAGTTTATGAAAACTATGCAGCCCCTTCAGCAACTGAAGAATTTGAAAGTAAATTAAAACAAAATATAATTTTACATTAAATAAAAAAGTTTTAAACTTAATTAAAATAAAACATGTCTTAAATTCAAATAAGTAAACTGTCATGTTTAAAACAAGTTAAACACATTTGGACAGTGAAGGAATGTCAGGATTCTTGCTCAGAAAAAGGATCAACATGCTCTGAAGTCAGAGTTCCGTGTTCCATTCCACGAAAAAATTGTTTGTAACAAAATATCGATTTCTGCTGTCCCTGTATCGATACATTATTAGCAAACAAAATATCACCATACTACACAGTATCGATTTTTTCCCCCACCCCTAGTGGTTATAGTGTCAGGGTTACAATTAGGTTAGGTTTAGGGGTTTAGGGCAAGGGTTAGGGTGTCATGATTTGGCTGTGTGGCAGGCAGCATTGGACCCAGACGCAGGACTCACAGACTGGAGGTTAAACTTAAAGCACAGCTTTGTTGCTGGGAAAAAAACTCTTCACGGAAAATAGACTTTACAAAAACAAACCAAAACCTCCAAACACAAAACTAGAAACTAAACTGGCGACAGGAAGCTAGAAACTGAGAAACTCACACTGGGAAACAAACAGAAACATGAATCAAACACACAACATAGTGTGGGTATGACACGGAGCGAGGAAAACACAGGGCTCAACTAAACAGTGGAGTAATTGGGGAATCGGAGACAGGAGGGAAATTACACCTTAGGAGACAAGGGAAACAAAACTAGAAACACTGACATGAGACACAGACTTTCAAAGTAAAACAGGAAGCACACAACAGGCACAGACTTGACACTGAACTAAACCTACATGAAACACAAGGGCACAAGAACTAAACTCATACCTAGAATTAAACTGAAACATAAAATAATAATAATCAAAACAGCACAGCTAGACAATCAGAAAATAAATCGTATCGAATAATACCAAAACACAAGAAACTGAAAATGCTGGGTCAAAATAACCCAGAACCGTTTTGATGGTTAGAGTTACAGTGAGCCGCTAGAGAAAGCATTGTGTCAATGGGAGGTCCCCGTGAGAATAGCAACACCTGACATGTGTGTGTGAAAATGTGTGATGCTGTCACGCTCGCTCTCTGTTCAGCTCACAGACTGAACGTGAATGCAGGCTTTAAACGTACCTGTGATGTTGCTGCTCTGTTGACATGCTCAGACTTGAATATGGTGCGTTTACTGCACTGCATTGTTTACTTGTGGTCTTTTTCTTTTAAAATATCCATCTCTGAAAAAAAAGTTTAAATTAAGACCACTGATGTAAGACAGAGGGTTTATGGTCATACCAGCAGCTCCACATGCCTTCCTGCAATTGTTGTTTATGGTGCTAGAAGAAAACAAGGCTGGGAGCTCCCTGATCACAGCCCTGCTCCCAAACAGAAACGACTGAGGGGAAAAATCTGTGATATTTACTGGATTTTTGTTTCAGTGAGACTAAACTATACATCTCAACATTATTGCTTTTAGGAATAAAATAGAAAATAAATTACACAAATTATAAAAACTGTGCTGCAAACAAACATCAGCAAGCAAGATGCTTGCGTTTAAAAAGGCTGCGCTCTGATTTAATTACTGCAGCTTTGTGCACACACTTCTTAAAATCAATGAATCTCTCTATAAATGACACGATTCACTCTGTAAAGTGCCCTTATTTTACAAGCCATAGATTAAATCCTCGGTCTGTAAAGTATTCCCCTTTATAAAGTGGCACAGTGAGCTTTTATCTTGTGCTGTCAGTCACTCTGTAATAAGTCGTGTCACTTCCTCAGATGGCAGCAGTCTCGTTCTGGACCCGCAGCTCTTCATCTCTCACATTAACACACACTTTTTCATTACAGCTAAACGGCACTTTATGAAATTAAAGCTTTCATTTCCATATACCATTTAAAGAACGACTCCTTCAGGTAATCTTTGAATCGCTTTCAATATAAATGAGCCAAGCCGTCATTAACTCTTTAATACTCTATATTTCTTTATAATCACTTTATTCTCCCTGCCAGTCACTATAACAGCGGCCAACACCTCCTCAAATGATAGCCGTCGCTAACAATCGTATATTCAGTTTGCACTAATGCACATCGCAGTCAATCACTGGCACAGAGCTGCTCTTTATACCGAAAGTAAAGTGACGAGCATCTTAAATCGTTATTCTTGCTGCAGGGACTTAATACATGATTTTATTTTCAGTGGTTAATGTGCAATGAGTAATTAGTCCTGATTACACATTTATCCTCTATTGTGTTGTCAGTCGTACTAAATAGATTATCATTAGTGGCCCTGTTTTAACTTCCATGACAGTGTCATCCAAATGTTCCAGGAGTGGCCTTTTTGTTGGGCCTCTAAAACGCACGCTCAGTCTCTTCCTGTGTGCTTAAACTGTGATCCCGCACCTTTATTTTCACTTTCAGAAGTCCAGAAAGCGTGCGCCCTCACAGCGCCGTGGTTTACATATTTGCTTGGCAGGCTTCACTGACTCACTTCCAGCTGCAAACACAATTTCCATTTGGGGTTATGTCAGGAAGGGCATCCGCTGTAAACGTCTGCCAAATCAAACATGCTGAGCTGCCCACTGTGGTGCCTCACTGTGAAAAGGGAGCAGCTGGAAGTAGCTTTAGAAGTCAACAAAGCACAGAGCGCCATGTCACCTGCACGGGGCGGGCGGTGATGTTTTTCAGTGCACTCTGTGGCGGCACATTTCAGGTCCTTTCTGCTAAACGTTCTCCATCAGACGATGATGGAGGGTGACAAAGTGGACGTCCATGTTACTCCCAGTCTCACTACTCAGCTGACATGATGCCTTCAGGCTTGGGAAATGTGGACTGGTTCTCTAAAGCTGCTCAGTTGTGTGTTGACACCCTGCTGTCATCAACAGTGGTGATGTTCAGCACAATTTTTGTGTATTTTGTTTTACTGGGTAACATTTTAACCGCATGTTTCCCTTTTTTTACTCGTCACTTCTTTCATTAAAGTTTTATTTTCTAATGACTTCAATATCATTTTAATCCATGCATTGGCTTACCAGACCAGACAGGCCCCCAAGAAAACATACTCGGCAATTTTTTTATTTATTAGAAGAATAAGTACAAGTAGTGTTGAGTAAATGTGCTTTTGCCACAATTTTTAGCCCTTTCTTGGAGCCAGCGAAGCATGAGGGCATTCTTAAAATATTCAGTGCTTCCCATGATCTCCCTCATGTTTCCCCAGTCTCCCTCGTTCTTGCGTAACCTTACATAATGTGTTAAATATTTAAAGCAAGTTTAGCTCTGGCACTCACTTCCCGCTGAAGGAACGAGGATGGCAGTTAGACTCACTCCAGAGAAAATGAACAGTGATGGAAAAATACAACAAGAGACGACTGCTGAAAATAATTACAGGATGTGTTCTCCTGTCTTTGAGGATGCTCACACACCAGAACGCAAATATTCATGAAACCTGCCTGCTGCTGGAGCTAATTTGAAATATTTACTCTCCCGAACTAGACTCTGTGACAGCTGTTAACACGTTTGACATGTTCACATTCAGATAGCTTCACATCTACACTGTTTGAAGGAGTCTTCTTATGTAGCAGCAATCTAAATATACATTTGCTGCGGCAAATATTAGTGACAGTTTACGGCTACGTCCACACGTACCCGGGTATTTTTGAAAATGCAGATTTTTCTATGCGTTTGCACCTTTCGTCCACACGTAAACGGCGTTTTCGGTCACTGAAAACGGAGATTTTTAAAAACTCCAGCCATGTGGACGAGGAAAACGGAGAAAATGCAGCGTCAAAGGTGTGCGCCTTTTTTGACGTCACACTGTGCACCACGTTATTGTTTCGGTGAAATGAATTTCTACAATACTGTTACTGTTAATTGTTCTCTCTGCAGTGTTTAAATGCTTACATATACACACACAGTTACTGTCCCTCCACACATACGACTCGGTTCTGCTTCTATGCCCCAGCTTTGTTTACTGTTTTCCCACCGAGGCTTCTAGACTTCTGATTGGCCAACATTTCTGCACGGTTAGGAATATAGCGCCACCTGTTGCTTTGGCATGTTCCTAGCAGCGGTTTCCTTCATTTCTGCGTTTACGTGTGGACGGGATTATTTTTTAAAACGAAAACGGAAAATCTCAGTTTTCAAAAATACCTGTGTACGTGTGGGCGTTAGCCTACGTCTAAATCAAAGCTGTTTTGTTGTGAGACACAGTTGCCTTATAATTAAGATACGCCAGATGTTTCTACAGCCTAAGTCGACCTTTCTGTGTTCCAAAAATCTGCCGTTAGTTTCATGCATCAGCCTAGAAGAATGTGGTCCAAATTTTAATGCCACGTCTGAGTGTTTTAACCATCAGCATCTAAGTATTACGAGAGCAGGGTGGACCTAGATGGTACGATGCACGCTCTTGAATGATTGATTGATGATATTGTACTTTTTGACTCTAATAAAACTAACACAATGTTGCATTCAAAGAGTGATGAAACTATCAATTAAGACAACAAACTCATCAGGAAAGTGTTAAGAGAGAAGAAAGTCTGATTTTCATGATGCCTTTTTGCACATACGTCGCCCTCTATTGGCCATTAGAAAGACTGCAAGTCTAACGTACTTCTGCACTAGAAGATACATCCATCTTTTATATACTGGCTATTCTAACTGAAGCAAGTAACTGAGTTAAGCTGATTTTTCAGTGTAGCTTTTGTTGCTGTTGTAGCTCCACAGTGTACTGGCTTTATAGGTTCACCTAACAAGCAGAAGATCCTAGTTTGATCCCCAGAGGAGACACGAGGGCCTCCAGTGCAGCTTTGTACAGCTGTAACAGTCTTTAACTGGTGTCAAAACTATTATTTCTTAGTTTAGGGGTATATTAATGATGCCAAAGTGCTTGTAGTAGAACAAATCTGCACTTTCTTTATGAACATGATACCAGCAGAATACCAGACTTACAGGCATCATTTCACATTAGTAATGATGTAAATGATGCAAAAACATATTTTTAGTGTCTGCAAATTACACCATTACTGACTACCTACACCAACTGTGTTTATTTATCTCATTATTTATTTTATAAATAATATACATACATAATTATTTTATTTTAGATGATAAAATAGTTTTTATGATTTTTTTAAAAAATAAATAAAAGCGAGTATTGATGGTGAACCTTTTTGAAAAGCAGCATCAAACAGAACATATTTGGTCAGCAGGAATATGCGAGTGCGTGAGAGTAATTTACAGAATTAATAATCATTTTAAGACTCCGCAGAGCTTTCTCGTGAGGAGGCGTCGCCGTTAACGGCCCACAACCAAGAACCTGATGCCACTGCTGCTGAAAGAGAGCGCAGGGGGGCTGAAAACAACTCCAGACACTTGCTTTGATGTCCGACACGATATAACCCCATTGAGAAATCAGTGGAAAAAACACCACGAAGAAGAACCTGAGCATCGGCCCACCACCTCGCTGAACCGCCTCATTGGTGCGCAGCTTTCCTCCATTGTCATGATTGGTTGCGGAGGCAGCCGCGGTGCCGGCTCTCGCCTAGCAACAGGCACAAGCGCATCCACCGTAGAGCATCCCTCCTCCTCCTCCACCCTACTCCTGCCTTCATATGGGAGAGCAGCTGATGGATGGAGCATGTGGAGACTCACTGAGAGAACGAGGCAGGGACATATGGATGTGAACGCACAAACACATAATGACAGGACTGAAGATGCATGCTATGTGAACACACAAACACACATGCAGTCTGCACATCTTGCACTGTCTTGTTTAACCCTTACATAACAAGCTTCAGCCTGGGGGAGCAGCTGCAGGGGAAATTAAACACACAACATTGGTTAGTCTGAAATTATTCAATCACTACATTCTGCTGTATGTTGGCAGTTTTGAGTCCTACGGAGTGACGCAAGGATGATGTTTTCTTCCTTTTCATGCATAAAGTAAAATGCTGACATTAGGCATCATCACAGCATGACACGATAAAATATGGACATGGCTTCTGTGGCATCACCCACGCTTCTGAAGTCCTGCTTTCAAACTCTGAGTGTTTTCACCGCAGCCAATCGTTTGTGACAAAATGTGATGATCTGAATGAAACTGCATGCTCATTAGGTTACAACTTATGATCACATCATGTTGTTGCTGTGGAAGGAAGTCAGAGTAACCTTAGAGAACCCACGCAAACAAAAAGGCCGTGGCCAGATGGTGGACTGAACACAGCGAACCTCCATGCTGTGAGACGAGAGTATTAACCACGGTGCCGCCGTGTTCCCCATTTATTGTGGTCCAAACTGCATAATTTGAGTTTTCTGACATTTGTGGAGCTTTTTGAAATTACCTGCCAATTATAAATGTTACTTGGTTTGTGCAAAGCGATCTTCTGTAGTGGAAACTAGAGCCCTCAGCTAGATACTGCAACTACGCCTTTATTGGCAGGTTCGGTGTGAACACATGAGAGCATTAAGTTAAAAAGTCTAAAGGAAGCTGTGGGGTGTCATCAGCAGTGTTGGTCAAGTTACTTGAAAAAAGTAATCAGTAACTAATTACTGATTACTTCCCCAAAAAAGTAATCCAGTTACTTTACTGATTACTTATTTTCAAAAGTAATTAATTACTTAGTTACTTAGTTACTTTTTATAAACACGATTTACAACCTGAATAGGTAATAAAGCGATAGATCTTTCAGCCCAATTCTACTTTTTCTGCATAATCATCATACAAAATGTAATCAAATGGAAAAGTCTCTTTTTAAAACTTGTTTTATTAGTTTTAATCTTTTAACTTTATGCATCAAGCAAACATTTAATTATCTGTAACATTCTCTGACTGGAAGAAATTAGTTTAACATTTAAACCTATTTTCTGCACATTCCAGCACATAAAATATTTTGTTTTGTGTGTTTACACTCAGTCTTTCAAATAGATGCAAGTAAAACACAGCAGAAAATAAATAAAGTCAAAGACTAGCGGTCCTTTTGCTCTATTTTCACCTGTAAAGCAGGAGTGGGGTAGGCGGAGGTTTACCCTGGTGCAGGTGTGCAGCGGTCAGTGGAAGAATCCGCGAGTTTCTCTGTGAGTTTCCCATTACGTCGTAGCTACTCGGTGCTTGTTTGGACGTTTAGGGGTTTTTTCGCTGTAAAAAGAAGTTTTCTTCCCACGCACAACGGACACTAATGTTTTTGTCACTTTTTATGGAATCAAACTCAAAGTAAGGTCAGTACTTCCACGCTTTAAACGCTGCACGCTCATACTCTCTCTGCACTCGATATATGATCCATTGTTGATCTGCACACAGCTGTTGTCACGAACGTCGCACTCGCTTACGTCACTGTCATGAGACATTCTCGCAAAAAAATCACGGTTGTAGTAACGCAGTAACGCAGCGTTCCTATGGGAAAGTAACGGTAATCTAATTACGTTTTTGCAATAGTAATCCCTTACTTTACTCGTTACTTGAAAAAAGTAATCGGATTACGTGTTACTGCCCATCTCTGCCTATCAGATTACGCCCATCTTATCATCATGCCTTCACTGGAAGCAATGCCAGGCTGTAGCACATGTAAAATGAGCTCTTTTAACTCTATTATGTGTTTATAACAATCTTAATCAGATCTGATTTCTCATTCATTGAAGGTGCAGAATGTCATTCTGGATCATCTGATGCTATTAACTGATCAAATAAAACATGGCATAGTGTAAAACAGCATTTTGCTTTATAGAAAACTTAGCTGATGAAATCATTTGAAAAATGAGCACAGACTGTAGAAAAGATGGATGCAGCCACCGTGGCATCATCCCCTGGTCAGTGAAGCCCTGTTATGAAGTGTCCAGTCCAGTCACTACATCACCTGCTATCCTTAGCTTAGAAGAGAGCTCAAGATCAGATTTGATCAAACGATTCCCCGCCGATGTTCATGTCTGCAGAAAACCTCCGCAGATTAAGGTGCAGCACAGTTTCTTCATTTGTCCACGTTAGAGCGCACGGCAGTTTCTTACTTCTCTGAAGATGGAGAGAGATGAGATTTTAAATCAGCTCATCAAATGTGCTGTGAGTATATTGCTACAGCCTCTTTCAGCTTCCTTTCTTTTCCACAGCGAATGAACCCGTTGTCCTCTCACTGCTTTCCAAATTTAGATTTTATAAGTTTGGCAGAAGATTAAAGGCTGACAGGACTGGGAAGCTTTAGCTGTTTGGATTTATCTTCATTTCTAACTTCAAGGTTAAAACATTTTCATTGATTTTATTGCCATTAAAACACACAGCCATGGGACTGCTCATTTAAAGTGTGCTGTAGCAAAAACACACGAAAGAATTGCAGAATAAAAATGATTTAATGAACACAGTAAGTGGCCTGACTGAACAGCTACTGCATTTACAGTTTCCTCTCATTTTCTGGGTTGTGGTTGGGTTTTATTAACATTTCTCTCAGGACTGAAATATTCCTACTGGCAGACTCATGTTAGGAGGATTCAGGAGGTTTCTGCTTCTAACTTAATTAAGACCACAGCTTAATGAACATGGTGGATGCTCATTGAGACAGGCTGAGCTCTAGGCCTGAGGTTTTGCCTTCACGTGACCAAAATGTGGATGCCAGGTCACACGATAACAGGTGTGCGTATATAACCACCTATAATAACCTAGTGACTGCAGTACAGCAGCTTTAACCTCTTCACGGTGGATCCAGTGAGCAGTTTGTGCCTGCATTCATGCACCTGCTGAACCGTCTACAGTGCGCATGTGTGCTAAATGTCTGATGTTGAAAGATATTTTGTATCTACATTTTATCTTATTTGTGTAACAATTTTGCAGAACCAAGGTGTGGCTTGTTCCTCGGGTCTTTGGGCCGTTCATACTTCACTGAAGGCTGGATGAGAAAAATAATTCGATCCGGCCTGATCACGTTAATCGTGACTGCATCATGAACAAAAATAAGCCACATTATTCAGATGTGTTTTCAGCGCATTCATTACCTGAATTCATTTTAAATACTACAGTTTCCACCTGAATAGCACAGTTGCAGTAGTAAAGTTTGATCTGTAATACAAGTATGGACGGTTTCATAAGTGTTACACTCTGTATGCATTAAATATTTCTCATCTTTCTTAAGAAGCCTAGATGAAAAGTCCAAAATGTTAAGTGCTCAGAAGCACTGTGACCAGACACTGAATGAAGAGCAGCCAAGCAGAAGAAAGTGGGCTTCTAGGTAAAAAAGTTAAAATGACATGTTTCATAAAAACGAGAAACTTGGTCCAGTATAAGGTAATGAAGTGAATCATGCAAAGCTACTCTATCACCCGTCCAAAAACACACATGGAGCTGGAAATTAACATAAAAGAGTCTCAGTTAAATTAAATTCTGTTGAACGCTACTTTAACTAAACTTTTGTTTCTCTGCCAACTCATTGCCTGGTTTTTAATGATTAGTATATCCTGTCATGACCAAATGTGCACAAAAAACGAACAAAAACAACGACAATAATAAAGAACCTGTTGTAAATATTTGCAATTTGAAATTTGACAAGCTGAAGCGAGAGGATGAGTAGATGTATGCATAAAATTGTGTGAGTTGCATTTATGTGAATGCATTGTGCAGTTGTGTGCCTGATGTGGGTAAGTGAGATATTAATAAATCACAATGATGACAACAACAACAAAAGCCATAATAATGATATTTATTATAATAGTAATAACAACAATAAATGGTAACAATAGCAGTAATAATAATAATAATAACACCACCCCAACCTCACTGCTGCTACTAGTTCAACTACTGCTTGATAGTAATGAGCAGAGAAGGGCAGTGATGCGTTAAATATTAATGTGTTACTGTAATCGGATTACTTTTTTCAAGTAACAAGTAAAGTAAGGGATTACTGTTGCAAAAAAGTAATTAGATTACTGTTACTTTCCCGTAAGCACGCTGCAGTACTGCGTTACGAAGCTGTGATTTTGTTTGTGAGAGTGTCTCATGACGATGACTTAAGAGAGTGCGACCATGCAGCCTTTAAAGCGTGGAAGTAATCACATTACTTTTTACATGTTGTCACATGTAAAAGGTGACAAAAACATTAGTGTCCGCTGTTCACTGTGTGGGAAGAAAACTTCTTTCTACAGAGAAAAATTCAACTTCAAATCTGAGCAACAGCGAGCATGCTGCCACGGGAATGTGACACTCACAGATCCCCCCACTGTGGGCAAACCTCCACCAGCCCCACTCCTGCTGAACAGGTGACGATAGATTTAAGAGCAACAGGACTCATTTAATTTATTTGTGGCTGTGTTTTACTTCCATCTATGTGGCAGAGTGTAAACACAAAACATTATTTTATTTTATTGTATATGATGGATTATGCAGAAAATAGGTTTAAATGTTCAACAAATGTCTTCAACTCAAAGACCTTCGCATATAATTTAATTTTTGCTTGACACAATGTGCATGAAGTTAAAAGATTAAAACTAATAAAAGAATTTTTAAAAAGAGACTTTTTCATTTGATTTAATTTAATATGATGGATTATGCAGGTTTATTGCTTTATTATGTGTTCAGGTTGTGCATCATGTTTTTAAAAAGTAACTAATAACTTTTGAAAATAAGTAATCAAAAAAGTAACAGGATTACTTTCTTGGAGAAGTAATCGGTAATTAGTAAGAAATTACTATTTTCAAGTAATTTGACCAACACTAGTAATGAGAATACTGAAAAGGAGAGGGGGGGGGGGGGATATTAATGGAAATCTGAATAGAAATAGTAGTAGGGCAGGGGTGTTAGGAGGGAACTGTAAGCATTTATGATACTAGGCACTGGGGATGGTGCAAGGGGACCGAGGTTTTTTGGAGGGGGTGGGGTGAACAACGTTATGTTTGAAAGAGCAGCAGCCACGTTTAAGCCTGGCAGAAATGGTCACAACAGTACTCTGCTCCATATGCAGAACGCGTCCACTGAATAATTCAAATCACTTAAGTCGGCAAGTGCAACAAATGTGCAGAAATTTGTCAGCGTCACAGACAAGTCAATGAAATAAAAAAGGCTGACACAGCACTGATACATGCAGTGCAACAGGAAGAAGGTCGGTACAGCAGTTTATGCACATTTGTTCTCATGTAACGTCTCTGTACCTGCATACAAAATAAATATGTGCACTGCTGCTTTCCTCGGGCTCGTGGTAAATGATGGGAATACGATTATTTCTGAAGCCAGTATTGAATCTCATTTGTCAGAGCCATTTGCACTGCTCCTCGGGGAGAACTGTGGAGCTGTAACAGTGTTCATCTCGCTAACAGCTCATCTCTCTCCGCACTAAAAACACCAAGTGCTAGAAACGTTTACTTCAGTGGACTCTAACACACATGAAGACAATAATAACAACATGAAGAGTAGGCTAATACATGTGTTGAGACATTTTACAGACTGTTATTATGGGCGGTTTTTATGGAAACGGTTTTGCTTGGTGAACTATAAAACGGTGTGTGTTCATTGCCCTGTGGAGGCCATAGGCTACGTTCACACTGCAGGCGAAAGCGCATCAAGTCCGATTTCTTTGACCCTATGCGACCCATATCCGATCATGGTGTGACAGTGTGAACGACACAAATCCGATATTTTCAAATCCGATCTGGGTCACTTTCGTATGTGGTACTGAATCCGATACATATCTGATGTTTCAGAAAGCGACTTCTGTTTGATGGTCAAGTCGCATTAAATCCGTCTTTTACGTCACTGACACAAGACAGACGCCAATTATCAGCGCCCGATAAGACATCGCGAACGCTTCCTGGCCATCCGGTGAAACTGTTGGGAAGACAACGTTGGAGAAACGTGAACATTTTATTTGTACTGTATAATCTGCAGATTCTGACAGAAATCTGCAACTATCCTTTGAAGCAGCGCTCCTCTAAAACAGCAATAAGGATCATTATTAGGTTATTTACATTATTATGTAAATAACAAAATAACTTAAAGCAAAATTGGGAAACGTGAAGTCTGAAGTCTTTATATTAAAGCCATCAGTCAAACATACTGTTGGTCTGGGTCTAAACAGAGCGCATTGTGTGTGACGTCTTCTTTTGCGCATGCGGCCGCTTTGAGCGTTCACACTAGAGCGCGTTTGCTGTCGCATTTTATCTGTAGTGTGAACGAGCAGACAAAAAAATCGGATTTGATCAAAAAATCTGAATTGAGCATTAAGACCTGCAGTGTGAACGTAGCCTAAGTAATTATATGGAAGCACTGGAAGAAGTGCTGCTGAAAAGCCATATAGGGAGGAGGTTGGGGTGGATGAACGGGTCCAAAATCTGTCTGGACTTTAGCAGAAGTCAAGGCTTCAGGCTGGTGCAGTCTAACCCTAACAAACCACTATATTTCACCAAAGACAAGATAGCTAGCTAATAGCTAATAGCTAGCTAATAGCTAGCGATACCTAGCTAACCTTTAGCATAACAAACTAAATGCAAAACTAAAGGTTTGTTTAAAACGCTCATAAAAACCGTTAAAGTAACAAAGGTCCAAAAAATAAACGAACCACAAATCAGGGTAGCAGGACATGCAAATGGCACAAAGACAAGAAGCACAATGATGGATTATAGGTGATGGACACAGGAGGGTAAATGACCTGACGAGAACAGAGACAAACGAGCTGAAATTATTTATACACTGAGGCCTGAGCAGTAATGAAGTGCTGGAAAACAAAAAAAAGGAATTAAATTACATATGTCGCAGATGGACACGGGTGTATCACTGAGACACGCAAAGACAAGTGGAAAAGGTAAACACTAAGAAACACTCAGATACTTAACCAAAACACTGAGGTTCAGTTACCTTAGTGATGAGTGGAGAATTAAGTGGATGGTTGTACTGAAGGAAGGAAAACACTGTGATAATCACAGCGACGCTTCTCTGGGCCGAGCGTGAGTGGCTCAAAGGCTGGGAAAAACGACCATCACAGCTGTTTAGTATGGAGGTCTGTTTTAACACATTTTGGCTGAAACCTGCTCGAAAAACGTGCTTTCAACTGTCCACATGGGAACAGACCTTATCTGTGGACAGTACGAGTATAAAAAGCAGAGCTTTTATGTTCTCTTTAACTCCGACTGCTCCCATGTTGCTCTATATTGTTACAGATACTCGGAGCAGTGATCAGCTATGCCTCGCACAGCTGTTTCTACATAAGTATGGAAAGAAAGACGCACGTGCGCCTTTTCTATACGTGTCCGAGTAACAAAAGAAATCAGATTACACTCGTAGCTTTTCTGATGGATATCCAATTTAACCGAGTCGAGGGAAGAGGCCACACAGGTGCCTGGACTTGGGAAGTACAAGTCTGCTGTACCCATCTCCATGTCTATTGTTGATATATGATTCACCCTCTCCCCACTGGTGTTTCTGCAGCACAGGGATGTTGGACTATTAAAATTTAAAAAACCTTGCCAGTGAGCAAAACAGTGCACCACCAGATTCTGCAGGATTTGTTATAGCAGACAAGTCTCAAATTACCAGGGAAGGTAAAAACTGCACATTTTCAGGGACATTCAGGACAAGCACCTTCCACACCATGCATCATTATTTTAAGAGATTATCTTAAGGTCAAGACGAAGATATGATAGGGGACATTTAATAGCATCTCAAAGGGGTAAGAATGCAGATTGACAAACATTAATTGCTTACGTTGGGCCCAAAACTGTCACAGGCATAAATTTAATGCAGATATTTCTATAACATTTTGCAGACAATCATATCAAACCAAATCCACAGCCTCCTCAGCTTTAATAAGCATGCATTTTATTAACTTCTTGCACAAGTTCATAATAATTTTAAGCAGTAAGCAGTGTGAAAATATCAAATGCTGCTTCTTAGGAGGAGAAAATGAGTTCAACAAGTGCTCCGGCAGCTCATATGCATTTTGTCAAACGGCAGGAGAAATTCAACACAACAGCAGGAAGGCTGTGACACGTTCACTTTGTCAGAGGCGCTTGTCAGCTGAGCCTCCTCCAGCTCCCTGTGTCTTTTTTTATCCCCCCTCTCCTTCCTGCCCAGCGGGGCGTCTGTGCATCCGTCAGGCTCTGTGTGGAAAACAGTGGGACTGGAGCTTTGTGATTGTTATAATTTTCATCTCACCCCCCACCCCACCCCTTCACGTCTCTTGTCCAAGGCCACCTGCTTTTGTTTTTGTTTTTTTCTTTGGCTCTTTTTCTCCCCGCCTCACAGGGAAGTCAGCAGGCTTCATTGACTGGATTGTCATGGCAACCTGATACTTGGCAATTTGTTGCTCTCTAAGAAGACACAGCAGTGCCTCTGAGTCACGTTTGTTAGATATATGCATGTTTGCATGGTGCATGTCGGGGTGACATCAGCGCATCGACAATCTGAAAACCAAAGTCTGCACCATCGAATATTCTGAACCATAAATGGACCGATTCTTGTGTGGAGCATTTCTACTCTTTGTGTACTCAAAGTGCTTTATGCAACAACCTTCATTCACCCATTCACACACATTGTGTTTTTCTCTGCTCAAGAGCTTTTAATCTAACATTCACGCACATACACACTCTGATAAATGCATCAAAGAGCAACTTGGGGTTCAGGTTCTTGCCCAAGGATACATCGAACCAAGCTTCCAGTTCTTACATGACCGGCTCTACCTCCTGAGCTACAGCCACTCCACTGTTTCAGTTTACGGTATTAACTGTAATTACTATGTCCACCTTCTCTTCTCTCATCTCTGATTTTTGCGGATGATGTGGTTCTGTTGGCTTCATCGGGTGAGGGCCTCCAGCTCGCACTGGAACGGTTCGCAGCCGAGTGTGAAGCAGCGGGAATGAGGATCAGCACAAATCTGAGGCCATGGTTCTCAGCCGGAAAAGGGTGGAGTGCCCACTCCGGGTCGGGGATGAATTCCTGCCCCAAGTGGAGGAGTTCAAATATCTCGGGGTCTTGTTCGGGAGTAAAGGGAGCCGGAGATCGACAGACGGATTGGGGCTGCAATCCGTCTGTCGTAATGCAGACGCTGCACCGGTCCGTCGTGGTGAAGAGAGAGCTGAGTGTAAAAGCGAAGCTCTCAATTTACCGGTCGATCTACGTCCCTACCCTCACCTATGGCCACGAGCTGTGGGTAGTGACCGAAAGAACGAGATCGCGGATACAAGCGGCGGAAATGAGCTTCCTCCGAAGGGTGGCTGGCCTCTCCCTTAGAGATAGGGTGAGAAGTTCGGCCATCCGGGGGGGGCTCAGAGTAGAGCCGCTGCTGCTCCACATCGAAAGGAGCCAGCTGAGGTGGTTCAGGCATCTGACAAGGATGCCTCCTGGGCGCCTCCTGGGTGAGGTGTTCCGGGCATGTCCCACCGGGAGGAGGCCCCGGGGCAGACCCAGGACACGCTGGAGAGATTATATCTCCCGGCTGGTCTGGGAACGCCTTGGTGTTCCCCCGGATAAGCTGGAGGAGGTGGCTGGGGAGAGGGAGGTCTGGGCCTCTTTGCTTAGGCTGCTGCCCCCGCGACCCGGCCTCGGGTAAAGCGGATGAAGATGGATGGATGGACCTTCTCTTCTAACAACATGGTTGATGTTCGGAGCCATTTGGGTGTGATGCCTTTTTAAAGACGTTTCAGTAGGTTACACAGCATCGATATCTGTAGGAAGACAAACATGGTGTACAGAATCTGTGGGCGCGTCTGCCAGTAATAATGTATTTTTAATGGTAAAAATGTGTTCTAGATTTTCATTCTTATAAATCTCTCATGCAAACTCACAACACACACAAATTCTAAGTCAAAGACATGGACGTACTTTTGGTTCCTCCAGCAGAGTGGATGGATCTCCACGTTTTCAATTCAATTCAATTCAATTCAATTCAATTCAATTCAATTCAATTTTATTTATATAGCGCCAAATCACAACAAAAGTCGCCTCAAGGTGCTTCATAGATACAGAGAAAAACCCAACAATCATATGACCCCCTATGAGCAAGCACTTTGGCGACAGTGGGAAGGAAAAACTCCCTTTTAACAGGAAGAAACCTCCGGCAGAACCAGGCTCAGGGAGGGGCGGGGCCATCTGCTGTGATTGGTTGGGGTTTGATTTACACTGGCTGCCCTTCTTCACGCAAGCCTCCCATTTAGAATAGTGTTAGAATATTTAAAGCCAGTTATGGCCTCTTTCTCTCTACCTCAGTAGTGTTTATTCACAAAATAAGATATGAAACAAAAATGTTCAGAAAAATTAAGCAAAAGATGAAACTGTGCAGAAAAAGAACAGTTCTTAAAGCTTTTAGTCATACTGTAAATATGGTGCATGAAGGGAAACAGAAACAATCCATCCTCGTTTTGTGCAAATATCTTGCAGTTATTTAAAATACACTTTTACACGTGGAAAAAGGTTAAAGTCAAATCCAGCTGTTACCTAAAACTCAATTAGTAGCTTAAAAATAGCTGCATTAGGTTCACAGTCCTGTTTATGTAAGCGTGCTTACTTACATACATGGTCAGAGCTTCCAGATGAACGTTTAAGAAGGCAGTTAATGCTGTTTTTCTGCTCTGGTAGCTGCAAACTCTCCCCGCTGAGGACGGCCAACGCAACATTTTTAGAACAAGCAATTCAGGGAGAGAGAGAGCCTTCGTTTTTGGCTCGTTCGCCTCAACAAGCTTCAATTTGTCTTCCACTTAGAGACCAATCGACTCGCTCAGCCCTTCGCCCCTGAGACCCGTGAGCAGCTTGGATTAGAAAATGGAGCTCTGCTAAACAGCCATCTGCAGTATGTGAGGTCTTCAACTGGGTGTCCAGTACAGCAACACAACACGGGGATGTGACGTGTCAAAAAAAAGGTCAAGAGTGTCTTAAAAAATGCTAAATCATTACAAATCTCAACTGCCTCTTTTCGGTTGGAGAAATTCTTTCTGGATAATAGGGAGCATAAACATTTTGTATCAAAGTTTTATTCCGAGATTTATGCCCTAATTGTGGATAAACTGGCATGGTTGAGAAAATCTTGGGGGACGCTGCTTAACCCTTTAAAACCGGTTGGAGCAGGCACGCTCTGTTTTGCGTAACTATTTTTAAATCCCGGTAGCTCTGCAACCGCGTAAGCTAGCGCAATAATTTTTTTTGCATATGAAACCGGAGGAGTTGTACTTACATCTTATGCCATCAGCTTGTCCTCGGTCACAGTTTCCTTCCACATATAACTTTGCAAAAACTGCATAAAAAGCACTTGCAGCAACAAAAACATAATATTCCAGAAACACGCTTTGCCGATCCGATCAGCTGTTTGTAACACTTCCTACATTGGATTAGACGTCAGCGTGAACTATTGCATGTCCGCCATGACCTGCCCGAAACCGGAAGTGACGTCATTTTTGCGGAAATGTAGTTTTTTACCATCAGGGCCTCATGAGCCTATACTGGTGTTTTTAAAAGTTATCTTTGACTTTATGACTTTCTGTGTCGTTTCTGGGATGCTTAGGACTCATATTGCACTGCTGGAAATAGTTTATTTTGATGCACATGCTGCTTTTTTGCAAATTTGCATCATAATATTTATTTTCGTTTTTGCTGCAGTGTATAAAAATTGGTGTATTTCAAAAATAAAACTATGAAGACACTCAAAATAAATTTCCTGTGGTGGGAAACTATTTTGTGCAACTTTTTTGTATTTACAGTTTTGAGGGATAAGCCTCTTAAATTTCTCTAACTAGAAATATATGTTAAAAAAACAAAAACGATTTTCAATTTCTTTGTAGTTTATTGCACTTTTTTGCAATTTATGTAATTACTATGCACTTAATGCAGACATATTATTAAAATCTGGGCTATAATGGTTGTATTGATGTATAGCAACTTGAAATGCTCCCAAAAAATGGCTCCACAGCATGTAAAAATATAATATAAGCTCTGGCAGACTTGGTTCTATGGTAGGTCTTAAAGGGTTAAATGTGAAATAGATATACAAGCATGGGATAAAATCCTGCTCCTTCCATCTAAAATCTCTGTTTGTAACCGATTTAAAGAACTGCAGTACAACATTTTGCACAATGTGTATATTTCTCCGTATATTTATAGTAAGTATAATATGGGAACATCTCCAAACTGTCTCAAGTGTAAGGTCAGAGTGGGCACTAGATTCCACTGCTTGTGGGAATGTGCTATTATCCAGTCATTTTGGAAAGAGGTCTGCGCCAATATTAGTACAGCCATTGGTCATCAGGTGACAGAAAACCCATTAATGTGTTTATTGGGATGTATTCCCATCTCACTGGTACAACATGAGCATGTAATTCAGTCACTGTTAATGTTGGCCAGGAAAAGCATTATGTTGAGATGGGTGGGGGCTGAGCCTCCCTCCATTTCTCTATGGAAGTCGCTCATCATTGATGTTTTGACTCTAATCAGGCTGGGACGTTATATTGATGGGAGCTCCTGAATTTTTGTGGACAAATGGAAGAAACCACTGGAAGCACTGGGAGTAACCTGTAAACTGGATCCTAGTGGACAACAATTATGGACATAATGTTGTAATATTCTAGTGCTGTGTAGTGTTATTATTTTGGATGTGAACCAGTCTTGTATTTGTTGGGGAAAAAAGTCAAAAAGGTCAAGAGTGGTTCAGAAGCCAACGTCTTCCCTCAGCATTAATGTGGTCGTGCATTTGTGGAGGTTCATCGTGGTTTGTGCCTGTTACGCACCAAGAAAATGGCAGTTAAAGAATATTTCTGACAGGCTGGCATCACTACTTGAAGAGGGAAAAGTGAAACTGCTTACTTCTTTTGCTCCGACTTCCACTTCGACACATGAATTTGCAGAGTTGACAAAGTACAACCCATCCTGACAGTAGTGACCTTTGAAAGTAGCAGAAGTCTCCATATTAGTGCAGTGCTGGCAAACACTTTTCTATGAAGCGTTCTCTGCTGCAATATATCTCCTCAAAAGTGATGAGCCTTGGATGCATCCTGGTAAATGAAACACATGATTGTTGTTTCTTTCTTCTGAGAGAAATTTGGGGAAATCACGCAACATCCTGGTGCAAGTTGTAACACCACAAGATTCAGATAAATCGTCAGTCTGTTTTTTTACTGACTTAAACTAAAATGTTTGAGTAGCTTTCAGTGGACTCGTGTAGAGTGGCTGTAGCTCAGGAGCTAGAGCATGCCATCTAATTATAAGCTAGGTTCGATCCCTGGTTGCTCCAGTCTGCATGCCAAATATCCTTGGTCCAAGTTGGATAGAAAGCACTTACATAGAAAGAGCATAGAAAAAATTGCTTGTGTCAGAGGGCGAATAAAGCAAGTAGTAGAAATTGCTTTGAGTGCTCAGGTAGAGTAGAAAAATGCTATGAATAGGAGTCAGTCCATTTACAAGGTAGTCACATATGATATATTTAACTCTAACTGGGTTTATGGTGTCAGTGTAACGTTCATATATTAAATAATAAACCCAGTTAAAAACTGAAGCAACAAATTAAACAGGAGTCAATAAGTTCTGCCAGGAGTCCCCCTGCTGGCCATTGTAGAAATTGCAGCCTTAAGGCATTTTGCATTTAGTGTCACGTTTTGGGGTTCAAGGTCCATCTTCTTTATAAAGTTTGGTGCTGACCTGTGACCATATAATGTGCAAACAGATTATAGAACATGCAAGTGCCAAAAACTGCAGTTCCTCTGGTGGCCACATGAGGCTTTAAAAAGCCCTCAAACCCGTGAGTGATGTTATGGTTGCTACAGCCGTCTTTTACATACAGACTCTGGTTTTAGCCTTTTACGGCGTGATTGAGACTTAAATAACAGAAACAAGCTGGAGAACAGTGTAGCGCTTCGGCTATCTATTGCTATTCCTGGAGTCATGCTGCTAACGTGGCTAAAAGACAAATACTGAAAAACTCTGTTTTGTGGCAGGGACACTGTTCAGAGGCAGACCTGTCACATTCTGTTAGGTGTGTGTGTGTGTGTGTGTGTGTGTGTGTGTGTGTGTGTGTGTGTGTGTGTAGAGACTGTTTCTTGGATGTGGGTTGAGCCCTGACAAGCCAAACACCATCACCCCACCATCACCCCCCCATCACCCAGAGCCAGTCTAGCAGCTTGTCCTTCCCGAGGGCCCCGTGTCTGACATGTCAATCCATGTCTGGGTCCTCGCTGGATCATAATCACACACACACACACACAGACTTTAAATGTCAAAAATAATCGCTATAAGAACTTAATACAGTGGCACACTCAGAAAGCAATCTCATTCTCATCTCAAAGAGGGTGGTTAGGTCTTCATCGGCACTTCAGTGGAACGAGATGTGTCATGTAAACACTTTCTGATTACTTTCTATTTTCAGAACACACATCGACTTAAACGTGCAGATGCAATTGTGCTGCAAAGTCAGGCATCATTGCTCCTCCAGGGTTCAGGAGGAATATAAACAAACAGCACGTGTCTCAGTAGATTAACAGTAAGTCTGAGGTGCTGTTTCACTGTTGGTGATTGTTTTTTTTTATATTCGTTTTTCATAACAGACTTGTGTCAGCATGTCAAGTATGGACGCATTGCTGAGTCAGGCTGTAGTTAACCTAGCTTAGCATGAAGGGAAATTAATTAATTCTTCTTATTAACACGAAATATCTGTGAGCGAGGAACAGTGACAGCACGTAGCCTAAAGTCACATTTTAATAATATTATTCAAATTTTTAGAACATTTCCGAGCCCTGTTCACAACAACCAAATCTGACGCCGCTATTCAGCCCAATATTATCACAACAAGTCAATCAGTAGGCAGCAAATCTCATATTTTATTCCATAATGTCTAAAAACTGAGCAAAAGATCCGGGTCAGGGCGTTAAGTCAAGCCAAGCCACATTTCCATCTGATCTCAGATTACCCAATCAGGTTAAGGCTCAGCTGATAGCCTTCTACACATTTACACAATTAACAAATCTCATTCAGAGTGCACTTTTTAAGCTGCTTTAGCCTGCCTTCATTTATAGGATCCACTTTGAAACACAAGCAGTGCTCTGTGCTCTGCTGGGCGCTGCCAATGTCCAGAGTACTGCACATTGGGACTACAGTAGTCTGGACTGAACTTGTGATTAAAAAATAAATGACTCACAAAATTTTTATTGAAGTCATAGTTCGAGTGAGCAGAAGAGTCGTTTCTCATGAACTGTATAATCAGATTTTGCAGCCAAAGAAGTTACATCCTGCTGGCTGTTAGAAATAATGAAGGTTTAGTGCGTTTCCCATTAAGACTTAATGAGAACTGTCACAGTTGCCAATGATCTCAACTCAGTCTGATGAAGACTTAAAACAATCAGCGGAGATGATAAACTTATTATCAAAATGTTTTTGTTTTCTGATGGACTTAGTCGTGAATGAAGTTTGGGTTACCAACACACACGGTCTGGTTTCTTTTTGCTACCACAGGAGTTGCCCCCTGCTGGCCATTAAACAGAATGCAGGTGTAATGTATTGAAGCTTATGTGGATACAGACTAAGCAGTTGTGTTTACTGCCCGTTTGCTGATTTATTTATTTTCTGTTTTGTTTTGATAACATAACAGAAAAAAATCCATCATCCAACCTTAACCCTGGAGAAACCATGGGGGAATTTAACCCCATGGTTTCCCTAGAAAACCAATGGGGTTGGCTCTGACCCCATTGGTTCTCCAGGGTTAAAATTGTGAAGTCTGGAGAAAACTGTGTGCAAATGATGCTTTTTCACCTTTCAGACAGTTTACGCTTTGGTGACCTGAGCAGAGACCTGCTGGAGAAGCACGTATCTGCAGTCACATATCACATCAGGGATTGGAAGTTTGCAGCATGATGAACGTGTATATTTGCTTTACTGACTGTGGACATGCGATAGTGTTGATGTGTCATGTTCAGCCTGCTGCATTTCAGAGTCGCTCAAAAAGCTCTATTTTCAGTCTGCTTCAATGCAGGAAGCACAAAGATTACAGCATCTTCTCACTTTTGTTCATTATATTTTCATGGGTGTCATGGTTGCTAAGCAACAACAGCAGTATTTCTGAGTCTGAGGAGCAGTGAGAGAAACTACACAGAGGCTGAGTGGGTTTTGATTAAAAAAGAATAAATCTTTGATCTTTTCTTGCTCGGCTTGTCGGAAACACAAGACTCTTAATGTGCACATGAAATGTTTTTATTAGGCTAGAACTTTCTGCAGCGTCGAAGCTGAACTAATAATAGAGATTGCTCGTGTCACCATGTGCTGGAAGAGTGACAGCAAACAGACCGGCTGAATCTGCTTTTTTCCTGCAGAATTAAGTTTAATTAAATTTGACTTGTTCGTGGCAAAGAAACGGCAGCGTCAGCCTGTCAGTCAGTCAGTTCAGCGATCGGCTTGGGTGGACATGTCTCCACATTCACTTGATAAAAGACTGTGAACTTTGGTGCAGACATTCGTTGTCCTCAGAGGATAAATGCCAGCACCTCTAGTGAGCCCCTGACTTTTAAACTTGCAGCACCAGGGTTATAATTTGCATTCGCCCATTACTTCTGCTCATGACAGGGTAAGATTAGTTAGCAATTTCACCTGACCTTTGAGATTCTTTATCTTTACTTTGAAAGCTGAAGGTCCCAATATTCAAGTCTTGCTTTTCGTTTAAAGCTTTTATGTTTTCCAAACTTCTCATTTTATTACTGATTAAAATAATCAGTATAAAAGTTCCCTCCCCTAGAATAACATTAGCTGGTAGTATCTGGTAGTGCTAGTGCTGCTCTTTCACCACTCATCAGAGATGCTTGAACTAGGCTAGTAGCATTAGCATTAGCATCCAGGTCCTCCACAAGGACATGAGATTGTAGTCCTGACACAGCTGCTGATGGTTTATGCTCTGCAGACCTACTAAACAAATGATTAATTGTAACGGCGGATATGTAAAGCTAGCTCATATTCACGTAATATAGCGTTTGTGCTTTTATTTTGGTAACTTCCTGTGTGACCGGAAGTGAATGATGTAACGGTAAACAACTTGATGTACAAAAAAGACGGAAGAAAACGGAAAACTAATGCTAACGGAGAAAAGGGAGAGAACATGGTTAAATTGTACAAAAGTGAATGGTTCTAGCTACAGTCGAAGGTTTGTAATGTATATGATTTAATTTGAGCAATCTGAAATGCATAATATGTATTATATAGTTTAATAGAAAACGGTTAGATCAGCGTAATGAGCGGTTAAGATGGTGTTACATGAATAATATGGTAATTGTTTTATTTGTTTGTCTAGCTCTCACGTTGGTTCGTTGTCTGACACACGGCAAGGAATAATAAAGGTCATTCAACAACCATCAGTTCTGGCCTTCTCAGTTCAACTGGATGCTACATTAATATTGTAAAAATGTTAAAAAGCTTTTGGACCGAGCCCCAGGATTGTTTCCTGGGCCCTGAGCCCAGTTTGTTCTTGCAGGACTTTTGCTGTGACGCTGACTTGCCTGCAAACATGAGTCAGAACCGTCCTACTGTGGGCTAATCTGGCTGGCAAGTTTGCAGTTTCAAGTTTCTTTATCAGCTAACAGTCACCACCAGATTCAGGCAGCAGAGCAAAGATGCAGCTATGTGGCTAATTTGCTTGCTTTCGCAGGTAAAATGCTATCTGAGGAAAGCATAGTTAGCTACTTTACTAAATTAATGAATTACTTATTGGTTTCTGAGGCATGCATGTTTGTCATCTTTGTTACATTTTATAAAACAAAGAGAACCATATGGTGAGAAAGAGTGGGACGGTTGTGCTAGCACATTAGCTCATGAGCACATGGTTTCACAGTCTGATGAATAAGCCTCCTTTTTAAAACAGGGTATGACCAAGATTTACAAAATAGACTCTGTTTTTTATTCAGTATGACTTCAAATGAAGGTGTGAGTGGTTTAAAATAAAAGTGTCAAAGCATAAAGCTCTTTTTATTGTAGCTTCATCATGTTCAAGCAAACCGTGTTGTTATTAGTGAAAAAGTGAAAACGAAACTAAAATGCAAGCGCTTCCAAGTTCTCTATATGGTTCATCTAAATCGGGCTTTGATGTTGTAGTGTCACTACTGTAGATGCCCACCTGTCACACTGGATTCATTCTTATTTTCATCCCTTATCTGACCCAGTTTGCCCACTGGGATCAATAAAGTTCATTTTACTGTATCTTATCTTTGATCTGAGCCAGTATCAGCTGCACCGTGATTGGCGCTATGTATTTAAGATCGAATCGATGTGAGGCTAAGTGGGGTCTCATTTGTGTAGTAAAGCTGAACATATTGGACAGATCAGACAAGAAGAATCTATACACTAAAATGCTGGACTACTGCAGAGTTTAAGGCTTCACTGGCTATCATTAAATGCAAGCTGATCTAAGTACTTTTCCCACTTTCTGTTCAGTCAGATCAGATTAAGTGGGGTCACGTATATTCCCAGAGACACGAAAGTTACAAGAGCAACAGGAAAGGAGTGGAGACAG
This sequence comes from Neolamprologus brichardi, assembly GCF_056152115.1. NCBI lineage: Eukaryota > Metazoa > Chordata > Actinopteri > Cichliformes > Cichlidae > Neolamprologus > Neolamprologus brichardi. The sequence goes on along the minus strand of NC_142121.1, from coordinate 4,580,432 downwards.
AGCATTCCTCTCTCTGGAAGAAACAGCAGAGAATACAACTTTATTTAGTTTCGTTTATTTATTCATCAGCAGTCTTAAACAATCAGTGGCAGGCAGAACAGGAAGCTTGATAAATTAGTCTTTGCCTTCAGCTGCTAAATAATAAAAGTACAATTAAATAAAACAGCAAATCTCAGCATTCAACAAAACGAAATTAAGAGATTTTATGTTATTCTTGTTCAAAAAGATTAACAGTTTTTTAAAAAATATACTAAACATAGAGAAGCAGGTTTTTACACTAGGTGGCCATCTTGGCGATGCCTCAGGCACGCACTTGGGCAGATATCTTCAATAACTTTCATTTTAAGAAGCCAGGCTTAGACAGTTCAGTCATATCAAATGTTAGACCCATCTCTAAGCTTCCCTTTCTTAGTAAGATTCTGGAAAGGATTGTTTATACACTCAGCTGATGGACTACTTGAATGACTCTAAATTGTCAGAAATCTTTCAGTCCGGCTTTAAGCCATTCCACAGTACGGAGACCGCCCTCGTAAAAGTTATGAATGACATCCTGATATCGACAGACCGTGGTAAATATGCAGTGCTGGTCTTGTTGGACATGACCGCTGCATTCGACACAGTGGATCATGATTTGCTGATCTCCCGCTTACAGCACTGTGTGGTTCGGCACTTTTGTGGTTAAAGTCCTATCTCTTAAATGTGTTAAGTTGGGGTCGGCTTCATCCTCTGTGGCCCCTCTGCTTTGGGGTGTCCCACAGGGATCTATTCTTGGGCCGTTATTGTTTTCGTTGTACCTTTTGCCTCTTGGCGCGATTTTCCAGAAACATAAAGTGCCATTCCATCTATACGCTGATGACTGCCAGTTCTACTTACCTTTTAGTCATTCTGATAGTCTCCCAACTCGACCTCTGCTTGACTGCCTTACTGATGTCAAAGCATGGATGGCAAAAAACTTTTTAAATTTGAATGATCGGAAGACAGAAACAATTTTATTTGGCCCAAATCGTTCTTCTCTTACTCCGGATGTTGATCTTGCAGCTTTGACTTCCCAACTAAAGAGTTTGATCACAAGTCTTGGATTTAAAATAGATTCTGCACTTACCTTTGATGACCATGTAAACGGGGCGGTAAAATCAGCATTTTATCACCTCAGACGTTTATCGAAGGTTAAGCCCTTTCTTTCCAAGCGTGACTTTGAAAGTGTTATTCATGCCTTTATTACCTCACGTTTAGATTATTGTAATTCTCTTTTAATAGGGGTTGGGCAGGGCACTTTGTCACGCTTGCAATTAGTGCAAAATGCTGCGGCACGATTTTTAACTGGCAGAAGAAAATTTGATCACATCACTCCGATTTTGGCCTCTTTACACTGGCTTCCAATTGAATTCAGGATCCCTTTTAAAGTCCTTTTATTGGTTTTTAAATCTCTAAATGGTCTGGCACCTGTTTATTTGTCTGACTTGTTGGAGCCCCACGTCCCCACTCGTTGCCTTCGGTCAGCTGAGCAGTTGCTGCTTTCGGTCCCAAAGTCACAGCTGAAACTTAGAGGAGACCGAGCGTTCTCTGTTGCTGCGCCGAGGCTTTGGAATAACCTTCCTCTCCATATTAGACAGGCTACATCAGTGCCAGTTTTTAAGTCTTTATTAAAAACCTATTTTTATTCCCTGGCTTTTAACTCTATTTATTTATTTATTACTATGTGCATATTAGTATTGTACAGCACTTTGGTTTACCAGGTGTGTTTCTAAAGTGCTATATAAATAAATGATGATGATGATTTCAATGGTCAGTGGGACATAAACGAGTGCATGAATAAAACTGAGTTTTGTTTCCCAGAAAATGGCTTTATTAGAGTCCCAAAAAGTTTAGTGGGAGAAATTTTTCATCACTCATCCAACTGACTTCTTTGGTCTCTTATAAACAGTACTAGGGATGCACCGATACTGGTATCGGGCAGGCACGTGCAGAGGGGGGGGCTAGAGGGGCTTGAGCACCCGCCCCTTTCCTGATGGGTGCCCAAAGTGCCCTTTTGTTGAGGCAACTTTTTAAAAAAAATATAATTTTTTTTTTTTTTTATCTGTGTGGGCGTGCGGAGTCCTGTCTGTGCCCCTCAACAATAATATTTAACTATTAATCACAGTTTTGCTAAATAAAAGGATCTGGCTTCCATCAGTCACATGATCACATTTAACCAATGATCGCCCTTGACGGCAGAACGCGCTGGTTACGAGCCGGGAACGAGCTCACAAAGAGCACGCGCATTTTTAGCGGTCCGGAGCTGTAGGAGAAACACAAGTTAACTCAGAGACACAGACTTACTATATTTCTTCCATACAGACTGATGCGACAAAACCAGTAAGTAGGTGTACAGTGTACACTGTAGTGTATAGCACACAGGAGTATTAGCTTATTATGTACACGTTGGTATGTTGTCTTGTTGCAACTGACGAACTGAAACAAACGAGCGTGCTGTGTGTGCAACAGCGTGACAAACATTACCTGTCCTTTTATTAACTGCACAAGTAGTGCTGGTCATAGCTGCTGGCTACCTGTGTAAGGCTGTCATGGGTCTGTAGCTCTGTCACCGTTTTAGGGAAGTTTTAAAGGAAGTTTCCGGGCTTTTCCTGCCTTTCTGGAGGGATTATATTTCACTAAAAACGATCTAATATGCATGTCCACATAATTATGCAGTATTATAATTATAATATATTAAAAAACACGCTGTATTTTAAAGAACATACATTAAGAAGCAGATTATATTAGATTTATATTTTAAATAAGACAAAATTTGGTTTTTACAGCAGTAAAATTATTGTATCTCTACAGTTTAAAAATGTAATAAGCTTTGCTCCTGCACAGAGTGGATAGTGAAACAAATGGAATCATCATAAATACATTATTTCATATTTATTACTTCCCCCTCCTCATTGCTTTATTATTGTAGCTCTAGTAAATAATAATGTAAGGATTCTGGATCAGCACAGTGATGCCCATAGTATATACAGTATTCTGAAGAAGGTCTAAAACGTCACTGTGCGTGCATGTGTGTGTTTTATTTAGATGGATTTAAAAAAAAAATTACTCATGATATAACATTGTCCAGACATGGCTGGTAAGGACATGAGGAGGGAACAGTAGGCGCTGTGTGAGGCTACTAAAGGCAGAGCTATAACATTTTTCTGTCATCATTTTATTATAGATTAAGTGCAAGAGTTGTTAGGTGTGGATAATTAGATTATAGTTTATTGCAATAGCAAGTTGTGCCTTGTTCTCACATAGACAGCAAGTGGAGAGTGATATATGAAATGATGGGATGGAAGGAAGAAGAGAAGCAAAGAGTGATTCACAGGCAGAGCCGAGTTTATTTCTCACAGTTTTTTGTTGCCTTATGGTTCCAAGCGCTGTCACCAATCTTTGCATTTTGTTATTATCTCATGACACTTGTTTAATCAGCTACCATCTCTCCTATGGACTTTTTACTGTCTACAGTCTCAGATCAGCACAGCCCTGCCCTTCCCATATTAGATTCTTGATGAATGTGTGTTGTTGTTATTCAGCCTGGTTCAATGTGCCCCTTTTTAACTTTGAGCACCCGCCCCTTTAAACCTCTCTGCACGGCCCTGGTATCGGGTATCGGGGCCGATACTGTAAAATGTGTGTGTACTCATACTCGTAAAAGTTAACCGATACCATGAACCGATACCAACATATTTCATTAATCAGAGGGTGGCTTGTCATTTCTGTTGTAGTTTTTTAGATTGGCCACTAGGGGGCCAATTATTATTTTATTTATTATTTATTTTATAATTTTTTATATTTTATTATTTATTTAATAATAATTATTTTGTTTGTTTGTTTACAATATGGACACTCTGCAATAATTTAAACGTTTATTTTATTCGCAAACCTAATTTGTATTTATTTTATTCCAAACAGAAGGGTTTATTTATTATTCTGAAAGCTCGAGACAGTGCCAATAGTTCAGTGATATTTTGTAAAATTACAATGTGGAGACTCTGCAATAATTTGGGCTTATTTTTCACTTGAAATTATTTTGTGGTCATTTTTATTAAGATTTTATTTTTTATATAATAAAACCTGTCTTCCAATTAATTGCATTTGTGTGTGTGTGTGGTAGAAGTATCGTTTTTTGTACTCTGTATCGGCAAGTACTCAGATCCAAGTATCGGTTTGAAAAAATTGATATTGTTGCATCCCTAAACACTACATTTGCACAATGACTGAAACTAGCACCACGGGCGAACAAGGCAGATCAAGGAACTGACCTCACAGCCCATAATTTAAATCAAGTGTTTGGAAAACTGTACTTCTAAAAGCACCGTGTTCACTCAGTCATGAGCTGCTCTAACATGAATCAAATGGCTAAATTCTCCCCTCAGCATGCAGTCAAGTTCTACAGCGTCTTGCTAATGACCGACTAATTGCATTCAGGTGTGTTGCAGCAGGGACACCAGCCCTCGAGGATGAAGTTTGACACTCCTGGTCCAGATGAACAGAATCACCTTTTAGCGTTTCGTTACCTGGATGATTGAGCATGCATGCAGACTGTTTTATTAGAGCTTGTTTTTAACACTTCTGTAGTATCCTGATAAAGTCTACATCTATCTCAGCCGTAACAAAAACTTCCTACACTAGATTCGCTGAGACTCTAATTTATTGTTTCTTTTCATTTCCCTCTGCTGTACATTGTTTTCAGACGCTTTCAGTCCCTACAGAGCAAGACTGAAGGTGCTGCTAAATTATTTCCTTTTTTTGTAAAGAAAGGCAGCACGTGTCCTTTGAATCATCCGGCCCTCGCTCTCCTGAATTATAGATAGTTAAGCTCAGTGATTACAGCAGATTGCCATGCAATTGCCTGTGTCAGTCAACCGGAGCGCCATCGACTGTCCTAGATTCACAAATTCTCCCTCGAGTGTCTCTCCTGGGATGCAGGGTGCTGCTCTTCCCCGACTGCTTCTGTTTAAGAGGTTTATGGGCTGAGAAGTGACAGAAACTCAAAGAGTGAAACTATTTTCAGCGCTTTTCAACTCGACTGGTACGATGATACGCCGCGGTGGGATTGTTATCACAAAATCTTAAGTAGAAGTTATTTTTGGTATCGTATTAATAGGGTTGCTGTGTTGTTTTTGTCTGCCACAGAGAGAGAAGGAAGAGTGGAGACAAAAAGTGATTTCAGGTAAACGTCTTTGAGTAAAACGATCATCTACAGTGTAACGAGATGATATCCAGGCATTGATGTGGAAGTAATCCACTCGTATAACCCCCGAAGAAACCCACCCAGGTGGATTTTGGATTTATATCGCTAAACTAAAATTTTTCCAGTGGGCAGAAGAAGCAATAAGCTTCAATCACAAAGAAGCTTTGTGTTGCTTCTCTGCTGTGCAGCCCTCCTCCTGATCACAGCTCGGGACCCCGCACACTGGGGGCTGTATGCATTTCAAAGAGAGTATATCATGAGATAGAATCGCGTGCGGATGCTGAATCGTAAAATGGGAAATCAAACATTGATGAGTGAGTCATTAATAATAGAGAGAGGCAGCGTAGCGATCTGTTTGTGAGTAGGAGTTAAAAGAGTGACTAGCGGTCCGACACGAGGGTCTGCTAAGACGGGTAGAGGGTGGAGGATTTCAGGCTATCCCAGATGAAAGTTGACCAAAGACACATGTAGCACTTTCTCAGAGTCCTGTGTGTACTGTGGGTCATGTGTGACACACAGTAATATGTGGACACAGCTGTGATTCGAGCATCTCCTGTTTCACAGGTCATGAGCATCAAACGGATAAACGCGGTGACATTTGTGTTGTTTCAGGCTGTGGTTATGATGTGCAGTGTAATTACCTCAGCTACTGAAGCTCTGCCACACTAAATAAGTGCACTGCAGTACATGTGTGTGTGATGAGGACACTAGTGTTTTATGTAGAAATAAATAAATGTAGCTATCTGCCCATATAAAACATATAAATGTTCTTCCTCCAGGATTCTTCCTTCATACTAAGATATTAATATGTTAAATGGTAAATGGCCTGTATTTGTATAGCGCTTTACTCGTCCCTAAGGACCCCAAAGCGCTTTAGACAACCAATCATCCACCCATTCACACACACATTCACACACTGGTGATGGCAGCTACATTGTAGCCACAGCCACCCTGGGGCGCACTGACAGAGGCGAGGCTGCCGGACACTGGCGCCACCGGGCCCTCTGACCACCACCAGTAGGCAACGGGTGAAGTGTCTCGCCCAAGACATATTTAAATTATTTTTTAAATGGAAAAATGTGTCTTGGGGGGTCTTGTTCGTGAGTGATGGGAGAAGGGAGCCGGAGATCGACAGACGGATTGGGGCTGCAGCTGCAGTAATGCAGACGCTGCACCGGTCCGTCGTGGTGAAGAGGGAGCTGAGTGTAAAAGCAAAGCTCTCAATTTACCGGTCGATCTACGTCCCTACCCTCACCTATGGCCACGAGCTGTGGGTAGTGACCGAAAGAACGAGATCGTGGATACAAGCGGCGGAAATGAGCTTCCTCCGAAGGGTGGCTGGCCTCTCCCTTAGAGATAGGGTGAGAAGTTCGGCCATCCGGGAGGGGCTCAGAGTAGAGCCGCTGCTGCTCCACATCGAAAGGAGCAAGCTGAGGTGGTTCGGGCATCTGACAAGGATGCCCCCTGGGCGCCTCCTGGGTGAGGTGTTCCGGGCATGTCCCACCGGGAGGAGGCCCCGGGGCAGACCCAGGACACGCTGGAGAGATTATATCTCTCGGCTGGCCTGGGAACGCCTTGGTGTTCCCCCGGATAAGCTGGAGGAGGTGGCTGGGGAGAGGGAGGTCTGGGCCTCTTTGCTTAGGCTGCTGCCCCCGCGACCCAGCCCCGGATAAAGCGGATGAAGATGGATGGATGGAAAAATGTGTGTTTTTCATTTGTTTATTTATTTTAACTGGGCATTTCTTCTTCTCTCACCTCTTTTCACTCTGTGTGTTTATACACCCCTCTGCATTAAATCATTATAATTCATCTGAGGCTGTCTTCCACATTGGGCCCTGTTCTACTCCCCTCAACCCCTGAATTAGTTGCTGTAGATGGCTAATAATGCCAAATGTTTTCTTCCTGTTAAAAGGGATTTTTTCCTTCCCACTGTCACCAAGTGCTTGCTGATAGGAGTTTATCTGATGGTTGGGGTTTTCATTCTCTTACCTTACAGTATAAAGCACATTTGAAATGTATACAGTCCTGCACAGAGTCCCGCTGAAGTTTACTGACAACAGAACCAGAGCTGTTCGTGTTTGTGTGAATAAATTCTGACTAACCCGGGAGCAGCATTATGTTTCCTCTGCTCATTATTTCTTCTGTTTTACAGTTGTAATCCATCTTTACTCCAACTGTTACACAAACATGCAGTTCAACTTGATATTTTACTGCTGTTGTAGCTAATGTTACACTCTGGGGATTGCAATAAATGTGTAAGATTACCAACTTGCATTTACACTAGAGTGACAATGACAAATATGGCACGAGTACTCAGAAGGTGTATTTATAATGGCACAGAGGTTCTCCTCAGGCAGGGGTCGGCAGCCTGCGGCTCTTTAGTCCTCACAGTGCGGCTGCGCGTGGTTAATAAATTAGAAGTATTTAGATGAAGTGTGTTTTATTTATGTTAGTTCTTTTTTAACTTGTAGTTCTAAATTGGAAGATTATTGTGATTTTGAAATATAAAAATAAAATATAAGCATCACACTCGCGAAAGCCGATATACCTGCCGAAACGCCGTGCATTTATCGAGACTTTCGACCCCAGGTAGGTCAATTATGGATCTTTGGATCCACATTATGTCGGCAGCTGTTCTCCACCGTGAACTATGTTAAAAACAAACACGCTCACGCCTCACAGACGACAGCTTACAGTCCTGCGTGAAGATGAAAGTGACTTCGTGCAGCAGAATGGGACTTCATGAGCAGAAGTCTCATTGTAAACATACCACGGCAGACCCGACGCTGCAGACCACGCCCCGCCACACACATTAATCAGGTAAATACATATTTAGGCAGAATTTTGCAAATATCTATTTTTCATTTTTTAGCAACATAGTGTTTTTTTTCCAATTATTTTTTAAAAGTCAGGTCAAGGCTCCAAAAGCCCAAACGAGATATAAGGGTGGCGGCTCAGTTTTTGTTTGCTGGATCATTTTAGTTCAGTTGGGCATCTTTCCTTTTGTTATATTTCTTTAAGAGTTCAAAATGTCTGGGGCCTGGATCTCCTCCATGCCTGCTTCATGCCCTGGGGGCGGGGCTATGGCTCTCTACATCCTCTTGCAGACCATTACATGGGGAAACCATTTGAATACAAGCGCGCCGATCCACACAGGTGTGCACACAGGTGTTCACTGTTTGTAGACTTAAATCACACCTTTCTTGGCTGCTACTTCAAAGCACATTGTGCGCTGTCTGTCCTGCGTGCTGCACAACAACATTCAATATTTAGTATTTACTGCTGTTTACACTTAGCTAGATTAATGCGATGGTGTTGTGTTTAGTATGTTGCTTTGTTTTGTTTTTTGCTTGTTTTCTCTTCTTTTTCTCTCAACAGGTGATCCAGGAGATATTTTTTTTCCCCCCCTTTCTCACTATCCCTCTCCCCTTCTGTTTTTCTTTTCCTTCCTCTTTCTTTCTCCCCTTCCTAACCCTCACTCATGTCTGTCCCGTCTGTAACAACTGAAAATAAAATAAAATAAATAATAAAAACAAAGGTCGATCAAATGGACCAATACGGCAATGCCATGATGATCCATTTGGCAAAATAAATCCATTGGGTCTCCTTGTTGGTCTTCAGACAACAATTCTGACGGCTAAAGAACCAAATGGGACAGGCAAAAAAAACAAAAAGTTCAAAATGTGTTAATTACATCAATAAAATGTAATTTTCTCTGTAGCACTTCATGGATCATAAGCAACACACCTTAGTTGTTCACACAAAGCATAAAGGTAAAAAACAGTATATACAGTGTTATCTTCATTTTAGATGTCATAAAGTATTTGTGGCTCCCAGAGTTTTTGTTTGTGTGGAAACCGGCTCCAAATGGCTCTTTGGGTCCTAAAGGTTGCAAACGCCTGTCCTCAGGGTTCACCAGCTGATTTCAGCAGACAGAATCTAGGCGAGCCATTCCACTTCCTGTTGATCCCACTATGACGAAATTGGCTTCAGTTTAGTCAAAGGCACAAGAGGAGCTGCTCAGGAGCCAGTTCTCATTTATTAGGACTGAATGGAGTTAAATGGCTGAAATAAGTGAAATAAAATGTCATTATTCTCACAGGGAAACAGGTTTTTCCTATAAAACTGACGATGCGTGTCGATTGGTCAGTTAAGGATTTATGACAGGATGCTCTTTGATTCCAAATGTCTGTCTTAATTCGACATTAAGAGTGTATTTAAATCCCAGCAGAAGCTTTCATGTGTGTAAGAGCGTGGTGTCATCAGGAGGCTGCTGCATCATGCCTGAAACCAGAACGGCGGATGCTTCAAAGTGACGCTGTGAATACACAAATACAGAAAAGCCAGATTTCGATGCTGTAGGCTCAACAAGTTGCAAATGTTCAAAATTTTTACTTTCCAGTTTTTATTTCTGCCATTTCTCCAACTTTCCATCTCCACTCATTTTCTGAACCCCTTCAGGGTCACCAGGGTGAGGATGTGGGGGTGGGAATCTGACACTGGGGGGCGGGGCACACCCTGGACAGACAGAAAATCATTTGTGGTCACAGTCACGCCTACAAGAGCTGTAGAACAATCAGGTAACCTAGCATACATGTTCTTGGAGCGTGGGGGGAAACCAGAGTGCTGCACAGAAATTCACACACAATGCAAAGTAGGAAAATAGAAAAGTGTGTAATACTATACGTCCACTGTGTGTGGTGCCAGTAAGGATGCATTAACATTTTGGATATTCTGCATCCACGGTTGGTTCTTACTCATATTTTTGCCATTTTATTTTTAGTTCCAGTTTATTTATTTATTTTTAAAACTGCACCGAGTCACTTAAAACTTGATCTTCACCAGTGTTGGTCAAGTTACTTGAAAAAAGTAACCAGTAACTAATTACTTATTACTTCCCCAAAAAAGTAATCCCATTACTTTACTGATTACTTATTTTCAAAAGTAATTAATTACTTAGTTACTTTTTAACAACACGATTTACAACCTGAATAGGTGATAAAGTGATAGATCTTTCAGCCCAATTCTACTTTTTCTGCATAATCATCATACAAAATGTAATCAAATGGAAAAGTCTCTTTTTAAAACTTGTTTTATTAGTTTTAATCTTTTAACTTTATGCATCAAACAAAAATTTAATTATCTGCAACATTCTCTGACTGGAAGAAATTAGTTTAATATTTAAACCTATTTTCTGCACATTCCAGCACATAAAATAAAATATTTTTTGTGTTTACACTCAGTCTTTCAAATAGATGCAAGTAAAACACAGCAGAAAATAAATAAAGTCAAAGACTAGCGGTCCTGTTGCTCTATTTTCACCTGTAAAGCAGGAGTGGGGTAGGCGGAGGGTTACCCTGGTGCAGGTGTGCAGCGGTCAGTGGAAGAATCCGCGAGTTTCTCTGTGAGTTTCCCATTACGTCGTAGCTACTCGGTGCTTGTTTGGAAGTTTAGGGGTTTTTTCGCTGTAAAAAGAAGTTTTCTTCCCACGCACAACGGACACTAATGTTTTTGTCACTTTTTATGGAATCAAACTCAAAGTAAGGTCAGTACTTCCACGCTTTAAACACTGCACGCTCATACTCTCTCTGCACTCGATATATGATCCATTGTTGATCTGCACACAGCTGTTGTCACCAACGTCGCACTCGCTTACGTCACTGTCATGAGACATTCTCGCAAAAAAATCACGGTTTTAGCAACGCAGTAACGCAGCGTTCCTACGGGAAAGTAACGGTAATCTAATTACCGTTTTTGCAATAGTAATCCCTTACTTTACTCGTTACTTGAAAAAAGTAATCAGATTACAGTAGCGCGTTACTGCCCATCTCTGATCTTCACACCTCTGAGTTCTGCAGCGATCGGCCAATGGGACAACCAGAAACAAGAAAGCTTCCAAAAACCTGGGCATCTGCACCCTCACTGGTTTTCCAGCTTCTGAAGATTCAACATCTGACTCCAGCTACATAATTTAAAACATTCAATATTAAAACCAGTAGTAGCATGACCTTAAAAAACCCACAATCCACAAGAGGCATTTTTATGGTGTGTGAACATTTACCTCAGAGCCGCTGCTATACTGCTACATTTGCCGCCTTGATCCTTTACAGGATTTAATGCAGGATTTGCAGTTGCCGCCTCCTATACAGAGAATTACTGACTTTGCCAGCTATACTGCATATTGATGTGAACTCTGGATGCCCCCAGTCTGCAAACCCCAACATTCATCATGTTCAGGAAAAAAATACTGGATTTGTCATTTTATCAGCAAGATGTGAATCTGATGCTTAATGAAACTACATCTGCACTGTGGACAGCTTGATAATGAAAAAGAGGCATTCACAGTGAGAATGGTGACGTCTGGAAAAGACTCGAGATAGCAAAGAGCTCAAGTTTCTGTATCTGGTTCTGTTTTGTTAAAGACTAAAAATGTTGCCGCTCTGACAGTTTTGCCAACACAGACGTCTTCTGTGCAAATAGCTGTATAGCTTGCCATGTGGCATAGCACCTAACTTAGTAGTATTCTATCAGTCTGTTACTCATTTGTATTTATAGAAACATGAATGAGTGCATTTACCTCCACAGCTACCAAATCCCCGCACAAACGAAAACCTCTGGAAGGTTTTGAAGCGATCGTGCTGTAAGTCTGCAGATTCAGACAGCTGCTGTCTCATTCTGCAGGAAAAAAGTCTGACAGAAACTCCACAGATCATCTTCCTCCCTCCTTTTCCCTCACTCCGTCCTCCCAGACTCACAAACCTCATTATGCACATTATGCTGAGCGCAGATCTGCACAATCCCACAGACATGTTTCCCCTTGTTTTTCTAGTTTGTCTCTTTTCTTTTGTCCTCACTGACCCATTTGAGCACTTCCAGGTACAGCCGTGGCCCAGCGAGACTCGATGATGGGGCTCGGGGGCTTGTTGCCTAGCAACAGGCAGCAAGCTGGCTTGTGTGGCAGTAGTGGCTTTATGTAACAGTGGGTTTGATGGTTGAATGTAGGGCGCTCGGTCTCCGGGGGGGAAGTGTAGGGACGTGTGTGTGTGTGTGTTTGGTCAGCAACCCCCCCCCCCTCCCACCGCTTACATACACACCACCATTACCACCACCATGTACACACACACACGGAGGGGATGGCGAGCAATCCAAAAGGATACCCAGCGTGAATAAACTGACAGCCCCGCTCTCTGGATATAAATTTGATTTGATGTTGTGATGAAATGTCTGATTCTGTTTTACCTTTGCAGGATGTTTATCATACATGAAGCTGTACATGTATATGTATATTACTTTACCTAAAAAGGTCACAAATTGCTGTATCCCTCAGGTGCAATACACATTAATCATCATCATCGCTGCAAATGTGCCGGTGTTAGCCAAATTTTTCCCACAGCTGTCCGCTGGCCAGATGTTAAAATAACCTTTAAAAACAATGATTAAGCGCACCAACATTTTGAGCAAAGGCGAAAGCAGGCAGCAGAAACAAAGGAAGAAAAGACATGAAAGGTGAAAGATAGACTATGCAAACAACTGATGAAAGACTGTACAACAGGCAGTTAAATCCTGTAAGACGGGGAATGATGCAAAGCCAGAGCAGTCGGGATAAAGAAAAAACTGTATATAAAAGATGGATGTTACTGCTTTCCGAAGAATCCATTCGAAGCCTCAGCATTAGTGTTTTTGGCCATGTTGCTAATTTTAGAGCTGGTGTTATCAGCTCATGCTAGCAAAGGTGGTTAGCACGTCTCAAAAACTGTAATCTGTGCTAACTAACATGCAAATTGCAAATGAAATACTAGAATTTCTCTCACCAGTACTGGTGCACATTTTTTTAATGGACTATTAGAATTCCCAGTATAGTTTTATTAGGAAAGTGATTCAAATTAGAGGAGGTATAAAAAAAAAGATGCTTAATAGAAATGTGGTACAGATGTGATCTTAAGGCGTGGTTATGATTAACGAAGCATATCAAGATTAAACCCACAGTAAATCCGGAGAACCCACTAAAAAGGTTGTTGCATTAGCAGAGTCTGCTGGCAGTGTTGGGGAGTAACGGAATACATGTACCGCCGTTACGTATTTAAAATACAAAATATGAGTAACTGTATTCCGTTACAGTTACAGTTTAAAAAGGTGGTATTTAGAATACAGTTACTTTGTTGAAATAAATGGATTACACGGCGGTACTTCCCTGTTTCATATTGTGGCGGGTCAGGACTGTTTGGGTTTTGTTTGACAGCTACGTTCTGTTGTTCCAGGCGGCAGCGTTACGGTTGCCATGGTTACAGGGTGACGCTCTCTCTCTGCGTGTTTCCTGGGTGAGAGAGGTCTTTTTGTTGTTGTTGTGCTAAGCTAATAGGCAGAATGCTACAGGTATAGCTCTAAAGAATGTAGCATCATGGGCAGTGTAGTCCGTGCTGCAGGGAGAATGGACTGCCATACCTGTTATGTGTCTGTGAGCGAGGGAGGGAGAAAAAGGAAAAGTACGAGCTGTCATCGAGCAAAAACGGGAGCTGGAAGCATGTAAATATAATAATAACCACTGCAGCCAAGAAGAGAGCCTGACGAGCCCAGTTGTAAGTAAGCTATTAAGACTCGACTGTACAGCGTGTTCGTGTTTTCCTCCAAAAACAATAAGTTCTGTTGGAGCAGCCTTTCAACGCCTCTCTCTGTCTCTGCTAGCAAAGTTGACCCAGACAACAAAGTAAAGCTAGTTTTCAGCTACGAGCCGACACAGAACCCACCGTATTAGCCAGAGGTCCCTTTACTACGGTTCGGAGCCGCGGACCTTCAGTAACAGTAATAAATCACAGCAATAGTACATTCATGTAGTTGTAAACAGCATGATAATATATTAAGTAATCCAAAGTATTCAGAATACGTTACTCTCATTGAGTAACGTAACAGAATACGTTACAGAATACATTTTGGGGCATGTATTCTGTAATCTGTAATGGAATACATTTTAAAAGTAACCTTCCCAACACTGGTGATGATGTGCTGCGGGGTACGAACAGAGAGGGCGCTGTTTGTCATGAACACAAAAACATCGAAGCTAAAAACATTTTTCATCCTACTGTGGTGTTTTTGAATGTTGAATGTACGCTAGTTGTGTGTCGTTCTCGGTTTCTGTGCTCTTTAATCCGCACATTGTACATCTGTGTTGTGTGTCATTGTTTGAGTCCACACCAACATGCTTTTACACATGCCACATGTGTGTGTGTGTCAGCCTGTGTGTGCTCGCTCCTCTCCCTCGCCTGCTGGCCAGATGGCAGACGGCTCCTTGCGGTCAGCTGAGGAGCATCGCTGGCAGCAGTTGCCATAGTGTAAGTGACGTCTGATTTATATTCAGCTAGTTTGACTTTTTTTCTTAAATCACGGGGACCATCTGATGCAGAAAAGCTGAGCTGATCTAAACCGTTTCTGCATTAACGCATGTGCGTTCGCAGGGGTCTTTATTTCTGTCCTGGGTTAACAGAAAAGATGGAGCGTGTTTGGGTTCATGTGGGCTGAAAGGAGAGTTTTATTAACTGTGAATAAATGCTCGTCTCAGGACTGTTTCAACTTGGCTGCTTCATTTGGTGTGGACAACGGGCTCTGAGGTAATAATGTGAGCTCAGCTGTGATGCCACGGGCAGACTGTGTGTGTGTGTGTGTGTGTGTGTACACGCTAGTAAAACAATATTTTAGGCCATGCCCATGACAGCCGCAGCAGCTCGTTCAGGGAGCAAAATTGAGAAAATTAAACATTTTCACTCACATTCCTGATGACCAAAGAAAAACAGGTTTGGACAGGGACATTGTATGGTAGCCAGTTTAGGCCAAACAGCAACCCTCAGGGATGAAAATAAAGCAGCCAGTGTGGAAGTGTGAAGAACTGCAGTTCCTCTAATGTCCACTTGAGGCTCGCTCCAAAAACGAGTCCCTATAGAGAAGCTTCTAACTTTACAGAAGAAATAAACACACTCACATAAAAAACGTTTATAGTTAAATTCCTCCTTAGTTATTTTTTTCTTTAATAACTAATCCATTTGTTTTTTGTTAAAGATGAAAGATTGACATAACTACTGTGACATCACTTCTTGGTGACATTGTTTCACTGTCACCATCTCGATTACGTGACTGACAAGTAACTAGCCACTGACTAGCTACATACCACAGAAAGCCCTTTACTTAGAAATATAGTATGACTTTAAAAATAAGAAAAGGCAAAGTGTTTACAGAGGCCAAGACAGAAAGCTAGCAGCTACTGCCATCTGGTGGCTTTCAGAGAAATTGCAGGTTTAAAGCACGGTGTCAGTGTCATGGTTCTGGGTCATTCGACCGGTAATTTTGAGTTTGCAATGTTTTTCTGATTTCTTTGTAAAGCGTTAGTTTTGTCATTTAGTTTAGTCGTTGGTTTTCATGTAAGTTAATATTACTCCCAGCCCGCCAGTTTTCTGTCCGAGTCTATCGTGTCTTCTGTGTCGCGTCGTTGTTGTGTTATGCTTTCATGTGCTCTCTCGTGTTCCCCCGCTCCCTCTCTTGCCTGACTTTCCTCCGGTGTCACGCCCATGTGTTAGTCGTCGTCTCAGTGGCTCCTGTTTTATTTTGATAGTATCATGGTCCATGTTCAGTGTGTTTAGTTTTACCTCGTTCAGTTGTATCAGCTGTGTTCCCCGTGTGTTTCCACTTCCCTCGTAACTCTGTGTATTTAAGTCTCTGTCTTCCTTTGTTCATCGTCAGGTCGTCTGCTCGTCTCTCCGTGTTCACGGTTTGTAGGTTTTCCCACGGTCCTTGTATTTAGATCTTTGATTTGTTTTTCCCCAGTTTAGGTTTCAGGTTAGTATACTTCTGTGTTCTTTCGCCTTTGTTTCACATGTTTTTTCGACCTAATTCCTGCCTCAAGAAGACCCAAGCGCAGACGCTCAAATAAATGCAGCCGCAGACCCGCGACAATTAGCTCGATGACCCGGAAGCTTCATTCACATTTTTTGCGGCCTGTGGTTAAGGATTAAAGTTAAAGGTGGTGTAGCTCCATCCAGTCTAAAACGGTTGTGAAGCATATTATTGAAGTACGTTATTTTGTTGTTAAATGCATGTACAGTGATGTGATATGAGAGAGAGAGTACATTATCAATGTTGTTATTAAGTGTATGTGCAATGGGCGTGTAGAGCTGTGTGTAGCTTTCTGACCCAGGACGCTGTGATCTTTGTTCTTGTTAGATTTCGGTTACCTGCCCAGAAATTTTAAAGCCAACGACCAACATCATCATTTATTCGACAATTATGTTCATCTGAGGAACAACATTGACTCTTTGAGATCTGTTTTTGGAGAGAAAAGTAAAAAATAATTTTTACTTATTCCACTGCTCTCCCATCTTTCCATTAAAACAATACTTTGGGACCACGAAAGCTCACCTGTAGTTGTGCAGGTAACCTCAACAGCAAGGCTACTGCAGGGACCTGGGTTGGAGTCCATCTCCAATTCATAAAAGATTTAAAAAAAAGATTTAAAAAAATTAATAACAGACCGTCAGTGCAGTCCTGATTATGGGTTACTCATGTTGTGTGCTCTTAAACCCTTTAAAACCGGTCGGAGCAGCACGCTCTGTTTTGCATAACTATTTTTAAATCCCGGTAGCTCTGCAACCACGTGAGCTAGCGCAATAATTTTTTTTGCATATGAAACTGGAGGAGTTGTACTTACATCTTATGCCATCAGCTTGTCCTTGGTCACAGTTTCCTTCCACATATAGCTTTGCAAAAACTGCATAAAAAGCACTTGCAGCAACAAAAACATAATATTCCAGAAACACGCTTTGCCGATCCGATCAGCTGTTCATAACACTTCCTATGTCCATCAGCGCGAACTTTCGCGTGTCCGCCATGTTCTGCCCAAAACCGGAAGTGACGTCATTTTCGCGGAAATGTAGTTTTTACCATCAGGGCCTTATGAGCCTATACTGGTGTTTTTAAAAGTTATGTTTGACTTTGACTTTCTGTGTGGTTTCTGGGATGCTTAGGACTCATATTGCACTGCTGGAAATAGTTTATTTTGATGCATATGCTGCTTTTTTGCAAATTTGCATTATAATATTTATTTTCGTTTTTCCTGCAGTGTATAAAAATTGGTGTATTTCAAAAATAAAACTATGAAGACACTCAAAATAAGTTTCCTGTGGTGGGAAACTATTTTGTGCAACTTTTTTGTATTTACAGTTTTGAGGGATAAGCCTCTTAAATTTCTCTAACTAAAAATATATGTTAAAAAACAAAAACGATTTTCAATTTTTTTGTAGTTTATTGCACTTTTTTGCAATTTATGTAATTACTATGCACTTAATGCAGACATATTATTAAAATTTAGGCTGTAATGGTTGTATTGATGTATAGCAACTTGAAATGCTCCCAAAAATGGCTCCACAGCATGTAAAAATATAATATAAGCTCTGGCGGACTTGGTTCTATGGTAGGTCTTAAAGGGTTAAACACCTCGTGTACCACGTGAAGCCAAGCTGGAGTGTTTTTCCTCTGAACAGTTTGTTCATAAAGTCTCAGCTGGAATTTTAACCAGTCAGTATCGACTAAAGCCAACAGGAACGTCGATTTTAGCACCATGGTGGTTGTGTTTGGTCGAGACCTCTGAGAGCTGAAAACAGGCTAAAACTCGAAAGGAGGTCCGCTCTTGTTTTGACCTCTGACCCCCTGAAGCTAGAGCCGCCTGGATAATGAAATCCGTTATCCATCTATTAGCCGCTGGAGACCTTGTGATAGATTTTGAACCAAGAAAAAAAGTTTCCACAATGCTCTTTTTAAAAACAAATGCAAATATTGTTCAGTGCTGGTGTTACTGGTGCAGAACAACTAAACTAAAGAAAGCTCTGTTATCAAACTGTTTGCATTCAAATGAACGCTTCTAAGCTAATTAATTTACTGTCATAACTCTGACTTTTATTTTCCTTGGAGTTTCTTTTGATGAAAAAAATCAGCTTTTTGATGTAGTCTGGAACATCAAACTCCTGCCTTAGGCAATCAAATTTTCCTCAAGTGTTTCTAATTTTTAATATTCAGAAACAATAATGACTCCCAACAGCAGGCAGGGAAACACCACGCGTCTGCCTGCGCGCTTACTGGTATATTTTAGGCAAAATAACGGTTATGATTTGATCAGCTGCTTCACTGAGGCTCAAATTGGAAACAACCTGATGCTAAATCAGTAACAACCAATTTGTAATTGAATGTTGAGGTGTTCTGAAAATATGTAAATCCAGTTCATGACAGCAGACCTGCTTGAAGCTGTTGATCTGCTCTCACCACTTCACTTTTTAATATAAACACTGATTAATCATTAATGTTATAATTTGTGCCATACATTGGTTCATGAAGCAATCAGGGATAGCCTCAGAGAGAAACTGGTCATTGTGCAGTTTGAGATTTATTCAATAATTATAAGGACTCAATATTGTATTCATACAATATTGATATAAAAAGTAAGTACCCACCTTTTGCTTGAGGAATTTGTCAGGGGGATTTAGGAAGCAGACATATAAACACACAGCTACAACAGCAGTAATCATGCACACACTCCAGTGTGGTTAAAGATCGGATACAATAACATCAACTAAGAGGCATCCAGGGAGGATCCTAGTTAGACGCCTGAAAAGCCTCAACTAGCTTCCTTTGATATGGAGGAATAGCAGCTCAGATGGCAGCGCTCCACACTCCTCTGTAACGCTGAGCCCAGACGACCTTTAGAGGAAACATTTCTGCTGCTTGTATCTGCAGTCTCGTTCTTTTGGCCAGAGCTGTTGACCACAGGTGAAGGAGGGAATATAAACAGACCTGAAAATCAACAGGTTTGCTTTCACACTCGGTTTCTTTTCATCATGACAGAACGGGACAGCATCTGCATCTCTGCAGAAGCAGCACCAATCCATCTGGAAGTCGATCTCCCGCTCGCTCCTTCCCTCCTGAACAGAATCCGGGATACTTGAGGCAGCAGCTCATTCTTATTCCAGAGTGGACACACCACATTTTTCTGATTGGGAACCGTGGCGTCAGACTTGGTGTCAGAACTGTGCACAAGAAACCACGACTTCAAGTCAAAGACCTCTCTAATCCCAAGGCCTAAAAAATAATTTGCATTTTAAATTATTACAATTTAAGTGACTCAAGTGGATTGTAAAGACATTTTAAAGCCTGTGTTAATACACTATGATACCTTTGCACAGCACTAAAAATATGAGAGATTAATCCAGTTGTTAAGTCTGACGTCACTATTCGTGTCTGGGCCTAAACTCTGCTGCAGGTCCATATATCAAACGATCACTTTGGCATTACTGAGAGTTGAAAAACTGTCTAAAGTCTTTCATCTTTAATAAAATGATCAGCGTTCTGCTCTACCAGGTGTAACAATTGAGTTTAACATCCAGGCATCCATGAAAACGGAATTTATGACATTTAACGGAGTTAGAAGTTAGCAGGAAGTTAGCTCGCTAGCTTCTAGCTAAATACAATATAGCATGTCCTGACTGCAGGGTTTTGGAAACAAATTAAAACGTACAGCTCTGTTATCACTTCCAACATAAATGAAGACAGAAAACTAAACAGCAGTGACGTTTGTAGGGTTACTGAAGTTTAGCTAGCTGGTATATAATGATGTGCTACGTGACCGCTAGCGACACAGCTATGTTAGCATAATATAAACAAGCTAACTTTTTTTCCTCTCGATAAAAGTTAGCGTGAGTGTTCTCGGTGGTCAGGAACAAATGTAATCGCATGGCAGGATGCTGTAAAAGGACCAAACTTCAGCCAGGAGAACAACTGAGAATCCATCCACAATACGAGGTTAGTCATTCATATACTGCTGCATGGGCTGGGCTGTAGTTACATCCTAAGGGTTTAAAAACTGAGCTTAAATAAATGATTAGCGGTAATAAAAGCCGAGGGAGGTCAACAGTGATCACTGACTGTTTTAGGAGCTTTTTGAGATTAAATAGAAGAAAATACAAAACATTAAACATGTTAACAACACAAAAGCCATGTTAAACACAGACTACTTTAGGCCTGGAAGTAGGATTCGTCACGTCATCACTTAACGACCGGATAACATCACCTCATTGAGCATCAAGTGGGCCAAACTGGACCCTTTGAAGAGCTGCTTCTAGTCCCTGAACCACATGTTTGACACCCCCATTTAGCTTGACATCCAGCTTTTGCAACAAACTTGTGTACACACACACACACACACACACACACACACACACACACACACGCTTCACTGTGCCCCTGTCACCATAGCAACTCCATTCTCCACATCTCTGCTTCTCCCCTCGTTCCCTCCTCCTCCTCCTTCATGTCAAACAAAAAATCCATACGGGGGAGGGAAATGAGAGAAACAATCAATTTGTCCTGAACTCGCCGCACTCGTGTTCGTCACCGTCGTGGTGACCAGATGCTCAGAGTCGTTCCCGTTTGATTTACCAATCCATTCGTCGGCGATGTCTCTGTGGCAACACTCCTTTGTGGCAGAAAGAGTAGGAAAGGAGATTTCATGATGCAACGATTTTTTAACATCTGAGATCATTCAAACTATTTATTAGTTTCCGTGCTGTCGCCTTTCCTGAAGCAGTTTGTGGGTGAATATTACACCAAATTAAGCTGCATGGCTGCAGCTGCTATCATCACCTTTCAGTCGTGATGCTGCTGCCAGTTGGTTGTGCAAACGTCTTAGCAGAGATTAAATTTACCAATTTTACTGGAGGTTGCAGACTGATGAGTGCAGGGCTTCATTTATTGAAAAGATAAAAGCTTTAAGATTTTAAGCTTGCACTTCTAACCACATTATTTTTGAGCTGCCAACATGACACTTAAATCTCTGTCTTGGTGGGTCCTAGAAGATCCGTTTTTGGTCTCTTCCTGGCCCCTAGTGGTTAAAAATGATAAAAACAAAAATCACTTCAAAGCAAAGAAGCATTGGAGGTATAAAAGACTCTTAAACAGACTTGGAACAGACACAGTTCTCAATCCACACTATTGTATTGAGCCACGTTACCTTCATGGTGCCTGGCCAAAGCACACAAATGTGTTAAAAGCAAATTAGTGTGTGGAAGCGATCACAAACATGTACCATTGGAAACTTCTGCAGGAGAAACAAAGAAGCGAGGGAAAATAAAAATCACACAGACTTGTGTTTGTTTTATAAATGTGAGTAAAAACCTGGGGGAGAAGCTACCTGTGGTAGCAGGGTCGCCTCACAGTGAAAAGGTCCCAGGTTTGAATCCAGCCTGGAGCCTTTTCTCTGTGCGGTTTCATTCCAGCTTCCTCCCACAATCCAAAGGCATGCGTGGGGTTTGGCTAGCTGGTGATTTGAGTTGTCTACAGGTATGAGTGTGAATGGCTGTCTTTATGAGTTAGCCCTGTGACAGACTGGCAGGCTGTCGAGGGTGTGCCCTGTCTCTTGCCCCGTGACACCTGAGATCGGCTCAGCACCACTGAGATCATGAATTGGATAGAAAATGGATGGAAATAACTTAGCTGCATGTAATAAACATAACAATCATCTTTGCACTGCGTTCAGCCAGTGTTACTGAGGACCAGAAACGTGGTGACAACAGGGTGATAATTTTATAAATTGAGGTCCTCACACCTTACAGGCGATGCTTTAGAGCAGGGGCGAAGAACTCCAGGCCTCGAGGTCCGGTGTCCTGCAGGTTTTAGATCTCACCCTGGGTCAACACACCTGAATCACATGATTAGTTCATTAGCCGGCCTCTGGAGAACTTCAGGACATGTTGAGGAGGTCATTTAGCCATTTAGGTCAGCTGTGCTGGATCAAGGACACATCTAAAACCTGCAGGAGTTCTCCACCCCTGCTTTAGAGCAAGCATGTCATTTGACTGATGAGTCTCCACCTTGTTCCTCTGTTTCACTCAGAAACACTAAGGCAGGGGTGGGCAATTCCAGGCTTCGAGGGCCGGTGTCCTGCAGGTTTTAGATCTCACCTTGGGTCAACACACCTGAATCACATGATTAGTTCATTACCAGGCCTCTGGAGAACTTCAGGACATGTTTAGGAGCTAATTTAGCCATTTAAATCAGCTGTGTTGGTTCAAGGACACATCTAAAACCTGCAGGGACACCGGCCCTCGGGGTCTGGAGTTGCCCACCCCTGCACTATGGCTACGTTCACACTGCATGTCGTAATGCTCAAATCCGATTGTCTGGTTGTTCACACTACAAATAAAATGTAACAGCAAACGCGCTGTAGTGTGAACGATTCACAGTAGCCTGCATGCGCAAAAGAAGACGTCACACACTCTGTTTACGGAAGTAAAAATGGCGGCTACAGAGCCCAAAACGCGGTCAAGCTCATCATAAAACGGGCAGGTGACTCGACTACGTCCGTTTTGTTTGTTTACATCTTCAGCTTCTTTAAACTTGGCTGTAAGGCTGTGTGCCCTCGTTCAACCATTTCTCTGGCAATGCACTCGAACACAGCCCGGTTACGATACGACCAACGTTCCCTCGAATTTTTCATGTGTCTGAGCGAACACACAAACTCCCTGAGTGGACACTTGGACCACTGTGAGCAACAGCAGACGTGTGCACTGTGGTCACGCCGGCATCGAATCCATCCAAGTTACATGTTTATTAAAATAATAAAATAATTACAGCGTTTACATTTATGTTAGACTACTTTTAATTAACTGCTTTAGCCCACTTACAATGAAAATTTAAAAAAAAAATCTTGTTCATGTAAAAATAACTTGAACTCCAATTTTGAAAGCAAAACTTTTTAAATAAAAAAATAAATCTCTGACTTGTATGATGAGTCTGTGGTCTGGCAGAGAGTCTGTAACTCTCCGTCTGCAAAATACAGTTAATAATGACCAATGTTGGGTTATTAATTATATAGTTACTTCTTCAAAAAAAGTAACTGAGTTATGCAAACAACGTTTTTTGCAGCTTTTACCTAAAAATGCAGCAAAAGTGTTTTTTTTAAATAAACATTTCAAACTATTTACAGAACAATCAGCTGTTCTGCATCAAATCTGATGCCACACAAATTATTTGTGCCACTCCAAAAAATAATTTCTGTCCACTATGAGATGAAGGAGAACAGCCTGATACCTGCAGGCCTGACAACAGCAGATGTATCACTCCTGTAACACTCAGCAGTCGCCTCATTGTTCTGACACACACAACAAAACTATTGACTACACTACACACTAACTACACAAGATTTGAGCTAAACGTTGCAAATCTCTCACATCTCAAAACACCGCCGTCACTCCTGAAACTTCCCCCTTCCTAAACAACTAAATGCTTTTTTCCACCAATAGGAAAGGGTGGTTGTTGTTTTTTTAATTTTGTTTTTGCTCACAGGCGGAGAGTGCTTTCCTTATAAAACGCCGTTTTTACCGTTTCTTCCAGCAGTAAATATGAACAACGACAGTATTCAGGAAGAAAACCAAACATTGTACAGGGTGGGTCATTTATATGGATACACCGTAATAAAATGGGAATGGTTGGTGATATTAAAGTCCTGTTTGTGGCACATTAGTATATGTGAGGGGGCAAACTCCTCAAGATGGGTGGTGACCATGGTGGCCATTTAGAAGTCGGCCATCTTGGATACAACTTTTGTTTTTTCAATAGGAAGAGGGCCATGTGACACATCAAACTTATTGGTAATGTCACAAGAAAAACAATGGTGTGCTTGGTTTCAACGTAACTTTATTGTAGAGGGAACATTGGATACGACCCTTCACGTTTAGCTTGAATAGAATTGTCTCCCCATATGCTAATCAAGTCCAAAACCTCAGCTTCTGCCCATTGGCTCCAGTTTCCGCCGCCATGCTTTCTCATTTGTCTTCTCTGGGGCCAATAATTGGCGTCTGTCTTCTGTCAGTGATGCAACATGACCATTCAAACAGCAGTCGCTTTCTAAAACATCAGATATGTATCGGATTCAGTACCACACATGAAAGTGACCCAGATCGGATTTGAAAATATCGGATTTGTGCTGTTCAAACTGTCATACCATGATCGGATATGGGCACATAGGGTCAAAAAAGTCAGATTTGATGCGCCTGCAGTGTGAACGTAGCCTTAGATGATGATGGTTTGAGAGCTCAGTTTTAGCCTTTGCAGTCCAACCCAATATTGGGTTGTGGAATCCTGTAGTCAAGCTAGCTATGTCTGTCTTTTATATACAGCTTATGCTTAACCCTTTAAAACCGGTCAGAGCAGCACGCTCTGTTTTGCGCAACTACTTTTAAATCCCGGTAGCACTGCAACCACGTGAGCTAGCGCAATAATTTTTTTTGCATATGAAACCGGAGGAGTTGTACTTACATCTTATGCCATCAGCTTGTCCTCGGTCACAGTTTCCTTCCACATATAGCTTTGCAAAAACTGCATAAAAAGCACTTGCAGCAACAAAAACATAATATTCCAGAAACACGCTTTGCCGATCCGATCAGCTGTTTGTAACACTTCCTACGTCAGCATGAACTTTTGCATGTCCGCCATGACCTGCCTGAAACCGGAAGTGACGTCATTTTCGCGGAAATGTAGTTTTTTACCATCAGGGCCATATGAGCCTATACTTGTGTTTTTAAAAGTTATGTTTGACTTTATGACTTTCTGTGTCGTTTCTGGGATGCTTAGAACTCATATTGCACTGCTGGAAATAGTTTATTTTGATGCATATGCTGCTTTTTTGCAAATTTGCATTATAATATTTATTTTCATTTTTCCTGCAGTATATAAAAATTGGTGTATTTCAAAAATAAAACTATGAAGACACTCAAAATAAATGTCTTGTGGTGGGAAACTATTTTGTGCAACTTTTTGTATTTACAGTTTTGAGGGATAAGCCTCTTAAATTTCTCTAACTAGAAATATATGTTAAAAAACAAAAACGATTTTCAACTTTTTTGTAGTTTATTGCACTTTCTTGCAATTTATGTAATTTCTTTGCACTTAATGCAGACATATTATTAAAATCTGGGCTATAATGGTTGTATTGATGTATAGCAACTTGAAATGCTCCCAAAAATGGCTCCACAGCATGTAAACATATAATATAAGCTCTGGCGGACTTGGTTCTATGGTAGGTCTTAAAGGGTTAAAGGATGAATTTCTTTTTCAAAAGTTTAATTAATGGTTTTAGGAAAAATATTTTTTTAAACTTCAGTTATATAAATGCACTTCAAACTCCAGTTTCAAGTCCTGACTGGTTTCTTGTTCCTCACATATCAGCAGGAAAGAACGAGGAAGAAAGAGATGAAATCTTTCTGCAGCCACACAATCAGCAAGTGTGTGTTTAAGGCTGATTCAGTCTGCCTGGGTGTATACCGCCATCAAGTGGATGTTCCTGCAAACTGCAGGATGCCTATGATTTGTTCCTAAACCCATTTCCACCACTGATTTACAGAATTGTGTTTGTGCACAGACAAGGACACCGTCTTTAGTTTGCAGTCTGCTTCTTCACAGTCATGTCTGATATCAGAACTCATTTATTCACAAGAAAGCACATGGGGAATAATCTTCAATTTCCTCAAATTACACCAAAGACGATAAATCTGATATGTCTCTGTTTACCAGCTCCTTGATGGCACTCGTCTAGATCCAGGGACTAAATACAGGACTGATTGTTGCGTGTGGAGGACATTTTTGGATGAAAGCAGACCGCTTCTTTTTTCCCCACTCGTTTATTTGCTCCTTGTTACACTTGAATACAGGACATCACAAAGCCACAAACATGTGCAGGCTCAGCCCTGTCACGGAGGTGAAAGACGAGGGTGAAAGCTTGTGGAGGTAGAAGAGGGCAACACAGCGGCGGGTGGGAAAGGGCTTCTATAAATCCACAGAGATGGTTGGAAAATGAGGAACAGGTGAGTGAGTGGGTGTGGGGAGTCAGCTGAATCTTGATCAGCTAACAAGCTGCGCTAATGGGATCATTGAAAACACCTTCTTACCTATCAGTGTGCTGAGGTTTCTGTCCCAGAGCCACTTTGTCTTTAACATTTCCTACATTTCGGGGGCATTTTGTGAGTGTGCAGGCCTTTGGACAGTGTCTTTTTGAAGACTTTCATTCTCCCCGCTACAGTAAAACATCAAAGAGCTGCTCTTACATCCTGTTGATGTTTGGTATTTGTGTTAAAACGGGAACAGTAAAGCATCCTTCCTGTGTCTGAACAGAGCAGACGATCAGCTCTGATTCAGATCATCGACCATCAGCTGAGCTCAGCCGGCGTCCAGATGGTTTGGGATTGTGCAGCAGGTGTCTGGCTTCACTTCCAACTTCCTCACTTCACGCTTGTCAGATGTGAAGAGAAGGAAGAATTCATCAAAAGCTTTTTTAATCAAGAAGATAAAAAGATGTGGAAATGGAATCAGATACTTTTTAACCTGCTTGTTCTTCTGGAGACGCACTGAATGCTGTCTCTTTTCAATAACATCAGCATTCAAAAGATGGGACGGGTCTCACAAAGACACTTCAGGCTTAGAATAATACAGCTTACACTTTTACAAAAATAAATAGCAACTGGTTGATATTACAGAAAATAAGACGCCTCACACTGGAACACAAGCCCACAAAGTAATGTGAAATGAGATTAGTTCCTATTTCCTCCTCCTGATGGAGAGACGATCCAGTCTAACTCCTGCCTTTAAGTCAGGTTAATTAATTAGTTAATCCTAAAGGCTGGCAATAAGACGACAATCAAACCTTAAATGTATTCAGATCGTTTTAATAAAATGCATAATCTGTAATTATCGAGTGCTTTTCTAAACCCACATTACAAAGTGCTTCACAGAAGAAAACGACCTCAAACACAGAGATGTTGTTATGAATTACATGATGGTGTTGTGGTCTTTCCTTTCAGAAATGATGGTTTGGTGTATCCTCTGCTAAGAGGTGACACAGGAAGGACTGAAGCACTCATTCATAGGAAGTTACACAGAAACCTCTGAGACATTTCCCTCAGTTAGAAATACTGAATACTAATGACTCGGTGACGATCACCGACTAACCTTTGTGCAACGAATGTAGACATATGTCTGAAGTGCACTTGGTTTAACTAATCCTCAGTCAAAGCTCATATTTTAGGGTGTATCTAAACCTGCCTCTAATGGGAAGCCATGGAAACGGGACAAAAAGGCAACCAGACACATGTTTGTATAAAAAATTAGACCCCTTTTTATTGTGTTCTCATATATAAAAGAAATACAAAAAAGAAACATCGACACCGGGCGAGGGTCAGAGCAGGGCGGGGTTTATAGGCAGGGATGGGTTGGGAGTCAGGTGACATGAAAAAGGGGAAATGACAGGAGGAACATCAGACAGTCCGAGGGGATCGGTCAAACGGATATCGAACGGGTGAGGGTGGATGAGTCTCCCTCCCTCCTTCCTTCCCACCTCAACCACAACCAACTCCTACTCTTCTCCTTCTCCTCCAAAGAGAACTTTCAGTTCTTCAAACATGCATCAAAAGCGGAGATGTTCAGGAGCCAGAAATGATCTCATTGGTTGAGTTAACCCAAAGTGGGAGGGGCCAGAGATTTTCTTTTTCTTTTTCTGAGCACATTTGGGCTACCTGGTAAACCTAGAACGATGAAAAGAAGTCACTGTGGTGAAAACATGTAAGTGACTTTCATTCATTTTTACATGACATTCATGATGTTGAAAGGTCAGCAGGCTCGTTCACCACAACAATATAATCCAGTTAGCCTCAATGCTAATGCTCAATGCTTTAGCATTGAGCAAGAGCCTCAATGCTAATTCCAATAATCACCTCAGAGATTAGCAAGTTTTTCCCAACTCTCTTTGGCTGCAGATCTGTGAACCTCTTGGTTGCGCGCCTGCTTTTCTGTGTACATTCAGTGTTTCGCACCAAAATGCGTTGAGTTTATCCTGAAGATCCGATAAACTTTCTGAGTGCCCTTTATTCCTCTTTAAAACACTGGCAACGTTTTAAAGCCAAGTGCATCTGAAAAATGAACCGAAGCTAATATACCAAAAACTGCAATTCCTCTAATGACCACTCGAGGCTGTCTTCAAAGGTGAGTCAGTCTCCATACAGGAAAAATCAGCACGTTTACATGTTTACAACCTGGTTTAAAAAAAAAGAAAAGAAGGAAAAAAAGATTTCCACCTTTATAGTATAAATTTTTATAGTTTAATAATTTAAATTATTAGTATAGATTTACTTTAATTTACTTTAACTTTTTATAAAGCTTTTTTTCATCCCTTTGACACCATTCTTGTTTGGAGTGGACACACCCTTATTTTGAAAATTCAGCTGTAGCTAACCAGCTAGCAATCGGCCTGTTCACATCTCGTGTTTCCCGTGCTGGCAGACTCACTGGACAGGTTTCTGTTGAAAGACTTTTGTCTTTAAGTCAGGCTGACTCGAACCAGCGCTCCACTGCAGCTGGCGATGGCAGTGATGGAGTCTTTCTTGTGATCTGGAAAGCTGTGAGGTGTGTCGCCTTTACCTGGACCTGCAGCAGGGGAACCATTCATGTACCCAGTTCAGTGAAGCTGCAGAGCATAAGGACTACTGTAAAATTTCTAGGGGTATGACCAGACTTGTTAACAAGTCAAACTCCAGTACAGCCATTGGATGCTAACCAGGCTACAGTAGCTTCTGTTCGATTGAAACGTTCCACCTTGCATTCTTCACATCCAAACATCGTCATATCTGGCTTTTAAAAAATAAAAACAGATGTTGATGAAAGCTAAACTTCAGAATTAACAAACTACTGGGTGACACTCTGGTAGCTACGCCAGTCCTCTATTTACAATCAAAGTTGGACGCTTGCAGAGTGCACGTTTGCTGCGGAGCTTATTCTTTGGGGGTCAGGGCTTTTCATCGTGCATAACTGTCACATGTAGACAAGTATGAGAGTGTAAAGCCTTCAGCAGGTATTACATAACCTGAAAAGGTGAATTTACGAAGTAGGGGTAGGTGATATCGTTTCATTTTAAGAAAATCTGCAACTTTTGACGTTATAGGGAATAAAATGCTGAATGTTGAGCATTGAGGTGACTGTTGCTGTGATTTGGCACTATATAAATAAAATTTAATTGAATGTTGCTGCAAGCAGCAGTATTTATAGGTGTAAGTAAACAAACGAGCTGCTGTCACTGATGACTTGCTACCAGATGCTGCTGCTAGCACAGATGCTAGCAGCAGCGTTTTAGTGCAATAGTAGAGCCAGAATAAGTCAAACCTAAGCACAAAAGTAGTCTTGTGTTCCCTGGAAATTTTAATCCATCCATCTTCTTCCGCTTATCCGGAGCTGGATCGTGGCCCAGACCTCCCTCTCCGCGGCCACCTCTGCCAGCTTATCCGGGGGAAACCCAAAATCTGGTGGCTGGGCCTTAGTCCATGGGGCCCGGCCGGGCACAGCCCAAAAAAGGGACATGGGCAGGTGGTGTGCCGGGCACCATCCAGGAGGAAAGGTCCTGGCAGATTGATCCTCGACTACCAAGACTAGCAATTGTGACATTAAATATTTTAAATCAAAGCAAACGCTCAACACTTTAGTTAAACAACAACTAAACTAAGTCCACCTTGTAAGTGGAGCCACACAGTATTTCCCATATAAAACTCAAACATATTTTCTACACTGGATGTTGTATTTTTAGTCAAGCTTTTAAACCAGTTCAGTAACTTCCGTCCATTTTCTCTTCCTGTCATATAAAGTGTATCTAGCAAGTGCTCCACTCACTCACGTCATCAGCTGCTAGCATCCTCTCCTTCATAGCCTGGTTGTGCTGGATGGTGACTTTTCCTCACGTGGTGAAGCAAGTTTGTTGTTTCCACCTTTAATATTTTTTGCAAATATTTTGCTGTAAAATTATTCGTACTTTGTAAAGTAATGTGCTTTGTTGGCCATTGTGCGGTTCTCGCCCTCAGACAAACCTGGGTTTGTTTCATTACTGTACACTCTGGGTACCGTAAAAGCATGGCGTTGCTATAGTGACATGATATTTATATATCACATGATGTGCAGTTTGCTTTGTAACCATTTCAAAGGCTTTAACCACATTTGCCAATGAACTAAGCAAGACCTCGTTCTGATTCATCTTCTTTAGCGTTTCCACCAGTGCACTCCAGGCCTTGAACTGACGCCAGCTCAGCCGTTAAGTAAGCTAATGTGTCTTACTAGTCTGCCTCTGTTTATCATTTTTCAACATCTTAACTATGACAAAGTTTAAAAGAACAGCTGCTCAGTCAATATAAGTTTGCTAATGTTCACAGCAGGTTAATTCAGTCATCGCTGTGTTGGAATGAAGTCTGGATGTGGTGCTCTCCTGCTTTTATAGGGGCAAAAATCATGACATAGTGAACTCAGTGCTCACAGTGACATCACTACTAAAATTCAGACCCATCCAAACTCAGTGCAACAAATGTAACACCTTCAAAATGTGCATGAAATAATTTAACTTCTCTGAAGGGTGGATGTTGGAGGAGAATATCAGTAACTTCCTGCTGGATCCTGGTTGACCTGTTCTCCTTGATATTACGTGGTGTTGCATTTATTTGCATCTTCTGAAAGACTATTTCAGATTAAAATGAGGAAAAACTGCTTTCATCTCAGTTTACTTAAACAAGCTCCTCATTGAAGTTTTCCAACCAGTAACACTAAAGATTAAAAGTAGTAGATTTAAGCTTTAACGAGCCGTGTTCAGTTCAGTTTAGCACTGAAGCCTTTCTTTCTTGTTCACTCTTGGTGCATTTTTTGATTTCTGGGAGATAAGATGACATTCCTGATTTGAATCCTGCCTACGTAGCTCTTATTAACAGGTTGGGTTTGTTTTGTCCAGTTCAGAAAACAGCCTTTATTCAGTACAACATAAACCTGAAAGCAGCTTAAACTGCAACAGCTCCTCAAGGACTTTTGTTTGTTGTGTTTTTTTTTTTGCGAACATGCTAGAAAGAAATGTTCTTTAGCTCCGCCCACTTAGGTTTAACTCAACCACAGGCACTATTCCTGGCTGACGAGCAGCCCTGCCTCTGAGAGATCTGTGGAACTGAAACTCCAGTCTGCTCTTCAGGACAGCTCAGTTTTATCAGCTGCTTCAGCGTGATGGCCCCCTCCCACCTCGGAGCCGCCGTGTGCTAACAACGTCCTCCGGTTGTAGTGGTGGTGGCCCTTCATGATGCCCGAGTTGTTGTTCTCGTTGAGGATTTGCTTTTGCTTCTGCCGGTTGAGCGACTGCACCAGGCCGAGCACCACGGCCGCCAGCGAGTACTGGCCGGTGATTTTGCGGGGCTGCAGGATGAGCGGGTTGGGCTGCACGCGGCCCAGCAAGAAGTGCGTTCGGATCTTGCCCTCCTGCTCGCTGATGCCCTTCACGTAGATCTCGCCGCGGTACTCGAAAGCGAAGCCGCGCTCCTTCAGGATCAGGTAGGTCTCCTCGGGAACCTGGATCTTGCCGCTCACGCCGGTGCTGTCCATCCGGCTGGCCAGATTCACCGTCTTCCCCCAGATGTCGTACTGAGGCTTCTTGGCACCGATCACGCCTGCCACCACCGAGCCATGAGTCATACCTGCCAAAAACACACAGGACCAGCTGTTAGGGGCTGATAACCAATCTGGAGGTGCTAAAAACTGCAGTTCCTTAACCCTTTCAAGCCGGTGGGAGCAGGCACGCCCTGTTTTGCATAACTATTTTTAAATCCCGGTAGCTCTGCAACCACGTGAGCTAGCACAATAACTTTTTTTGCATATGAAACCGGAAGAGTTGTACTTACATCTTATGCCCTCAGCTCGGTCACAGTTTCCTTCCACATATAACTTTGCAAAAACTGCATAAGAAGCGCTTGCAGCAACAAAAACACAATATCCAGAAACACGCTTTGCCGATCCGATCAGCTGTTTGTAACACTTCCTACATCCATCACCACAAACGATCGCATGTCCTCCATGTCCTGCCCGAAACCGGAAGTGACGTCATTTTCACGGAAATGTAGTTTTTTACCATCAGGGCCTCATGAGCCTATACTGGTGTTTTTAAAAGTTATGTTTGACTTTATGACTTTCTGAGTCGTTTCTGGGATGCTTAGGACTCATATTGCACTGCTGGAAATAGTTTATTTTGATGCATATGCTGCTTTTTTGCAAATTTGCACTATAATATTTATTTTTGTTTTTTCTGCAGTGTATAAAAATTGGTGTATTTCAAAAATAAAACTATGAAGACACCTAAAATAAATTTCCTGTGGTGGGAAACTATTTTGTGCAACTTTTTTGTATTTACAGTTTTGAGGGATAAGCCTCTTAAATTTCTCTAACTAGAAATATATGTTAAAAAAACAAAAACGATTTTCAATTTTTTTGTAGTTTATTGCACTTTTTTGCAATTTATGTAATTACTATGCACTTAATGCAGACATATTATTAAAATTTAGGCTGTAATGGTTGTATTGATGTATAGCAACTTGAAATGCTCCCAAAAATGGCTCCACAGCATGTAAAAATATAATATAAGCTCTGGCGGACTTGGTTCTATGGTAGGTCTTAAAGGGTTAGAAGGCCACTTGAGACTCCAAAAGTCAGTGAATCTCCAACTAAACATCCAGCTGTGCGTTTATTGTTTTTTCATTTTATTTTGCACTGATTAGCATCTGACTCTTTGTGTACTTGTTGTTCTGCACTTAAGGACTGAAAGAACCTGAAGAAGTCTGCCGTGGCAATCTGCACTCCTCGATGTTGAGTTTGCCTTAAGACAGCTGATCTTTGCTTTTTATTGTCAGAAAGTTTATGAAGTCATTTGAAAAACAAGGTAAAACTAAGCACACCCCTGCTGCTTCTACAGGAAACAATTCAACCAGTTGCTTTTTCTCAGTTTCATGGATTTCAGGTTGATGCAGTGACACACTGAGAACATTATTTCTGTGCTGCAGCCACATTAAAAGGTAAAAATGCTTTTTCTTTGCTACTACCCACATGTCCTCACACAGCGTTCTGGTGTTTGTCAGTCCACTCCACTCTGAGTGTTTAGACTGAGATGATCTCCACAAAATGTTACTCTTTACTCTTTCGTCATCAAAGCTCTTACCGATCCTCAGCTCAAAGTTGTTGAAGGAGTGCTTGTTAATCTCTTGGATGCTCTCGTTGAGGGCGATGGCGAAGTCTGCCAACGCACACAGGTGACCCCATTTATCTTCACATTGCTGTGGGAGTGAGAGCAGAAGGGTCTGAGTCAGCTGAACATCAGGACCAGCTGGAGGCGCATCAGAAAACTCTTTTCACTGCCGTGGATACTGAAGCCTTCACTCGAGGTTTTAGACGATCTAATGCTTTCACTCGAACAGATGCGACTGGCTGGGATCTGTCATTATTTTTATTTATTCGTTTAATTACTTCCACACAGCCTGAAAAGTCCTCTGATATTTTCTAGTACTTCTGCCTCAAAATACTAAATTACAAGAAGCAAAATAGTTCACATGTGGTGCTGACTCCAGCCATGCTGCAAAACTTTGATCAAACAACCAATTTTCAGCAAAGTTACACTTAACTAGCTAACAGATGGCGCTCTTAGTGTGAGGATCCTAACCAGCATGTTTGGAGAAATGAAACGGCAGAATGTTAGAAATCAGATTCATTAAATGTTCGTAGCGATGTCTCAGTGTTTTGAGAAATTATTTTTAAAACCACTTAATTACCTTTTATTTTCATTTAATGTATACAAATTATTTTGTTTATGTAAAGTAAAGAAAACAGCCGACCCCAAAGGTCTCACCTGCTTCTCAGGCGACAGACCAGAGACAGCCATGTAGGTGCTGCCAATCGTCTTGATCTTCTCGATGTCCTGAAATCGGTCTTCACCCAGCAGCTGTAAAGTCAGAGAGACACTTTGAACATTTGTGTTTGCTTTCTTGTTGCAAATATTTTACTTCCGAAGCCACAACAAGTGAAGAAGCTCCCGCTCTGTTAATCCTTCCATCTGCCACCGCCTGTCATGGATAATGGAGTTTGGGCTCCGTGATGTTTTCTCTCCCAGGAACCTTTTTAAATTGAATTAAAAAACTGAACTGAACATCGCTGTGTTTCTGCTTTGGCACTATGTGAAGATAAGTTGAGTAAATTACCAACAGCTATTTCCTCCTCACTCTGTCAGCCTCTGTCTTTGTCAGAGCTGCTCTTGGCTGGTAAACACACAAATCCTCAGCAGGCAGCATTTCATCAAAGTCGATACCTGTTCCAGCTTTCTCATTTTGTTTTTCCATGCCACTCTACTATCTGGCAAGTAGCAGTGTTTGTTTGCATATTGCAATGCTAAATAAAACCACAAATTACAACAAGATTTGAGACACCAAACATGAAATGCTCTCCACAGACACAGCGGTTAAAACAAGAATAAACGTACTGGCGTTATGTATTTAAAACACAAAATATGAGGAACTGTATTTTGTTACAGTTGCTGTTTAAATAGGTGATGATTAGAATTTAGTTACTTTGTTGAAATCAATGGATTCCACAGCGGTCTTTTCCTGTTTCATATATCAGGCTATCCCCTCTCTAATTTTGTTAATTCCATGCATTACCAGAAACCCAAACAAAACACACAATAAGAGGCTCTAATGTAAACGTCCTGTTAATGTTGGTGGCGTCAGTTACACAGTGGACCCAGAGCCAGCAGGAATGCTTTTCTTACTTGGAAATTCTGACGCCACTTCACTTTTAACCTCCTAGGACCTGCGTCCACATATGTGGACGTCACATTTTGGGTTATTTAGACCAAAATACTTAATTTTGCTCTACAAGGGCCTGATATCCACCTACGAGGACATTATACTGCTACTGTTCTATCAAATTTTTAAATGAATAGCCTCATATGTGGCTCTCATTTTTCTTAAAAACAAAAATAAGGTAAAAAAAAAATCTGGTAATTCTTTGTTTCTACATTCATCGGGCCCCAATTTGCCCAAATATCATAGAGAAATTAAAAATGCATGCTGTGGAAGAGTTCGGGTCTTAGGAGGTTAAAGAAGAAAGGGAAATCTGACCGTAAAATGCAAACTCTGTTTGCCAGCAACCAAGCTGCTCTCAGTGTCAAAAGACTTCACCTCCAACCTAAAGAAACATCTGGAAATAAGTTCTTTTTTAAAAACTAACGTTAGCCTACTGCAGCTACTTTGTTTTAGTTGTGGTAGCTACCTGGGTTATGTGCCACTTCAGTATCTTCAATGTACTATGATGTACTAGACCAGCGGTCTCCAACCTTTTTTGCGCCACGGACCGGTTTATGCCCGGCAATGTTTTCACGGACCGGCCTTTAAGGTGTCGCGGATAAACACAACAAAATAAAACTAGTACCGAAAAAAAGAAAATTTATTCATAACACACGTGAAAAGACCCAGGAAAACCGAGTTAACGTTAAAAACGATAACAAAATAACGCTGAAAACCGATAAAAACCCTGAAAACCATTTTCAACATTTCACACCTGAGCCTCAACTCTCGCGGCCCGGTACCAAACGACTCACGGACCGAGGTCCGAGGCCCGGGGTTGGGGACCGCTGTACTAGACTGCAGACTGTTAGACTTGATGGTTAGCATTAACAACCTGCTAGCTGCAAACAATCATGTGCAGTTCTGAAAGCAGTCTATGAACTAACCTCAGCTAACGCCAGCTAGCAATGTTAGCTTGGTGGTGAGTTGCCTTCAGTAATAGTAATAAATCACACAGCAATATTACATTCATGTAGTTGTAAAAAGCATGATACTGTACCAAGTAATCAAAAGTATTCAGAATACGTTACATTGAGTAACTTAATAGAATACATGATGAACTACATTTTGGGCGTGGAAAACATTTTAAAACTAACCTTCCCAACACTGGATATGGATAATTTATCACTATGAATTTGGGTGTGTCTGGGAGATGATTCAGGTAAGCATTTGTACTGCTCAGAGCCAAGAGAGTTAAAATGGATGATATGTCACTGGAGTTGGTTGTAACTTGTTTGCTTTGCCTTATAAGAAAAATCTCTGGATATATGACGTAATAAGCCAAAAAAAAGCTTACATCAATCCAAATCTGACTTTATTTCTTTTCTGAAAGCTTCCTTGTTGTGGTTGTCTAATCAGAGTTTAACCAACCAGTGTGCACAGAAGTATCTAAAGCAGGGAAAATGAAAACAGTCTAAAGATTAAGCTGATTAAGATTCTGATGGTGGGAACACACAAGTTCCTGTGGATGGAAACAGCGGAAAAGAACAAAAACAAAAATGTGGAGTTGCTTCTTGCTCAGTTTTCCCGACATGACAGCAAACAAAGAGGTTCTCTTTGCAGTCAGCTGATATAAAACTATCATCGTTTTTATAGGAATCTGTTTCTTTTAAACCACAACTCATCGTTGTATCATTGTCTGCTGTGGAAAACAATCAGACTGATGCATAAATCTTACTCACTTCTTTGCTAATTGTCCCCTAAAACGAAGCCATTTATTCTGATCTTGTCATCTGCAGTGAGAGCCCCTCTGCCGTGGGCTCATACTGCAAGGTCTGTTCTTGTTTTGGGGGAAAGTGAGTGAGGATTGTGGCCCGAGGCAGCAGAGAGCGCAGCTGGTGTCTGCCTGTCTCTGCTCTTATTAGGAGACTTTGACATTTTCTGTCAGAGACATCGGTTCAGAGGCTCGATCGGGGCCACGAGTTCCTGTAGACTTCAACTCTGTCCACAGGGAACCAAAAAGTGCAAAGTTTTGTGAAACTTCTGCAAGCATGCTAACTCACAGTGAATCTGACGCATGGAGACTTATTGAGCAGCTCTTTTATCAACTGGTTTCTTCTCATTTGAAGGTTCCTTCTTGCTGTTGCAACAAGGTAACTGTAGAAACAGTTACCTTGTTGCAACAGGAAGAAACAGTTACCTTCTTGCTGTTGCAACAAGGTAACTGTAGAAACAGTTACCTTGTTGCAACAGCAAGAAGGTAACTGTTTCTACAGTTACCTTGTTGCAACAGGAAGAAACAGTTACCTTGTTGCAACAGGAAGAAACAGTTACCTTCTTGCTGTTGCAACAAGGTAACTGTTTCTACAGTTCTGCTTTGGTGGATCAGTCGCAGTAATTCTGTACTTCAGCCTGTTTTGAACTCGTGTAGAAAGTCTGGAGCAGCTGCCACGGAAGCTTATAAATCCTCCCTGTATCATGAAAGCTAAATCAATACAGGATGAGAGCTAATATCTGGGTTCATATCAGTGGAAGCTTTTGTGTATGTGGTGTTTATTTCTGTCTGAAATCAGTGCTTGTTGATAACCTGTGCACGTGTGTGAGTGTGCTCGTTGTTTCTGGCTTCGGATTAACCCGCTGTGAAGTGATCTGCTTTTCATGAAAAACAGAAGATGCTGACATCAGAGACGGTCCTCTGCATGTTTAAAATGTTTGTCTTGAAAATCTGCAGTCTCACCTCATCAAAGTCAGCGATGATTTCATTGAGGAGCCTCAGGCACTCGACTCCTTGGTTGTTCATCTCGGTCTGGGAGTAGAAGTCAGCAAAGCCTGGGATGGAGGCAAACATCACGCCCACGGCGTCGTAGGACTGCGAGTACAGCTCCTGTGGGTAAACACGTCATGAGTGAGCTCACGGTGTCACGGTTTCTTGACTCACAAACAAGATAACTTCATTCAGTCACTTGTTTTGTGTCTCTATGGATACTGCAGAACCAAGCATTGGTGAATTTGGCCGCATTCAAACAAGCGTCTGGCTGACAGCTGACATTATAGCAGCAGGTCGATCATTGCTTTACTCTCCAGAGAACTGAGTGAAACTTTACACAAGACAAATGTGACACTGCCCCACTGTCATCCCCTCTGAATTTCTTCCAGTAAATGAAAACAGAAATTAAACTTTGGCGTTGGGCTCTCCACTTGTAAGGGAAGACACTAACAGAGAGCTGTAATAGAACAGACTGTGCTCCGGGTTATCGTCCGCTTTTTAGCTCTCTCATGAACACTTTAGTTAAAGTTCAAGCTGAGAGGCAGAAACATCAGGAGAGAAGGAGTCACAGAAAGAACAGAACAGGCATCAGTGACGACTAGGGATGGGTATCGTTTAGGTTTTATCCGATACCGGTGCCAAACCGGTACTTTTGAAACGGTGTCGGTGCTCAAACCGGTGCTTAAAGAATGGAGAACACAAAATTGGTCCAAAAACCTCTCATGTTCAGCTGTTTTTTTGTAAAAAGATAACAATGTTAGCCTTTTCTGCAGCTATGGGGCATATATGGTATCACTCTTGGCTGGAAGCAGCTTAAACAATGGAAAAAACACAAACTTTGTCCAAAAACCTCTCATGTTTAACTGTTTTCCACTTTTTCTTTGGTCATTTTAGCCTTTTTGTCCAGGGTGAAGGGAGTATCTGCCATCAAACAAGAAGACAGCTGCATGTAGCTATGATGATGTTTGCTAGTTCACCTTACATGCATTAATGTAATAACGTGGTTAGCCTACTCAACGTAAATTACACACGAACAACATTAAGCTACTCACGCAGAGAAGAACGGCTGCTGCTGCATCATCATCCTCATCATTTCTGCTACACTGGCAGGGCTAGGGGCCAGGACTCTCCTCTTCGGGTTTTTGGGGGATGTTGCTAACTCCGGGTCCGATAACAGGCACCACACCCGCAGTAGATGTGCTCGGTGTGAGGTCTCGCAGCAAGCTATCAAATACGGCGCATTTTTCGGCTTTTAAAAAAAACGCTATGCGTCGCCAGGTGTTTCATCAGATTTGAGGTGTTACCTCCTTTGACAGTATCACAGTATCAGCTTAAAGCACTTGTTGCAGCTGCTGAGTTTGCATCTTTTGCTGTGAAGTACAGCCAGACTTTGACCGCTTCGCCTTGGGCATTTTTAATCTGTAGCTCTGCTCTAAAAGAACGTACGTACCTGGACCCGCCTACTATCCTCGGAAACGTAAAATGATTGGCTAGAATCTAAAGTGTATCACAGCTCAGGAAAATAAAGCACCGAAATGTGCGCTGCTTTTCAGTCTGGTTACTACCGTTTATGTCAGAACCGGTGCCATCATGGCACCGGATACCGGTACCCATCCCTAGTGACGACAGATATGACAGCGACAAAGTCAAAGGGACTGAGGGGAGGTTGGTTGCAAAGTGGCTTGCAGAGGCAAAAGCAAGGTGTAGTTTAGATAGTGTGACATGTGCAATATTTTCCTATGAAGATAACGACTCATCAGCTGATTTGAACCAGCTTGATCTGTGTGGTTTGTGGAGCTGAAAAATTGCAGTCACTTGACAGTAGATGGTGATGTTCTGGAGGCCTCAGTTCCTCCTGGATTGTCTTGGACCATCAAAATAAACTAAGAGGATACACGTCATATAAAACTTGTGCCGTTGTTTGAATGGATGATGTTGGATTATGACACTTTCTCAGATCTGCACTGTGTTGGTGAGTGCTCTCCAATAAAGCCTTTCTATGTTTCCACAGAGCAGCTGTCAGCTGTAGTCAATCATATCCCTGACAGGAAGTTTGGAGGTAAAACCCTTTTCGGA
Organism: Neolamprologus brichardi; assembly: GCF_056152115.1. Lineage (NCBI taxonomy): Eukaryota > Metazoa > Chordata > Actinopteri > Cichliformes > Cichlidae > Neolamprologus > Neolamprologus brichardi. Next base: position 4,540,690 of record NC_142121.1, on the reverse strand, counting down.
GCTTTCAGCATCAATGAATTAATAATCAAAGTGGATGAATTTGGGCGTGTTTGTTTGAAGAAAAAACGATTTAAAACAAAAAGCCCGCAGCAGTCATTACCTTACAGTTTTGTGCATTACCCAGTCTTCATCACTAGGGGGCACTGTTGATACGTGACCGGGCGGGAGGCGTGCTGACGTGCAGTAGCATGTCCAACATTGCTCTTTGTGCTATTATGGAGACATTTTAATGATGAGCTAGAAAACATAACGTCTGTCCAGAGTTCAACATTTGGAGGTAATAATTCAGGAGAAGCTGGGTGACTCTCTCTGTCTGTTATCATTTTAATGTAATTACACACTTATAAAAATAAGCCTTTGACTTTATTGCGAAATCATACAAGCTTAATGAGCTCAGTCAAATGTCAGCGCCTTCAAAGTGGAACTCAGTAAAAGTCGAACTAATTTAATTGCTCGGTTATTCCCGGTGCCTTTTCAGGCCAGCTGGAGCTCCGAGGTTTATTTGGGCTTCACTTTTTCCAAACTAAGCCTCCTTAACATACTTCAGGAGGAGTTTTCTAATACTAAATAGAAAGATGGGTGACTAAAGGCAGTAATGCTCCACCATCAATACTCCTCATCACATCCAATTAAGTATTCAGTTCACTTTAGTACTTAAATTGGATCATGCATCTGTGATCTAAAGAAAAACAGATCTTTCTCATCCCATTGAGCAAATTTTTAATTAGATTAAATAAAGAAATAAAAATCGTGATAAGGGTTAAGAATAATAAAATGTATGAGAGCTAAACTGGAATGTAAAACACAAACGCAGAGCACAGGGCTACACTGCTGAGGATGATGCTCACGGGCTGTGACAGCAGCTCTGACATCATATTTTATACTGTGCATCTCTGGCCGTTTACAGAGGTTTGGGTGATGCACGTACATCATAATGTTTTGGATTAGAATAACCTATATTTAGCCAAGTTATGTCAAACCCTGAAGAAATGAAATTTAATTATTTCAGCACAACATGTACATTTCAGCGGGGTGTACTGTGCAGCCAGAGCCGGGCTTTCTTTAGCTTTTTTAACAATCCCTGAAACCCCAGGCAGAGATGGTGGCGATCATATAGCTGGGGGGCAATGTTTGCATCATTTCTGTCTCCGATGGAGAGCACTGCCTCAGTAAATCATTCAATCATGTAGATTTACAAGTTGATATCTTTCACTTCATCCTCACTGTGCTCTCAGTGCTGTTTACTTCTAAACTTTACAGCATTCACGCCTGACGCTGTATTCTCGGCGGACACTCACGTTGAGCCCAACATATTCATGTCTGGCTTTAGCGGTGACCATCAGTGTTATGCATTTTGATTTGTCCCTTTCCTGATGCTGCAGTCATCATTTACTTTGAATTGTGCTAAAAATAAAAATAACATATCAAACGACTTGCTGTGGGTTCGTGTATGCATTTAGCATTGCACCATCACTCTCTCATACAAATATGGCGACTTATGCCTCCAAAGTACAGACGAAAAACCCCCAAATAAAAATGTTAACATTGATTTAAAGCAGAGAGAGGTTGCGTCTATCTACAGTTTGTTGTTTGATTATCTCATCGTGATGATCAGCTACAGCTTAGAATCAAGGTGCTCGAGCTATAGATCTGATGTTGATCCCAAACTGTCTTTTATGAGTCACTGAAGTCAGATGCAGTAGTTTCTGAGATTACCGCGGAAAGGCCTCCAGGCAAAAGACTTTCAAGCACTAAGAACTCGGAGGGCAGCGCGCGGTTAGCCGCGGTTTAGGACGAGTGCTGGCTGCCCTGGCACTGATGCAGCATGTCTGCTGCCATGATGACATTAAAACATGGGGGAGGTGTCAGGAACTTTTAGTCTAAAAACAGGGGCAGAGATGTTATTTAAGACTAGGGCTGCCACAAACGATTATTTTGATAGTCGACTAGTCACCGATTATTTTTGCGATTAGTCGACTAATCAGATCATCATCCATTGGACATAAAACGTACAGCTTATTGCACCAGCAGCTTCTGCTCTTATATAACTATCATTAGCTTACAGCTTTAAGTGTTTAAGGTATGTGCTAACTAAAAATAAAGACAAGCTGATAGTTTATTAAATTTTAATGAAATTTGCAGATTGTTTTGGTGAAGTTTAATAAACTCCTCGCTATCTAAAATATAACAGGACACCGGAGTAAATTCTCGAGCATCTCACACTTCTGATAATCAGCTGTCTGCTTGATGTTTATTCAGCTGTGTAAAAACTATAACTTTAATCTCAGCCAAACTGATTTACTCATGAACAAATAAAATACAAAAAAAAAGCCAAACAATAACATTGTTAAGTTATCTAAGTGACTTATATATCATGTTTAACCTGAGTAGCGAAAGACGGCGGTAGGTTTGACAACGATTTGCCGGGAGTCCGGTGTTCTCACGGCTCTAGTTAGCCTAGCCCCCGGCTAGCTATCGAGCTAGTAGGTAACAGACGTCTCCGAAAACGTCGGAGCGCTTTTGAAAATATGTGGTGTCTTGATAAACTGAGCAGATATTTGAGGTTTACACAGCTACATTCTCGCCTGAAAATATGTTAAAAGTTTTTTTTGTCACCCAGAAAGAATAATAAGAGTAATATTAAAGCTAACCAGCTAACTAGCCGCCATTGTTGGAAACTGAGCAGGGCCGCGCTATGAATTCTGAGACACAGCTTCTTCTTCTTCTTCTTCTTCTTCGGGGTTTAACGGCAGCTGGCATCCTTGTACATGCAGTGCTGCCATCTTCTGTTTCAGTCCGTTATTACACTCTTAAATCCTACTACTTATTCCTGCGTCTTTTGTGATCTTACAAAGCTTCAAACGACCCATCGACTATTAAATTAGTCGTTGACGATTTTAATGGTCGACGTAATCGTGACTAGTCGACTAATCGTGGCAGCCCTATTTAAGACCATCATTTTCTTCTACTCTTTTTCCTTTGCCAAAAATATTTGGATCAACCGATCAGTTAGCTTGATGCACAAGTGTCTGTAACGAACAAGAGTCTATGAAAGCACCGTTAGCATGACAGTGGTAGTGTTGAAGCAGCAAACCTTTGTTTCTACAGATATGTTTTTCTGTCTTTCCTTGAAGTCACATTTATTCATTTTTCCACTTCCACTTACTCACTTTCCACTCCATTTTCCACTTGGGTCATTATGAAATTTGGCGTGAGTTTAATGTTCCTACGCTGATGTTCAAAAATCATAATTTGCATGACAGCTCTCAGTGTGTTTCCAGCCACTCTGCTTCCAAACACTTTGTTGCATTTCAATCATTCACTTCAACTTTGCTTTGGGATCCTTTTTGGTTCTATATGATTTTCCTCTAAATGTTTCAAAATAAAAGCCTTACTAGAAGACGAAGAAGAATTCAGAAATGATCCATAAATCGATGAGAATAAGAAACTAAAAATGTGGCGTCAAAATAAAAACTTGACTGAAGCTGTTACTGAACAACAGTTTAACAGATTAAATTCTGCTGAAGTGCCATTTAGTAAGCGACTGACACACTCAGGAGTAAAACCTTCAAAACAACGAAGCTACCAGGTGGAATAAATGATGCTGAGTTTTAATTGATTCCAAAGATCATCAAAACCTCCTCAGGGGTGTGGGAGCCTATTAATAACCCAGTGCTCTGGTATCCAAATCACAGAACAACAAACATCCTGATTAATAATGCAACAAGTGATTAGAAGTCAAACTATTCTAATGGATGCATTTTTAATCGTGTCCTTTTTAATTAGAAGCAGAATGATATCGGCTCTCCTGACATTCATAATTCATAGGTTGCTCGACCTTTGTTTGGAAGGCAAAGGAACATTGGAGATTTGATAATCAAGGAGGCAAGAGAGGACAATACAGCAATTTGAAAGGACTAGTGATAACGGGTGTGTTCGCGGACCAGTGGCATCAGGTATTACTGAGCTGGTGAAGGAGAGCGACAAAGAATGGACGACTGGAAGAAAAACAGCATCAAGAAGCTGTTTTGTTGTCACCTCTTCCTGCACTTTAAGTAAAAACACCGATAACCTTAACGTAATAATCTCTGATCGATATATCAACACGGTGGCTTTATCATAAGGGATAGTGTTCAAGTTAAAAAGTGTCAAAGGGAAAAGGAAGGGATTGCGCTGTTTCAGCTCAAACTTTTTCAGTATCTACAAATTAGACATTTATGCGTGGGTCTATCCCCGATGTTAACGCTAAACCTAAAAATCATATTCTCTGTTATCTTTTTTGGTCAACCAACTTCTAAACATCTGATTTCCCGGTTCGCCAAAGTTTTTGTTATTCCGGTTAACCCTTTAAAGCCGGTCAGAGCAGCACGCTCTGTTTTGCGTAACTATTTTTAAATCCCGGTAGCTCTGCAACCACGTGAGCTAGCGCAATAATTTTTTTTGCATATGAAACCGGAGGAGTTGTACTTACATCTTATGCCATCAGCTTGTCCTCGGTCACAGTTTCCTTCCACATATAGTTTTGCAAATACTGCATAAAAAGCGCTTGCAGCAACAAAAACATAATATTCCAGAAACACGCTTTGCCGATCCGATCAGCTGTTCATAACACTTCCTACGTTGGATTAGACGGCAGCGCGAACTTTTGCATGTCCTCCATGACCTGCCCGAAACCGAAAGTGACGTCATTTTCGCGGAAATGTAGTTTTTTACCATCAGGGCCTCATGAGCCTATACTGGTGTTTTTAAAAGTTATCTTTGACTTTATGACTTTCTGTGTGGTTTCTGGGATGCTTAGGACTCATATTGCACTGCTGGAAATAGTTTATTTTGATGCATATGCTGCTTTTTTGCAAATTTGCATCATATTTATTTTCGTTTTTCCTGCAGTGTATAAAAATTGGTGTATTTCAAAAATAAAAATATGAAGACACTCAAAATAAATTTCCTGTGGTGGGAAACTATTTTGTGCAACTTTTTTGTATTTACAGTTTTGAGGGATAAGCCTCTTAAATTTCTCTAACTAGAAATATATGTTAAAAAACACAAAAACGATTTTCAATGTTTTTGTAGTTTATTGCACATTTTTGCACTTTATGTAATTACTATGCACTTAATGCAGACATATTATTAAAATTTGGGCTATAATGGTTGTATTGATGTATAGCAACTTGAAATGCTCCCAAAAATGGCTCCACAGCATGTAAAAATATAATATAAGCTCTGGCGACTTGGTTCTATGGTAGGTCTTAAAGGGTTAATGCCAACCGTCTAAGGGAGGCCTGGGCCAGTGAACTGGGTTCTTCAATTTCACATGCAACTAGACTGCACCCTGGCCACCTTTGGCTCCTCTGATAGGCTACTTCCATCTCACCAAAGGAAACACGGGGATAGGGACGATTGCTGCAAAGAGGCAAATCTTACAAGAATGGAAATCCTTGTTCCAAAAAGATTCGTTGCTGCGAAGGGAAGTCTCTGAGCAGTTCTCAGGGCATCTGGAAACCTCTCCTGGACTTGCAAGATGGGCCATAATCTGGAGAATTTCTTCCTGCCACTGTATGCTTGATGTCTGCTTATCAAGGTAATTTTTGCTATTAATCCTTTATATAACATCTCTCCACCCATTGATTGTCTTTCTTTGTGTGTATTTGATTCTTTGTATAAAATAAGGAATAAGGAACACTGAAATGCTTTGCTCTGGCCCAGAGCTGATTAACAACATTCAGGTAGAACAGTTAGTTTAAGGACTGAACTCAGACTTTTTAATCAACACAAGGATTTGATTTCATTTGTTCTGCACAGCTGATGATCACTTCCAAGAAAAATGAAGCCAACAATGGAGTCCCAAAAGCTACAGTTCCTCCTGTGGCCACTCAAATGGTAAATGGACTGATTCTTATAGAGCCCTTTTCTACTCTCCTAGAGTACTCAACGCATATACAACATGCCACATTCACACAAGAACTGTCTTCTATCATTCACACACATTCACACTCCGATGGATGCATCGCAGAGCAACTTGGGGTTGAGGATATTTGGCATGCAGACTAGGGGATCCAGGGATTGAACCACCAACCTTCCAATCAGCAGCTGACTCTATCACTAACTCGACCTCCTGAGCTACAGCAACCCCATTTAAAGCTGGCTTTATTTTGCCCAACATGTTTACAGCCCGATACAGTAAAAAAACCCAAAAAACCCCAATGATCTCTTTGGATAGTTTCCCCTTTCATAATAACTGTGATGATGGTTTATTATTTATAACTCATCCAATTGTCCAGATGTGTGCAGCTGTACCCGCTCACTGCTGTTGGTGCTTTTTGGAGGATTTTTCATAACTAATGTTGAGTTGTTTTTTGCTACAGACCATGTGGCAGGTTTGTGCTTTTGTTTCAGTGACTGAAATTCTATTGTTTTATTAGACTGTCACTTATTATTAACCTCTGTCTCTCTTCCACAGCATGTCTTTTATCCTGTCTTCCTTCTCTCACCCCAACCAATCACAGCAGATGGCCCCGCCCCTCCCTGAGCCTGGTTCTGCTGGAGGTTTCTTCCTGTTAAAAGGGAGTTTTTCCTTCCCACTGTCGCCAAAGTGCTTGTTCATAGGGGGTCATATGATTGTTGGGTTTTTCTCTGTATCTATGAAGCGCCTTGAGGCGACTTTTGTTGTGATTTGGCGCTATATAAATAAAATTGAATTGAATTGAATTGAAATTGAATTATGTATCACTAATTTCCTAATAAATAAGTTTGTGTTTGTGTGAGAACCAATTCATGATCAAATGAAATTACAAATTACAGCCTCTACAGCTAAATTTCTCCTTTGTGATGATGCAGTGATCTTTAACTCACCTGTTTGGATTTTGTGAAAGTTTAAAGTAAGCAGCGTGGCCTCTTTGACAGGCCTGCAGACAGCAGCTGCTGCAGCTGCACTGAAAGTCACTGAAAGCATTTTTACTGGCATTATCTTTCTAATCATACGACCTGCTGTGTGATACAAATCTTGAGTTAAATTCTATTAGTTTGTTACTAACGAGTATTTAGTGGTAAGTCTGAGTGTAAATTTGTGCTCTCCTTTTATCTTCCCTTGGGGACAATTAAAAGCACCAGAAGAAGAGCGGCAGCGATAAGGTGAACAAAAAGTGACTTTGAAAAGTTTAATTCTCTGCAGAGTTGGGGCAGCTGAGTCACCGCTGTGCCAGAGACACAAATCAATGTGTGCTGACAGACAGACAACATGTTATTAAAATCAAATCGAATGCATGGGTTGGAAAAAAAGGGTCTCCGAAGATTTCCGGCTGAATGAACCGCCCCACCAATTCTCACTTTGTAAAGTCTTTGAAAAGCAATTACACTGCCTTTTCTTTCCTCTGCAGGCAGCAAGACCGAGACTCGGCGAACGAACCGTAATGAACACAGGGGACTCATTTTTCAGCAGGTCTGTGGTGAAAAAAATGAGGCGAAGCGTGCAAAGGAGGCGCTGCTTTATAAAACCACTAAATATTGAGTCAGTCCAATGTTCAGATGTGACCTATCGTTTGCTGACAGGTTACTGAAAACATTAATCTTTCGAGTTGTCAGTGGCCTAAAAAACAACCTGTGTCTACTTCATCATTCCTGAAGGTAATAACAGGCTGTGATTCACAAATGCTAGCTGAGAGAACTGAGATCTGGAAATGGGACTTTACTCTGAATCAAGATTTCGACTTTATTTTGAAGAGAAGAATAAAATTTGACAACAATACAATGAACCAAAACGTCTGCTGCAAGCATCCACCCTGCAATCAGATTCAGCCTTGACTAGGGATGCACCGATACCGATACCGGTATCGGGTATCGGCCTCGATACCATATTTTCTAAAGTACTCGTACTCGTTAAAAGTCCCCCGATACCGGGGACCGATACCACGGTCTGAGACCTGTCTATGTTTGAGCGGCATGTAAGGGGTTAATCACAGGCGCCGAGTGCCCGCCCCCAGGTGCCGAGTGCCCGCCCCCAGGCCCCGGCTGCAGCTCAGAGCTGAGAGAAGGCGAGGCGAGATGCGAAAACAAAGGCGGACTGCAAATTGTGCTCAGCGAAATTGTCCAGAGGAGGCTCTAAAGGTAGCGCATTTAACACAAGTAATTTAATCAAGCACCAAAATCCCAACACGACAACGAGTACAAAGAGTTTACCCACGCTTATTTACCCACGCTTATTAGCACAGAGGAGCATAGCTGATGCTACAGCAGTGGGACGGACAACAGTTGGGCATTTTAAACACTCCGCCTTAGCCTACTCCCGCCTCGAGGACATTCAGGGACAGCTCAACCAGCCAATAAAGAGACTGCAGCAGGACGTACAGACGCGCTGGAACAGCACGTATTACCTGCTCCAGTCCCTCATTGAGCAAAAGCGAGTGCTGGGCGTGTCCGAGCACGAACTCCCTGACTATCTCACCGCTCACCAATGGGCTCTTATGGAGACGCCTGTTGCCATCCTCGCCCCCTTTGAGGAACTAACTAAAAAAGTGAGCAGCTACGACGCACTAGCCTCTGATGTCATCCCAGCTGTGACTGTGCTAGTGAGACTTCTAAACAGAGAAACAGACGAACAAATTTAAAATTAAATTTTGTTTTTTATAATTATTTATTCTGTAATATGTTGCATACAACATGCTTTTCATTTTAAATAAATGTTCTTAATTCCAAACTAGTCCCTTGTTTGTTTTTTGTTAAATTATAGGACTAAAGCTGTTACCTGCAAATTTAAATCATGTTTTTATTAAGTACTCGGTATTGGCGAGTACTGAAATGCAAGTACTCGTACTCGTTTCCAAAAAAGTGGTATTGGTGCATCCCTAGCCTTGACCCACTGCATCCTAATAACTGTAACGGTGCAGTTATATTAAGAAATTATAACTTATTTTAAGTGAGACCACTTTTAGTTTGAATCCCCCAAATATGTTGTTAATATAACATGAGAAAGAGGAACAGGAAAAAAACATAGTGTATATAAAAGACAGACGTCGTGTCTGTATGACTGCTCTGACTGCAAAAACAAAGTGCCCGTCAAGAGCTTAGATCTGTGACCAGAGCACCCACTCACAGGAAGCCACAGTCACACAGGGCTACAGACTGGGCGCTTATCCCTCTGGCGATTTGTTGCTAGCGTATTCCTAGACACCAACCAGCTAGCCAGTGAAAATTTGATTACCGTTATTCAGCAGTTGCTGATATCACAAAGGTTTTGGTTTACTGGAGGCCTCTCAATTTTTCATATTTCAATTTGATGTGTATTTGTGACGAAATGACTCAAAGAACTTTTCCCCACCTCCAGATCCAGATCGACTCAATCGCTTTTTTGATAAACCAACATAAACACTCATGTAACCACTTTTGGTGTGAGCGGCTTTTTGCACAGACCTCGTTGTCCCGGTCCTTCTCTAGGAAGTGTCGGGCCACGTGGCTGGGTAGGATGTTCCTCAGCATGTTCTCGTTGTGTTCTCGCAGCTCCTTCATCTCGTTGATCTCCTCCTTGGCCTGGACGCGCCACAGGAAGTCCAGGCGTGCTGTGTACTCCAACTGAAGACAGAAAAATGAAGGCAGAGCACCTCAGATCAGTAGCTGTCACAAATCAGAAACCTTAGTTCGGAGTGCCACTGTGTGCTCTAGCACCAGTGGATACTTGCACTCGTATAATTCATTCAGGCTACTAAACAAATCATTTGGATGAGTTATTAATGTGTTTTTGAATCATTCATGCCATTGTGGCTGTTTGCAGATTAAACACTTCATCTGTTTCATGTGCAGAGAAGATCTTCTTTGGCCCGACATAATTTCACTGTACTTTGTGCACATACCAGCTCAAACATCCAGTGTATGAGATCTGATATCAGTAAACCATTTTGATGTATTTTAAAATACAGAGACTGCAGAGCCCAGTTCTCCAAATCTACACACAGGCTTATTTTTTAAAAACAAACAAGGCACTCTTCAGCAGAAAAACAGCAGCGCTGCTTCTTCACATGATTTAAACAACCTACGCTGATGTTTGCCTGACAAGTGACCCCTTACGGCCATGCCTAATTATTGCCCTCGTTCTGAAGTCACGGCTGAAATAGCGTGATACTGTTGCATGCTGTTAAGGAGACTTAAAGCTCAGCTTCGGGGGGTTGGCTCGACATACAAATTGTCTGATTTTGACAATAAAGACCACGGCTTGAAGCTCGCCTTCTTCAGTCTCTCTCCAACCTAAAGTTATCTAAACTTCACCGAATGAGGAACTAAATTGTTAAAAGAAGTGAATGAAAATATACGCCGTCCGACACCACTGTAGGGCTGCCACGATTAGTCGACTATCAAAATCGTCGACGACTGATTTAATAGTCAACACGTCGTTTGAAGCTTTGTAAGATCCCAAAAGACGCAGGAATAAGTAGTAGGATTTAAGAGTGTAATAACGGACTGAAACAGAAGATGGCAGCACTGCATGTACAAGGATGCCAGCTGCCGTTAAACCCCGAAGAAGAAGAAGAAGCTGTGTCCCAGAATTCAAAGCGCAGCCCAGCTCAGTTTCCAACAATGGCGGCAGCTAGTTAGTTTTAATATTACTCTTATTATTCTTTCTGGGTCACAAAATTAAAATTTAACATATTTTCAGGCGAGAATGTAACTGTGTAAACCTCAAATATCTGCTCAGTTTATCAAGACACCACATATTTTCAAAAGCGCTCCGACGTTTTCGGAGACGTCTGTTAGCCACTAGCTTGATAGCTAGCCGGGGGCAAGGCTCACTAGAGCCGTGAGAGCACCGGACTCCCGGCTAATCGTTTTCAAACCCACCGCCGTCTTTCGCTACTCAGGTTAAACATGATATATAAGTCACTTAGATAACTTAAAAATGTTATTGTTTGGCTTTTTTTTTAGTATTTTATTTGTTCCTGAGTAAATCGGTTTGGCTGAGATTAAAGTTATAGTTTTTACACAGCTGAATAAACGTCAAGCAGACAGCTGATTATCAGAAGTGTAAGATGCTCGAGAATTTACTCCGGTGTCCTGTTATATTTTAGATAGCAAGAAGTTTATTAAACTTCACCGAAACAATCTGCAAATTTAATTAAAAGTTTAGTAAGCTATCATCTTGTCTTTATTTTTAGTTAGCACATACCTTAAACACTTAAAGCTGTAAGCTAATGATAGTTATATAAGAGCAGATGCTGCTGGTGCAATAAGCTGTATGTTTTACGTCCAATGGATTATGATCTGATTAGTCGACTAATCGCAAAAATAATCGGTGACTAGTCGACTATCAAAATAATCGTTTGTGGCAGCCCTACACCACTGCCCATCTGCTCAGTGCTAAACATAGTAAAATTATCGCTTTTCCCACAAAAGATTTAAACACAGACAAGCTTCAAAAAAGCACAACATCTGGCATAAATGTACATGTAGATATATTAACATTTTATATAAGTGATTTTAGAAGCCGTGGACAAAACAAGACTTTTTGGATGTTCGATGTGGAGAAGACTGGATTAAAATGATGTTTATGCCTTCTGGCTGTTCTTCTACCAGCAAGAAAATATCAATACAATCACTAAAGTAATTGTATTGTTTTCTCCTGCTGGTAAAAGAAAAGAAAACGTCAAAGAAAATCAGTTTTTTAAGTCATGAGTTGCGAACATTGTGAATCAAATTACAGAGCAAAATACTCAGAGCGCTGGGTCTTTAGAAATCAAACCTGCAACAGAGAAATATAATAACACCAAAGGAGAGGACCCTGGAAATGTTTTATCTTTTCTTCTACTTTTGTTAAAATTCTAAAGAGCAATGGAATAAAGACACCCCATAACTGAAAAGTAGAGCCAACAAAATGTGAGCTTTAATAAGGAGCTGATGGAAGCTGAAGGAAAATGAAGGCATGTAGCAAAGAAGGGAAAGTGCACCATGATAATGGGGATCAGGTAGGGACAAAAAGACAGAAAGACAAACAAGGCGAATGATTTTTATAAAGCAGAACAGCAAAACCAAAGGCCTCAGAATGATGGGACCTTATGAAACCACACGTTTCTGTGCTTATTTAACATGAGATGCTTCTGTGCTTCTCTTTTGTGGTCTCATCACTTGTTTTCATGTTGGGTCGTTTACTTACATTACCAACGGTGTCCATCATACCTGATGAAAACACCCTCGCAGCCGTGCAACATTTTCTGAGATTTAGTCATATGTGATAGAAGTTGAGAGAGAAATGGTCCCAACCATCCTCATCCTTGTTATCTGTTATACTTAAAAATAAAAATGTATTTATTTATTCTCCACATATTCCCCAAATCTTCCCCAACCTCCAAAAAACAGGAAGTCCATATCCTGTCTGTCTTCTCGCCCGAGCCTAAACAGGCATTTGTTAATCACTTAACTGCTTAAACGTGTAACCAAAGTTCAGGGGAAAGTCTTTTGTTTATTTCATTTAGATGATGAAAAGGCTGAGCCGCAGTTCTGGATCAGGCGGCTAAATTAAAAAATCTGCTAAAAGCCGGATCAATTATGTAAAACATGAGGGTGCGATCAATCTGAAGCTCAGCTAAAGGATTGTAATAAGCAAAACAAACCGATCTTTTGAATGCACAATTAATACCAAGTCATTTGAATACATTAGAGACAAACAAAAGTCAGCACCATTTACTTAATACTTGTAGATGAGAGGAAGAAAAAAAACTAATTTTGAGGGCCGGCTGAAAAGCCTGCGAGGATTTAAGCGACTCTTTCCAGCGTTCAGCGGAAACCGTTTTGTGATTAATCGCGGTAACAATTAGTCACTTAATCATATGAGTGAATACAAAAACTTCAATCTCATTTTCTGTTTTTCTAATTAAGAATGCAAAGCCTGACAGCCCCGTTAGTCGGTGGGATAATGAGATGGCGCCCGGTGAAAGAGCGGGTCGCTCAGCCGTTAGCCAACATGACCTCCGCTGTTCACCGATGGCTTCTGTTAACTGTGCAGAAAATACGTCGCTCTCCCGTTCTAACGAACACGTCACTCAGCATAAGAGCTGCAGTCACCTCACACATTGTGGTTACTGCAGGTAATCTCCATTTATACAGTTACATACCTTAATGTGACAGCCCAACAACCCGACGAGCATTAAAATGTACGAGGATATTAAACAAAGCAGATTTAGGCGAACAAATAAAATAAAAACAATAATCCTGTCATTTTTCTTTCAGCTAAATCTAGGTGGACAAACATGGCTGATGGCTGCTCTGGTTTGAATCATACGTGGTCCAATGACTGGCCTTCAGTGTGAGTTCAGAATAATGGCTTTTATCCTTTATGCTCCTGGAAATCTTCACAACGCATTGTTGGAAATGACAATAAGCCCTCGATGAGTTTTTAAGTTTTTAATTTAAAAAGATGTAATTTTGTACGTGAAAGTGGTTCCATAGTGGACTGGTTTACACGTTTGCCTAACAAAGCAAGATCCCATCTGAAGACCAGGAGGACAGTGTTGCCAACTCCTCAGTAAGGAAAATCGCTGTTGGCTGTCCTAAAAGTTGCTAGAAGTCGCCAAATGACGTCATCGCCTAATTTGCATAATTGGTCATGCTAATATAATTGTAACCTACGTTGTTGGAGAGAGAAATAACATCGTGGAAGAGACATGAAGTGAGTAAAAAACGTCCTAAATGCAGTTTGAATTTATTTAGAACTACAAATTAAATTTCTTTTAGCAATTATTGTTTTTTAATGTCACAATTCCAACCCTGCTCCTTTATCCGGGCTTGGACCGGCAAACGTGACCCGAAATTGGCGCTCTGGTGGAGTTACTTTGTGTGTGTGTGTTTATAAGTAGTTTTATTTTATTTTCTTGCTCACCGATAATTTTTAGCATCTTTAGCATCACCTGTTCCACGTTTTGGACCCGGTCTTCCATCTTCGCGATACGGGTTTCTGCTTCGGTTGTCCTATTGTTGGCTCTGACCAAGTCTGATTTAAATTCTTGGAACTCTCTTCGAAAGTCCCGTAGTTTTTCCAGTATCGTGGTCAAAGCCGAGCCTTCGTCCGTGTTAGCCCTAGCATTGGCTTCATGTCGAGGTGGCGATGCCGCTGCTGAAAACCCTTCGTTTACGCCTTTCTGTTTATCTCTTTTCCCATGTTCACCCCGCTTATACCTCTACTATCTGTCAAAAAATTGGTAATAATTATGACACTTCACGGGGTGAACGAATTAGTTATGAGAGAGAGCTACTCGTTAGACTGCCATGCATTGGGATGACTTCAGTGGAAAAAAAAAATTATGTAAATTATGTTGATTAATGCCTGTAATCACCTTCGTGAATTAATATTTTAGAAATAAAGAATTGTTTTAAAAAATAAGTAGTTTTAAACCTTGTGATCCACAAAACAGCATAACAGTAAAAGAAGAACTGACTGCGTTACAGTCAGTGCGGGAGCAGCGGCTTCGCTCATGCGCGATTCATTTGCCGTTTGGACGCACAGGTGTGAACGTCTCCTGCCCTGATAGCAGCTGGGGGAGGACTATCCTCTGCCCGTGAGCGCTTTGGCACGGGCGAGGTGCCCACAGCAGCACCGTTGCTTGTTGAGAGTAAGAGCGATACGCATTTTCACGTCAAAAGGTCGTCATAAATAAGTCTCCAATAACACCAGAAAAAGTCACCAAATTTGTCGCTAGTCGCTTTTTAGAAAAAAAGTCGCTAAGGGGGTCTGAAAACTCGCTAAATATAGCGACAAAGTCGCTAAGTTGGCAACACTGCAGGAGGAGACACAAATCTCTCGTCGGGTTTTGTCAGGAAGCTCAAAAATCTGCCACATCAAAGCTGCTTGAATATTCGAGCTTGGGAGCATGAAAAAGTACTTACACCCTTCCTGATTTCTTATTTTCTGTATATTTGTCACACTTAACTGTTCCAGCTCATCAGATTTTAATGTTAGACAACAATAACCTGAGTAAATACAAACTGCAGTTCTTTTTGCTTTTCATTTTTAAGGGACAACAGCTACTGAAACCTACATGGCCCTGTCTGAAAAAGTAATTGCTCTTCTTGTTGTTTCACTAGCCACACCCAGGCCAGATTATTGTCTAAAACTATTTAGAAGTTATTCAATAAGCAGAGGTAGGGTAAAAGATCTCAAAACAATACATCATGCCACAATCTAAAGAAACAGCTGAGAAACAAAATCACTCTGGGTCATGAAAGGGTTACAAAGCCATTTTTAAGGCTTTGCCTCTCACCGTGGTTCACTGGAATCTCTTCGTCCACAAATGGAGAAAACCTGGGACAGTGGTGAACCCTCGCAGGAGAGGCTGGCTTACTGACGAGCTCGTCAGCGACTCATCCAGGAGGTCACAGAAGAAACCAGAACAAATTTAAAAGAACTGCAGGCCTCACTTAAGGTCAGAGTTCTTGAGATTGGGCAGAAATATCATCTATGACAGAGTCCCAGGGAGAAACCACCGCTGACCAAAACAAAGCCTCATATCACATTTGCCAAAAAGTGTTTTGGGAATATATTCTGTAGACTGATGGAAGGAAAGTTTGCATCTCGTTATATCTGATGTAAAAATAACTTGCTATAAATGACGTAACCCTGAATTCTGCTCTCTACCAGAAAATCCTGAAGGAGAAAGTCCAGTTATCAGTCCTTGCCCTGAAGCTCAAGCTCACTCAGGTTATGCAGCAGGACAATAATCTGGAGTCCAGTACTCTTAATGGCTAGAAAAACAAACAGTGGCCTAGTCAAACTCCAGACTCAAATCAGATCAAGATGCTTTAGCAGGATGCTCGAAAACTCCACAACGAGGCTGAATCACAACAACTCAAAGAAGACTCGGCCAAAATTCCTCCACGGCGAAGTGAAAGATTCATTGCCAGTTATCACAAACACTTGATGTTCTCGCTGCCAAGGGTGGCACAATCAATTTTAGGTTTTACTTTTTCACTCAGGGCCAGGTTTGGATGTTTTCTCTCCTTTTCCCTCCTGATTTAAAACCTGTATTTTGTATTTACAGGGGTTATCTTTGTCTAACATTGAAATTAGTTTGATGACCTGAAACATCTTAGTGTGACAAATATGCTGAAAACTAAAAATTCAGGAAAGGGGACAAAGACTTTTTCACAGCATTTTAGATCATTAATATTGTACATCACAAAGAGGGTTTTTACACTTGACTCATTGGGAAAATTATTGGGACCATTTGCAATGAACTTCAGATCCTGATGACTTTGAAATGGTTGTTTTAAGACCGAGGTAGGGCTGTGCGATATGACCAAAATCTCATATCCCGATATAAGACATTTATCGTCCCGACAACGATATAAATCACAAAAATGTAACATTTTCTGTAAATTCTGTAAATTTCGGGCAACTCGACTTGTGTGAAGTGTTTCCAGCTGCGCGTCATGTAGCTGGAGTCGAGTGTTTTGACCGATGCATGAAACGATACATTTTTAGACATAAGTTGTAACGGCCGCCGTTTACTTTGTGAGTATTTATTACACGGCGTGCTGCGGGGAAAAGCCTGTTTTAATGTTTGAGTCTAAGGTTTATTTTGAGCACCTGATGGCTCTTTTTTGCTTCTCATCCATAAACTCTTTTTACGTGATTCTTGCGTAGGTGGTAAAAGAGGTTTGCCGTGTTTGAGTCTGAGGTGGGGACCGGTTTGCGGCATAATTTATGGTCCATGTCAGACTTTTCATAACCAAACCACGTCCATGCTACAGAGGGAGCCCCTCGTTTAGAAATAAGGTCCTCGATTTGTTTTGTTTTGGTCATTCTGTTTGTCATCATTTCAGTTTATTTTGAAAAATCTCAACAGGATCTTCAGCTTTATTGTGAAAGGCTTGGGTGGAAAATAAACAAGCGGACAGCAGAGCCACACGCTGGGTTTACCGTCGTTGTTGCTAACGACAACGCGTAAAAACAGGCGCTTATCCGTCCGTAGTGTGGTTATTTTAAATATATGAGAAAGAGAGAACTTTAGGAAATTAATATAGCCACAACAGTGACCATCAAAACGATGCCATAAACAGTTTATTTTGCGACACCATGAAACAAACAATAGCGTAAAATGAAACGATAGATTTTTTCATATCGTCAACCGATATATGTCGATATATCGAACAGCCCGAGACTGAGGCTACAGCTACTTGCAGTCAGATGACGACTTCCTGTCCTTGTCGTCCTGTTTATATCCTTGTTAGACTAAGAAATGCTTACATTGACTGAGCATAAAGACGCTTATTATCTTGGGAAAGCTTATGAAGATATTGGAGCCAGTGAAATAATATAATGAATTGTGGTTTACACGTGAGTGCTATTATTTGATTCTTCTTGTATTTGTGTTGTATTATTGCTGCCAGCAGCGCGGCCTTGATTAATGTTCGAGTCTTAAAATTATTCAGCAGAAAACTGGAGTGTCAAAAAGAAGAATCCCTAATCCTTTCAAATTAAGAGCTTTTTCTAAATGGCTGTAACGAATTGCTTCGTGCTTGCTGTGTTTGATAATGTAATTACGGCTCTGACAGGAAGCAGCACTCATGAACAACAACCTCATCTGGCTTCAGTGTTTCCACCATTAATTTATTACGCAAAAGGCTGCTGGCTTAGTTTCCTCTGCTGATCTGTTGATGCAATAATCAACTACCTACAACAAAAAACATATTATAGTAGCAAAATTTGCTAACTCGATGCATTAACTTGTCTTATTGTATAAATGTGCAAAAACTCTTTTTTTCCCTTAACCCTTTAAGACCTACCATAGAACCAAGTCCGCCAGAGCCTATATTATATGTTTACATGCTGTGGAGCCATTTTTGGGAGCATTTCAAGTTGCTATACATCAATACAACCATTACAGCCTAAATTTTAATAATATGTCTGCATTAAGTGCATAGTAATTACATAAATTGCAAAAAAGTGCAATAAACTACAAAAAAATTGAAAATCGTTTTTGTTTTTTAACATATATTTCTAGTTAGAGAAATTTAAGAGGCTTATCCCTCAAAACTGTAAATACAAAAAAGTTGCACAAAATAGTTTCCCACCACAGGAAATTTATTTTGAGTGTCTTCATAGTTTTATTTTTGAAATACACCAATTTTTATACACTGCAGGAAAAACGAAAATAAATATTATAGTGCAAATTTGCAAAAAAGCAGCATATGCATCAAAATAAACTATTTCCAGCAGTGCAATATGAGTCCTAAGCATCCCAGAAACCACACAGAAAGTCATAAAGTCAAAGATAACTTTTAAAAACACCAGTATAGGCTCATGAGGCCCTGATGGTAAAAAACTACATTTCCGTGAAAATGACGTCACTTCCGGTTTCGGGCAGGTCATGGCGGACATGCGATAGTTCGCGCTGACGTCTAATCCAACGTAGGAAGTGTTATGAACAGCTGATCGGATCAGCAAAGCGTGTTTCTGGAATATTATGTTTTTGTTGCTGCAAGCGCTTTTTATGCAGTTTTTGCAAAGCTATATGTGGAAGGAAACTGTGACCGAGGACAAGCTGATGGCATAAGGTGTAAGTACAACTCCTCCGGTTTCATATGCAAAAAAAATTATTGCACTAGCTCACGTGGTTGCAGAGCTACCGGGATTTAAAAATAGTTACGCAAAACAGAGCGTGCTGCTCTGACCGGCTTTAAAGGGTTAACTTTCAGCCCTTTTTTCCTGGGCTCGCATAATGAGCTGTACACTTGCAGCTCCAGATACCATCAAGGGAAAAGGTGAGAAAATTTTTACAGGGGAGACATTACACACAGCAGTCAGAGATAACGAGCGCTGAAAAAAAAAATCACAACTCTCGTAATGAAAGAGGCTGAAATAGTTCCCTTCATCTCTCCGCTCTAATAGGGTTTTCTCCACAGCACAATAAGTGTCTTTTGTGAAAGAAGCACTAACTAATGTTTTAACACCCTCTGTGTTCATGCATTTCTTCAACAAGGGACGACAGGGCTGTGGGTTTTCAGCCCTGTTCTCATTCCAGAATTCAAATGAAGCTTCATTACGCCATTGTTCAGCGTAACGATTATTACCTCTGTTTTGCTTCATCGCTGTGTGCCTCTGTTGCTGGAGCTCTGCTTCAAACACAAACCACGGGCCATTCTGAAAACGTGAGACTTCTGATTACCGTTGGAGTCGATTACTAGTAGGCAGAGGAGCGGATGTGAGTCACTATATTTTGGTCCGTTTTAGTCAGAAGTGCTCCGTGCTTCTTGTTGCTGCTCTTTGGGGAAATTTCTCCAATCTCAGCCCAACCTGTGTGCAATTACTAACGCCGCATTTGTATTTTCTAGTTCCAGCGGCTGCCAAAGTAGAAATGAGATAGAAAATTAGGGTCAAAAACCTGCTGTTATGCTGGTAATGACATATGTTTTGACAGCAGTCCAAACATATTGAAAATGTTTGCAGGTTTTTTTGAAGCATTATGTAAATGCATGTTAACATCAGTGGTCACAGGTTCGTACAGACGGCAAACTTGATCCCAAAATAAACTGCCATGGTTCTGCCATGGTTTCTGGCTGTGTTTCAGTCAGTGATGTTAGGGATTATTTTGTCTTCATTTTTCGGCATGGCAAATTCAATTCAATTTTATTTATACAGCGCCAAAGCACAACAGCGGTTGCCTCGAGGCGTTTTATATTGTAAGGTAGACCCTACAATAGCACATACAGAGAAAAATCCAACAATCCTATGAACCCCTATGAACAAGCACTTAGGTGACAGTGGGAAGGAAAAACTCCTTTTTAACAGGAAGAAACCTCCTACAGAACCAGGCTCAGGGAGGGGCGGGGCCATCTGCTGCAACCGATTGGGAACAGAGAAGAAAGACAGGATAAAGTCCCCAAACACTGCAGTAATCCAATCCAGTAAAATCAAAACTACCAGTCATGGACTGGCCTCCCCAGACCTCAGACCTCAGCCACATTGAATCTCAACATCCAAAGAAGAGCTTTAAATGTCCTTCAAGAAGCCTGCAGAACTATTCCTGATTCCTTAACCCTTTAAGACCTACCATAAAACCAAGTCCGCCAGAGCTGATATTATATTTTTACATGCTGTGGAGCCATTTTTGGGAGCATTTCAAGTTGCTATACATCAATACAACCATTACAGCCTAAATTTTAATAATATGTCTGCATTAAGTGCATAGTAACTACATAAATTGCAAAAAAGTGCAATAAACTACAAAGAAATTGAAAATCGTTTTTGTTTTTTTAACATATATTTCTAGTTAGAGAAATTTAAGAGGCTTATCCCTCAAAACTGTAAATACAAAAAAGTTGCACAAAATAGTTTCCCACCACAGGAAATTTATTTTGAGTGTCTTCATAGTTTTATTTTTGAAATACACCAATTTTCATACACTGCAGGAAAAACGAAAATAAATATTATAATGCAAATTTGCAAAAAAGCAGCATATGCATCAAAATAAACTATTTCCAGCAGTGCAATATGAGTCCTAAGCATCCCAGAAACGACACAGAAAGTCATAAAGTCAAAGATAACTTTTAAAAACACCAGTATAGGCTCGTGAGGCTATATGATAAAAAAACTATATTTCCGCACTTCCGGTTTCGGCAGGTCATGGCGGACATGCGATAGTTCACGCTGATGGATGTAGGAAGTGTTATGAACAGCTGATCGGATCGGCAAAGCGTGTTTCTGGAATATTATGTTTTTGTTGCTGCAAGTGCTTTTTATGCAGTTTTTGCAAAGCTATATGTGGAAGGAAACTGTGACCGAGGACAAGCTGATGGCATAAGATGTAAGTACAACTCCTCCGGTTTCATATGCAAAAAAAGTTATTGCGCTAGCTCACGTGGTTGCAGAGCTACCGGGATTTAAAAATAGTTACGCAAAACAGAGCGTGCCCGCTCTGACCGGCTTTAAAGGGTTAAAGAAAGACGTGAAAGCTGCCTCGGAGAGTTCAGACTGTGTAGAAGAATAAAGGTGGCCATAACAAATATTGACTTTTAAGCTTGTTAGAATTGCACAAACTCTGTTCTGGTTCTGGTGTTAACGTCATTTTAACGAGATTAACGCTGACAGCACTATTATATACCCATGCATGTTTGCATATATTCTAATAATTAGCTGCTGTCTCATGCTCCTAGCAAAATATAAAGTGACTTTTCCACAATACTGTAGTTACCACACTGGAAAAGTACTGATTGCTTTTCCTGAATCACCAAAGCCAGAAGTCTAGATTCCAGCTTGAGGGTTCACAAACATCACATTGTGTATATAAAGCTGTTATAGAGAGCCTGTGTTTACTGTCAGAGAAAAGCTTCCAGGCTGGACACTAAAGGACCGAACATGTACAGGATTTAAGGATCCTTTTATGCTTAGTGGAGTTGGATCCACGTCTTGCTCGATGCTGAGACAAAATCCTGCTTTAATGTCTTTGGCTGGAACGTAACTGTAACATAAACAGACAGGAAAGCACTGAGATTGCCTCTTGAACTTAAAACTTGAAACAGTAAAATATACCACAAAAACTGTAACTTAACCCCTGCTGTGAGCTTAAGCATGAAAAATGAAAACAAAAAGTGCTCCTCTGTCAGCGATTATCCACTTTGCCCAAAGATAATTTGGAGTATTTAGCAGAAAACACGGAGCATTAAAAAAACAGCTGGATCCTGTTTTGCACGCTGGACTTTCCTGCTAAGAGTAAATAGTCTTTTTAGTGTGCTCTCTTTTCCCTTGGCCATGTGCATCTGGCACAAACAGCTTTTCAGCGCTGCGAGTGTTTCATGCTGTGAGCTGTCATTGTCTCTGCTTTGCCAAACAAGTGGTTTGACCCAGAGAAAATCAATATGCCACTGCATGACTTCAAATACAGCTGCTTTCTACTTTCATGAGGCTACAAAAGACCTTCAATTACGGCCGTCTCTGACCAATGCCGAGCTGCTAAACTACATGATCAAAGGTTGCCATAGCGAGAGCATGAAAGCGGCACAGTGGTACCGGTTTCCTTCGGGCCACTGAGTCTCACTGCATCTTTATAGAAATGGCTTGTATAATGTATCAGACGTGTAAACAAAGTGGTCTGTGCCAGTTTTGCTTTGCTGAAGAAAAACTCTGGTTGCTTATTATGCAATCATAAAACCTGGCAGGACGTTTCCTGTGTTATTACAGATGCGTTTAAAGGCTCGGTTATTAAAATGTTCTCTACCCACAGCCCTGTGTCACAGCTTTTATAGGCAGCAAGAGGTTTAACCAAAGTGATTTTTCTTTCTTAGACTTGGACCGCATTCAAGAAACCCAGAAGAGGTAAATACAAATTGCTTATAACTGTCTTGCTACCACCCAGGTTCCTGTAAAGTGCAGATTTAGCCCAAACCTCGTATACAGAACTGGAGGATTCAAAAGAACTCATTTCAGGCTTAACCCTTTAAGACCTACCACAGAACCAAGTCCGCCAGAGCTGATATTATATTTTTACATGCTGTGGAGCCATTTTTGGGAGCATTTCAAGTTGCTATACATCAATACAACCATTATAGCCTAAATTTTAATAATATGTCTGCATTAAGTGCATAGTGATTACATAAATTGCAAAAAAGTGCAATAAACTACAAAAAAATTGAAAATCGTTTTTGTTTTTTTAACATATATTTCTAGTTAGAGAAATTTAAGAGGCTTATCCCTCAAAACTGTAAATACAAAATGTTGCACAAAATAGTTTCCCACCACAGGAAATTTATTTTGAGTGTCTTCATAGTTTTATTTTTGAAATACACCAATTTTTATACACTGCAGGAAAAACGAAAATAAATATTATAATGCAAATTTGCAAAAAAGCAGCATATGCATCAAAATAAACTATTTCCAGCAGTGCAATATGAGTCCTAAGCATCCCAGAAACCACACAGAAAGTCATAAAGTCAAACATAACTTTTAAAAACACCACTATAGGCTCATGAGGCCATGATGGTAAAAAAACCGACATTTCCGCAAAAATGACGTCACTTCCGGTTCCGGGCAGGTAATGGCGGACATGCAAAAGTTCGCGCTGACGTCTATTCCAACGTAGGAAGTGTTATGAACAGCTGATCGGATCGGCAAAGCGTGTTTCTGGAATATTATGTTTTTGTTGCTGCAAGTGCTTTTTATGCAGTTTTTGCAAAGCTATATGTGGAAGGAAACTGTGACCGAGGACAAGCTGATGGCATAAGATGTAAGTACAACTCCTCCGGTTTCATATGCAAAAAAAGTTATTGCGCTAGCTCACGTGGTTGCAGAGCTACCGGGATTTAAAAATAGTTATGCAAAACAGAGCGTGCTGCTCTGACCGGCTTTAAAGGCTTAAACACCCCGACCTTTCTCACCTCTTTGGGCTGAAGGTTAATTTCTCAAGCATTAAACCTGCATTGTTTTCAGTGGCCTTCAGGTGGTGATGCATACGGCTCACACAAGACTTCAGGTCCTACAGAAGACCTCCCTCCACCCTGATCTCTGTAAACACTTTACTGAGGAGTTTAAGGGCTCAGTTACAGATAAAACTCCTCATACGCAGGATTATACAGGACGTGCTCATTGGTTATTCAGTCAGAGTGTGATTTCACAGTCAGATCCACACCTCATTGGTCTGGTTTCAAAAGCACCAAGATGGTGAAGGCAAAAACGCTCAGCTCAAGGATTAACAACAGGACTTCACAAACCTACAGCTGACATCACCATGGCTACATCCGTCTTATGCTACCCCTGCAGCCACGAGCACAAACACGTTAAGAATATCACTGCCTTCTCTGGATCACGCAAAGATGTCTAATGCTTACAGCTACGGCTGTCACCTCATCTGTATGGAACCAACGTATTTGAGATTCCACAGCATCCACAGCTGGAAGAGTGATTCACATTTTTAAAGGATGCAATGACCGTTTTTTGCTTTGAGTTTCTCAGAGGCCAGTTAAATGTGGCAGGTCGTTAACCGTTTATGTCATCCTGTTTGGACACATCTGAACTCCAACTGTTCGTCATCTTCTTCTGTTATTTTTACTTCACGTTAGCTGACAACTCTAATTAGACCGTTGCATAGCAACAGGGAAGACGCTGGGCTCCTCACGCCCACTGTACTCTGGTTATTTCTGTTACTATCCTTTAAAGGAACCGTCACAGTTTTTGTTTTTATCCATGCCCTTCAGTCACCTTTAATCATACATTTTGATGCTTAGAAAAACAAGCTAATCCACCTGATAAGACACAAAAATCAGCTGCATGGGTGTAGGTAATAACAATATTTAGCCAAGAAGTCCTCTAACTCAATCACTAGCCCATAACAAATCCACTCATAGGTGATGAATCAGTGTTCTGAATGTGTAAATTGCCATTCCTTCCCTGATTAGGACACAGTTAGAGCTGGCGTGGTCTTACCTGCTGCCCGTGGTAAAACACGGCAAGGAGGAACATGGCCATCAGGAGTAAAGACGTCTCTTTGGTTCCCAGGAAGTTTCTGTTGGAACGAGAAGAAAGAAGAGTCTGTTCAAAGGGAGCCTTTGTTCGTCTGTTTGTCAGGCATGTTAATGGAAAAAACTTGGGGCATGTCATGGTCGACGTTTAACAATTAATTGTGCAACAAATCAGTAAGTAACAAATAAAACTCCAGAATTTCAGAGAAATTCTGGAGTTTTATTTGTTACTTACTGATTTTATTTGTTACTTACTGAATTTATTTGTTACTTACTGATTTTATTTGTTACTTATTGATTTTATTTGTTACTTACTGATTTTATTTGTTACTTACTGATTTTATTTGTTACTTACTGATTTTATTTGTTACTTACTGAATTTATTTGTTACTTATTGATTTTATTTGTTACTTACTGATTTTATTTGTTACTTATTGATTTTATTTGTTACTTACTGATTTTATTTGTTACTTATTGATTTTATTTGTTACTTACTGATTTTATTTGTTACTTACTGAATTTATTTGTTACTTATTGATTTTATTTGTTACTTACTGAATTTATTTGTTACTTACTGAATTTATTTGTTACTTACTGAATTTATTTGTTACTTACTGATTTTATTTGTTACTTACTGATTTTATTTGTTACTTACTGAATTTATTTGTTACTTATTGATTTTATTTGTTACTTACTGATTTTATTTGTTACTTATTGATTTTATTTGTTACTTACTGATTTTATTTGTTACTTACTGAATTTATTTGTTACTTATTGATTTTATTTGTTACTTACTGAATTTATTTGTTACTTACTGAATTTATTTGTTACTTACTGAATTTATTTGTTACTTACTGATTTTATTTGTTACTTACTGAATTTATTTGTTACTTACTGATTTTATTTGTTACTTACTGAATTTATTTGTTACTTACTGAATTTATTTGTTACTTACTGATTTTATTTGTTACTTACTGAATTTATTTGTTACTTACTGATTTTATTTGTTACTTACTGAATTTATTTGTTACTTACTGATTTTATTTGTTACTTACTGAATTTATTTGTTACTTACTGATTTTATTTGTTACTTACTGAATTTATTTGTTACTTACTGATTTTATTTGTTACTTATTGATTTTATTTGTTACTTACTGATTTTATTTGTTACTTAGTGCCAATTAGGAAAAAAGGGAGCTTCTTCAGTACTATGGAAGTAGTTTGGCTTTGTTGTTGAGAGCATACCTCCAACTAAACATAATACTTAACCTATTTCAGCCTCAGATGGAAACAATAAACTTGTTTTACCCAACGAGGCAAAAACACATAGTAGAAACAAGTACAACCAGGCTACAAAGCCATGTGATGGTGAGATACAAGTAGCTGGCGATACGAGACCAAAAGTAAAGAAGTGACTTGACCAAGGATTGCTGGAGCGCTCGTTAGCTGCGCTCCATATGACGGGAAGAACAAACAGCGGATGGAAATTACTCCTGCGGTTACGAGGCAGAAAAGCAGAGCTTTTTAAAAAGCTCAACCCAAGAAACAACACCTCAGGTAGAAAATATTTCAACTGCACTTTTATTATATCCGCCTGAGAACCGAAGAAAAATGTATCCCTCAGTTTAACTTTTTTTGTAATTTCCCGCCTCGTTAGATCTAAAAAAGGCCAATCAAATGAAATATCATTGGAAAGGCCAGGATGTCCTCTGTTGAGCACATCAGGACTTAGAAGGGTAGCTCAAATAACACAAAAGTTGTAGACCAAAAGCAGAGGACATAAATAGCCGTTCTCGGGAGGATATGTTAATCTTGCTCGTCCTGCCATGTCTGCATCTCATAATGTTTCCTGTTTTATTGTGAAGGGTCTGGCGTTTCCATATTCAGTGTGTTTAGTTTCACTTCTCCTGTGATGTCATTCTGTTCCTTCATATCAGCTGTTTCCCCATGTTTCCACTTTCCCCGATCACTTCCTGTGTGCATTTAGTCTGTGCATCGTCCTGCTTTCTCTGCCATGTTTCTAGGTTTTTATGTATCCATGCCAGGTCTTCATGTTCACGTTAAGAGTTTTCTCACGTTTACTTTCGCCTTTGCCTTTTTATTTTGGACCGTTTAACCAGCCTGCAACAAACGGCTCTCCCTCAGTTAAATCAAAGTTTCGTTTTGTGTGTCTGCACTTGGGTCCTCCTCACTCCACACAGTCTGCTTCCATGACTGTGACAATAACGTTACTCTAGTTATCGTTAAACTAAAGTTTTAAGTAGTTATGTTAGACTTTGAGTTATGTAAAAATTTCAACTGAAAACACTTATTGTGCTCATGTTTGATTTACGCTGTGTCATTGCTATTGTACTATAACACTGCTGCTGGCGTCAGTAACAGCAGCTCATTGGAAATGAAGAATAGAAACAGCCTTTATGTTGTTTGCAGTGATACATTTTGCTGCCTCCAAGCTGCAAACATCGATAAAATGTTGTATTTTCTTCCTATACTGTCATAAATGTCATCATTGTGAATGATACCGTGAGATCATTTCGAGTCTATATCATCCACCCCTACTGGCTATGCACATAAATACAACCGATCCACATTAAAAGCACTGAGTCTATGTTACCCTAAAGATGCATTTGTTGGGCATTTCTGACCATAAACACAAATATAAATTATTCATGTTTCTTCTCTTCTAAAGTTTTACATTAGTGTTGATTTTTTTTTCCCAGGCAAAACCTGTCTGAGTACCAGAGATGGGCAGTAATCCGATTACTTTTTTCAAGTAACAAGTAAAGTAAGGGATTACTATTGCAAAAACGGTAATTAGATTACTGTTACTTTCCCGTAGGAACGCTGCGTTACCGCGTTACTAAAACCGTGATTTTTTTGCGAGAATGTCTCATGACAGTGACGTAAGCGAGTGCGACGTTCGTGACAACAGCTGTGTGCAGATCAACAATGGATCATATATCGAGTGCAGAGAGAGTATGAGCGTGCAGCGTTTAAAGCGTGGAAGTACTGACCTTACTTTGAGTTTGATTCCATAAAAAGTGACAAAAACATTAGTGTCCGTTGTGCGTGGGAAGAAAACTTCTTTTTACAGAGAAAAAACCCTAAACTTCCGAGCAAGCACCGAGTAGCTACGACGTAATGGGAAACTCACAGAGAAACTCGCGGATTCTTCCACTGACCGCTGCACACCTGCACCAGGGTAACCCTCCGCCTACCCCACTCCTGCTTTACAGGTGAAAATAGAGCAACAGGACCGCTAGTCTTTGACTTTATTTATTTTCTGCTGTGTTTTACTTGCATCTATTTGAAAGACTGAGTGTAAACACACAAAACATTTTATTTTATGAGCTGGAATGTGCAGAAAATAGGTTTAAATGTTAAACTAATTTCTTCCAGTCAGAGAATGGTGCATATAATTAAATTTTTACTTGATGCATAAAGTTAAAATATTAAAACTAATAAAACAAGTTTTAAAAAGAGACTTTTCCATTTGATTACATTTTGTATGATGGATTATGCAGAAAAAATAGAACTGGGCTGAAAGATCTATCGCTTTATCACCTATTCAGGTTGTAAATCGTGTTTTTAAAAAGTAACTTAAGTAACTAAGTAATTAATTACTTGTGAAAATAAGTAATCAGTAAAGTAACTGGATTACTTTTTTGGGGAAGTAATCAGTAATTAGTTACTGATTACTGTTTTCAAGTAACTTTACCAACACTGCTGAGTACACTCTGTTAATGAAAGGTGGTCACCTTTTCATTCAGTTTTTACTCTTCTGGTTTTCATTTTCATGAAAACTTTTGCTTAATAACCTAAATAAACATGTAGTATGATAAACAGTGATCTACAGCATGTTCTTTTGTAATAACCTCAATATTGCTTCACAAAAACTACATTCGAAACCCAGCAACGGTGACAAAAACTGCTCTCTATTAAAGTTGAAACTGCAGCAAAATATGAAAAGACGACACTTTTTTTCTCTTAATCTCACGATTCTTTGTTTTCAGCTCAGACCGTAGAAAGATCGAATGTTCTGCGTGATCTGAGGCTGATCTGAGGCTCGCTGAGGATCAACAGCTCAGAGAGATGTGGAGACGGAGCTCCAGGCACTTTACAACGAGTTAGGAGCCAGAATCTCAAAACAAGCGAAAAATAACAGCTCGTTTGTTTTCAGCTTGTGACAGCAAAATGTAGCGTGCAGCCTTTAGTGCGCAGTGATGCCAGAGGAAAACAAATACAAAGCTTTAGATTCTCTAACACCCACAAATAAACAAACACAAGCTCACGACTCGGTGCGTATTTTGGTAGAAATAATCATCATCTTTTTAAAGTTTAGAGGCACACTTACGATAGAAACAACACAAAGATTGGAAAACTTCGAGCACTTTGAAGTAAATCAACTCACGCCCACGACACACAGCCGGCATGTCAGGGAGATAAAAAAGCAGGCAAGCTAAGGGAGTCGGGCCAGGATTCTGTAAATAAGCAGGCTTTTTACAAGAAAGAGGCTCATTTAAACTAATTCTTCATATATGTCAAAGTGTTTGCACTTTTGATCTATTTATAAAATTAAAGATTTAAAACTGAAAATGATGATGATTAACCCTTTAAGACCTACCATAGAACCAAGTCCGCCAGAGCTTGTATTATATTTTTACATGCTGTGGAGCCATTTTTGGGAGCATTTCAAGTTGCTATACATCAATACAACCATTACAGCCTAGATTTTAATAATATGTCTGCATTAAGTGCATAGTAATTACATAAATTGCAAAAAAGTGCAATAAACTACAAAAAAATGTAAAATCGTTTTTGTTTTTTTAACATATATTTCTAGTTAGAGAAATTTAAGAGGCTTATCCCTCAAAACTGTAAATACAAAAAAGTTGCACAAACTAGTTTCCCACCACAGGAAATTTATTTTAAGTGTCTTCATAGTTTTATTTTTGAAATACACCAATTTTTATACACTGCAGGAAAAACGAAAATAAATATTATAATGCAAATTTGCAAAAAAGCAGCATATGCATCAAAATAAACTATTTCCAGCAGTGCAATATGAGTCCTAAGCATCCCAGAAACAACACAGACCGAGGACAAGCTGATGGCATAAGATGTAAGTACAACTCCTCCGGTTTCATATGCAAAAAAAATTATTGCGCTAGCTCACGTGGTTGCAGAGCTACTGGGATTTAAAAATAGTTACGCAAAACAGAGCGTGCCCGCTTGCAGGTATACGTTAATGTATCTCTGAGTTCTGCTCTGAGCTGTAGAAATATTTAACTTTTACAGGCAAAATACTCAATTAATTAAATGCATTTATTTGTTGGTAAAATATGTCATTAAAGACATTTGAACAATAATGTGACAAATATGTAAAAGGAAAAAAATGAACATAAAAATGCTGTTAGGAACAGATCTGTGTTTTTTGTTGTTGTTTTTTACAAAAGAAGGAATATGTGTGATTTCTACATATGGAGCAAACAATACTGGCTAAACTGGGCTTTACTTTGAGATTTTCTGTCATTTCCCCAAAGAACTTCAAAATCAATCTCCCAAGAGTTTGGTTTTGTTAGCTTGTTTTAGCAGGTCCTTCGTAGTAGCAGGGCCTGTCTTGTCTAACACATTGGAGCTTCTTGATTTGAACCTTGACACAAGCAGGCACCTCAGTGGAAGCGCCAAAAACTGCAGTTCTTCTAATGTCCACTAGAGGCTGGCTACAAACGAAGTCAATCCAGAGAGGTTCCCATATGAAACTGTCCGGCCTTACAGCAGATATGATCATGCCTACAACCAGCTACAAAA
Source organism: Neolamprologus brichardi (assembly GCF_056152115.1). NCBI lineage: Eukaryota > Metazoa > Chordata > Actinopteri > Cichliformes > Cichlidae > Neolamprologus > Neolamprologus brichardi. The sequence continues at coordinate 4,510,456 of NC_142121.1, read as the reverse complement.
AAAAAACAGTTTTAGCCTTGATAGTTTCAACTTAGTGATAGCAGGACTTTTTAAATCTAACCAGCAGTCGACTGCACATCAGGCACATTCTGTCGTGGTTAGGCTGTGTGGCAGGCAGGATCAGGACCCAAACGCAGGACTCAAACATAAAAAGCTAAACTCAAAGCGGCAGCTTTACTCGCTGGAAAAAAGTCCAAAACTAAATACAAGAAGCAAAACATAAAACTAGAAGCTAGAAAACTAAGACTCAGAAAACTAGGAAAATAGAAACAAAGGAACTAAGAGCTGACAGGAGGTAACAATGGAAATCAGGAGCCCAGAGACAACACACAGCATTGTGACGGTACAATGCAACAACAGACAGAGGAACAAACAGGGCTTAAATACACCAGGGAGTAATGAGGGAATGGAAAACAGGAGGGAAGCACAGCTGGGGGTAAGAAAGGACACAAGAAGACAAAGGAAGCAAAGCTGATATAGGGCACGGACTTTCAAAGTAAAACAGGAAACACACGAACACAGAGGTGACCTGAAATGTGGGGCAGGAAGGCACATAAACAAAACCTAAACACTAGCAGTGATAAACCATGAGGAAATCAAAGATGACACATGACCGTGACAAACTGCTCTTAGGATAAAACCTCACCTGAACAAAAAAGACAAACAGTGCATTTAATATATGAGGATGTCCTCCACTCACTCTGTGTTGTGGTGGACGGTGTCGTAGCGAACAAACAGCGACGTGTAGAAGGCTTCGGTCAGCAGCGAGTAGATGGCGATCATCACCAGCAGCACCGCCAGCTTCAGCACGGAGTTCAGTCGCAGGAACACCGCACACGTCACCATCGCCAGCACTCCCGTGAATACAAAATACTGTGAAAAATGAAAACGCACGGTCAACTTCATCTGAACAATAATGTATTTAAAAATGTCGGCATCAGATTCGACAGCTGGACTGTGTAAAACATGACACAACAAACACAAGCTTGAAAAGTTCCACAACTCTGCAGATGAACATGAAAAACATAACTGATTCAAATTTGATCAATATCCAATCAAAGTCATCTTCTCATGGACCGCTCTACTGCTTCCAGGGCTCCTGCTTTTTTTAAACACAGAAGTCCCATTTGGACCATTTGGGATTTGAGACTGGAAAGCTGTTTGACCTGGAAGCTGCTGAGGAGGAGTAGAAGACGTTGTGATTCGACTGGATTTTATTTTTCACTCGTTTCTTGAGGTTCTGCCAACCTCCCATAATGTTGATGGTGCAATAATTTTGTGCCAGCACAGACAGAAAAGTGAAGCGCTGCATGTGAGCAGCTCAATAGAGCAGAAGGAAAAGAAGGAAGACGAGACCGTATAGATGTGTTATATGTAGGGATGGGTACCGGTATCCAGTGCCATGATGGCATGGGTTCTGACATAAACGGTAGTAACCAGACTGAAAAGCAGCGCACATTTCGGTGCTTTATTTTCCTGAGCTGTGACACACTTTAGATTCTAGCCAATCATTTTACGTTTCCGAGGATAGTAGGCGGGCCCAGGTACGTACGTTCTTTTAGAGCAGAGCTACAGATTAAAAATGCCCAAGGCGAAGCGGTCAAAGTCTGTCTGTACTTCACAGCAAAAGATGCAAACTCAGCAGCTGCAACAAGTGCTTTAAGCTGATACTGTGATACTGTCAAAGGAGGTAACACCTCAAATCTGATGAAACACCTGGCGACGCATAGTGTTTTTTTAAAAGCCGAGAAATGCGCCGTATTTGATAGCTTGCTGCGAGACCTCACACCGAGCACATCTACTGCGGGTGTGGTGCCTGTTATCGACCCGGAGTTAGCAACATCCCCCAAAAACCCGAAGAGGAGAGTCCTGGCCCCTAGCCCTGCCAGTGTAGCAGAAATGATGAGGATGATGATGCAGCAGCAGCCGTTCTTCTCTGCGTGAGTAGCTTAATGTTGTTCGTGTGTAATTTACGTTGAGTAGGCTAACCACGTTATTACATTAATGCATGTAAGGTGAACTAGCAAACACCATCATAGCTACATGCGGCTGTCTTCTTGTTTGATGGCAGATACTCCCTTCACCCTGGCCAAAAAGGCTAAAACGACCAAAGAAAAAGTGGAAAACAGCTAAACATGAGAGGTTTTTGGACAAAGTTTGTGTTTTCCATTGATTAAGCTGCTTCCAGCCAAGAGTGATACCATATATGCCCCATAGCTGCAGAAAAGGCTAACATTGTTATCTTTTTACAAAAAAAACAGCTGAACATGAGAGGTTTTTGGACCAATTTTGTGTTCTCCATTCTTTAAGCACCGGTTTGAGCACCGTTTAAGCACCGGCACCGTTTGAAAAGTACCGGTTTGGCACCGGTATCGGATAAAACCTAAACGATACCCATCCCTAGTCATATGTATATAACACAACAAAGTGGACATAAGTGGATGGACATCCAGTCATCTGAACAAACAGTATATATATATATATATATAAAAAAAGGTGTATAACATTTTCCTGCTTCTTCAGTTTTCTCCAAGCCGACTTTTACATGTGTGAGAATCGTCAGTAGTAGTAGAGTGGGGTAGTTTTGTAATACATTGCAGGAAACCATGACTTAAACTTGTGCAGATATGAAGTTCTGTGTAAAGCTGACTCAAGTGTCATCGCTATAATTCAAGTGAGAAACATGATCAACACATGATGCACAATGTGGTTTCTTTTTTTCATGCACCTTGAATTCATCCCTCATTATCAGACTTTCAAAGCACAGCACTGCTGTAAAGTCCTGAAGCATCTGAGGGGAAACATTAGAGGAAATGACCTCTGAATGAACTGCAGTGCAACAGCCGTAGCCCACAGTGCACTGAAAAGGTCTCCACTCAACATCTGCCCAGCTGGGACAGCCATAGCCTATCCCAGCTGAGCGGGCTCACAGGGTAAGTGGCAAATAATAATGATAATAACAATATTATTAATTATAATAATAAGTGACAGGTGAATCTCTGTTAGGTATCTATACTGTATTATAGTGGATGTTAGCATGTGGTGCAGAGGTTGATCAGAGTGATCTGTGATGGAGAGGAAGTCACTAAACAAAGTCTCCAGTTTGCAGCCAATCATAGAGGAAGACGTCCAGCTGCAGCTGCCAGAATTAAGGTATACAAAAGCACCATCACTCTGCTGCACACAGTGAACACAAGCTTCCTCCCTCGTTTGTGAGCCTCTGTGTTGGTCTGCCTGCTGGTGATGAGGACCCCCAGGTACTCGTAGTCCTCTACAATATTTGCATCCTGTCCCAGGATACATGGGTGAGGCCTTCTTCATCTTCAGAAGCAAAGGATTTACAATATCATCCACTATAGTGCTCTCCTCCTCCTCTAGCTCTAGATGCTCAGAGTTTATTGAAAATCTGAGATGTTTGACATGGTTCAGAGATCTGACAAGAGAACTTGAAAGAAGAAAGAGCTTGAAGGGGAGACTGGGCAAGCTGGAATTTTATGAATAGGGACACATTTTGTATTATCATGCAAACAAACTAAACCAAGCCTACCTGTTAGCAGTGTTGGGAAGGTTACTTTTAAAATGTATTCCATTACAGATTACAGATTACATGTCCCAAAATGTATTCTGTAACGTATTCCGTTACGTTACTCAATGAGAGTAACGTATTCTGAATACTTTGGATTACTTAATATATTATCATGCTGTTTACAACTACATGAATGTACTATTGCTGTGATTTATTACTGTTACTGAAGGTCCGCGGCTCCGAACCGTAGTAAAGGGACCTCTGGCTAATACGGTGGGTTCTGTGTCGGCTCGTAGCTGAAAACTAGCTTTACTTTGTTGTCTGGGTCAACTTTGCTAGCAGAGACAGAGAGAGGTGTTGAAAGGCTGCTCCAACAGAACTTATTGTTTTTGGAGGAAAACACGAACACGGTGTACAGTCGAGTCTTAATAGCTTACTTACAACTGGGCTCGTCAGGCACTCTTCTTGGCTGCAGTGGTTATTATTATATTTACATGCTTCCAGCTCCCGTTTTTGCTCGATGACAGCTCGTACTTTTCCTTTTTCTCCCTCCCTCGCTCACAGACACATAACGTGTATGGCAGTCCATTCTCCCTGCAGCACGGACTACACTGCCTATGATGCTACATTCTTTACAGCTATACCTGTAGCATTCTGCCTGTTAGCTTAGCACAACACAAACAAAAAGGCCTCTCTCACCCAGGAAACACGCAGAGAGAGAGCGTCACCCTGTAACCATGGCAACCATAACGCTGCCGCCTGGAACAACAGAACGTAGCTGTCAAACAAAACCCAAACAGTCCTGACCCGCCACAATATGAGACAGGAAAGTACCGCAGTGTAATCCATTTATTTCAACAAAGTAACTGTATTCTAAATACCACCTTTTTAAACGGTAACTGTAACGGAATACAGTTACTCATATTTTGTGTTTTAAATACGTAACGGCGGTACATGTATTCCGTTACTCCCCAACACTACCTGTTAGCCTGCATTAGCACTTAGAGTGACGTGTGTAACACTTTTACTTCATTAATAAGAGACAGACTGCTGCAGCTGCAGAAATCATCCTGACTCTTCACCCCAGAAACCATTCTGTGTTTACCTTTGTCCTCACTGGTGGACTCCCTCGCCTGCACACAAACCTCCTGCTGCCAATCTTCCGTCTCCAAACTGAAGTAACATTTACAGCATCACTATGAACTCATTAGCTCCTCCACATTAAACCTCCATTATCACAAGATGAGACTGAGTCGACTGGCCTTTATGTGTAAAGTTGGTAAAGTGCCCTTTTATAGAAATGAAATATCTCACAGCCCGCTCACTGCACCAAAAGCCTCTGACTTGGCACAGCCATCAGTTTTTGTCTAATTTAATATTGGAGTGCGTTCTGGTGCGGCCTAAAACAAAGTCAATAACTCTTCTTTATGTGTGTAAAATAGGTCTTATTTGCGCGCACGAGCCTCAGGAGGAAATACGTTTATGATGTATACATGCAACAATACACGAGTCAACCCGAGCTCGGAGCTATAAAAATGTGGCTCCCTTATTGAGTTCATCAATCAGCTGCATATTATGTGAGCAAAACAACATAATGGATATTTTCTCCGTGACGTTCTGATGGCTCCATCAGTCGTAGCGTTGTCTGAGGCGAGACCTCCCTCTGGGCGCGAGCAGATGTCGAGGATGTTTAATTCATCAGTTTGCTGCTGTCACACAAGTGGGAAGAAAAAAAAACGACACAACAGATGGACCCGACTGCAAAATTTAGACACCTCATTTAGTTTGTACCTCTGGGTAGAAGCAGATGTCGGGGATGGAGGTTGATTCGTTGTACGTCTGGTTCCTGAAGGTGCTGGACTTGTCGAAGTCGCACCACAGCTATGGGAGACCGACAGGGTGGATTACTGTTGTTGTACAGTTTTAAATGATGCAGGATCTGCATAAAAATACCCCACGTTCCCTTTCAGACAAATTTCCATCACGCTTTTAATATTTCAAGATAGTTTGACAGCTGATTTCAACTTTCTGCAGGAAAACACCAAATTTCTCCTGCACACAAGGAGTGATGCAGTTGACACGAATAACTGAAGACCTGAAGGGTTGAATTAGCAGCAGACAGAAGGGGGGAAATGTGGATGTGTAGGTAATTAAAATCTGACTAATTAAAGCAACTGAACAAATACTTTACAAACTAAGAAGTTGAGTGGGTTACTTCATTGCAGAATATTGTAGGCTCGTTGCTTTTATCTCCAACGTACCTTAGCAGCTTCTTTTTTAACCCTTTAAGACCTACTATAGAACCAAGTCCGCCAGAGCTTATATTATATTTTTACATGCTGTGGAGCCATTTTTGGGAGCATTTCAAGTTGCTATACATCAATACAACCATTACAGCCTAGATTTTAATAATATGTCTGCATTAAGTGCATAGTAATTACATAAATTGCAAAAAAGTGCAATAAACTACAAAAAAATTGAAAATCGTTTTTGTTTTTTAACATATATTTCTAGTTAGAGAAATTTAAGAGGCTTATCCCTCAAAACTGTAAATACAAAAAAGTTGCACAAAATAGTTTCCCACCACAGGAAATTTATTTTGAGTGTCTTCATAGTTTTATTTTTGAAATACACCAATTTTTATACACTGCAGGAAAAACGAAAATAAATATTATAATGCAAATTTGCAAAAAAGCAGCATGTGCATCAAAATAAACTATTTCCAGCAGTGCAATATGAGTCCTAAGCATCCCAGAAACGACACAGAAAGTCATAAAGTCAAAGATAACTTTTAAAAACACCAGTATAGGCTCATGAGGCCCTGATGGTAAAAAAAACTACATTTCTGCGAAAATGACATCACTTCCTGTTTCGGGCAGGACATGGCGGACATGCAAAAGTTCGCGCTGACGTCTATTCCAACTTAGGAAGTGTTATGAACAGCTGATCGGATCGGCAAAGCCTGTTTCTGGAATATTATGTTTTTGTTGCTGCAAGTGCTTTTTATGCAGTTTTTGCAAAACTATATGTGGAAGGAAACTGTGACCGAGGACAAGCTGATGGCATAAGATGTAAGTACAACTCCTCCGGTTTCATATGCAAAAAAAATTATTGCGCTAGCTCACGTGGTTGCAGAGCTACCGGGATTTAAAAATAGTTACGCAAAACAGAGCGTGCTGCTCCGACCGGTTTTAAAGGGTTAAAAAATATATGTATTTCAAAAATTAAATGAATAAATTACAGCAACAGAGCGAGAACAAGGATGTTCCTAGTTGATTAAAATAATAAGAAAATGCGATGCATGGTGTTAAACAGTAATTATTTCATCCCCTACTCAATTTGTACGTTTGCTCATTCACATAGAAACAAAGTCTTTAATTTTAATGGAGAAAGACAGAATATCAAGCAAAGGCAGGAAGAGCCTGTTAATGATCTGAAAGTAGTTGGGACCACAGACTACGGCATAATGGATTGAAGTCTTGCAGTTCCCACAAGCCCCCCTGCTGAAGAAGGCACATGTAGAGGTGTGTCCCAAGTTTGGCAGTGAACATCTGAATGATTCAGAGAAGGCTTGGCAGAAAGAGCTGCGGTCAGATGGAGCCAAAGTCGAGCTCTTTGGCATCAACTCGACCCAACACATGCAGCCAAGCATGGGAGCGGAAACATTACACTTCGGAGCTGTTTTTCTGCTAAGAGTACAGGATGACAATGGGCGGAGTCACGTGGCATAAAATCTTTAACAAGAAGTTTCTTGCCTCAGCCAGAACACTGAAGATGGGTCATTGATTAAAAACCCACCACCAAGATAACAAAGGAGAGCCGAATGATCCAAATACTCTAGCTAGTGTCCAGACCGCAATCTTATAGAAAATATTTGGAATTCTCAACTGGCATTAAATGTCGTACCACTGTGCTTTCCAACAAGTACGAAGTCAAGTGTTGTAGTCTGTATTTACCCCACTGGATGGATTGAGGTACTGCACACCATCCATCAAATCAATCTGTTTCATGAAGCTCCATATTTAATTAACCCATTAAAATACATTTTAGCAGCCATGCTATTGAAGTAGGTGAAATGTTTCTTCATTACCACAAACACACACTGTCCTGTTGCCCAAAGTATGAAGAAATGCTGCGGTACTAACCATGTAGCATTCCCATATTTGATGCATTCTGACAGTTATTTTGCAGACAAACATTAACCCCATGTTTTAAATAATACATCTAAAAAAAATAAATAAAGAACTCACGATATTGATCATGGCTGCCAGGAAGTTGATGAGGATCGAGACGAAAATGATGACGTTTCGTGCCGCGTAGGTTTCGTTTATCCAGCAGCAGGCTTTTCTCAGGACCAGAGGCAGACACTTGTAGTCCTCCGCTGTCGTAACTAGGACCAGGCAGGAATGGAGGATGATGAGGACCGAGAACTGGATCACCATGGTTACCATGCTGCAAAAACACAATGATAAATATGCCAGTGGGACACTGCAGCTTAGGACTAGTCTTTATTTGAACAGGTAATCAAGCTGACTTTTAAAGAATAATTTGAATATATTTAATTTGCATAGTGGTGCAGTTGCTAGCACTGTTGCTTCATAGTGAGACGGTCCCAGGTTTGACCTCACAGGCTGGCTGGGAGCTCTCTGCGTGGTGTCTGCTCTCTCTGCGTCCTCCCACGGTCCAGAAACAAGCATGTTGGATGAACTGGTGACTCTAAATCAGCTTGATGTGTAACTGTGAGTCTGCAACAGACTGGTGAGCTGCCGTGTGCACCCACCTCTCGCCATATAAGAGCTGGGACAGCACCACTGTGACCAGGAATTGGATACATGGATGATGTTTTGTTTTCTTTATGTCACGAGCTTACTGAGATGCATTTCAATAAGCTTGTGAAAAATGGTAACATTAACCCTTTCACGCCTATTGGTCACTACAGTGGACAGCTGTTCAAAGGCTGTTTTCTTTTATTTGTGTCAGTGTTGATGGCACACTTGCACATGAACCACATGGCCTGCCACCCACTGGTCCTTTAATGTTACTATAGATGTGTTTCATTGTAATTATTGTTATTTAACCCCTTCATACATGAATTATGACAACTTTTTTCTTAAGTATTTTTATTCATCTTTTCACACCTAAAGATGAATAAAAATACTGAAGAAGAAAATCCTGATTGAGATTGTCATAATTCATGCATGAAGGGTTAAGTGAAAAATATTATTAATATTATGTATGTCCAAACCTTCAAACGTATTGTATTACGAGAGGTCTGGGCTCTTCTTTTATGTAATAACAAATTTTACATCCATCCATTCGCTTCCGCGCATCCTTTTCAAGGTCGCAGGGGCCACTGGAGCCTATCCCAGCTGTGTTAGCGAGAGGTAGGGTACATCCTGAACAGGTCTTCAGTCTGTCGCAGGGCTACCACCAATATCCTAATACCAATTAGCATTGGGAAATGTGCTCTCAACTGCTAACAGCCCAATGTGGGATCACAGATGACTGCTAGCGCTGCCACTTGGGCGGGATGCAGAGGAGGTTAATGTTAGTGTGCACTCAATGGCACTGTCCACCTCCACAATGTACGACGTGTGGCCTAAAAAAATCTCTCTTACACACACACATGTCGGGTAATTATATCTTTCGGGACATCTTATTGACATAATGCTTTCCCTAGCCCCTTACCCTAACTGTTAGAAAGCCCACTGTTTACACGTTATTTGCTTGGTTGAAGTGTTGTGGTTTGTTTATAGATAGTGTTTGCACTGTGGAAATTGATATGTCCTACGTCATTGAACTCACCATGTCTATGCTGACGCTCCTTGAATGCACCACTCTGTGCGTTGTGCTGCTAGTCTGCCCTTGTAGCTGCTGATAGCCAGCATTTTTCCTTGTGTCCTCTCACCAGTATCTCGTGGGTTTTGGTTTATTGCTGTGTGTGAATGCCAGAAGGTGGGTTCTGTTTACATGATGTTGTGTATGTCAGCTGCTATTGTGTGTTTGTTCCCTCGTGGCTATGCTAGTGTTATCCTATGCTAATACGCTAATGCTATGTAAGCTACTAAGCTAGTTAATGCTAATTATAAATCTTGTGTAATTGTTGAAGTTGTTACAGATGTGAGTGTTGAATACAGTTCCTTGTGCTATCTCTGTGCTAGAATAATGTCTGGACATGTTGAATGTTTTATGTGTGCTGTACTGATGGTTGCTTTATGTATCATTACTACAGACCACAGCTGAATAAATCTCCTAAATTTGGAAGCTGCCTCCGTGTTCTTTAACAGGAACACACCCATAACACCCATACCTTGCCGCTCTAAATCAAATCAGCTAAACTCCCGGAGACAACATTCTCTCCATTTTACTAACCATGAAACATGAATGCCTAACTCTTACACTAAACCTAACCATAACCAATTGTAACCCTGACACTAAAACCACATCCCCATAAGGGCTGTTGGTCCCCACAAGTACAATAAACTTCCAATTATTGGTCCCCACAAAGATATGAATACACACACACACACACAGTTTATTTCTCCCTTTCAGTCAGAAATGTCCTGCTTCTGTTTTCTCTCATGTGTTGATGATGATGATAGATAAGTGTAGCAATTTATTCAATTTCAATTTATTATGGATCTCATAATAATAACAATTGAATGCATCAATAGGGAAATGAGGCAAAAATCACCTCGATTGATGAATTATAAGCATTTACTTTGACCACCGTCAATCACCGGCTTCATCATCTATGATCGAACACTAACACCAGTGAGCCACTTTAACCTTTTTAACCAGGCGCCTCATTAAAGAACTCATTTTCCTTTTTACAGCAAAAAGGAAAAGTAAGATTAAACAGGACCACATGTGAAAGCATCACAACACACACACACTGGTAAAGGTTTTAAAACGTGTCACCTGCTGGAAAAGTATCTCCATCACATCAAACATCAATTAAATGACTTTTGCTTTCACTTTTCACTCTGGCTTTGGTGTATTCAAACCATATAGCTCCATATGGTCCTCTACTGCACGAACATCTGGACACCACTGAACTAAAACGGGCAAATTGCTGAAAACGTATGTGGTGCTCTTACAGAATAACACAACACAGGCCAACGCTAACTGAATAAAAATGGCCGCTGCTTTTTTGTCCGGTGCAACCAATTCTTTTTTAAGGTAGGCGTTTTTATAATGCTTAAACTTACACTGAGATCTGGACACTAACCAGGTTTTCATTCACGTGAGTTAATGATGATTTCTATAAGGACCTGAAAGCAGCACCATTGCAGGGGAATATTTCCTGAGCGAGTCTGAGGACAACACAAACCTGCAGAATTCTTGTATTTAGTGAAGCTTGTGTGCTGTTGTTCTATAGATGCAGACAGGCATCAAAGCGGCTTTCAGATTGTCAGTTGGCATTACCTTACTCTGTTCTCCTCGGCTCAGAGTCATTAAAAGCTTGTGATTCTGCTCGAGCTGACCTGGTCACACAAGATTTCCTTCACAGTCAGAGTCACAGAGACGACACGACTTATAACGCAGCTGTTTCTGCCTCCTTTCCCTTCTTTCCTTCACCTAACCCACTCTCCCCCCACCCTCTAAACCTCTGACATGATGAAAAAAAAGAAAACCTCAACCTTTACATTTAAAATACAACCTAAATCTGTCCACTCAACCCAAGTCCTTAACCTCTCACAGATGACATGAGCATCTACAGCTGCGTGCAGCAGAGAATGCTAACCCATATACTAAGGCTACATAGGTCAGGGTTTTGTTATGTGATAGACCAGTGAGCTGTCCAGGGTGTACCCTGCCTCTCACACATTGACCTTCAGAATAGCCTCCAGCCTCAACATGACCCCTGTTTTTACACATAAACAAGAACCATGGAACATACTGGACAGCTAGCATTTCCTCTCTGATGTGATTTTGGTACGGTACAGATTAATGTCAGAATTTCCAAGTTCTCCAGGATTTCCATCTGGAACAGCCCCCCAGCTAGGATTTTTAACTCGGAAACTCAATTCAAGATGGCGACAGTAAGCGTGAGCAGTAGTAAAACCTGTAATCTCTAATCTACTGTTTTGCATTTGCGCCTCACTAAATAATCCATATGCGCTCCGTCCATGACTGTGCTGCAGCGGTGATTTTAAGCACACAGAGTCAAGTATTGTGCTGCACTGCTAGCAATTTATGAACGTCTCAAATTCACCAAGAACCGATACAAATCCTGCTTTTGGTGGCTTTAGGACTTTCCTACTGGAACACAACGAGTCACATCCGTCTTCTGAGGGAACTGGAACACGGCATTTTTCTAAGAATAAGATTAGTAAGCAAAGAAGCTACTGTTAGCCAGCTAGCTATAATTTACATATGCTGCATAAAAGGTTAAACTGCCACTTTCTGTCACAGTGCAAATGCGTGTGGGAGCCCACTGCCCAAACACTCAATGGGAAGGAGGAAACCAACCATCAGAGCAAAAAAATGGTTTTTATCCAAGGATATTTATCAGGAGTTACAATTTGTGTAAATATAATTCAAACAACTTTGTCATCCTCCCAAAAGCCCTAAAAAATAGTTATTACATTTGTGAACAGAAAGAATGAAACCTTATGTGGGCCCAAGCTTGCCCTAACAGCATTTCAAGTCTCATTGGACCAGTCCCGTTTGTTCACTGGTGATGTTGGGACCAGAAGAAAGGTATTGAAGCAAGGAACTCAGGAGCAAACATAAACAGTGTATCCATTGGATTTTGGTGCTACACCCACATAAAAATCAGTCCCCAGTGTCTTAGACGCAACCAAGAGGGTCAGGGAAGTTCTTATTTTACACTGAAGGTGCAAAAGCTGCTACACATGCAGAATTAAGAGATTGTGCATTTTAAAATGATCATTTTATTGAATATCTGCTCTCTTACCTGGCAGAGGGTAGCAGGCTTTGGATGGTTGTGATGAAGACGAGCACAATGAAGGCGCACACCAGGTTGGATTTGAAAACCTCGTCCCTCATCTGTGAATACTGCACAGTGAAGAGAAGACAAAGAGAAAGAAGACGGAGGAGGAGGAGCAGGTGAGGGGAAGACGAGAAACAAGTTTTCAGACAAACAGAGAAGACATCAAAATGCAACTCAAACACGCCAGTGCACTGCCACAGATGCATGCCACGGTTCAAACACAAGCGTTAGAGAGAGACAGGAGCTGGTGGGTTAGCTGTGGGGTCCTGGGGAAGGTGCGAAGCTCACAAGCACAATGCTAGCTTTTAGCGGAGTCAGAGACGAAAACGATGCACGCCGTGTCAAAATAAGCAGACTGCAAAGCTAAAACTCAGGTGGGACTTCAAATGGTTACTATATTTAGAGTAGGAATAATATGAAATTAATTAGCTTTTTCTTTCAAATGTCTTTTTAGTCCTCAAGTATCAATGCTAACAACTCAACCAAATAAAAAACTCTAATAAGGATTTCTAAAAGCCTCAACCTTTTTGTCTTTTTGACTTTCTCCTACTTTTTTCTATGTATTTTACATATAGACCTACTTTCTAATTTTTATATTCTGAAACCTGGTATAGTTATGCTAGCAATCAATGTAAATAATCCAGAGCTGTGAGGAAACCTTCAGACTATTTGCACCTGGCCAAAGGTTCAAGAATCTTCTTAATGTTTGATAAAATGACCTGTTCTCTTAAATAAGAAGACTAGCTTGGCTGCTACACTAAAACAGAAAGAGATACGCTAGCCTGTTTAACAAGTACACAAAGGGAGATATTAAAACACTAGTTGACTGTTTTAATTATAACCATTACTCATAACACTTGGAAGATATTTTTTAATTTTTTGAGCACCAAGCTAGTACCAAGCTAGCACCAAGCTAGCATTAAGCTAGCACTAGCCTAGCACCATGCTAGCGTATTATGCTAATTAGCTTACTAAATGCACAATCATAACAGTAGTATTCACTGTCTTATCAGATAGCTATATTTATTATTGCTTCTAAATACTTTACTGTTTCTGAATATTTAATTTAAAAATATTTAGAGTCTTTATTTAACACATTTTAATTTTCTGATCCTGTGGCTTCTGCCGAGTTACACGAACATAACTTGACCTGAGTCACCAGTCTGACCAAAATGCCCTGAATCGTTTCACTGAAAACTTCCCTCCCTGTAACCCCCGCTGCCCCGTCCTCGCTCTGTCTCTTTCTCAAAGGGTGCTGGGAAATTAGCAAGAGGATGCTTCACGTTTTGTCACAACTTTGGCAAAAAAAGATGAGGGAGGCCAACAGCAAATCACTGCACATTTACTAAAGAGGTTAAGAGGGCAACAAAATAATAATAATAATAATAATAATAATAATAATAATAGATTCTTGGAAAAAGTTTTTAATGTAAGATTCAAGGGGAAACACAAATGTGAAGAGGGAGGAGCAAAACGAAAGTCAACTTAAAGGTCAAAGTGAGCTCAGTAATGTAACAAAAAATAGGGTAAAAAGGGACTAAAAGCTTCAGAAGTTCACTGCATTCACTAAAGAAAAGGCGGGAAAACACAGACACACTTTCCAACTTCCATATCTCATGATAACGGCAATGAAAACTGGCAGCTGTGTTTAACCCCGTTTAGATGTTTGCATTTGAGTTTGTTTCTTTTGAAGACGAAATAAAACACAAAACCACTTTTTAAATATCTTTAAATTTGAATAAAATAAAATCACAAACTGCTAAATGGTAAGGTATGACCTCATCAAAGGTCATTTGACTATTGACACTACTGCTTGTATAGAATTGTAAATACTTTTTTGTGTAGTTTCTAACACAATAGCGACATTAAACGACATACTACAGATGATTAAAAAAGTAACAATAAATAAAATTTTATAATAATAAATCCTAATGTAGACACTCTAGTATTACATATAGTACATTTAACAGAAATAAATATTTCAAACATCTCATCATTATGACACGTTCAGCTGCAGTTATGGGATATGGAAGTCAGGATTTTGAGAAAAAACATATTTTTTCCTGTCATGCTGTTTTCCTTTAGTGAATGCAGTGTGCTCCTGTAAAAAAAAAAGAAAAAATAGAGTTGAATATGTTGTCAACTTTTTCCACAGGACTGTAAAAGGGGTCCACGGCATGGACGTTTGGTCATGAGTAAACTGAAGGTGGAAACTGGACTCCAGGTGTTGGCAAACATCATGTTTCATCCAGCTTCGAAGCTTGGCGAAGAAAAAAAATCTCACATCCTTCATCAGATTTGAAGCACGTCAAACATGAGTCACAGTTACACGTGTTTGATGTGTGAGAATAATAGTTACATTAACTCACAGAAGATATTAATGCCATGCATGGTTAGTCTGTAATGTTAGAGATGAAGCTGATTGTGTTGTTATTACGGAGTGTGAAGTGTGCCAACAGAATAATAATTCATTGTTGTATATTTTTAACCTGTTTTGTTTGAACATATAAACCTGAGAGGAATCCTAAAATACATTTAATTAGAAGAAAATAATTTGACTTTCTTTCATTTAAATTGCATAATGGAATTATGGATAATAATGGACTAACTCAAATGCATTAATTATTGACTGATTATAAAGTCATTTACGAGCCAAACATACACTCACAGTTTTAAGCTGAAAATTTTGACATGTCACTTCTGCTGCTACCTTGCAACACTGCCTGCTGTTTGAAGCCCTCCACCATCCCAGCATATGCTCCTACAGGATATATACTTATCAGACACCCAGATCTAGATGCATTTGCTAATGCTACAGCCACACGAGGCAAAACAGTGTTTGGGGACCAATCAAAACGACTGTGACCATGTGCAACGAACTTGCAGCGGCTGCTTTGAAGATAAATCGAGGTCTGCAACAACTTTCACTGCAATCAATTGCTGCCTTCAAAGCAACTGCTGTTACAACTAAATTTCCCCTTGTGGGACAATTAAACGATTATTCTATTCTATTCTAACTTCAAAGCTTTCAATAAACTTACAATAAGATGAAGCGAGTTCAGTTAAGTTCATAAATTCCTCCATAAATAGCAACATAGTTGCCACAGGACAGCAGTTTAACTGCAGAATGGCCCCGGGCCTCGACAACCAAGGTGTATAATCGGAACAGTTGGCAACTAGTTAAGTTGTGTTCCCTGTTGCAAGGAGATGCAGACTGACATGTGTACATCTGTCTGCATTTATGAGTTAGAGGGTGATAATTTACAGTCAGTCTGGAGGCAGGTGAATTGTGCAATCTTGCAATCAAAAGCGGTCGACTTGCTAACTAATTGCAAACAGGCAGTGGAGGAGACAGAATCCAATGTAAGGAAGGAGGTAAGCAAGAAAGTTGCTTCTCCTACTTTTACTCTAGTGTGACTGAGCCTAAATCCCAAACACTACCTGTGTGCTACAGGAAGGAGGGTTAGATGTTGGTTAGATGTCTGATAGATATTCTGTGGCGTCAGTTTTCTTGTTGTGCTCATTGTTTTGCGTCATTTCAGAGCTTTTCAGAGAAAATCCAGGTCGACGCCAACGTCTGGCTTAACCTTCTGCACTCTGTGTTCTGCTGTATTAATTATTGTGGTGGCACACTTCAGAGTCCATTTGCTACAAAGATGAGTAAGTCTTTAGCTAAAAGAAAACCATTAAATCTATTTTGCAGTGCATCGTATCCCCTCCCCCCAAAAAACACAACTTTTTTTATTAAGTCATTAAAAGTTGTGGGATCTTAAATTGACTCAGATTGACAGTAAAATACAAAATGTCAGTGTTTTTGTTCCTGCAATCCCACAGCAGTACCTCATGTGCCTTTAGCTTACTCATGATGGGACAATAAAAAATTGCTGGTTATTGTTTTGCTTCTGAAAGTCGTCATTTAGGAAAAGATATGAGGAGGGAGAGAGAAAGAAAAAAACAGTTATCTGTCTAAAACCCCAGCTACCTTCTCTTCCAGGCTGGAGTCTTTAAACATCAGTGAGAAAGGCTTGATATGCTCTCTTCTCAACTTATCGCCACTCCGTAAGTCGATGGCGCTCTCTATTCGCTTGTTAATTTCCTCAGGACCAGAGTGGACATGCAAAGCTTGTGCGAGATGGTTTGGAAGCAGATTTATCGAATTTCTCGTTAGGGCAGCCAGAGTCTAGAGGGAAAGCACATGCACATAGAATGAACCTGCTTGTCCCCCTTTTGGTTTCATTCAAGTTACAAATGAAAAAGAAGAACAGACACACAGTTACATTCAGTACATACACAAAAGAAAGTTAAGGAAAAGGAAGAAAAGGGAAGACCAAAATGCAACATCGGCTATCAGACCGACACTTCAGAGCAAGTCATGCATCTTCCATTCACCCCTGCAGCAGGTTCACTTTGCACTCGGGTTAGTGGTCACAAAGCTCTTCAAATAAGCACGCGTTATAACAAAGCTGTAACTCATGTGCGGGACGTGAAAACAGCATCAAAATGGCAAATCGTGAAATGAAGGACAGAAAACAAAGGTTTGGATACAAGCGGAGCAAATGCGCAACCATTTATTTCCACCTGTTATTATTATAACCTTCAAAACTTTCCAGAAACAAAGTTAAACTCCATTAAACCCTCACCCCAGACAACCCTGCAAGACATTAATATGCACTATTATAAAAGGTAATTGAACAGCGCAAGGCTCTTTCTTTACAAGGGTCTCCTCGGGTTTTAATTTACCACTTCATCGCTTCCCGTCTCACTCGGCCTTCCTCTAACTAAAATATATCCAAGGTCAAAAGCTGCCATAACTCTCTTTTTAAAGCAACCCTTTTCATCCTCTGCAAATCGAGTGTACTGGAATCATTACAGGCTTTCCCCCCAAAGGTCTGACTGTGAAAACGGCCAAATCTACAAATGTAGAAACGCCGAGGTCAGTACATCCGGATTTACTCTGCAGTTGTTTTAATTATACTTTCATGAGGTCACCAGCATGCAGATCCAAAAAGATACAACTGATGAATCATTTACTTATTCATTTAAAGGCTATTAGCCCATACCAGAGCTGAAACTGGAGTAAAACACAGCGTTTCATGCAGGCTGTGGAAATGCACAAACATGAAACACAAACTATAAAGGACTAAATTACAGTATCACATTTTACAGTATCGGCCCGGATACCGATACTGGTATCGGGTATCGGGCCGATACTGTAAAATGTGCGTGTACTCATACTCGTAAAAGTTAACCGATACCATGAACCGATACTAGCTTATTTCATAAATCAGAGGGTGGCTTGTCATTTTTGTTGTAGTTTTTTAGATTGGCCACTAGGGGGACATCCCCTAGAGACAGTGCCAATAGTTCAGTGATATTCTGTTAAATTACAATGTGGAGACTCTGCAATAATTTAACAGAACTGCTTATTTTTCACTTCAAATTTTTTTGTGGTCATTTTTATTAAGATATTTTTTAATATCGGCAGAGAATAAAATAAAACCTGTCTTCCAATTCATTGCATTTGTGTGTGTGTGTGTGTGTGGTAGAAGTATCGGTTTTTGTACTCTATCGGCAAGTACTCAGATCCAAGTATCGGTATCGTATCGGTTTGAAAAATTTGGTATCGTTGCATCCCTAGACTAAATATTCGACCTCAAAGCAACTATGTGTGTTTTTTAAGGTCCAGAAAAGGTTTCACATAAAGGTGTTAAAATACTTGTTGGCACAGTTTTGTCTAAATTTTAAATGTCTCTAAAATTTTAAGTAAAATATAAATTTGACTCTTAGATGTTTAGGTTTTACCGTGTAAGCCAGCGGTCTCCAACCTTTTTAGCGCCACGGACGGGTTTATGTCCGACAGTATTTTCACAGACCGGCCTTTAAGGTGTCGTGGATAAATGCAACAAAATAAAATCAGTACCAAAAATCAAAATCAGTGTCGTTACCAAAAAAAGAAGATTTATTCATAACACACGGGACCCAGGGAAACCGAGTTAATGACAAAAATGATAAAAACCCTGAAAACCATAAATTTCACACCCGAGCCTCAACTCTCGCGACCCGGTGCCAAATGACTCACGGACTGTGGCCCGAGGGGTGGGGACCGCTGGGACACATTTATTACAATCTGACTCTGTATCACTGGCAGAACATCACTTCATCACTTCATTCTCACCTCATTCTTATTGCCAATTTCTTTGATGTGACTGTGCCATTGAATGCAAAGAAAAAGGAGCTTAAAGAGCTCCTGTGTATTAAACTGCATGAAAGCGGGTTGTTTGGTGAGCCAGGTCCTGCAGAGGGAGTCGAGCTGGGAGCTGTTGCTGGTATTCCTGCCCCACTGAAAAATCTCCCTTCTCAAACTGGCCCTTCTGAGGAAGAGCTGCAGTTAACGCTGCGCATAAAGGAGGTGGAGTTAAAAAAGCAGCAGTTGGAGGTGGATGCCATGCACTTAAAGGTTAGAGCTCTGGAGATAGAGCCGCTGTATCTGCCAATCCTCCTACACCTCGGTCAGCCCCGCAGTCACCATCCCCTAAGCCAGAAGACAGCTTTGATGTAAGTAGGCACATCACATTAGTCCCAGCATTTAGAGAAACTGAGGTAGACTCTTATTTCACAGTGTTTGAGCACATGGTCTCTTTTACTTCAGTGCAAATTGCTGCGCTGACGTGAACATGCAGTGTCCTCCTCATCTGCCTAATATTTGAACTCAGCTTGTAAACTCTGATATACAGCTGACCTCAGTTTTATTACAGTCTTGTGTCTGCTGGCCCACTTTAGTTAACCCTTAGCTTTTACTCTTGCCCGTTCTTTTCTTTGTGTATTAATCGTTTCCCCGGTGGTCTGTTGAACAGCCCCGTCGGTTTTCAGTCTAATGTTTGTAATAAAACCCCTTATTTACTCTGATTTCGTGAGAGGGCTTGTGTATGTTTCTCCCTTCCTGTCGCCTAGCAGAGGGGGTCGTAACAGTATCCTCGCATCGAGGTACAAATTAAATTGTCCCCAGAGGTTTAAAAATTGTTACAAACTCAAGGCTACAGTTAAGTTCCCTCCTTCAAGGGTAAAACTGTCATTGTAACAAGGATCAAGGATTGCTCGTAGGAAAAAGGAAATTAACCTCACATGTCCTCCTTTGGTGTTTTTTCTCTATCGATGACAAAAAGCTGTACCGCCCATCCTGACGTAGACGACATGTTGGCTCCAAAGGTAAAAGCGATGAAGGTCACACATGAGGAGTCATTTTCTCAGGCCCATTGACATTAGCTACCCATCATTATTAAGTAGCCACATATTACAAATGACCCTTTGAAGTGTTTGAAACCTGTGGAGCCATTAATGATGATGGAGACGTAGTCAAATTCAACATTTCTCACCAATTCTGACCGATCCGACGTCTCACCTCACCTCGCTTCATTCAACACATTAACGCGCGACATCCATCGTGCTCAGACAGATCATTAAACGTTCATTTTCAGTCTCTAAATGAAGGTTCTCAAACAAACACCTTCATTAGCGGATGCCTCTTCTTCTGTGTTTCACGTCAGGGCTCCTCTGACCGTCATTATATGCAAATGTGAGTCCAATCAGAGCTACCTGGAGCTTATAAATGACGGCAATTTAGAGGTCTATCAGACAGCCTCGTGATTCATGAGAAGATCACTTTTTACTGTCAGATGAAAGATTCTCACGTCTCACAACCACAGAGTGAACGTTTTATTAACTATTCATTAGAATTAATAATAAATAAAACGTAATTATATTTTAAAGTATTGGTGAAATGCCTGTATGGAGGTAAACCTCAGATTACAGTGACGACAATCCTTTTTATTTGTGTTTTCCTGGATTCAGCCGAGAGTGTAGCTGAACTATCGACTGTGTCTGAGTGCGTCGGGCTTCAGCAGAAGTCCTCTGTTTAATGACGAATGTGCTTTGAGGCCGACTAAAATCTCAACTCTCGTGCACCTCTGGAGTATCTTGTGTTCTGCTGCTATTTTTAGCTCCCTCTGTGACCTGTTCCCTCGCCTTCTACTCGTGCCTCTGCACAGCACACTGGATCTCCTTCAGATTTTTGTTGCGGGCAGCTAGGCATAAGCCAAGATTGTGTTTTCAGTGGGCTCTGACCAAGGTTATTATCGTTAACGAAAACTAACGAAATAACGAAAACTAGAAGTGAAAAAACATTTTCGTTAACGGAAATAAAAATAAAAACAAAAAAAGGAAAACTAACTAAAACTATAATGAGTGTTCACAAAACTAACTAAAATTAACTGAATTTATAGCAAAAATGTGTTTAGTTTTCATTGATGTGTGCGTGTCATACAAGAGTCAAGGGTGAAAATGAAGTTTAGTTTCCAGATTTTTTTCTTGCTGTGTCTCATTATGCCAGCAGGTGGCAGCACGTTAGTCGAGTCGTCTGTGTCGCTGCTCCATCCACGCGCAGAATCATGTCAGGAAAAGTCGGGAGAAAGCGCCAGAGTCCAATTTGGGATTACTTTGAATATGACTGTGTTTTGGATAAAGCAAGTGTCTTGTAGTGGAAACAGACAAATTATGAGGGACATTTCTAAAGGGAAAAAAATCCCACAAACCTTAAAGTGCACTTGAAAAGCTCACACAAGAAGGCTAAGCTAGCTTAGCTTGAGAAGGTAAGGGAGCACACTCAACCCTCATCCCCAGAAAACAGAAGCTAACCCCAGGCAAGGCAGCGTGATGCATCCCAAGACAACAGGACGGGGATGTCTACACAACTGTGTGAGTCAATTACCTTCAAAAAGTTTATCAATTCACTTGAACCAAAATTACGAACACCCGGTGCTGCGAGAGTTAATAGTGTCATTGGGGCCAAGATATACATTTTATAGTTGCCTGGTATCAATGGTTGTTCATCTGCCTTTATTTATTTATTTAAAGAACCCATAGGTGGGAATGTGAGTTGTCTGTCTCTGCGTGGTAGCCCTGCGACAGACAGGCGACCTGTCCAGGGTGCAGTATGGTAGCTGGAATAGCAACATACCCAAGGATGAGCAGAATGACTGATATGATGAAACTGGGATTTTGTTACACTTAATTATTGCAAACACAACTAAAACTATAACTGAAACTAATCAAAACTAAACTGAAACTAAGGATTTTCAAAAAAATAAAAACTAAACTAAACTAGCAAACAATTGGTAAAAACTGATTAAAACTGATATAAAATTGAAAATCTGAAGTCAAAACTAAATAAAAATAAAAACTAATGAAAATTGCAAAACTATTAAAACCCTGGTTCTGACCCACCACGCAGCTCAGATTGTTTCCTTTGATTTATCTCACTCGCACACTTTAGGCTGTTAACGTCGAGCGGCACATCGAGGGTTTCACCCAAGGATAGGCCCCATTCTGTGGACTTGTTGACAGTCTATTTACTTATCTGCAAACTGTGACCTGTTTTTCTAGTTGTCACTTGAAATGTCTTTTGTTTTTTCAGAAATAAAAGAGCTTGCACTTAAACCTTACGTGGAAATGAGGTGCAAACTAAAAGCATCAGGAAAAGTTCTGTCTGCATAATAAAAACCACAACGGAGAACAGTGACTGTGAGCTCGGCCCTGTTTGCTCTCAGCACACAGTGAAACTGAACTTGAGCTCAACAATTCATCTTTTGCATATGAATGAAAACGCGTGGCCTTTGTGTCAAATCATTAACATATTTGGAGCGGTTTCATGATAATGAGGAAACTGGCTGATGAGCATCAGCTACGCACTCCAGGCCCAAGACAGGTGAGGTGACGGTACGCAGACTTTATTATCAGTTAATTTCAATCTCAGCTCATTTATGTGGGAAAAACATACAGACGATATGTCTGGATGCGACATGCGTCTGTTAACCCTTTAAGACCTACCATAGAACCAAGTCCGCCAGAGCTGATATTATATTTTTACATGCTGTGGAGCCATTTTTGGGAGCATTTCAAGTTGCTATACTTCAATACAACCATTATAGCCCAAATTTTAATAATATGTCTGCATTAAGTGCATAGTAATTACATAAACTGCAAAAAAGTGCAATAAACTACAAAAACATTGAAAATCGTTTTTGTTTTTTTAACATATATTTCTAGTTAGAGAAATTTAAGAGGCTTATCCCTCAAAACTGTAAATACAAAAAAGTTGCACAAAATAGTTTCCCACCACAGGAAATTTATTTTGAGTGTCTTCATAGTTTTATTTTTGAAATACACCAATTTTTATATACTGCAGGAAAAACGAAAATAAATATTATAATGCAAATTTGCAAAAAAGCAGCATATGCATCAAAATAAACTATTTCCAGCAGTGCAATATGAGTCCTAAGCATCCCAGAAACCACACAGAAAGTCATAAAGTCAAAGATAACTTTTAAAAACACCAGTATAGGCTCATGAGGCCCTGATGGTAAAAAACTACATTTCCGCGAAAATGACGTCACTTCCGGTTTCGGGCAGGTCATGGCGGACATGCAAAAGTTCGCGCTGACGTCTATTCCAACGTAGGAAGTGTTACAAACAGCTGATCGGATCGGTTTCTGGAATATTATGTTTTTGTTGCTGCAAGTGCTTTTTATGCAGTTTTTGCAAAGCTATATGTGGAAGGAAACTGTGACCGAGGACAAGCTGATGGCATAAGATGTAAGTACAACTCCTCCGGTTTCATATGCAAAAAAAAATTATTGCGCTAGCTTGCGTGGTTGCAGAGCTACCGGGATTTAAAAATAGTTATGCAAAACAGAGCGTGCTGCTCTGACCGGTTTTAAAGGGTTAACCTCCAAACATCTGAGCCGGAAAGAAATGAAACAGAGATGAGCTCCAATGATAATAATGCAAGACTG
Organism: Neolamprologus brichardi; assembly: GCF_056152115.1. Taxonomy (NCBI): domain Eukaryota; kingdom Metazoa; phylum Chordata; class Actinopteri; order Cichliformes; family Cichlidae; genus Neolamprologus; species Neolamprologus brichardi. The sequence goes on along the minus strand of NC_142121.1, from coordinate 4,487,124 downwards.
CTGAAAACCTGCAGCACTGATAATGTAACTCTGTGTTTTATTTTGAAAGGTAAGGTTCTCTTGATTCACTCTTTTCATCCTGTTCACAAACATAAAAAACACTTTACTACTCCACTCTTTATCTTTGCACATGCAGCCCAGAGAGACACAAATGTCAGCTTCATCAGAATACATGAAAAAAACCACACTAGGTAGAAACTCACTGACTTTATGCAGAAAAAACGAATGCAAGCTGCAATTCATCATCGCACTGTTAATTTATCATCAGCGTCTGGAGCTGGATGTTTTCTTTAGGTTTCCTCTCTTTAGAGGAGAATCTGGATTCAAACATGAATCCCTGTGAAGTTTAAAGGAAAGCTGTGAACATAAATATTTAAAACAAGGATTTCCACCATCAAGAGATCAAAGCCACAAAAGAATTTCCTTCTCTTGTTACGCATACCTGTTTCCAGAAATTGGTTGAAGCTACATAATATATTATATAAAAATCTGTGATAGTAGACTTGCTGTGTACTGCCAAGTTTTCCTTGTATTTCAGTCCCCTGTCTGACCCTCTACCTGTGAAAACTCCATTCAAAACTCAAAACACTCTTCTGTAAAAAACAAGTATTTATTTAAGTTATTTATTTATTTATTTAAGTAATTTAAGTATTTATTTAACCGGCCGCAGCAGATGGCCCCGCCCCTCCCTGAGCCTGGTTCTACCGGACGTTTCTTCCTGTTAAAAGGGAGTTTTTCCTTCCCACTGTCGCCAAAGCGCTTGCTCATAGTGTTTTTCTCTGTATGTATTATTGTAGGCTTTTCCCTACAATATAAAGCATCTTTGGGTGACTGTTGTTGTGATTTGGTGCCTTATAAATACAAATGAATTGAATTAAACTGAAATCTGAATCTATTACTTCATATTCCACAATAAAGATAGCGAGCCTTAGTCAGGGCTATGAGCCGTGCTGCTGTGATTTTTCCTGGCATGCACATCCCTCAGGAAGTCTACAGCCTAAAGGGCAAGCGCTTCTGGATCTGGCATTTCCCGTCTTTGGACTGGTTGCAGTGATTAGTCGCCGAGCAGCGTTTGGCTGCATCGAGCCGGCGGGGGTTACATGTATGTATACACATTAATAACAGAACACACTGCTGCAAAGACCGACATGTGACAACAGAACAGGGACCTTTGTTCTTATTCAAACTTCCTTTTACACCATTGTTTTGTGGTACTGATGTGACGCTGTGCCCTTTCTCACAAAGCATTATATCATTTGAAACATAAAAGTGGCAGACATAAATCAGCAGAGGATTTTCCCACAAAAGTTCCCGTTTATACATGAAAGATGGATGTAGCCATTGTTGCATCACCAGCTGATTATTGAAGTGTGTGTTTTCACGCCTTGAGCTGAGCATCAAAACACGACCTGGGTGCTTTCGTGACACCAGCTTAGTGGTTTTGAAACTAAAGAAAACAAACCTGAGCATTTAGAGCAGCAATGACGCTTTTGCTCATATGAGCATTTACCGCTACTGCAGTGTATACATGACTTAACGTAAGGAGCAGCTGAATATGTCGTCTTCAGACTTTTGATTGCACACTGCTTTGTAGTTGAACTGGCATGACTTAAGTCACTACAGCAGCACTGAGCACAAACTCAGACTGATTCTAGCCTTCGGCGAGCCTTTAAAGTGAACATGCAAACAAGGTAGCGAGAATTAGGTCAAGGGAGGAGCGTCTAGAAAGAGATCAAGCTGCCGCGCGTCCCTGTCGGCTGAGCCACCTTTCGTTCCAAATGCAGACGTGAGACTTAAGCAGAGCTGAAACGAAACATGAAGCTGAACCCGTTTCTTTCTGGCCTGGATTTCACAGAGCGGGGGATCGGAGTAACCGGGTCTTCTAAGGAAACGCAGAAGCTCCTTCGAGGCGAAAGCACTGCGACTGTGCTGTGCATCGTGGGCGCCGGCAGGTACACAGTGAAGCGTGAAAGAGGTAGAGACAGAGCCACTGAGTCGGCGCACACACGGAGCTCCGAGTACGATTTCAGGGCACGCGACGAATCTTCTGAGTTTCATGATAGCAATCAGTCCCGGGTGGACGATAGCTCCCGTAATCACAGTGACACACAGGATATGATGTCATTTCTTCAGTGGCTATCTGTGTCTTACGCAATAAAACGCAGATAATGGTTGGCCGCAGATACTAAATCCTGTTTTTATAACAGTTATCAGCACAGAGCTGTTACCTGCTGCCTGTGAATCATCTGCTATTATGTGTTATTGCATGTCTTCAACCAGCTGTTTACAGTTGATGGAAGCTTCTAGTGCCCATGTCAGTGTGAAAGCTGCTGTCAGCGTCCTGGCTGAAGAAAAGGAGCATAAGGTCAGATTACTGCAGGCGAGAGAAGTCAGTCCATTCAATCTTAGCATAAGAGTCAAACATAAGCTGAGTATTTCTAGTGTTTTTGTTTAAATATCGGCTACTAAAGCAAGACAGTTCGATTTTAGTATACTTTTGTTGCCTTATTGAGTTATTTAACCCTTTAAGACCTACCATAGAACCAAGTCCGCCAGAGCTTATATTATATTTTTACATGCTGTGGAGCCATTTTTGGGAGCATTTCAAGTTGCTATACATCAATACAACCATTACAGCCTAAATTTTAATAATATGTCTGCATTAAGTGCATAGTAATTACATAAATTGCAAAAAAGTGCAATAAACTACAAAAAAATTGAAAATCGTTTTTGTTTTTTAACATATATTTCTAGTTAGAGAAATTTAAGAGGCTTATCCCTCAAAACTGTAAATACAAAAAAGTTGCACAAAATAGTTTCCCACCACAGGAAATTTATTTTGAGTGTTTTTCATAGTTTTATTTTTGAAATACACCAATTTTTATACACTGCAGGAAAAACAAAAATAAATATTATGATGCAAATTTGCAAAAAAGCAGCATATGCATCAAAATAAACTATTTCCAGCAGTGCAATATGAGTCCTAAGCATCCCAGAAACCACACAGAAAGTCATAAAGTCAAACATAACTTTTAAAAACACCAGTATAGGCTCATGAGGCCCTGATGGTAAAAAACTACATTTCTGCGAAAATGACGTCACTTCCGGTTTCGGGCAGGTCATGGCGGATATGCGATAGTTCGCGCTGACGTCTATTCCAATGTAGGAAGTGTTATGAACAGCTGATCGGATCGGCAAAGCGTGTTTCTGGAATATTATGTTTTTGTTGCTGCAAGTGCTTTTTATGCAGTTTTTGCAAAGCTATATGTGGAAGGAAACTGTGACCGAGGACAAGCTGATGGCAGAAGATGTAAGTACAACTCCTCCGGTTTCATATGCAAAAAGATTTATTGCGCTAGCTTACGTGGTTGCAGAGCTACCGGGATTTAAAAATAGTTACTCAAAACAGAGCGTGCTGCTCTGACCGGTTTTAAAGGGTTAAAGTTCTGACAATTTAGGATGAAATACAGAGAAACACAGAAGAAATGCAGCAGCTGCAGTTGTCAAACGTCCTGGACTTACAGATCTCCTAGTGTGAGCCTTCATGTGGATTCTCTGAATCACTGCTAGAGGGATGGACACCATTGGTCCAAAATTATCCCCATATTCTGTGTTTTGATGGTGGTGGTTGGTCCAAAATCTTCTATAGATGTTCAGCTGGGTTGTTAAAGCCACAGCATACGATTCACACCACATCTGACTGGCCGTGTGATCCCTGGTGCTATATTCCTCCTGGGAAAAATGCATTCCTACTTCCTCATTCTCTGCCTTATTAATTGTTGAGGAAATATCATTATATTTGATCGCTAATCGAATCCAGTAGTTTTACTCTCATTTTAATATATTTTAAAAATATAGAGCTTATGTGTGGGACTTGAATCATGGCAGCAAAATGATGTTTTCACCTTTCAAAAGTGGAAAATGTTAACTTCACGCACATGGACACAAATGAATTGATGCTAGACTGGTCTGATACAGAATAATGTTCAAGCAAATGAAGACAAGTGTCCATAAACACTAATTCATTGATTTAATTTCACGACTACGTCAACCAGTACTGATTTCCCTGCAGCAGAGAAGCAGTGGACACTTAACAAGACGGTGATTAATCTCCAGAAACGCTGACCATGTGGTGGCGAGTCACGTTTACACCGATTATCAGCCTTCAAATATTCACGTCATAACAATGGACGCAGCCAAAACATAACTGAACTCTTCCTGTTGTATTGCAGTCCCTTTATTTCCTCTCTGACTGACACAGGCGTGCACCAGTATCGTGCCAGCCAAATCAGACCAATAGGAGTGAAGGATGGGGGGTCACAGAAAACCAGCAGTGAGAACTCGAGCTCCAAGAAAAGCAAAGCAACAGAAAATAAGTGGGGTTTTTTTAAAGAGATGCTTTGAAACTCCTCCGAGGAGCCTTTGATATGCAAAGAGCCACTGTTTGAATTGACTTCTCTAACAGGCTTTCATTGTGCCAGAAGAAGAAAAAAAACAACCAAGTGGCACTTTTCAGAAAAACCATTCCTCTGCATCCAAACACACGCTTACATCAGACGCTGTAAACTCCTGCTGCATTCAGCCGCGTACACACAGGAGGCGAGTTTGCAGAGTTCGCTGTCAGCTCGGAGCTGCAGGAGATGAAACAATCAAACTGCAGCTCTGCACATTTGGCACACGCTGAGAGCGGAGACACATTTCACTGTTCACACAAGGAGCGAAAATATGGCGTTACCATCGCATGTTGTAACAGCGCTGTATTCATAAAAACGTGTAGAATATACAGTGTTAGACGTGACTGGACTTTTAAATACATAATAGTATGTATTATAATAATTGTACTGTATCATTTATGACCTGAATGTCCATGAAATCAAAAGGAAATCGTCAAGTTTGTGTTTAACGTTCTTGAGTGCACTCAATCACAGCCAGACAAGCACACGAGACTTTAATCAGTCTATTCAACTCAATTTTATTCTATTTATACAGCCCCAAATCACAACAACAGTCGCCTCAAGATGCTTTAGATTGTGAGGTAGACCCAACAATCATATGATGAGCAGCACTTTGGCGACAGTGGGAAGGAAAAACTCCCTTTTAACAGGAAGAAACCTCCGACAGAACCAGGCTCAGGGAGGGGCGGGGCCATCTGCTGCGACCATTTATAACATACTTATTACATTATTTACAAATAACAAAGGAGGGAAGAGAACAATTGCAGTAAATAAAAACAAAGGAAGCCAAACAGGAAGAAACTAAAAGAGACGAAGAAGAAAACAGACACTGATGCATCACACGCGGTCGACAGCTTCTATAAATGTCTTTTAAACGTTTCAAGTTCGATGCTAAATTAAGTTCTCATCTTTATTATCTCTGCAGGGTTTTGAAATGGCTTGGTGATGTGTTTAACATGAAATCTTAAGCTAACTGTTTGGCTAACTGTTCGCCTTCTCCAGTTATCCGGATGAAACGTGAAGCTCGACGGCCTGGAGCAGAAGCTGTAGGAAGGCGCCATTCGCTTTGTGATGGAGGAACAACGATTCCTCGCCAAGCGGCATGTTTGTGGTGCTGGGTGTTGACACAAAAAGCTCGTCCGATCAAAGCAATCTGGGAATGCACTCTTAATCCCCCTTAATCTGATGAAACACCTGGCGACGCATAGCGTTTTTTTAAAGCCGAGAAATGCGCCGTATTTGATAGCTTGCTGCGAGACCTCACACCGAGCACATCTACTGCGGGTGTGGTGCCTGTTATCTGACCCGGAGTTAGCAACATCCCCCAAAAACCCGAAGAGTAGAGTCCTGGCCCCTAGCCCTGCCAGTGTAGCAGAAATGATGAGGATGATGATGCAGCAGCAGCCGTTCTTCTCTGCGTGAGTAGCTTAATGTTGTTCGTGTGTAATTTACGTTGAGTAGGCTAACCACGTTATTACATTAATGCATGTAAGGTGAACTAGCAAACATCATCATAGCTACATGCGGCTGTCTTCTTGTTTGATGGCAGATACTCCCTTCACCCTGGACAAAAAGGCTAAAATGACCAAAGAAAAAGTGGAAAACAGTTAAACATGAGAGGTTTTTGGACAAAGTTTGTGTTTTTTCCATTGTTTAAGCTGCTTCCAGCCAAGAGTGATACCATATATGCCCCATAGCTGCAGAAAAGGCTAACATTGTTATCTTTTTACAAAAAAAAACAGCTGAACATGAGAGGTTTTTGGACCAATTTTGTGTTCTCCATTCTTTAAGCACCGGTTTGGCACCGGTATTGGATAAAACCTAAACGATACCCATCCCTAATTAACATTAACACATTGTCAGGTGTAATGCAGCAAAACAAGCTCACATTCATTTACTGTGATATATCAGGCACCTGGAAGTAACTAAATAAAATGTGTTTACAAGGAAACTCTGCAGAACCTTTCTAATTACAAGAACAAAGAAAAAGATAAAACACAGACGAGGACACAAAATGAATTGAATGAAGTTTAAATATTTCAGCCTTCAAAGATGGGCAGCAGCTCAGTCAGCAGTGGTTACACAAACTGATACACAGAAAAATACGTACAAAACGTGAAGAAAATGTAAACTTCAAAGCTAAGGAGACATCAGAGTAACTGCACCTCCTCCTCCGAGACGAAGGCCAGAACGAAATCCAACAGCTCGAGTTTCACAACGCTGACGCTCACGTGCTGCGTTCATGCTCACTAATCACCGCTTTTACTCCTGATAACATCATGCACATCATGAAAGACTCCAAGCATGGTCACCAGTGTTACCCATTAGCCTCCCAGTAGATGCACCTATGATAACACTTCCTTCAGGAGTATCACATTCACAGGAGCTTTGGAAAACTGACCTTGACCCTGAGGTCGAGGTCACAGAGATTCTAACTCATCTGAGATTTTTAGTAGATGCACCTGTGGTGTAATTTCAAAATCCTACGTTGGCTCGTTCTCGAGTGTCCACGCCACCCACCCTGCAGGGTGACAACAACACCTCTTTAGTCTTTTACAGCTGAGCGCTGTTTCGTCTGTCAGTCATTAAAAGACGAGACTTTATGACCCGTCGAAGCATTCCAGGTTTACTTTTCAAAGACATCTCTGCTCTCAAGTGGATATAGACAGCACATGCATTCAGCATAAAATATCTGTTTTCTGTCTGGGTGTTTTTAAAACCTCATTTAGGAGAGAACTCAGTTAAGCTGATGGTTAATTAGGCCTGATTCAAATCACTGCAGAGCACAAAACACTGAGAGAAAGAGAAAAGCAGCCCAATGATGTTGCAACAATTAAAGCAGCACAAGAGCGGGGTCGTCTCAGTTTCAGTTAGGGCTGCCACGATTAGTCGACTAGTCACGATTACATCGACTATCAAAATCGTCGACGACTGATTTAATAGTCGACGCGTCGTTTGAAGCTTTGTAAGATCCCAAAAGACGCAGGAATAAGTAGTAGGATTTAAGAGTGTAATAACGGACTGAAACAGAAGATGGCAGCACTGCATGTACAAGGATGCCAGCTGCCGTTAAACCCCGAAGAAGAAGCTGTGTCCCAGAATTCATAGCGCAGCCTAGCTCAGTTTCCAACAATGGCGGCAACTAGTTCGTTTTAATATTACTCTTATTATTCTTTCTGGGTCACAAAATAAACGTTTAACATATTTTCAGGCGAGAATGTAGCTGTGTAAACCTCAAATATCTGCTCAGTTTATCAAGACACCACATATTTTCAAAAGCGCTCCGACGTTTTCGGAGACGTCTGTTAGCCACTAGCTCGATAGCTAGCCAGGGGCTAGGCTAACTAGAGCCGTGAGAACACCGGACTCCCGGCAAATCGTTTTCAAACCCACTGCTGTCTTTCACTACTCAGGTTAAACATGATATATGAGTCACTTAGATAACTTAAAAATGTTATTGTTTGGCTTTTTTCAGTATTTTATTTGTTCCTGAGTAAATCGGTTTGGCTGAGATTAAAGTTATAGTTTTTACACAGCTGAATAAACATCAAGCAGACAGCTGATTATCAGAAGTGTGAGATGCTCGAGAATTTACTCCGGTGTCCTGTTATATTTTAGATAGCAAGGAGTTTATTAAACTTCACCGAAACAATCTGCAAATTTCATTAAAATGTAATAAACTATCATCTTGTCTTTATTTTTAGTTAGCACATACCTTAAACACTTAAAGCTGTAAGCTAATGATAGTTATATAAGAGCAGATGCTGCTGGTGCAATAAGCTGTACGTTTTACGTCCAATGGATGATGATCTGATTAGTCGACTAATCACAAAAATAATCGGTGACTAGTCGACTATCAAAATAATCGTTTGTGGCAGCCCTAGTTTCAGTGCAGGTCACGCTGGTACTTAATTCATCAAAAAGTTATGTCTCACACCATTTTCATATGCAACGTAGTCCATGTAATGCCCTCAACATTTGGTAGCCTTACTCAGGCATACTAATGCAACATAGTTCAAACAGGACAATCTTCTAAAAGAAAAGATAAATAACAAATCTTTCATTTATTTTTCTTGCATAAACGTCTTTCACAGACCTGAAGATGGCAACTCAAGAGCAGATTAAGAAGTTTCCTTTAAAAAGATCTTCACAATTTACCCGAACCACACAGCCTCGCCTTCGCCCGTGAACCTGGCAGCACACGACACGTAATCCTGCCTTTAATTCAATTCAAGCTCATTAATGCAGCACAAATCACAACAACAGTCACCTCAAGGTGGCTTTATACTGCAAGGTAAATGCCCAACAGTGTTCACAAGACACAACAATCAGACTTTACAGCTCCATCATGTTGTTTCATTGCAGTTGCCTCTTTTCCTCAGTCTATGACTATATATCTAATATATATCTATATATCGGTGTGTTAGCTCCTTAAAGGATCTGTGAACGGCGCAAACAGAGAAAACTGCATTAAATGATACTGTAAAAAAACAAACAATGATGCATTCATCAGCCTGATGTTTTAAGGACATTTTTCTAACATATTTTCAGATATTTCCTGACAGGAAACTCTCTGAACACCATTTGAAACTGTCACAAACATCCATCAGCTGTTAGTTTTTCTCCCTCTCCCTTCCACATTGTTCGAACAAAAAAACAGAAAGAAAATGTGAAGCTCAACCTTCAATCACTCTCTCCAAATTCAACCGTCTTAGACAAAACACAAAACCCCTCCGGGGGCTGATTTGTTGTCACAGGCAGACAAATGAAGAAGAAATGAGGAGGATGTTTAAAATGGGCCACACAATCACAAGCTCGTCATCCCAAAATAAAAAATAAAAAGGAGGCTGGCGCGCAGTGATGCGTTACCACAGTAACACATTTTCTCTGCAGAAAGCCGTCCACTCGCTCCCAGGAGAACAAAAACCCCCCAAAAAGGACAAAGCAACCAACAAACAGGCGAAACAACTGAGAAGATCCCATGCACTGTAAACAAAAAAACAAATAAATAAATTAAAAAACGCCCGCCGTGACAAAAAACTTCATCCTGCAGTGAAACTCAGTTAAAGCAAACAAGCTGGCCAAGAGTATTCTAGTCGTCCAAATATCATCAGGAAAAATGAAACAGTTTATTTCCTCCCATCTACTTGCTTCGTCTGGCATCTTCACTCATTTCTGGGTCCAAATGCTTCAGCTCCAAAAAGAAAACAAGCACAGACAATTGAAAACAGTCCAAATTTGTTTAGCTCCAATAAAAAGATGCGTGTGGTTGTTCTAACAGGTGTTACAGCAACGTTTAGCATTCAGGCATCGACGAAACGAGGATTTACAAAGTCGCTGCTCTAACGTTGAACCTAACATCGCTGTACACTTTTGATATAAAAACGAGGCACGCAATATGATTAAATAGGTTAATCAACAACCTTTATTGATAATAACTTGATCAAATGATCAGTTTCTGTGGATAAAATCTGTCCCACTCTTCTTTGCAGCATCACTTCCTTTTTGCACAGCTCTCTTGAGGTCCGGACTTTGGCTGGACCTTCGCAACATTTTCTTTTTCAGCCATTGCTGCAGTGCTTGGGATCATTGTCCTGTTGCATGACTCAGTTTGGGCCAAGCCCAAATCAATACCCCTGCAGCACCGCGCTGACCGTCTGTGCTGTATGAAGTGCTCTGGCCAAACGTCTCCACTTCCAAACAAGCCATATTTGTTCAATCTTTTCTAATCGTACTGTCATGAATGTAATATTGTATGACAGGAAAAGAAAGAAAGAACTTTGTGCATGTCTCTGAGCATTGCATGATCTGACTATGGGATGAATTTGCGAGGATTTTCACTTGGCTGTAATGTTTGCACGTGCCTGAAGGCTCCAGACCGACACACCGCTTTTATAGAGGTGCTTACACTTGCTGATGATCAATTAATTAAGGGCATTTAATTAGCAGCACCTGAGTCCTACCAGGCTGAGAAGAAACCAGGCTGAGAATGGCAATTAAATAGGTCTGGTGGGCTTGTGCCAGTTTAAAAAAAGGAGCACTGGAGAATATTAAAGAGACGAGACTCCCGTTCATCATAAGGAAACATTTGAACCCAGAAATGGGGTCATTATGTCATTAGCTAACGAGCAGATAAAATTCATTCCCCTCCCCCGAACGTAGAAATAAAGATAACGGTTTAATTGTCACTGCAGAAGAAGTTTGCTGCAAAGACAGACGTTCTCTGGCAGGGTGATAAAGTGCATACATCATGACCTGAATTACAAGCAGTGGCGGGACTTACGTTCTCCTTCCCCACGATGTTGTCAAAGGGGAGCTCGGGGCTCCACGAGGCCTCGTTAAAGGTAGCGCTGCTGGCTCGACGGTCGGCCGAGCTGGCCGCCTCCTTCATGATGTCCTCCGGCAGGGAGAGCAGACTCTCCTCGGGCTGCTTTATCAGGTACGTCTCGATGTTGTGGCGGCGAAGGAAGTCGTTGCGGTCCTTCCCGTGGCCTTCCTCCACCTCGTAGTCACCATTTAAACAATCCAGAGCTGCCTTAGAGATGTGGATCCTCCTGAAATGGAGAAAAAACATACATATTTAAAACATCTTCAGCTCAGTGGGTGAGAAGGTAACCACAAGCCACAGTGGTCTGGGTTCAAGTCTGACCCACAGTCCTCTGCTTCGTGCTTGCTCTCTCCCCACTTAATGCCTGCACTTACTATCCAATAAAGGTAAAAAAATGGCAATATATATATATATATATATATATATATATATATATATATATATATATATATATATATATATTTATTAGGGGTGCAACGATACTCGTATCGATATTGAACCGTTCGATACAGTGCTTTCGGTTCGGTACGCATATGTATCGAACAATACAACATTTTTAATTTATTTTATCAACTTTCCTTCTGACGGTGCTGTCTGTGTTGAGCGCTCAGTGGATCTGCGCTCGACAGTGCAGCCTAGGCGGAGTAGTCGAACGCAGATTCACTGAGCGCAGGGCAAGCTAGCGAGACAGAAGCTAAGCTCGTTGCAACATGGCAAATTGAACCTCCCCCACCCTCATTCAGATCTGGCGTTTGGAACTATTTTGGTCTTCATGTGACGTATGACCCTGAAGGTAAGCGCGTCATGGACTAAAGTAAAACAGTATGTTGGATGTGCCAGCAATGCTCAATTACATTGGTGGGAAGTAGTGTGTTAGCGCAGTTAGCTCGTTAACGTGTTGGCCGTCCAGCCCCACGCACGGGGCGATCCGCGGTAGCTCGTTAACGGAGATTTGCCGTGTTGTGGCGTTAACGTCATTTCAGATTAACGCTGACAGCACTAGTGGGAACACAACGAATATGACTGCACATTTACTCCGACATCATCCTCGTGCAAAGACAAGTGGAAGCAGACAAAAACAACAAGCACGCATGCTACAAACTTTACACGAGTCATTTAGACAGCCGTTAGCACATGATTCTCCTTATGGGGACCTGATATGTTTAATATGCTGCTGAGAATATAGCCCAGAAGAAGCGTATAGTATAGCTTTTATTTTGGAAAGAGACATTTCTCTGTAATAAACTCTCTTTTCCAAAGATGAGGGATTTCTCCATCAGATAGATTTATTTTTTATTACTTTGTTGTTTCAGCAACATTAAATTTAAAAACTGTACTTTTGAGTTAAAATATATATTTATAATTTTAATAAATGACAAATTAAAAAAGCATGAACATTTTTTTTGTATCGAAAAAATATCGAACCGTGACACCAAAGTATCGAACTGAACCGTGAATTTTGTGTATCGTTGCACCCCTAACAGACGTATACATAAAGACATATGTATAGACACAGACATACAAATTTGCTTCCGTTCTAATTTACAGCAAGAGGTGACGGGTGAAAAAACAAGTCCGATTATATAGAAGTTTATGGGAAAAGATGCTTGCAGGAAATGTTAAATCAGTAGTTAGAGAAATAATCTGCCTTTTAAGGTCAAACGGGAACAACAGGAACAACATATTATGCCACTAAACTATCCTTTTAAAAACTATATGAGGGTGGATAAAAATAAATGGCCGAGGGACTCAGCATAATCGCATCTCCTGCTCGGCTCTGGCCATGACATATCTTTACCAAACATCAGTTTGCTTTCTCTGGAGCCATGTTTTATGTGAGTGAATTTTCCGGCTGTCCACTGCCAATAATCCAACTGGAGATAAAAACAGCCACAGAAAATTCCTTCCGTTTCCTCACCCTGGGATGCCTCCAGACTCCAGCTTGTTGGCGATGTCCACATCCCAGGACCAGACATCGAACTGCCACTTCCTGAGTCCCAGCACGCCGCACAGTACCGAGCCGGAGTGGATCCCAATACGCATGTCGATGTCGTGTTTCGTCCGTGATCTCACGTATCTGGAAGGAAGAGGGAAAAAAGCGGTTAATTTTTGGCATAGTACTCTTATATAAATCAGGACTACGGCGCTAAAGTAATGTACGGAGAAAAAACGGAGAAAACTAGCCGATTTTTGGCAAGAAGAACGAACAAACAACAGACAGAGGTTGCAACTGACTGGCTAGCCGCTCCTATGTTTGTTAATACAGTGGAAAGAGAAGATTAGCTGTACAGCTTTGCTTTGTGCCATTACAGGGTTTACTGACAGCGGCAATAAATCCCAAAGAACGGGAAAAAAGAACACGGAAGTCTTAGGTTTGTAAAGGTTTGTGCTCTGGAAGAACAAGACTAAAATGGAGAAGTTTATCCATAATGTAAAGTACAACATTTAAAAATAACCAAACACCCCATACCAACCAACTGTCCATCTGCATCTAAAGGTCAAAGGTCACTCTTTCGAGGATGCCAATGTTCACATTTTGGACTGAGAGGACAGATGGTTTGAAAGAGGAGTGAAAGAAGCATCTATGTCCACTGTGAGCGACCTTCTTTGAACAGAGGCGGTGGTTTACGACACCAACTGTTTTGAGTTCCTTCCCCAGACGCCTTAACGCCCACTCACATCCTGGGCCATCTGACCTCAGGAAATCACATGATAAGGTGGGGCCAGGTTTCACAATGAACTCACCCGAAACTCTGGCTGATTGGGACCCACACCCAGTTTCACACCTTGGCTCAGGCGATTAGAGGATCATCAGGGGGTCCTTTTGTCCCTCTGTGGGGGGAAACTCCCACTAGGTTTAAATCTGGGACTCTCCACCATTTGACCTTAGAACTGAAGAAGCTTCTCGGATGAGAGGTGAAACGTCTTCAAGCAACTTAAAGAAGTCCAGACGCTTTTCTTTGCAAGCTCCTTTGACTACAATGACCTGGATGACGGAGAACCTTCACAGACACCCCATACCAACGGTCAGCACGGTTGATGTTTAGGACTTGTTTTGCAACAACATGACCTTGGCACGCCACAGCCCCAGAGTCGACCATGAACTCCTCTGTATATCAAAGTGATCTAGAGTTAAATGCCATCGGTCTCAAACTGCAAAGATCATAAGCAAAGCAGCACATCTACAAATCTACAGCAGAGTGGCTGAAAAAAGAAACGAATCAAGGTGTTGCAATGCTCCACTCAAAGACCTCAATCTGACTGAAATGCTGTGACACACTGTTGAGAGAGTTTAACTAAACTCAATGAAAAGAAGTTACGTCAAAAAATCCTCCACAACGATGTGAGAGACTGATACAGTCGTACAGCTATTAACGCTAAAAATGCTTCTAGATCAGGGGTGGGCAACTCCAGGCCTCGAGGGCCGGTGTCCTGCAGGTTTTAGATGTCCTTGAACCAACACAGCTGATTTAAATGGCTAAATTAGGTCCTCAACATGTCCTGAAGTTCTCCAGAGGCCTGGTAGCGAACTAATCATGTGATTCAGGTGTGTTGACCCAAGGTGAGACAATGTTTTGGGCTTCCCCTGACTCCACACCAAGCATGTAGTCACTCCCAGACGCCATTTACAATCACAGTCCATTCAAATACTCCCAGAAATACTTTCAAAAGTTACCTGAAACATGTTTAACTGTTTCAGAATACAAAATAATATATAATGTGCTGTGTAAGTGGACATGAGCATGAAAATACAATGAAAATAAAGCGTTGTGAGGCTGTGAATAAACTGAATTAAGGTTATGAAGGTAACAATGGATGGTTTTGAAAAAAGTATAAAATTACACGCAGGTATATTTGAGTTTAAAAAAGCTGATCTAATTGACTTCAGGTGCACACGTCTGGCATTAATTTAAAAATATTTCAGGGGTCACTTTGGGTGGTACTGTGAAAAACACTGTCGGCATTAATTCAGCAGATTAATATACATGAAACTGACCTTTGGTGAAACTAAAGAAACACAGAACGCGGAGACAGATAATGCTGCCAGGCAAACACCGTTCAAGTCCACCAAGAAACGAGCACAAAAGAGTTCAGGCGTATCTGTGGCACTTCAACAAAAGAGGTAAAGCTGTTTCTGTAGACTCGTCGCACCTGTTAATAAATTACTTTCTCATTTCGTACTTTATTTTTCCCTGAAACACAATAAAAGCAGGACAGAGTGCAGCTGATAACAGCCTCCGAGGAGCAGACAGGCCTGTCACGCCTCGTCCTCCCTCCTGGCGTTATTTCATGCTTCATAAGAGCCGCGATGAATGTGAGGTGAAAGGCATCCTGGGTGTTTGTGACAGGTGGTTAAAGTTAGTCAACTGCTAGACGACACCTGGAGTAGAAATTAACAAACAACGACGAAGAGGAGGAGGAGAATGATGATGCTGTGATACTGTGTTGACTCTGTGGGGAAGTTCTTTCTGTATATATATATATAAATATTTATATACATATATATGTACGTCACCTACAAATCAAAAGGTTGGTAGTTCATTCCCTGGCTGCTCTAGTCTAGATACCAAAGTATCCTCAGGCAACACAGCGAACCCCCGAGATGCTGCCGTCTAAGAGAGCACAGGTGTCGAACTCCAGGCCTCGAGGGCCGGAGTCCTGCAGGTTTTGGATGTGTCCTTGATCCAACGCAGCTGATTTAAATGGCTAAAATACCTCCTCAACGTCGTGTCCAAATTCATGGGCTGCTTCCTCCTGAGGCCGCATTTGTAGACCGATTACGTCACAGCGACGCGCCGAAGGCTGTCCAAATTCGTAGACTCCTCCGAATGCGGCCGACAAATGTGTCCTCCTTTTCCCCGAATTTAAAGGATGGGTCGGGTGTGTCCTTCGTGGCCCACCATATCCCAGAATTCATAGCGCGGCCCAGCCAAACTCCAGTTTCCAACAATGGCGGCCGCTGCTAAGTTTTAAAATTACTCATACTAATCTTTCTGGGTCACAAAATAAACTTTTAACATATTTTCAGGCGAGAAAGTAGCTGTGTAAACATCAAATATCTGCTCGGTTTATCAGGATATCGCATATTTGCAAAAGTGCTTCGACGTTTTTGGAGACGTCTGCTACCCACCAGCTCGACAGCTCGCCGGGAGCTCGAGGGTCACTGATGCGGCCGAGAACGGCACAACTCCCGGCACATCATTTTCAGATCACCGCGGACTTTCGCTGCTCGGGTTAAACGTAATATATAAGTCACTTAGACAACGTAAAAATGTTATTGTTGGGCTTTTTTCAGTGTTTTGTTTGTTCGTGAGTAAATCGGTTTGGCTGAGATTAAAGTTATTAGATAAAATAAAACTTTATTAATCCCCCGGGTGGGTTCCTCCGGGATTTTCACACAGCTGACTAAACGTCAAACAGAAAACTGATTAAACAGAAGTGTGAGACGGTCGAGAATTTACTCCAGTGTCCTGTTATATTTTAGACAGCAAGGAGCAGACGGCGAGTTTATTAAACTCTGAGACAGCGGTGACGCTAATCAGAAGGCTTGGCCGTCCAATTTCACAGCCGTTTACTTCCAGCCTACCCGACCTTCTGAGGACCCGGCCCACGTAGACCGCGAAGGCCGGGTCCTCAGGAGGATGCAGCCCATGAATTTGGACACGAATGTCCTCCAGAAGCCTGGTAATGAACTAATCATTTGATTCAGGTGTGTTGACCCAGGGTGAGCTCTAAAACCTGCAGGACTCCAGGCCCTTTTAATGGAAATCTGTGGGTGGCGTCTGGAAGTAGCTGGGCTTCTTCCCAGACTTTTGTCCTGATCATCCCCAATCTGTAAGTTTTCTGCACACACCACATTCGTCCTCGTGTCTGCAGCAGTGGGGGGGGTCTCCTGTTTTTTAATCAGTTAAAGGGTTTTTGTAAATATCACAGATTTTAAATGAAAAAAATGGATGTAGCCTCTGTGACACCATCCTTTGTTTCTGGACACCACAGTTTGATTGGTAATTTATTTCAAACATGTAAACAATATAAGAAAATAAGAGAGAAAAAATACTATACAAAAAAAATCAATACGTTTCAATATAGCTACCGTTCTGATTAATTTACATGTTGAAAGCGGTTTAAAACTGTGTTTGTGGTTCGGCTCCATCATGTTAATTCTTTTATTAGAAATATGTTTGGACAAGAGGCTGTCGGCTAATAGCAAGCTGTATCTATAAGATGTGCAGGCGACATGCACAGATGTGCTCCTTAGTGCTACATCAGAGACGAGTAACACGCGAGGATTTCACTCGCTGAAACTGGAGCACAGACTTCTTAAACAGGCCGTATCACACAGGTAGGCACAAACCTTATTATATGTCAGGTAATTCTGTGAACACGTCCTGCTGAGGTTTCAAATCAGCACTAACAGCTGATTAGTGCTAACAGGAGCAGGTCAGAGGAGATTGTGTGTTTTTGTGTCTAACAAACAGTGCAGCCTGTCTCCACTTCTGTCCCTGCATTCAGCTGAAAATCCCATCTTCTCGTCTATAGCAGTGTTTAGAGGTAAACACACCTCCTCTACATCGTTAATGACTGAGTAATGTGAGGGTGAAAATATGTCGAATTCTAAATTTTAACCCTTTAAGACCTACCATAGAACCAAGTCCGCCAGAGCTTATATTATATGTTTACATGCTGTGGAGCCATTTTTGGGAGCATTTCAAGTTGCTATACATCAATACAACCATTATAGCCCAGATTTTAATAATATGTATGAATTAAGTGCATAGTAATTACATAAATTGCAAAAAAAAAGTGCAATAAACTACAAAAAAAATGTAAAATCGTTTTTGTTTTTTTAACATATATTTCTAGTTAGAGAAATTTAAGAGGCTTATCCCTCAGAACTGTAAATACAAAAAAGTTGCACAAAATAGTTTCCCACCACAGGAAATTTATTTTGAGTGTCTTCATAGTTTTATTTTTGAAATACACCAATTTTTATACACTGCAGGAAAAATGAAAATAAATATTATAATGCAGATTTGCATCAAAATAAACTATTTCCAGCAGTGCAATATGAGTCCTAAGCATCCCAGAAACCACACAGAAAGTCATAAAGTCAAACATAACTTTTAAAAACACCAGTATAGGCTCATGAGGCCCTGATGGTAAAAAAAACTACATTTCCGCAAAATGACGTCACTTCCGGTTTCGGGCAGGACATGGCGGACATGCAAAAGTTCGCTCTGACGTCTATTTCAACGTAGGAAGTGTTACAAACAGCTGATCGGATCAGCAAAGCGTGTTTCTGGAATATTATGTTTTTGTTCCTGCAAGCGCTTTTTATGCAGTTTTTGCAAAGCTATATGTGGAAGGAAACTGTGACCGAGGACAAGCTGATGGCATAAGATGTAAGTACAACTCCTCCGGTTTCATATGCAAAAAAAAACTATTGCGCTAGCTTACGTGGTTGCAGAGCTACCGGGATTTAAAAATAGTTACGCAAAACAGAGCGTGCTGCTCTGACCGGTTTTAAAGGGTTAATTTGTAAGTAATGAAATTTGAAATAAGGGGGTGGGAACAGGAAAAGTGTAAACTTCATCCTACTCCTTTTTGAGCATAGACACAGAGATATTCATGAAAACGTGTTTTTAAGTTTTTTTCTTCTTTTTTTCTTGTCATTTCCGTTATATTTGCATGTTCGAAATAAAATCTAACCGTCTGTAACAGAAAAACTGTTAGCCATGGATGGATGGATAGAACAAACTATCCATCTAAGAAGACATTGGCAGTGTTTGGTAAACCAGACAAACTTTTAGTTTAAGATTTGTGTTGAGTCTTGACCGGGAGAACAACAGACGGCGATAAACATCAACACAGAGAGAGAACTGTCTTTGGAGCCTCCTGTTTCTATCCTCCCAAACATTTGGTTCAGACCTCCAGGTGTCATGTGAGAGCTTCACATCGTTACCCTAAACTTTGGACTTTTTTCTGTGAGGTTTCTTTGTACTAGTACTCCCTGATTGTGCTCCCCTGCTGAGCTGCAATGGATGTGCTAAAATAGCCTAAAGATACAACCTTGGAACATTCCCACCTCAACTGCCTCAACATGTCTTTCTAGTTTTAATGTACAATGAGGACTGACAATTTTGAAATTCACAAAAATGTAATCTGTGTAACAGGAAGTTGTAAACCAGTAAGACAAGATGCTGTACTAGAATCTGTCAGCTCACTCTCAGCCTTCATGCATCTGTTCAGCAACGTGTGACCAGAATCTGCATTAACAAATACGAGGAATGAAGGAAACTGGTGCAAGCTTAGCTAACATTAGCCGGATGCTGTAAACTCGACCAACATCGTCTTTGTGTGATTATATCACCACATGTAGTTGCACACAACAGTATTTAAAACCGTGTTTGATAACTGACGACTGTGACTGTGGAGTTGGGACTCTGTGTAAAACATAAATAAAAGCAATGATTTGAAAATCTCATAAACCCATATTCTATTCACAATAAAGCATATATGCTTATACTCAGACATTTCACTATTACGTTAAATATATTAGTTCATTTTGACTAGGGCTGCCACAATTAGTCGACTATCAAAATCGTCGATGACTGATTTAATAGTCGAGGCTTCGTTTGAAGCTTTGTAAGATCATAAAAGACGCAGGAATAAGTAGTAGGATTTAAGAGTGTAATAACGGACTGAAACAGAAGATGGCAGCACTGCATGTACAAGGATGCCAGCTGCCGTTAAACCCCGAAGAAGAAGAAGCTGTGTCCCAGAATTCATAGCGCAGCCCAGCTCAGTTTCCAACAATGGCGGCAGCTAGTTAGTTTTAATATTACTCTTATTATTCTTTCTGGGTCACAAAATAAACGTTTAACATATTTTTAGGCGAGAATGTAGCTGTGTAAACCTCAAATATCTGCTCAGTTTATCAAGACACCACATATTTTCAAAAGCGCTCCGACGTTTTCGGAGACGTCTGTTAGCCACTAGCTCGATAGCTAGCTGGGGGCTAGGCTAACTAGAGCCGTGAGAACACCAGACTCGTTTTCAAACCCACCGCCGTCTTTCGCTACTCAGGTTAAACATGATATATAAGTCACTTAGATAACTTAAAAATGTTATTGTTTGGCTTTTTTCAGTATTTTATTTGTTCCTGAGTAAATCGGTTTGGCTGAGATTAAAGTTATAGTTTTTACACAGCTGAATAAACGTCAAGCAGACAGCTGATTATCAGAAGTGTGAGATGCTCGAGAATTTACTCCGGTGTCCTGTTATATTTTAGATAGCAAGGAGTTCATTAAACTTCACCGAAACAATCTGCAAATTTCATTAAACTTTAATAAACTATCATCTTGTCTTTATTTTTAGTTAGCACATACCTTAAACACTTAAAGCTGTAAGCTAATGATAGTTATATAAGAGCAGATGCTGCTGGTGCAATAAGCTGCACGTTTTATGTCCAATAGATGATGATCTGATTAGTCGACTAATCGCAAAAATAATCGGTGACTAGTCAATTATCAAAATAATCGTTTGTGGCAGCCCTAATTTTGACTTTAATGGCAGCACCATGTCGCAAAAAAGTTGGAAAAGAGGCTGGAAAAGTAAAGTGGTACCAAAAACAAACATCGTGAACTAACTAAAGAGTTACCGTCCAGCTCGTCATCAGCACTCAGGTCAAAAGCCTGAAACTTTGACGGTGGTTGCACATGTGGAAAGGCACCACCAGTGCTGAACGGTACATACAGGTTGTGGCCGTGCAGACTAATCTGTCACAGGAGAGGCTTTTGAATATTTCAACAAGACAATGCTAAATCATATACTGGAGCCAATCCAACAGCACAGCTTCACGGCTCGCTGCAGTCCAGACCTTTCACAAACAGAAACATCATTAAGTGAAATCTATGACAAATAAGACCACGGACAGCTGAGCAGCTGGATTCCTCTCAGATAACAGTGGAATATTATTCCCCTGCCAAAAGTCCAGCAAATCGTTGCATTCATTTATTCACTTTTTACAGCGTTCCAACTTTTAAGCAAGTGGGTTAGTATTTCCTCTGTTTATCGGACAAGTTGGGAACAATGTGGTCCCACCTTTATGCTTTACAATCCCTCAGAAACAAGTAAAAACCTGATTTATTTGGACAATATAAGCAAACCCGTCTCCTCTTATTCCAGCTTTTGCAAAACTGATTGGTGTCGCAGCAAAAAGTGTGCACAGCTCACCATCTTGACATGATGATACTGAGCACAAATCTCACAGCTTATCCGCCCTAATCTGTTTCCTTCCTCTGAACATCAGTCCTCCTCTTCTCTCTCACTCTTATATCAATGCAAAGGGTTAAAACGCTGCAGCAGCACCGAGGATCACTGAAATAAAATAAATCAAAGCACAAACTCCAGCGTCTGTGAGCCTTTTAGACAAAGCTGAAGAAGAACTCTTTCTCCTTTCCTATGAACTACTCATTTCACAGTCTGATACAAAGATCTATAAAGCCCTGTTGTGCGTTTCAAAATACATCACAAGCACTACAAACATGTTTTCTTGCATTTCAGCGATGCATAGACATCTGTTAATTCAAACGTACATTATTTGATAGTGATTTTGTGTTGAAACAGCTGCATGCAAATATTGCAGGGAGGCTTTTCCGAGCAGAACAAGGTAATTTACAGATACTAGGACAGTCGTCAGGGTAAAAGACATTTATTCTTCTAAGATGATTCCTGCAGTTACAATGAATTCATTGCACCATGAATTTGCTCTATTCATACAAAAACAGACAAACTCGACTTTGATTTAAAAGGATTTCTCTCCCGCTGCACCATCGATGCACCAAAATAAAGGTCATTTTTTTTATTACCATGTTTTATCTTTTAAAGTTACAGAGAAGAAGGTTTAAAAATGGATTCGTAGTCACATGTGTATTTATACACACCTGTTTAAAGGTGTATTTACCCATGTCCCTCACTGGTTAGAGAAACTCCTGTTAGGAAACGTCAGTATGAGGATTTTGGCGTTTTGTATCTTGGCAATCGAGGGCAGACCAAGATGCACTGCATGCTAATACTTCTCAATCCCATAATAAATAACAACCAGGCCAAAAGGCATTTATAAATGCTGACTTATAAATGCTGACATCTTTATCCAAACCTTTTTAAATGCTGATATAAATAAGCTATAAGTTAGATGTGGTGTTTTAGCTATTTTTTAGCTATTTCCTCCCATATAAATAGCTAAAACACTACATCTAACTCATAGCTTATTTATATCAGTACCACTCAATCAAAAAGTGCAGACTCTGATTAAAAATATTGGAATTAAATCCACTTTTAATGTACAGTCTCTATTTCCAGGGGCTGAAATATAATTGCACAAAGCACTCGAAAGCTGTCTCATGGACAGGTGTGCGTTCCTCCTTTTATTATGTCTTCATAGATTAAGTGGAGAAAAAGGCTGAAGATGGTTCCAAGTCATTTGCATTTGTAAGCTGTTTCTGTGAACCCGGGTGTTGTTAAAGGAGCTCTCTGTGCCAGTGAAACAGGCCATCCTCAGGCTACGAACAAAAAACAAATGCATTAGAGCGATCGCAGCAACATTAAGAGACGTCAAATTTAAAGCTTGATGAGACAAGAAAAAGAAGAACGCGCCGAGGAGCGATGCAACATAAAACAGACCTAGAGCGGTGGATGATCGCAGGATTCTTTCCATGATAGATTAAAAAAAGCATTTCTACACGAGGCATCTTTATCCAAGCCTACCATCCAAGAAAGACTTTACAGGGAATCTGATATCAAACATATTAGTGCATAATCTGCAAACCAGTGATCAGTCTCGAAATTAGAAACCAGAATGAATTTAAAAAAATAAATTAAAAAGCTCTGGCACTGTGTTCCTTAGAGAAATCAAAGTAAGACGGAAAGATCAATCTATTGCATGGACACGCATGGCTTCCAGCTTCCAGTGAGTCAGTAGACTGACCAAAAACATACTGTAAAAGCAACACAGGAGTCTTTGATGGAAAACAAGTGGTCTGATCTGAAATCAACTGAACTACTGTTCACCTGTTTAAGGTAAAACTAAAGGCATAAACAACTGATGACAGCTGCAGTAAAAGCCTTTCCCTACAACAAGGAGCTTTGTTAAAAAGTAAGGACAGTAGAAGAAGACAGCACCTGATGGTTTTGATCATGTCGAGGCCCATTTCCACGCAGCAGTGGGCGTGGTCCGGCCTAGGCTCCGGCAGACCAGACACACAGTAGTAACAGTCTCCAAGGATCTTTATTCGTAGACAGTGATGCTCCTGCAAGAGACAAACACCATAACCATAAAGGCAGAAAACCTGAGCAATGACTATACCTGAAATAAGAATTAAAGATCAGTAGGAATCAGAAAAAAACAGGAAAACACAGAAAACATATCAGGTTATCTCTGAATTCCTTCTCTGACTGTGAAATTGCAACCGGCCAAGCGTGACAGTCTGAAATGTTCTGCAATCTAATATCAGCTGAGTCGTACACAGTGGATGTTGAATCAGATATTCACTGTGTTGTTTTGAATAAATATTTATTCTACTGGAGCGTCTTTATTCAGTTTTCATGAGTCCCGACAGCCATGAGAGGCTGTCGCAGAAAAGATGAGCTCTGGGCTCCAAAATCATACACGCACAATCAAATGTGGAAAAAGAAGAGCTGCAAAGTCTATTCTTATGCTTCATTTTCAGTAATTATTTTTATACATCTGGGAAAATAGTTTTTAGTGATAGCCTGCCACACAGAAGCAAAAATTAAAGAGTTTATGTTACCATTTATGGTGTATGTGCATGTATTTTTCCAGGTTTTAACCAGCATTGTGAATGGTACACTCTATTGCCAGAAGGTGGCAGTAAAGGAGCTGAGAAGCTATCCTTGCAATTCCTTACCAGCTAGCTAGCAAGATGCAAGTCTGCCACAACAATGCAGTTTAATGCAGCTGCATTTATAGAACTCTTTAGCATTTAGCAAGGTTAATATACTACAATTGACTATGTGCACGTTAGCATATGCTACTTCCGGTGCGGAAACTCCTGTGGGGAGCTTTGTTTCCGGTGTCCTATTCACACCCTGTTTACGGTCCAAAACAAGTTAAGCTAATGAATGAATCAAGCGGCGATTCACATTTCTATAGATGTCTCGGGCATTTACCCAATATATCTGTAAATGATGTTCATCGACTTGTCGATATTTTTCCCCCACGCCTCAGAGCAAAAGAGAAAAGGGATTCAAATGTTATATTTCTCAGCTGTCCCTCGTTTATCGCGGGTGTTATGTTCTAAAAATAACCAGCGATAGGTGAAATCAAGTAGCCAATTTTATTTTTTGACGGTGCAAAACGTTTCGTGGACATTGTGGACATACAACACTGCACTTCAGAGTCACACTGCTAGCGATCGATGCAGCGATTCTGTACTGTACAGGAGAGACGTCACGGAGGAGATCGTCTGCAGCGATCAGGACACAATGTGATGTAAAAAAAAGCATGCAAACTTGCACTAAAAAATCTGCGAAACAGCGAGGTGAAAGGTGAACCGCGTTATAGCGAGGGGCCGCTGTAATTTTGAAGGTAAGTCACAACATACCTTCGTAAATACTAATGTATAGAAACAGTTACCAGCAACCATTCATTTTTTGTGTGGCTTTTTTTCACGGTTTGTTAACATGCTGTGTAGGTGTGTACTTGACTAGCTGATCTCGACATAATGGGGGAAACATCTGGTTTGACTATTCTTCACCTGTAGTTTGAATGCTGAACATTTGCCTGTTTAAATCATAAGACCAGTCACTATACAGAGATGTGCTTCTGAATGTGGACGATGTGTCTTCTGCTGCAGTTCTGCTTGTGTTGAGTGATGTAAACAACTGATCGATCTAAACTCTTTAAACGTCAAAATTGATCATTAGATTTTTTATGACACAACAGTGGTGAGTGTTCCCACCTTCTCCTCTTTGTAACTTAACGTGATCTTTCCGTTTTCGAGTTTTGGACATGATTTTGGAGTATATCTTCACAGTAGCGATTGACCGCAAAGTAAAGCTACCGGAAATGTACAACCCTACATCTGGTCTCAAACCAGGAAGTTAGCATTTTCTCGTGCACAGGGTCAATTACAAAGAGAGAACCCCAACGATCACATGATCCCCACGAGCGACACCTGGCGACGCTGTGGAAAAACACCTCCCTCATCCACAGTGACATCCTCAGAGTTTGCTTTCACTTAACCATAAAGCAAGTGTTCACAAACTATATATTGGGAAAAGTGTTTCAATCTAAATATTGATTGAACATTATAGGATCTATGAGATGAGATTATAGACCTTTAAAGCTGACTTTCACTAAACAGTTCTATCTAACACAGTTTACCAAATATTTGAACAAAATTTGAGCCCCATCGTATAAAAAGTCTCCACATAATCAGCCATAAGTCATAAGATCAGGTGATGTAGTGTTTGACAGATGCGGCCCGTGGCTGAGGTGAGGCATCCAGACTCACCCTGAGTCAGCGCTATGAGTCAAGACACAACACACAACATTGCAAATGTGGGCCAAGCTGGCGTTGCTGTTTGGGCCATTTTCAGAGGAGGTTCATAAGATAAGTGAAAGTAAATCAAAAGTTAACCACAGACAGGTGATCAGCTGTTAGGTAAAGGTTATTAACCTGAGGTATCTCTAAAGAAATGTGATTTATTAATCCTTTAATGCACAGATGAGCGAATATTTTTAATGGGAACATAAATCGATTCAAAACTCAAGACAAAAACAGACTAAAATCAGATTATATGCACATTTGGGATGAGGAGCTCTTACATGTGCGAGGCGGTCGAAGCGTGCAAAGAGTTCATTCAACATTCGCACCAGCTCCTGCGCTGACAGCGTCGTGGAGAGGTTTGTGAAGCCTTTAACATCTGCGAAAAGAATGCTGAATAAAATACGGAAATGTCACTTTAATATCCAGCTCACTTCTTAAAAGTTATGATACTTAATGAGGATTACATTTTCTGTGATGTCAGATTTTGCACATTTTACGTAAATGTCACAGTTTTGTTCTTAAGAGCAAAAACACTCAAATGTCTTTATTCGGGGCACACACAGGTGTTTCGCTGTTGGACCCTCACCTGACATTCTCGTAGCGGTGGATGTAGATTCTGTGAAACTGATGCTGGAGGTGTTCGTCCTCTACATTTGTCATGTCGTTGATCATTTCCAAAACTACAAAACGAGGCAGGACTGATAACACCAGTCGTTCCTGTTGGGGAGAAAAATGAATCATCTCATTGCTTTGAAATGACAAAAAGACACGATACAGAACAATAACATAACTAGGGCTGCCACGATTAGTAGACTAGTCACGATTACGTCGACTATTAAAATCGTCGACGACTGATTTAATAGTCGACGCGTCGTTTGAAGCTTTGTAAGATCCCAAAAGACGCAGGAATAAGTAGTAGGATTTAAGAGTGTAATAACGGACTGAAACAGAAGATGGCAGCACTGCATGTACAAGGATGCCAGCTGCCGTTAAACCCCGAAGAAGAAGAAGCTGTGTCCCAGAATTCATAGCGCAGCCCAGCTCAGTTTTTAGCAATGGCGGCAGCTAGTTAGTTTTAATATTACTCTTATTATTCTTTCTGGGTCACAAAATAAACGTTTAACATATTTTCAGGCGAGAATGTAGCTGTGTAAACCTCAAATATCTGCTCAGTTTATCAAGACACCACATATTTTCAAAAGCGCTCCGACGTTTTCGGAGACGTCTGTTAGCCACTAGCTCGATAGCTAGCCGGGGGCTAGGCTAACTAGCACCGTGAGAACACCGGACTCCCGGCTAATCGTTTTCAAACCCACCGCCGTCTTTCGCTACTCAGGTTAAACATGATATATAAGTCACTTAGATAACTTAAAAATGTTATTGTTTGGCTTTTTTCAGTATTTTATTTGTTCCTGAGTAAATCGGTTTGGCTGAGATTAAAGTTATAGTTTTTACACAGCTGAATAAACGTCAAGCAGACAACTGATTATCAGAAGTGTGAGATGCTCGAGAATTTACTCCGGTGTCCTGTTATATTTTAGATAGCAAGGAGTTTATTAAACTTCACCGAAACAATCTGCAAATTTAATTAAAATTTAATAAACTATCATCTTGTCTTTATTTTTAGTTAGTACATACCTTAAACACTTAAAGCTGTAAGCTAATGATAGTTATATAAGAGCAGATGCTGCTGGTGCAATAAGCTGTACGTTTTACGTCCAATGGATGATGATCTGATTAGTCGACTAATCGCAAAAATAATCGGTGACTAGTCGACTATCAAAATAATCGTTTGTGGCAGCCCTAAACATAACATCTGCATATACCGACAAATCACAATGTGTTAAAAACATTGACTATTGAACTGTTTTTGTGATTGGCACTTCCATCCATTAATTTGTCCACAGGGAGCCGACTAAGCAGAGGTGTTCAGACCTTCCTCTCCCCTGATGCCTCACCCAGGTCTTTCAGGAGGACTCTGATGCTTTCCTAAGACAGACGAGACACTTCATCTCTCAGCTGTCATGCCTGGGGTCTGCCTGGGGTCTCCTCCCAGTAGGAGCTACTCAGAGCCTCCTGAATGATCAAGCTCCTCACCCTGTGTCTACGGCTGACCCCAGTCACCTCTCAGGAGAAGCTCACCAACACTGCTATCTGCGCTCCTATTTCTTCTGTCACCACCCACAGCTCGTGACCAAAGGTGAGGCCAGCATTGTTCACAGGCCGGTACATCAACAGCTTCAGCTTCACAGTCAGCTGCTTGAATAACAACAAATATCTGAATTCTATTTGAAGCCTTCAAAGCCAGAGTGGACAGTATTTTCCTCGGATTTAAAGGCGCTAATTCTCATTCCAGCCACTTCACGCTCTGCTGTAAACAACCCTCGTAAAAGCACGAGGCCATCACCCCATGAACCACAACTTTGAGTTTTATTAGCTCAGTTTATAGGCAAAGGTTTGTCCTGGGATCTCCCCAACCTTACACGGCAACATATGGAAAACAGGAAGTGCTGAGCCATCAGCTGATGTCAGCTTGCACTGAGATGAACGCTGATCAGTGTGAGCATCTACATCCAGAAACACAGGAAGGAAGGTAAACTCTTCTCATCATTACTTTAGATTGTTTCACTTTTAAACTAAATGCTTTGAACTACAGCGAAAAAGTGGAAACAGCCTTTTTTTATGGATAAATTCAAAAACTATGTTTGATGTATGTAAATGTTTCAATAACAAACGAGAGAACATCAACAGTAAATTATCGAAGGAACAGAAATAAAGCCTTTAAAAAGAAATGACACGAGGAGCTGTGTGTGTGAGAAATGAATTAAAAAAGATGGCTTGAGCTCTGCCAGCCTAAGCTCCTCGAGCAGGATCCTCCAAAGCCTCCGCGCTCGCAGGAACATCACAAGTAAACGAGTTTGTGTTGTGATTTTTGTACTGACACGGTGCCACTTGGCTAAAGCAGAAACAGATTTGGAGTGGGAGCGATGCAGCGTCCCTCAGGATTCTTTTGGCCTCGGGGAGCCGCACCAGAGCCAAGCAACTGCTTCTTTCAGATACTGAATACATTAGAACCAACCAGAACGTCGCGTACAGTGACATCAGTACACGGCACGCACATGCTCAAAAGCCCTGCAGGTTTTTTGGAATATTTTACGCCAAAGGGATGACAGAGGGACAAGTCTAATAGCTGGAAAGGCTCCGAACGAACCAGCTGGCCCTGTTCTACATCTTAAAGACTCGCTGTTTAAAAACACGAGAGGAAATCTGCACGAGGCAGGAGATTAGTTTTGCTCCCAATCTGATAAACTAGTTTAAAGGAATTTTGCACAGAATTTTGACATTGGAGCAGATCTGCCTTTTATTCTCTCTGGTGTGTCTTCTGGTGAGATTTTCACGGGAATGAATTTGTGATAGAGACTAAAGTGATATTCCATTTGAAGAGCCGTAAATCTTGAAGACAACATGATGGTTGCACGTGGGCACATCATGTTCTTTCATTACCATGAATGCACACCGCGCTTCACGATGACTCAGCCCCACATACAGCACTCTGCTGTTGGAATTACTCACCAAAGAGCTCCAAATATGGATTAATCCGCAACTGCAAACAGTTCCCAAAAACTCTACGACTCGAAACACAGACTGAGGGAAAATATGTTTATATTTGATTAGATACATTCAAATACGCCAGGATACTACGAATAATGGGGCTGCAAGGGGCTATGGGGCTCTTGGAAAGATTGTAAAAGGTTTGCAAATAATTGGTGTTTAATTTATAAATGAGCACAAATGTTTCCATCAGTCTGAATGATTCAGTCCATGAGCTCAACACGAGGGGACTCAACTGGCTGCCAGCTGGTTGTATTCTGGTTTATATTCCTATAGAACAGGAAGGCTGTCAAGTGCAAATGTAATAATTAAATGTCAATTTCTGTTAAATTTCTATTTCTGTCTATTCAGACGGAAGCAGATATGTGATTTTCAATGATTTATCACAGTTATTTGCTGTATTATCAGGAACAGATTGCGTATAATTGCTGGCTTGACCACATTCAATCACAGACTGATAACAGACCAACTCTGTTTTATGGCAACATTTGTTGGTTTTAGTGACAATGTTGCCGTTCTTGATAATCTCATTTGGCACCAAAAAGAAAACACTGAAGTGAGGTAACTTTACCTTACTGGATAAAACAGGTTTTGATACATTTTAACTTTGAGGATGTAATTTGCAGTAAAAAAAAAAGTGATAAATTGCAATATATGTTAGTCCAAATACTCAGCATAATGCAAAATGTAACAAATCAGTCAAGTATTGTTTTAATATCGTATCGCGAGTGTCTGGTGATTCCCACCTCGACGTTACACTAGATCGTCTATAATTCTCTGAGAACGTTTGCTGTCATCAGCTTGCACGGTTCCTCTGCAGTCACAACTGTAAGACAGCACACTTGTTTTTCTTCCCTGTTTGGCTCACAGAGGAGTTTCCCAGTAAGAAATAAAAATGCAACCTCATGTGCACTCAGTGAAGCTGCATGATGCTGTCTGAGAGCCCTGGAGAGCCTCTTCAGACCCCGAGCACAAGTGCAAAGAGAGGCTGGCTGAGGCTGGATAATAGCAATGAGACGCACAGAGAGAGGGAGATAGCGACACCGTCCTCTGCTGCGATCGCAGCAATGACAACAGCTCCATCGTTGCTGTAGAAAGAGATTTAAATAATGAAGCAGCGGTTATACAAAGACTGTCATCTAATACAGCGGTCCCCAACCTTTTTTGCGCCACGGACCGGTTTATGCCCGACAATATTTTCATGGACCGGCCTTTAAGGTGTCGCGGATGAATACAACAAAATAAAACTAGTACCGGTACCGAAAAAAAGAAGATTTATTCAAAACACACCTGAAAAGACCCAGGAAAACTGAGTTAACGATAAAAACGATAACAAAATAACGCTGAAAACCGATAAAAACACTGAAAACTATACATTTCACACCTGAGCCTCAACTCTCGCGGCCCGGTACCAAACGACTCACGGACCGGGGGTTGGGAACCGCTGATCTAATACGTAAAAACAAGCATCAGAGCAAATTCTACAATAAAAATCACCACAATCACAATAAAGAAAACCATCAAAATATCATGAACTCTGATCATTTTGAACCTTAACATACGATAAAAAATGCCAGTCCACATCAGCTGTTAGCTTAGCTGATACACATCCAAATGGTACATCTCCATGGAAAATAATGTACATGTTATCCTAGCAGTCCCCACGTTTGTGCATCTGCAAGCCACTTTAAAACCCACATCCATCCAAGCTCCCAGCTAATCACTGTTTCATCTGTTGTCATGGAAACCTGTTCACATCTAATCAGGTGGTCTTCTTGTTGCATTGATTTAATATCTTAATCAAAAAATTACTCTTTTTTATGACACTTTACAACTGTCGTCTTCATGATAACAAACGTTTAAAACTGGGGTATCGACTCGTCTTAGATCATAAGTGGGCTGGACCAGTGAAACCAGTGCATAACGGTGCACAGAACACACCTCATACTTTACATTGTAGCCTCCCAGCATACAGTGAGTAACCAGTGAGCTATACCAGCACCCCGAACAATACTTTTTATTTACATAACTAATCACCCTGACACAGTTCAGAGGGGAAAGTCCTGAGTGGACCCAACAGCAAAGCACTGACAGTTGTTAATGTTATGTAGTATTTTTTGCAAGCTTATGGCTGCAGTGGCAGAGAAAACAAGCTAACTAAACCAACTAAAAGACAACCAGAGCAGCTGAAGTAGGAGGTAAACACTCACATGACAGGAAGAGATACGATGCAAAAATAAAAAGGGATCATAACAAAGACAGAACCCCTCATCTTTAGCAAAGAATAATAACATATTGATCATTCATGCATCCAGCTACATGATCACTTGCTCCACTAGAATCTCAGCTATATTGTTGTTTATGTTTCAGTCACTGGGATCCTGCAGCTTGTGGAGAGCAGAAGCTGATTGGACAGCTCATCTCTCTGACACACCACTGTGGACGTGACCATCAGCTGAGTGTGAAATGTGTAAGAGGAGAGCAGGTGCTTGTGTCGTTGAGCACGCACCGCCCCCTGCTCTCGGCACGCCTCTGTTGTGTTGTTGTTTTTGTTGTGTTGGTGTCTGTGCTGGAAAGCAGAGCGGTGCATCCACAAATTGAGGTCTAGACAGACAAACATTTCAGTGAAGCGTTGCTAATTCTTCGGCTGCTGCGGCGCAACAAAACGCCCTGGGCTTTGGTGGTGGAGTCTCACTGCAAGAAATGTGGATTTTACAGAGTCGTCCTGAATTCACACTGAACCTTTGAACCCTGCGACGTGTCTGTGCTGCTCGATCACACGTCAGCCAAACTCCTGCTGCAATCACACAAGGAGCTCCATTTGAGCAAATAGTGCCGCTTCCTGTCGCAGTACTCTGGGATAAAATATTACAATATAAATTCTATTAACTACATTATGTTTTGGAAACTCTATCAGCAGCTCGACTTCTCCCTCTCTTAACTCCTTTTACCATCTTCGTACATAAGACAGTAATCTTAGTTCCCGTGTTAAACATAAACAAAAGAAATCTGCTGAAATTTTCAACTTAAGTGGAATTTCCAAAGACAGCATACATATGCTGAATTTAGGTATTTTAGCATCACTAATTAACCTAACCTTGGACTGTGGGAGGAGGCGGGAGGTACCTGGAGGAGACCCACACAGGCACAGTGACAACATGCAAACTCCACAAAGGCCGCTCATTTACAGAATTTGTACCCAGTTAATGAAGGTGAAGTAATTTTACAGGAGAAAGAAAATGTATACTTTGACATATATTCATCAAAGTACTCTGTGGCAAATAACTGAGCAATATAATCAGCCACCTCTCCTGTTAATCCTTATCCTGCAGATAATCTTGCAGCTGGTGTGAGATTATCTGCAGGATGAGTAGGAAAAAAATAAGGAAGGCTATCTGATTAGCAGTGACTGATCTTTCCAAATAAGAGCAAGGGGGTTTTGAAGTAGTAAATGAATTGAGAATGCTGCAGTCATCTCAGACAAATAACAAAATGTTAGACAGGGGGCTGCAGAGTGTTTGCTCCACTGGACAGGGACCCTGGTTTGGACAGCTGACAGCCAGCGGACTCAATGTCAGATCAGCTTTGAAAGTCATTAGCGAAGCTTGATTTTAGCTGAAAGCTGAAGCCCTCCAGCAGCTCACTGACAACGTCTGTCTTCATTCAGACTGTACCAAAGATCCACATGGACCTTGTGGTGGATTTTCAATGTAAAGGCTAATTTTGAGTTCATCTGTATTATATTCCCTGCTTATTACTGCTATTAATACTGTTTTTCTTTAGAGTTATTACACTGCAGCTGTCAGGGAAACATCCTTTCATTACTCTTGTCAGGAACAGAAAAATATTTTTTAGACAGCCAAATGTTAAGCTTTCATTTTTGAGGATCTGATGTTGTCTAGTGTTTGCTAAACTAAAAAATCTAGCAGTGCACCAGTCAGCAAACACCATCTGCGTGTCTTAAACATTTGTGAACCCTAATGCAAGACTCAGGAAACAAGAATGAACATTAAGCATTCTCAATGCTTAAAGAATAATGATTCTTTAAGTCCAGAAAGTGTTTACAAAGCGCTAAGGCACAGACGCTACGACGCTGACGTAACAAATGACAAGGGAAGAGACAGGAAACAATAACAGAACCCTAATCCAAAGGTAACCTAAAATTCAAAACGAATCCTTCTAAACTCAAAACCTTATCGACCGGATAAAGCTCTTTGAGGCGACTGCTGTTGTGATTTGGTGCTATATAAATAAACCTGAATCGAACTGAACTGAAGATTGGATCATACTGCTGCAAGCAGAAAACCAATATCTATATTTTTAGATAACTCACAAACTTCCTGTTGTTGAT
Source organism: Neolamprologus brichardi (assembly GCF_056152115.1). Classification (NCBI taxonomy): domain Eukaryota; kingdom Metazoa; phylum Chordata; class Actinopteri; order Cichliformes; family Cichlidae; genus Neolamprologus; species Neolamprologus brichardi. The sequence continues at coordinate 4,453,806 of NC_142121.1, read as the reverse complement.
CAGTAAACAGTGAACACCGCCTAAGTGATGGCGTGACGAATCCTACTTCCGGGCCTAAAGTAGTCTGCGTTTAATATGGCTTTTGTGTTGTTAACATGTTTAAAGTTTTGTATTTTCTTCTATTTAATCTCAAAAAGCTCCTAAAACAGTCAGTGATCACTGTTGACCTCCCTCTGCTTTTATTACCACTAATCATTTATTTAAGCTCAGTTTTTAAAACCTTAGCATGTAGCTACAGCCCAGCCCATGCAGCAGTATATGAATGACTAACCTCGTATTGTGGATGGATTATCTCAGTTGTTCTCCTGGCTGAAGTTTGGTCCTTTTACAGCATCCTGCCATGCGATTACATTTGTTCCTGACCACCGAGAACACTCACGCTAACTTTTATCGAGAGGAAAAAAAGTTAGCTTGTTTATGTTATGCTAACATAGCTGTGTCGCTAGCGGTCACGTAGCACATCATTATATACCAGCTAGCCAAACTTCAGTAACCCTACAAACGTCACTGCTGTTTAGTTTTCTGTCTTCATTTATGTTGGAAGTGATAACAGAGCTGTACATTTGAATTTGTTTCCAAAACCCCGCAGTCAGGACATGCTATATTGTATTTAGCTAGAAGCTAGCGAGCTAACTTCCTGCTAACTTCTAACTCCGTTAAATATCATAAATTCCGTTTTCATGGATGCCTGGATGTTAAACTCAATTGTTACAGCTGGTAGAGCAGAACACTGATCATTTTATTAAAGATGAAAGACTTCAGACAGTTTTTCAACTCTCAGTAATGCTGAGTGATCGTTTGATTTATGGACCTGCAGCGGAGTTTAGGCCTAGACACGGCTAGTGACGTCAGACTTAACTACCGGATAATGAAGACCCTACAGTATTCTGGAGAGATGCTGTAACCAGAAATGTGCCACTATGTTCCTGGAACACATTAACAGAAATAACAGAGCCTGATTGGATGTCATTACAGTGTTCTTTTCAGGGGCGGGGCCCTGCTTACTCCATTACAGCCAGCCCAGAGCCTTCCAGGAAACATGACCACTGTAAAAGCTTTCTGTGGCTTCTCAGAGCTTCACTGTCCACTCCAGTGCATACACAACACTATCTGCCACCGTGTGTGTGTGTGTGTTTGCAATGTGTGCGTGCCTTCTGTTTGTCTGACTCACGGCGCGTGTGTTGTCTTATTAGATTGCGTGTTAAGTGTGTGTGGAGCAGGGGCTGCATGCACAGAGACACAGTATGTGCGACAGCATTGAATCAATGCAGCGTCCATGTTTTTCTGCTCTCAGAGGACTCGTTAGCGGTGCTGCTAACACTCGGTCCTGTTAGCTAAAATCCATAATTTGTTTTGGTTCTTTTTTTAAAGTCGCCTCACGCTGAGCTTCAGCATCAAGCAGCAGAGGGTGAAAATGTGCACTTCACACATCATTCTGCTGTAAATTAGAGGATTTCATTGCTGCTGTGGTGCACCAGTGGTTTGTGAAGGTCATTTAGAGGTCACTGCCCAATATCTCTCACTGGAGTTCAAACAGGGGTCAACCTGAAATAGTTTCAGCAGCGGCGTATGAACTCTCACTGAGCAAACAGCACTTAAACAAGTCTACAAGGAGCATTTAGCATGCTAGCCATGCACATAATAGCACGTGCTAGCATGTTGACGGTGGTACGAATCGAGGTACGATTTGATCACATTTAGAATGCATATAAACCACCATGATGGATTCTCAACACTTCCAATACTTCAACCACAGATTCAGAATTTGTCTGATGTGGTGATGGCGTGCATCAGCTCGAGCACAGGCCGGAGACGCAGGATTAAAAATGAGTACAGCAGAGGGACAGTTTGAGCAGGTTGGAAATGAAGTCAGAGAGCCGAGACTGAGATGGTTTGGACATGTGCAGATGAGGGATAGTGGATATGTTGTGCAAAGCATACCGACAATGGAGCTGCAGGGCAGGACGGAAAGAAGAAGACGTCAGAGAAGATTCAGGAGGACATGCAGGAGTTCAGAGGTCGTTAAACTGAGCAAACAGCCTGAGTTTAATCCTGGGTGTCCTGAATATCTGAGCCAAACTGTGTTCCAGTCCATCCAGATTGTAAAGCAAGCATTTTGACCTGGTGGTGATACTAAAGGAGTGTCCCTCCAGCCCTGCTGCTAGCACTCGCACAAATCTTCAAACCTGGCTCTGAACACGCATCCTAAACTTGCTTTCATTCTTTAAGTGTCTTGTGAAAACACACAGAAAATTTTAAACTGCTGCAAATGTATTAAACAAAACACAGCACAGACAGTGACTGACAAATCATCCGAAGCTTGAAAATTTGCAACAAAAACTTGTCTGCGGCTCACCTGTCTCTGGTTCTCTGTCTCGAGTCGCAGCCGAGCTTCGATGCAGCGCCGCGTCTCGAGGAAGGCCTGACGCTGAGCGCGGTCAGACAGGTAACTGATGAATATCCCAGCAGTGTTCATGCACATGAACAACACAGCCTGAGCTGCTATCTAGAACACACAGAAAGAGAGGATTAGGAGATTTGCTTGTTGACACATTTTGGAGTGCAAGAACCAACATTCAAAGCTTCTTTGTTTATATTTACAAATATTCTGAGGCGATTTTATGTCTTTATTAATTAGGCTGAAACATCTGCACAATATTTTTCTCCAACTAAATATTTAATTCTAAAAAATATTTATGAAAAGAAACATTTCAATTTGTAAGATCTTCATCAAGCGTTTGTCAAAGAGAAAAAAAGAGCATCTTTTCAAATCAGTGCAAAACAAATATCAGGCAACAAAAAGTCAAAAATCACAACAGACTTTAAAGCAGTTTGTAACACAAAATACAAACTATCATCTTATATCGATTATCTTTGTATTCAACACAACAACGTTGAGAAAAATCTTTAGCTTTTTACCCAATTAATCTAAAAAATAAGAGGCTCAAAAGCAAATTAAAAAGACTGCAACGAGAAAATCTAATCCTTAATAACAACTAGAAGAACTTTATCATTAAAAGTTTTTCCTGGAGAAACTTCAATCCCAATATTAGTGAGGACGTTTCATAAACGCAACCTGTCGGCTGCCAAGTATAAATAAAGTGTTTGACTGTAGAAATAAGTGACGTCATCATTGATGCGTCTCACAGTAAATCGGTTACATCAGCGGTCTCCAACCTTTTTTGCGCCACGGACCGGTTTATGCCCGACAATATTTTCATGGACCGGCTTTTAAGGTGTCGCGGATAAATACAACAAAATAAAACTAGTACCGGTACCGAAAAAAAGAAGATTTATTCATAACACACGTGAAAAGACCCAGGAAAACCGAGTAAACGATAAAAACGATAGCAAAATAACGCTGAAAACCGATAAAAACCCTGAAAACTAAACATTTCACACCTGAGCCTCAACTCTCGCGGCCCGGTACCAAACGACTCACGGACCGGTACCGGTCCGAGGCCCGGGGGTTGGGGACCGCTGGGTTACATTACTTCTGTGTTTAGCAATGCAAGTTTTCAACCATCTCTGAGTTTTTCCAACATAGGAAAAACCACGTGGGACTTTTAATTACTGTGACTAAAGAAATCACTGAAAGGAAGTTGTGCACATTGGTATCTGCCATTTAATTTTTTGTAACAATAACTAGAAATATATAGACGAGTGAGATTGAGGAAGAGAGAGAGAGAGAGGGGTGGAGGCCGACATTCAACAGAGGAACCCTGCTGATCTCCAGATGTGCGATCGGGGAGGGGGTCCTACCGGCATCACACTGGAAGTCACATGAGATTATTTTCACACAGAACAAAATGATCCTTTACAAATGTGCCACCGTAGCCTAACGAGTCCGCAGGTACTGAAGGCTAACATGTGGAACTGCATGGAAACTGACAAACTCAATGAAATGAATTCAGATCAAAGCTTTAAGTAAATCAGTAACACTGTGACGTCTCTGTCGCATCGAGTTGGTTTTCTATGGTTTTTCTGTTCCCTGTCTTTTTCTCCACTTTGTTGTCTTGTGCTCTCTTCCCTTTTTTGATTTTTTTTTCTTTTTGCAGCAGGTCCTTATTTTTCTACAGCTTTATCTGAAATGCATTTTTTAAATAAATCACGTTAGCAAAAAGTACAGCTGTACAGAGGACGCCATGACCTCAGAGTACTTTAAGATGCATACACAGTACTCAGTAAAATACGATGGCCTGAGGTGATGTGACACGATGAAAGGATTGTTTGCTCGCTGCAGTCCCCGTGGTAATCTGAAGAGTCGTGACGGTGCTGCAAACTGTCACAAACTCCCTTTATGTTTGTGGTGATATGTTACACAGTCTGTCACTTATTTTTACCATTAGAGCTGGATGTGACCCAGGAGCAGCATCGAGACTTCATGCAGTTATAAACTGAGAGAGGCACATACATTGAGATGGTTTAAAGGCCTTGTAGGCCGGAGAGTTTGACGGGATTTGACGTCACACTGACATCTGTCATGGGCAAGAAATCAAATCAGTGAGGGGAAGTCCAGAAAAACTGCAGGAGCGCTGTCAGGTTTAGTTTTCAGTCGCAATAACTCGTCTGTCAGAGATCCCTCATTCAAGCAACTTTTGTCTCACAGTGTACAAACGATTTCTGTTTACAGGGAGCAGAAGCAAACATAGAGAAACTAAAGGAAGCTGCAGCTCACAGGACTTTTTAGATTTTGTGGTGTGTGACGTGGTTTTCTTTATGGGGCTTGAAAAACAACTACAGAAGCCTCGTTTGTCCAAGAGTCCAAGAGTAGCAGTATTATATATTTCTAAAAGAAAGCTGTTTAGCCCCAACACCAGAAGATCAGACCTGATCAAACGTTAATCAGAATGATTTCTTTCGATGATTACTGATAAAACAAATCAATTTAAAGACGCAGCTTTCGCTCTTCATCTGTAGCCACTGCTGTAAAAGTTGGTGACAGCCACAGTGATGTCAGCCATTACGAGCTGAGCACTTTCACTGGCCCCATCTTTAGTGTTTTAAACCATACGTCACTTGTCAGGCGAGTCCAGACAGATACTGATCATCTGTTACACCAATGAGCTTTCAACCACCAGTACAAGTCAATGATCTACGACATCTATTTAACAGCAATCGGACCGTCTGGTACTTGAGCAGGTAAGAAAGGTGCCAAAACGGCGATCGTGGCTCAAGAGTTCGGTGTTCGCCTTGTAATCGGAAGGTTGCCGGTTCGAGCCTCGGCTTGGACAGTCTCGGTCGTTGTGTCCTTGAGCAAGACACTTCACCTACTGCCTACTGGTGATGGCCAGAAGGGCCGATGGCGCGATATGGCAGCCTCGCCTCTGTCAGTCTGCCCCAGGGCAGCTGTGGCTACAATGTAGCTGCCTCCACCAGTGTATGAATGTGAGAGTGAATGAATAGTAGAATTGTAAAGCACTTTGAGGGGTCCTGAAAAGCGCTATAAAAATGCAATCCATTATTATTATTATATAAAACATTAATTGAACATTCAAACTCCTGCTTCACATGTACCGATGCCTATTCACCTTCTATGAAGACCTTGTAAAGACTGATAGTTCCATTAGAATAAACTCAAACATGTAAGATGTATCAGTAAATTAAGTTTTCGCAGAGACATTTGTATTCTTTCAAACACTCTGAGCTCTGAACTGTAAGAGCTTTAGATTAAGTGCAGGTTAAACCAATGAAGCCAGTCTGACATGCACATTAAGTCGTGACTATGTTTGGATAAAATATGTTTGAGATATAAATACATATTCATATGAAAGATTTGTAAAATATTATGTTATGTCTATGTTTTATTAGGGCTACATAACAACATAAGTCAGCATCTTGATTTGGCTATGAAGGAATCCTCGCCTACGTTAGCTTAAAGCACTAATTATTCATTTTGGCCACTTGGGGGCAGCAGAGAGAACTGACCTTGACTGGCAGGAGATGACGTGCATTACATGCATTAATAATAATCATTTGAAATTGTGTTAATCTTCACTCAATGGGAAAGGTTAACGAGTTCTGCAGAGCTGATCATGCTTCTCTAACTGAACTCTCATCCATTACATGGAGTCTTTGATCCATCCTGATACAAAAATATTGATTCATGCAAACTTTAAAGCACTCTGCTCTGACACCCAACAGCAATCCAGAAATTCAGAACACTGTAAGTCTTTGACAAGCAACTCTGAGTACAGAAATGTGATGATCTGTAACTGGAAAGGGAGCTAAAACTGTACATTTCATATTATGCGTGACTGTAATTTAGATTTATGAAGTAATTTCATTGTAAAAACTATGGAAACAAAAAGCGTACTCGCTGAACAAATTAATCTACCGTTAAGGCAGACTTGAATATAGTCTGGCTTTGGGGAAATTAGAGGCAAAATCTAAATAAAAAGAGGAATCCAGAGAGCAGCTGTGTAACATTTAAACCAAACTCAAGTGTCTTCTTTGAAATTTCTGTGAAAGATGACAGTATGAACACTGAAAGCTTTCATCAGCTGTGAGCACATAAAGTGATGTAGGGCTCGGCCCGTTAAAAGCATCGGACGTCGGGCTGATGTAACGGTCTGCAACACGAGCGTGTTCCTGAGCAGCACGGGGGATTTCACCGCCGCCTGACCAGCTTCCTCCTACCTGCTGGAGCTTCACATGATGCAAGCGTTAAAAACACTCACAGAGGAAAACCCTTCGCAGCTTTCAGCCGACTTCCACAAACAGCTCTTCAAACAAGACAAGGATTTCTACCTGACCTGTTTTTTTTTTAAATCATACTTCAGTTGGATGACACAGTGTTTATTTGTTGTACTCTCAGAGGGTTTGTGTACACGGGGAGTAATTATAGTCACGGGCAAGTCTGGACAGGACTCGAGCATCTGCTACCTTCTACAGTATCTCTATAAAGGTCACACAGGACGGCTTCTATTTCCTCACACAAAGATTACCATGTAGAGTACCTGCAGGATACTGATAACACAGCTGATCCATAAATCAATATTATTAGCCAGGTTGATGAGATTTGTGCCTTTTAACATCTTCAGACAAATTACCAACTGGAAAAAGTGGTACATCTCCAAGGCCCAGAACTCCAGGATAATGTAATAATGGACTGTATGTAGAAAATGACATTATGTTTCGAGGCCTGTTGCCATTTAGTTTTTGGGTTTTTTTGTTTTTTGATGTTTTAAATCAGGGCTGGATGGGACTGAGAGGCTGGCAGACATCCACCATAAGGCCTCAGCCTGGTTTATGATCTGCTTTAACATAATTTAGAGTATGGAAACATGCTGTACATGTAAATCATCAGGAACGTGTTTACTGAGGTCATCATCATGCAGGCACTTTGAAGTTATGCACATTTTTCTCTATATAGTCTACGGTCTATACGGGTTTTAGCCCTCTGAGGTCATCATCAGGATGACCCCGACATTCGTCCTGACTTATTAACAGATCTTCTTCTTCTTTTGGGAGCTCCCTTTAGGACCACAGCGGACCATCTGCATCACGTTCACCCTTCCTCCAGTACGCTCGTCTGCCACGCCAACCCTCTGTGTCCTCCTTCACTACATCCACGAACCTCCTCTGAGGTCTTCCTCTCTTCCTCCTGCCTGGCTGCTCCATCCTCCACGTTGTCCAACATAGCCACCTCTGAAATTGTCCAAACCATCTCAGGATCCCTGACTTTGTCTCCAAATCATTTAACCTCAGCTGTCCCTCACATACCAGATACATTGCAGAAGAATAAACACACTTCAAAAAAGTACAGAAAGAATTTTAAGAACATTTATTGTGCAAAACTTTTTTTAAAATAAGTTTTACTTTGGGCGTTTCAGTTCAGCTAAAATGTTCGCAGCCAGGTACCTCACAACATGGATGGAGTGTCTTAATCACATCGTTAAAGCTGCTTTTCTCCACTCTAAGAAACGGCACCACAACTACACGGTAATGGCATTTGTGATATCCACCGCTGATTCGTTTTCTCATACAGAGTGCCTTTGGAAAAGGCTTGGAAAATATCAGTCTGCTGGTGTGCACTTTTTTCTTTCCATTTGACTGAATGGGTGTTTGTGGAAAGCGCAGTTTTTGGCTTTCCTCATGTTGCAAAAAGCTGCTCCGTTTAAAGGTGATAAAACAAATTACTTGTATATCCTCTCTTCACTATTACTGTCTGAGAAACCGTCCAACTTCGGCAAATCGTCGTACCCGTATTATAATTTGACGGCGACTTGTGACTAATACAAACCCTAACATAACCATAAGAAATATTCACAATGGGTTAAAAAAAATTATGTAAATTTGGGGTTTGTGTTACCTACGGAGCCCCGCAAGGGACATGGGAGAAAAAAACAATTAAGACGGACTCGCAAACAAACTCGGGATCTCGCAAAACTTTTAGCCGCATTCTTCGGAGGCCGCCAGCTCGAAGCCGACGGAGGTCGAGGCACGATGTGCCGGGAGAGCGGTGTTCCTCCCGGCTGTAGTAGGTCTCGACCTCCCGTTAAATTAGACATGGTGGGTGTCAGATCTCCGAAAACGTCGCAGCACTTTTGCAAATATGTGATGTCTTGTAAACCGAGCAGGTATCTGACGTTTACACAACTACATTCACGCCTCAAAATATCTTAAAAGTTTATTTTGTGACCCAGAAAAAGTAATATTACAACTAAGTAGCTGCCGCCATTGTTGGAATTCAACTTTTGCGAGATCTCACAAAAGTTTTGCGAGATCCCGAGTTAGTTTTGCGAGATCTTGCAAAACTTTTGCGAGATCCCGAGTTTGTTTTGCGAGATCTCGCAAAAGTTTTGCGAGATCCCGAGTTAGTTTTGCAAGATCCCAAGTTAGTTTTGCGAGATCTCGCAAAAGTTTTGCGAGATCCCGAGTATGTTTTGCGAGATCCCAAGTTTGTTTTGCAAGATCTCGCAAAAGTTTTGCGAGATCTCGCAAAAGTTTTGCGAGATCTCGCAAAAGTTCATTGTAATTTTTTTTCTCCCATGTCCCTTGCGGGGCTCTATAGTTACCCCAGGGCTCGTCGGGCTATATAATAACCCAACGGGCGGGACTGAGATAGATTTTGGTCGCCCAACCGGAGATATCGCTAGCTCCGAGACGTTGGGCTAGCAATTTTGCGAGCCCTGTACCCGCATGCGCAGCATATGTGCATAAACAACGGGTAGGATGGTTTGTGAGGTAGGATAGATTCCCAGAACACCGGCATAATTTGCAGATGATATTTTTCTGCTCAACATCCGACTGCTTAAACCCAAACCAGGCCCATATGACCGACGTCGCACCGGTCTTCTTTATGAGCACCTCCTCCTCCTTCCCACCTGTAAGCTCCATGCTTGCAGCCGCTGCCATGCTTTCGACCAAAACAGGCGCAGTTTGATGACACCATCAACATGCGCTATCGCAGTAGGACGGTATAGTCAAAGTCTCTAGCGTTGGCCAAATTTATATCATTTCTACCGTATACCGTTTATCCCACCGGCCCACCCCTACCTCTGATGTACTCATGTTTTATCTCGTCCATTCTGGTTACTCTCAATGAAAATCATGACATCTGCAGCTCAGCCTCTTGTCCTTTTATCAGTGCCATCGTCTCTAAACCATACATCACAGCACGTCTCACTACCACCCTTTAAGCCTTTCCCTTTCCCTCCTGTTGATATCTTTCTGCCACAGATCACCCCACACTCGTCTCCTCCCACTGCACCCCACCTCATAGTGGATATATTAGACAGAGGGTGCTGAATGTGGAGCTGCAGATACATGCACATAGTGAAGAAGCGTTGCAGTGACAGAAGAGGAAGATGAAGAAGAAGGTCAACGAGAAAGGAATCTGAACAACGCCACATTTAAATGTTTCATTCCAGCTTAGATGAGTATTATTGACACAAAGCACGCTGTAAATCAAAGTGATCAAAAAGCTTTAAAACCGTTTCATTGCTCCCCGCCTGTCTGTCTTTTTAAAAAAAATAAAAGACTGAGAGCTTTTGCTCCCACACTTGAGGCAGAATTGTGTCACAGATGATAAAAACCTCAAAAAGACAGTTCGGTGTCCTCTATCGCTGAGAGAAGTGCTCTGCCGCTGTTTTCCTCTGCAGTGAAATTGCTGCAGTGAGAGCACATTTCAAGAGGAAAAAATGGAGCATGAAGAGGGGATTTTCTGATTTCTGGTGCTTTTCACAGCAGGGTTGCTTTGCAGAGAGCAAGTTGACATTTCATAAGGGTGCTTTTCCCAACTGCCCGAAATCCTCTCCATCCGTCTGGATTGAACTGGATGGATTGGTGTTAACAGAGACGAGAGCCTGGCAGGAGGAGGAGGTGGTGCAGAATACTGTAAATTCCCAAATAAATAATGTCTGGCATCCTTTTAACCTCCTTGGATAATATATACACTGAATAATTACTGTCATTTAGTTAACTGAGGCTGATGTGGTTTTCACATTAGCACTATAGCCCTGAACCTTTCTAGACCAAACAAATGTGTGAATGTAAATATCCAAGTCAGTCATTACCCTGCCAGCTCCGCCAATATCAAATTTAAATCCAACAAAGCAAAGGATCTGATCTGAATCTGATCTTGAACAAAAATAGAGGAAAATCGACCCAGAGTGAGCTCAGAAAAGACCTGAAGGACAGTCAGAAGTACGTTTCACCTAAATCTGATCTGTTTAAAAAGTAAGAAAGGCTGTGGTCAAACAGAGCAACACATTTCACTATCTGGGACAACATCCTCAGTTACGATGAGCAATGAGGGATGAAAGTGAGCTAATGTACGAGAGGTGAATAAAAGGAACAGCAGGTATTGGTGAAGAGGGCATATATAGCCTGAGGCTGGAAGGGGCGTGAATGAGGTGTGGTCCCGCTCCTGAAGTTCAGATAATATCTCCATTTAAAAGAATAATGGTAAATTCCCAGAAACTACATTTAAAATATACCGGTGACTGCCACTGGTACCCCCTCAGCCTCCTAAACGCCTACATCGTCTCATTCCAGAGTTAGCACATTCACAAGAGTAGCAGAAATCTTGACCTTTGACCTTAATGTCAAAGTAACTGCGATTTGAAACCGTTCTTGAGTTAGTGCATTCATAAACTTGGGTCTCCATGCCAACTAGCCACTCACCCGCCCGGCCAAGCCCAGCAGGCGATGACAACATCGCATCGGCCTTTTAGGATTAAGAGGTAACAACATAAACATTGTACTCTTAACTAGCTGCCTCGAGCTTTGTGAGTAAGTAAGAGTCTGAGTGTGCTGGACGAGCTTCAAAGTTTAGTGTCAAACTCTGGTTTGCACCAGTAAAGACTTCAGGACTGGTTGCTGTGATGGGAGGAGGCGCTAACGTAGCACTGCACTGTGTCACACAAAAGGAGCACACGTGCAGCTCCACCACCATGACGGAGAGCTGTTGTTCTCGTTCACTTCCAGCACAAGTAAAAAAAATACATTAAAAGAAACGGATGAAATATATTTCCCTGGTTCTAGTCTGACTTTTTCACCATTTTGAAGGTTTCTTTACAGATTTAGTAACTTGTTTTTATATGTAAAAATGCATGATGTTAACAGTAGCCTAACTTAAACTCCTTAAAATACCTTACTATCACTATTAAAAATCGACCCTCAGTATCAGGGAACATGTATATACTGCCCCGTAATAACAGGTTCATTTATGATTTACCTTGTTAATATTCTTTAAATGACACCCTGAGTATTAAAACAATACAGAACACAGGATGTGAAGCTGTCTCTGGCTTCAATTCAGATCCACCTCAGTGCTTTCTGACTTCAGGTCTCCAAATCTCTGCTTATATAAGTTGACTAGGGCTGCCACAAACATTATTTTGATAGTCGACTAGTCACCGATTATTTTTGCGATTAGTCGACTAATCAGATCATCATCCATTGGACGTAAAACGTACAGCTTATTGCACCAGCAGCATCTGCTCTTATATAACTATCATTAGCTTACAGCTTTAAGTGTTTAAGGTCTGTGCTAACTAAAAATAAAGACAAGATGACAGTTTATTAAATTTTAATGAAATTTGCAGATTGTTTCGGTGAAGTTTAATAAACTCCTTGCTATCTAAAATATAACAGGACACCAGAGTAAATTCTCGAGCATCTCACACTTCTGATAATCAGCTGTCTGCTTGATGTTTATTCAGCTGTGTAAAAACTATAACTTTAATCTCAGCCAAACCGATTTACTCAGGAACAAATAAAATACTGAAAAAAGCCAAACAATAACATTTTTAAGTTATCTAAGTGACTTATATATCATGTTTAACCTGAGTAGGGAAAGACGGCGGTGGGTTTGAAAACGATTTGCCGGGAGTCCGGTGTTAGCCTAGCCCCCGGCTAGCTATCGAGCTGGTGGGTAACAGACGTCTCCGAAAACGTCGGAGCGCTTTTGAAAATATGTGGTGTCTTGATAAACTGAGCAGATATTTGAGGTTTACACAGATACATTCTCGCCTGAAAATATGTTAAACGTTTATTTTGTGACACAGAAAGAATAATAAGAGTAATATTAAAACGAACTAGCTGCCGCCATTGTTGGAAACTGAGCAGGGCTGCGCTATGAATTCTGGGACACAGCTTCTTCTTCTTCGGGGTTTAACGGCAGCTGGCATCCTTGTACATGCAGTGCTGCCATCTTCTGTTTCAGTCCGTTATTACACTCTTAAATCCTACTACTTATTCCTGCGTCTTTTATGATCTTACAAAGCTTCAAACGACACGTCGACTATTAAATCAGTCGTCGACGATTTTGATAGTCGACTAATCGTGGCAGCCCTAAGTTGACCAGCACTGACTTCCCACCTGATCATCATCACAAACCGCCTTAAATTGGTAGAAACTTTCCATCTTCAGCAGCTTTAACATGCTGCACCCATTCTGCACAGCAAAGCTCAAGCATCCAAGAAAACCAACGCTCCCACATTTAAGGGAAAAGGAGCCTTTAAGCTTGCATTTGCTAAAGCTTGTATAAATTTCTCGTCATTAATTCAGTTGATTCGACCCGCCTCCGCTTCAAATACTGCAGCAGGAAACCCTGTGTGGAAAAAAACCTCCTGTAGGCACTTTCACATTAAAAACTGAAAACATGTAGGAGTATCAAAGGCTTTTTTCCTTTAAGCGACACACACACACATGCAGCGCCATCCTTCTGCCAGTCTTCTCCCCCGAGGCTTATCACTGTATCTCACAGAGCATTACGGTGTGTTACTGTGCGTTATTGTGAATCTCTCCCAGGACGCTCTCAGCATTGATTCAATTTCTTGCTCGGCCCCCCCGAAGGCCTCTGCTCCTCCCACGGAGACAAAAATTAAAACCCCCGTAAGCTGCGGCAGCTGTGGCGGCATCCATGTTGTTTTGGAAAAGAGCAGTGCCGGTTTGCCATAAAGGGCATCAGCATGGAAACCGCCGGTGCGCTCATTAAAGGGAAATGCCAGTGATGTGGATGTTTTTAACAAGACCTCATTAGGAGCGCTGGGCCGGGAAGAGGCGCTGCTTATAAACAGCTACATGGAAAATAATCAGGCAGGGTTAATATTAGTAATAATTAACATAATGTCTTCAATTTGGTTTAACCGTGAGAAGGGCCGTGCACCGTGACAAATAAACACACATATCTGTGTCTTTGACCAGCCCGCTCATGTCTGTGACAGGCGTCCGATCTGGGAGCTCGTCTTTCAGTTCAGTTCATGTGGTTTTATTTGTGATCTTTTATTTACTGGCAAATAAATAACCGAGCAATTTAAATCAGCTGTTTCTCCGCCAATGGTCTTAAACTCTACCTTCATGGACTGCAGCTGGCAACGGCAGTCCTCGTTATCCTCTGCACCCTCGATGAGTGAGGTGCACGGGAATCGGCTTTGGTTAAAGTGAGTCCATCCAGCTCTGGGACAAGAGACTGAGAGACACTGAGGAACACTGTAACAGCGACCTGGTCGGCCTTTAGGGCAAAGGTGAACTCCAGGCCTTAAGGTAGGGGTGGGCAATATAAACGATATACGATAGAAACGATATAAATTTGGCCAACGATAAAGATTTTGACTATACCGCTCTATCGCGATAGCGCATGTTGATGATGTCATCAAGCTGCGCCTGTTTTGGTCGAAAGCATCGCAGCGGCTAAAACCATTATCATCTCCAAAATATGCCGACAGTCATAGCAAAGAGACGAAGCACTTTTGAAATATGGGGAAAGCCAAAAACTGCGCTTCCTCCACTTCTGTAACATTGATTCATTAATGACTTTTATCGAGTGGAAAAAAGTTGGCGTTCATCCTCCAGCTTCACTGTGCTAATGTTATGCTAACATAGCTGTGTTGCTAGCAATCATGTAGCACAACATTATATACCACGTAGTCCAACTTCAGTAACCCTACAAACGCCACTGCTGTTTAGTTTTCTCTTCATTTATGTTGGAAGTGATAGCAGAGCTGTACGTTTGAATTAGCTTCATAAATCTCTCAGTCAGAACATGGTATGTCATGTTTAGGTGGAAGCGAGCTAACTAGCGAGCTAACTTCCTGTTAACTTCTAACTCCGTTAAATTTAATAACTTCTATTTTCATGGATGCCTGGATGTTAAACTTAATTGTTACACCTGGTAAAGCAGCAACGCTGATGATTTTATTAAAGATTAAAGAATTTAATTTTTTACTCAGTGTTTGTTTGACTTTGGGACCTGAAGCTGACGGAGTTTTGGACCCAGATTACTCCGCGAAGCTCCTCACTACGGCAGCCGTAATGCTCTGACAATCCATCAAGCAGTGCGGCTTACCAAAGTTGTACTAAAACATTTTTTAACAGATTTCTACAGCTAAAATCAGTTCGAGGTCAGTAAGCACAACCAGAATTCATACATAAGGCACACTCTCGATTTTTGAGGAAATTAAAGGATTTTAAGTGTGGAAAATACGTTATACAGAAGAAAAAAATATATCGTGATATATATCGTTACCGCACATGCTTGAAATTATATCGCGATATGAATTTTAGGCCATATCGCCCAGCCCTACCTCAAGGGCCGGTGTCCTGCAGGCTTTAGATATCACCCTGGGTCAACACACCTGAATTCAATCCAATTGTTTTTTATACAGCACCAAACAACACAACAACAGTCTCCTCAAGGTGCTTTATATTGTAAGGTAGACCCTACAATAATACATACAGAGAAAGACCCAACAATCATATGACCCCCTATGAACACTCCCTTTTAACAGGAAGAAACCTTTGGCAAAACCTCTGGAGACCTTCAAGAGATGTTGAGGAGGTAATTTAGCCATTTAAATCAATGTTGGATCAAGAACACATCTACCGGCACTTGAGGCCTGGAGTTCCCCACCCCTGCTTTGGGGAAATGGAAAACCGTAAGGAATGGGGGCAGCTGGATAAAAGTGATGAAACTTCCAAAATAAGAGGATTGTCTACAAGTAAATCTGTGTATAAAACCAGCACCCGGAATATGGATGTGCAGGAGTAAGTGCATGTGTGCACACAACACGAGTTCAGGAAATGAATATGCATGTGTTGTGCAGCTTCACTAATCTACGAGTCATCAAAAGAGAGAAAACAGACGGAGTGCCTTTCAGTCTGTTGCTGTGACTTTAAACGAGCTTAATGAAACTGTACATTTGCTCTAGTTGATCTCCTCTCCTTCACTTTCCCCCTGGCTGTGTGTTTGTGACTGAAAAGCAGTGAGTACTTTTACAAATATAAAAACAGATGGACAATTTCGTAGTCTTATAGGCCTCAAGAAAAACTGAAAAAGAACGAGGAAAATATTATGACCCAATACGCCTCTGTTCACCTCTTACAGCAGGCAGCAGCGTTCATGGCAGGTGAGGCTGTCCTGCTGCTCTCCTATACTTCCATGCTGCTATGCTTGTGGAGACCAACACTCACCTTTGAGGACAAAATGCCAAAACAAATCCTATGTGTGAGAAACTGTGTCTGCGATGCCGTGCATTAGCAGCAGTGCTCCAAGGAGAAGTGTGGAGGTGTCACATGGTCACCACGTGAAGCAGTTTTCATCTGTTTGTGTTCAAGAGCGCTGACAGTGATGGAAATGTGGATGCTGTGTTTCCTGTCAGTTTTCCTTCTTAGTATTGCTGTGTTGTGTTTGCGCAACAAAAGCTATATAAGTGTCGACTCGTCTTGTCCTTTTTCCGTTTGACCTGCCCTGTGTGAAACGTAGTTACTTTTCCTTTTATTTATTTTTAATGCCATTGTTTTTTATATTTTAGGATGAAGTGAGGCGAGGATGTGCAGCAAAGCTACAGTTATAGTAAAGGATCAGCAGTTTGAAGCATTTCACTCCACAGACACCAACAGCTTCTCTTTGCTGATGTCATGGTCCTGGGTCATGTTTGCCCAGTATTCTTAGTTTTCGTGTGTTTTGTATTTTGTTCTTTATTTTTGCCTTGGTTCCTAGGTTGTTTAGTTAAGATGTTCCTTATTTGGTTACCCTCTGTGTATCTGTGAGCCCTCGTTTCCCCTCCTTGTGTTTTATTCCATGTTTTCCCCAGCCCGTTATGTCCATGCTCTCTCTCCTCCTGTCTGAACCTCTGTGTACTTCCTGTTTTACTTTGACAGTCTCCCATTAGTGTTGTGTTACTCCTGCCGTGTCTTGTTATGATTATCAGCGTCACCTGTGTTCCCCGTGTGCTCCCACTTCCCTCGTTAACCCTCTGTGTATTTATGTCTGCGTCTCCCTCATGGCTGTGTGCCCCGCCGTGTGTTTCCTCGTGAGTTAGTTCCTTAGTACTTCCCAGTTTAGTTTCATATTATTTTGTATCGCCTTTATCCTCTGTTAGCAATAAAGCTGTATTTTGAGTTCAGTCCTGTTTTCCTGTGAGTTTGCGTTTAGGTCCTCTCCTGCCTGCACACAGCCTGATCATGACAGGTGATGTGAGCGATGATGATGCCATCCCTCACTCATTTTGGTTTAACACTTGTTGATAGACTTTAATGAACAGTTACTGTAAATGAGCTGTTTTCTCTCTCGCCCCTCCCTGAGCCTGGTCCTGGTTTTTCCTTCCCACTGTCGCCAAGCGCTCGCTTAACCCTTTAAAACCGGTCAGAGCAGCACGCTCTGTTTTGCGTAACTATTTTTAAATCCCGGTAGCTCTGCAACCACGTGAGCTAGCGCAATAATTTTTTTTGCATTTGAAACCGGAGGAGTTGTACTTACATCTTATGCCATCAGCTTGTCCTCGGTCACAGTTTCCTTCCACATATAGCTTTGCAAAAACTGCATAAAAAGCACTTGCAGCAACAAAAACATAATATTCCAGAAACACGCTTTGCTGATCCGATCAGCTGTTCATAACACTTCCTACGTTGGAATAGACGTCAGCACGAACTATCGCATGTCCACCATGACCTGCCCGAAACCGGAAGTTTTCGCGGAAATGTAGTTTTTTACCATCAGGGCCTCATGAGCCTATACTGGTGTTTTTAAAAGTTATCTTTGACTTTATGACTTTCTGTGTGGTTTCTGGGATGCTTAGGACTCATATTGCACTGCTGGAAATAGTTTATTTTGATGCATATGCTGCTTTTTTGCAAATTTGCATTATAATATTTATTTTCGTTTTTCCTGCAGTGTATAAAAATTGGTGTATTTCAAAAATAAAACTATGAAGACACTCAGAATAAATTTCCTGTGGTGGGAAACTATTTTGTGCAACTTTTTTGTATTTACAGTTTTGAGGGATAAGCCTCTTAAATTTCTCTAACTAGAAATATATGTTAAAAAAACAAAAACGATTTTCAATTTTTTTGTAGTTTATTGCACTTTTTTGCAATTTATGTAATCACTATGCACTTAATTCATACATATTATTAAAATGTAGGCTGTAATGGTTGTATTGATGTATAGCAACTTGAAATGCTCCCAAAAATGGCTCCACAGCATGTAAAAATATAATATAAGCTCTGGCGGACTTGGTTCTATGGTAGGTCTTAAAGGGTTAAAAAGGGTCGTCAGATTGTTACAATGTTCTTTATCCTCCAAAACAAAGCGCCTTGAGGCAGCAGGCGTTATGTAATGAAAGTGAACTGAATTGTGCTGTTGTCTTTTTACTAAGCTTCTTGGCAACGACACAAATATAACACAGCAACACTACAAGAAGCAGACAAGAAGATAAAGGCTAATGCTAAAAAACTGTGTCTTAACTGTTAAGATGCCGTTCCTTCTTTCTACAGTGGAGTCAGGCATTGTTGTAATCCATGGACAGTTTATAATGACCCAAGATCGAAAAACAGACCAAACAAAGACACGCTGCCGAGAACGAGACAAAAATGTACATCTGTGACGTGCTGAGGGAAGGAGTGCGGTGAGGATGAGCGTGGGAACGTGTGAGCTTGTCACATCAGCAGGATAATCAGTAAGCGCTGATGTTTAACCCAACGAGACGAGGGAGCGGGCAGACTGCCAGATCTGCCGCGAAGCGAAACACAAACACCCACCCCGTATCAATATTTCAGAGCTATCAATTACATTCCTGCTCAGCAGCTGGCCTTCTCATTTTACATTCACGGCGGAGACTTAAGGATACCAGAGGAAGACGTCACGACCGCACAGGCAGATTTACAAGGTGTCGAGGCCTCGGTTTAACCTGCTTTTAGTATCTGATGACAGCTGTATGAAAACATGCGAGAGGAGCAGGCGGCTGGGAGCGGCCGAGCTAAACCCCCTGCAGCCGGCGGCGGTCTGTGCAGAGAGCACCCCTCAGCCAAATGAAGGGATTTATTCTGCAGCTCAGACGTGTGGAAGAGGACGGCGAACGATTAACTCAGATCCGCAGATCTCTGCAGACGTGATGAACGTACTCCAGTCAACACAGGCCTGTCAAAGGATATTACATCTGAAATATGACGTGTTTAGGTCGGCCTCAGTTCATCGGCATCTGATGTTTGCACAGAAACTTTGTAGAAAAACAAAACTACAGCTTTGTGTATTTGTTCAGCGGACAAACATTCAGCATCTATTCCAGCGATACAAATACGTCTGGGCACGGCGGCTTTAGTTTAATTAAACCTCTGCTCACTCAAAGAACCTGATTTCAACATCATCGAAGAGATGAAGGGTGCTGCTGCAAGCTTTGCTGCAAGCTTTGCTGCAAGCTTTGCTGCAAGCTTTGCTGCAAGCTTTGCTGCAAGCTTTGCTGCAAGCTTTGCTGCAAGCTTTGCTGCAAGCTTTGCTGCAAGCTTTGCTGCAAGCTTTGCTGCAAGCTTTGCTGCAAGCTTTGCTGCAAGCTTTGCTGCAAGCTTTGCTGCAAGCTTTGCTGCAAGCTTTGCTGCAAGCTTTGCTGCAAGCTTTGCTGCAAGCTTTGCTGCAAGCTTTGCTGCAAGCTTTGCTGCAAGCTTTGCACAGCACAAGATTCAGTAATTAGCAGAATTAAACAAGGAGATTCCCAGCCAAGCTCCCAGAGCAATCAGTGTTTTATAATCATCGGTGTTGGCTCATTAAAAATTTCATCTGTTTCCAAAACTTGCTTATTTTAACTTCTACCTTTGTCTAAAATAGACACAGATTCAAAAGATCATCAACAGAAATTTTGCAGGAGAATTAAAGTCTGAGTTTGTCGTGCACCCGAAGTACCAGTCAGGAGAACAATGAGCCAGTACAGCAGGAGCGTCTCCAGGATTTTGTAAATGGAGCGGCACAGGAGGACCGACAAGCAGTCAGGGAATCTCCTGCAGACCTCCATAAGCATTGTTATAGCCCCATAACACCAAGATCGTATCACTAAAGCACAAGATTCAGCTCAAAACACAGCTCACAAAATGCATCCTGTACGACGCCTCACATCGGGATACTCCGTCATACACAATCTGTTTAATATAGAGATGGCACGATACCACTTTTTTATGTCCGATACCGATATGAATCCGATGTAGTGTTTTTTTTAATCAATAAAACTGTTTTTTAATATCTTGCTGCTTTTTGTATAAGTTAATACTCAAGTTAAAATAAACAACAACACTAAAGCTATTCTGTTAAACCTGTATGTAAAAAATACACTGCACCCAAAATATTGCATAGTTCAGTAAAACTGATCAATCTAATAAACTTAAACCTGCTCCATCCTCCCTATTCTGGTATTTTAAAGAGTAAGCAACCTAACTAATAGGGCTCTAAAACTCCCAGCGAAAAAAATATAAAATAGGGAACCACCCCCCATGCTCCACCTCATGATGCTTAATCGACGTAATCAACTTTAATTTGATGCAGTGTGAAAAAAAATGAACAGAATTAAATTATTTTTCAAGAATAATTAAATAGATTCAACATCTTCCTTCAACAGAACTGCAGACTGCACAGATGGTATCTTCCCAAAGGAAAAAGTACTATAGCTTACTAGGGTATATTAGACTTAACAGTTACTATATACAGTAATGGACTTCTATATATTGTACATCAGATTAAAACTTTGTGTAAGATTCAGATAATTTTTTATTAAAAGCTCGACATTTTAAATGAGAATAAGAAAGAAAAGTATGTTGTTACATCCCCGAGGAGGATGTCTCTTCTCCCTACTAACCCTTTGTTTTGTCCAGGCTCCACCTCCTCTGTCCTGATTGGATGCTGCGCAGAGTCCGGCTAATTGGTAATCAGCAGAGCTGTGCTTCTGTGCCCTCTGGCCATATTGGTTGCAATACCTGTGCAGGCTTGCATGCCTTTGTATCTTGTATGAGCATTGTTGTTTTCATGTTCAGACTGCTTGTAGGGGAGAGCTGCCTTTTGTTTTGACACCCTGTTTTCTCCTGTTTATGTGTTGTTAGGTAGGTTATGGTTATAGGTTGTATATTTTGTTTCTTTGGAGTTAGGTAAGTTTCTTTTATTTCTACATCAGGGATGTTTTGTTTGTTATGATGGCCTTGGCTCTTCCTGACGTTACACCTCAGTCTGGACCCAAATCCCATCACCAGTGTTAAATAAACCTACTAAAATTACCATCTTGGCTCCTCCTTCTCTATCCACCTTTATGTTCAACCTCCAACCCCCTAGACTAGCCAGGGGACGTAACATATGTCTTTGTGCCCCCTTTTCCCTGTTCATGCCCTATCGGCCCCCCTGGCTAAACTTTGCTAGATCCGCCCCTGCACAGTTACCAGCCGTCAGCTGCATAGAAAAAGATCCTGGTGTAGAAAGTTACATTAAATAAATTCTAACAACAGCTTATCAAGGTTAAACGTGCTGCTGTTGTTCAGCCGCTGGTTTCCTCTTTCTGGTGCGAAGTGGGCGATAAACAAAGAAGAGAGACGGAGTCGCGACAAAAAAGCCGATCAGCTGATCATTGATCAGTTTCAGGAAGTAGCAGCAGGAGAGAGAGAGAGGCAGTCGCTCCATATATCGGTTGTTAAGCTTAACGCGGGAATGCTTTACAAACATTCAGAGATGAACTTACACACTTGCTTTACATCTCTCTGGGAAAACTTCCTCGGAGATGAAATGTTTGCTAGCAGGCTACAAATACACACAGCGCTCTATCACGTGACCACACTGCTCCGACGTGCTGCGGTTATGAGCCGAGTTACGCCGTGTCGCAAGCTTTGTGAGGTGCTTTTTTGATATTTAATGGATCGGATTACATTTTTTATTTCTCTCCGATATCCGATCCAGTAATTTATGTCAGTATCGGACCGAAACCGATACGTAATATCGGATGGGTCCATCTCTAAGTATAATACAGCTTATATGATCCATCACAGGTGATTAACGATGGCGGCGCCTTGTGTTTCAGTCTGGTGAAGAACAGGTGTGCTCAAACATCAAAGTAGATGTAATAAATTAAGGAAAGGGAATCGTTGTTATTTTGTGGGGGGGGGGGGTTTTGGGGGGGGGGCTGCATCTCCCACACATAGTGGTGAGGATGTGTAGCAAAGACGAAATTAAAGTTAACAGTTGCTCCCCATTCATTTAATAACATGACTGCCAGCTCAAAGGGCCTGTTTCACATAAGTGAATATTGAGCACTGCACAGATCACAAGTGGTGCCAGCGTCATGTTTCACAAATTAGAAACTGATCGTGAGATGATTCAGTCAGAGAGTCTGAGGGTTTTTATTCTAGTTCTCGTATTGACTCTGCTGCCAAGTGGGAAACCTCACCGAAGTATCTGCTGCTGCAGCCTGAACAGCAGCTTCTTTTGTGACTAAATCATACATATTTTGTTTATTAGCAGCAATTATCAAAACATCTATATCTCACATTTCTATTATACAGTCTTATTTTGCATAGCAGTGCTGGGATCTTGAACTTTAATGGTCAGGACTGATCATTATGACAGATCCAGGGTCAGTTTCGTTAGAAGCTGGTGATTTAGAGCAGCGGTCTCCAACCTTTTTTGCGCCACGGACCGGTTTATGCCCGACAATATTTTCACGGACCGGCCTTTAAGGTGTCGCGGATAAATACAACAAAATAAAACTAGTACCGGTACCGAAAAAAAGAAAATTTATTCATAACACACGTGAAAAGACCCAGAAAAACCGAGTAAACGATAAAAACGATAACAAAATAACACTGAAAACTGATAAAAACCCTGAAAACCATAAATTTTACACCTGAGCCTCAACTCTCGCGGCCCGGCACCAAACGATTCACGGACTGGTACCGGTCCGAAGCCCGGGGGTTGGGGACCGCTGTTATAGAGGGAGAGAAAATGACTCTATCATATACACATTGTTCTAATGGTGGATTCATATTAGACATAATTTGTATTAAACGGTTTCAAATAATGAGGTCGGTGCGTGTGGACGCGCCTGACGAGTCACTATCGTGGTGGATCGGTCCCTGGCATCCTTGGAGGTTGTGGCCAATCGCCCCTGGCAGAATCTCTCAGGGCAAAATGTTCTCGGGAGGGAACAGAGAGAGTATTTCAAGAAACTCCAGTGATCTGTAACACCCAGCACTGCATATCCTCGCCTGGAAGCCTCCTCCTGCAGCCAGACCCACTAGGGGAACTTGCAGGCAAGTGTCTGGTGCCATCCCCGGATTCAGGAGGCTCGGCCGGGCACAGCCTGAACAAAAAACATGCATCTGCTTCCCCGCGGACCCAACACCATGACGAGGACAGCCGCTGGGGTTGGATACAAGGCGGGGGAGTCTGTGCATTTGGATTACCCACCTTAGCCTACGACTACTGCACTAAGTGTAAGATAACGAATGCATGAAGTATAAGTAATGCTGTGAGCAAAGATCATAGATTTCAAACTGCTCTGTATGATGTCCGCTGAACAGATCAGGTTCACTTGATCATATCCTGCTGCAGACACGGACACAGGCAGCCATGGCTGGGTCACATTCCTGTTGTATTTCCTTTGAAGTCTGCTTGAAGTGTAATGAAAATGTAAATTTCCTGCAGACGAGTCTGCGCAGTCACAAAAATTAAGTAGGCGGACGTCCCCTTTGTGTAACACGGCGTGATAGAGCCGCGTGCTCATTTTCACTGCTGTTCAAGCGGAGCCACAGAGGGGCTGATTAAATTCAAGCAGAACAAAATATATATGAAACCACGAGGTAACGTTAACTCCTGGGAAAGACGATAAAGGCTGTCAGCCTTCATGCTGAATCTCTCGCTGACATCAAAGAGCAGCTCAGACCGTCCCGACGCAGGAACGCATCGTGAAACGTTCGTCAAAACGCCGCTCTCAGCCACTTTTAGTCCACTCCTAAACCACACAGGCCTGCGCTTCGAATACAAGTCCCGTGACGTGTGACCTATATGTGACTCATTACCATGGCAATATGTGGTGTCACTGAGCAGAGACAACTGTCACACTTCTTGGGAGCTGTGACAATCCGAGTGAAAGTGCGAGAGGTCGGCTGGTTGGCGCACGAATGTGGTTACAACTCAATCTGCTGCTACAAATAAACAAATAAACATCAATCTTAGACATCAATCAGATATTTTCTATATTATTCAAATAATGATGTTGTATTTAAATAGAGACCCAAACCATAATAAGATATTTTCCCCTCTCAAACATCCCTCTTTCCCTCTTTCCTGTTAAAGGGGAGTTTTTCCTCCCCAGTGTCACCAAGTGTTTGTTCACATTTTCCTCATAGGGTCGACACCTGATGAAAAAGGGGAAATCTTAAGAAGTTTGTTTCATTTGTACAACACTAAATGCTCTAAATGATGGCGCTCACGTTTGGTTGTTGATCGGGAAGGACTCGGCAGATGGGTGTCTTAAACATGAGAGCGGAGCTGGCTGAAATACAGAGGCCTCAACAAGTAGACCGAAGCATCTGCTGCGACGGCGTGGAGGGAAAACGGCGTTCGTGAAGCATTATCCCTGAACCGTTCTCTCTGTTGCATTTATAACAGCTTTTTAAGCTCACAGGTCAACTTGTTGAGTGGAATTTAGTTTGTTTGACCTCTTTTTTTAGACCCACTTATTTTATTTTTATCTCTGTGTTTTTTGGATATCTGAGGTGAAATAAAAGCCTCTTTTAAACAGTATGCCTGTGTGTATTCAGAGGGGGGGGGTTTCTCTCTAATCCAATATTGTGATGGCCCCTCCCACTCTGTTTGGTCCTCATGTGTATGTTTTCTTCAGCTCACTTCACTTATTACTACATCTGAGGGCCGGGCGTGCTCGCTCTCTCCTCGCTCCATTTGGCAGGAGTTTTGTTTGACCTTCTTGCAGACGTTTCCTCCAACCAGCATCCACACACACACACACACACACACACACACACACTGCTGATGAGACATTTCTCCTCTGCAGGGTTAAGTAAATAAATTTAGGTTATTTCAGTTTGCAGCTCTTTTTACTGACTTTCTGTAGATTATGAGACAATATTAAAAATCATAAAAAGAACTGTTGTTTCGATCACACAATGCACATTTGGAATAATCCATCACATGATTTAGTCAGGCTCCAAACTAATATGTTATATTATATATTATATTATTTTATATAATATATTATATAAATTATTTTATATATAATAATTTATTTTTATTTTATTTTATTATTTATTTTATTTTATTATTTAATATATAAATAATTTATATATAATATATATTTATAAAATATATTTTATATAATATATTATATTATATTTGTTAGTTAGGCAGGAACGCTCTGCCTAACTGACAAACTGAATGTCTGCTTGGCGTGTGATACGAGGAGAGTGAGGCAAGAATGGAGCTTCTGCTGACCTATCCCACTGTGTGTCAGACAGCTGTGTTTACTACAATAATCATTATTTATCATCTATACAAGGAGCTGCATGTGACAAGCTTTACCTAAACCTACAAACCTGTATGACTGGGATAACTCTCATTTCTACTCACAGTCTGCTGCTGTGACTATAACTTATTCACACAGATATTGGTCTTCAGTTCAATTCACCTAATCAGTCACCTCAAGCACCACCTATTGTAAGAAACGCCCAACAACCAAGCACTTGGTGACAGTGGGAAAAAAAAGCTCCCTTTTAACAGGAAGAAAGCCCAGACTGAGGGAGGAGCAGCGATCTGCTGAACCCGTTTTGGGGTGAGGGGAGGATGACAGGATAAAAGGCACGCTGTGGAAGAGGGCAAGCCTTAAATGCAAATCCAAAACCAACATCACTTTGAACCCTTTCACCCGTAGTGGTCACTACAGTGGAGAGCGATGTCAGTGTTGATGGTATACTTGCACATAAACCACTACATGGGACACTGATGTGTCACTCCATACCCTGCCACCCACTCCAAAGGTGATGTTGTCCACCTAAGTGCAGTGTTGGGGAGTAACGGAATACATGTACCGCCGTTACGTATTTAAAATACAAAATATGAGTAACTGTATTCCGTTACAGTTACCGTTTAAAAAGGTGGTATTTAGAATACAGTTACTTTGTTGAAATAAATGGATTACACGGCGGTACTTCCCTGTTTCATATTGTGGCGGGTCAGGACTGTTTGGGTTTTGTTTGACAGCTACGTTCTGTTGTTCCAGGCGGCAGCGTTGTGGTTGCCATGGTTACAGGGTGACGCTCTCTCTCTGCGTGTTTCCTGGGTGAGAGAGCGCCTGTTGTTGTTGTTGTGCTAAGCTAATAGGCAGAATGCTACAGGTATAGCTCTAAAGAATGTAGCATCATGGGCAGTGTAGTCCGTGCTGCAGGGAGAATGGACTGCCATACACGTTATGTGTCTGTGAGCGAGGGAGGGAGAAAAAGGAAAAGTACGAGCTGTCATCGAGCAAAAACGGGAGCTGGAAGCATGTAAATATAATAATAACCACTGCAGCCAAGAAGAGAGCCTGACGAGCCCAGCTGTAAGTAAGCTATTAAGACTCGACTGTACACCGTGTTCGTGTTTTCCTCCGAAACAATAAGTTCTGTTGGAGCAGCCTTTCAACGCCTCTCTCTGTCTCTGCTAGCAAAGTTGACCCAGACAACAAAGTAAAGCTAGTTTTCGGCTACAAGCCGACACAGAACCCACCGTATTAGTCAGAGGTCCCTTTACTACGGTTCGGAGCCGCGGACCTTCAGTAACAGTAATAAATCACAGCAATAGTACATTCATGTAGTTGTAAACAGCATGATAATATATTAAGTAATCCAAAGTATTCAGAATACGTTACTCTCATTGAGTAACGTAACAGAATACGTTACAGAATACATTTTGGGGCATGTAATCTGTAATCTGTAATGGAATACATTTTAAAAGTAACCTTCCCAACACTGTCTAAGTGGAAATGTAAAAGACTCTTTGAAAAGCACGTTTAAAAAAATGAAGTTCAAAAATATTTTTTTCATGCCTACAGATGAATAAAAATACTTAAGAAAAAATCCAGACTGAGGTTGTCATAATTCATGGATGAAAAGGTTTAACCAGTAAAACCATAAACAATGACAAAAGCTGGGAGAGCCTTTACTGGACTGTTTAATGTTGGAGATATGATCTCTGACACCTCTTCTTCACCTGTGATCACCTGAAACGTCTCTCTGCTTCGTGCCGTAATGTGAATCTAATCACACAACAAATGACAAAACGTTGGCCCTGTTTTCTGTATTTGATTCAGCATACACGACGGATTGTGCAGCTGAGAACCTCGCAGAGATACTGAGCTGGTTTGGCAGACACGTTTCCACGTCAGTCTCACTGCAGCTCTTCTTGGCTCTGCTGGTATCACAGCCTGTCTGTTGCTGCATGTGTAAATTGGACTTGTGACTAAGGTGACAAAGAACGTGTGTGTGTGTGTTAGAGCAGCCAACAATAAAAGCTGTGATATTCACCAATATGTTCTGAACGTGTTATCAGAAACGACCCCGATGATGAAGCGCAGGATTAAGTTTGCATATTTTAATCAGAGAGGAGGCTGCAGAGGCAGGAAGGAGCAGCTCCTGCAGCTTCTACGAAGGGAATGCGTCATTTTAAAATCCAGCTGTGCCAAAACACTGGCGTCTACAGCTCTGAACATTTCCTGTGACAGAGCAGCGGTATACAGGATTATATTACTGATACTGTTTGCATGACGCTACATCTATCTGAAGCCTTTAGTTGTTAGCCTACTCTCAGGATTAATGCAAAAAACCTTAATGAGCCGAAGCACTCTCGCAGCAGTTCTTCAGATAACGACCTCTGGTTTACTGATTCGTGTTTTATTTTAATTTATCGTAACTACTTCACATTTTCAGAGCAGTTCAATATCAGTGAAAAAATCCACTTTGGTTCATTTCACTTACAGATTTGTTTGTTTTCATTTCCTCCCTGAGCCTGGTTCTGCTGGAGGGTTCTTCCTGTCAAAAGGGAGTTTTTCCTTCCCACTGTCGCCAAAGGTCTTGCTCATAGGGGGTCATATGATTGTTGGGTTTTTCTCTGTATGTATTATTGTAGGCTCTAGCTTACAATATAAAGCGCCTTGAGGCGACTGTTGTTGTCATTTGGGGCTGTATAAATAAAACTGAATCAAAGTGAATACTCGGTCAGGGTTAGGAAAGATCTTTTCCAGGTTAAAGCCCGCCTCTCCAGTTACCCTGCATGCTGGTGAAGTATGAGCTGGGAGCGACAGACCCATCTCAACTTCTTCGACCTGCATCAGGCTTCTCTTTCTCGTTCACCAACGTAAACAAAGGTCAGTTTAACCTCTTTCAAAGATCAACAGCTATTTCTTCCTCGTGGGAAGAAACAAACTAAACTAAAGGAACTACCTCACCCAATGCAGAGCTATTATAGTCATTATGCGACCACAGCAACCTCTGACCTCTAGGGCCTCAGAGAAACCAATGCTCGTGTACTTACTCACGCTGTGTCCTTTGGCAAAGCTTTCCTGAGCATGTGATCCTGACATTTCCCTACAGCTCAGCCTGCAGCACAGCAGCATGCTCGTCTCTTTAATGTCACTTCATGGCTGTAACATCTTTCTCCCCTCAGAGAAGCAGGAGGAAAAGCAGAAAGCAGCCATTATGGCAGCAAACACGTCTGAGGGACTGAAGCCTGAACACAGCGAGAGCTGGTGTGTATATGTCGGACTGACAGGTTATTCCTCTGTCGCCCTCCGTCTTCTCGATAAATCAGGAGTCATCAACACTTTTCTGTAGCCGATGCACAGGTCTTCCACGAATCTTCCCATTAACCTTTACAGGAAATGCATCCATTGAAAAAAACGTGAAAAAAACGCTGATTTGATCAGCCACACAGAGAGCCAAACACCCCGTGATGTAAGACATATTTTTAGCAGAGTGGGCAGCTATGTTTGCTCCTATAAGCCAAGCCGAGGTTTATTCCCTGAACTGTCAGGGCAGCAGATCCCTGAGGGCAGCTCGCCAGCCTGAGCACAACAGCCTGAGGGAGAGGAGGAATAGTCTGTGATACTGTAGCCGCTAAAGACCAGTCCTCCCAGGAGACACCGAGCACACACACCAGACAATAACAAACACGTGCTGTGTGCCGCTGCTCCTTCTGACTGGAATAAAACATATCTAAAGGATGTGCACACTGAAACGCACAGTAACTTTGGGAAACACAAAGCTAGACACTGCTGGTGAGCGGAGATTAGCAGTTAGCGAAACATTTTCTTTTCCTCTTATGAAACGTTTGATTGTGACGCTCTTTCTACTGAAACACTGACGGTTTGTCTGATCGGACGTGACATGCAGTCATTGTTGTGCAATACCATGTTAACCTGCACACTGCCCAGAGGCGAACGCACTTCACAGTGAGCTTTGCAACGTCACTGCAAATGTTGACCGCTCTGCTTGGATTCAGCTCTGACTTCCCTGCTTTCACAGTCATGACAAGATCGGGTTTTAATTGTGAAGCTCAGGAGGAGACTAACTGGGAAAGGCACAATCAGTAATTATGAGACTAAGGCTACGTCCACACGTACACGGGTATTTTTGAAAACAGAGATTTTCCGTTTTCGTTTTAAAAAATAATCCCGTCCACACGTAAACGCAGAAATGAAGGAAAACGCTGCTAGGAACATGCCAAAGCAACAGGTGGCGATATATTCCTAACCGTGCAGAAATGTTGGCCAATCAGAAGTCTAGAAGCCTCGGTGGGAAAAAGTAAACAAAGCTGGGGCATAGAAGCAGAACCGTTGACGCTGCATTTTCTGCATTTTCTCCGTTTTTCTCGTCCACACGTAAATGCAAAAACTGAGTTTTAGAAAATATCCACCCTGGCCAGAGTTTTTAAAAAATCTCCGTTTTCAGTCACCGAAAACGCAGTTTACGTGTGGGCAAAAGGTGCAAACGCATAGAAAAATCTGCGTTTTCAAAAATACCCGGGTACGTGTGGACGTAGCCTTATATTCTGAACTCTTCACTGCTCAGCTTCATGACAGTCACTGCAAAGCCCACGATAAAAAAAACCACAGATGTAACTTGATTTTGTGAGCTTTAAACTCAGTTTGCAGTCTGAAGCTCTTAAACTGCCTGTGCTGTAGCATGTGTACAAGTATTAACAGCAGTATAGCTCACACAGACGTGTTTTTGCCTGTTACTTACTGCTTATCCTGCAGCTACCAGAGATTCACTGGAACTGGCTGTCCTCAGCCCTGACTACTGCCTGGATGGTAAGCCTACATGTCCGACCACAAGCGTGTGAGTTTCATGCATGCTCTACACGCGCACAGTGATGCAAGCAAATACTGACGTGCACGCTCGCAGGAACATGCTGTTAGTGTGGAAGCTTGTTACCACGAGTGAAGGAAGTTTGCCAAAGTAAAGCATCGGGGGAACACTTAAAACGCCCTCACACAGCACAACATGGGATTTTTAAAGTGGGCAATGTGGCTAAGGCTAAAGCTAAAGCTATCCAAACCTCAGAGCCAACCAACCACAAGCCAGCAGCCTCGGTATTAGCAAAGAATCAAAGCACGTAAAAGGCAAAAATACAAACAGATGAGAAAAGCCAGAAGGGTTGATGTCCCATTATCTGGGGAAGTTCAACATACTGGAGATGGTGTACAGCAACTCATTTACAGTCATTTACAGTCTTTCCATAAACAGAGCATTTTATCTTCAGTTGTTTCAATGAGAGAAGATCCTCTGAAGAAGTTTCATCACATCTTTTGTTATAGAAATAATATTGTGCATTAAAGGAAAGTTGAATCTGGAATCAGCAAAATTGGTATTAGAAGGTCGCACTTTAAAAAGAAATCGTAAGGCAGAAACAGCCCAAAAAATTGCAACCTGCATATCTGAGCAGCCTTTGGTTGCCCTTTGTGTAAAAACCAAAAGAATGAAACCAAATGTGGCAGACTGAAACAGTAATTCTATCAAAGGCCACTCAGTTACATCGACCAAATAATAAATGAACCAGTCAAATCCATCTTTAATTGTGTTTATTGTGTGTTTGCACTTAAAATATGAGTGTAGGGAGATGGAGAGAGAGCCTAACGTGGACAAAAGCATGCAAAAGAAAAATTATACAATTATCCAGATAACAAAATAGAAAACTGGGACTGACCAACAATTTTGAATTTGATCAAATCCAGAGCAGGACCCCCACAAAACATGGAAAACTCCTGCACACTCTGTTAATGTGAAACATAGTGACAACAGTGGGTAGTGCAGTCGCTATGTCGAGTTGGTCAGAATAAAAAGTAAAATTACTCCAACGATCAGGTTAAACTTAAATGCACCAGCATCGGTTTCCATTTTTTCCTGGAGGGCAGCTGATGCTAAGATAATGCCAGAAGAGCTTTTTAAAAGAGCTGACTTTAACATTTTGTCAGTCAGAGCTGCTGGAAGAGGCGGAGGCAGAGATTCAGGGTCAGGCTAAAGGCCAAATGCTGGGAAAAAAAACATCTTTGACAGATGAATCAATACAAGATGCAGACACACCGGCAACAAGCTGTTTCCAGAAACATTTAAAAGCTGCTTGTTCTGCAAAGTTTGTCCCTGGTGGCCACCGTACAGCTAAGAACCAATTAAATCAAAGCAAACATCTCACAGTCTCACTGTGATGTTTCTCTTCTACGGTTTTCGATGTATCCTGTTATCATGACATTTCTTTCTCCTTTCTTCTTCTCTCGTTTTGGACACGTCTGTCGTTTAGAGTCACCTTTCTGAACACCTTCCGTTTTCACATTTCAAACAGATAACAGTAATCCAACATTAATCTCGTTAAACGCTGACCCCAGAGGAGAGCGGCGAGAGATGCTGGCTGCCACTCCGGTGCTATGAATAGATTACCGCTGGGAGGTAATCCTGGCTGAAATCATCCTCGATGTGAAGAATAAGCTGTAAATCGCCCTCGCTCTGAGCTTAAAACCTCACTCAATATGCTCTCAGACTCAAACAGGGCAAATGTTGATGCATATCACACCAGCTTTGGAACAGCAGGAGAAATAAATACAGCCAGCTGAGGATGATGCCTTCAAGGGGAGAAAGATATGCTTTTTGGAGAACTAACGGGCACGACGAGCAGGGATCTGGCTTTTATCTGCAGAATTTTGAAACACATTTATGATTCAGAAAACTTTTAATAGCATTTAGATCCAAGAAATATCCATTTTGGAGCCAAGAAGTGCAGCCAGCGTGTGTTTGCTGACTGTCAAATTGTACAAGAATAAAGTTTCACAATTATAATTTAAAATAAAATAGGCTAGAAAAAAGCAGAATAGCCACTTTATTATGATTTGGGACATACACCAGCACATCAGAACGAAATATTGGTGCATTCAGCCTAGGGCTGGGCGATATGACCCAAAATTCATATCTCGATATTTTTTAGCTGGATGGCGATATAAGATATATATCTCGATATTTTTTTAAAGCCATAAGGTAAGAACAAAAAAAGAGTTCTTAGTCAAAGCTGTGTCCCAGATGTCACACGGGCACTTTTATTAACATAGAGCATAGATGTACATGAAAAAAACTACTCAAAAATAAATTCTGAGCATTTATTAAATAATAATGCTCCATAAATAAAAGAAAACGATGTTGTTTTTGTGCATAACAAAGAGCTCACAATTGTGCAGTCAAAATGTAAACTAAAAGACGCAGAGCATAATAACAAAGACAGATTTCACAGCTGCTCTCTTTCCAAGTTCGTGACTGACAGCATTGAGTTTGAAATCCGCTTCATAACCGTGTCTGTTAACAGGTGCCATTTATGGTCCTTATCATTCTACAGTCAATGGTCCTTATACACACACAATACGGTAATATTACGTTGAAGCACAGTACGTATCACTCCGCGAGGCTCCCCGGTAGCCGTAATGCTCTGACAAGCCATCAAGCCGGTGCAGCTCCGTAGCTTACCAAAGTCGAACTAAAACATTTTTTGACAGATTGCTGAGCGCCGTGTTCCACATAAAATCGGCGCACTGTCGATTTTTGAGAAAATGAAAGGATTTCAGGTCGTGCATGGCGTGGCTAGCTCGTTAGCGTGGTTAGCTCGTTAACACGTTGACGCTGTCCAGCCCCAAGAAAGGAGGCGATGCGCAGTAACTCGTTAACAGAGATTTGCCGTGTCCATCTTGTCGCTGCCTGCAGGTGAAACGATGAGGGAGGAGGGGGAGTTGTGTTCAGTGAAGGAGAGGGGAGGACGCTAGCACGCTAACGTGGTTAGCTTGTTAGCACGTTGACGCTGTCCAGCCCCAAGAAAGGGGGCGATGCGCAGTAACTCGACGCTAGCACGCTAACGAGCTAACCACGTTGGCACGCTAACGAGCTAACCACGCCGTGCATGGCGTGGTTAGCTTGTTAGCGTGGTTAGCTCGTTAACACGTTGACGCTGTCTAGCCCCAAAAAAGGGGGCGATGCGCAGTAACTTGACGCTAGCACGCTAACGAGCTAACCTCGTTAGCGTGGTTAGCTCGTTAACACGTTGACGCTGTCCAGCCCCAAGAAAGGGGGCGATGCGCAGTAACTCGTTAACGGAGATTTGCCGTGTCCATCTTGTCGCTGCCTGCAGGTGAAACGATGGGGGAGGAGGGGGAGTTGTGTTCAGTGAAGGCGAGGCCGAGTAACGTTGCGTAGAGACAAAAGTGTACGAAAGAGAGGCAAACTTGTGGCTCCACAACTATAATTATAACGTAACATAGACTATATCGATATAAAGGATATTGTCACATCTTATATCTCGTATAAAAATATATCGATATTTTTAAAAAACTCGATATATCGCCCAGCCCTAATTCAG
Organism: Neolamprologus brichardi; assembly: GCF_056152115.1. Classification (NCBI taxonomy): domain Eukaryota; kingdom Metazoa; phylum Chordata; class Actinopteri; order Cichliformes; family Cichlidae; genus Neolamprologus; species Neolamprologus brichardi. The sequence goes on along the minus strand of NC_142121.1, from coordinate 4,420,181 downwards.
CCTGATGTTGAAATAGAAATACATCTCAGAATATAAATCAACATAACTGAGGTGAATAACCGTCTGCATCTCCTCACACGCAGAGAGAGGAGCTGACGAGCAGATGAACAGGTTCTGTTTGTGTCAGTGCCACAAAACATAAAACGGTGAGAAGCTGACAGCTTTCAGGCACGCCCCCTCGCATGAAAGCGGTGAACTGCTGCTAACATGTAAAGAAAAGCTGCTGACTCTTTGCTGTTAGCTTCCTCCGTGCTACGTTAACTTGCTGGCTAGGAACCAGGAAAGAAACAAAGAAGAAAACAGAAGCGGACTGAGCAGACATAAATCGCCGACGCCCAGTGGAGCTGTCTGAGTCAGCGTCACAGCGACAGCTCAACTCCGATCGTTGCACGAAGAGCAAACTGCCTCTTTAACAATCGTGGCCCGTCCCAGGTTGAGAGAACAAGTGCTGCTGTTAATGCTTCAGCCTGTAGCTTTTATCAGGCTTGTTGTAATTAACAGGACGAGTCAGCGATAGGTGCCACCTCCAAACGCAGTCTGGCATCCCACTTCCACTCATTTGCCAAAGATTCACACACATTATCCAGTTAAGTTAGCTAAATACAGATGGCATGTAAACAAAACCATAATATTGCTCTTTGTTGTTGTTTCAGGGCACTCCTCCAGAGAGCCGAACTGCTCCAAGAGAAAAAGTGTTTGTTACATAAACTTGAATGTAGGTGTGGGAGGATCTCCTGATTCGATGAGGATGGATGGGTCTCTGCGCTGGGACCCGGCAGTGATCATCCCTACAATGTGTCATCCTTAACCTCCGGCAACAGCACAGGAGAGGTTTCAGGGTCAGACTGCCCACCACGGCGTCCATCAAATTCATCAGCCGGTGTGTTTGAGAGATAATCGATACGCCTCGTCTTTTAACCTCCTGACCCAGCCCCGAGACACAGCTACGCTTAATTAACACGTCCACGCACAGAGTGGGAGGGACACTGGGAAAAACAACACAGAAAGTAGCACCAGTGTTACCTGTTTATTACGAGGATCAAACATCCTGAACCCTGCTCTGACTACTAGCGGTTTCGTGTTTTCTTTCGTGAGTAAATGGATTCACCAAGAGTTTCAGAGACGTTGACCTCTCACTTCTGAGCTCGACGTCACCGGGATTTAAAGCCATCCGAGATGTTTAGTAGTTACACCCAGGCCTATAAATTGTGCACTATCTATAAAAACGACTGTAAGTCTTAAACAGTCAGCGCCATATTTTTATGCCAGTTTGGTCTGACCTGCAGCCCTCTGCTGCATATCTTCCCCTGCTTTCCGGGGGGGATGTACAGAGGCAAGATTGCAAAGGTTGAATCATATTCTGTATCCATGTTCTCCTGCTTATCTGGGCCACAGGGGCAGCTTGCTTCCTTCAGCTCCTCCTGGAGAGACACCGAGGCTTTCCAGACCTAGTTGGAGAGACTTCATCTCTGCAGCATGACCTGGTCCACCCTGGGGTCTCCTCCAGGTTGGCTGTGACTAGGGCTGCACGATTTTTCATAAAATGAGAATCATGATTTTTTTGCTTAGAATTGAGATCACGATTCTCTCACGATTTTCTTTTCCAGTATAAATATTTATTGCACTTATTAACTGCACATCAACTTCGTAACAGTTGAGACTGAACATAAAAACATTAAATAAACATAAAAACAACAAATGTCTCACATTTTGTCGTTGCCGCAAAATGTTGTACTGCTTGAAATTCCGTCTCCGCCGTTGCTCGACGCTGCGTGTATAGAGCAGGTAGTGCAACAATAGAAAAATAGTTGCGGGACGGCGCTGTGTAGCGTTTGTCTAGCGTGTTGATCATTTTCCTAAATCCCTCGTTTTGCACAGTGTTGATGGAGCCATATCTTTGGTCAGGTGATAAGTAATAGCCTCCGTAATTTCTTTGTGCCTGCGGGAGTTCGACGTGTATAGGGAAGCGCTGTATAAGGTTCCCGTTATTGATGTTTGGGTGGTTGACCGGGACGGATTTTCTCCTGTCACTTTCTCGTCATCCCTGACGTGCTCTCCGTTGTTTTTTCCCTGCTAATTTTAGCAGCCAGCTTCTGTATCACGTGGTATAAGGCTCCATCGTTGTCATTTGTTGAGCAGGAAGAGTGAGCGCTTGTTTTCATGCAGATGACGTCCCGGATCAAAATGCGGTACAATCGTCGTCTTTTTTTTTCTTTTTTTTTAAATCGTTGTCATTTGGAAATGAGATCGCACATAAGTATGAATCGAGATCGCGATTTTCTAACGATTAATCGTGCAGCCCTAGCTGTGACCAAAACACAGCTGCCTCCTTTCAGTGTGGAGGAGCAGCAGGTCTACTCTGAGCCCCTCACAAACAAACAGCCTCCTCTTTCCTTTTTTTGCATGAAGCAATAAAATGACTAATTGTTCCACCCATATCTATAAACTGGATGCTGTAAAGCACTGCATGCATCAAACTGGGGCTTTTAGTTGTCTGTATCTTTCTGCAAGCTGCAGGTGAACCGCCTTCTGTTGACTTTGAAGCTACTGGTCTGATCAGAACCAGAAAAGCATCATGGACACACTGACAAAAGCACATTCTGCTCACACTCTGTGTCCAAAACCCTTTTTGAGTTTAAAATTAATTAAAATTAATGTTTTAGAATTGCTGCCTTACATTTACCAGCCAAGATATAATAACCAGTAATTAGGTTCAGTCAGCAGTTCAGACGCAGGAGCACAAAGAGAAGCCTTCATTGAGATGAATGCCTGGCTGATAATGGAGGCAGGAATAGGGTGAGTGTCGACTCAGCGTTTGGCAAGAAATTAGAAATGACTCGCAGGTAACTCTGAAGGTCGGTGTGCAACACTGTGGAGCAAAACTGGCACGTTTCCGTTTAGAGTTCAGTGAAAGTTTAGAAAAAGAACAAACTTTAGTGAAACGGAGTAAAAATGAAAACCTCCCGTGTTCCCTGGCGGCACTTTCAGAACTGACTGTGCTGCTAGTGTGATTTATCGGGTCAGGACACTCTTCTGGCACTTAAAGTTCACCAAAAAAGGTTTAAGAGCCCGGAGCAGAAAGCAGAGAAAGGAGGAAATGAGTCGCTACGAGGTGTCTTTTTTTATCGCTTCATATCGAGCCAAGACTCAGGGGCAGTAATTCTTCCAGACAAACTATTTCATTTGGTCTTACTGAGGACGAGACCGGAGGAGTCAACAAGGTGACAAACGTTGGCTGAGGCCAAAACTGCCCCCAGTGAAGTTTGTTATATGAAATGAGCCAGAGCAAACATAAAGGTCTTCATTTTTTCTGTCTTTAAACAAACCTGAGCAAAGACAAAGCAATGTGTTATAGCTCGTATTAGTCTGCTGCCTTGAACCTCTTAGAAAGTCTCAACTACAAGGCTGTGCTGCTCTCTGTATAAACCGGTTCTTTTGATGCAAATTTCCAAAACTATGGTCACACATTGCTGTCAAATAAAGAGGGACGGGTTACCCAGAAACTCTGACCTTTACTGGTCCAGCTCTGGGTGTTTACAGAAGCTTTGCTGACACATACTTGAACTTCAGCCAGGAGAACAACTGAGATGATGCATCCACAAAGAGGTTCGTCATTCATATACTGCTGCATGGGCTGGGCTGTAGTTACATCGTAAGGTTTTAAACTGAGCTTTAAAATGATAAAAACCGAGAGAGACAGTGATCACTGACTGTTTTTAGAGGCTTGTTCTGATTAAACAGAACAAAGATACAAAACATTAAAACAGCCTTAATAAACACATAGTTTGGACCCTGCAGCAGGGTTCATCACGTCATCACTTAAAGACCGGATTGTTTCAGCAGGTATGTTGTGGCCATTTTTGTTGAATGTTTATAAAACGCAATTTGTATTCTTTTTTGTTTTTTCTTTAAAGTTGTAAGAATATGCTGACCTAGTTTTGTTATGTAAATTTGTAATTCATTTTATTGGAAAAGGTTTTGGAAAGTGATTGGTTTATTGGCTTATGGATCCTCCCGTTAATCAGGGGATTAAGAACAAGAGAAGGAAAAAGAGAAGAAGAAAGAAAGAAAGAAAAAGAAAAGAAAAGACAAAAAGAGAAAGAAGAAAGAGAAAAAATAATTTTTTTAAAAGAAAACAAAAATTTTTAAAAAGAAAAGAAAAAAGAAAGATAGAGGAAAAGAGAAAGAAGATAGGAAGAGAAAAGAAAAAAGAAAAGAAAAAAGAAAAAAAGAAAAAAGAGAAAAAAAAGAGAAAAAAAGAAAAAAAGAAAAAAGAAGAAAAAAGAAAAAAAAAGAGAAAAGAAAGAGAGAGAAGAAAAAGAAAGAAAAAAAGAAAAAGAAAAGAAAAAAGAGAGAAAAAAGAAAAGAAAAAAGAGAAGAAAAAGGAAAGAAAAAAAGAGAAAAAAAGGAAAGAAAAAAAGAGAAAAAAAAGAAAGACAAAAAAGAGAAAAAAAAAGAAAGACAAAAAAAGAAAAGAAAAAAGAGAAGAAAAAGGAAAGAAAAAAAGAGAAAAAAGAAAAGAAAAAAGAGAAGAAAAAGGAAAGAAAAAAGAGAAAAAAAAGAAAGACAAAAAAGAAAAAGAAAAGAAAAAAGAGAGAAAAAAGAAAAGAAAAAAGAGAAGAAAAAGGAAAGAAAAAAAGAGAAAAAAGAAAAGAAAAAAGAGAAGAAAAAGGAAAGAAAAAAAGAGAAAAAAAAGAAAGAGAAAAAAGAGAAAAAAAAGAAAGACAAAAAAGAAAAGTAAAAAGAAAGAAAAGAAGAAAAAGAAAAGAAAGAGAGAGAAAAAAAGAAAAGAAAAAAAAGTAAGGAGGGTTTTTTGTTTGCCAAATGTCTGATGGGAAGACATCTAAAAGGGTTAGAAAATGATTTTTTGACCACTTTTGAAGTTGTTAAAGCAAATTGAGTTAACTTTCGTTTAATTTTAAGTTTTAAGAACTTATTTGGTTGATTTTTGTTTATAATTTTGCACGAAATAAACGCCATAAGATTTTTAAACAATGGAGTCAGAAGTGCGTTCTAAAACAAACCTCCCGTTGCCACCTACGGCCTTTTCTTGGACTTTTTTGGTGTTTGGAACACAAAAGGCCGTGACAAGGTACATGATGTCATCACGTTAGTGGGTGTGGTGAAGGTTAATAAGGGATTTTCTTAAGTTGCTCAGACCGTGTTTTATTTACTTTCATGTAACAAATTTCATTTTGATATAAAGTATTTTTAAATACATTATGTTTACTTAAATGCACCAAGAAGCAAATAAAAAGAAAGATCAACCTAAAACACCTGAGTTTGTTTTTTTTGTTTTTATGCCCTTTAACTGAACTCATAAATTAATCGTCATATTTGAGGTATTTTACTTTTGTTTCTCAGATATATGTTGTGCTTCAGTTTGTCTCCAATCTGTATTTTTTTAATGCACTTGACCCACATGCAAAAACTGCAAATTAAGGACGTCTTAAATGATTTCCGAATTACACTCTTCCCTACTTTAAATAGTCCCCTCATCTTGTTTGAACAGTACATGCGTAATTACTTTTGCTTTTGATGGAAACTCCTCCTTCCTCCCTTGAGTTCAGCGAGCATTGCAGACAGAGAAATGAGACAGAAAGACTGTAAAAGCTTTTGCTTCTCAAGTCGTTTTTAAGCAACGCCTGGAAGGTCACTGCACAAGAATGCCACCGGAAAACTCTGCCATTAAAAGCTCAAAAAGCTGCCGCTGATGGCCCTGATCCTTCATCAAATATTAAGAGAGGCTGAGTGCAGTGTCTGGTAACAACAAGATTGTCTGAGATCAACCGCATGAAACCACCGAGGAGGGTGAAAGGGAGGCGAGGGGTGGCTGGGGGAAGGCTGGAGTCAGTGATTCGTCCCTCTGTGCCCGCCTGCCTCACCCCTCCTCCCTCCAAAATATTTTTCAGCGAGCTGAGTCAGTCTGAAGACGCCTGACTGCACACGGAGGAAATGTCTGCAAAAGCAAAAGAAAGAGGAAAGCTACAGATGACAGCAACACTTATGAGGTCACTATGACTTCACATAGCAGACATTGTCTCTGGATCATCACTGTCAATCGCTGCGTTCGGGGTTCAGAGAAGCAAAGGATCTGCCCAGAAGTTCAGCCTGTGGGAATCTACTGTATTAAAAGGGCCTCTGCATAACATCACTGTTATTAATGACACGAGGCCCTGAACTGCAGCGTTGCTGGCATACAGTGCAAGCTACCGTCAGTCGAAACAGTGATGAGACTCTCCTGTACTGTTATCCTGCAAAATTATACTGTATGTACTATACTGTGAGCCATGTATCTTGTACTGCAGCTGTGTATACTGGATAGTGTGTGTCAGGGAGCAAGTCATTTGTTGATGTTCATCATTGATGAGCTCAGATCCTCAGATAACATTATCGGGTGTTTCCAAATGTTAAAGCTGGGAGCAGCGATGTGTTGAGGCATCTGGAGGCTTCAGAAGTCTCACATACTCAAATATTTCAGCAAGATCCATAAAAAAGAAGTCATCTTAAAGCAGTGGTTCCCCAACTTTTTTTGCTAGGCCCCCCTCCCACCACCACCACCTAACACCCCCCACACAAACACAAACACATCCTCCAACCACACACACCCATGTTTTGTTTTCAAACTCCACTGCGGTTTATTTCACACCTAAACATTCAGTAAACACAAATAAAAGTAATCTGCAATAAATTACAGGTAGTAATAAAATAAACTCTTTTACGCTGCGTCCGCACCTACACGGGTATTTTTGAAAACGCAGCTGTTTCTGTGCGTTTGGACCTTTTGTCCACACGTAAACGGCGTTTCGAATCACCGAAGATTTTTTAAAATGGACGAGGAATACAGAGTTCGTCACGCAACGTCAAAGGTATGCGTCTTTTTTCACGTCACGCTGTGCGCCACGTTATTGTTTACGTGAGATGAATCGCAGAATGGCAGATAGAGACAAAATACTGTTACTGTTACCATCTTCAGGTTTTACACTCTTACATATAAACACGCAGTTACTGTCCCTCCATTTACAAAGGCAGAGGCGTCACGGTGTGATTATTACAGATCCATTGCATACATTGTTTAATTGTCTTCATGATGTCAGAACCTGGCTATCTCAAAACTCTCTAATATTGAATGACAGTAAAACTGAGGTTATTGTCTTTGACAGCCATATTCCATTGAACCAACTAACTGTTACCCTTGGCCCACTTGCTAGCTACCTCTCCAACGTTGTAAGAGACCTTGGGGTACTCCTGGATAGCTCGTTCAAATTAGAGAAACAAGTATCTACTGTGGTTAAATCTGGTTTCTATCAGCTACGTCAAATTTCTAAAGTTTGATTGATTGATTGATTGAATCTTTATTTTGAACATGTTAAAAAAGTACAACAACATAGAATTAAAAGAGACAAATAAACAAAGCAAAACAAAAAGAAAACGAGCAACCACAACTACAAATAACTTTTATGTTCAAAAAGGAGCAGGAAGAAGCATGAGCTTATTTAATCCCACTCCTTTTCCACTATCTAGTAATCTATAGACTACAGAAATACCTCCTTGCAATTACGTTATATGTCATGTGCATTTTTTTTTTTTTAATTATTATTCTTTTTTTTTTCTTTTTTCTTTTTTTTTTTAAATATATATACATATATGTTTCTATCTATCCATACATACGTATATACACATACGCACATATACACATTTTCAATAACCCCATTAACACCTCAAAGGATACACAACCTACAAATTTCTAAAGTTAAGCCTTTCCTCTCCCCCAAGGACCTTGAAAAGCTTATTCATGCATTCATTACCTCTAGACTGGACTATTGTAACTCCCTCTATTTAGGCCTCCCCCATTCCTCTCTTCACCGGTTGAAATTAGTACAGAACGCTGCTGCACGTCTTTTATCGGGTGCCAGAATGCATGACCTTTTATTCACTTATAAAATCTTAAATAACACTGCCCCTAGCTATGTAACAGATTTTCTTCATTTGTATAACCCTATAAAAGCACTAAGATCTTCTAACCAGATGCTCTTAATGCAACTTAAGTCTAGGTTGAAAACCAGAGGCGACTTTTGCTATTGCAGCTCCTAGACTGTGGAACAACCTCCCCATTGCCATTCGCTCTTCTGAGACTGTTCAGTCTTTTAAATCTCGTTTAAAGACCCATCTTTTTACTCTGGCTTTGATGTAAGATAGTTTGATTATCATTTGGTTGGTTTCTATGTTTGTCTCGTCTTGTGTTGTATTTGTCTCATTTTATTTTTATTTTATTTTATTTTATTTATTTTTTTTAATTTGTGAAGCACTTTGATCAAAACTGTTGTTTTTAAATGTGCTATATAAATAAATTTTGATTGATTGATTTTACTGTAGTTGTTTTTTCCTGTTAAATAATCTTCAACATTGCTATCGATACATTTTTCAAAAAATGCCTCTCTGTGCAAAATGGGTTTAAAAACATAAACAGCTGTGGGATCCTGTTTGTCCGTGATTTGAACGGGGGAATAAATCGTGGCAGGATCAGCCTGATGTTATTTGTATCCCGCTGTAACTTTACTGTATAAAGAGCAAACATCTCCAAAATGTCAGGAGTAGTTAGTCATTGCAACAAGTGTTTGTGAACTAAAAATCAAAAATGTAGGATACTGTTTGTCAGTGATTTGGAGAGCCCAGCGCGTGCTCACAGGGAAAACCAATCCTGCAGGTGAGACCTACCTCGGCACCTGTGCAGGTGAAGCCAAAGGGAAGATTTGCTTCACCATATTTTCTAGTCTTTGGCTTAGAATGAAGTTGGTTTGGAAACATATTTGGCGATGCTTCATCTCCTGCTGTCCTGTCCATTATGCCAGCAGAGTTTTTCTTCTCATACCCCGCCCCCCCTGCAATGGCTCTGTGCCCCCCCTAGGGGGCGGGCCCCACACTTTAGGAACCTCTGTCTTAAACTATGTTAACAACAAGTTGGGGACGGGTTAATTTTTTAAGGCACAATACAATCCATTCAGACAGCATTTAAAATGTGAAAAATATGTATTAAATGAGTTCACACATCTGCATTAACATATCCATCACCTTCCTGAAACTTGCCAGGGGGCGTTCCTGGCTCTTTTTGGGAAAACAAAGATGGAGGAAACAGATGAAAAGACTCCACAGAATATCTTCCAGTGGAAGAATAACTTTTTATAAACATCTTTTCAAAGGAGCTTTGAAGTAGGGCTGCGTCTCGTCACGGATTTCTATAATCGATTTGATTCGATTTCAGTATCAGTACAAATCTATATTTTTATACATATGTGTGTATTGAACAGCAGAAATCAGACGTTCTTGTCAGGGGTCTTTTTCCCCGACAGCACTGAACGCAACGGTAGACTGCTGCGTAAGAAGCCAATAATGCAGATAACAGATTTTTGATGGTAACCTGGTCTCTGAGCACACTGAGAGAGAGAGCTGTGCAGGGAGTGAGATTTTATCATGCTAGAAGCAAAACAGCCGAAGTAAGAGGGAATTTATGACGATGTTTATCAAACGTGAAGCGTAGTTTCGATCGTCTTTTGCTGCTGGTTCAGTGAATTTTGGTCGGAGAGTGACGAAACCTGCAGCAACAGAATCTGTGAGCTGTCGGCGTGAACGTGCACGTGCCGTCGGGTGAACGATCCACGCTTTGTGTTTACATCTTTGCAAGGATCCGTTTACCTGCTCTTGAATCGTTTGCTGTTTTAGCTGTTTCGTGGTTGTTGAAATACTTCTGTGAGCTTTTACCTGAGATTGTGGCATTTCTGGCAAAATACATTTATATTTAAAAATTCAGGATTTAATGATTTGATCACTTTATTCAAGCTAAAATCGATTTGAATCAGGGAAATCTATATTTTAAACCCACCCCGATTTTTAAGGCAATCCATATTGCTCATTTTGGTACCTTTTCAATATATGAACATTATATATATTGATATAAATATGTATTGATATATATAATCTGGTCTTCTGTAATGGAAATACAAAGATTTACATTTTTGTTTAAGGACGTTTGAGGATGACTTCGCTTGTTATTCACCACTTCCTGACTTCAGGCTGGACACAGACGGCAGAGCCGATCCTGCTTCTGCTGTCAAAACCTTCCAACGAGCCACCGCTGGCACCAGATGAATAACCACCTCAATCAAGCGCACAAAGTAATATTCAAAATGACTGCGTGGGGGTAAAACCTGTGATTTATTTCCACGTGCAGACGCAGCTGTGAGAAATTACACTTTTTTCCAAACAGCTTTTGTTTGGCGCTTTGTTTTGACGTTGTAGAAAATGGGTTGGCTCAAATTGGCGGACGAGGTCGTGATCAGCCAGCGGCACCGAGACGCAGTCGCAGAAAACCTGATCAGCGCTTTCTTACGTAACAAAATCAAAAATGTAAATGAAAGCAGAGAGAGATGAAGCTTTGAAAAGGGTTGTTAACATTCAAAGCCTTTTGAGTGTTCAAACAGACAAAAAATTCTCCTCAGGGATGGAAAATGCATGCACGTTGTCTCCGTATGAAATCCAAACTTGGCTTTTTTTTCCTTCTCTATCTCCTCCGTGCAGCCGGCGCTCTAGGTAAGCTGACTTTGACCTTGAAAGAGGAAGCTGCAGCGAGCGGGAGAACAGCTAATCGGCGGGTACGAAGCTCTCGCTGTGTGTGTGTGAACAGAGAAAATAAGACACAGTGCTATTGACAGTTTTATAACACTCTTAGCTCCGTGCAAACTCTTCCCTGACACCCAAACGCACACATTATCATTCACATGCATGCTCCTTCACTGGCCAGAACAGGCTAATCTGTTATTTACTGAGGCCCCTGTTCATTTAACAGCAAGAAAGAAGACTAAATGACCTCTGCACAAAGGCAGCTGTCAATACAGCCATGATTGGAAAGCCAGAATTGGGTCTGCTTGGAGTCTTTTCAGCGGGGGGTGGAAAAAAGCCACGAGTCGATATGAGTATATTGTTTAGACAGTGAGAAGATGGGGCATGATGGTGTGAAGGTTTTAAGGGAAAGGCAGCGGTCAATATTGTAGCCTTCGACAGGAGGGACACAAAGGATGTGGGGCCAACAGGGGCCCAACGAGACTCTGAAGAGACCGAGGTGGATCGATGGAAGTTGTTTTGAGTCTGACAGAAAGATTCAGTGGTGAATAGTGACAAAGAAGACGAGGGATAGGAGCTGGAAGTGGTTCTTAAATGATAAAACACACAGCTGCATTAACCAAACAAAGACAGCGCACCATTAGAGGCAGACGAGTGGACAGCTCCCAACACAATGAGCATACTTAAAATCAAAGATGAGATGTCTGAGTTTCGATCTGCCGTCTCAAAACACCACTCTGAAACCAGCTTCATGGAAAAAATAACATGGATGTAAGTCCGAGGTCCGCAATCTCGACCAGAAGGAATCACAAGTGCGTTACTTCAGCCATCAAATTCTCATTTTTTGACGTATAGGACATAACTAAAGACTAAGACTACAGATTTGCGGTTGGGTGGGGCACATGGGATTTTCTGGTTTTTAAATATTTTCTCAGGTCAAGCAGTCTCGACTTTAGACATGGCTGTAGACTTTTAAATCCCTCGGTAGCCCCACCCTAAAGACTAGTAATAAATAACTAGTAAAATCATTTGAAAAATTAGCATTATGTTCGATTCACAAGGACTTGAAACTAGCGACTGAAACCATAAACATGTCAGGAAAGTGTTTACTCGAGTCAGAGATCAAGGCTACGTCCACACGTACCCGGGTATTTTTGAAAACGCAGGTTTTTCTATGCGTTTGCACCTTTCGCCCACACATAAACGGCGTTTTTGGTCACTGAAAACGGAGATTTTTTAAAAACTCCGGCCAGGGTGGATATTTTTGAAAACTCAGTTTTTGCATTTAAGTGTGGACGAGAAAAACGGAGAAAACGGAGAAAACGCAGCGTCAAAGATGTGCGCATTTTTTGACGTCACACTATGCGCCACGTTATTGTTTCGGTGAAATGAATTTCTACAATACTGTTACTGTTAATTGTCTCTGCAGTGTTTAAATGCTTACATATACACACACAGTTACTGTCTCTCCACACATACGACTCGGTTCTGCTTCTATGCCCCAGCTTTGTTTACTTTTTCCCACCAAGGCTTCTAGACTTCTGATTGGCCAACATTTCTGCACGGTTAGGAATATATCGCCACCTGCTGCTTTGGCATGTTCCTAGCAGCGTTTTCCTTCATTTCTGCCTTTACGTGTGGACGTAGCCCAAGTTACAGGTGGGGTCATTTTCTCATAGATTTCTATACATTATGATTTTTTGCAGGATTCGCCCCCTACTGGTCATTAAAAGAATGCAGTTTATTATATGCAAAGTTTTGTGTCCTCATTTGTCTTTAACATAAGTCAGCACGTATCATAAATCCATCCACCAGATTGCTTCCTACAGTAAGGATGAGATGCTCTCATAACCACAAGCCACCTCACAAAACGTCCTTAAAAGCCACTGAAACGTTTTAGTACCTATTTAACTTTCTGGCAAGTGTGATAAATCCTCAGCTTCCTTCATCCAATCTCATTCCCTAATAATTGTTGATCTGTATTTTATATTCTGTTCACAACATCCTCACGCAAACATAATTAATAAGAGCAGATTAGCACCACTTGAGTTCAGGATGTACAATTTCACAGCGTGTCGAGTCTTCCTAACCCCAGGAGTTCAGTATGAGCCGTCCTAATCCTCCCTCTGCTGCTGCGTCCATCCAGCTGCACCGCCACCACGTCACTGCAGCCGATTTAAGACGAAACATGTTAGGCGCCGATCTCAGAGGTCAACTAATACAAACTCGCCGCGCTAAACTAATCCATCCGGCCCGCTGACTTTCCAGCGAGATAACACTTATAATAATGACACAAGCTAAGACTTATCACGGCATGAGTGGAAGCTAATTAATAAAGTCATTATTGAACTTCAAAAACACTCCTGCATGTCAGTAACTTAGACTTTCATTACACTGAGGCAGAAATCTGAGGGTTGAACAATTTAAAGTCCTGTAAAGAAAACGATTAATTCAGACCCTTCAGTGAGGCTCTGTTACGCTGTGGGTTGGGTCCACTACGGTCACTGCAACATCAGTACAGTCATGTTCTGAGTGCCTGTATCCTAACACCTTTAGGGGACTGTGGACCCATGCAAAGCTGGACGGTGAAACCTTCAATAGTGATAAAAAACATGATCAACATAAAGTCAATGGAGCTCATTTCATCCACGTTTTGACAGACAACAAAAAAGGCCAATGATAATGAGAACAGCGCCGTGCTGAACCAATCGTGTGGTTGGAATAAAATCTCAGGAGTAAAAGAAATAAAATGTGATTTTATTTATACCGTTATATTTATCAATATCGACTGATACTAAAAACATTATTGCTATAAGAGTTTTTTCCATATCGACCAGCCGTAGATTCATCCCTACAGTAGAATTAGAGACGCATGCAGACCATACGCTGCATCCAACGACTGGACTTTTTAAACATCTGGCTGTTATTCTTCCACTGTTGCCTTTGAACAAACCAAATTGTTTTATTTCAGTGTCTCTAATGCATTTGCAGTCATTTATGACCGTGCTACATTTGTTTTTAAAACCATTTTCACACATGCACCTGAAATCTGCCAAACATTACCGAAAGGATGTCTAGCTAGTCTTCAACCCGCCAGCTCTCTAGCACAAAGCCTGTGAGATACTAGATTGCACCAGTATGGGAATGGTAAAGATTCTTACTCTGGATGGTATTACCTTGGCCTCCAGTAACACTGTGAGGAACCTTGGAGTCATTTTTGACCAGGACGTGTCCTTCAACGCACATATTAAACAAATATGTAAGACTGCGTTCTTCCATTTGCGCAACATCTCTAAAATTAGAAATATCCTGTCTCAGAGTGACGCTGAAAAACTAGTTCATGCATTTATTACTTCCAGGCTGGACGACTGCAATTCATTATTATCAGGATGTCCAAAAAACTCACTGAAAAGCCTTCAGCTAATCCAAAATGCTGCAGCAAGAGTACTGACAGGGACTAGAAAGAGAGAGCATATTTCTCCTGTTTTGGCTTCCCTTCATTGGCTTCCTGTTAAATCCAGAATTGAATTCAAAATCCTGCTCCTCACATACAAGGTCTTAAATAATCAGGCCCCATCTTATCTTAATGACCTTGTAGTACCATATCACCCTATTAGAGCACTTCGCTCCCACTCTGCAGGCCTACTTGTAGTTCCTAGAGTATTTAAAAGTAGAATGGGAGGCAGAGCCTTCAGTTTTCAGGCCCCTCTTCTGTGGAACCAGCTTCCAGTTTGGATTCGGGAGACAGACACTATCTCTACTTTTAAGATTAGGCTTCAAACTTTCCTTTTTGCTAAAGCATATAGTTAGGGCTGGACCAGGTGACCCTGAATCCTCCCTTAGTTATGCTGCAATAGATGTAGGCTGCCGGGGGATTCCCATGATGCATTGAGTGAATGATGAATTTCATAATGATGAAAAACAGCAGGTCCGCAGCATCGGCAAGAAAAAGCCAATTTAATGATCGACTAACTGTTTAGCTCAGTTTGTATTATCCAAGAGAACAAAATGTGAAATTAAAAAGAGCTCAAACAACAACAAAAATACTCAATGATGCTTATAAAACCTGAAATACCCGAATCTGATAAAGAAGATATAAAAACAGTTTAACATTAATCCTCTTTACAACACTGAGAACTGCTGAGCTGAGAGCTAACAAACTGTGCCACGTTGTACTTTAAAGTGCAAATCATCACCTTATTTCAAATATAGTGGTTTCCCTTCAACCGCTGAACTTAGAAAAACTTTAAGAAGCTGCAGATTTTGTGTACGATACGTCCTTGACAGCTGAATATGCTGTTAGGCACATTCAGCTGTCATCGATAGTAACGAATCCAGCTGCAGTCAGTGAAGCAGCACTTCTGCTGTTTGCTGTTGTTCTGACCTGAGTTTTTACTCTTTTCTGTGGTAGCTTTGAGTTATAGCAGAAAACTTGACCTTGACCTTGACCTTGAGGTCACTTAGTTTCAAACTTGTCTGAGATGTTTAGTAGTTGAACCTGGGATATCAATTTGAAGCTCCCATGTCGCCTCATTCTCGAGTTATCTCATTGACAAACTTGGCTCTCCACACCACCAGCAGAGTAACAACAATACCCCAGCAGCCTCTTTCAGCCGATGGGTAACAAATATGACTTCTCAGCCGAAGTCATAAAAATAACAATAAGCCTACAGGCTACAGATTTGATGACTTTCTTTCCAGCATCACAGCTCAAGACAATATTGTGATTTTTAGCAAAAAATTACTGGAAAAACTGTTTTATCCTAATCATCTTGCTTTCATTATCGGAAGCCAAAATCTTAATTAAAATTAAAATCCAATTAATCTCCGTGCCCTACTGCAGCGCATGTTCAGTTTTCATCTCCGAGTCAGACGCCATAAACTGTCTAAGCAAGTTTTTTGGGAGCTGCAGGGAGTCGCATGTTTCCCCAAATCTTTCCAACAGAGGTGAAGACAGAAACACGAGCACAGAGCCACAGTGGGCACATTATAAATTAACCTGAATTATCCTTCCAGCCGACTCTACTCAGACCAGAGACGCTGTGTGTGTGCGCTTTGATCTGTAGCTTTGGGCTTCATGTTGTGTGTTTGTTTCTGCATAACCCTAAAATAATACATTTCAAGACCAAGTATGAGAGCTCTTCATCGTGTTGCCCGTCACATGTTCATCTACGCTCCTTTCAAGTATTACAAGTCACTCTGGGAAATCTGCCAGACATGAAAGAGCTGACGGCTGATTTATAAAATACATTTCGTAGCTAATTGCTGATGTGAGGAGCTAATTCTGACATGAGATGTGCACAGCACTCGAGAGCATTTCACACTCATCTTAAAAGAAATACGTCAAGTCAAAAGAAAACACATCTGTGTGACGTTTTCATCAGACCGATCATAATCACAGGCAGTTAAACTGACTGAATAATCCACCTCAGGTGAGAGCGTCTCCCTACAGAGTGACATGTTTTTGCTTCTTTGCTGTTTGTTGTTGCTCCTCACTAAACACCTCGAGAAAACACACTTTCTTTTTATTGTGAAGGCCAAAAGCAGGACGCTGGGTGAGGACATCACTGAGGAGGCCTTTCAGTGTCACACACTGAATCTTTGTGCACTTCTGCTTCTTTTGTTGACATTTTGAAGGTAAATTCATTTTACATTGAAGAAAACACAAAATGTTACGATTTCTGCTCATGTTCACTTAAACATGATAACACATTACATGAAATTTCCAAAAGCTACGAAAAATATATTCAATACAGCATCTTTCAGACTTTTAAACAGCTGGTTCCTAAAATAAAGCGTTATTATGATTAGTCAATGTTATAAAAACAAAAATCATATTATTTGCAGTATAGCAACATGACTCCTGGACTGACACAAAGGTTTCTAAGAACAACAAGTATGTAAATTATGCTGTTCTTACTTTATGACAGTTCTCCATAAAAATTATTCCCATTTACAAATCCAAAGCGAGAGACTTTAAGCTCTGTGTTCTGCTTTTCCTGGTTTTCTGTCATTTATAAACTGTTCCAATGATGGATATTAAATAGGGGTGCAACGATACACAAAATTCACAGTTCGGTTCAGTTCGATACTTTGGTGTCACGGTTCGATATTTTTTCGATACAAAAAAATGTTCATGCCTTTTTAATTTATCATTTATTAAAATTATAAATATATATTTTAACTCAAAAGTACAGTTTTTAAATTTAATGTTGCTGAAACAACAAAATAATAAAAATAAATCTATCTGATGGAGAAATCACTCATCTTTGGAAAAGAGAGTTTATTACAGAGAAATGTCTCTTTCCAAAATAAAAGCTCTACTATACGCTTCTTCTGGGCTATATTCTCAGCAGCATATTAAACATATCAGGTCCCCATAAGGAGAATCATGTGCTAACGGCTGTCTAAATGACTCGGGTAAAGTTTGTAGCATGCGTGCTTGTTGTTTTTGTCTGCTTCCACTTGTCTTTGCACGAGGATGATGTCGGAGTAAATGTGCAGTCATATTCGTTGTGTTCCCACTAGTGCTGTCAGCGTTAATCTGAAATGACGTTAACGCCACAACACGGCAAATCTCCGTTAACGAGCTACTGCGGATCGCCCTGTGCGGGGTTGGACAGCGTCAACACGTTAACGAGCTAACTGCGCTAACGCACTAGTTCCCACAAATTGAGCATTGCGTGGCACATCCAACATATTGTTTTACTTTTGTCCATGACGCGCTTACCTTCAGGGTCATACGTCACATGAAAACCAAAATAGTTCCAAACGCCAGATCTGAATGAGGGTGGGGGAGGTTCAATTTGCCATGTTGCAACGAGAACTTAACTTCTGTCTCGCTAGCTTGCGCTGCGCTCAGTGGATCTGCACTCGACAGTGTAGCCTAGGCGGAGTAGTCGAACGCAGATCCACTGAGCGCTCAACACAGACAGCATCGTCAGAATAAAAGTTGATAAAATAAATAAAAAATGTTGTATTGTTCATACATATGCGTACCGAACCGAAAGCACTGTATCGAACGGTTCAATATCGATACGAGTATCGTTGCACCCCTAATATTAAACAAAGTTTCAAATAACGAGGAAACTGAATCAAAGTGAGCAAAAACAAGAAGCTCAGGATTCAGACTTTTTTTACTCTTGCCTCTTTATGATGTCACACTGAATGGATGTCCCTAATATGATGGGAGCCAATCAGAAATGTTGATCTAGCGGGAGGGTGATGTCCACGAATGGACAAAATAGGCCTAGAAACGAGCAGAGCAGGTCGTCTGTAAACCGAAACCAACAGTTCAGGGTCGTCTGCAGGACGTGGAAGAAAACCTCTGACCAACCCAACAATTTATCTCCGCGCTCACACGACAATCCTCCGACTCTGTTAGCACCAAACAAACCACGCTGTCAGAATTCAACTGATGAATAACGACGTTGACTTGAAGTGCACAGCGCCGCTTTTATGATCACTTCAAAACACTTTCACTCGTGACAGCAAACACGAAGAAAACAAAGCACAAACTGCATTTAAAAGCTTTTTTTAACTGAACACACAAAGTGCTGCAATACAAACCACATTCACTTCTTCACACTGCATTTATTAGAGTAGAAATACAGCACATCGTCGTAGAGATGTAAGGGCCAGTTTCTGAATGAAATCATTGGCTTTCTGATTAATGGAAAACACTCTCTATACCTCCTGAGCTTTTCAACGAGATAAAAGAAAAAGGGAGTCAAATATTTTTAGTGTGCAAACCATGCAGTGAAAGGTTTAACTTGCAATTATATCATTTCAGCACATTACTGTGGATTACTGCAGGGGTTAGCACTTGGTCGCCAGTACCAGGACACACTCGCTGACTGCTTTGCATCAATTCATAAAATCCCTAAACTTAAAAAAGAAAGTTATCCCTTTGAATGCATAAACCTCAAAATAACCATTTAATCCTGCCAAAGAGGTTCAAGAAGCTTCAGTGGTTCAGATTATCTGTCTGACTGTTTGTTAGCAGGATTACGCAAACGTTATGGACAGATTTCTGTACGTTTTCACCAAAATTACGATTGATTTCATTTGGGAGTCAAACTGGAGCCTGGACATTTTGGACCCAGCTTTGATATTTGAAGGTTTTTGACTGTATAGGTCACAACAAACAAATAAGTAACTGATTTGAAATTTCCAAAAGCAGAACGGGAGGCAGGCTCCGCTCCTGTGGAAGCAGCTTCCCGTTTGGGTTCAGAAGACACCCTGTCTACTTTTAAGATGCAAACTTTTAATTAAATTCAATTAAATTGGTTCAACTTTATTTATAACACGACAAATCACAACAACATTCGCCTCAAGATACTTTATATTGTAAGGTAAAGACCCTGCAATATTAGAAAGAAAATCCCAACAATCAGTCAGCCCCCTATGAGCAAGCACTTGGGAAAAAGTGGGGAAAAAGAATTCCCTTTTAAGAGGAAGAAACCTCCGACAGAACAGAGGCACCTAGTTTTACCTGCCTATGATTAATACTTCTGTTTATTGTTTGTTT
The DNA here is from genome assembly GCF_056152115.1 of Neolamprologus brichardi. Classification (NCBI taxonomy): domain Eukaryota; kingdom Metazoa; phylum Chordata; class Actinopteri; order Cichliformes; family Cichlidae; genus Neolamprologus; species Neolamprologus brichardi. Next base: position 4,401,034 of record NC_142121.1, on the reverse strand, counting down.
GTAGAGTCTTTACCTTATAATACGAACAACTGTAAACTAACACAAACTGAACTGAAATAGAATTTAAGTTTCAGTCTGTAAACCGAGAGTAAAGCAAAGATTCCACAAAACGAGCTGAGAAATCAAATAGTTGAGCTGTAACATCTCCCTCCTCGAGGGAAAGTTCAACGACAGGCCACTAATGGACTACAGCAACATGCCGCTCCCTCTCTCGCCATCAATCAGATACTAAGTAGCAACAAAACTGCTCAGAATCGTGTTCTGCTTCATTAGCTTGCGTTGTTTACTTCCACATCTGATGATCAGCTCTTCAGTCGATGTTGACAGACTGCTGCGGTTATTTGAAGCTTTCTGAGAGCTCTGTGTTCATTTCTTGGTGCTTTCAGGGGCTCAGATATATATGATGATGGTGCCATAAGACAGTCTGACAATCAAAGGCAAGCACATTTAGAAATATCACCCTCTCGGCTGTTCACCTGCACACTTTCATATGAAGCATCTGACTCTAAAAGATCTCCTGGAATTTGATGCATTTTACCAAAAAAGATTTAAGTTATTGTTTTCACCAGCAGGGGGCGCTAAACCTGTGTGGAGCTCAGCTGCATTTCAGGTCCTCCTTTGTGTGTGTGTCTGTGTGTGTTGGACAGCTCCTGGTGCTGAAACCTGCAGCAGTCTGAGGCAGTCACAGCAGGCTGCTGTCACAAACTGACGCATTTCATTATTAAAACACGAAAAAATCAAACCACCTGAGCCAGAGTCGGGGAAGCACAGGCGACACAAAACATCTCAGGTAAATTCACACCTGGTCGTGGAGTCTACGACTGTAATTGTGCGCTCTAAAAAACGGGGAAACACGTGCCAGCTGCACATAAACCGACTGTAGGTTTGGAAAGTGAAACATCATCTCACAGCTGAGAGATCCGGTAAATATCAGCACCGGTACCAGCGCTCCGTAAAAAGATAAAGTTTCAGGGAGGAGAAAGAGGAAGATAAAGCAGCTGCTTCGGGCAAACGAAGGAAGACAGAGCAGAGGAATGGAGGAGACGTGAAAGCAGGGTATGTCGAAGGCTCACCTGGTTGCTGGAGAGCTGCACATTCTTGGAGATGAGCAGCTGGACCAGGATGTGAAGCCCCGAGGTGAACAGGCCGGCCAGGATGGCCCAGGTGAGCGGCAGCGGCAGCATGCTGTAGGTGGCGAACAGAGTGAAGAGAACGTACCCCACCCCGTCGCCCAGCAGCCCGTAGCCCAGCCCTGCCGCCAGGATCTGCGTGGCCATTGCCACCCAGGTGACCACGCCGCTGTACTGCAGGTAGCTGTGCGACGTGGTGTCCTTTCGCACCACCACTAAGGCACAAATAACAACTTCGATGCCCGTGAAGAAGCCCAGCAGCGTCCCCTTGATGGGGTCCATGGGGATGGAGGCCAGGGTGAGGTGCAGCACCAGCAGGGTGAGCTTGGTCACCACGTCCAGGATGTTCATCACCACCACCGACTTGCGCCTTTGGCCCAGGAAGTAGCGCTGGTACAGCCGCTCCAGGTCGCGGGACTTGAAGGAGTTGCGCAGCGTGGGGAAGATCACGCCCCGATAAGTGTAGCCCCAGTTCAGGAAGAAGTCTGAGTTGCTCGGCGCGCAGTCGATCTGCAGGAAGCCCAGGTCGCTGCTGGCGCGCTCCGGGAACACTTTGGTCCCGCCGTTGTTGTGCCGGTCTCCCACCGACGTCCGCCCTGCCGACTGCTTCCGCGCCCCTTGGCTCGGGTCGTAGGGCTCGTCCGGCCCGATGCCCTTCACCCCTACCCCGCCCTGCTCGTGGATGAAGCGCTGCTCGGTGATGTGCCGCACCGCGTTCTGCCACAGCAGCCGTTTGGGTCGCGCGCTGCCGCTGCTGTTGCTGTTGTTGCTGCTGCTCGGGGTCTTGTTGATGGTGTACAGCTCCTCGCTCGCGCTGGAGCACCGGACCTCTGACAGCTCCATGGCAGCTGCCGCCGCGCGCGCTGGTCCCGTTTGTCTGTGTGTGTCTTCGCCGCACTGATTACAGGCTCGTAACCCACCCTTCCCGCGCGTTAAGGAGCTCGGCGATTTTGGGGGAGACAACGTCCTCTCGTGCGCACTGAACCGGGGGCGCGTGCTTCTCTCTTGGGTTGGAGGTCATTGTCGCGCGAACGATTTCAAAAACGAAAAAAACCCGCACAGAAATCCTACTGGAAAGGAAAAACATCTCCAAGATGAACCGCGCGCATCGTCAGAAGCGTCTCAAAACAACAATAACAACAACAAAACAACAACAATCACCGGGTGGCGTGTCCAAGCTCGAGCCACCATCCGTCCGCACCATCAGGGTGCCGCGGCAATCCAGGAGCGGGAAAAACGAGGCGGGGACACGAGGAGTGCACGCGGCACAGAGACCAGATTTCCAAATGGCTCGTGCGTCGTTGGCACAGCTCGGTCCGCTTTACCGTGCCATGGCTGTCCTATCTGCGCCTGCAGCACGAATATTCACATTAATTCCAGTCTTCTGTCTTCACACACACACGCGCGCGCACACAGATCCAGACAGCGGTGAGGTCAGCAACTCAGAGAGGCGCAAAAAAACACGAAAAAACATCCAAAAATCTTGTTCTCTTAGAAACTCGGCGACGACTCAGAAATATCAACTTGTTGTTGCGCGCGAGGCTCCAGATCAAAGTCGAGAGCGCGAGCCACTCAACCCTCCTCAGGCCTCCCCATCGAAACGGGGGAGGGGGGGTGGATGCAACACCTGGCTGTGAGATCTGAGAGAGCCGCCCTCCGTCACAATCCTACCCGCTTCTCTCTGAGAGGACGGCGCGCGAGACGGAGAGCGTCTCCATGGGAAGCGTCCAGTAAATAATGCCTTCTGCCTCCGCGTGCTGTGCGCGCGAGGCTGACAGAGAGCGAAGCCTCCTTCCTCCTCCTCCTCCAGTTCCTCGTCCTCCCGCGAGCCGTCTCTCTCCGCGTGAGACCTCCCGGGTTTGGCTCTTTCTCCTTCTCCTCCTCTTACTCCTCCTCCGCTGTTTTTTTTAAAGGGCGTGCAGTAGCACCCGCGTGGAGTTGATTTGCAGAGAGCGGGAGACTGGTCAGCGAGTGGCACCGGGGAGCGAGCTTGTCAGCTACGCTCCAGTTTGACGTCACACCTCCGCGCGCGCGCGTGTGTGTGCGCTCCCCTCGTCTTAACCGTCCCTATCATCCCACGCTCTTCTCCTCCTTTGTCTTTTCTCCTTTCTTTTTTCCTTTCTCCCCCCTCCATTGTCTGCCCCCCTCCTTTTACTCTCTCTCTCTTCTTAGCTGCCCAAATTTGGGATTAAACGGTGTCGCTTAAGCACAGCCTACACACTGTTTATGATTTTCCTGGGCTGCTCTGTAGCTTCCTATTATCCTCTGTCATATTTACATACTGCTGCAGTGGAGGAGGCTCGTTTTAGTCCAAGCCTCAACCTCCAGGGCTGTAAAATGAAGCCAGTGCAGAAGTGGACTGCAGTTCCTCTTACGGCCACATGGGGCTGGATCCCAAAGTGAGTCGATCCCCACTGACTCCCATGTTAAAATACCCATTGTTACAGCTAAAGTAACCATATTTACAGCAGGCTACAAAATACACTGTAGTACGTGTAACTAAGTTCACCCTTTATAAAAACCAAACGGGGCTAGAATCTGTTTAAAACTCACTCATTTGGATTCAGGAGTATCTTTCGTCACCTCCACTAACTGAAGCCACTGACCGTAGTTTCTTGGGCATTTTAAGTGCAGCTATCTGTCAAATATTACAGCGTGCTGTCTTGATCCATGTTCAATCATCCAGGTAAGGAAATCCCAAAAACTTGATTGTTTTCATCTGGACGTTTTGGTTTTCAGTGGGAGAAACGTTTCTTCACTCATCCACGTGACTTCTTCAGTCTCAGATGACTGCAGGTTTCCCCGGCTCTTTAAACAGGACTGAAACTAGCACCACTGGCACAGACCTCACATCCTCAATGGCTGATCATTGAGCCTGCTATGGGGCACAGACAAAACAGACAAGAGTTGGTAGATTTAAATGATTTACTGAAAGAAACATGAATGTGAATTGGCTGTAGCTCAAGAAGTAGAGCAGGTCATCTACTGATCGGAAGGTTGGTGGTTTGATACCTGGCTCCCCCAGTCTGGATGACAAATATCCTTGGGCAAGATACCTGAACATGAGACAAGGATAATGGTGGTGCAGAGGCAAGTGATGTTTTAACTGCCATAAATGTCAATATGCTTAATTTATTGTGTTTATGTATTTTATTTATTTCCTTTACTTATTGTTGTTCCTTTAGGGGTAGGAACTAAGTTACATTCTGTGTTGTGCACAGGCCTCTTAAAGTGATGCAAAGGGCAGTCAAGAAAGCATGGCCCTTTCTCAATTCTCAAGTACACGAGTACGGACTCGCGATTTGTACAATTGGAACACCAGCGTACTTGATGATGTCACAGGTCCGGAGTTTTTACTGCCGTCCTTAATTTAACTGTGAGTAATATGTTATGAAGCTTAACTTTAATCACAACCAAACCGGTTTACTCAGGAACAAATAAAACACTGAAATAAACCAAACATTAACATTTAGAAGTGATCTAAGTGACTTATATATCATGTTTAACCTCAGTAGTGAAATCTCTATTAATAAAAATAGTGTACGTGTACATACGTGTACATACCTTAATAAAAACAAGCAGGTGAGATGTTAGAACGCTTTTATTTTTATTTTAGTGGACACTCAATACAATAGACAGCTTTTGGGGTTTGTTTAACCTGAGTAGCAAAACGACCGCGGGGGGGTTGAAAACGATGTGCCGGGAGTCCGCTGTTCTCGCTGGCTGTAATAATCCTCGACCTCACTGTCTGCTATGGAGCTGGCGGGTCACAGACGTCTCCGAAAACGTCGGAGCTCGTTTGGAAATATACGATATCTTGATAAACTGAGCAGATATTTGAAGTTTACACAGCTACATTCTCGCTTGAAAAGAACTTAAAAGTTTATTTTGTGACCCAGAAAGAGTAATATTTAAACGTTTTTAGCCCCGCTCGTCCGCCATTGCCGCGTTTGAGTTTTGGACGAAATGCATTCTGGGATATTTAGCTGTACCAAGTCCACACAAGTCACCACCGATGCATGCTCGATAAAACGGGCGGAGCGAGAACACATCCGGGACTTTTTCGCGTTCTCGGCTTGATGCGTACTTCGAATTGGAACAGTACTTGGTCTCCGACTGATGACGTATCACGAGTACACGAGAACGCAAGTACGCACAAGTACGCATATTGAGAAAGGCCCCATGTGCAAAGAAGCTAAGTCACAAATCCATCTTTGAATGAAGAACCGTGGTGTCATGTATTACCTGGAGGGAATGATAGGCGTAAATCAAAAAATTAATCTTCAGTGCCCGTTTGCAAACACCAGGATACACAAAGTCCAATGAACTTCACAGGATAAAACAAACTTGAGTACAAGAAACTTAAGGAAGCCCAAACAGGGAACTCGACAAAGGGAAAGACAAAATCAACTATGTAGCAGGGAGTGATTACACAGTTACACACTGGTGTGAACCAGGCACTGACAAAAGAGCGAGGACACACACAGGAAGTAAAGACAAACAAGGAAAGCAGCCACAAAAATACTCTAGAACCAAATAAGAATCTGGTAATTTACCTCTCCTGCGCTCTGCCTCAGGTCTAAAACTCTCCCCGTGTTACCTGGCAGACTCACCTGGCCTCCAGCCTCTGCTGAAACCAGACTCCAGTCTGCAATGATCAAGCTCCTGTCTGTGCATCATAATAAACCTTTTTAACTAACTTCCTATCACTGCCACTTTTAGACCTCTCCGTCATACCACATGACCTTCATCAGAGTCTGCATGAGTGAAACTGACATAAAGCTTATGAAATAACACAAAGAGCCCAAAAATCCCATTAAACTCACCATTCAGCTGTGACTCCTCATCGCTTTCTGATCACTGAAGTACTTTTGATCTTGATGGCGTCTCCTGAACTATGCTCAGAGTTCCTTCAGCTCTACTGAACCCGGCTTCATTTATGAAGCTTGAAATGTTTTTTGAGGATTTACAGTACAATTATCTGACAAATACACAGCTTGCTTGTACGGTTAATATACCACAACCCTGTGGAAGAAGTCTGTGGATCAGTTTTAGCGAGTGAAATTCCCGCATGTTGTTATTCTGTCACTTACCTGTCACTTGGCAGGTATCTGCAGGTGTTTGTACCTCTACAGTTTGCTAACCAAGCTAGCTATCTTTAGCTAACTACAAATTGGTATCATCAAGGCAAGTTTATTTATATACAGTGTTGAGAAGGTTACTTTTAAAATGTATTCCATTACAGAATACATGCCCCACTCAATGAGAGTAACGTAACGGAATACTTTGGATTACTTAATATATTATCATGCTGTTTACAACTACATGAATGTACTATTGCTGTGATTTATTACTGTTACTGAAGGTCCGCGGCTCCGAACCGTAGTAAAGGGACCTCTGGCTAATACGGTGGGTTCTGTGTCGGGCTCGTAGCTGAAAACTAGCTTTACTTTGTTGTCTGGGTCAAGTTTGCTAGCAGAGACAGAGAGAGGCGTTGAAAGGCTGCTCCAACAGAACTTATTGTTTTTGGAGGAAAACACGAACACGGTGTACAGTCGAGTCTTAATAGCTTACTTACAACTGGGCTCGTCAGGCTCTCTTCTTGGCTGCAGTGGTTATTATTATATTTACATGCTTCCAGCTCCCGTTTTTGCTCGATGACAGCTCGTACTTTTCCTTTTTCTCCCTCCCTCGCTCACAGACACATAACGGGTATGGCAGTCCATTCTCCCTGCAGCACGGACTACACTGCCCATGATGCTACATTCTTTAGAGCTATACCTGTAGCATTCTGCCTGTTAGCTTAGCACAACAACAACAACAGGCGCTCTCTCACCCAGGAAACACGCAGAGAGAGAGCGGCACCCTGTAACCATGGCAACCGTAACGCTGCCGCCTGGAACAACAGAACGTAGCTGTCAAACAAAACCCAAACAGTCCTGACCGCCACAATATGAAACAGGGAAGTACCGCCGTGTAATCCATTTATTTCAACAAAGTAACTGTATTCTAAATACCACCTTTTTAAACGGTAACTGTAACGGAATACAGTTACTCATATTTTGTATTTTAAATACGTAACGGCGGTACATGTATTCCGTTACTCCCCAACACTGTCTGTCATTGTGTGGTTATGTGGTTTAGTTTTAACTTAAATGAAATTTCCATCATATTTTGACTCTGCTTATTATTCAGCGATTCATTTCCCTTGTAGTTATTAAGTAAACAGAATTTACTCGCTCAGATTGTGAACGAGCAGAGATGCAGTATTTAGTGTTTCCTCTGATGTTCGGCTTCATTTGTATGCCGCAGCTCGTCTTCGTGCAGACGTGGGAACTGCAGATTTACATTATTAGTCTTGTTTTAATCCCTTTCAGTTCTGACGCCTACTTCTGAGGACAAATAAAGGACACGTTGAACAGTGGCCGGCTCTCACTGGCACTCGATATCATTTGGTGAGATTCTGTTTGAGGAAGGATTTCAGTAATTCTCCTTTCCTGGGGAAAAAAGAAGCCAGTGTAGAGACAAGGCAGGCGAGGGGAGGGTAAAAATAGACTGAATAGCAATGAGGCAACTTTTCTCCTGCCCCGAGCCATGTGTGAGTCAAAGTGGGGTTTGCTTCTCCTCATAAGGACCCCGTGCAGCTCCTGGAGGTTTAGCGGGGAGTAATTTCACCCAATCTGATCGTGGTCCGGCGAGCCTGCTTCTCTCGGATAAGGACAAGTGGGACGAGATATTCACACACAGCAGGAGACCACGGGGTCTCCAGCGTGCTCATTTCCCTCCCCAATACTCTGACTACTTTTTGGGCATTTTCACGACATTATGACTTAATCTGAATTAATCTCACTTTAACAAGCGTCCCCTTGGCAAGACAATGAGTAGCGATGTGCGGAGGATGACTGTCAAAACATCTCTGGGGAGTTCTTTCATAATTAATTTGAAGCTTGTGATTAACATGCGAGGGCCTCCCAGGCTCAGATTAGATTCATTCTCAAGTTATATTATGGACGTTTTACTTCATATCGGAGCAGATTTGAATGAGCCTCAGATTAAAGGTGACTAATATCATCAAGCAGGAGTTTGTGGTTTGTGGTGCGTTTATTTGTTTGATGGTTTTCTTCCATGTTTTTTAATGGCTGCACCTTCCTTGTTCATCTCCATGCTTTAACCACTCCCTGGTTATTTTAGTAGTGTTTTGTGTGTTTTGGCTGGTTCTTCTTCCTGCCTTTTACCAATTCCCTGTATTGTCCTTGTTTGCTCTGCACTCGTCGCCTCCATCTGTGTCTTACTGCTTGAACGTGCTTCTCTATCCTAAGCTGTTTGCTAGCTGGTGGAGGTCTCTCCTTTGACATTTTTTGGTCGTTTTCTCCACTTTTGTTTGCCAGTTTTAGTTTTTCGGCCGAGCATGAAGTGAATTTTAGAGGAGATTACATGCAAACATAATGGGAGGTAGGTGGGGTGGCAGAAATGAGAAGGCTTCCACCCACAAGTCAAGAGTTTGCATCCCATCAAAGCTCCACTTTCTAGTTTTACTTTGGTTTTTCATTTTTGGTTGTAGAAAGATATTCTGAGTTTGTCCCCCAAATTCTCTAACAGCCCCTGACTGAGGGAAAAAGGGGGGAAACATAGAAAAGGGGGGAAAGAGCCCAGAGTCACAAATCACAGTGTGATGGTTTTTTGTCTGAAAATCAAATCAATGAAATCCTGAAAACCAAGGGACAAAAAGAAAATCTCAAACAGGGTTTAATATAGACCAGTGATGGGACCTCAGAGGGTTAATGAACCATATAACACATAAATGCTATTTGTAGAGTCTTTTTATTATATTCTCTGCTTGAATATGGACCATCAGTAAAAGCATAAACATCATAAAAACGCTCCATGTAAACACCTGACTCATAAAATTTCAGGGATTAAGCCTGGTTAAATCCTGGCTGCGCTCTTACCGGGGACGCCGTCCGTGTTTTTGTAGATGTGCTTTGGAATGCAGTTTTATTTGTTTCTCAAAAAGGCGACTTTCAATTTGCTCTTCAGAAAATGAGTTTATTTATTAATACAAAGTCACAAAGGCAAGGCAAGTTTATTTGTATAGCACAATTCAACAACAAGGTGATTCAAAGTGCTTTACAGATATATTAGAAACAAAAACAATGATTTAAAATTGATTAAAACAAGCTAACTAACTAACTAACTAACAAACAAACAAACAAACAAACAAACAAACAAATCAGTATATAAAATCAAAAATCAAAACAGATAAAATCAGAACAGTAGATAAAATCAGTAGTTAAAATTAGGGATACACCAATACCGATACTGGTATCGATATCGATACCTGCCCCGATACCGATACCTGCCCCGATACCAATACCGATACTGGTATCGGGTATCGGGGCCGATACTGTAAAATGTGTGTGTACTCATACTCGTAAAAGTTAACCGATACCAACTTATTTCATTAATCAGAGGGTGGCTTGTCATTTCTGTTGTAGTTTTTTAGATTGGCCTCTAGGGGGGCATCCTGCGCTAAACAGGCACAGGGTTTAGGCGAGTGAGACTGGTGGCTCCAGATAAAAAAGAGAAACTGGAGGCTGCTGTAGCTAGGCTAAACAAAATGTCAGCAGTGTGGAACAGCCAACTTTAACTCAGGTTTTGGAAAAGCGAAGAAAAATGTCAAGAGAAAATCCACGGGCAGTTAAAATAACAGAGGCTCGACTCATTTTATCGCTCTGGATGACCAGCCAATGCCGGTTGTGGAAAATCAGGGAGTTTTGAAATTTAAGCTTAAGTGTGGATTTGGTTCTTTATTCAAATGCAGCTGAGAACAGGTGAGTCTTCAACCTGGATTTAAATAAACTGAGTGTTTCAGCTGATCTGAGGCTTTCTGGGAGTTTCATAAAAGCTGAATGTGGCTTCTCTGTGTGTGGTTCTGACTCTGGGAACTGATAAAAGACAGGATCCAGATGACCTGAGGGATCTGGAAGGTTCAAACTGGGTCAAAGATTAGGAGCTGCTAATCCACCGAAGGAGCGGGCGTTGAAACACGAACGTGCCAAAGCGAGATCGCCATCAGAAGGAGAGAAAGTGTGCACGTAGCTGCAGAGCGTGACCTCTGAACCCTGACACTGCAGCCTGATCGTGCTTCGGGAGCTCCTTGTTCACAGAGCAACATTCTTAAATCTGACGCTAAGTGTTGGTGTGGCTGTAACTGATTATTCAGTGCTCATTTACAAACACTGCAGACATTTCAAATGTCAAACCTGCCTCCATGTGACTTCCTAATTTCACATTTCACGCTGATCCTGTCAAAGAGAGCCCAAACACAAACAGCGTGCCCCCAATTGAACGATTACTTTTGTATTTGTGAAGTTTTGGACGTGATAATTGTCGGTGTTTCTTCTTTTAAAGGTAATGCATTCGCCCCTGAAAGCCATTAACTAAAGCATGTTTAATTGCTTTATGTTAATGCGCTGTCATGAAAATCAGGTGCTGATGCGAGTCTAGGCCATTTAAAGCAAAACCCTTCATTTACTTTCCCGCTGCCACATTAGAGCACGCATACATCACCGCGTCCGTCAAAGTGTCACCGTTCCCTCGAAATTAAGCTGTTTGCCATTTCGCCCAGACCCGCTCATTTCAGGGTGCCGACGCCCTGACGGCTCCACAGGGTCACGCGTGACAGCTCATCAATTGCACGGGGCCATAATTTGAGGTTTCAATGATGAGATGACAGGAAGTGAGGGACGCCTGGATGTGTCCTTTCCCCGAGACATCAGCTGATGATGTGCCAAGGCTGCGCTTCCTGCACCGGCCGAGCCCCACGGATAGCTCCAGAGCGAAAATAGGTCCTACCTTGAATAATGGAGGGAGACATGGGAAGGTTTTTAGCTCTGCAGGAGTTTTTATTCTCATCATTCATCTCTGCTGGAGGTTACAACCTGCCCTGAGCAGAAAGTCTTTCTTTCTTGTTGTATTTTGTTTAATTTGAGGTCCAACGTTTTGTCTATGATTCATAAAGGACTGCAGACATATTTCCAATTAAGGAAGCACTTAGTATAAACACAGCTGGTGGTTAATGTTTGTTTTTAGGCGATGGATGAGCCCGCTGTGAGCACTCCTAACATTTGTACAGTCCAAGTTGAAAAGATAAAAAGATTTGCTCTTTAAGGAAAAATTATGCAAGAGGCAGAGCTAAGTCAAACATCCAATCTAGAGGTCATAAACTGGCGATCGCAGAGCCCAGACAAGATGCAGGGAAAGGAAAAAACAGGCTGCATCCATATTTAAACAAAAAGAGACAAACTGGGACTGCGATAAACTGAGCAGCAGAATCGATGGCTGAAAAAATAAGCTAAAAACTGGATGCAGTTCCTCTAACGCCCATGTTCAAATGTACAACTTATTGCAGACATAAACATATTAACAGCCTATAAAAAGAAGAAGAAGAAGAAGAGGAGCCCGGGGAAAGCAGAGGAAGTGGGTAAACTGCTCGAGTACAGTTTAACACAGTCTAACTGAGGAGTTCAGGCGTTGTTACACGAGGACTAATGAGGTTATGAACAGGTGGAGAAGAAAGAAAAGAAGCAAAACTTGAAGCAAAGCATGATGCAAATCCCTTCAGGATACGTTTATGTTTTGCAGATGGAGGTTTTTGATCAATATTTAAAGTTTTCAAAAGTGAAATGAAAATATGAATTTGCAAATTAACCTCCAGCTTTCAGATGCGGTGCAACAGGAAGTCTTTTGAAAAGCAACAACACTCATCCGCTGATCTGCGAAGCACATCAACTCCAACAGCTCGTTTATTTATGCACAAAATTACAGTATATAAAGAGACGGAGAGATGTTTCAAAGGAGGAACGGATGCTGGACGGTACAGTGGAGGGTGCAGGACCTTAAACCAAGACCGTGAGTCTGCGGCGGCGTCTGGCTGAACAGACTGTGGTGATGATGTCATCTCGAGCTGCTCCACGGACCATGAATAATGAACAACAGCTCAGAGATTTTTTTTTTTTTACTCAGATGAGTCACTAAGCTGAAAGTCCTGAATTTAAATGAAGCTCATTAAGATGACAGACATCCAACAAGAATGACTCAGCCACTAATTAATTTATTAATTATTTATTGGAGATTACAAGAGTAAAACATCTGCCGACGTCGTTGTCGATTCAGGTCCTGATGCTCATCTTGGTAACTGGGATTCAGACAACATGATGTTTTACTCCGAGTTTAATGGCCATCATTTGCCATCAGGGGGCGACTGTGGTTCAGGGGGTTGGGAAGCACATCTGTAACCGGAAGGTCGCCGGTTTGATCCCTGGCATCTCTGTCCTGGTCGTTGTGTCCTTGGGCAAGACACTTTACCCTACTCCCTACTAGTGTTGGGCCGATGGCGCGATATGGCAGCCTCGCTTCTGTCAGTCTGCCCCGGGGCAGCTGTGGCTACAACCGTAGCTGCCTCCACCAGTGTGTGAATGAATAGTGGCATTGTTCAATTCAATTCAATTCAGTTTTATTTATATAGCGCCAAATCACAACAAAAGTCGCCTCAAGGCGCTTCATAGATACAGAGAAAAACCCAACAATCATATGACCCCCTATGAGCAAGCACTTTGGTGACAGTGGGAAGGAAAAACTCCCTTTTAACAGGAAGAAACCTTCCTGTAAAGCGCTTTGGGTGCCTTGAAAAGTGCTATATAATTATTATTATTATTTACAATCAGTCTGAAAGACACTCAGTGTCCCGGCCAGGGCGTCTGTGTGTTTGTGTGTTTGTGTGCAGCAGGATCCCAGAAATATCTGCTGGAATATAAAAGACCTCCTTAAAAAGAAAAAGAAAAAGTGCGCTCAAACGATGCTTCAGTGAAGTTTTTTAAATGTAAAATGTAAAAAGATAATGATGCTGGGTACTGCATCAAATAACTCACTCTTATCTGGCCTGCCACAAAAACCCCTCAATGAGCTTCAGTGTGTCCAGAACTCTGCTGCCCGTATTATTACTAAGACTCTACTCACCACATCACCCCGATCCTGAAGCTCCTCCACTGGCTCAACTCTGCATTCATTTTAAAATACTCCTCTATTCATTCTCTCTCCCCACCATATCTCTCTGACTTGGTACAGATCTCCATTTTGGTGTATCCATGTATCCATCTGAGGTTATACTTGATGCTGCTTCAATAGCACGACTGAGATGATTTCCAAACTCAGACATTAGTAGAATATATTCGAATCCAGGTGTTTGGAAATGAAGTAAAAACGATTAATCAAGACACAAATACTCACATTTAAAGAAAAAAAGAATGCAAGAAAGGACAGATGGTGTGTGTGTGTGTGTGTTGACGCAGCAGGGACAGTATTAAAAAACTGCAGGACACTAAATATTTGATGTTTGGCACGGAGGTTTTCTTTGCTCTGTAGGATCCTCGCAGTTACACAAAGGCAGAAAAGAACAGTTTTACCTTTCCTCACCTTGAGGAAAGTTTGAGTCCGCGCATGAATCATGCATAAAAAATGAGCTTTTATTATAAGACATCAGAAGAAGCCGGGAGTTCTGACTGATCGCACGTTTTTATCTCCACCTCATCCTCATTAAAAAAATGATTTGTGCTGAATATTTATTTTATTTAAAAGTTTTATAAGTCACCTGTATGATGGTCAGAGGGATGTGAACCTCTAACCCTGCTGCTGTAATGCCTCTCCCGCCTCTATGGGCCTGAACATTTTACCTTTACCTGCAGAAACATTTCCTCTTTTCTCTTTTCAGACTCCAGCCGCCCGCTGTGAAGGTCATTTACCACCTCATTTGTCAAACACTGCAGTAACCGCACGTCAGCGCGTACAATCTCCTTCCCGCATTATGATTTATTCCACATTCTTTATTTGTGTTTGGTGAAACTGTGTTGCTGTTTGAGTAGCATGACTAATAACCTTATTAATTCCTCTGGCAGGCTGATTTCTGGTCCATTTCACCCACAGAGGACAAGGTCTCAGAGGGCCTCTCCACCACAAGTTCTGAACCTGTCTTAACAAGTTTCAGGGTAGAAAAATACGAGTTACTTACCGACGAGGGGCAGAGCATAATGACGTGTTTGTCGACACCACTGACGAACGAATCCTTCCCCGGGAACATTTTTAAAGTGTCCAGGTGGTGAGTCCTGGTGCCACTTGAATATAAATGAAGGACATAAGCAGACTCCTACATAAAAAAACTGCTTTTCTACTCTCAGCACTCACAGTGCTTTCCTACTACAAGCCTCATTAACCCTTAAAGACAAGTGAGATTTTTTTCTCCCCAAAAAGAAAAACGAAAATTGCAAAAAATGCCTGATGTAACAATGTGATAGAAATTTAAGCATCCATGAATTGAACCACTGAACCTTCGATTCATAGATGACCTGTTCTACCTCGCGTTGGTCTCCGTAGTTATTTTAAGTGTTCATAAAAACTGTATATAGAGAAAATTCTAGCATTACTTGTATGTGACTTGGTGTTATTAAACAGGCTGTTGGTGATTTGCAGGAATACGCTGAATAGATAGAGGTTATAATATGTAATCTCATTGTTTTGCGTCCTGTTTATTGCTGGGACCGAAGACGGACGCGTCTTCTGGCCTTAACGACTTCAGACCAGTTGGCTTAACCTTGCATATCATGAAGGGCTTAGCTGAGATGCTCTTGCCCTTCTTCAGTTTGTTTAACAGGTTCGTGTAGAGGTTGGTGATGTCACTATTTACCTGCTGCAGCGTGCTGCAGGACTTCGATCATATCGGTGGCTTTGTCATGCTCAGGATTTAATTTTTCCAGTGCCTGTCTTATCATCCAACCACTGCTGCAGAGACAGAAGCTGTTCAGGGTGAGTGTCACCACCTAAAGCCCCAAAAATACCTTCAAAACTAATAGTATTCATGTACTTGTGCACAGTTTTCAACATTGCTGGCAGGAAGGATTTTCACCTTGACTCAGTTTCTCTCACTCCTTCATGATGGTGACTACATGATACTATCATTTGCTAAATTCCTGCTTCTTGTAGGTAAAGACCAATCATCCTCCTCCTCTCTGACAGTGCTGTATAATTATAACCCCGGAGACTGAACACTAGGGATGGGTACCGGTATCCGGTGCCATGATGGCACGGGTTCTGACATAAACGGTAGTAACCAGACCGAAAAGCAGCGCACATTTTGGTGCTTTTTTTTCCTGAGCTGTGATACACTTTAGATTCTAGCCAATCATTTTACGTTTCCAAGGATAGTAGGCGGGTCCAGGTACGTACGTTCTTTTAGAGCAGAGCTACAGATTAAAAATGCCCAAGGCGAAGCGGTCAAAAGTCTGGCTGTACTTCACAGCAAAAGATGCAAACTCAGCAGCTGCAACAAGTGCTTTAAGCTGATACTGTGATACTGTCAAAGGAGGTAACACCTCAAATCCGATGAAACACCTGGAGACGCATAGCGTTTTTTTAAAAGCCGAGAAATGCGCCGTATTTGATAGCTTGCTGCGAGACCTCACACCGAGCACATCTACTGTGGGTGTGGTGCCTGTTATCAACCCGGAGTTAGCAACATCCCCCAAAAACCCGAAGAGGAGAGTCCTGGCCCCTAGCCCTGCCAGTGTAGCAGAAATGATGATGATGATGATGCAGCAGCAGCCGTTCTTCTCTGCGTGAGTAGCTTAATGTTGTTCGTGTGTAATTCACGTTGAGTAGGCTAACCACGTTATTACATTAATGCATGTAAGGTGAACTAGCAAACACCATCATAGCTACATGCGGCTGTCTTCTTGTTTGATGGCAGATACTCCCTTCACCCTGGACAAAAAGGCTAAAATGACCAAAGAAAAAGTGGAAAACAGTTAAACATGAGAGGTTTTTGGACAAAGTTTGTGTTGTTTCCATTGATTAAGCTGCTTCCAGCCAAGAGTGATGCCATATATGCCCTATAGCTGCAGAAAAGGCTAACATTGTTATCTTTTTACAAAAAAAACAGCTGAACATGAGAGGTTTTTGGACCAATTTTGTGTTCTCCATTCTTTAAGCACCGGTTTGAGCACCGTTTCAAAAGTACCGGTTTGGTACTGGTATTGGATAAAACCCAAACGATACCCATCCCTACTGAACATGAGTGCAAATATTTACATTTTGATAGAAAAAGTCTAAGGATTAAAAACTTAAAGACGTTGGAAGATGTGCATGTCTTTAATTTATTGCCAGAGTCCCCTGCATCCCTCCAATGACTATCAGTCAGAGTTGAGTAACCCTGGAGAACCCATGGGGTCAAATTTGACCCCATGGGTTCTCCAGGGTTAATCAGGTAGTTTGTGTCGTCTAAAACGACCGACACCTCAAAGAAGGTGCGTTACAGTATTTTCACTGCACTGGCTTTGGAAGGACTGGTGTTGTGCAGCGCTACAGTTCTGTTTGCAGTGTGCGTCAGACTAGAAAATGTGTAGCTTTTGCCTCGTGTCAAGCTGGCACTCTGCCTGCACAGCACAAAATGAAGAACATCAGCACAATGCTCTGTAGCTGTTTTAATTGTTTACCATCTTTCTATGCTGAGGGCGCTCGAAACTTTAGGGGAAATTCATGGCACTGCTTATGGTCTAAAATTTAAGTATATGGGTCCTAAGTGCTGTAGTTGGTATAAGTTGCACAAAAGATCCTTATAATTCACATCCAGACACATTGTTGCTTTATGATTCATTATTAAGACTTATTTTCCTGTCAGTAAATGTCACTTCTTGCTTTTCCAAACCTCTTCAGCTCAATCGCTCTAATTCATGTCTGATTGTGATGGCCATCTGCCAACAGTTAATGCAGCGCTGAAGAAGGGAGCAGGTGGAAGCAGAGTGTTAAAGCTCGGGCGCCCTTCTAGTTAAACAAAGGTTAATAATTAGACAGAAATGCTCTTCTCTGCACTCTCAATCACTGCTGTGGACTCAACAGGGTTCAAAACTGGAGCTCTGCAAAAGATAAAAACAGACAAGTCCAAAAAACAGACTTTCATTAAGCCAAATAATAATAAGACGGCTGGACACTCAGTCTGGCAGAGACTCCTCATTCCCCACTGGATTACCGCTCATCAGTGGATGGAACTAAAGGAAGCAGAAAAAGAATAGAGGTCTTGTTTTTTCGTCTCTGTGCGGCACTGATGGAGTTTGAATCTGGGCCAAACATGATCCAGGGATAAGACTCCTTGTTATCCTCACAGGGAAACTTGGGTTTGTAGGAAATGTTGAAAGTAGTAAGCATCTGCGGATGTCACATCCAGGTAAACTTCAGCTGATTGGATCAGACAGACAATCAGCAGAAATGATGCAGTGCAAGGAACCTGAATTTAATTCCTCTTTGTAATGATGTTAGCTCTTTCCAGAGCTCTGAAACAAGCATGCTAATCATAGAGTCTGTGGGTTGGACTACAAACTGCTGACGTTACGGAGCGCTGTCACAGTCACACATGTGGACAGTTTAGATACAGTCAGCTGTTTAGCCAGTGCAAAAATGAGGTTTCAGAACTACTAGATACGAGATATTACAAAGCTGTGTCCAAAAAGATTGTGTAAAATACCCAAATAAAGTTATTTGTCATCTGTATGTTTATATCATCACAGACAGGATGAAAGGTGGATGTAGTTTCCATGATATCATCCACTGGTTTCTGAAGTCTCGCTCTGAAGCCTCAAGATGAACGTTTACACCATTGGCGTGTCGGGGATTTGAAAGTGGGGCAGATCTGACAGTGAAACGGCACACGCAGTGAGCATGTCCTGGATAATTCTGCTGCCTTTCACATAGAATAAGTAAACTGTATGGACTTAATGCTTATTCAGTATGACCTGAAATGAGTGCCCGAGTCCATAAAGTCAACAAGGAAGTCCTTAGAGAGGTCAGAGCAAAGGGTTGTTTTCCCATAGACTTCAGTAAAACTGAAACTCTTTCTGTGCCACATGTATGCCCCCCCTCTGGTGGCCTTTAAAAAGAAGCCACTTGAGGTTGGCTTCGCTTTTCTGACCCGGAAGCTCTGCTCAGTTTCGATGCTGTGTTGCTTCGATGTTTCCCACTCTTTGAAGTTGGATTTTAGCTGCTCGGCTGCCTCTTTTTGAACTTTTTAAAAGTTTGGTACCAGAAAGTTGGGATGTGAGTGATTAACTGTAGACTCGGTTTAGTGAGTAGGATGAGCAATGCTCTCAGAGCCAGAGAGAGAGAGTTCGACATGCCTCTGTGATATATGGCTGTTTTAAAAAAAATCTTTTT
The DNA here is from genome assembly GCF_056152115.1 of Neolamprologus brichardi. Taxonomy (NCBI): domain Eukaryota; kingdom Metazoa; phylum Chordata; class Actinopteri; order Cichliformes; family Cichlidae; genus Neolamprologus; species Neolamprologus brichardi. Next base: position 4,382,651 of record NC_142121.1, on the reverse strand, counting down.
GGATATTTTTACTGTTTTCTTGATAAATAATATTTTGTTTATTTCATTTTGTTCTGATTATGTTTAAACTTGGACTGCGCTTGCAAAGCCTCCAAGCAATCCATCACAATTCGGACTGGACAAGTGGTTAAGAGGATGGATGGATGGTTGGACAGACGGATGGATGGATGGATGGATAGATGGACGAACGGACAGACAGACGGATGGATGATGAATGGATGGATGGATGGATGATGGATGGATGAACGGACAGACAGACGGATGGATGATGAATGGATGGATGGATGGTTGGACAGACGGACGGATGGATGGATGGATGGATGGATGGATGGATGGATGGATAATGGACGAACGGACAGACAGACGGATGGATGATGAATGGATGGATGGATGGATGATGGACGAACGGACAGACAGACGGATGGATGGATGATGGATGGATGGATGGACGGATGGATGGATGGTTGGACAGACGGACGGATGGATGGATGAATGATGGATGGATGGATGATGGACGAACGGACAGACGGACGGATGGATGGATGAATGGACGGACAGATGATGGATGGGCGGATGATGGATGGATGGATGGATGGACGGGCGGATGATGGATGGACGGATGGATGGATGGTTGGACAGACGGACGGATGGATGGATGAATGATGGATGGATGGATGGATGATGGACGAACGGACAGACGGACGGATGGATGGATGAATGATGGATGGACGGATGGATGGATGGTTGGACAGACGGACGGATGGACAGACGGATGATGGATGGATGGATGGACGGATGATGGATGGATGGACGGACGGACGGATGGATGGATGGATGGATGGATGGATGATGGATCGATGAACGGACAGACAGACGGATGGATGATGAATGGATGGATGGATGGATGGTTGGACAGACGGATGGATGGATGGATGGATAATGGACGAACGGACAGACAGACGGATGGATGATGAATGGATGGATGGATGGATGGTTGGACAGACGGATGGATGGATGGATGGATAATGGACGAACGGACAGACAGACAGACGGATGGATGGATGGATGGATAATGGACGAACGGACAGACAGACGGATGGATGATGAATGGATGGATAATGGACGAACGGACAGACAGACGGATGGATGATGGATGGATGGATGATGGACGAACGGACAGACAGACGGATGGATGATGAATGGATGGATGATGGACGAACGGACAGACAGACAGATGGATGGATGATGGATGGATGGACGGATGGATGGACAGACGGACGGATGGATGGATGAATGATGGATGGATGGATGATGGACGAATGGACAGACGGATGATGGATGGATGGACGGACGGATGATGGATGGATGGACGGACGGACGGATGGATGGATGAATGATGGACAAACGGACGGACAGACGGACGGACAGACGGACGATGGATGGATGGACAGACGGATGATGGATGGATGGACGGACGGACGTATGGATGGATGAACTGCCAAAAATGTATTTGAGTACCAGTAAAAGATTATTTTTGCAGTTATTTGAATGATGTATATGTAAAATCCTGAACTGAACCAAATATATAATGAATGGGCCCTTACTGTCAAAAATTCAGTTCATGTCAATTTAAATTTTATTTATATAGTGATAATCACAACAGCAGTTGCTTCAAGGCTCTTTGTATTATTGTATCGTCTTGACTTTATAATATAAAGAAAGCAGAGAAAACCTCAACAATCAGATTGCCCTACGGAGCAAGTGCTTTGGCAACTGTGGGAAAGAAAAACTCTCTTTTAAAAGAAAGAAACCTCCAGCATAATCATGTGAAGACATCTGCTACAACCGATTGGGGTGATGGGAGGAAAACAGGACGGAGACATGCCTTTAAATCAATACCACTGGAAAAAGTGTTTTCTTAGGTAGGTGCATAATATATTTGAGTATAAAGAAAAAATTCTAACACAAGGCTTAAAATGTGTGACTGAGGATTCCCGGGCATCGCCCTGATCCCAGCTCTGGACTGTTTTCTTGCGTGCGGGATGCAGAATCCTTGAATGTGGAGCAGATATTCACACAGCTCCAGCTTATCTGACAGATCAGAGGGAGGCTGGGGACTGAGAGAGACTGCAGAAGTGTTGTCATCTCACGTACATACTCACTCCATGCCTCCTCCTCCTCCACTTACCTGCACTTCATATACCACCACCAATGTGCTGCACCGCCATCAGCATGCCGGCGGTGTTGTACAAGAGCTACAGTGCGTGCTTGAGTGTGTGCACGTGCTCACGGGCATGCATACATGCCGGTGGCTGCATATGTATATGACTTCATTGGACGTGTGCTCACAGATATGAGGATGTAAACACATACTGAAGTTACACGAGTCCCCCCGGCAGCAGTGAGGAATATATTTGCTTACAGAGAACAAAGAACAGCCACAGCATGATGTGAAGGAACGCACCAATAAGAATTGTGCACGTTGAGAAAATGATTATACATCTTTTTGTGTTGCAGTTAAAAAAAGAACCTAATGCATAAACTCACATGCACAAATCTCACATGGCTGCTTTCAGTTCATCCTTATATAAAACCTGTTTGCAATGCTGTTTAGTTCATTACTTCCATAATTTTCTTACCTCAGCTTTTTCTCCTGCTTCCCTTCCTTAAGAACGGCTTCTTGACTGCCATCCTTCCACTGAGACCATTTCTGATGAGGCTTCAGTGAACAGTAGGCTCTGTGTCAGCTCTTTGCTGGTTTTTTCCTATTTCATAAGGACATGACTTTCAGACACTGTTCACCTGCTGTGTTTTTTAGGCCTGCCAGTTTCCTGTCCAGTTATGTCAGTGTGTTGAGGTGAACCATGATTTAAAAAGCAGCCAGCGTCCAACAAAAACTCTGAAAGACCTTTAGAAAGCCTGAAGAACTGTTGCTCAAGTCTGGCCCAGTGGACACAAAATATAAAGAAACTGGAGGTGGCTCAAGATTTGTGTCGTTATCGTTCTTATATTATGACCTAAAAAGGTGAAATTAATTAAATATTTAGAGTGCATCCTGGTCCGGAGGCATTTAAAACAGTTAGGGAGTCTTCACCAATTCCAGGATCATAAAAAGAGGAGAAAGGAGTGGGAACAGTCTCATGGATGACGACAACCTCCAAAACCTCTCAGCACTTCTCTCCCAATGAATTTGATGCTTTCGGTATAGTACAGACAGCAGCTGTGCAACGCGCTGCCTGCAATCTCCTTCCACAAGGGCTTAAAACAGCCTTCGTTAATAAAATCCTATTATGGAAAATAACAGATGCTCTATTGTTAAGCAGTAAACCATCCACCACGACCTTGACCAAGGAAGAAGTGAGACTTACATGTAGCTCAGCGTTGTGTTATTACTGAGTATTCTCCAGCTGAGACGGAGAATAGTCAGTAATGTGGATACAAACGTGTGTGTGTGTGTGATCTGGAGAAACACTCTCCCTCCTGGGTAGCACACCTTTATCTTAGCACTTCACCTACAGGTTTATGGATGCAGCTTGCTAAGGCCTCACACAGGCCTAGAGACCAGTTAGCATCCATCCAGCAACCACTCCTCGCTGAAGAAAAATCTGAACTGGTGGAGCAGTTGTAAGTTGGGGCGACCGTGGCTCAGGTTTGGGAAGCGTATCTGTAACCGGAAGGTCGCCGGTTCGATCCCCGGGCTCTCTGTCCTGGTCGTTGTGTCCTTGGGCAAGACACTTTACCCTACCACCTACTGGTGTTGGCCAGAGGGGCCGATGGCGCGATATGGCAGCCTCGCTTCTGTCAGTCTGCCTCAGGGCAGCTGTGGCTACAACTGTAGCTGCCTCCACCAGTGTGTGAATGCGAGAGTGAATGAATAGTGGCATTGTAAAGCGCTTTGGGTGCCTTGAAAAGCGCTATATAAAAATCCAATCCATCCATCCATCCAAGTTCTGCTGCTCGTGTTAAACTGGTCACACTAAAAAATCTCCTTGCAGCTGTTTTGGTCGTGAGCAGTTTGCTGCAGATCGCCATCAATTTGCACATTTGGGCCAAACTTGTCTGCAAACACTTCGAATCACTTGGCAAGTCGTAGTAAAACTTGAAAAAGTGAGACATAGTTGGAAAACAGAGGGTGGCTGCCTTCAAAGTAAAAGTTCTGTCTGCTGAAAACAGTTGGTTACAGCAGTGGTCCCCAACCCCCGGGCCTCGGACCAGTACCGGTCCGTGAGTCGTTTGGTACCGGGCCGCGAGAGTTGAAGCTCAGGTGTGAAATGTATGGTTTTCAGGGTTTTTATCGGTTTTCAGCGTTATTTTGTTATCGTTTTTATCGTTTACTCGGTTTTCCTGGATCTTTTCACGTGTGTTATGAATAAATCTTCTTTTTTTCAGTACCAGTACTAGTTTTATTTTGTTGTATTTATCCACGACACCTTAAAGGCCGGTCCATGAAAATATCGTCGGGCATAAACCGGTCCATGGCGCAAAAAAGGTAGGGGACCGCTGGGTTACAGCACAAAAGCACAACTTTTATTCTGAAGGTGAATATTCTCCATTTTTGGTTTGCATCGCTCTTTTTTAAGTTTCTCTACAGCTCAGGCAGCTCAGAGCTAAAATCAGTCAACATGGATTGGCATGAGTTTTTGTGCAGGTATGGTCGTGACTAAAACACTCCTATTTGATTTTTCCCTGAGGCCATGTGCTGGGCTAATTCTGCCCTGCCGCTGGTGTGTTTAAAGAGATTTTACCAAATGATTTTGAAGAGCAGGACCTTGTAGAGCTGTGCCGTGATTGGCTGATTACACTGACTCCTGCTGAGTCAAAGTTTTCCACATCGACTGCAGCCAAAGTGCAATTAGATTTAAGTAAAGTGGACAAACCAAATCAAATTTCAGGGAAGCTTTTAATAAACATCTTGGCTCACAGATGAATGAACATACGGGAAAAGTTGACTTTGATGCACTCTCTGGAGACGTGAAGCCACTCTGTTATGAATAATTCATTCAGTCGCAGTTTGTGACAATAAGAAAAATCAGAAAAGAAAAAAAATACTAATTCTCTCTTTCAAAACCTCGCACAGTCACATCAGTCCAAGGCCAAGCTGACAGAGTGGCATTAAGCCTATAAATACATACATGATACATTTGTTTCAATCACATTCCACTTAAGCACACTCTGTCTTCAACCATCAGAACCTCTATTCAGAAAGCCTCAGATCAAACTCATCCTGACAGCCAGCACACCTCACAGACCAGGTGAGGAGCAGATAAAGCATAAAATCAATGAATCAGGAAATAAAACAGGAACAAGAAAGAGAAGAACACCTGAGCAGACCACTCCTCCAGGAACAGACACCAGTGTCCACACAGGAAGTAGAGGTGGGAATCAATCAATTGAAAGTCAATTAAAACAAAATATAATTTTACATTAAATAAAAAAGTTTTAAACTTAATTAAAATAAAACATGTCTTAAATTAAAATAAGTAAACTGTCATGTTTATTGCTGCCAAAAAAAAAAAGTTAAACACATTTGGACAGTGAAGGAATGTCAGGATTCTTGCTCAGAAAAAGGATCAACATGCTCTGAAGTCAGAGCACAAAAACCTTTTTTGTAACAAAATATCGATTTCTGCTGTCCCTGTACAAAATATCACGATGCTACACAGTATCCATTTTTTCCCCACCCCTAACAGGAAGTGACTGGGAGCAAAGCAGAAACCAGACACCAGAAAGAGTCGGTGGCATCAGGTTCAATCACTGAAATGAGTACCAATGAAAACGAATGGATACACTGACTGAATATTAGTGACAGCAGGTGATTCGCTTCCTGTAAACACAGTCTGACTCTCTGCATTATGTATTGAACCGTGAATCGTCTTGAGAAATGAAATCAATATTGTAATATTGATAAAAGTTTTACTCTATTCGCCTCCACTGTGTATATGTGTCGAGTTAAAACATGAATATGAGTACTAGTACTAACTATAAAGGAAACGTTGAAGTCTAGTCTAAACTGTGGAGACCATGTCTGCCCCGTGAACCCTAACTGGTACCCGGTTCCCTAACTGGGACCTGACATTTAAGACTCTGGGAACTCTGTAAGGTCTCTCAGATATGATGGGGCCTCATCATTTAGAACTAAACACAGTCAGCAGTAAGGTATAAAAAGAAAAGATAAACTCGTTTGGACACGTTCTTCGACTAGAGCAGCTCCTTATTGCTGAAATCTCTCTGTGAAGAACTAGAGAAGCTTGCACAGACAGATACTTTCTACAGAGATGAAAAGAAAAATCAATTCCCCCACAAACATGCCCTCATTTTACATCACCACCAAACCTCTGCCGTGTCTTCGCGCAGCAGGATGCAACTTCGGAAGCCTGAGCTGCATGAAATAATGTCCCCAGTAATCCTTGCACTAGTCTGAAAAAAAAAAAAGCATTACCTAATAGTAAAGGAAGTCTCGAAACAAGTTTATAAAACACACAGAAATCACCCTCACATGTTCCAGGTGATAAACACGTTTAATCCTGTGAACTGGAGAGGAGAACTCGCTGAGATGTCCGGATGTCGCAGAGTCACGGCCAGCTCTGGAAGTGATCATATTTGAGGGTGGCGCAGCGGTTTGAGCCTGCTTCAAATAACCAAGTTTGCTGGCATCACATCTGAAAGGCCGCCTGAGGGGATGAGTCATCCAGAGTCATCCTCCCTCGCTTCTCATTCCTCTTCTCATTCCTTGTAATCTGCTGCGCTCGGCTCGTCGTCGTCATTCAGCTTCCGGCTTACGTTGCTCGGCTTTGTGTTCAGTCGTGTTGGCCAATCAGAAAGGACCGATCGATAACCAAACACTGTTTTTACGCCGATTGCCATCTTGAACTGAAGACAGTCGCGGTGCTGATGTTCGAGAAGCTGAGATGGAAATTGGTAATTGCGATTGTGATGTCTGCCACAGCCATTGGGATCGTTTACATCGTCTCTTCACGCTGAAGCACAGCTGTAGAGCAATTTGTCTTAATTAGTTTCTCTTCTCAGATTGATTCTTCTTTTGTTTCCTTTGATTGGATATCTCAAACATCCTCATTTGATCGTTCAGACGATGGTTACTGTTTGAGCCGAGGAAGAAATCACTTCTTCCTGTTGCAGTTTATTTCTTAAAAAAATGAGACATGAAAGTGTCTTTTTTCTTCCTTTTGGACGGGAACGTCTCAGATCAGACATGCTCGGCGTTGTGAAACAGGTTTCGGTGAGAAAAAAGAACTCATCTATGCACCTGGCTCAAATGTTTATTTCCTGGTTTCTCGTTGAACCGTGAAAAGCAAAAAGCTGTTTTTGATTAACTCCGATTTCGACTGTGCGTGGCAGAGCGGTAAAAATCTGAGTTTCCAGAGAGAGAGAGCACATCCTGTACTGCGTTTGGATCAGGCGTACGGCAGCAGAATCACTGAAAGAAAACAGTACAGCGTCAGTCTGCACATCACATTATGGAGCGAGAAACTCTGCATCATAGCAGGAAATGAAGCATATGGAAACATGCATCTATCGTTCATTTTTCTCCCCCCCTAATCAAATGTCTAGCAGATATAACTTTAGGGTTATATCTTAATCTAAGGTTAAACCTTAGATCTAACTGATGCATTTCCAGGATTATTTAAATCTCTTTAGTCTCCTGTGTTTTTTCTTGCGTACACACAGGCTGCAATCAAACATAATACTGTTTAAACATCAGAGAGCATCATTCAGTCAGGCGTGCTGCTGTTACCTCACATTTCAAATTCATTTTCTTTAAGGCACAGCAGGCTGTTGGCCTTCGAGAGAGTCAGTAAATATCTGAAAATGATGTATTGCCTTTGTAATATGTTTTCACAGCATCACACACTGTGTAACTGATTCCTGCAGTGAACGGTGCTTTGAATAGGACTCCTCTCGTCACGTGAGCGTGGCTGCTCCGCTGATGATGCCCGGCGCACGACGTCTCGCTGCAGGTCTGCAGTTTAGCAAGTTGTTTCAGATTTCACCTCTTAAGACATTCAGATGCAGATGATCAGGTCTCTAGAACAGCTTTGGACAGCTTTTCATTTTTCTTCGGTTTTACTGGAGATGTTGTTTAAAATGTTTAGTGGAGGGAGACGTTTTATTCCCGCCATGAATGAAAATCTATTTTTAGCACTGGCAAGAACAACCAGAAAGAACTGGAATGTTTTCATTCCCAGGTACTTCCCCTCATAATTCCTAATCCTGAATTATGTTGTAAATAATGATTAGTAACTAATTAACTAACTGGCAGAGACATTGTTAGAGCTTAATTATCGCCTGTGCCGGGCTTATTCCTGACTGAATATTGAAGCTTTGCTGACTGTTTGCGTGCTCATTAGTGACTCACTGCACTGCTTCATTATTTTAATGATCTACTTCATAACAACATAGACACGCATACTTTGAAGCAGAACGTATAGATGGTTTGGTCACACAGAGGGAAGATGTACAATGATATGATGAATTTTTAAAAATACATTTTATTTTATTTCCCTTAAACAATAATTAGACATAACTAGACTAATTAGACACAGACAGTGTTGGGAAGGTTACTTTTAAAATGTATTCCATTACAGATTACAGATTACATGCCCCAAAATGTATTCTGTAACGTATTCCGTTACGTTACTCAATGAGAGTAACGTATTCTGAATACTTTGGATTACTTAATATATTATCATGCTGTTTACAACTACATGAATGTACTATTGCTGTGATTTATTACTGTTACTGAAGGTCCGCGGCTCCGAACCGTAGTAAAGGGACCTCTGGCTAATACGTCGGGTTCGTGTCGGGCTCGTAGCTGAAAACTAGCTTTACTTTGTTGTCTGGGTCAACTTTGCTAGCGAGAGACAGAGAGAGGCGTTGAAAGGCTGCTCCAACGGAACTTATTGTTTTTGGAGGAAAACATGAACACGGTGTACAGTCGAGTCTTAATAGCTTACTTACAACTGGGCTCGTCAGGCTCTCTTCTTGGCTGCAGTGGTTATTATTATATTTACATGCTTCCAGCTCCCGTTTTTGCTCGATGACAGCTCGTACTTTTCCTTTTTCTCCCTCCCTCGCTCACAGACACATAACGTGTATGGCAGTCCATTCTCCCTGCAGCACGGACTACACTGCCCATGATGCTACATGCTTTAGAGCTATACCTGTAGCATTCTGCCTATTAGCTTAGCACAACAACAACAAAAAGGCCTCTCTCACCCAGGAAACACGCAGAGAGAGAGAGCGCGTCACCCTGTAACCATGGCAACTGTAACGCTGCCGCCTGGAACAACAGAACGTAGCTGTCAAACAAAACCCAAACAGTCCTGACCCGCCACAATATGAAACAGGGAAGTACCGCCGTGTAATCCATTTATTTCAACAAAGTAACTGTATTCTAAATACCACCTTTTTAAACGGTAACTGTAACGGAATACAGTTACTCATATTTTGTATTTTAAATACGTAACGGCGGTACATGTATTCCGTCACTCCCCAACACTGCCCACAGATAATTAAAAAAATAGATCAATCACATGTATTACAGACAAGTCAAGCAAGTAAGAGTCGTTTGATTCTGGGTAAACTTTCTTTATTTCAACGTTTGAAATCCTCGTTGACCTCTGAGGATCATCCTGTTTGGCTGACATGCCTATCCGGTCATTAAGTGATGACGTGACGAATCCTACTTCCAGGCCTAAAGTAGTCTGCGTTTAATATGGCTTTTGTGTTGTTAACATGTTTAATGTTTTGTATTTTCTTCTATTTAATCTCAAAAAGCTCCTAAAACACTCAGTGATCACTGTTGACCTCCCTCGGCTTTTATTACCGCTAATCATTTATTTAAGCTCAGTTTTTAAAACCTTAGTATGTAACTACAGCACAGCCCATGCAGCAGTATATGAATGACTAACCTCGTATTGTGGATGGATTATCTCAGTTGTTCTCCTGGCTGAAGTTTGGTCCTTTTACAGCATCCTGCCATGCGATTACATTTGTTCCTGACCACCGAGAACTTTTATCGAGTGGGAAAAAAGTTAGCTTGTTTATATTATGCTAACATAGCTGTGTTGCTAGCGGTCACGTAGCACATCATTATATACCAGCTAGCCAAACTTCAGTAACCCTACAAACGTCACTGCTGTTTAGTTTTCTGTCTTCATTTATGTTGGAAGTGATAACAGAGCTGTACGTTTTAATTTGTTTCCAAAACCCCGCAGTCAGGAAATGCTATATTGTATTTAGATAGAAGCTAGCGAGCTAACTTCCTGCTAACCTCTAACTTAAATGTCATAAATTCCGTTTTCATGGATGCCTGGATGTTAAACTCAATTGTTACACCTGGTAGAGCAGAACGCTGATCATTTTATTAAAGATGAAAGACTTCAGACAGTTTTTAACTCTCAGTAATGCCACAGTGATGTTTGATATATGGACCTGCAGCGGAGTTTAGGCCCAGACACGGCTAGTGACGTCAGACTTAACAACCGGATAGATAAACCATTGCTTTCCTTTCAGGTTTGCACCTAAAAAATCCAGTGATGTGCTGAGATTTTACATATTTTTATGAACATAAAATGAAAATGTTTCCCCAAACTTATTTGATCCAGAACCGAACAGCCAAACAGTCACTCCTGTGTGATTTATTAGCACCAAACTGCAGCTGATGTATAAGCATGTAGATCAGCACCACCTTCCCCTCTGTTTCCCGCGGGTCACTGCTTTTTACAGCCAACACAAATTAACTGGACACCCGGCTCATCAGCTTTAATACCCATCGAAGCCATCGGCGTCCACGCTGCCTGAGGCACTGACTTTTTTGCTGCTGGACCAGTGTGCAATAATTTAATTCAGCACGACCCAGTTTGACTCACATCAAATTTAATCAGGTAGAAATCTGAAAGAGAATGTGATATTATTTTCAAGGAATTCAACTGGAACCAGAAACACAATGTTAGATGAATGTCTACTCTAATTAAAGCCACAATTGCGGTTTAACCTTGACCAAAGAGCTTCTTGCTGCCTCGAAACAGCGACAGATGGAAGTCTGAATGTGAACACCTGTAAAGCCCTCCATCCACCCCAACCTCCTCCTGCTCAGTCGGATTTTCACGAGTAGCAACCAGCGATTATCCTTTATTTAAACACAAATGTAGCTGTAAAAGAAAAGCTCTGTAGTGTAGATGTCACATAGTGGAAATTTGTATTTATCTTGTATATTGTTTTTATTCTGATTTTTAGTGTTTATTTATGAGTGTCGTTTTATTTGCATGGTTTTATTCTGTTTCTATTGCATGGTTTTTAGTGTTTTATGTGACTGTGTGATAATCCACTGTGGACTGGCTACACATGGGACAAATTAGCTGATAGGGACCACCTGCTGAGGCATGGGTGTGTCCAGAGGTGGCCTATCAGCTGTGTAAAGACCTTTTAAAAGCAGGCTAGCTGAGCGCTGAAGGAGAGAGGCCCCAGACTGGAAAGTTAATGCTAGATGGCCAGCGTGACACAGCGACCCAGTCCTGACCTCATGGAACGGCAACAGTAGGAAACAACGCGTGTGATTGGCAGCATTTGTGTTGTTTACTGGGTGCAGCTGGGTTGGGAGAAGGTCGCCATGGCCATGAGCCACGGCCGCTTCTGGGACCATTGTTCTGGCCCCTATTTGTTATTTTACAGGACACCGATGCAAGGGGAGCTGTGGCGGTGGTCGAATGATGGATTCGGGTGCAGAACGCAAGCTGGGCTGGGATATGATGGGCCAGTGGAAGGCCAAGAGGATGGGAGGCTCTTCCTTGTCTGCCGAAGACGGGGATGGCGTGGACTCTGCTCTAAAGCCGGAATTCCTGGTCTGCTGATGGACCCATAATGAACATGTGGCATAATTTTAGCAGGCGGTTTTTAGTGAATGTAGAAAATGGTAGTTTTATGGGTTTTAGGATTGTTTTACTAGATTGACAACATTTTATTACGTACATTTTAAGGGTGTTTTTATTTGTGCTCCCTGGCCCAGTAATAAACTGTTTCTGATCAGACCTGCTTCATCTCTGTGCCCTGGGTATCTGACTCGCTTCCTCCCCCTTGTATTTTAAAGAATCGTTCTTTTTATCAGGACATTCTGGCGCGACTGCTTTAGTGTCCCCTGTGTGTTGCATATATAGGGTATTAGAAAAGCGCTATATAAGAACCAGTCCATTTGCCATTTATAACTGTCTAGGAAGAAAGTTGTATAATATGACTTTGATAAAAGCAGCAAGTCTTTCACTTTGGCATCACGATTTTTGCCATGCCTCTGGGCAGTTATTTTGAAATCGGGTACAATGAATCACCAGTAAAATCAAATTTATTTATTCATTTTTAAAAAATGCTGGTTTTACTTTTGATTTGGACCCAAAATATGGTTTAAAAAGCTTTTTCCACCCAAAGCTGTACAACATTATCATTCATGGGTCTACTCAGAGAGGAAATGCATCTCTGCTCTTTTCATCAGAGCAACCGTTAACATAATAATTCATGTTATGGATGCAGTTAGCCAGGACAGCTATAAGCACACTGACCTACATCTCTGCTGCTGTAGCCACAGGGTGAAATATGACTGCCACCAGCTGACACTGTGAATACTATGATGCTGTCACTGTTCCAACATGAAAATCTGTGATTTTCTCAGTTTGTAATGTTGATTCTGACTATAAATGTTTCCGTGATGTCCTCGATGTCTCTCTGATTCAAAGCCAACATCAACGCAGTGTCAAAAATGACAGCTTGGACGTTTGTTTAAAGAGCGGTCGAGCATGAGGATTTGTTTATTCATCTGCTCTGCCAGAGTAAACCTCCATTCACTGAACTTTCACTCAGTTGTTGTGTCTGTTGGTCTGTTTGGTGTTTGAGCTGCAGGCGACGCAGAACGACACGGAGTGAAGCTGAATGAGTTTGATTTATGAAGAGCAGAGTTTTGGGGTCTATTCTGTTGATCTGTATTCACTAACATTCAAAATAGATTCTTTTTACAGAGACTATGAAAACTGGACGCAGCCTCTGGGTCTGGACGAAATGCCCACTAATCTTGTTAAACTTTCACTCCCCTCTCTTGGCTCATTGATCACTGATATCATACACTCCTCTCTTATTTATCTCTGGTTCCTTTCATCCTCTCCTAAAACTCCTAAAACTGCAATGATAACTCCAATGCTGAAAAAGAATGGTTCAGACCCTACAAATTTGAATAATTTCAGGGCAATTTCAGCCAAAATTCTGGAAAAGATAGTGGCTGCACAGCTTCATGGACACCTCACTGGAAACATCTTGTACGAACAGTTTCAGTCTGGCTTTCATTCATTTCATAGAACAGAAACAGCTCTAATAAAAATCACAAATGATCTTCTGCTTGCAGCTGACTCTGGACTCGTCACCATCCTCATTCTCATTGACCTTTGGCAGCTTTCGATACTCCCACCACTCCCTAGATAGATTAAGATCTATTGGCATCAACGATATAGCACTCGCCTGGTTTACTTCATATTTATCTGGCCGTTCACAGTTTGTTCAGTTACTCACTCACAGATCATCTATTCCAGTTAACTCTGGTGTACCCCAAGGCTCTGTCCTGGGTCCTTTACTTTTTATGATCGATCTCCTATCCCTAGGTAATATTTTCAAGAAATATAACATCCAATTTCACTGCTATGCAGACGACACCCAGCTCTACTTATCTTCCAAACCTACAGCTACTCTCCCACCCACATCCTTTTTTGATTGTTTAACCCTTTAAGACCTACCATAGAACCAAGTCCGCCAGAGCTGATATTATATTTTTACATGCTGTGGAGCCATTTTTGGGAGCATTTCAAGTTGCTATACATCAATACAACCATTACAGCCTAAATTTTAATAATATGTCTGCATTAAGTGCATAGTAATTACATAAATTGCAAAAAAGTGCAATAAACTACAAAAAATTGAAAATCGTTTTTGTTTTTTTAACATATATTTCTAGTTAGAGAAATTTAAGAGGCTTATCCCTCAAAACTGTAAATACAAAAAAGTTGCACAAAATAGTTTCCTACCACAGGAAATTTATTTTGAGTGTCTTCATAGTTTTATTTTTGAAATACACCAATTTTTATATACTGCAGGAAAAACGAAAATAAATATTATACTGCAAATTTGCAAAAACGCAGCATATGCATCAAAATAAACTATTTCCAGCAGTGCAATATGAGTCCTAAGCATCCCAGAAACCACACAGAAAGTCATAAAGTCAAAGATAACCTTTAAAAACACCAGTATAGGCTCATGAGGCCCTGATGGTAAAAAACTACATTTCCACGAAAATGACGTCACTTCCGGTTACGGGCAGGTCATGGCGGACATGCAAAAGTTTGCGCTGACGTCTATTCCAATGTAGGAAGTGTTACAAACAGCTGATCGCATCGGCAAAGCGTGTTTCTGGAATATTATGTTTTTGTTGCTGCAAGTGCTTTTTATGCAGTTTTTGCAAAGCTATATGTGGAAGGAAACTGTGACCGAGGACAAGCTGATGGCATAAGATGTAAGTACAACTCCTCCGGTTTCATATGCAAAAAAAATATTGCTCTAGCTTACGTGGTTGCAGAGCTACCAGGATTTAAAAATAGTTAAGCAAAACAGAGCGTGCCCGCTCTGACCGGCTTTAAAGGGTTAAAAGGGAGTTTTTCCTTCCCACTGTTGCCAAAAGCTTCCTCACAGAGGCCATCTGATTGTTGGGGTTTCTCTTTAACATTGTAGAGTCTGTACCTTACAATATTACATACCTTGAAGCGTTGTGATTTGGCACTAGTTAATTCAAGTTAATTGAAACCGTTTACAGTCATAGCAGAACAGGGTCACAGAAGTGATAAGACTTAGGACAGGACGTCCCGGAGCTAAGACGCTGGCGATGGTGAAGATGAAGGCTGAGTGAGCAGGATAGGGTGGAGATGAGAAGGAGGTGCTTACATGAGTGAAAGTCAGAAAGCCAGAATGATAGAAGAGCACTGAGATCTAAAGCACACAGAGGCTGATTGGGTCGCAGACTGCGGAAAATGATTGCACCAGAGTAATGAAGTCAGCATTGGGTTTGACAAGGTGAGAAACATGGGAGCGACGTAAAGGATAGACTAGCAGCCGAACGCTGACAGACGGGTGATTACACATCTTCCTTATTGAACTTACACATACTGACAGTGACCTTCACTTCCAACACAAAGCAACAGTCATCGTTTCATAAGACTTCCACACCTGGGAGTCTATGTTCAGCTATAGTTTGCTGCCACATCCAAAGACACATTCATCTCTACAATGTGAGTCAGATAGTGACCAAATCTACCCAAAGATGAATCATCTGGCATTTTAAATATAACTGCTGATCATCAGGATCCAGAGCGCTCCTTAATCTCTTTAGGTTTGTTTTGCAGCTCATTTGTAAATCAAATACAACAGACTTCTTTTATCTTCTATTACATTTGAAGTTGTACTTCATGAAGGCATGTTTGCATAAGGACTGCTCTGTTTTATCTCCGGCCCGTCTCTTCTGTCAGCAGCAGCACCGTTTCTCGACCTCCCAGGCTGGATGCTGTCAGGTTGATGTATGGAGTCTCTGAGCGCTCACACGCTGTGTCACATGTCGTGCGTCTGGAGCGTCACCCAACCCTGACGACTCTGAAGCTACTTCCCGTCTGACCGGCACAGCTGACAAAACACGTCGACTTCCAGAATCCCGTCAGTCTCCTCGACTGTTGCTGGGTCTCTCTCTGCAGCTTCCTGCCAAATCAGAGGAAACTTTGCTTCAAAATAAAAGAGCTGAGCTGACAAAGTAAAACCAACCTAGCGCATTTTTAGGATCACCGTAAACATTCTGACTTCAAGATGTTGGAAACCTTCATCTGAGAAATGATTGCATCTGATTATTTCTGCATTGCTGCACGTTCATGCTGCCAGCCTCCTGTTCCACAGAGGTCTACTCTAGATCTGGTGTCTGGGGAGGCCGCTCAACTCGCCGTCATGTTGGTGAAGCCGTGTCAGATAAATTGACGTGTGCTTTGTGACATTGACTGAGTTCACGGATTCATGCTGTTGATGCCAAAAAGCGTTTGAGTCCACTAAAGCCTCAAAACCTGATGTGCTCTTGTGCAGTGGTTGAAGCCCTCGGAGTACATCTGGGTCTGAGTCCTTAATGGTTAAACTTGGTTGCAGTAGCGGTTTTTGATACGGGCGACGTGGGCGGTTGCCCGGGGCGGCATCGTGGTGGGGGTGGCATCACGGGCATCGGCAAAAAAAAATAAATGCTCGTACTCATGCTGCCCCGACATCAGCCAGCACATTTTGGGGATGGCATAGGCACCGATCGGTTTACTATCGCCCATTTGCTGGGAGTAAGGGCGCCCTCCGTTTGCGAGGTGCGCCTGCTGCTTGCGGCACAGGGAGGAGAGGGCGGGGCGGCGGGGGATTCTCTGGTGGCTGGAGCAGCATCTGATAACCAAATGGCAAAGTAAAACAATTAAAAAAACCCCAACAAACACGAAAACCTGAAAACACCAGACATTATGATACAGACTTATAATTTGCACTGATGTTTTTTTTAAATTCTATACGCGAAAAGTGAGCGAGAGCCCTCGCTGCGCCTGCTCGCTGCTGAAGTCAAAGTAAACTTTATTGTTATCTCCACTACAGTCCAGTATATAGAGAGACGAGACGACGAGGCTCCATTTACAGCAGTGCAAGTAAACAAACAATAAATATAAGAAGAGTAAGAAAATAAATATACACTTTAGGACCAGGGGTAAAGGGATCAATAACAATTTAACATGTATAATTTAGAGTTTGATGATTTAAAGTCTCACACACAAGCCGTCGAAAGGGGAGGGGCCGGCTGCTTCCAAATAGAGCTCATTTCATTCATAATGTTGTAAATTCAAGCCCATTATGTATTCATGATCTGAATCCTGGGTTGTGTGAAATCCCAGAAACAAACCCCAGACAAATCAAATCTGTCAACTAAGGTGTTGGTCTGTTAGGTAATGTTGTGGTGATCCTCGGGTTGGGGGATGGGTGTTCATACTGGAGTGCAAAATTAAAACCAAGATGGACAAGAAAAGTTCAAAGCCATCAGGTCCTCAGTTTAGAAAAAAGAGAAAAGAAGAGGAGGAGAAACGAGCCAAAGATACAGATGTGTGATTGGATAATGGCAGGTCATCCTGAAACAATCAGAATCAGAATCAGAAAACTTTATTAATCCCTAAGGAAATAATGTGGGTTACAGTTGCTCCAAGAAGAAATGGTAAAAATAGTTACAGTAACTCCAAACAATACATTATGTTACAGATTTTAATATTAATTAGTCATTGTTAATTGTTGATTTGTCCTGTTCTCATTGTATGACGAATTATGATGGCTGTCTGGTAGCCGTTTGCATTCTAGGCATACTCTCTTTCCCTTCATATGTGTGTGTGTATGTTTCTCTGGCGAAATTCAGTATGGTTCCGACAACAGTTTTATGTTGGGGGGGGGGGCAGAGGGAGTGCTCGCCCAGGGCGCCAAACAGGCTAGGACCGCCACTGCTTGGCTGAATTACTATATGGAAGCTCCAGACCTTTGTGCCTGCCTGCTCTGCATCCAACCCTCCAACCTGACTGTTTTCCAAACAGATTAAATATAAAACATGGACATAGCTAGCATAGCCTCACCTGATGGTTAGCGAGGTCGCACCTGAAGCTCAGAGCGTTAGCCCTTTTTTCTGTTCTGGCTCTGGCCGACAAACTGATGGGCACAAAGACTCGGCCAATCACAATGCAGACCCACCTGAATCATAGACTGAGTTATCCTCCATTGTGAGCAGATTTTTCAAAATAAGCACGCTTTAAACGCTGCACGCTCATACTCTCTCCCGCACTCGATATATGATCCATTGTTGATCTGCACACAGCTGTTGTCACGAACGTCGCACTCGCGTACGTCACTGTCATGAGACATTCTCGCAAAAAAATCACGGTTTTAGTAACGCAGTAACGCAGCGTTCCTACGGGAAAGTAACGGTAATCTAATTACCGTTTTTGCAATAGTAATCCTTTACTTTACTCGTTACTTGAAAAAAGTAATCGGATTACAGTAACGCGTTACTGCCCATCTCTGGTCTTCAGTACAAAATATTATCTGAAAAATGCATTTTGGTTACATCAATGTAGCCTTTTAGAAAAAGTGCTCTAGCTCACAATAACTGCAGAACAGGCAAAGCTAATAACATTGATTTTATTTTATAATATATTTAAAACACATTTACACATATTTTCAATAATCTTGGTTATTTACAGTTATTTATTATAAAGTTAACCATGACTGTATATAAAGTATACAGTCATGGTAACGTAACCCTTCGTACATGTATGTAAGCACAAGTCTGTAGCCTCAAGTGTTTGAGATCAAATAAAATGTATGTCTACGTAGTTTTATCCAGCTGTGTTTGCCTCCGTGTGTGTGTGTGTGTGTGTGTGTGTGTGTGTGTGTGTGTGAGTGAGAGCGAGTTAATGAGCAGCTATTTTCGCCCCTTCCCAGGACAGGATGTCGTATTTGCTGCCACTTCACGGTGGCCGGTGACACACATCAAATCAACACACAGAAATGGACCATTAATGAGCCTTCCAAAATTCAGGCAGCACTTCTGATGTGTCGCTGTGTGTGTGTGTGTGTGTGTGTGTGTGTGTGTGTGTGTGGAGGGGGGAAAGCTTCAGTGTAAAAGCCTCCAGGAACAGCAAACCTTCTTTGAACACCAACAGCCTTTTACAAAAGCAAACAGGATTTAGTGCAAATGAAAAGCTGCTGTGTGTTTTCACTCGATGTTCTGAGCTCGTTTTAGTATCTTTACTCACATCGACCTCAAGTGGCAGCTGCAGGCGAGGAAAACGCTTAACAACCTACCGTACAGTCAGCTGTTCAGAAATGAACTCATCCAAACACCTGTACTGTCTCCTCTTGGTACTGAAGTTTATCTGCACCATCAAAGATGTTTATCTGGACTGGTCAGGTATGTGTCATTGTTACTAAGTACAATGGCCGTATCTATAAATGAAATTTCCCTTTAAGCCAAAAACCAATTAAAAGAATTAATCCAAAGGTATAACTGATGGGGTCAGTCAGCTGTTATCGCCATGGTTGCTGTTTCTAAGAGTTATCACTTAGAAACAGCAATAAAACTACACATAAGGGTGGTTGCAGGAGTGTTACCGCCATAATTCCCACAGGAGTGCAGTCTCAGGTTGTTCCGACTCCCTCACTTCAAGTTTTGTCAAATTTTCTGCCGCCACGAATGAGGTTCAGATTCTAAAGCCTAAACCCAACCGAATACCTCTCCCATCTCAGCCTAAACAGTTTTCAGTGCATAAACTCTACCGGTTTGTTTGGATAGACCAAGTAGATTTTAATGTCCAAACCTAACCACAGATTTCTGCTACAGCAGCTCATTTTGCTGTTTCAGCTCATGCATATACAGTCACCGAAAACTATTTAAGTGCAATTAGGGCTGCTCAATTAATCGAATTTTAATCTCGATTACGATCTGGGCTTTCAACGATCATTAAAAATGAGCCGATTATTAGCCCCTCCCTCGTGCTTTACTCTCGCGCTGCTCCGTGTGGCAAATCGAGCGCACCTCTCTGCATTTCGAACACGTGTCACAACAATTAAGAGCAGCGGTCTCCAACCTTTTTTGGGCCACGGACCGGTTTATGCCCGACAATATTTTCATGGACCGGCCTTTAAGGTGTCGCGGATAAATACAACAAAATAAAACTAGTACCGGTACCGAAAAAAAGAAGATTTATTCATAACACACGTGAAAAGACCAAGAAAAACAGAGTTAACGATAAAAACGATAACAAAATAACGCTGAAAACCGACAAAAACCCTGAAAACTATACATTTCACACCTGAGCTTCAACTCTCGCGGCCCGGTACCAAACGGCTCACGGACCGGTACCGGTCCGAGGCCCGGGGGTTGGGGACCGCTGATTAAGAGGACCCGAGGGAAGCTCGGAAAGCTCAGCAGAAGTTATTTGGAGAGGAGAGTGACTGCTGTTGGTTGAAAAGAGGTAAAAAAACTTCAGTGGTTGGAAACATTATGGGTTCTTGGAGTCAGACGTGGATCAAGTAGACATAGTGTGTAAACTTTGCTACAGTGTCGTAGCTGCACCACAGAGCAACACTGCAAAGTTTACTAAACATAGATGTTTACATTTTTCATTTATTTCTTATATTGCAAACATTTGCACTGTTATCAGTATTTGCACTATTTTATATTATTTTTTGACAATCTTTAAAGTCATTATTCGATACTTTGTTATTGTTAAATAAATAATCGAGATCTCAGTGAAAATAATCGTGATTATCATTTTTGCCATAATCAAGCAGGCCTAAGTGCAATCATCAAAAAAAGGCTTGTATACCTGAGGAATGGAAAACCACTGCATTAGGTTAAGCCATCAACAACTAACTGGTTGGGTTTAAACTGTACAAACTAGTATTATGATTATGAGGGGACACCTTCGTGTTTTTTTCCTGCAGGTTAGATTTGTGTTGTGATGGTTCATTTAATTAGTGCAATGACACAACATGTCACGCCTCCCCCGGACGAGCTGGAGGAGGTCTGGCCTGTCCCTCCGACCCGGCCCTGGACAAGCGGGAAAAGATGGATGGACATGCACCAGGTTCATCGGCACTATAGCTGGTATGGACGTGATCTGATGCTTTGCTTTGGGAGCAAACGACTTCAGAGTGCACTCTGCTTGAACCAAGTCACGCTGCTCCTGGCGGCGCGCTGTACTGTGCTGTGTGTTTGTTTTTGGAAACATCGAAACATAAACCACCAGATGAAGCGATGAAGTGGAGGAATCCTGCACGCTGCAAGAAGAGTCTCGTTCAGGTCTTAAAACAGTCTTTCATTAAAAACAACAAATAAAATGGTCTCATTATCTCATGTGTTAAAATACAAACACCGAGAACTTGAATTACAAACACATAAAACAGACAAAGACTGGTTTTAGGACTTGATACAGACACAAATGATTTGGTAAGATGGAGATTTTGCATTGATGTGACCAAATGTATGCAGAACCCCACCAACCCTCTGATTTACAGCTGCAGTCCACATCTGGCTGAGTTTCCTTCTCCAACGTTACACATTCATCTTCCTCATGAATCCAAACAATAAAGCAATAAAGAAGTTGTGCACTTTCTTTGGTATTAACCCGATGCTGAACTTTACACCTTGTTGACCTGCGATTCACTTCGACACTCACTTCAGCCCACGCTGTGGCTTCCATGTCTGTGACACATCATGAGTCACAGAGGTTGAGAAACTGGGATTGTGGTATTTTTTGCAGTGTGGGACGAGGCGAGGCAGAGACAGCCCGGCGCGGTCGGCGTCGTCGACCCCGCGCTCTATGATTAAACTGACAGTTGGGATGTCGCAGAGCGCCAAAGCACTGCTATCGAAACTGTGAACCGGCTGCCATAATTAACGGCTTCGGCTGCACGAGGAGCAGCGTGCCAGAGCAGCTGAGACACTCACAGTCAGCGGCCTGATGTCTGTGAAGCAAACTGTGAGGACAACACTGCTTTTGCCTCTCTGCATTCTGAACTCTGAGCTCTGCGTTAGAAAAATACAGAGCTCTGCAACTCACTGGTCTTTGGCCTTAAAAACACACACCTGTTTTTACCGTCAGCAGCAGGTCGTCACAGTCACGGCTGGCGACACCTCGTTTAATCTGAAAATAGCGCTCTGTGTTTTTGCTGTGGTTTCCTCTAAAATGTGTGTGTGATGCAGAAATTTAGATTCATGCTTTTCGTGTAACATGATGACAAAAGTTTCACGTGTTGTGAAAAATATCCTAGGAACTAAAAATAGTCCCAGAAGAAGTTCAAGGAGTCGCAGCCACACTCAGTATCTCCAGCATGGACAGGAGAAAGGGGGTAATTTCCTCTAACAGCTGTTGGAATTATAAATAGTTCCTCCAGGCCAAAAGCAGCTCAGGATTTCCACAGACACGAGTCAGAACGATGACAAAGTGGAAAAAGATTCTTTGGAATACAAACAAAAATATAACCTGAACAAAAGTATTCACACCTGTTCTTTGAAGAACCCTTCAAGCTCCCTCAGGTTGGATGGGGAGCGTCAGTGCGCAGCCATTTTCAATTCAATTCAATTCAGTTCAATTTTATTTATATAGCGCCAAATCACAACAAAAGTCGCCTCAAGGCGCTTCATAGATACAGAGAAAAACCCAACAATCATATGACCCCCTATGAGCAGCACTTTGGCGACAGTGGGAAGGAAAAACTCCCTTTTAACAGGAAGAAACCTCCGGCAGAACCAGGCTCAAGGAGGGGCGGGGCCATCTGCTGTGATTGGTTGGGGTGAGAGAAGGAAGACAGGATAAAAGACATGCTGTGGAAGAGAGACAGAGGTTAATAACAGATATGATTCAATACAGAGAGGTCTGTTAACACATAGTGAGTGAGAAAGGTGACTGGAAAGGAAAAACTCAATGCATCATGGGAATCCCCCGGCAGCCTACGTCTATTGCAGCATAACTAAGGGAGGATTCAGGGTCACCTGGTCCAGCCCTAACTATGTGCTTTAGCAAAAAGGAAAGTTTTAAGCCTAATCTTAAAAGTAGAGATAGTGTCTGTCTCCTGAATCCAAACTGGAAGCTGGTTCCACAGAAGAGGGGCCTGAAAACTGAAGGCTCTGCCTCCCATTCTACTTTTAAATACTCGAGGAACAACAAGTAGGCCTGCAGAGTGGGAGCGAAGTGTTCTAATAGGGTGATATGGTACTACAAGGTCATTAAGATAAGATGGGGCCTGATTATTTAAGGTCTTGTATGTGAGGAGCAGGATTTTGAATTCAATTGTGGATTTCAGATCCAGAGATGTTCAACCAGGTTCAAGTTTGAGCTCTGTGCACAGACCGGTCCTGAAACCACTCCTTTGGTCCTGTTGGATGAACCTTCACTGCAGTCTGAGGTCCATTGCTGCATTCATCTTTCCCCTGACCCTGACTAGTCTCCTGGTTCCTGATATCAAGAAACCCCGCAGCATGATACTGCAACCACCATGCTTCACTGTAGGGATGGTAACTGAGCAGGTGCACACTGCCTGGTTTCCTGCAGACATGATGCTTGGCATTCATGCACAGGTCATGTTGAGAGGTTTGTCTGGAGATGAGTTCTTCCATCCAGGCCAGAGCAATCATCAGGGTCTTGGTCACCTCCATGACTGAGGCCCTTCTACCCTGATCACTCAGATTGGCCACCTTTAGGAAGAGTCCTGGTGGTTCCATTTATAGATGCTGCTCAATGGGACCTTTAATGCTGGAGACATTTTTCTGTAGCCTTCCCAGGAGGTCTGGAGGTGGAGGCCACAGGTCAGGAGAATGCTGCACGTTGTTCTCACCCTGTGGAATAAATGAGCTAACTATGCTGTGCTATGGTTATGAATATGCTACTTTGCTGTGACTGCTGATCTCTGGGGGTGAGGTGTGTGTGACGGCAGCTCAGGCAAACACAGAGTATCTCCTTCAACTGCAAATGAAAGAGGTAGATGTGAAATAATTACATATTATTATAATCACAAACTGTTCCTGGCATACGTGACTTTTAGGACCTCCGAGCCTGTAGTTATCTTCATTATCAGCTAGAGCCCCTCTTCATCCTTTTCTTCTTCTTCTTTGGTGCAACCCTATAAATTTGGGGTACCCCTTTGGCCTCTCCTTCTTTCTACAATTCCCCTGTGGGAGAGGTCGGTGTCATTTCTTTTCCAACACTAATTGTACCTTTATCCAGGTTATAGGTGCTGTTAATGTAACTTAAGTGCTTAAGTAAATAAAAGTGTTCAAAAGAAAGAAGCTTTCGAATCGGAGTTCTTCCCGCGGTGGGAACGCCGCCGAACAAAGTCATTTTTTAATCGCAAAAACGATCGACTGGTTACTAAAAAGGCTGTTATTGGTGGATGTTAAGGACACTTACCGCTGAGGTGATACAATTTTATAGATGCATTTAGGGGAGAAAACGCTTTGTTTTCCAACGCCGTTCTAAACGCCTGAAGCTTACAGCCACAGCAGGAGTCGAACACGCAAGTATCCCTCCACAGCCGGTTTTCATACTTGCCGCGACGTGGAAGGAGCAAATCAGGAGAAGGGGATCACATCAGCTGACGTGGGTCTTGTGACAGTGCGTAGTTGATATGGGTTACACTAGCATGAACAGATCAGTCTTGCTAGCTTGGAAGTTGTAGTGGGTTGAGCTAACTCTCGTCCGGACTGTTTATATTTGGTTATAGGAGCTTGAGCGGGTTATTTACTCGGAGGTCTTTCTTTTCATCTTTCACTGTCAGATACAATGCAGGAACACACCAGTTACATTTATGCATTCTTTTTTTGCCAACCTGACACTTCTCGCTTTGTTTGCAGCAACAATGTTGCATTTTCTGCTAAGACGTTTTTTAATATCCTTCATGGTGCTCCATAATAACCACTTGTTCCTCTTAACTGGAACAAGCTCCCTGCACGAGTCAAACGAGAGCCGGGTTAACAGAAAGTTGATAACCACCGTCATGTTTCCAGTTATCTCTGATTGCAGTTTCAGGTTTTGTTGACTGTGTTGAACTTGAGCCCTCTACTCTTATTGTCATCTCTTGTTAATTACACCATCTTGATCACCTCTTGTCTGTCATGTGTTCTTGTTTAAAGCCTCTGGTTGTTCTCCTTCACTTACAGCAGCTACAGCAGCTCATTCTTCTGTCCTTGTGTCTTGCGTTTGGGTCCTCTCTACACCTCATAACCTGACACGTAGGCTCGCTGTACTGACTATTTGCCTTTATGCCACCAACTACAAGCGAACTTCAGATATCAAAGCTTTGGAGAAAAATAATCTGTGCCCTTCTTACCGGTTCTGCAAACTTTCCTTTCAAATCTAAGGTTTCACTAACTTCTTCCAGCCAGAATTGCACATAATTGCTTAAAGTAGGGGAGACCGGGGATAGTTGTAACATTTTTGACATTTCTGTCTGTAAATTAGAGCTCTTTTAAGGTAGTGGATTCAAAATGTAATGCAAAGTATTTACATGTCTCAGCTATTAAATAGTGCAGCTATTTTCTCTGCAGCACAATTACCCATTGCATGATATGGTCTCAAACACAAAGAGTGAAATGTTACAATTAACCCCATAGTCTGGGTTAGTTGTAACATATCCTGGGGTGAAATGTAACACAATGAAATAAGGGTACTGACAAAACATTAACATGTAATCTTTGTTTATTCAACACATGAATGCACTTAGAGCCATTTATGTAGCTGTGTGTGTGTGTGACAGAATGCAGAAATCTAGCTTTTGAACATATGCCAACCCCCCAAAAAAGACAAATTATGGAATTTTCTGCAACTGAATATTTCAGTTGGTTTTGGTTGGTCTTCCTTGAGTTTGGCCTCATTGGCTCAGTGGGCATTATAACCTACAACTCTTGCACCAACTTTTGAACATAACAATGAAGCTGAAAAAATGTAGTTGTTCACCAGCATCGCAATTCCATTACTTTTTTTCATGGCTTACCTTGGTGTGGTTTGCAAAGTGCTTCAGAAAGATGAGGAAATCTGTTTCTTGCACCCATCCTGATTTATTTCCACTACCAGTACTTCCTACTGGTCCATCTCTGACACACTGGTCTGCATAATGTATGTGTGGGAACACAAACAGTGGAGGAATTGTGTTGCCAATGGCATTAACCGCATATACAAAAGCGACCAGTGAACCTCTCTCTGCTGATGTCATTGCCCCAACTTGTTTAATATAAGTTAAAGTAATAGTGTGGTAAGTTGTAACATCTGCATTATTGTTACAACTAACCCAGACTGTTGCTGTTACAACTGACCCAGACTCCTATAGCCATGAACTAGCTAACATTACAGCCAACGGCTAAAACATTAGCACTAAAGACCTACACAGAATATATCCCCATAGACATACAAATAACACAATTTAAGTTTGATGAGTTTAACTGCAAAGCAGATAATGCTATTAGAAATTGAAATAAAGTAGAAAAACTTACTTTTTGGCTTACAAATTACTTTTTTTCGTGTTAAATTGTCTGTGTTTGACAAAATGTGCTGATTTTTCACATGTGATAGCAGAACTGAGTTGGGCATGCACAGGATGAGTCACATCATTTGAAACTTAGCCCTGATTGGAGAAATTGGAAGTGTTACAACTATCCCCGGTCTCCCCTATAGTTATATTTTATGAGTGAACAACACAGAAATGCTTTTAACAGATTCAGAGATTTAAAATATATATTTTCACACTGCATCGTCCTCATCTATTACCTACTGGTTCTCATCATAACTGCAGCAGTCAGTGTGAACAGTCATCGCTCTACATGGACCCGAGTTGTGTTTCGTTATGCAGCACCGAATAAATCTGAACACACAGTTCGAGGTCACACCTGTAAATATTGTCTCTGGAGCCGGGCAGGTTTCTCCACAAGCTGTCACTGTATAATACTAATCACCGCCTCACCAGTAAACCACAGACTGGAAAAATAAAACAAAGCGGACGTCCGATCGGCGCCAGGGCGTCGCAAACATGCAAAGTGTGCTCTGGCCTGCGTGTAATCACGGGCGGCTGACTGAAGTCCTTTCACAGGATTTCTGGGAACTAATGCGGAGCAGCCGACTGTGTCCTAACACAGCTTTAATCATCAGTTTAATGAATTAAAATGTGATGTTTCTGCCTCGCTGCTCCAGCCACGATTTCATTTGCTGTATGGACAACAGCAGATTAGGAAAAATGTTTCGCGGCTCAGACCAGATTCCCTCGCAGCCCAAACTCATATTTATACACACTCGATGTATATAAATGACTGCAGACTAATAAAAGATTTTCATTGGTATTCACAGGCGGCTTTTGTTGCGTCTTCAAATCAAACTGATATGATTGCAATTCTGTATTTGCCCAAATCCCCCAACCACTCACTGAAGCTGCTCCACCCCCGGAGCCTGAGTCTGCTGGAGGTCTCGTCCAGTTAAAAGCAGGCTTTTTATTCCCAGCATCAGAAGGTGCTGCTCACAGATCTTCAGATTGCTGGAAGTTTTCTCTTGAATTTTGTTTGTTTTATTTACTTTACAATTGTTGAGGTTTACTTCTTCTTGACCTCACCGATCCTTCTGATATCAGCTGGAGAAGAAGAGTCAGATGAGGCTGGAGGATTTTTCATCAAAGCTTTATTACCAATGTGCACTGGGAGTAGGGATGGGTACCGGTATCTGGTGCCATGATGGCACCGGTTCTGACATAAACGGTAGTAACCAGACCGAAAAGCAGCGCACATTTCGATGCTTTTTTTTCCTGAGCTGTGATACACTTTAGATTCTAGCCAATCATTTTACGTTTCCGAGGATAGTAGGCGGGTCCAGGTACGTACGTTCTTTTAGAGCAGAGCTACAGATTAAAAATGCCCAAGGCGAAGCGGTCAAAGTCTGGCTGTACTTCACAGCAAAAGATGCAAACTCAGCAGCTGCAACAAGTGCTTTAAGCTGATACTGTGATGCTGTCAAAGGAGGTAACACCTCTAATCTGATGAAACACCTGGCGACGCATAGCGTTTTTTTAAAAGCCGAGAAATGCGCCGTATTTGATAGCTTGCTGCGAGACCTCACACCGAGCACATCTACTGCGGGTGTGGTGCCTGTTATCGGACCCGGAGTTAGCAACATCCCCCAAAAACCCGAAGAGGAGAGTCCTGGCCCCTAGCCCTGCCAGTGTAGCAGAAATGATGAGGATGATGATGCAGCAGCAGCCGTTCTTCTCTGCGTGAGTAGCTTAATGTTGTTCGTGTGTAATTTACGTTGAGTAGGCTAACCACGTTATTACATTAATGCATGTAAGGTGAACTAGCAAACACCATCATAGCTACATGCGGCTGTCTTCTTGTTTGATGGCAGATACTCCCTTCACCCTGGCCAAAAAGGCTAAAATGACCAAAGAAAAAGTGGAAAACAGTTAAACATGAGAGGTTTTTGGACAAAGTTTGTGTTTTTTCCATTGATTAAGCACTGCTTCCAGCCAAGAGTGATACCATATATGCCCCATAGCTGCAGAAAAGGCGAACATTGTTATCTTTTTACAAAAAAACAGCTGAACATGAGAGGTTTTTGGACCAATTTTGTGTTCTCCATTCTTTAAGCACCGGTTTGAGCACCGTTTAAGCACCGGCACCGTTTCAAAAGTACCGGTTTGGCACCGGTATCGGATAAAACCTAAACAATACCCATCCCTAATTGGGAGACCCAACTACATGCAGCCACAGCAAGCATCAAGTGGATCTGAGGAGTCCAGTAGTTTTCCACTAATTCTATTGTTCAGTCGGCAGGGGGGGGGCTGTCCTCCCCCAGGCGAGTAACTGTGGCTTCCTGTTTATGTGGCCGAAGCAGCTCTTACTCCTCATTTTATGATAGGTAAACCCCCACCTGTCAATAAATTCCTCACACTATACAGTTACACACCAAAGTTTATAGCTAAACCAACTTATTTGGCACGTCAGAGGTCAGAGGTCAGAGATCAGCAACTTAATCTCATTCTTGAAAGCTTTAACGTCACATGAAATGCTTTGAGAATAAAAACAGCGGTTGACCACATCATCCTAACCAAACACACTCACAAATCATTTCCTGTTCTTATCTCCAACCGCCCCCTATTATCTGAGCACATCCTATTCTAATCTTCGGTTTATTCTACTCACACAACGTAAAGTGCCTCAAGGTGACTGTTGTTGGTAATTGGCACAGTAATATGTGAAATGCGAGAACTTCCTGGTAAGTTCCAAAGCGAAGCCGTTCCTTCCTTTAAAGGACCTTGAAAAGCTTATCCACACATTTATCACATCCAGATTGGACTACTGTAACTCCCTCTACTCGGGCCTCCAACACTCTTCTCTTTGCCGGCTTCAGTTAATTCAAAATGCAGCTGCGCGTCTTTTAACAGGTATGAGAATCCATGAACACATAACTCCAATTTTAGCCAAACTACATTGGCTCCCTGTTAAATATCGCATAGATTTTAAAATTCTTTTGTTCACTTTTAATATTCTGAATAATTTAGCGCCCAGCTATCTTTCTGAACTACTCCATTCATACAATCCCAACAGAGCACTTAGATCGTCCAATCACAGGCTCCTAGCACAACCTAGATCTCGAATGAAGTCGAGAGGAGACCGGGCCTTTGCATCCGTGGCACCCGGACTCTGGAATAACCTCCCTGTTCATATTCGTACTGCCGAGTCGATCCAGTCTTTTAAATCACATCTTAAAACTTTTTTTTTTTGGCCTTTGATTCTGTCTAGTTGGCTGGTCCAGCTTGTTGTGTTGTTACCTATTGTTTGTTGTCCTCTTTTATTGTTTGTTTTAACTGTCTCATGCTTTTACTGACTGTGAAGCACTATGGTCAACACTGTTGTTTTAATATGTGCTATATAAATAAATTTTGATTTGATTTGATTTGAAGTTGTAAAAAAGCGTCACTGTAACTTGATTTCAGCTTTCGTTGTGCTAGAGCTCCTTAAGCCTGGATTGTACCTTGTTGTGGAGACCCAACGGTCGAGTAGTCTTCTTTGAAGTCTGCTTAAAGTCGCTGCCTGGGGGTAGTTGGTGCGTTTTAATGTAGATTATAGGGCACGTTGATCCTCACACTCACTGTCCAATGTTGAAATTTATATCGCAGGGATCCTGGTGAAACACAAAGTATAAAACCTATTTTCTGGCTGTTAAGAGTATTTCCAGATTCTGGATTCACAGCAGTGCGACTTTGCTTCATGTTTAGACAAAACTTTTTATGCCGCAGGACATCAGGCTGAATATGGATCAAGAACTGAAATGACTGTAGTCCACAACAGTCTGACATAATGAATGAAAACTGACAGTCCAACAGTGAAGCTTCTGACAGGAAATCTGGCACCAGAAAACCTCTGTTCTGACCAGCAAAAGTATGAACAAAACTGCCAGAAGGATACAAAAATCTAACCTAACCTCAAAATCTAACAAAGGCACCACAGGAAAACAAAGCAGGCGCATGAGGATGGATAACAGACTGTCTGACAAAGAGGAAGACAGAACAGAGGAACTGATTACAACAGAACAGAGGACAGGTGAGATCAATCAGGGACAGGTGAAGGACAATTTGGGCCGGCAGTCACAAAGAGGGAAGTAATGGAGACAGAAAATCAACTTATAATAGAAACTGGGTCACTAAACACATTCAGCATATACAAAAATAAAAGACAGAGTGATGTTTCCTAGGATGAACTGTCTGCCTTACGTTTCTTCATCGTTTTTTTTCTTTAGACAACTAAAGAAAAAATTCTGGAGGAGAGAAAACGTTTAGTCTCTAGTGCACAATCGTTAGATTTGTTCATGCGTCAGATGACATGAAAACAGTCAACTAAATTTTGCAAAAAGGTCTTAAAAATGTAAAAATGATGCACAGATATCTCCTTTATTGCAGGACTGTGCAGAATGTGAATGAATGCTGGAAGTGATATTGCAGGTTTGTGGAGGTAAAGCGAGGAGGGTCAGTAGAGCGTCCTGGCTGTGTCCTCTGTCCTGATAACACACAGACTGCAGCTGCAGGGATTTGGCTCATTCTGCTTTATCAAAAACGGTCAGTAGGAAAGTGTATTATTGTGACGAGCTGGATGTGATTGGCTACGTTCACACTGCAGGCGAAACCGCATCAAATCCGACTTTTTTGACCCTATGCGACCCATATCCGATCATGGTGTGACAGTGTGAACGGCGCAAATCCGATATTTTCAAATCCGATCTGGGTCACTTTCATATGTGGTACTGAATCCAATACATATCTGATGTTTCAGAAAGCGACTGCTGTTTGATGGTCATGTTGCATTAAATCCGTCTTTTACGTCACCGACACAAGACAGACGCCGATTATCAGCGCCGGAGAAGACATTGCGAACGCTTCCTGGCCATCCAGTGAAACTGTTGGGAAGACAACGTTGGAGAAACGTGAACATTTTATTTGTTCTGTATAATCTGCAGATTCTGACAGAAATCTGCAACTATCCTTTGAAGCACCGCTCCTCTAAAACAGCAATAAGGATCATTATTAGGTTATTTACATTATTGTGTAAATAACAAAATAACTTAAAGCAAAAATTGGGAAACGTGAAGTCTGAAGTCTTTATATTAAGGGCCATCAGTCAAACAATACTGTTGCTCTGGGTCTAAACAGAGCGCGTTGTGTGTGACGTCTTCTTTTGCGCATGCGGACGCTTTGAGCGTTCACACTAGAGCGCGTTTGCTGTCGCATTTTATTTGTAGTGTGAACGAGCAGACACAAAAATCGGATTTGATCAAAAAATCGCAATTGAGCATCAAGACCTGCAGTGTGAACGTAGCCTTAGAGACCAATGCTTAACCCAAGGCTGTGATAGTTTTAGTGTCCTTGGGTTTAAAGGTTGATTTACAATCAATGCTAATGATAAAACTGTGAGTCCACACTGAGGATTTAAAGTTTTCTGTATTTCTGCAAGTATTGTAAGGATTTTTATGTTCTGATTGTTTGTTTGTGCTCGTTGTTTCTAGTTTCTGTTTTGTCTAAGTTGCTGTGTTCAGTCTTACATTGTCTTAATTAGTTTCAGCTGTGTCCAGTTACGCTTATGTTTCCACTTTCCCTGATTAACCTCTGAATTGATTTAAAGCTCCAGTCTGCCTTTGTTCTCTCCAACTCATATTGCAAACCTGTTCTCATCTTCTCTGTTTGTTTTTCCACCTCCACAGTTTTTATATTTTCTCGGGAAGTTCATCTGACATAAAACACTGTTAAATTAAATGTATGCAACTACTAGGGGTGGGGGGAAAAATCCATATTGTGTAGTATGGTGATATTTTGTTTGCTAATAATGTATCGATACAGGGACAGCAGAAATCGATATTTTGTTACAAAAAGGTTTTTGTGCTCTGACTTCAGAGCATGTTGATCCTTTTTCTGAGCAAGAATCCTGACATTCCTTCACTGTTCAAATGTGTTTAACTTGTTTTTTGGCAGCAATAAACATGACAGTTTACTTATTTTAATTTAAGACATGTTTTATTTTAATGAAGTTTAAAACTTTTTTATTTAATGTAAAATTATATTTTGTTTTAATTTACTTTCAAATTCTTCAGTTGCTGAAGGGGCTGCATAGTTTTCATAAACTGCATAGTTCAGAATAGCTATAATTGTACCAGATGGTTGATTCAGTTAAGTTGGACTAGACTGTAATACAAACCGTTCAGTTTGTCAACAATAAAACTGAAATGAGAGAAAGACTGAGTGTGAGACTTTGATATTAGATAAAATGAATATTGATAAAGTTTAACTTTATGTACAGAATCTGAATATCGCAAAATATTTTTAAAAATTGCAATAATATCGTATCGTGGGATGTATGGTGATTCCCACCTCTAGCAACTACCCGCTGTGGTTAGGGAGCAGTTAAATGTAGCTCACCGCACTTGCCACAATTAGTGGTGTTGTCAGTTGATGTTTGTTTGTTTGTTTTAGAGTTTACATGAGGGTAACTCCAATGACAATTATACACATGGTATTTAAGTTATTCTAAAAAAACTGTGGCCTTTCTGTGTGGCCTGGTTATTTTTCATTCATACAACAATGCTGTCATAGTGTGACCAGTTGGTGTGATAGATTGATTATTTGTTGAAGTTCATAATGAAGTAAAAAGTTGTGGTTAAAAGTTAATGTATTATTCAATTTATTTCAAATATGTAAATGTATAAACAAGGGTAAAAGAAGTCCCATCAAAGAGATGTAATGTAACACAGGCTAAAATAGTTAAAAGAGTTCATGACTATGTTCAACCGGATAATAATTCTTAATGTGACTACAACCTGTGTAAAATTCAATCTGTGATCTACTTGTCGAGCCTGGGGAATAATCCATGTGATTTAGTGATCATGATTGATTAGTTATGCCTGCCGTTGCCGGAAGGGGGAGCTCTGGCCACGATGCCTCATTCGCAGTGAAGCTGCTGAAAGAGAAGCATCGTGTCTGAGCGTCGTCATTGACTTATCCCCTTTTCAGGTAATAATTGAGCAATTCTGCTTTTGGACTTTACAAACATGTATGTTGAGTTGTACTGACCGTGTTTCCAAATGTACCAAGAGGATACTAGGAATATTTAGATGATCTGTGTTAACTGTGTTGTTAGGATAAGCTATAAGCAGCTAGCTAAGCTATAAGCAGCTAGCTAAGCTATAAGCAGCTAGCTAAGCTATAAGCAGCTAGCTAAGCTATAAGCAGCTAGCTAAGCTATAAGCAGCTAGCTAAGCTATAAGCAGCTAGCTAAGCTAAGCGCTCTTTTGGTGGCTAGCATGAAGCATTATCGTGCCAGACTGTGTATGAAACATACATTGTGTGGATTTTGCATTTTATCTGGACGAAGAACGTGTATTTTGTGTGAAGGGACAAATGCCTATTAGTATTTTTATATGAATATTTTGTTTATTTTCTGTACATTTCAGTTTAATGATCTAAGTTTGTTTATTGATTCATAAGCTGTTTTTGTAAATTCTTACATTCAATTTAATTTGTAACTTAAAGGAAAGGAAAGCAAACAGTCTTGAGATATATTGTCTTACAACTAACAGAGACTGTACATCATTGTTAAGATATTTAATACTTTTGTATGTATGTTTATATTTCTGAATCATTTGCAATGAAGCTGCTGAAAGAGAAGCATCGTGTCTGAGCGTCGTCATTGACTTATCCCCTTTTCAGCCCCTTTTCAGGGTGTAACATTGGCAAATTTCAAACTTATCAAACTGATACTAAATATAATATATTAAGCATTATGTGTATGACTTTCTTTGTAGAGACTTCTCCAACCTCAGTCTGCAACATCCAAAGACTGTGATATATATGTGTGATGTATGTGAGGCCTCTGGATGAGAATCCTTTGCCTTTTCTTGATCTTCTGTAGTTCCACGTCGTTTTAATGCTACTCAAATGAGACTACGTGCCAAGTCAACAACCCATGTAATGGACTTCCTGTTGTCAAATTTGTCAGCGGTCTTTAAATTCACCTGAAGTTAGACTCCACACTGCGCTCATTAAATCACTGACCAGTGTGGTTAATGTTAAAAGCGACCCCCCCCCCACGCCTCCTGCAGAAATGAAGCGTTCAGATGGTCACAGCAGGAGGCGAAATGAGAAACCGCGAATAACCCAAACTGTGTGCGAAAGTCATTTATTGTGATTGATGCATTAGCTGCACTGATCCTTTAATTCTGTTTCACAGCCCAGTTATTTTTCAAGACCTGATGGAAACATGCCCCCACCCTACCTCAACCACCTGCCTACCCAGAATAAACTCCTCATCCTCACCACCCCCTCCTCGCCTTCATTATCATGCTCATGCGTGTCTATTCGCACATACTGTGTTTAAAATCGTTACAGTTTTTGACAGGAATTTTCCAGCCACGTCAAAATAAAAGCAAACATAATAAATAAAAGATTGAATTATGCCATATGGGCTCAAACGAGGCTGGATAAAGTTGAGCACTCAGTTATGCAATGTTTACTGAATACACTTAAATGCTTTTATTATACCTGCACAATAACTATGCACAAAAAACCAGGGGAAGTAAGCAAACGTAGTCTGTGGCTCAAAGTGTGACGGGTTGGCGTCACTGAGAAAACAACAAGACGGCAGACAGGAAGTCAACGTCTGTCCTGCCAGTCGAGTGATTTTCACTCTGTTTTCAACTGGGCTGCATCGATCTTTTCACCCTGAGCTTTCCTGTTGTCCCAGTTTACCAACCCTGAATTGTTTCTTGCTGGACTGCAGCTAAAACTACTTATTTGCTTTAGATTTTTGCATTTGTCTTCTCTTTGCATCACACTTTTCTCTTTGCACAAACACTTCCTGTGCTGATACGAGTGCACCACTGTAAGTTTAGTGTTCAGTATTTAATTAGAGGAAACCACATTAAACTGTAATTTTTTTTTAGTCTCTAATGTACATAATGTATAAATTTGTATCTTGTGGATTAATGGTGAACTTTACATGCAAACAGTGGCCTGCAGGGATGAGTCAGCCTCTCGCGGCTCTGCTGGCTCGGGATTAACATGCATCCATAGACATGTCAGTGTGCATGAATGCATTCGCTAACCATCCGCCCAGTTCCTGATCCTTACACATAAACATAAATAAAAGGCAGTAACTCGAGTGATGCAACTTCCCACATATATCACCATAAGAAGCTTAAAAGAAAACATGTCGACCCACTTTAGGGACATTTCTGATGCTTTACATCACTGATGCTATCATGTTAGGTGGGAAATATTTTCAATCGCAGCAAAGAGGTTTTCTTTTGCTGTAAATATCAATTTCCTCTGCAGCTTCATGACTAACAGTTGTAAAGAGATGAGGAGGAGGAGGAGGGGTGATGGCTGGAAAGACAAACAATTCCAAGAAGAAAGGAAAAGGGAATAAGTGAAAAGTGGGGAAAACGATGAGCAATATCTCTGATAAAACTGAAACATCTGCTTGTGATCGATTGCAGGAAGAGCAAACACAGGACACAAAAACCATTCATCTGCTAATTTCCACACAAAGACCGGAGATGTTTTTAGCTGAAGGTCAGTTCTTTCATTCCTCTTCCTGAAAGGCCTTCCTGTCTAAATGTTCCCACTAATTATCGGTTCATAAATGTCTCAGAACTTTAAATTCACTGTCTCTCACAGCTGATTTGAGTTATTAGCAGTGTTGGTCAAGTTACTTGAAAAAAGTAATCAGTAACTAATTACTGATTACTTCCCCCAAAAAGTAATCCCATTACTTTACTGATTACTTATTGTCAAAAGTAATTAATTACTTAGTTACTTTAAAAACACGATTTACAACCTGAATAGGTGATAAAGTGATTGATCTTTCAGCCCAATTCTACTTTTTCTACATAATCATCATACAAAATGTAATCAAATGGAAAAGTCTCTTTTTAAAACTTGTTTTATTAGTTTTAATCTTTTAACTTTATGCATCAAGCAAAAATTTAATTATATGCAACATTCTCTGACTGGAAGAAATTTGTTTAACATTTAAACCTATTTTCTGCACATAATTTTTTTTTTTGTGTGTTTACACTCACTCTTTCAAATAGATGCAAGTAAAACACAGCAGAAAATAAATAAAGTCAAAGACTAGCGGTCCTGTTGCTCTATTTTCACCTGTAAAGCAGGAGTGGGGTAGGCGGAGGTTTACCCTGGTGCAGGTGTGCAGCGGTCAGTGGAAGAATCCGCGAGTTTCTCTGTGAGTTTCCCATTACGTCGTAGCTACTCGGTGCTTGTTTGGACGTTTAGGGGTTTTTTGTCGCTGTAAAAAGAAGTTTTCTTTCCACGCACAACGGACACTAATGTTTTTGTCACTTTTTATGGAATCAAACTCAAAGTAAGGTCAGTACTTCCACGCTTTAAACGCTGCACGCTCATACTCTCTCTGCACTCGATATATGATCCATTGTTGATCTGCACACAGCTGTTGTCACGAACGTCGCACTCGCTTACGTCACTGTCATGAGACATTCTCGCAAAAAATCACGGTTTTAGTAACGCAGTAACGCAGCGTTCCTACGGGAAAGTAACGGTAATCTAATTACCGTTTTTGCAATAGTAATCCCTTACTTTACTCGTTACTTGAAAAAGTAATCAGATTACAGTAATGCATTACAAGTAACGCGTTACTGCCCATCTCTGGTTATTAGCATTACAAGTATGACGTCAGAAGAGCCAGCGTTTACCGAGCATCCACCAAACTGGGCTCGGTGGTGCTGCATCATGAGCTGGCGTTCCCTGAGGCCTGGAGCTTGGAGACGGATTCAGGGATTAGCGAAGTAACTTCAAGGTTTAACTCTGGTTTTCAGCGATGTGCTGCCCTGGAGCGTGTTGTACACAATACAAGATCACAAGGCATGAAATGACCACCTGCTGACTATTGCACCTGATCTCGTTACCTCAGTACGCTGGTCCAGCCATTGTCATCGTCATCGTCATCATCGTCGTGTTTTATTGCTCGTCTCTGAG
The DNA here is from genome assembly GCF_056152115.1 of Neolamprologus brichardi. Lineage (NCBI taxonomy): Eukaryota > Metazoa > Chordata > Actinopteri > Cichliformes > Cichlidae > Neolamprologus > Neolamprologus brichardi. The sequence goes on along the minus strand of NC_142121.1, from coordinate 4,345,487 downwards.
CATAAACACAGAAAAAGCAGAGCATCTCGGTCCGTCTCGCCTTCTTCCTCTCCTCCATCAGTACCAGTTTTACTTTTTTGTGTTTTTCTTTTTAATTATTATTAAATATAGGTGGAGGCGGCCGTTCCCGTTTCTGTTTCCATTTGTCTTCTTTACCTGAACTTGTTTAAGCTGGATCTGAGGGCCATTGTGTCCACAGCCTTCTTCCTCTTTTTTATAGCCATGGCTCTCATCCCTTTTTGCTTGTTTGTCCTTTGTAAATAATTGTGTTTCCATTGTAAAAAGCTTGAATGTGAGCATCTCATGTTAGGCTCCTTTAGAGACCATAACACTGACCGTTCAGACCTCAGAGTGGAGAGGAAAAGCGCATCTAAGAGAGACTGGAGTTTCTATATCTATATTAGCTTCTTACTCCTCTGTAAGCATGAGTATATGATGGTAAAAGAAGGTGCCTGTTTGTACTTGTTGGCCTTATTAAACATGTCGTAGACTGAGCCTATATATTTATTCTTAAACCTGGGCTGCAGCTGAAATAAAAGTTGCTTTACAAACGTCTGAACATTAATTTCATGGAATAATGGCTGTAATCCATCAGACCCTCCCAGCCTTTAATGATAGAGCTGTGATACTTATGAGTCTCTTACACAGTTTGTATTTTTTATCAGCTTTCCATCTCACTCGCCTGCTAATTTATTTTTAGTATAGCAGAAATCTTTCAGTGTTACTGAAAAGCACCTAAATCTCTGACATTCTTACAGAGCCGTAAACGCTTTGCTCGGCTCACTCTCGCTCTGCTGCTTTCATAAAGACTGAAAAAAATATCAGTGTGATTAGTGAAATGCTGCAAACTAAACTGTTTATTTAAGTGTCTGCAGCTAAACTGAGAATTATGGGTTGACCGAGCTGATGAACACCTTCATGTGACCACGTGGTTAACTACGGAAAACGATATCCCCTCCTAATCGCTACCTTATGGCGGAGGGGCTATGTTGTTGGGGGGGCTTTTGCCCCCTGGTAGGGTTACCCATGGCAAACTGGTCCTGGGTGACCCGTTTGACAAAGACCGATTCAGGAGACCCCTATGAGTCCCATATTGAGGGAACAGTTACCTGCCCAGGACCCCGCCCTGGAGCCAGGCCCGGGGAGGATGCCTAAGGGCGAGCGTCTGATGGCCAGGCCTTAGTCCCGGGGCCCAACTGGGCACAGCCCAAAAAAAAGGGACATGGGCCCATCGTCCTGTAGGCCCACCACCCGCAGGAGGTGCCGTAGGGGTTGGGTGCAATGTTTGTGGGTAGCGGCCAGGAACGAAAGCCCTGGCAGACCAATCCCTGACTATCAAAAGGAGAAGGAGCATGAGTTAGTACGTGAGGTTAAAAAGTACCGGCTAGATATAGTCGGGCTCAAGTCAACGCACGGCTTGGACTTTGGCACCAGTCTCCTGGAGAGGGGCTGGACTTTGTCTCAGTCCGGAGTTGCCCTTGGTGAGAGGTGGCAGGTTGGAGTGGGTATCCTAGTATCCCCTCGGATTGCTCCCTGTATGTTGGGGTTCCTCTCGGTGGACGAGAAGGTTTTTCCCTGCACCTTCAGCTCGGAAATATTAGAAAGGTGGAAATTATTTTACTGAGTTTTAGCCTATAATGTTTTGTTGAATCAGTTCCTTGGAATAGGCCGTACTCAGGCCGTACAACCTCAGGTCCAAGTTTTATGAACCATCACTTTCTTGGCTACAGAGACATTTCTGAGGGAAGGAGCGGATCGGTCCGAGATTTCTGTGGCTTCTCTCAGCTGTGGAATTCCCAGAGTTAAATGGAATTATCAGGCTAATGCCTGAAGAAAATTACATTATAATGAACAGGCTATTGGAGCAATAGGGTGACCCTATGTGTGCATCAGAACTTCGTCTACTTACTCCATTTAAAATATGCAGTTTAAATATGATCGATGTTCAGGTAATATGTGAATCGTCAGATTGTGTTGGATGTGCCCACGACAGCAGCACAGCAGGAATGCATTTGGAGTAAATACTAAATGTATTATTTTAGATGACTGTTGATATGGATAAAAAAAAACATGGCTGTTGACCCCGTCTGCTACAACCACGTCCACGTCCACACACGTGCTGTAACAGAGCGCACATCTGCGTTGCTGGATGTGTCTGGACGCAGTTGGTGGCGAGCTGTTTTTTAGTCCCAAGAAGGCGTCTAAGATTGTTCTGGCACGCCTTCACAGTACCGCAGTGAGGCAGGCATTCCTCCAGCAGCTGGAAAATAACTACAACTAGACTGTCAGCCTCGAGACACACATCCAAACCGGACACCTCCCCGAGGTGTCTGCAGCTCAGACTCACCAGAACTTAATTCGGCGTCTCAACGATGATTAATGTCCAAGGTTAAAGTGAGGAACAATAACTTGACACAAATCTTTTAATGTTCCATCTTTTATGACTGCTGGTGTCTCTTCTGTTTAACTTTAAATCTTATACAGATTGCATTATGTTTATTATTTGCTACAAAGTAAAAATTAGAACTCACAAAAGAGGAAGAAAAAATTACCTGTGGAAATTCTTACGGAACTTCAGTGGCTACAATGTAGCTGCCATCACCAGTGTGTGAATGTGTGTATGAATGGGTGGATGACTGGATATGTAAAGCGCTTTGGGGTCCTTAGGGACTAGTAAAGTGCTATATAAATACAGGCCATTTACCATTTAACGTCATGCCTGGGTAATATTCCACGTATGGATGATTGGCTAATAACCGCTGCAAATCTCTCATCTTGAGCTGAGAGATCAGATCGCCCTCGTCTTCCTTTTTTTTATCTTCTGGCTCGTCGAACCATTTCATTAGTACCTGGGCCGCGGCCTGCGTCTCGGAGGATACGGCTTTATTGTACAGCCCAACCTTTTTTTCTTTTCGCCATTGTGACACCTGTGGAAACACTTTTGAAAAGCGTGCCTCTTTTTCTTCTTTCTCTGAGACTCTTGTTTTCATTTCTTGAGCTGTAAAATTCTCTTGAATGTCTTTTACTCGCCTTGCTATCTAACTTTGTGCTTTCTCCGCTTCACCTGGAGGTTAGCTTGCGTGTGTCCTAAACCTGATGGTGATTTTTTTCCCCATTTTTTTCCTGCAGAAAGCAGATATTAGTGAGTGCCAGTGTTCCTTGTAATGTTACATAACATGATCAGTTTTTGCTGCATTGCCTGTTACTTTATTAATCATTTTCTTTTTTCCATCTCAGGCTTGTTCAACTTTCTTTTCTTCACAACAGTCCTCGTGATGGATATATCCAAATTTACTTTGTTTGTTTTTGTTGTTGTTGGAATCAGAAGTAAACAAACCATCTTCACAGTTTTTTGCTCCATATTCACCCATCTTAGTGTTATTTTCTGTCAGTTGTCATTGTCATTGAACCAGTGGCATGAGAGTCCAGTGAAGCCTACTAATATTCTGGGTGACCTGAGCAAGGTGACAGCACGGCTGTTTGAGGATGATGTGTTTACTGACACAGTCCACGGGTCAGCAGCCACACTAAGGAGGGATGGCACGAGAACACAACCCAAAATCCACTGACTTTTATGGAAGCAAAGGCTGGAAGAAAAACCAGCTGTGGGAAGAAGAGACTGGAAAATCAGACAGTATCACTTTTTTAGTCACACTGCAGCTATTTTAAGTCCACTCGTGCCATGTTTGGACCATAAACTGGGTCAATATTTCTATCCAGACAAAAATGTCTCATTTCTGCATTCTGTTTATTGTTTTCCCCTCTGCTAAAGTTAATCATTTAGACTTCAAATAATTTAGATAAATGAAAATGTCTGAAACCTTAAGCCTGAATATAAAAGTTTGCAGTTTAGCCTCATCACCAGACTGTTTTATTTACAGCATTTACACCAGACAGAACAGCATCAGCAAATAACACCATCAGTGAAAAAACATACAAGAGTATCAAAAGGCGAATGCATGCGGCTATACAAACTTCAGCTTCCTTTTATCCTTTCACTGTTTACTTAGTGATAATGTTTTTTTACATGCTGGAAGCTAAACCTGTTGCTAGGACCTGGTCACCCAAAATTAGCACAAAATCATATATGCATACATATGTAATGTGTATCTATATTACTATATATATAGTAAACATTGACAAAAATTAATGTACATGCAGTAAGTTTGATCCTTTTATATGATCTTCTTAAGGGTGCATGAAATGTAATGTGCCAGATAATCAGTGCAATACTAGCAGCAAACAGCTAGCTTACCCAGCATGCTAACATGCTGTATTAACCCTTTAAGACCTACCATAGAACCAAGTCCGCCAGAGCTTATCTTTATATTTTCACATGCTGTGGAGCCATTTTTGGGAGCATTTCAAGTTGCTATAGATCAATACAACCACCATAGCCCAAATTTTAATAATAGTTATGCATTAAGTGCAAAGTAGCTACTTAAATTGCAAAAAAGTGCAATAAACTACAAAATAAATGAAAATCATCTTTGATTTTTTTTTTTTTTTTACATATATTTCTAGTTAGAGAAATTTAAGAGGCTTATCCCTCAAAACTGTAAATACATAAAAGTTGCACAAAATAGTTTCCAACAACAGGAAATTTATTTTGAGTGTCTTCATAGTTTTATTTTTGAGATACACCAATTTTTATATACTGCAGGAAAAACGAAAATAAATATTAGAATGCAAATTTGCAAACATATGCGTCAAAATAAACTATTTCCAGCAGTGCAATATGAGTTCTAAGCATCCCAGAAACTATTCAGAAAAGCATAAAGTTGAAAATACCAGTACAGGCTTATAAGGCCCTAAAGGTAAAAAAAACTACATTTTCCGACAAAATGACATCACTTCCGGTTTCTGGCAGCTAATGGTGGACATGCGATAGTTCGCGCTGACGTCTATTCCAACGTAGGAAGTGTTATGATTTACAATAATTGATTACACAGCAGTGGAGAGTAGACTTTATCACAGTAGATGTCTTTCTGAAAGCGCTGTAACTAAGTTTAAGAATATAATCCAGCCACTGTTATCATCGTCAATGCCCTGTACCAACACAGAGCAGAGCAGCTATCTGAACGCTACCCCAACAGAGGTCGATTATCTTGTTAATAATTTCACCTCCTCACTACGTACAACTCTGGATACTGTAGCTCCAGTGAAAACTAAGGTCTCTAATCAGAAGTACCTGACCCCGTGGTATAATTCTCGAACACGTAGCCTAAAGCAGATGACTCATAAGCTGGAGAGGAGATGGCGTGTCACAAATTTAGAGGATCATCATTTAGCCTGGAGAAATAACTTTGAAGGTTAAGGAAGCTAACAGATCTCTGCAGCAACATTTCTAAATGCCAGTGATGACATTAAAATTTCCACAGCAGTGAAAAGTGAGACGAATAATGAAATCACTGGTTTTCCATAACCAGTAAACGTTACAGATTTTGTTTATGGAAATAAAATTTTGTCTAATTTTCTGTAAAAGCGTAACAGACTTACCTGTTTAGGCGACGCAGCTCAGAAGCAGAGCTGTAGCGAAGAGACGACAGGAAGGCAAACACCAACCAGAACATCTCACATCAACAAAGAATCGTGATGGAAAGGTTTGCGCGTAGTGTAGACGGACACGGAGCTCAGTCATCAGCACGCAGCACTTTATCAGCCAAAGAAGAGCGGTGATATAGCCGAGCTCCTGCTGGGACACGACATCGATCAGCTGGATTCATCTCTCTCATGTGAGGCAGCAGCGCTGCGAGAAATGGCACCAATAAAATGCAGACGTCTGCTAGCGCAACTTCGGTCAGTGACTCACTGCAGAGCTGTGTGTGTGCCAGGAGGTTAAAATGGCCGTGGCCTTTCACTTTTGAGTCATAATGCGCAGAAAACCAGCGTGTTGGCATACGGAAGTTTTTATGCAGCTGACTTCAACATTTCAGTCTTGATTCATATTTCCTCCCTGAAGCCAGGCCAGGGTTGGTCGTCACTGCCACATCAGAAGGAACCCTGGAATTCTGTCTATCGCACATCTGACCTGACAATCTGTCCATTTCACTGTGGAAAACACACAAAACTCACAGGACAGTCAGTAAAGTGTCATTTTTATGGGTCAGTATTTTTTCAAAAGACTGCACAATTATAGTCATTTAACAAATGGGCACTAACTGGCCCCGCTGGGCTACAAGTGCCTGTGTTTCACACATCTGTTACTCATAGCAACCAAACTCCACGTGGACGAGTTATTAAAAAAAAAAACCCAACCGTACATTTATGAAGCAGGAATAAACCCACTGAGAGACAGACCAGGTGTAAATCTGCTTTAAACCTGGTCATTTTAACATGGGAGTCTGTGGGGATTGGCTCACTTTTGGAGCCTCAAGTGGACATTAGAGGAACTGCATCTTTCAGACCATCTTTAACCCTTTATGACCTACCATAGAACCAAGTCTGCCAGAGCTTATAGTATATTTTTACATGCTGTGGAGCCATTTTTGGGAGCATTTCAAGTTGATATACATCAATACAACCATTACAGCCTAAATTTTAATAATATGTCTGCATTAAGTGCATAGTAATTACATAAATTGCAAAAAAGTGCAATAAACTACAAAAAAATTTAAAATCGTTTTTGCTTTTTTAACATATATTTCTAGTTAGAGAAATTTAAGAGGCTTATCCTTCAAAACTGTAAATACAAAAAAGTTGCACAAAATAGTTTCCCACCACAGGAAATTTATTTTGAGTGTCTTCATAGTTTTATTTTTGAAATACACCAATTTTTATATACTGCAGGAAAAACGAAAATAAATATTATACTGCAAATTTGCAAAAAAGCAGCATGTGCATCAAAATAAACTATTTCCAGCAGTGCAATATGAGTCCTAAGCATCCCAGAAACGACACAGAAAGTCATAAAGTCAAACATAACTTTTAAAAACACCAGTATAGGCTCATGAGGCCCTGATGGTAAAAAAAAAAAAAAACTACATTTCCGCAAAAATGGCGTCACTTCCGGTTTTGGGCAGGTCATGGCGGACATGCAAAAGTTCGCGCTGACGTCTATTCCAACATAGGAAGTGTTATGAACAGCTGATCGGATCGGCAAAGCGTGTTTCTGGAATATTATGTTTTTGTTGCTGCAAGCGCTTTTTATGCAGTTTTTGCAAAGCTATATGTGGAAGGAAACTGTGACCGAGGACAAGTTGAGGGTATAAGATGTAAGTACAACTCCTCCGGTTTCATATGCAAAAAAAATTATTGCGTTAGCTTACGTGGTTGCAGAGCTACCGGGATTTAAAAATAGTTACGCAAAACAGAGCGTGCCCGCTCCCACCGGTTTTAAAGGGTTAAACAGTCCTTTGTCCAATTTACTGGCTATCCTAACTAACTCTAAAGACATTCTCACTATTTCCCCCCGTTGATTGCTCCCATTTGAGCAACACCTTCCTCTATATGCACAGAAGACCTGCATGTCCATAAACCAGTGGTTCTTAACCTTGTTGGAGGTACTGAACCCCACCAGTTTCATATGCGCATTCACTGAACCCCTCTTTAGTGAAAAATAAAATGTGATTTTTTTACTGGTGCACAAAATGAGCCATGTATGTCACGGCGGAGGCTCTGCCGAACCCCTGAGACCAACTCACCGAACCCCTAGGGTTCAATCGAACCCAGGTTAAGAATCACTGCCATAAACTTACACTTTACCTGCAGCCTGGCAGCTTCATCTGCAGCAGCCTTGTCTCTCCGACCCTATGGAAACCTTCAGAATTTAACAGTGAAACCAGTGCAGACACACACACTCACTAATGGTTCCTCTAATGGCCACACTGACTCTCAGCTGGCTAAAAAAAGTGTTTGCGAGATGTAATGTCTGCCAAGGTTCATTCTTACTTCATTTAACTTTGAAAAGCACAAAACTTTGTGATTCATGCTGTTTTTTCCCAGGGGGGTCCTAACTGTGTGCACCCCAGAGGCTGTGAAGGCATTAAGGAGCTTTGATGCTTGACTCAACACCCAACAACGACTCCCTCGGCTCCTCCTATGAGCCATTGATCGTGCAATCAATGATACATTCTTCATGCAGTGACCCGAGCTCATGAGGGAGGCTCATATACATCAACGTGCACAATAACAACTCATTACAGGAGCGTTTGACAGTCATCACTGGGCTGCGAAGACACCCAGGGGAGGCCTGGAGGCTGGGGCGAGTGATTGATACGCCGTCAATAGTGGAGAGCAAACATGGGCCGATGACGCCGGTGGCGGGCGTCGGTCGAGCGCTTGTCCTCCTGTGACCTGGAGGCTGTTTCAAATGTCAGTTCTTAAAATTAGAGATGCCCAAACGATTCCTTTACACAACGCTCATCTCATATATGCAACTTGGGTTCCAAGAATGGCTCCCGTAACTTACGAGGACTATATCCTCCGTGTCTAATGCATAAATGAAATGTTGATGAGCTGCATCCAGCTACAACACCCCAATGTCGGAGAACAATCCCGGCCCATTCTCTTCATTTAACCGTCACACTCGGAGGGAATCGGCCGCTCTCGGAGGTTGTACAAAGCTCTCCGTCACGGATGTTGCCAGTGACCTTGTTATTAAAGTGGTGAAATTAATGTGTTGAGAGGAACAAGATTCTTGATTGGCATGCATATGATGAATGGTAATTCACTGAAGCAACTCTCCAGAGTCGCTGATTGTTCATGAGTTCAGCAGCTGAGAAAAAGTCGCTGCAGCTGTTTTTAAGAGACCGAGCACGGAGGAGGCAAAACTGCACGTATTATATTTTTTTAATGTTTCACTGTTGCTGGGCAGATCTGCTCCAACCAAACTGTCCATAAAAATACATTTACTGTCAGAGGAACATGTGCTGTAAATAAATGATGGTTTCTGGCGTAAACACCCCAAATTTGAGTCACTGAGCTGCACTTCTGAGCTCCACCTCGCTGTTGGTGCCTTTTTAATAAGAGTATATGGGAAACATCAGGACTTAGGTGGTATAGACGATCCACTACCTTTATGCTGCATATTTTATTAGTCTGTCACTAACTAGCAGATATTTCCTTTGCACTGCAGCTGTATGGATGAAGTTTCAAAATGCAGTCCAGCACACTGCTATGCACTGGAACATACCATGACGATGACTGTCTGGGTCAAGCACATGACTACAGACACCCTGTAAAGACTAATAAAATATTAGTTTCACTCACTAAAATGTAGTAAAATGATCGAGCCGGAACACATCTATCAGTCACATAATTCCACTAAAAAACAAACTCTGCTCTGAGCTGCACAAACTCAGTGCAAATGTTCAGTTCAGTGACTCCAGTTAGCTAAACTGAGGCCACGCCCCCAACTCCAGTAAACAAAATCACTAAGTGTACAGTTAGAAGGAGGAATCTATTCATAGAGACGCAAACCAGGTTGTCAAAAGATGTCGGCGAAACTGTCAGTCATTTCACTGAATACCTGGAAGGCAAACCAGCCAGCACTGGACACACACACACACACACACACACACACACACACACACACATACATATATAAAGTACCATCTGGAGAATCCCTCCCTGAAACTGCTGCCAGGGTACAATGGGTTAATAATGCTGACACATGACAGATGAAAGAAAAGAAACCCTTCACTGTTAAGATAATTGGCTAATGTTAGCGAGATAGCTCCTGTTGATCCATCAGTCATTGGTTTCAGGGTCACTTTAGTGACAAGATAATAATAATATGGACACGAAGAAGATCTAAAAACTGCTTCCAGTGTCAGTTTAATGGACAGCCTCACTGCAGTGGAGGTATAGACGTCAATACAGATGCCACATTAGACCTCCTACGTGTGTGTGTGTGCGTGAGGAGAAACTATAGAAATTGTAACTCAATTTCCAAATGACTTGGTTCATTTTAAATGCTAGAATTATATTTATGATACTTTAAAATGAATCCTCTTTATTTTTTATATTAGAAGTTTAAACCTGAAGCACTGAAAAACTTGCCAAATCTCTGCCAAACAGCTTGTTTTGCTCCTGACTCACGTTTAATGTTGAGTTTGTCTTTTGATTGTATTAGCTTTTTTTTCCTCTGGTTGGTGTCCCCTGTTCAGTGTCCCCTCCTGTGTCTCATCACCAGTCATTCAGATTGTGTACATGTCTGTTCCCTGTTTAGTTCCCTGTTTAGTTCCCTGCTTAGTTCCCTGCATAGTTCCCTGTTTAGTTCCCTGCTTAGTTCCCTGCTTAGTTTCTTGTTTAGTTCCCTGTTTAGTTCCCTGCTTAGTTTCCTGCTTAGTTCCTTGTGTTTTCCTGTTTTGCTGCCAGTTTTTGCTCCACGTGTTCAATTTTAGACTGTTTTCAGCCAATAAAGTCAGCTAAATTAAACTGCTGGCAGTAAAGTCAGTGTGTGAGGCAGCTAAAGTCAAGTGTAAGTTTGAGTCAAGCATGGCCTCTGCTGCTGTAACAGCCCAACCGTGACAGCATGTCTGATGGTCTGCTGTGAGGCAGAGTCATCTGTATCTTACACTGACTGGGAAAATTCACCTTTGCCCACCTGAATGAGACTAGTTAGAAAAGGTATTCATTAACACAAAGGTGAAGTGGGACATTCACAGCATGTACGTCTGCTTTCCTGCTGCGGCGTGGCGTAATGGGCTGCCGTGCACGGGCACAGCGTGTTGGCATTCAGCCTGCAGTGACTGTACAAGTCTCCTGAGGTTAAATCTCAGGGAACAGCTGAATGGATCTGCAGGATAAGTATACTTTCTCCTTTGATCAAACCCACCAGCACTCTTAACGACGCGGCGGCGGCGACGGTGACGGTGACGGCAGCACAGTCTGCTGTCTCCCATGGATACGAGTGGCTCTAAATCAGCAAAATGAAAAAGTCTGTCACAGTGGGAGTGGGGTGGGCTTATGAAATCCTCCCTCTGGCCCTCCCACACAGCTGAATTGAATCGCAGAGAACAAAGTGAGACATCTCGAAGAGTTTGGGGAGGAAGCTGAATCGTGCTGAAATTAATGGGACAAAATAGATGACCTTCATAAATTTTCCTACGATGACCGAGTCTGAGCTGCAGCTTTAATCTGCACACATAAAAAATAATGAGAAATAAGAGACGCATCATTCAGGCAGACAGTTATCTGTGATAACGCAGAGATGAGCACAGCTGTGAAACGCAGAGGGAGCTGAGGTTGTTTCACAGCATTCACAATGCAACCTGTAATCAGCAGCAGAAGGTGTTTGAATCAAAAGCACAAAGCTGATGCTGCAAAGGGAAAGTGTCCCGTCATGTTCTCTTAGACTGGAAGCTCACGTCAGAGCAGGAAGGCACGGCGCGGTGTTTGTCTGGAGCACTCAGGCTTTAAACCGCCGTTGTTCACTTTGTGCCTGCAACACATAATTCAGAGCCGCTGTTTGAACTGGACTCCCGAGCTGGAGACATCTGTCAGTCATTTTCCCACCATCCTGACCAGTGCTGCATAACGTCCAGAGCAGAGCGTTTATGCATTTTTATGAAGTGTGTACATGTTTAGGCATCTTTGTGAGGACAGAAAACTGGCATGCTAATTGTGGGGACCAACAGTCACTTATGGGGACCAAATGCCCGTCGCCACGCACAAACACATCCTCCAACCACACCACCCATAGTTTGTTTTCAAACTCCATTGTGGTTTATTTCACACCTCAAACATTTAGTAAACAAATAAGCAAATACAAGTAAACTGCAATAAATTACAGGGAGTAATAAAATAATCTCCAAACTCTTTTACGCTGCGTCCACACCTAATGGATTGCATTTATATAGCGCTTTTCGGGACCCCTCAAAGCGCTTTACAATTCCACTATTCATTCACTCTCACATTCACACACTGGTGGAGGCAGCTACATTGTAGCCACAGCTGCTCTGGGGCACTGACAGAGGCGAGGCTGCCATATCGCGCCATCGGCCCCTCTGGCCATCACCAGTAGGCGGTAGGTGAAGTGTCTTGCCCAAGGACACAACAACCGAGACTGTCCGAGCCGGGGCTCGAACCGGCAACCTTCCAATTACAAGACGAACATCCAACTCTTAAGCCATAATCGCCCCCAAGACGGGTATTTTTGAAAACGCAGCTGTTTCTGTGCGTTTGGACCTTTCGTTCACACGTAAACGTGGCGTTTCGAATCACCAAAAACTGAAATTTTCAAAACTCCTTTTTTTGCGTTTACGTGTGGACGAGGAATACACAGTTTGTTGCGCAACGTCAAAGGTATGTGCCTCTTTTCACGTCACGCTGTGCACCACGTTATTGTTTACATGAGATGAATTGCAGAATGGCAGATAGAGACAAAATACTGTTAATCTGACTGTCTGCAGGTTTTACACACAGTTACTGTCTCTCCATTTACAAAGGCAGAGGCGTCACCGTGTGATTATTTTACGTGTAGTTGTTTTTTTCCTGTGTAATAATATTCAACATTGCTATCAATACATTTTTCAAAAAATGCCTCTCTGTGTAAAATGGATTCAAAAACATAAACAGCTGTGGGATCCTGTTTGTCTGTGATTTGAACCGAGGGAACAAATCGTGGCAGGAGATGATGGGCGAACTTTGTCATACTTCAACACTGGAAGGCTGCATCACGAGTTGTGAACAGACTATATAAAAGATGGACGTTGTACAGATTTACTTTTGGATTCTGAAGATCCAACCTGTAGCCTGGTTTGTTACAATACAATACAACTTTATTTGTATAGCACATTTAAAAGACCAGTGGTTCACCAAAGTGCTTTACAATAAAAACAGGAAAATTAAGACAATAAATAAAAGACTATTAACAAAGTACCACATATGTCATCAGGTTAAGGGCACTAATTATACAGCAATAAAAGGGAATATAAGAACAAAGTTACTAAGAACAGATATAGCTAAAAGATAAAGTACATAAATAAGAAATTGAACCAAATATAAAACAGAGACGCTAACTAGATGGAAAAGCTATGTTGAATAAATGAGTTTTTAAACGGGATTTAAAAGATAAAACGGAGTCTGACGCACGGATAGCGATGGGAAGGTTGTTCCACAGATTCGGTGCAACCAGGGCAAAAGCACGGTCACCCCTAGATTTAAGTCTAGATCCAGGCTGAGCCAGGAGTAATTGGGCTGAAGACCTGACATATAGACTAAGAAGATCTGCAAGATAACGAGGGGCTTGTTGTTTGGAACCACAGTGGAAAGCAAACTTGTGATCTAACAACAACAATTGCATTGGGTATTTTGGAGATGATTTGTGGTGCGAGTAGCTGGACAGTGTAGGGGCACCACTGCCACCTTTGGAACGATAGATCCAGTAAGTGTCCCGGGGTTAGCCCCCTGAAGCATACCAGCTCACTCATGATCCGGATTAGCAATGTCCGTATGGTGTGTTGAGGAACTGAGACATACTGATGAGAAGTGATTTAGTGGAACAAGCTGTACATGCAGATGGTTTTATGCAATGCATGCGGGAGCTATGGATGCACAGAGAGAGGTGGAACATCGACAAAGTGGCGGAGAAATGACCTCTTTCCAATGACCGACACACGTCGCTTTAGTCATCAGTGTGTTTCAGTTGCACATGTTTCTAAGTATACTTAGGGACACGTAACAAGCTGTTACTCCTCACCTCACTTTTCTTAAAGCTAATCAAGTTGTTTTTATTCTGGAAACCTCACGAGTGAGTGAAAGTGAAAATAAAGAGTTAAAGGCAGGCAAAAAACGTCCAAATCTCCTGATAAATGTCCAGCTTCTCCAGCACGATTTATAGATGTGTAAAACGGGGACGTCACATAAAGTCACAGGACACCTTTTGCTTGTACCTGACAAAACACCCTTATGTGACACCCCAGGATGGGTGCAAATAGAGTGTAAACTTCAAAGTTTAAGCATTAAAGGGAAACATGTTGGTTTATGAAGGTGACAAAAGGCTCAGAGTCGGTTCTTCCGTGTGTTTTGGGTTGATGGAGCTGCTGCCAGCAAGCTTTAGACATTGCCGTTTTTCATGCTAGTAAATCAGAATTAGCACATGCTTAATGTGCTCAAATGAATTAAGAGATTACTGCCTTTTTAGGCTCATGTAAAAATATTAAATATGTCATTGGGTGGGGAAATTAAACAGCCTTCCAGCCTGGTCCCTCCACAATTTCCAAATTAAACCTGAGGAACATTCTTCCCAAAATAGAAGTACAATATGTTATGGAATAAATCTCTTCCATTTGTGGCCACAAAAACAATCAGAGAAGAGCTCAGAGCTTTGCTAATGATGGACGGATTTGGAGGCTTTTAACAGAATTGCAGCAGCAGCACAAGGTTATGAGGAGCTTCAGTTTGCTCCAGTGGTCTTCACAGGCCTGAAATCAGGTCAGGGCCAAACTGACAGGGAGCCAGCCGTCAGCAACCTGCACAGGAGTTCACAATAAAAAATGAAAATTAAACGGAGAATAAGTCATGCAGGAGGTCAGGAAGTGCAGCAAGGAAGGAGGGGAGTTTGGCAGGGAGCAGGAGACATGCACAAGAAAACCATAAGATATAAAGGTCACTGGGGGGCAACTGGAGATGCACTGAGGTAAGTGATTAACTGGAAACTGGTGTCGCCAATTAAACACAGGCGATACTGATGATGGCGGGGCGCACGATCTGATATCCTCGTGTTGGTGTTGTTCCCAGATCATCATACTAAAGGTTGTTCCAGGATCAACATTGCAAGTGACCAATCAGAATATTGTGATGTCATACTTTTGCGACTTCGGGAAAAACCGGCGTAAAACAAAAAACCGTACTTAAGCTGCGAGAAACCGCCTTTGTCCGCCGATCAACGGACCCTAACCCTGACCCTAACCCTTTAATAAACGCTAAGCAGAATTGATATTGTCCTTGCAACATTGGAATTTCATAAATGCACGAATGGGTTGGTGCGCAAAAGAATAACGTCACAATAATGTGATTGGTCACTTGCAATGTTGAACCTGGAACAACATTTTCATGATGATCTGGGAACAACACCAACACGACGATATCAGATCATCCATGGCGGGGCGATGCAGGGACTCTAACAAAGACAGGAAGTAGGAATTACAGCAATGTTAAGAGGAAGCCATTAGAAAACAAAGGGATATGGCTTTAACATAAGCATAATCCCAACCATGGTACATGAAATGTGGTACCAGACAGTGAGGTAGGGGCGTGTTTTGGAAGCCCAATGCTGAAACAGCAGTCCCATATTGGAGGGATTTTTTTTTAATGTTTTAGTAGAAAAAACAGTTTTCTATGGGCAGTTTCTCCTTTTATAAAAGTTAGAAAGCATTGATTGGCAGTTTTCATCAAAACGAGCAGCTATAGCTTCACCTCTGTCTGGAATTTTACTTTTGGAGCATCTTTAGTGGAATTACCTTTAAAAATAATGCTGTGAGGTTGATGAGCCGGGCAGGCATCGGTGTCTGCGTGTGGCACCTGTGCAGGTTCTGAATGCATCTTGTTGGTTAGCCGATATTTTAGTACTTAATCTCCGACAAATCCATATGCAGCCATCTGGAGCATCTACCTGGTTCATTAGCAGCATAGCTTAGCTTTAGCATTGGATGGAAACAGAAGGCCTTTGTCACGTCTTCAAACAAGCACCTACAAAGCTTCCTTCAAACAACATGTGATTAAAGACTGCCACAAACGGCTAACGGGGGATTTTCTGAACTTCAGGCAGAGTCGGGCTAGCTGTTTCACCCCCTCTCACTTCCAGTCTTTTGCTTTGGTTAATGAAACCCTGCTCCAGCTAACTGACTGTAAAGGGTGGAGACTGCTATTGATCTCTTGTCTTACTGCTTCCTGCCAAGTAAGCGTAAAGCTGATGTTAAATGTCAAACTTCCTTAATTAGAAAGCAGTGATCCTTGAATAAACTTTTATTCTCTCTGTGGCAATAACCTGTTTAAACAGGTCGTGACAGGTGTAGCTGTCACCTCGCAAAAGACTCAAACTAGAGTGATCGTTGGCACTTTCAACTTGACTTTATATTTTCAGTTTTGTGCACTCTGCTCATTTCTAGCTCCATATGAACATTTCCTTTGCTGTCTCCTGTAGTTTGTGTTTTGTTCAGTCCCTTTCTCTGTGCTCGTCTCGACTACCCCTCCTTAAACTTTGATCTCGTCCTGTTAAAAAGAGCCCCTTCGCTCTTCTTTGCCGGCTTTGCTCTATTCCTCTTTACCCGTAAAACCCTCTCTGTACACTGATAATCAGGTGGTTCTTAACACACTCAAAATCTGGTTTCAGTTTAGACGTCACTTTAATTTTGTAATGCCGTCTTCCTCGGGTCCTCTAAGCAACAACCATTTGTTTCCCCTTCACTTTTGGACTCGACATTCTCAGTGTGGTGTGACAAGGGTATAAAACAGTTCAAACATTTATATGTGGATGGTGTTTTCGATAGTTTCCCCAACTTTTCTTCTCGTTATAATCTCCCTATTACCCATTTGTTTTGCTATTTTCAAATTCGAAATTTTGTTGCCAAGTGTTTCCCAAATTTCCCCTCTTTACCTCCAGAACAGCAGTGGGAAACTACGTTATCATTTATTCCTCATCACAGAGGAACCATTTCGAAACTCTATGACGCTATTCTGTCTTTTAGTAACCACTCTAATGTTAAGCTTAAGTGTACATGGGAAGGAGAACTAGGAATTCGAATACATGAGGAGTCTTGGGAACAGGCTATAGCGAGGATACAATCTTCCACCTCCTGTGCTCGTCTTGGACTTATTCAATTTAAGGTCATACACAGGGTGCATTTCTCTAAGTCTAGACTTTCTGAATTGTATCCAGAAGTGGAAAATAAATGTGATAAATACCATGGTTCTCCTTGTCACCTTAGCCACATGTTTTTTCCGTGTCCTGAGCTACAAAGTTTCTGGACAGGGTATTTTGCTATTATGTCAACTGTTCTTGGGGTAACTCTTCGTCCTTGTCCTCTGATTGCTTTATTTGGGATTCCTGTTCGCTCACTTACACTTGATTCCACACAAAAGGATATTATAGCCTTCACATCCCTATTAGCGAGACGTCTATTAATGTTGCATTGGAAGTCTGTTAAGTACCCTACTGTTTCCCGGTGGCTTAAAGATGTCATGTTTTTTTTAAAACTTGAAAAAATTAAATATATGTTGAGAGGTTGCACAGTGGCAACCCTTTATCTCTTATTTTGCTAGTCTAGAGGTATTGCCTGTTTAAATGTACCTCTGTTACTATTATATTCCTCTAATATGTTTGATGTTTGTATTGATCTGTGTGGGATGGGGGGGTGGTCTTTGTTTTAGAATGCGTTGTTTTTTTTCATATATGTATATATAAGTTTATTTACTTAGGAAAATGAAGAAAGGTTGATTGTATTTCAGTAACTGCAAGTACTGTTGTTTTCTTTTTTCAATAAAAATTTTCAAAAAAAAAAAAAAAAGAGCCCCTTCTCCACACCGTCACTAAGGACTGCCTCGTGCTGTGGGGAAGTATTTTTGTCATATACTGTTGCTCTAAAAGAAATGATCTAGTTAAGATTTTCTTATGTGTTCTCACCTCTTTCCAAGTTACATATTGAATCAACATTAAACCACGACAAAACCTTCGATGTGTGTATAAGAAGCAGCTGGTTATGGTGACTGAAGATTCTGTCGTGCCTCAGATGTCAGGATCTGCAACCCAGCTCGTGTGGTGAGAGTGGGAGAACCCAAATGCAGACACTGAGGCGTGAGAGAGGTGGAAGAGAAGGTGAGGCATTTATTGCAGGCCGATAACCGAAATACAAAACAAAAGTCAGGAAGAGAAATAACTAAGACTAAACTGGGAAAACTAAAGACTAAACTAAACGCGCGAACCCTGGAAACTATCATCATGGAAACATGATTATACACAGTATGTGAGGTCACAGGGCTGTGTCGCTGGTCTTCAGTACGAGGGCCCCACAGGGAACTGTGCTGGCACCGTTCCTCTTCACCCTCTACACTGCAGACGTCTCCATCAACTCCCCACGCTGCTACCTACAGAAGTTCTCTGACGACTCTGCCATAGTCGGCCTCATCACAGGTGAGGACGACTCAGAGTACAGACAGTGGACTCTGGACTTTGTTGACTTGTGTCAGCAGAACCACCTGCTGATCAATGCTGGGAAAATGAAGGAGTTGGTGGTGGACTTCCGGAGACGCAGACCCACCACACTGACACCGGTGAACATCCAGGGAGTGGACATTGAGATAGTGGACTCTTGTAGGTACCTGGGTGTTCACCTGAATAATAAACTGGACTGGAGCCACAACACTGATGCTCTTTACAGGAAGGGTCAGAGCAGACTCTACCTGCTGAGGCGGCTGAGGTCATTTGGAGTCCAGGGAGCGCTTTTAAAGACCTTCTATGACTCTGTGGTGGCATCTGTCATTTTTTACAGTGTGGTATGTTGGAGCAGTAGTTTATCTGCAGCTGAGAGGAAGAGGTTGGATAAACTCATCAGGAAGGCCAGCTCTGTTCTGGGATGCACCCTGGACCCAATGCAGGTGGTGGGAGACAGAAGGACTGTGGCCAAAATAACATCTCTGATGAGTCTCCCACCCCATGCATGTAAATGCTGCTGAACTGCAGAGCTCCTTCAGTGACAGACTGCTGCATCCTCGATGCATGAAGGAGCGTTTCTGCAGGTCCTTCCTCCCTGCAGCTGTCAGACTGTACAATCTAAACTGCTCCCAACAAACATAGATGTTCATAACAGCGCTGTAACTTGGCACTATTTTATCAACCGATTCACACTATAACCAGGGTTTGCCTCTTATCTGTATTTAATTTTATTTAATTTAATAATCTTTGTTTGTATATGTGTCTTTCTTACTGCTGTTACACCCAAATTTCCCCTTGTGGGACAATTAAAGGATTCTTCTTCTTCTTCTCTTTAACCCATTCACTCAGTGAAGTAGTGAGTGCATGAGATGACCAGCTCTGACATCATGCAGATGGAAAAGCAGAAAAAAAACATCCACTGGCCTTGTTATGTCACATATTTAACATGAGCGCGAACTGTTGTAACAGGGTGTGTATATGACAGACAATAAATCATAATGGGTCCCCTTTAACAGACAGTTACACCCTTCTCATGTTCCCTGATAGTCTCTGACTTCGTTGAACCTTTGCAGCTGAAGCCAAACACTTTACAGGCAGCCATATCTTTGCTGACATTTCCTGGAGATCAGATTTATTGGCTCACATAATTAAAACAGCTGGCGTCACGTGCAGCAGTGCTACCTCCTGCCCTGTAACGACTGTCGGGCGAGTGACGGATTGGACACCGCAACGTGACACCGAGGCCCAAAACAAACACGCACGCCGTAAATCTCCACAGCATCAAGGTGACGTGGCCGATGCACATCAACGAACAGACCGAGCACAATGCAGATTCACTGCAGGGAGACAGAAATCATTTATCAGGCCCAACATTAATCTCGTTCTGCAGCATGTACACGATTTTAATGTCACTGTGCAGATAGCATGTGTTTCTTTAATCCAGATTTAATACTAGTGGATACAGGCGTAGAGTAGCCAGGACAAAACTTTGCTAAAGCTTTCCTCTGTAATGAACAGATATGACCTACGTTCTCGAACACATCGTTAGTGACTGCAAAAGTTATTGCAACCAGAACAGACACCGTGTGCTAAATTAGTTTTCTGTTTTTTGCTTTTTCCTCCAGGAGAACAGGTCTGAGTCTACATATGCAGGACTCAGTACACAACACAGTTAAAGGTCTTCTCTAGTGCTGTGCTGAGACGGTGGATTAGGGCCACTCAGGACAATAATAAGTGGAAAAAAGATTGATTAGGTCACGGGTGTCAAACTCCAGTCCTCAAGGGCCGGGCGTCCTCAAGGGCCGGGCGTCCTCAAGGGCCGGGCGTCCTCAAGGGCCGGGCGTCCTCAAGGGCCGGGCGTCCTCAAGGGCCGGGCGTCCTCAAGGGCCGGGCGTCCTCAAGGGCCGGGCGTCCTGAAACTTTTCCATGTGTCTCTGCTGCAACACACCTGGATAAAATTAGTAGGTCATTAGCAACACTCTATAGAAATTAGCTGTGTCCCAAAACGTCGGCTGCATCCTCCGGAGGCCGCATTTGAAGGCCGATTACGTCACAGCCAGGCGACGAAGGCTGTCCCAATTCGTCGACTCCTTCAAATGCGGCCGACAAATGCGTCCTTCATTTCCCCGAATTTGAAGGATGGGTCGGGTGTGTCCTTCGTGGCCCACCATATCCCAGAATTCATAGCGCGGCCCAGCCAATTCCAGTTGCCAACAATGGCGGCCGCTACTAAGTTTTAAAATTACTCTTACTAATCTTTCTGGGTGACAAAATAAACTTTTAACATATTTTCAGGCGAGAAAGTAGCTGTGTAAATTACAAATATCTGCTTGGTTTATCAAGACATCGCATATTTGCAAAAGTGTGCCGACGTTTTCGGAGACGTCTGTTACCCACCAGCTCGATAGCAAGCCGGGGGTTCAATGGTCACTCCAGCCGGTGAGAGCAGCGGACTCCCGGCTTCATCGTTTTCAGACCCCCGCTCTTTCGCTACTCAGGTTAAACATGATATATAAGTCACTCGGATAACTTAAAAATGTAATTGTTCGCCTTTTTTCTGTGTTTTATTTGTAAATCGGAGTAAATCGGTTTGGCTGAGATCAAAGTTATTAGATGATTATATTAAATAAAACTTTATTAATCCATCGTGTGGGTTCCTCCGGGATTTTCACACAGCTGAAT
The DNA here is from genome assembly GCF_056152115.1 of Neolamprologus brichardi. Taxonomy (NCBI): domain Eukaryota; kingdom Metazoa; phylum Chordata; class Actinopteri; order Cichliformes; family Cichlidae; genus Neolamprologus; species Neolamprologus brichardi. Next base: position 4,324,708 of record NC_142121.1, on the reverse strand, counting down.
AAACGTTAAACAGAAAACCGATTAAACAGAAGTGTGAGACGGTCGAGAATTTACGCCCGTGTCCTGTTATATTTTAGATAGCAAGGAGCAGATGGCCGAGTTTATTAAACTCCACCGAGACAGCGGTGACGCAAATCTGAAGGCTAGACCGTCCTATTTCACAGCCTCGCACTTCCGGCCTTCTCGGTCTTTGAAGGACCCGGCCCACGTAGACCGCGAAGGCCGGGTCCTCCGAAGGATGCAGCCGACGTTTTGGGACACAGCCAGTGACTGCATGCTGAGGTGGCAATTCAGCCATTTGATTCATGTTACAGCAGCTTATGAGTGAATGAACACGGTGCAATAAAAGTACTTTAGGAAGTACACTTTTCCCAAAACTTAAATTTATTTAAATTTACTTGAGCAAGGTTAGGGGTTGCCACTTCACCATGTAGTCAAGTCTTGCTATGACCTAATTTAATTCAGGTGTGTTGCAGCAGGGACTCATCTAAAAGTTTCAGGACACCGGCCCTCGGGCACTGGAGTTCGACACGCCAGGATTAGGAAAGAAAAAGAAACATTTAAACTCCTCCACTTGGGACAGGAACTCGTCCCTGACCTGGAGTGGGCGCTCCACCCTTTTCTGGGTGAGGACCATGGCCTCAGATTTGGAGGCTCAAAGTACAGCCGCTGCTCCTCCATATCAAAAGTAGCCAGTTGATGTGGTTCGGGCATCTGACAAGGATGCAGTGTTCTGGGCATGTCCCACCGGGAAGAGGCCCGGGGCAGACCCAGGACACGCTGGAGAGATTATATCTCTAGGGTGGTCCTGGGAACACCTTGGTGTTTCCCCGGCCAATGGGCCGATTTTCAGTCACATGACTGGCGGGTAAAAGTCGGTAGTACCGCAGGATAAAAAGTTGGGGTTTTTTCACCTGTCTCAAGCCAAGACTACCTGTATCAGCTATCAATTGAGATAGCTGAGGGGAAACTATGAATTTAAGAGACTTGTGATTTACCTTTATTTAAATCCGTAGGGCCAGAAAAGTTCTTCTTTGTTTGTGTTATAACAGTAGCAGTTGACCAGGTACAGTTTAAATGAGCCGTCATGAAAGTAGGGGTCAATGTGGAGAAGGAGGGATTGGTGCGATTTGGTCTCTAAAGCAGGGTTAGAAGAGTTGTGCTCACGTGTTGGTACCATACGGCCTTCTGGCAGCTGTAAATAAACACTGATTAGTGCATCTGATAGCAAAGAAGCTATCCGGCATTTTGGCTAAGTTAAAGTCGAAGGATGGCTGCACAGATTTTGCCCAGCAGGTGGGCGTGTCCCAGTAGCTTCGGATAATTCCTGAATTGAATAGCTGCAATTTAACCTTTCAAGGATTAAAAAAATAAAATAAAACAATTCATATGTGTGTCAGAGAGCCTGTCATTGGAGGGGATTTGCAGAGGATGGAAACCTCAGCAGGATTTCAACACTAATATTTGCTTTTTTATGAACACGCCGAGTCCTTAATTATTTCCTCCAGAAGCCTTTCTTCCCTCTTTATTGCCATGCAGCCTGTCGCCTTCATCTGGCTGACAATCAGCCACCTGCTCGCTGGCTCCAGCACAGTTTGACTCCAACCAGAAGAAAATGTATGCGGACAGACTCACGCGGAGCGCTCGGATCTCTGGAAACGACAGCAGGAAAATGGCGAAGCTGCAGGACCACACATGAACACGGGGTGGGGGGGTATTTCACTCTAAAAATGTACTTGTGCTGTTGCCATGTTACTCACACTGACAGAGACGGAGCTGTGACCTCCAGGTTAAGAGACCTATTGGGAGAAAACAGCGAGGTAAATGCACCTACACAATTTTGACCTTCACCCAAAGAGGCTCTTATCATCTTTCTCTGGCTCTTTGGTCGATGAGGAACAAGAAAAGGATCCATCTGGGTTTTTCAGCACCTGACCAGCCATGAACATCAGCTAATCAATTCAGTGATATTCCTCTAATCTGATATCTGGAAGAAAACATCAAACAGCCGTCTTCACTTAATGTTTCGCCGCTTTTTACCGTCTTTTATTCCACGTTGTCGCCTCCCCTGCTTCTGACAGCAGAAATATAAACCTGCCAACATTCATTTACTCCTCATTAGTTTGATTATTAAACATTATTGAGGTCATTGTATTTTTCTCATGCCTTGTATTTCCTGTTTATTTTTTTGTTAGGCTTTTATGTACAGCTTCAGGATGTTTTTTACAGACACTGTTAATGCTGATTGTCCATTGGAGGTTTCTTTTCCTTAAGCCTCACGTTTGGCACTGATCCAGAGGAGTTGGGTTTGATCCAACAGTCGTTATTCCTTCCTCGCTGTACCGTCTTCTGGCAAGTGCAGAGAGGAGAAATGATATTTTTGTGCTCGGGATTTATTCCTGGAGAGGTTGCAGTGTGATTGCAGCCGCTCCAACCTTGGACCAAACAATGACCAGACGACCTCTCGTGTCCCCGTTTTTCATCATGCTTTGGATTGGGAGGAATTTCATTTTGCAGGTGCAGATTTTTGAGGATTTTGAGGATGTTTTAAAATCAGAGGAGCAGAGTGAAGGAAGTTCAGAGACTGCAGCTGAAACTTCAGAATGAACTAAAGTTTGGGGTTCAAGTCCAAATTAAATTATAAAGAAAATGGCCCACTGACTCTGTCAAAGGTTAAAGATGTTATGTCATGGCCTGTGTCTTGTGCCACACACCTGGCCTGATTACCACCTGCTGCTGCTCACTGACACAGTTCCTGACGCTACTTAAGGTGGCAGCTCATAGGCTACGTTCACACTGCAGGCGACAGCGCACCAAATCCGATTTTTCTGACCCTGTGCGACCCATATCCGATCATGGTGTGACAGTGGGAACGACATATCTGTTTTAGAAAGCGACTGCTGTTTGATGGTCAAGTCGCATTAAATCCGTCTTTTACGTCACTGACACAAGACAGACGCTGATTATCAGCGCCGGAGAAGACATCGCGAACGCTTCCTGGCCATCCCGTGAAACTGTTGGGAAGACAACGTTGGAGAAACGTGAACATTTTATTTGTATTGTATAATCTGCAGATTCTGACAGAAATCTGCAACTATCCTTTGAAGCACCGCTCCTCTTAAACAGCAATAAGGATCATTATTAGGTTATTTACTTTATTATGTAAATAACAAAATAACTTAAAGCAAAAATTGGGAAACGTGAAGTCCGAAGTCTTTATATTAAGGGCCATCAGTCAAACAATACTGTTTGCTCTGGGTCTAAACAGAGCGCGTTGTGTGTGACGTCTTCTTTTGCGCATGCGGACGCTTTGAGTGTTCACACTAGAGCGCGTTTGCTGTCGCATTTTATTTGTAGTGTGAACGAGCAGACAAAAAAATCTGATTTGATCAAAAAATCAGAATTGAGCATCAAGACCTGCAGAGTGAACGTAGCCTTAGCTTCTCGTCGCTGGATTGTTGAGCTACTGGAGTTCGTGTCCCCGGATACTTCCTAGTGTTTGTTCTCGAGCTTCGTGAGCATGTTTGTCTGCGTAGAGTGTGGAAAGGCGTGAGTGGCAGAAGAGGAGTGAGAGTGCGAGAACCCCCCTGGAGCCCTGGACCCTTTCCCCCCACCTTGTATATATTTGGCATATTGATTTTCTAAATAAACTGTCAAACTCTTTTTCCAAAGAGCCTGAGTCCGCGCCTGAATCCGTTCTGTCCACCTTAACATGTTATCATTATGGCTTTATGCATTAAAACCACTGAAAGAGTAATTGTCAGGGTCCTGGCTCTCCTGACCCAGCATGTTTAGTTCTTTGTGCTTTTTGTATTATTGTACTTGTGTGAGTTATTCGATGGTTTCTAGTTTCGATCCCCTGCCCTTCATGTTTCTCTGTGTAAGTCTGTGTCTGCATGTTTGAGTTTCCCTCTGAGTCTTTCGGTCCTCTGCCTTATGGTTTATGTCTCTGTGTTTCTTAGTTGCTGTCTCCACCGTGTCAAGTTCGCGTCATACTTCCTGTTTTACTTTGAAGGTCCGTGTCTTATGTGAATGCGTCCTGCTTTGCTTGTCTCGTCAGTCCTGATTTCTCCCAGCTGTGCTCTCCTTCTGTGTCTCATTCCCCTCGTTACTTCAGTGTATTTAAACCCTGTTTCTCTGAGTCAGTGTCGCGTCGTCCCTCTTGCTGTGTGGATTGCCCTGTGTCTCACTGTGAGTTTAGTTTGATTTGCTTTTGTATGACTTTCCCCTGCCAGCAAATAAAGCTGAGTTCTCTGTGTTTAAACCTCGTGCCTGAGTGCCTGCCACACAGCGATTCATGACAGTAATAGCTTCTCTAAAGATGCAACACGTTTAGGGGTCAAACCGAAGGAAAAGCATATGAAATATAAAAATGAGGTCAGAGGTCAAATGTCATGTGATATTTAGAAGCCCCATTTGTCGGAGTCATTATCAATAAAAACAAAGGCGGTAGAGTTTAAGTACAGCTTTAAAGATTAAAAACATTTTATGACAGTTTGACCTTATTTGACCTTGAAAATAAGGTCAGAGGTTTAATGTAACGTGATCGTTAGAATCCCCGTGTCCTATATGTTGTCAATTAGGGATGCACCGATACCGATACTGGTATCGGGTATCGGGGCCGATACTGTAAAATGTGTGTACTCATACTCGTAAAAGTTAACCGGGGCGATCGTGGCTCAAGAGTTGGGAGTTCGCCTTGTAATCGGAAGGTTGCCGGTTCGAGCCCCGGCTTGGACAGTCTCAGTCGTTGTGTCCTTGGGCAAGATACTAATCCCATGTTTGCCTACTGGTGGTGGTCAGAGGGCCCGGTGGCGCCAGTGTCCGGCAGCCTCGCCTCTGTCAGTGCGCCCCAGGGTGGCTGTGGCTACAATGTAGCTTGCCATCACCAGTGTGTGAATGTGTGTGTGAATGGGTGGATGACTGGATATGTAAAGTGCTTTGGGGTCCTTAGGGACTAGTAAAGCGCTATATAAATACAGGCCATTTACCATTTACCATTTAACCGATACCATGAACCGATACCAACTTACTTCATTAATCAGAGGGTGGCTTGTCATTTCTGTTGTAGTTTTTTAGATTGGCCACTAGGGGGCCAATTATTATTTTATTTATTATTTATTTTATAATTTTTTCTATTTTATTATTTATTTAATAATAATTATTTTGTTTGTTTGTTTACAATATGGACACTCTGCAATAATTTTAAAGTTTATTTTATTCGCAAACCTAATTTGTATTTATTTGATTCCAAACAGAAGTGTTTATTTATTATTCTTAAAGCTCGAGACAGTGCCAATAGTTCAGTGATATTTTGTAAAATTACAATGTGGAGCAATAATTTAACAGAAGTTCTTATTTTTCACTTTCACAATTTTTTTGTGGTCATTTTTATTAAGATTTTATTTTTTATCGGCAGGGAATAAAATAAAACCTGTCTTCCAATTAATTGTGTTTGTGTGTGTGTGTGTGTGTGTGTGTGTGTGTGTGTGTGTGTGTGTGTGTGTGGTAGAAGTATCGGTTTTTGTACTCTGTATCGGCAAGTACTCAGATCCAAGTATCAGTATCGTATCGGTTTGAAAAAATTGGTATCGTTACATCCCTATTGTCAATACAAACAACAGCAGTAAGTAGTAGTTTCAAAAATAGCTTCATATAGCATTGTCAATTTGACCTTTAGATCAATCTATTGACCTTGAAGGAGAGGTCAGAGGTCAAATGTGATCTTTCTATACTTAGACACATTTTCAAGGTTAAAGGACGTTTTTGTCACTTTTCAACCAATAAATTGTAGACCTTTGCGGACGACTGCCAAATAGTTTATCCTGTTCACAGACACACACATGCAAACACATCAACTCCTTGGTGGAGGTTAACCTAAACAACAGACAAGCTTTATGCTAAGCAGTAAAGTCAGTTATTGAGCGTGGCCCTTCGCTTGCTGTGCAGGACAGTATGTTTCTCTGCAGAAACAATGTTACCCACCGCTGTTGGAGGGTCTTTACCTTACAGTATAATGCACCTTGAGCTGCTATCTCGTAGTCATTGTCTTCATCTGTGCCACAGGCCTTTCTCTTTTTCCTCTCCCCCTCCTTTCTCCAGCGTTTCTCCTCCTGACCGTCCGTGTCCCTGGGCGACTTGTCTAAATGTTATCGCAGTAGATGCGGGTGTGCTGTGCTTGTGTGTCTTTACGGTGCAGCTGGAACAGTGATTGAGAGATCTGATAATGAAAGTAACAGCTAGCTGCAGCCCAGAGTAAGTGCAGCTGCTTTCAGAAAGGCCTCGTAGGTGAACAACTGCAGCTCCTTTGACTCAAACCTCAGGCTCACATGCTCACTTTCGCTTCCATCTCACATCAGGCTTTTGTCTGAAACCAGAGTTTGCGAATTGTCAGGCAAGGCTCTTTCTAAGCCACCTCACCGGGGTAAAAGCTTCCCAACTGGATCTAATCATAGACTTACCTGTTCCACTTTTGTGCCTTCTCCCCGTTGGTTTAATTGGCAGAGTGCTGACACCCTGAACAACTGGACTCGTGACCCATCAATCAAACCAGCAGGACACAAGTAACTGGAAGGGAAGCGGAAACAAGGTCAATGCAGGAAAAGAGCTTTTAGATGCTTTGAAAGGCCGATAATGGCTGTTCGGTGTGAAGTGAACAGCAGAGTGTCGGGTTATGAAAATCGCCTCAGCGAAACAGCCTGAGAGTCTGAAAGGTGCGTGCTCTTTGCATTTTTCTTCAACATGTCCCATTGCTTGACTTGAATTGTAAGCCAGGAGGAGATGATAACACATTCTCAGTCAGGTGTAGTGAATAAACCTCGAAAGGAGACATTTACTCACTCTGCATTCAAACTGGACAGTCTGAGGCCTTTGTTAGCTCTTTTTTCTCTTATTCGTAAGGAAGGAAATCTCCACATACTAGATCCATAATATAATTACAAGGATTGTTGAATTTTTTTTTTTCTCTCTTGGCTCTTGACGGAGGCGGTCACACTTTTCTCCCTCCCCCTCTCCCTTATCTCTCCTGCTTGGCTTCTCATGTCTTTTGTATAATCTCGTCTAACCCTCAAAGAGTTTCTCAGTCTTGTTCTCTAAAACCTAAAATATTATGGATTTGATCAACTTGGGAGAGCCCGATTGTCCTGCGGAGACGTTTGCTGCCGGATAGCTGATGGTCGGTTGCGTCGTGTGTCTGGCGACACTCTCGATGGAGGACATTGAACAACATCTACCAATTCGGAATCATGATAACAGAGTTCTGGCTGATCAGAGCTGGCTCGGCTTATCGAAGTACAAGAAGCAGCTACAGCTGTTCAAAATCCCACAAGGCTGGCCGACATGACAGACGATGGGCAGGGCTGTGAGTACTCAGACTGTGTTTTGAACGCAATATGGAAAAGATCTTGGAGAAGAACAACGGGAATTGAGAGAATTGGTGACCAGTGACGGACATTAGACCAACTGTAAAAATTGGATGCAGTTGTTCGCACGAAACCCAAACATTCACCATCATGCAGCTATCCCACTGGCACCAGCTGAAGGCTGCCAAGGTCGAAGCTTACTGGAACAACAAATTCTCCATGATAACAGGATTGTTGTCAGAACTCTTTGTTCCTCCTTCAAGGCCGTCCGCGTTGATCGAAGATTGTTGACTTTTGCTTAACCGGGTGAAGGGACATTTTCTCTCGGTTGACACGGAACACGGACACGCATGTGCACTGACACACACCTACACTCACCCCCCCACCCCCTCCAAATGCCTTCGAAGCTTATGTCTTCTGTGCTGAGGTGTTTTTTCTGTTCTCAAACTGAGCTCAGTCTGGGGGGAGTTCTTTTTCTCTCCTCCTCTTTCCTCATGTTGTGCATTTTCCATTGTTACCTCTCTTCCCCGTGATGTTTGTGTAATGTATGTACGGTCGGGAGGGTAAGATGGCGCTGGCACGGCTGGCAGCCTTAACCCGATTTCCCTCAGGATGAAAAAAGTATGATCAATCAATCAATCAATCGAATAAAATTTAAAATGTATGAGAAAAAAATGACTTTTATAGGCAAGAAGTGATATAACTTTACCTTTTAAGGTTAATTTAGAAATTCATATTTTTGAACTCCTGAATTGAATAATAATAATAAGAGTAGTAGCACTTCTTTCTTTCTTTTCAATTATTAAGACAGGCGGCAAACGAAAAGCAAACAAAACTGGAAGTTTTCTGGAAGCTTTTTTAATCCAAAAAGAAAAACCTGGAAAAAAGTTCACTTTCAGCTGAATGAGGGAGTGAAACACCCAGGGAGTGATCTTTTGTGTTCCTGCCTGATAATCTCTTTGTTTATTTGTGTCATAAATGTCAGTTTTTCCAGCTGTAAGGGGTGAAAGTGTTCGTGTTGTGTTGTTACATTTAAACAAGGAAACTACTCTGTCGGGTTTAGAAACAGATGCTTTGGATTCAAATAAAACCACTGACATTATTCAACCTCGTGTTTTCAATGAAAAACATCCTCAGAGAACAATGTTCAGCCATGAAACATGAAACGTACGACTTGTTCTAATGAAGTTTTCCTGATTGTAAAAAAAGAAAAAGATCGATTTGTGTCCATGAACCAAAACAAACACGTGGAATTATTCTGGTCGTTTCATGTTTTGCCATCAGTCCAGGCGGGATATATCACGAGGCGAGCCGTTTATTGCAGGCTGATAATCGGAATACAAAACAAAAGGCGAGGCAAAACAATTCAACGCTAAGCTAAACCTAAACTGGGAAAACTAGAAAATGAACGTGACAACCATAAACATGAAAACCTGGCGTGGATACGAGGAAATCTGGAGACACGGCGTGAACATAACAGATGACCTGAGGGTGACGAGGAAAAAGGAAACGTGGGGAACACAGCTGGGACAAATCAACATAATGACAAAACAGGAGGAAGCAAACTGGACACACTGAACAACAGACTGACACACGAACCTGACACAGGATGTTGGAAAGGCCGACGAGCGAGGGAGCGAGAGGGACTTGGGAAACATGGATGAAACACAATGAGGGGAAGATGGAAACAAGACACAAGGACGAAGATGCATAAACACAAACACACAGGGAGGGACGCAGAGGACAGACACACAAGGGAACCTAATAAACAACTAATAGACTCTCAAAACCGACTAACTTTCATCTAGTAATGACACTAAAACATAAACCATAATACAAAATATCACTAAAACACAGGAAACTCAAGAAGCTGGTGAAAAGGAGCCAGAACCATGACAGGATACTCAGAACAGTACAGGACGATGTGTCCGGGCCTAATCAGTGGATCCACGTGCATTTTACGTTTCCCCCTTTTTCTCTCCTGAAGAGCTGAAAACGTCTGGAACAGAAGATTACAGATCCTTTCATAGAGGCTGACAGCTAAAGTGGAGGAGTTATTGACCTGCTGATATGTCTCTGAAGGAAAGATGTGCAGAGAACCAGCCGGCTAATTTTTGGCTGAACACCGACGACTGATGTGGCAAAAAATGTTTAAAAATTCTCACATCCCTGAGGACATATTTCCAACATCCCCTTTAATGCTGTTTTTTGGTCTGGTCAGTCTGTAAAGAAAACATTTCTTTATGTCTAAATTTAGTTGAAAAGTTTTCAGGTTATTAACAAAGAGGCCTGAGAGACACACGCAGACATAAAATCTAAAATTGCTGTAAATTTAGTTTAAAAAATTTCTCACCAGCTGATTTGTGTATACATTTGACATACTGATCCTGCTGTCTGCTGGCGTCTGTTTAAACCAGCACAAACATTGTGCATTTACCAAAAAGACATGCAAGGATTTCCCCAAAACACACTGAAGGCTAAAGAAAAATGTTGTTTTGTGCAGTTCTGGATTTAATACTATAATACATGATACAGTTTTCTCTCCACACTGTTTATAGTTCTGATGACGTCTTCTCTGCCTTGTTGTGTCACCCGTACTGTATGCTGTTATGCTTAATATGACTAGGGATGGGTATCGTTTAGGTTTTATCCGATACCGGTGCCAAACCGGTATTTTTGAAACGGTGCCGGTGCTTAAACGGTGCTCAAACCGGTGCTTAAAGAATGGAGAACACAAAATTGGTCCAAAAACCTCTCATGTTCAGCTGTTTTTTTGTAAAAAGATAACAATGTTAGCCTTTTCTGCAGCTATGGGGCATATATGGTATCACTCTTGGCTGGAAGCAGTGCTTAAACAATGGAAAAAACACAAACTTTGTCCAAAAACCTCTCATGTTTAACTGTTTTCCACTTTTTCTTTGGTCATTTTAGCCTTTTTGTCCAGGGTGAAGGGAGCATCTGCCATCAAACAAGAAGACAGCCGCATGTAGCTATGATGGTGTTTGCTAGTTCACCTTACATGCATTAATGTAATAACGTGGTTAGCCTACTCAACGTAAATTACACACCAACAACATTAAGCTACTCACGCAGAGAAGAACGGCTGCTGCTGCATCATCATCCTCATCATTTCTGCTACACTGGCAGGGCTAGGGGCCAGGACTCTCCTCTTCGGGTTTTTGGGGGATGTTGCAAACTCCGGTCCGATAACAGGCACCACACCCGCAGTAGATGTGCTCGGTGTGAGGTCTCGCAGCAAGCTATCAAATACGGCTTTTAAAAAAAAATGCTATGCGTCGCCAGGTGTTTCATCAGATTTGAGGTGTTACCTCCTTTGACAGTATCACAGTATCAGCTTAAAGCACTTGTTGCAGCTGCTGAGTTTGCATCTTTTGCTGTGAAGTACAGCCAGACTTTAATCTGTAGCTCTGCTCTAAAAGAACGTACGTACCTGGACCCGCCTACTATCCTCGGAAACGTAAAATGATTGGCTAGAATCTAAAGTGTATCACAGCTCAGGAAAAAAAAGCACTGAAATGTGCGCTGCTTTTCGGTCTGGTTACTACCGTTTATGACAGAACCGGTGCCATCATGGCACCGGATACCGGTACCCATCCCTAAATATGACCCATTGTTGCGTGCTGTTATTACCCTTACAAACAGTATAACAAAAGTCACATCACACCTTGTCGTGCACGTTTTGATGTTTGATGATTCTGATCTTGCAGGTCACTGTTTTTTGCCGTTTCGGTACAATTTGGACTCGGGGCTCATACTCAACGAGGCGACAGCAGCTTTACTGTGTTCAGTGAAGAACAGGAAGCATTGGGAGAGAGGAGAGAGGGTGTTAAGAGGTTATATTTGTGATCAGTTTAACGGCTTCATTTGTTTATTTCTTGAACAGATGCTCTGAAGGTGTACAAGGCTGGCAGAGGGAAATCCAAAGCAGCTGGGTGAGCAGGCAGGTAGATTACAGGTAATTCCCTTCCTTTGTAAGTATTGAGACTGGCTGACCGGTTAATGTAAGAGTGGATGGCGATGACTGAGAAACTCCGCAGGATAGCAGGAATCCAGGTGAACAGATCAGCGGAACAACTAGGAGGCTGATGGAAAACTGGCAGGTAACAAATTGGGATTTCTACTTTATTACCCTTAATGATCTGACAGAGAACATCAGCACCATCCAGCCTTTAAATACCATGAGCTTGATGAGAAAACTTGGAGCAGGTACGTGAAAGACCAGCCAGACCGGAGAAACTGTGAGGAAAGTGACATTATATACGTCATTAAACACTTTAACCCTTTAAGACCTACCATAGAACCAAGTCCGCCAGAGCTTATATTATATGTTTACATGCTGTGGAGCCATTTTTGGGAGCATTTCAAGTTGATATACATCAATACAACCATTACAGCCCAGATTTTAATAATATGTCTGCATTAAGTGCATAGTAATTACATAAATTGCAAAAAAGTGCAATAAACTACAAAAACATTGAAAATCGTTTTTGTTTTTTTAACATATATTTCTAGTTAGAGAAATTTAAGAGGCTTATCCCTCAAAACTGTAAATACAAAAAAGTTGCACAAAATAGTTTCCCACCACAGGAAATTTATTTTGAGTGTCTTCATAGTTTTATTTTTGAAATACACCAATTTTTATATACTGCAGGAAAAACGAAAATAAATATTATAATGCAAATTTGCAAAAAAGCAGCATGTGCATCAAAATAAACTATTTCCAGCAGTGCAATATGAGTCCTAAGCATCCCAGAAACGACACAGAAAGTCATAAAGTCAAACATAACTTTTAAAAACACCAGTATAGGCTCATGAGGCTATATGGTAAAAAAAAAAAAAAAAGAAAAAAAAGAAAACTACATTTCTGCGAAAATGACGTCACTTCCGGTTTCGGGCAGGTCATAGCGGACATGCGATAGTTCGCGCTGACGTCTATTCCAACATAGGAAGTGTTACAAACAGCTGATCGGATCGGCAAAGCGTGTTTCTGGAATATTATGTTTTTGTTGCTGCAAGTGCTTTTTATGCAGTTTTTGCAAAACTATATGTGGAAGGAAACTGTGACCGAGGACAAGCTGATGGCATAAGATGTAAGTACAACTCCTCCGGTTTCATATGCAAAAAAAAATATTGCGCTAGCTTACGTGGTTGCAGAGCTACCGGGATTTAAAAATAGTTACGCAAAACAGAGCGTGCTGCTCTGACCGGTTTTAAAGGGTTAATGAGATGTTATTTCTTGCACGTAACTGGGATTCTCTAACCAGTGGTTGACATACTGGTGGATTTGTTCACCTTTTAAATACAGTAGCACACTTTTCAAAAGGAAAAGCCCCCGTAAAGCAGCAGGGTTGGTGCACAAAGCAATCAGATGTCCTTCCCAAACATAATTCATATTATATTAATCATTTATCAGCATTAAAGAGCTGTACTCTATTTTGTAGGTGACCCATTCTTGATTTCCGTAGATAAATCTTGCATATCGACTGTAATCCACACACTAAAACCCCACCGAGGAGGAAAAAAATTGATAATTTGCCATTTTCATCTATCCAGGCTTGACTCTCATCTTTCCCTGCCACATCATCTCCTATCTAAGAGGTCAATGATCACACAGCCTTTATATACAACGAGGATAGCAGCAGGCGTGCAGCAGCTCTGCAGATTGCCTCTTTTTTCCCTTTACCGCGAGCCCCTCTTTCATTTCCATCTTAAAAAATGACTGGTCTCCTGTCAGAGGACCGCCAAGCAATTTAAAAGCTAATGAGAGAAAATTAAAATGACACAGTGTTTCATTGGCAAGACATCCCTCTTTGGAGTGGCCCAATTAAAAGTAAGAAAGATAAAGAGACCCGGGGGGAGCTCGTTCTTTGTTGTCTTTTGTCAGGTGAATTAAGGTGCGGCTCAGTTTGAACTGGAGACCGGAACATCACGCTGCCGTTCAAATTGGATCCTGATCAAATAAAAAGAGGCATGAAAGTGTAAAATGTTCGTATGGTTCACAGACGAGGCTGCCGCTCCTCTGTTTCTGAGACGCAACTTTGATTCAAAACGAAAACTGAACGCTGATCTATCACTTTTGCACCCTCGAATGATTCGTGATAAAATGTAACTAGTTAAAAGTTACATCTTTCACAATTTAAATGTTAGAATTAAGTGAATGCTTGCACTGTGATAGATTGGCGACCCCTATGACAGCTGGCAAAGGCTTCAGACCCTCCAGCTAAATAATGGATGGATGTCTGGCGTGCAGTAATGTCATCTACCATCCTAACTATAAATCAATGACTATGAGACGAGTGCAGCGGAATAATCCAGCTGATAATAGCTTTAATTCCTCAGTCAACTATTAATCATTGGGTTTCCACCTCAGTGTGGTCACCTGTTTGACTGTAAACACACCATCAAACAAACAGAACCTTTTGTTAGTATTTTAATGTTGATACAACACTTATCACTTAACATTGATCGCTCAGATTTCTATGTGAGCCATGCTTTTCAATGTTGCTCTGGAGGAGAACGTCTTTGTTCTACTTGTAAATCTGAATTTTGGCCTAAAAGTTGAAACTCTTCAGATTGCCCTTTGAAAATTTTTTATTTAAGTTTGCATTTCATAGAACTCGTTCTGTTGTATAATTGTGCTGTTATTGGGCTCTCAACTACGCCTTGTGCTGACAGTGAGGGACTGTATGAGGTGTTTGTGCTTTATCGGGGATGTCCAAATCCTCCTGAGGCCACATTTGTAGGCCGATTACGTCACAGCGACGTAATAAAAGCTGTTTGTAGACTCCTTCAAATGTGGCCGACAAATGCGTCCTACTTTTCCCCAGATTTGAAGGATGGGTTGGGTGTATCCTTCGTGGCCCACCATATCGCAGAATTCATAGTGCGGCCCGGCCACATCCAGTTTCCAACAATGGCAGTTGTTGGAAGTTTTAAAATTACAGTTTTAAAATTACTCTTATTGCTTTTTCTGGGTCATAAAATAAACTTTTAAGATATTTTCAGAGGAGAATTTAGCTGCGTAGACTTCTAATATCTGCTCAGTTTATCAAGACATGGTAGTCTAAGGAGCTTGGAAAGGAAAGTGTCTGGACTTCTTTAAGTTACTTGAAGACGTTTCACCTTCATCCGAGAAGCTTCTTCAGTTCTAAGGTCAAATGGTGGAGAGTCCCAGATATAAACCTAGTGGGAGTTTCCCCCCCACAGAGGAACAAAAGGACCCCCTGATGATCCTCTAATCGCTTGAGCCAAGGTGTGAAACTGGGTGTGGGTCCCAATCAGACAGGGTTTCGGGTGAGCTCATTGTGAAACCTGGCCCCACCTTATCATGCGATTTCCTGAGGTCAGATGGCCCAGGGTGTGAGTGGGCGTTAAGGCGTCTGGGGAGGGATCTCAAAACTGGATTATAGATGGCAGAGAGTTGGTGTCGTAAACCACCGCCTCTGTTCAAAGATGGCCGCTCACAGTGGACATAGATGCTTCTTTCACTCCTCTTTCAAACCATCTGTCCTCTCTGTCCAAAATGTGAACATTGGCATCCTCAAAGAGTGACCTTTGACCTTTAGATGCAGATGGGCTTGTCCTGTGGAGGTGGCTCTTCTATGTTGTGCCATGCGCTTGTGAAGTGGCTGTTTGGTCTCTCCGATGTAGAGATCTGAGCATTCCTCGCTGCTGTACAGCAAACACCACATTGTTAAGTCTGTGTTTTGGAGTTTAGTCTTTCAGGTGAACCAGTTTCTGTCTGAGTGTGTTGCTGGGTCTGAAATGCACCGGGATGTCATGCTTGGAGAAAACCCTCCTGAGTTTTTTCATCTGTCTTAAGGACATTGCTGCAGAAGTCTTGTGGTTTGTTCAAATGCAACTTTGCATATCTAACCAATGCCACCATGCTCTTTTTAAAGCAGAGGCTTTTTCGTGGCAACCCTTCCCACTTGTTCAGCCTTTTTCTAATTGTTCCGGCATGATCGTTAACACATAACATGATAACTGAGTCCTGTAAAATCTTGCACCTCTTCAAGATCATTGCATGGTTTGAGGGTGAAGTTGCTTCTTGTTCATTCCTCATTAATAATGGATTACATTTATATAGCGCTTTTCGAGGCCCACTATTCATTCACAAGCTACTGGGGCAGACTGACAGAAGCGAGGCTGCCATACCACGCCATTGGCCCCTCTGGCCAACACCAGTAGGTGAAGTGTCTTGTGTCAAGGACACAATGACCAAGACAGACAGAGCAGGGGATCGAACCGGAAACCTTCCGGTTACAAGATGAACTTCCCAACCCTCTGAACCACGGTCGATCCTCATTGAGGCTGCAGAGATAACCTGGTGTGTAAATGTATGAATGCATCATTTTTGTGATGCAAAATCTCTGAGTTATTATTTCTGCTCATTATCGAGGATGTATTTGTTGTTAAAATGATTACACAGTTGAAACTAACATTTATACTCTTCCTCACCAGATGTTCTGCTGCTGTCTCCACATTTTCAGTCTCAGCAAAACCAGAAAAACGAAGTGGGAGAATGGCCTCCTGCAGGATTTTAATGTTTAACAGGAAGTGTACGAGCTTCATGTTGACTCATTTTAGTTCTCTGTGACATTTACATTCTAGTCTAGTGAAGTGACTTTACTTTTTTAAAATATTCCATTTGTTCTTTCAGAGGACGGACTGTGACTGCAGAGAACAGGACAGAGACTACTTCCTGAATTCAGTCTTATATGTTTTAAAACATTTTTCTGAGAAGACTTCGAATTTCCACATATTTCCACATTTCAGCTGTATGCTAGTGTGGCACGGACCCCACGCACACACACAGTTGCCAGTTTGCTCAGATAACTTTGATTGTCTATGGGCAGCAGATACTGTTGTTTCGGTGCTCTGCACGCTGGAAACAGTCACTCCAACGTTGCTGCCACACGTCCTCCTGCTTCACCGTCACTGGAAAAAAACCTAAGAAGATAGCAGTGCCCCAGCACGCCTGTGTTTCAAACACGCCTCCGTGTCGCCCTTGCGAGCTCACTGTGCCACCTGTCCTCTGCAGCAGAGACCACGCCTCCTCCTACGTCTCCCTGTCACCTACATTCTAAGACCCGGCTCGTCTTCTGGCTGTAATTTTGAACCAACCTTTTCAAGCCTTATATAATCAATCAATGTAAAGTTATTGTATAAAAAATATATAGATTTGTTCCTAAATGAATAAAAAAAGAACGAAGATCATTACCCAATAAATACACGACACGACGCGAAGAGGAAGCTGCTAAATGTCGTCCACTCCCCTTGCGAGCCCGTTCTCACTTCCGAGGCGTAACATGCCGACGTTTTGTCACGTCCAGGGGCGTTCCTGAGGAACGCAAAAGGAGACCTTCGGCGTTCTTATGGTACGCGGCGGCTTATGGCCGAAATCCAGTGCAATGACGCTCCCGCGGTAATCGACGTTCCAGCCCTGTATTCCAGCCCTAAACCTAACCTTATCCCTAGCCCTAACCATAACCTTTTTCCTGAGCTTAACCAGGACTTTAATGACGTTAAATAGCGTGTTTCTAAGCGATTTGAAGAAAAAGAGCGAACATGTGTGGATTGAGTCCATATGGTTCTCATATTTCCTCATTTTTCCGAGGTCGTCATTTAGGAACGTGGTGGGTAGCCGAAAACGTAATATGTTGACGATTTGTCACCTAGCGTAAAATGTTACGCTTTGGGAGTGAGAACGTGCCCTCGCAGCCATTTTTAAAAACTGAACAAGACAACTTGCTGTAAATCTCACTGTGAACACATTTTCCTTCCAAACTATGAACAGCAGTGACATATTCTCCATTTCTAAGGTCACGCTTGCAAACAGGGATCCCGGGTAAGAAGCTTAACCACAGCCCAAGTATCATTCTCCAGAGTTTTATTAAGCAAACGGATCATCAGCTTATAGAGAGCAGACTTTAGCAAATCTACTGGAAAATAGTGGAGACAGAGAGCGGGAGGGAGGGATGGGTGAAGAGCTATCTGGAATGGAATATATGGGATTAAAATCCCTGTGCCTGAGGAAATGTTGACCCTACAAGGAAAAACTATTAACTGGCTTGTCTGGGCTGAGGACTTTCGGGAAGCTTTGGGCGCAATCGGCTGCTAAATATCAAAATGTGGGAACACACAAGTTTTTATGGGTCTGTGCAGATGCTCAAACTGACCTCTGATCGCCTAACAGCCGCTGTTCCTGATGTTTGTTTGCTTCTTTATTCCCCCACACGAGACATATTCATGTTCCCAGTGAGCACTGCGCTACTTTTCTTCATTGGGGAGCTGATTATAGAAGCTATTGATCTGCTAACTGGAGACAAAAGAGTTCACTAATGAATAATTGAGTTGATGCGCTCCATCGTCTTGCCCTTGATTGATGCCGCAGCTGATCATTGGCTGATATGAAAGCAGGACACAACCTATAACCTCGCCATCTTATCATCTATTATCTCTGCGGCCGGACGGCAATCCCTCATTCACAAACACAAACCTATACGTTTATTTTATTGGTTCTTTTTTAAAGGGAAAGGTTGTGGTTTCGTGTAATTGTGGAGTCAAGCCAACAAACAGGAGTTTTTATTTTTAGAGTTACCTCTGGTAAGTGGACCTGTATCGATGCAGCACTTTTCTAGTCTAACTGACCATTTAAAAGGCTTTTATGCTAAAAGCCACATTAACCATTGGCACATGCATTCTTGCAGCACCTTAACTCGCACTGGCCTCTCTGTTCTCTCAATGAATGCAATTGTGAGCAATTTAGGGTTCAGTAACCTGTCCAATAACACTTAAAAGTAAGGGCTTGAGGAAATCAAATCACTGTCCACCTCCTTCGCCACAAAGGCGCCGTTTGCCTCCAAATCAACTGCAAAACCCATTTATTTTTTATACTGTTTAATTTACTCTGTGGCAGTTCATAATGTTAATTACATACTGTTTATTGTAAAATGTAATGTGTTCCTAAGAGCCACCGTTTGAAACATGGTTGGGAGCAGTACAATTATTAAAGGACAAAATTGCACAAAAGCAGAACGAACACGAAACACGTTTTTGTTGCTTCAAGTAAAGACGTGTTTTTAGCTGCTTTCTAACTGTTAGTTTACAATTCAAGTGAAAATAGGAGTGGGAAATTAACAGCAGCCAAAGTAAATCAATCATTTAGAAAAATCTACCACCTTTGCCACAGAAATACTTTCAGGCTTACTCAGGCTATGCTCAATATGTATCACAGTCTAGGCTAGTAATAGTAAAGTTTTTAGGTCCTTTATAAAAGTGTTTAGAGTCATTAAATCTCATCAGGTGTGATGACCCATATGGAAAAGATATATATAAATATTATAAAGTTTGTATCTGTCTTGTATGAAACTTGTATGAAAAGCATACAAGAGTGAAAACACATATAAGATCCCTTGAAAAATTATATAATGAAACTTGTATGTTTTGGATACTTTGTAACAAAATATATGAAAGGAGAAAGTGGCCACTTTCATGAGTAAATCATATGTTTTTACTATTTCTTTTCCATATGGGGAGTGTGCCACAGGTCGGGCACTGCAGCTTGAAATATCGATTCCTCCGATACCAGTCATTTATGTTCTAGAATCGATTCTCACATTAAAATATCGATATTTTAGTAATTTAGAGTAAATTTGTAGTTTATCATTAACAGGAACACAGTGGAAAGAAACTATAACATTCGGATTGTCTACATTCGAAGGAACTACTTCCTCTTCCGCCTTTCATAGTCATGTGCGAAATACGGCTGTATAAATGTCTCGCAGCCGCTGGCGTGCGCACTCACAACAATGGCTGAGCAACAGCTGGGTAACAGTTGTTATGTTAGTATTTCACCACTAGGCGGAGCTCTTGTAATGATAATGTAATTAACGCATTTTATTTTGTATGTTTTATTTTTGTGTTGAGCATGTTAACATTTTCCTTTTTTGCCTACCGGATTGGTGTACAGTTAATTTGATACATGGAAAATAACCGGTTAATTTTGTAAGTATAAGGTAAGGGCAGAGGTCACTTCCTGTTTTGGGAAGTAAGGTCAGAGAAGCTGCTCATGGTGACGGTCTAGCCGTGTAAAAGTCAAGCTAAGAAAGAAGAAATAAGTCCTAAGTTCCAATTACACCGGTTTGTCTACTTGCAGGCCAAAGTGGTATATTTGTTTATATTTTGTGAATTTTATATTGTAATATGTTTAATGCTGAAATATAATTTTCTTGTACATTTGTATTCACCAGTTCTACGGTGTACCTGTGTACGTTAAGAGAAGCACAGTAAACATCAGTAAAGAAGAACTCTCGTGTCTCTTGTGTATGTGTACAAGCCGGCATAAGCTGAGACGTGGTTTGTGATACATGTGGCAAAAAAGTGAGGTGTTGTGGCAACACCACAAACCTTGTCAAACACCTCAGAGTAAATCATATCACAGAATATGACGAGCGTATGTTGAGGCGAACTGAAGAGGAGGAGAAGGACAGATGCTGCCAGGGCGAGACAGACGTCTCTCACGGAGTCCTTTAGTGCTGCAGGCAGGCAACGTGTTCAAATAGCACAGCTTCAGTTTTTTATTTCTATATGATGAACTCTGCATTATTAAGTGATAAGAACAAGTAATCTGATGTCCTGTAATCATTATGATGCTACAATTTGAGATACAATAAATAAAATAAGTTTCTGTACAAAGTATCGGTATCGGATCAGTATCGTCGATAACACCCTGAATATTACTTGGTATCGGATCGGAAAGGAAATCAGCGGTATCGCACATCACTAGCTTGAACCCACCTCGAGTTCTAAATACCGTGCACTAGGGATGCAACGATACCAATTTTTTCAAACCGATATGATACCGATACTTGGATCTGAGTACTTGCCGATACAGAGTACAAAAACCGATACTTCTACCACACACACACACACACACATGCAGACAGGTTTTATTTTATTCTCTGCTGATAAAAAATAAAATCTTAATAAAAATGACCACAAAAAAATTTCAAGTGAAAAATAAGCACTTCTGTTAAATTATTGCAGAGTCTCCACATTGTAATTTAACAAAATATCACTGAACTATTGGCACTGTCCCGAGCTTTCAGAATAATAAATAAATAAATAAACACTTCTGTTTATTTATTATATTTCATATCGCAGCTCGAGTATGCTGAGAAGACGGTGCAATCCTATGTTTTCCACGATGGCATTGGCTGGTCATCCAGAGCGATAAAATGAGTCAGAGCCTCTGTTATTTTAACTGCCCGTGGATTTTCTCTTGACATTTTTCTTCGCTTTTCCAACACCTGAGTTAAAGTTGGCTGTTCCACACTGCTGACATTTTGTTTAGCCTAGCTACAGCAGCCTCCAGTTTCTCTTTTTTTATCTGGAGCTGCCAGTCTCACTCGCCTAACCCTGTGCCTGTTTAGCGCGGGATGTCCCCCTAGTGGCCAATCTAAAAAACTACAACAGAAATGACATGCCACCCTCTGATTAATGAAATAAGTTGGTATCGGTTCATGGTATCGGTTAACTTTTACGAGTATGAGTACACACACATTTTACAGTATCGGCCCCGATACCGATACCAGTATTGGTATCGGTGCATCCCTACCGTGCACGTAGCATATTTTAATTTATCATATTTGTGGCAGTGTCACAGCCTGACCTGTACTAGAAAACCAATATGCTGTGACCAATATGTCCCAAAAATATATGTATTTATCACCACTGTACTGTTGTTACCTGACATTATGTTTACGTCCATGTGTTGAAAAGTTCACCATGTATTTATGTTCTTTCTGCAAACTCTCATTTTTCTTCTTGTCAGCAGCTTCAGTGCAGTCAGCATGTCCTTATTCACTGGATTTCTGATTCCCTTCACCTCCTTTCTTTTCACATTTTCTGCTTATTGTGGACATTTAGAGAGTTAATAGCTGAAGGTGCAGATAAGCAACACAATGGGGAAAACAGAAAGAAATAGTGAATGTCATTCTTATTTATATTGGTAATTAAAATCACAGTAATCTGTGAGGTAAAAACGCCCCCATCAGCCTTTTTGTTTTTTTCCTTCTAGCAATATTTCCCAATTCCCACCAAGTATGATGAGATATATAATCCCTCCTGTAAAATTCAGTGTGTGCAAATTCTGCTCCCAATTGGACATGCCCAAAACGCCTCCAAAGGGAGGCATCTTGTCTTCAACAAAAAAGTGCAATGTCCTCATTACTGCTGATGCTGCAAACAATCTGCCGATCTGCCAATTACGTCCTGCTTTCAGTCATAAACAAGAACCCAACATACTTAAAACCTCCACGTATTTAGGAACAACTGTTCTCTAACCCGTTAGATGCTCTCCATCGTTTTTCTTCAGAGAACCATGGCCTTAGATTTGGAGATGCTTCGTCTCATTCAGATGCAGAATCTGTAGGCAGAGGAGAAGGAATTGGTTTTGTTGCAAGCATTTAAACATCGGTGGCTGGCTGTAGATATTTTTAGCTTATTCTGTTTTTCCCCTCGTGATCTGCATTTGTAAACAATGACTGGATGACAAAACTGTCCCAGATAGCTGCTGGCTTTACCTGAAGCCTCAAGACAGCAAGAGTAACTGCAGCCTCCAGACTTACATCCTTCTTTAAGAAATCTACATCCCAAAACTGTTTAGTTTAGTCTAACTAACAAAATGCTGAGAAGCTGTTTGCATGTATGCATCATGAACATAACCTTAAATAATGTTGTAGGTGGTACTGATGGACAGCAAATGCTTTCAGGTCTAACCTATAAACACACAGACACACAGTGAGTGCCCTCACACAATGTTGGGTTAAATGAAGCTCCACAGAGCCGCTGATCTTCCTCAGAGAATTTTATTTAGATCACACAAGGACGAGGCTAAACACAACCTCAAACTCACAAATGTGGAGCGTTGAGAGACAGGGAAAGTGGAAGAAGGGGAGAGCTGAGGGGGCAAAATCACAAATAAATGTGGGTCAAAAAGAGGCACAGTCAATTATTCTTTCAGTCCAGGATCACACACGTGAGTGGATGGGAATCAGCAAGTCTGTGCAGAAGTCTTGAGCCAGCCTTCATCGTGTTTTTAAAATGCGGTGGTTCTCCAGCATCTCTTGGGCTGCTTTTTCGCTCCTTTTCAGTCCAGTTCTTGCACCTGAACATTTTCAGAGCAGTGTTTAGGAATTTAAACATAAATAAGATACCTAACTCAACGGATGAACCGCTACTACTGTTTTCATATAACTGTCTTATAAAGCATATGCGTCATTTGTTTCCATTTCTTTAGCTGACTGTACAAGAAATGCCAAAGATAAAAGGCATAAAATTGTGTTTTTGCACTAACATGTTGTTTTTTTTACTTTTTTGATTGTTAGCTTTCATATTTATTCATGAAATACATACAAAACAACAGTTTGTTGCAATAAAAATCATTGTTTTACATCTTAGAAGCCATTCAGAACAAGAACAAGAAAAAAACATTTTTAGAAACTTGCAGCTTTCTTTTGGTTGTGTTCAAAATGTCTGTTTTGTCTACTTTGTGGAAGGGAAATCTATATTCGTCAAATGGCTTTTTTTCCTTAACCCTTCGAATTACATGCTCCACATGCTCTCTCAGACGTGTGATTTTCTGTGTCTGGAGGAAGCTGTGTGTGGGCATCTGGCTTATTTTGCTGCGATAAGGCAGACAGTAAACCTTGAACTTTACACAGTCAGAGATGAGGAATCCCTTGGCAACCATTATGGCCATGTCTTCTGTAAGGTCAGCCAACCCTCATCTCCTAAAGAGTTCTTCATCACTTACTGACCCCTCATAGAGTGAGGAAACAAAGTTCACTGAGATTTGTATCTGGAGAACATCTCACTTTGGAGGACAGGGGAGGATGAGGTTTGACACTTTAGCTCAGTGCAATCTGCAATCACCTGAGTATCAGGAAAGTCTTTGAAGTAATCAGGGAGGTGAGCTTTAATGTCCTCAGCATCAATCCAAATTCACACTGAACCCAAGAGAGTGTAAAAGTTGTTGGTCCATGAAGAAATAAGGTGACTTCCAGTGGAACGGTGGCTGTTGAACCAGTTTGCCAAGTCTGTCTCCTTAAGACTAGCAGCCAGAGCTCATCAATGGGTTGCAGTGACTGCCTCATGTGTGTTTCAGACTTTGGCTCTTGATGTGCGAACCGTTTTGTGGACAGATGGCTCATGGGCTGCATCCTCCCGAGGCCACATTTGTTGACCGATTACGTCACAGCGACGCGCCGAAGGCTGTCCAAATTCGTAGACTCCTCCGAATGCAGCCGACAAATGCGTCCTCCTTTTCCCCGAATTTGAAGGATGGGTCAGGTGTGTCCTTGGTGGCCTACCATATCCCAGAATTCATAGCGCGGCCCAGCCAAACTCCAGTTTCCAATAATGGCAGCCGCTACTAAGTTTTAAAATTACTCTTACTAATCTTTCTGGGTCACAAAATAAACTTTTAACATATTTTCAGGCGAGAAAGTAGCTGTGTAAACATCAAATATCTGCTCGGTTTAGCAAGATATCGCATATTTGCAAAAGTGCTTCGATGTTTTCGGAGCATCTGCTACCCACCAGCTCGATAGCAAGCCGGGAGCTCGAGGGTCACTGAAGCCGCCGAGAACGGCACAACTCCCGGCACATCATTTTCAGATCACCGCGGAGTTTCGCTACTCGGGTTAAACGTAATATATAAGTCACTTAGACAACCTAAAAATGTTATTGTTGGGCTTTTTTCAGTGTTTTATTTGTTCGTGAGTAAATCGGTTTGGCTGAGATTAAAGTTATTAGATTAGATTAGATTAAATAAAACTTTATTAATCCTCCTTGGTTTTCACACAGCTGACTAAACGTCAAACAGAAAACTGATTAAACAGAAGTGTGAGATGGTCGAGAATTTACGCCAGTGTCCTGTTATATTTTAGATAGCAAGGAGCAGACGGCCGAGTTTATTAAACTCCACCGAGACAGCGGTGACGCTAATCAGAAGGCTAGACCGTCCAATTTCACAGCCGGTTACTTCCGGCCTACCCGACCTTCTGAGGACCCGGCCCACGTAGACCGCGAAGGCCGGGTCCTCAGGAGAATGCAGCCTATGAATTTGGACACGACTTTAGTCCCCAAAACGTCCGGAAGTAACTTGCAAATGTTGGGTAGAATCAGCGCATCCAACCAATCTTTGTAATCCGAAAGTGAATTAAATTTTGAGTTCCTCCACCTTTTTTCTGTTTTTGGCTACTACCAGGTCAAGGCCAGAAGGTTCTGGGACAAAAGTCATGATCCACTGTAGGACTGCATTGCATAGGCTGCTCATCTTCTGCTGCTGGGCTAGCTAGATCCCACATGCTCGGCCTTTGTGGCTGTAGAGAGTAATCATTGCACTGGACCGGGACCGATGCTTTATGTCACGGTGTGGTTAGTGTATTTTAGTTTTATTTTGTTGATCAGTCAGCTGTTTCCCCATGTGTTCTCACTTCCCCTGATCACCTCCTGTGTATTTAAGTCCTGTTTTCTGTGTTTTTTCTCAGGTCACCTGTTATTCTCTCCACTGTAGTCATAGTCTTTCATAGTAATTATAGTTTTTCATGTTTTTTTCATAGTTTCATAGTACTGCTGTTTTTCGGCCAAAATTGAAGGCTTATTTTTGGTTAAAACCTGCAACTCCTCTGTCAGCATCTGCTTTTGGGTCCTGTTTCCAAAAACACCAGCACACCCTGCCGTGACACTGTATTTAACTTTCCCTTCAGATGTTTTTGGTTGAACCTGATCTGGAGTGAAATGCAAACTGCAGCCTTTGCTGTGTGCAATAATGATGCACGGTGGAGGCTCTGTCATTGTTTGTGGCTGCATTTAAATCAGTGGTGTTGGAGATTGATGGAATTACAAATGCAGAAAAGTACCATCAGATCCTAATTCGCACGTCACTAATGTTTGGAAAGCATCTGACCGGCAACAGCTTCATGTTTCAGTGTTACCGTGATCCCAAACACACTGTAGTAAAACACAGGGCAACACAATCAGTCGTGGATTGGCCTCCCCAGAGTCCGGATCTCAATGTTATTGAAACAGTGGGATCATTTTGACAGACAACATCCAAAGAATGGGGGCAAATTAATCAAAGGGCGCAAAGCTGGTTTTTGTAGTGTTTATTTCTGCTGTTCAGTTGAACATTTTAACACGGGAGACTACGAGCAGTGTTGCCAACTCCTCAGTAAGGAAAATCGCTATTGGTTGTCCTAAAAGTCGAAGTAGAAGTCGCTAAATGATGTCATCACCTAATTTGCATAATTGGTCATGCTAATGTAATTGTAACCTACGCTGCTGGAGAGAGAAATAACATCGTGGACGAGACATAAAGTGAGCAAAAAACGTCCTAAATGCATTTAGAATTTATTTAGAACTACAAATTAAATTTCTTTTAGCAAATATTGTTTTTTGTAATGTCTTTCACGTCTTTTTTTTAGCGACTTTTTTTAGAAAAAAAGTCGCTAGGGGGTCTGAAAACTCGCTAAATATAGCGACAAAGTCGCTAAGTTGGCAACACTGACTACGAGGACTGACTCACTGTTAGAGTCACTCTCAAGTGCCCATTAGAGGAAATGCCCCTGATTTACATTGTCATAGAAGCATTTTTTCCCACTGTGATTACTATAAAACACGCACTTCATAAGAATTACACAATAAATGTTGGTAAATTACACCCTAACTCATGTTGTCAAATGCAATGTTTTCCTTCTTGTTTTCAGTCTACAACAGAGCAGGACAAGCTGCTGCTGCTGGCCGCCTGCCATGGTTCAACTAACATGCTTTCAGCCTTCGTGCCATTACACACACACACACACACACACACGCATGTAAACACACACACGCATATAAACACACACTGTGGCTTATACTCCCTAATCGTCTTTCTCATCCTTTCTCTTGCTAACTTGAAAAAAATATGGACGGGATTTGCTCAGCATTGGACCAGATGTAATAATACTGATCCAGCGGGGTTGACCTGGGGGGAGGGTGTGAGTCTGTGTGTGTTTGTGTGTGTTTTCATCATTGTAAATAGAGGCATTGAAACAATCTGCTCCTCTTTGTGGGTTATTTTCTCTGTGTTGTGGCTCCAGCAGTGCCACGGACAGATTAGCAGTATTATCAACATCTAACAGTGCACATAGGGCATGAAAAATATAGTCAAAGGGATACATGCGCGATCGAACCGAGCGGTCAGGGTTTAAAGGATTACTGGTTTATTTCACACTAGCATACTGTGGCTCCACGGTCCACGCTGACTTTGCATTAGTCAGGGAGAAGACAACAGCATGACCTTCCTGCAGCTTCCTCAAAAACAATGTTTTCTTTACCTTTTTAAATTTCCCAGTTTGACCAACAGTAAACAGTTATTATCCCCAAAGCCAGTCTACATTTTGAAGGTTTGTTTACAGAGTGACGCTGTAGTGAAGTTTTTCGCTTTTCTGGTCTGTGTTCTTACAAGCAGCTACCCCCCAATGGACTTTGAAGGTACTCCAGGTACCACGCACGAAAAGTAATCAGAACTAATGGATACATATTTTCCTTTATTTGTTTGATGATTTGGTCTCGGTTCAGGTAATGTTTTTGACCAGAACCAGTAGCTAACACAGGACTGAAGGCTTTAATGACATCAAACTGTCTTTTATTCAAACTGAAGGTTTTTAAACTCCAGACGTGTAAAGTATGTACGGAGCCCCGCAGGGGACATGGGAGAAAAAAAAATTAAGACAGACTTTTGCAAGATCTCGCAAAAGTTGAATTCCAACAATGGTTGGTCCAACAGCTACTTAGTTGTAATATTCCTCTTTCTGGGTCACAAAATACACTTTTAAGATATTTTGAGGCGTGAATGTAGCTGTGTAAACGTCAGATACCTGCTCGGTTTACAAGACATCAAAAGAGCTCCGACGTTTTCGGAGATCTGACACCCACCATCTCGAAGCTAACGGGAGGTCGAGACCTACTACAGCCGGGAGGAACACCGCTTTCCCGGCACATCGTGCGTCGACCTCCCGGTCGGCTTTGAGCTGGTGGCCTCCGAAGAATGCGGCTAAAACTTTTGCGAGATCCCGAGTTTGTTTTGCGAGATCTCGCAAAAGTCCGTCTTCATTTTTTTTCCTCCCATGTCCCCTGCGGGGCTCCGTAAGTATGTGCATATTTCAGCCCGTTCTCACTCCTGAGGCGTAACATGCCAACGTTTTGTCACGTCCCGCGGCGTTCCTGAGGAACGCGAAAGGAGACCTTCGGCGTTCTTACGCGGCGGGTTATGGCGTTCTTACGCGGCGGGTTATGGGCGAAATCCAGTGCAATGACGCTCCCGCGGTAATAGACGTTCCAGCCCTGTATTCCAGCCCTAAACCTAACCTTATCCCTAGCCCTAACCATAACCTTTTTCCTGATCTTAACCAGGACTGTAATGATGTTAAATAGCGTGTTTCTAAGCGATTTGAAGAAAAAGAGCGAACATGAGTAGATTGAGTCCATACGGTTCTCATATTTCCTCATTTTTCCGAGGTCGTCATTTAGGAACGTGGTGGGTAGCCGAAAACGTAATATGTTGACGATTTGTCACCTAGCGTAAAATGTTACGCTTTGGGAGTGAGAACGTGTTGCATATTTTCATGTCAATTAAAAATATCTTCTGACTCGTTGAACGTGTAATTTCACTGGGTGAATTTGTTGCTTTTTTTTCCTGATGATAATAAAACCAGTCAGGTGACCGCATTTAGCAACAAGCAGACTGTAACTCAAAACCAGTACTGAATATACAAATAATGTAATGATAAAGAAACTAGTTTACCTCAGACACATATGTAGCGCCTCTACTCAGGACCAGTACACTCTCACTTCAAATAGAGACCCTAGACATCTTACTAGGTTCAGAAGGAGGTTTTGTTTTGGAGACTCACAAAAGGAGTTGGCTTGGAAGTGAATAACTGGGACCTTTATTGCCTCAGTACCATTTATATACATATACAACACAATAACCCAAATTGCACACTAATAGTGCATTTTAAAAGTGAATACATGTAAAACAAAACAATAAAGACATTTAAATGGAAGATTTATACTGAACTGTATCAGAGCTCTTTGGAATGAATGAAACAGATTAAAGTGTTCCCGTTGTGAAGTTTGAATTGTCCAGTCTGAATTGTCCTTTACAGTCGTTGAAAACCCAAACAGGTGTACTGTAGGGGAATTGTCAGTGTACAAACCCTCTTATCCGGGTAGGAAAAGTAGTGCATAGGGCTTATCTGAAATCCAGGGTTGCTTGAATCAGTTTCTCAGACAAATCCCACAATCCGATCGCATGGCTGGCCACACCATTTCACGATCATCCAGGATCTCATTTGGGCTGTTCTCGCCGTCAGTGGTTCTCCAGAATTCTTCTAGTAGTTCAAAAAAACCAATCTACACAAACAGTGCAGAACAATCAATTTCTTTCCCATTTTGTGTTCTTAACATGAGCTCATTAACTTCTTTTCCAAATGTATTAATCACAAATGGCATTCCCTTTAGCTTTACCAAGTTACAAGAGTTACAGTAACTTGCTTGTACCAGTATAAACAATTTTATCAAAATATCACAACAAAGAACATCAGCAGCTTAAACAGTAATGTAAACAGTCATAGCAATGAAAATGACATTCATCCTTAAGGCTTACAAACAAATGTAACTTAATCCAGTGCAAATACTATTAAACTTGAAATATGCTCATATCTATTAAGACATAACCATTCTAATATAAACAGAGCTAGTGCTTCTACTTGAATAGCTCCCCGATCGGAATATGGCTTCGGTGGGGTGGCTAACAGCTATTAGCAGTTAGCATCGCATCTAGCATCGGCATCGTTTAGCTCAAAGCATTCAACACTTATAACACACTGTAAAGAACAACAGGAGAAGTAAAACAACACGCCAGATTCTCATAGCTCCCGATTGGTTTTTGTTCAAAGGTTTCTGAGCTGAATCGGCTAGTAAAATACATTATCTAACTTAACAGGTAGCTAACAAAAGCACGTGACTCACCGGGATTTCCAGACACAAATAACTTGACAGACGTTATTCCCTATGTGGTCAGAGTTCGGGGCCTAATAAAAGAGTACCTTATTAGCATTTATACATAAAACAATCTGGTCTCATTAACCGGGTTGCAGTATTGCATACCAAGATACTTTTTCCACGCGCTCCGACACGTACTTGACCGCCATCAGAGGAAAAATCTCACAGGAAGAGACAGGTAATACTTCCTGCGCACTAGACGCAAGGTTGTCAAAACACAAGACTGCATCACAGTACCCCCTTGTGGCAATAACAGGCTATAGCCTTAGATTACAAAAAGGGATTTTGCAGCCCTGTATTTCACATGGGTTACACATAGCTAGCATTTTTTCAGGTAAATCTCTGAAGATTTTTCAAAGCCATCTTAAATGTGTTCCCAACTCTGCCAACAAAAGCTCAAACTGCTCCACCCTGAAATACAGATTCAATCTCCATACTAATCTGTGAATCTCAGTTTCTTCTTTTTCTCATTTAGAAACATCAGGAGCAACGGACCAGGACGGTATCTATACGCACCACAGGGAACGAGAAGTCATCCTTCACGGCAGTTCTGGGCTGCCAAGCTAATGGCCAGAAACTACCACCCATGGTCATTTTCAAGAGGAAGACTTGAAAGTTTCCGGCCGGCATCATTGTCAAGGTTAACCCAAAGGGCTGGATGGACGAGGAGAAGATGAGCGAGTGGCTGAGGGAATTTATGTCAAGAGACCGGCTTTTTCCACAAATCTCCGTCCCTATTGATCTACAACTCCATGCGCACCCATCTCACCGATACTGTCAAAACCCAAATGAAGCAAACTATTTCGGAGCTTGCCATCATTCCGGTGGATTAACCAAAAACTCCAACCGCTAGATATTGGTGTCAACCAAAACATCAATTCAAAGTCAAGTTGCGAACTGCGTGGGAGCATTGGATGACAGAAGGCGAAGACACATTCACCAAGACAGGGAGACAACGCCAAGCGAGTTACGCCCCTATCTGCCAATGGATCGTGGATGCTTGAGCTAAGGTATCGGTCTCGAGCGTCGTCCGAGCTTTCCAGAAGGTTGGAATCATCACTGAACAGCTCAGTAACAGCAACAAGACTGATTCGCATAATGATGAGAGGGATCCGGGCAAGCTTGAGGCCGAATTCGCCCAACTGTTGAACTCAGACACTGAAGATAAAGGAATTTGATGGATTTGTGGAAGCAGAATGTTCTAAAAAAGTAAGTTTATTGTTCAATTTTTAATGTGTTACAACTTAACAATATTGAGAGTTATTGTAAATGAGTTTAATAAAGTTTGACGTATCTGACTGTTTTGTTTGGCTTAATGCGCCTTATAATCCGGTAAATACAGTAAATAGAGGGGTGCTATTGCAATATGCTAAAGGAAGGCTTTCAGTGGACAATGACCAAGAAAAATCTACAAATAGAAGAAAATCCTGCTTCATCATAATCTACCGAGTTGGTCAAAGCTGTGATTGCCAGCAAGGGTTTGTGGATGGTTGGGTTAATTCACAAATAACCATTTATCGCTGTACTGTATATCCACTGATGATGAGTTTATGTAAACGTACAGTGATACAATTGCCACTCTAAAATGAAAACGGGCGCTTGGAGGCAGTCAGTTTCAGAAAGGTTAAACACTTCAGTCTTCGTGCCCGGGACATCTGTTAGTGAGCGACAAGACCGCCCTTCAGAAATAACATGAGTCATATACAGAGCTTGTTGAAATGTTGTAGTGATATCAGGATTTGTAGTCATGATTTAACTGTAGGGCAACATGACGGGGCCCTTTGTAGAGGACAGCAATGCTGATGTGTTCAAGGACCCTCTAAAAGGAGAGATTTAGAAGATTTGATTATCGTGAAAACCTGACTCACTCCACTTTGCTCACTGGCTCATGGCTTCTTGATTTAATTATCAAACGGTGAGACAGATGACATGTCTCCTGAGATGGTGCAGCGTCTTTGAAAACACTACAACATGTATTTGGAAAGGTCTGCCTGCGTCCACAACCACAGCACGCCGCATGATGCCAGGGTGGCTGACAAAACGAATAAAAGCTGTGATGGATGGTTAATTACAAACTGTCTGTGAAGGTTCTCAGTGAAACACAGTTTTAATTACAAACTGTGTTTCAGCAGATGTGTAAGACTGACGGGGGGCAAAGTTCATTTAGCTGATGTACAATCAACTAACCAGATGTTTTTCACTCTCCTGTTGAGAAATCACAGCAGGGAAAGGTGGATCAATGACGCCTCAGTTTCATCATGTGTCCCAGTAAACCATGACCGTGAAACAGGTATATTTTCACTTGTTTAATCTTTTATATGATATATAACCACATCATTTCCTCTAAGATTATGACATAGAAAATAGGATAAACAGGTCACTTGCAGCACATTCATAAATGATTAGACTTCTGATCCTCAATCAGTCACGTCCACACTGAGTTCTTGCCACAGGCTAAAGACAGAAAATCTTCAGTATCACTCAGTGGACAAATTTTGCTGGATGACTGGTCAGCTCACACCCCCAGGACATGGGGGAAAATACTGCATTATTTGCAAATATCGTTCAGTAATCTACATCTTTCAGACGTAATTTTGAGAAATTGCGTGTGCACTTATGATTGCAAACAGTTGTGCTTGATTGCTTCATTATTTGACTGTTTTTGTGTCCAGCCAGGATCCTTTGCCGTGCTACTTCACAGTTTCATGTCTGTGTTTTGCAACAAATAAATATGCTCACTTATGTGCCTCCAAAAACCCAAAATGAAGGCTGCCAAAACACCAACATCAAGGCTTCAAAATTCATTGGGAGATGATGCTATAGTTTAGGCCATCGTCTGTTTTGACCGTGGCCACTGTATTTACAATCATCTTTTCTTTTCAATAGGGGTTCAACCTACATGTACATGGTACAGGTGCAGTGCTTAACACCTTTATAGACCACCAGGTTTATGACACACACACACACAGCGTAGCGTAGTGGTAAGACTACACACCTTTGGAACGGGAGTCAGCGTAAAGTGTTGAGGAACCAGGGCACCCTTATGAGAAGTGGGCTACTGGAACAAAACGGCATCGGTGGCCCTGCTGGAATGTTTCTACACAAGTAACCCAAGTGGAAACGGCGTACATGGAGCGCTTTAACCAAGTGGCTGGCATTGTATACAGGAGTCTCTGTGCCAAGGATGGCCTGTAAGTCCCGAGGTCAAAATGGGAGACGCCCCCTAGGATAGTGGAGAATGACCGAGTTAAGATCCTGTGGGACTTCCAGATAGAGACGCACAAAATTGTGGTACATATATCTATCTATCTATCTATCTATATATATATATATATATATATATATATATATATATATATATTAGGGGTGCAACGATACTCGTATCGATATTGAACCGTTCGATACAGTGCTTTCTGTTCGGTACGCATATGTATCGAACAATACAAGATTATTTAATTTATTTTATCAACTTTCCTTCTGACGATGCTGTCTGTGTTGAGCGCTCAGTGGATCTGCGCTCGACAGTGCAGCCTAGGCGGAGTAGTCGA
Source organism: Neolamprologus brichardi (assembly GCF_056152115.1). Lineage (NCBI taxonomy): Eukaryota > Metazoa > Chordata > Actinopteri > Cichliformes > Cichlidae > Neolamprologus > Neolamprologus brichardi. The sequence goes on along the minus strand of NC_142121.1, from coordinate 4,291,662 downwards.
ACGCAGATTCACTGAGCGCAGCACAAGCTAGCGTGACAGAAGCTAAGCTCCTTGCAACATGGCAAATTGAACCTCCCCCACCCTCATTCAGATCTGGCGTTTGGAACTATTTTGGTTTTCATGTGACGTATGACCCTGAAGGTAAGCGCGTCATGGACAAAAGTAAAACAGTATGTTGGATGTGCCACGCAATGCTCAATTACATTGGTGGGAGCTAGTGCGTTAGCGCAGTTAGCTTGTTAACGTTTTGACCCCATCCAGCCCCACGCACGGGCGATCCGCGGTAGCTCGTTAACGGAGATTTGCCGTGTTGTGGCGTTAACGTCATTTCAGATTAACGCTGACAGCACTAGTGGGAACACAACGAATATGACTGCACATTTACTCCGACATCATCCTAGTGCAAAGACAAGTGGAAGCAGACAAAAACAACAAGCACGCATGCTACAAACTTTAGCCGAGTCATTTAGACAGCCGTTAGCACATGATTCTCCTTATGGGGACCTGATATGTTTAATATGCTGCTGAGAATATAGCCCAGAAGAAGCGTATAGTAGAGCTTTTATTTTGGAAAGAGACATTTCTCTGTAATAAACTCTCTTTTCCAAAGACGAGTGATTTCTCCATCAGATGGATTTATTTTTTTATTACTTTGTTGTTTCAGCAACATTAAATTTAAAAACTGTACTTTTGAGTTAAAATATATATTTATAATTTTAATAAATGACAAATTAAAAAAGGCATGAACATTTTTTTTGTATCGAAAAAATATCGAACCGTGACACCAAAGTATGGAACCGAACCGAACCGTGAATTTTGTGTATCGTTGCACCCCTACTATCTATCTATATATATATAGATAGATAGATATACATACGCATACATATGTATGTATGTATGTGTATAGATAGATAGATAGAGATATGTAGGTATGTATGTATGATCAAATGTCCTGTTTTCAATAAATGTTTTACAGTTATTTACAGTTAAATTAGTTTTAGCAGTTGAATGTTAAGCATGTTAGATGTTAAGCTTGACTACTTTCTGACTTCTCAGGAAAGTCCAGTGTGGCGGCTCAAATCTGGGTATAAAAACATCAATTCAGTTTGTTATTTGAATAATAAAAAGTATATTTTTTTAGTTTTAAACAAGCTTTTGACATTGATTTCTAAAATATTTGTGTTTCCTTGGTTTTATGACAGGTGGTCTAATAAATTTGTTAATCACTGTCAAACACAAAACACAGAAAACGACAATATGATTTTTTTTTTTCTTGAAGCATAAAATCTGAAAAAACCCCAAAATTAAATTTTTAATTTTAATTGAATCTATCATCTATTTGTGGAATAATTTGTAATGAAAGTTTTCATCCGATTTACTTTTATTGTACAAACTGAAGCAAGAACTGCAAAGTGTTAAATAGCCCAACATAATAACTTTAATCACACAGACTGTGAATGAACTTTTCTATCATTCTTGGATTTTAGACAAAAAGTCATTTCAAAACTCATCAAGCGATAAAAGACCAATGTACGACAGTCTTTCTGCCACTGACGACTCGCTGCGCTCTCTTCATTTATTCCAAAGTGATTACCGTTTCGCTCCAGCACATTAGCCCTGCATATTTAAGCTAACTTTCTTCACACAGTGGATTTAGTATTCCTCTGCTGCGTTCCTTCGCTTGCGATCATCATTTTACGCTGTGCTGAACAATGTACTCGCAAAGGTTAATTCACTGTCCAATTATTTCAGCCATGCATGTTAATGTCACCCCCCCCCCCAAGTCCTAAAGCTATCTGCTGTCATACAGTGTCAGTCAGGGCATTGTGGCAGTTTATTTGCTTCACACTTGGTGAATCCTTTAATTAAATCGCCCTCGATGCAAATAAAAAGAGATGCATCAGCAGAGATAAGGCAGATAATGAGCTGAATCAGAAGTGTGTATTTTATAGGAACACTTTAAAAGATCTAAATCTGCCTCCCAGTTGAGGAAAGGGTTAATATGTCAGGAGCAGGGTAGAGATTAATATTACACATGTTTGTATAATATATTAGACTTGCTAGATATTTATTGTACACTGACTTCAGAGACATTTTAATTAGGTTAGCTCAGTGCACAAATATTCCTTTACCCAGAAATGTACATAAAGTACATTTCTGGGTAAAGGAATGGGGGAAACAGCTTTCCTTTCACTACTGCGGACTCTTTAGAAAATTCTGTTTCTTTTGCACCGTCTTGCTTTTTCCATAACAACGTGTTATTCTCAAAAAGAGTGAGCTTTTTTCATTTTTACTTATTTAAAATGAATGTTCAGACATGTCGTGTCTTCTGTTGTTTGCTCATCATTGTTCAGGTAATGACTCTTTTCTTTCACCGAGCAGCAAAGTTCTGTAATCCGTGTACTCCAGTGCATTCACTTAGTAATAGCTCAATTGCAAAGTTGTTTAAGCAACTGCTGCAAATCCTCGGTGGGAGCATTTAATGTTAATATAAAAGCCTAGATTTTATTAATGGTAATAAACCAAGTGCAACACTGTGGTTAACTGTTACGTTTTATTTTTTACATAACAGAGGAATCATGTCTGTCAGGCTTTGGATACACCTACAAAAATAAATTAATAAACATATTTTTGTTAAAACAATATTCATATCAGACTGATTTGCTCCCACAGGAGGACGCGAAGTCGTTTCAGGTCGTAGCTCATAGCAAGTCTATGTTGCAGACTTCATGTAGCATGTAGCACATGATGAACAGTGCTACATGCTACATGCTAGCACTGTAGAAACTAACCTTTAACTAAACGCCTTTTTTTGAACCATTATTTATCTTGAGCTAAAATCAATTCAGTGTATTGTAATTTAAGGTGACCATATTTTGATTTCCAAAAAAGAGGACACTTGGCTCAGTCATGAAGAACTTAAAGAAACATAAAATCGGCCTGGGCATTTTGACTAGAGACCGCCCCACCAGGTATTATAGGACAAGCCATAAAGCCTTTGAATGAAAACAAACGCTGTTGTGACAGTGATGTACACTGTCTTGTTGGTATATGTATAATTTTACATCAGATGAAAACTTTGGTTGTAAGATTCCCCATTAATGCCCTACCTGCCCCCCTGGCAACACTTTGCTAGACCCGCCCCTGCACAGTTACCAGCTGTCAGCTACTTAGAAAATGATCCTGGTGTTATTTGTCTCTCAGAAACAGTTCATAACTTCCCTTCAACTCATCCATGTCACCTAAAAGGTAAACCTGTTTCTTCATCACCTGTTCAGCTCTGATGATTCAGTAAGGACATCTCCTGGTTTCATCTTCATGTTTCCCTCTCACCAGATAACCAAACCGACATCATGAGCAGCAGCTTTTACAGCTGTGGCTCCAGCAAACATCAGCTGATGCTAGAAAGTAATATTAAATAAATTCTAACAACAGCTGATCAAGCTTGAACGTGCTGCTGTTGTTTAGCGCGACATCTGCTGGTTTCCTGTTTCTGGCGCAAAGTGGGCGATAAATAAACAAGAGAGAAAAGCCGATCAGCTGATCATCGATCAGTTTCATGATTGAAGTAGAAACAGGCGAGAGAGGGGGAGAGAATGAGAGAAGAAGAGGCAGCTGTGCAGCATAAAGACAGAATAACTTTTTCCATTCTAGCTGAAGTTCGGGACAAACTGTGTTCCTTTTCAGCTTAGTACGAAACGCGTAATATTTTCTCTGAATGCGGGACGAATCTGTCTTTTTACGGGACGGTTGGCAACTCTACTAACTAACTCTTATGAATAAAGTTCACTATCAGTAACATCGTAGCACCCACCCAGCTGTATAAAAACTCCGTCATGCTAGCTAGTACGCAGTACGAGTTATTGTAACTGACTGTAAAAAGTCAGCACAAGGAAAATAAACTCCACCTAAACTTGGTTTATATCTGACCCAGATAGACTGCAGGTCATAACTTCTTACCTGAAGTTCAGTTCACCTGATACTCGGACCAGCGGCCGCCTCGGGTCTCTGCTCCTCCTGCCTCCCCTTTCCAGTGTTGCCAACTCCTCAGTAAGGAAAATCGCTATTGGTTGTGACGTCATCACCTAATTTGCATAATTGGTCATGCTAATGTAATTGTAACCTATGTTGTTGGAGAGAGAAATAACATCGTGGAAGAGACATAAAGTGAGTAAAAAACGTCCTAAATGCATTTAGAGTTTATTTAGAACTACAAATTAAATTTCTTTTAGCAATGATTGTTTTTTTTAATGTCACAATTCCAACCCTGCTCCTTTACCCGGGCTTGGACCGGCAAAAGTGACCCGAAATAGGCACTCTGGTGGAGTTACTTTGTGTGTGTGTGTTTATAAGTAGTTTTAAACCTTGTGATCCACAAAACAGCATAAGAGTAAAAGAAGAACTGACTGCGTTACAGCACCCGCTGCTTGTTGAGAGTAAAAGCGATACGCGCTTTCACGTCTTTTTTTAACGACGTTTTTTCTAAAAAAAAGTCGCTAGGGGGTCTGAAAACTCGCTAAATATAGCGACAAAGTCGCTAAGTTGGCAACACTGCCCCTTTCCCTCATCCACCTGCTGGCCTCTGTGGCAGCTCCGCCATAGCCACCACCAAGCAACTGAGTTATTTTTACACATCAGCCAGCATCTGGCCAATCCACCAGCTTTCATTGTTTATACCGTTACAAAAACAACAACAACAACAAAAACATCGGCCTGTAAAAACGAAAAATGGCCAGTACAGCTATGGTCGGTACGAGGGAAATTTCTTTTGCAGTTTGTCTGAAAATATGGACTTGCTCACAAAGCAGCAGTTTGGGGATGACTGACGTCACACACATGGGTCCTCTGTCGGAATATAGGAAAACCTGGACATTTTTATCAATCTCAAAAATCCCCCTGGGCGCCCCGGACAGAAGGTGAAAAAAGGACATGTCCAGGGAAAAGAGGACGGTTGGTCACCCTTTGTAATCTCTAAGTGGATATCATGTTAGCTGGGAAGCTAACTAATCTACACATGTGATAGCAGTGTTTTGTTAGCTATGACATAGCTAAGATTGGCGAGCTAGCTGTAACTTTGCTTTAATTTTAAAGTTAACTGACTTTATCCATTCAGGACAGTAATTTAAACAGCTAGCAATCCATTACAAGGCAAGCTTTAACACGAAGTAGAGCAAAGCTAGCTCAGTACAAAAGCCCCTCCATGAACCAAATGCCCCTTTTGTTCCCTCTTTATCCTGCTGACAAGATCACACCCTCCCATTTGGCCCCTTGGGTTTTACGGTTATTGAGGAAGGTGATTAGTGGACTTCATTTGTAAGCTATTAGATGTTGTTGCTCAGTGTATACACAGGCAGTCATTTATCATCATTAGTGGGTTCCAGTTTCTAAGCTAGCGCTAAAACATCACACCCATTTGTCCCCAGTCCTTCACAGAGAAATCAGTCCACAGGGTGTTAGATGCTCTTCACTCTGTAAGTGTTAATGCGGTTTCAACCATTTCTGCTAGTTCTGTTTTTTAACTTGTATTTGTCATTAAACAGAGGTTGGTGATTCCAGTTGGCCCCACATTAGCAAAATATTTCCACAATGAAGTGTTGCACAGGTTGAGTATTAAGCCTGCACAATAGCATTGGAGCAGCTCTGAATGCTTTTTTAAATGCTTTGAAATGTGAAATGTGTTAACTTTCTGTATGTGTATTGTGATCGTCTGCCCTCACGAGTGCGATTTGTATCAGAGGCGTTCTGTACCAGCACAGTGTCATTGTGTATTTCCACTGAGCGTGCTTTAACACTGGTTCATGCGGCACAATAAGGTTGCAGAGAGGTGAAGTGGCTGTGCAGCTGTGTGTGAAAAGGAGGAGATCCTGTTAGTCTCTGCTCCAGATGATGAGCTGAAATCACGGAGGGGAGAACAAACAACCCTGGCGGCTGCCTCCAAAGCCACGAGCTGGGGCTGAGGCAGGTTGGCCCTCCATCTGCATCTCAATGAGGAATTTGATCACAGCTCAGCATTCAAAGGCGACAAAACAATGTGAGGCTACTGGGACCGCCGCTTTCGGATAGGAAAATACATCTAGGAAACAAAGAAGGTGGAGAAATAAAGTGTGAAAGTTTGCTTTCACAATCTGCAGTTTCTTTCCAGTGTTTGTCATGTTTTGTTTTCTTATAATGGAGACAAAAATTAACCTCAAAAACAAGCAGAGATTAAAATCTAATACATATATGTTTATCACCAGTGTTGGTCAAGTTACTTGAAAAAAGTAATCAGTAACTAATTACTGATTACTTCCCCAAAAAAGTAATCCCGTTACTTTACTGATTACTTATTTTCAAAAGTAATTAGTTACTTAGTTACTTAGTTACTTTTTAAAAACACGATTTACAACCTGAATAGGTGATAAAGTGATAGATCTTTCAGCCCAGTTCTACTTTTTCTACATAATCATCATACAAAATGTAATCAAATGGAAAAGTCTCTTTTTAAAACTTGTTTTATTAGTTTTAATCTTTTAACTTTATGCATCAAGCAAAAATTTAATTATATGCACCATTCTCTGACTGGAAGAAATTAGTTTAACATTTAAACTTATTTTCTGCACATTCCAGCACATAAAAAAAAAAAAAAAAAAAAATATATATATATATATATATATATATATATTTGTGTTTACACTCACTCTTTCAAATAGATGCAAGTAAAACACAGCAGAAAATAAATAAAGTCAAAGACTAGAGGTCCTGTTGCTCTATTTTCACCTGTAAAGCAGGAGTGGGGTAGGCGGAGGTTTACCCTGGTGCAGGTGTGCAGCGGTCAGTGGAAGAATCCGCGAGTTTCTCTGTGAGTTTCCCATTACGTCGTAGCTACTCGGTGCTTGCTCGGAAGTTTAGGGTTTTTTTCGCTGTAAAAAGAAGTTTTCTTCCCACGCACAACGGACACTAATGTTTTTGTCACTTTTTATGGAATCAAACTCAAAGTAAGGTCAGTACTTCCACGCTTTAAACGCTGCACGCTCATACTCTCTCTGCACTCGATATATGATCCATTGTTGATCTGCACACAGCTGTTGTCACGAACGTCGCACTCGCTTACGTCACTGTCATGAGACATTCTCGCAAAAAAATCACGGTTTTAGTAACGCAGTAACGCAGCGTTCCTACGGGAAAGTAACGGTAATCTAATTACCGTTTTTGCAATTGTAATCCCTTACTTTACTTGTTACTTGAAAAAAGTAATGCCCATCTCTGTTTATCACATATAACATCTGCCCGGGATTTGTCATGTTAATTATGTCATCCCAGCGTAATTGCTGAAGTGCTTCTTCTAATTTCTGCAATATTTGTCTTTCTCAGGCTTCTTTAGTGTCCAAATTAATCAAATTTTTCATGTTTTTAATTGAGAGGGACAAAGCACTTGTACATAGTTCTGATACAGACCATAAATCTGACTTACTGCACAGTTTGTAGCTACTACTAATTTCCAACCTAGTTTTTCGTAAACGTCAGGCAGCATGCCGTAGTCATTCAAGTAGGTCTTCAAAACTTGGAGGTGTGTTTGGGCACAGGTGTAGCCCATATAACCCCAATAAGCCAAACACATCATTACACACATGTTTTGATCCTTGGAGGCACCAACAACAGCAATAAATGGGTGACGATGGCAGCATCCGATGAATCACAGACATGGATAAGTCTACTGGAAGCAAAGAAGCGGATTTTAAAAAGGAAATTAAAACTATGATATTAGAAAAATATGAAGAGGCTGAAAGCAACACAGCTGCTGCAGACAAAGCAGCAGCAGGAAAAGGACTGAACAGTGTTACAGTATCTAAAGTGCTGTAAGTGAGCTTTAAGCACGTTGATAAGTGAGACTGAAAAAAACCACTATATCAATAAAGTTGAACCTATTAAGGACGAGAGGGTGAGGAAAAATGCCTGCTGTGTAGGTGATGGTGTTTAACGTTCTGAGCGTAAGAAATAAAAATGAAGCATAGATGCCAGTTTGTATACTCTAAGGTAGGGCTGGGCGATATGGCCTAAAATCCATATTGCGATATAATTTGAAGCACGTGCGGTAACGATATATATCGCGATATATTCTTTTCTTCTGTATAACGTATTTTCCACACTATAAGGCACACTTAAAATCCTTTAATTTTCTCAAAAATCGAGTGTGCCTTATGTATGAATTCTGGTTGTGCTTACTGACCTCGAACCGATTTTGGCTGCAGAAATCTGTTAAAAATGTTTAAGTACAACTTTGGTAAGCTGCACTGCTTGATGGATTGTCAGAGCATTACGGCTGCCATAGTGAGGAGCTTCGCTGAGTAATCTGGGTCCAAAACTCCGTCCGCTTCAGGTCCCAAAGTCAAACGAACACTGAGAGTTAAAAACAGTCTGAATTCTTTCATCTTTAACAAAATCATCAGTGTTGCCGCTTTACCAGGTGTAACGATTAAGTTTAACATCCATGAAAACAGAATTTATTAAATTTAACAGAGTTACAAGTTAACAGGAAGTTAGCTCGCTAGCTTCCACCTAAACATGACATACCATGTTCTGACTGAGAGATTTTTGAAACTAATTAAAACGTTTTTGGCTTTCCCCATATTTCAAAAGTGCTTCATCTCTTTGCTATGACTGTCGGCATAATTTGCAGATGATAATGGTTGTAGCCGCTGCAATGCTTTCGACCAAAACAGGCGCACCTTGATGACATCATCAACATGCTCTATCGCGATAGAGCGGTATAGTCAAAATCTCTATCGTTGGCCAAATTTATATCGTTTATATCGTATATTGTTTATATCGACCACCCCTACTCTAAGGTCCAAAGGACAATTATGTGCCCTGTTTAAAATTGGGGAATAAAGTTGAACGTGTATTTCTTATTGATTCTCATCAATGAAAGACAAAGACTTGATACACTGTTGTAAAACTTCAGAAAATCAAAGTCACAGCAAGTAATGAGAATTCTCTCAGTATAATCTACAAATAACCAGACTAACACGTGCTGCTGATGTCCCCACGAGTTCTGGGGAAAACTGTAAACTCTGGAAACTTTAATGGCCGTGTGTTCATCTTTATCTACTTCAGAGCAGTCAGACTCAGCCTGCTGTTAGCCATTTACATCCATTTGCTTCTTTGCTACTTCATACACTCATTTGTACTACACTGTAATACAGCCAGATTCACAATAAATCTGTCAGACAAAACGACTTTGAAATATGGTTTTAATGGAGGCTTTACAAACACGGTTTAATAAGGCTGTTGTGTTTTTAACATGTTTTAATGCTTTGTATCTTCTTCTGTTTAATCTGAACAAGCCCCTAAAAACAGTCAGTGATCACTGTCGGCCTCTCTTGGTTTTTATTACCACTGTTCGTTTTAAAGCTCAGTTTTTAAAACCTTAGGATGTAACTACAGCCCATGCAGCAGTATATTAATGACAAACCTCTTTGTGGATGGATAATCTCAGCTGTTCTCGTGACTGAAGTTTTATCCGTTTACAGCATCCTGCCATGCAATTGCATTTGTCCCTAACCATCAGGAACCCTCACGTTAACTTTTATCGAGTGGAGAAAAGTTAGCGTTCATCCTCCAGCTTCACTGTGTTTATGTTATGCTAACATAGCTGTGTAGCTAGCCACGTAGCACATCATTATATACCAGCTAGCCAAACTTCAGTAACCCTACAAACGTCACTGCTGTTTAGTTTCATGTCTTCATTTATATCAGAAGTGATAGCAGAGCTGTACGTTTTAATTTTTCAGAAATCCCTCAGTCAGAACATGCTATATTATGTTTGGATAGAAACTAGCAAGCGAACTTCCTGCTAACTATGAACTCCGTCAAGCTTCATAAATCCTGTTTTCATGGATGCCTGGATGTTAAACTTCATTGTTACACCTGGTAGAGCAGAACGCTGATCATTTTATTACCGAATTTAGACAGTTTGTAACTCTCAGTGATACCGCAGTGATCGTTCTGAAAGACATTTATACTGTTGCTCACATGGAAAGCACCATTTATCAAAACGAAAAAAATCTGAGGACTACAGTAAAGTTCAACACCAGGCACGGGCTCAGCATGTCCACTGTTGCGATCGTTCTAGTGAAATAAAGTCCTTCACAGACAATTTATTGGGGAATATGGCAAGCTGTTATCAGCTGATGGGTAAGTAAAGCTCATACTGAAACATTAATAAGATTTAAATATGTTTCTTTTGACCTGGCTCATCAGGTTTTGAATGAAACCAGCTAACGAGCTAATTAGAAATGTTATATCAGGGCAGTAAAAGTTCACATTTTATTCTCTTGGACTTCCTCGTTGTGGAGCAGCTGGTCGAGTGAATGCGCTGTAAAACTTCTCCGAATCACTACACGAGCTGCACAACTGATCAAAAAAGCATCAATTGCTGGTTAATAACTTGAGACAGTGCAAACTTTAAAGCTCTGGCGAGGTGGAGGATCAGTGATGTGAGATATGAAAGAGAAGGAGAAACACACACACCTCCTCACTGCACCAAATATTGTGGCGGGGAGTCGATGAGTCATCCCCGTAGCTTTTATATGGACGGTGCATCAATCACCCTCTCCTGAAGGGAGCAGATGGTGCGCGGCGGCTCAGCTACTGTGGAGAAGTGTGGTGCTGATGCTGTGTGTATATGTGTGTGTCTTGGGGAGGAGACGGGTGATGGTGCCAGCCAGCTAAGGAGAAGTGTTGGATGAAGACTGATGCAAACAGCCGATGGAGAGCGGACGCCCACAGGCTGAGGAGCGCTCGGTGTTTGGCGTTGATCTGGCATCTGAGCGCCAGCTGTGGCGCAGGTGCAACAACTGTAGAAGAAGAAAAATTAAACCTTGACAGGGGGAATGTGCAAAAGAGGATGATGAAAGGTGTGAGGTCATCTTTGAGTGAGAGGGTGGATATGTGGGAAACATCAGTCCACATCAGCAATAACATTGTTATTTAAAGCTTTAACACACAGGCCTAGAGACCGGCGGCGGACCTCTTAGTACAGCAGTCCTCAACCCCCGGGCCACGGACCAGTATCGGTCTGTGAGTCCTTTGGTAACCGGCCGAGAGAGTTGAGGCTCGGGTGTGAAATTTATGGTTTTCAGGGTTTTACTGTTAACTTGGTTTCCCTGAGTCTTTTCCCATGTTGTAGTTGTGTCTTATTTTGAAAGAAATATTTACATGTTACCACAGCGACCAGAGAGCATTAAGGGGCAGATAATTTACAAAATACCACAGTTTTTGTTTTGGTCGTATAGTTTTATTTTGTTGTACAGTGGAACCCCGACCCGAGGGTCTTTCGTAAGTCGAAAATTTTCATAAGTCGAAGCACCCATCGTGCCTTTTGAGTGAACGATAGGCTATAGGCTAATTGCTAACGGCAACAACAATATGTCGTTCAAGTGGAACAACGAAGCGCAAGTACGAAAGCCAAGGGGTTGTCACATGATTCAGAAGGCATTGTAGGCATTCTGGGCTCAGCCAATCAGAGTAAGCGGATTTCGTAACACGGGCATTTTGCCGTAACATGGGCAGAAATATTGCCGTTCAGTGCCTTTGTAACTTGAATTTTTCGTTTAACGGGGTACTTGTAAGTTGGGGTGTATTTATTGTATTTATCACTGTATTTATTCGTGACACCTTAAAGGCCAGTCCGTGAAAATATTGTCTGACATTAAATCGGTCTGTGGCGCAATAATGGTTGGGGACCGCTGTCTTAGTAGACACCAGAAAAATGTGTTTTCACCAACTGGTTGGCGAGTGGTTGCGGGGTGAAAGTGGTCGAGTTACACGACTTTGATTGGTTTGGCTGTTAGCAGGTCGCCTTGGTTGCTTATGTAATATCCCAATTTGTCTGCGAACACTGCAAACTTAAAAAACACATACTGGAAACGAAGCACATTCACCCTCAAAGTTAAAGTTGTTTCTTACTGCTGAATCCAACATGTTTTAAAAAACACACACTTTTACTTTGTTTTCGAACAGTTTCCATTTCTGCTTTTTGCTGCATGTTTCCGACTTACTGAGTAGCTGGTAAGTGTTTAAGAACAAGTCACTGTCTTCCATGCAGACTATGACCGACAACGACAATCTTCTAAAGAATAAAGCAGTAGTGATGTGCGATACCACTGATTTCCTTTCCGATCCGATACCAAGTAAAATTACCGATACTTTGTGGAGGTAAAATACGTTCGCACATAACTCCATTTACGCTCAGCCATTGTTGTGAGTGCACACGCCAAGGGGCTGCGAGACACTTATACAGCCGTATTTTGCACATGACTATGAAAGGCGGAAGAGGAAGTAGTTCCTTCGAATGCAAACAATCCGAATGTTATAGTTTCTTTCCACTGTGTTTCTGTTAATGATAAACTACAAATTTACCCTAAATTACTAAAATATCGATATTTTAATGTGAGAATCGATTCTAGAACATAAATGATTGGTATCGGAGGAATCGATATTTCAGGATCGATCCGCACATCACTATAAAGCAGTCACAAGGACGTTTTTAGTGCAGTATCATTTAACTTTTTTGACCAATTTCACCTAGCAACAGTAAGCCACCAGTCAAGGTTACATCTTTTTCCCTTGGAACTGGTAGTTACCAGTACTGACCGGTCTCTAGGCCTGTGTGACTAGGGTCTAAATAACCAGCAGACTGTAGGCCTGTCCATCAGTATTCACACAGTAAACTGGCTTGTGTCGAAGGGACACCAGAGTGGCTGTGGGCAGCACTGCTATACCACAGGGGACAATAAAAGAAACATGACATATGGTGCCTTCTGGCTCTACAGTGATTGTAAAGGATGTGGGTTATAAAAAAGATTTGCTCTTTTGTAGGGTGGGACTAAAGAAATACCAATTAAAAGACAAGACAAAGAGCAACAACTCCGCATATGTTTCTACTCTGGAGTGTCATAAACAAACATGAATAGCCGTACGTTTTTATCCCTCCGGCTCCTCGCCATAATTCAGGATTCCTTTTTTTCTCTGGTCAACACCTGCTTTCTCCTCCATCAGAGTATTCAGTGACTTTGTGCAGCCATGCCTCAGAAGAAACATCAGAAACTCAAAGAAGAGAAACACGAAGCTTGTAGTGGTCGGACATTGGTGGCCTCCACTGGTAGTGTGAGGCGCTGACTAGAGGAAGGAAACTGAAGCTCAAGCAGGGGTGAGATGCTGGTTTGTTTTGCCCTGAGGGTTATATTCTCACTGTAATGCGTTTACGATATCAAAGTGATTATGTAATCAAGCTGCTATACCACAGGGGATAATGGGTTTTTCCCTCTCTGTCAAACAGATAATATCAGTGATGCTGAAAATAGAAATATAGGCACTCATCCCAGAGATGACTGCAGAGGAGGAGAGTGTGTTTCCTTTGAAAATGCAGTAAAGGAGAAACTGTAGCTCATGCCAGGTTCACACTACGCAGTGTTTGTGTCTGATAATGTGGAAGTAGCACCCACCAAGAGCTCGAAACTCAAAACTGCAGTTCCTCTAACGACCACTTGAGGCTGCGCCCAAAAGTGAGTCAATCCCCATAAACTCGCATGTTAAAAAGTACAACTTTACATCAGCAATAAACACGTATACAGCCTGCTCCAACAAGCAGTTTAGATCTCTATGGGAAGTTTCACCCCTCCTAACATTATGGAGGTGATTTTTGTTTCTTTTAATGACTTTCTTTTAAGCCTGAGCACATGGCTACTGTTATTCTTTGTAATTATGTGGAGCTACTAAACTTGTCCTTTGGCAGTGTTTGTGCTTTTGAGGCGTTATTCAATTGGATGAAGCGTGTCAGCTAATAACTAGCTCTCTGTCCATTTTTCTAAATATAGTCAACTGTGGTTCTGAAGCATTGTGGTAACCAAAACACTAATGATGAGGCTTCAAACTACAGAATGTAAAAAGACAGATTTTTTTTAGGGATGCACCGATACCGATACTGGTATCGGGGCCGATACTGTAAAATGTGTGTGTACTCATACTCGTAAAAGTTAACCGATACCATGAACCGATACTAACTTATTTCATTAATCAGAGGGTGGCTTGTCATTTCTGTTGTAGTTTTTTAGATTGGCCACTAGGGGGACATCCCGCGCTAAACAGGCACAGGGTTAGGCGAGTGAGACTGGCGGCTCCAGATAAAAAAGAGAAACTGGAGGCTGCTGTAGCTAGGCTAAACAAAATGTCAGCAGTGTGGACTGGAACAGCCAACTTTAACTCAGGTTTTGGAAAAGCGATGAAAAATGTCAAGAGAAAATCCACGGGCAGTTAAAATAACAGAGGCTCTGACTCATTTTATTGCTCTGGATGACCAGCCAATGCCGGTCGTGGAAAACATAGGATTGCACCGTCTTCTCAGCATACTCGAGCTGCGATATGAAATTCCCAACCACCTATACATCAGGGAGATAATGGTGCCAAAACTTTCTGAAGAGGTGTGTGCGCGATGTCAGTCCTTGGTTTAACGACACAGTGGACTGATGAGGAGTTTGTTTGTCAATGCCAAATACTTTCGTTATTTTGTTTGTTTGTTTACAATATGGACACTCTGCAATAATTTAAAAGTTTATTTTATTCGCAAACCTAATTTGTATTTATTTTATTCCAAACAGAAGTATCGGTTTTTGTACTCTGTATCGGCAAGTACTCAGATCCAAGTATCGGTATCGTATCGGTTTGAAAAAATTGGTATCGTTACATCCCTAATTTTTTTAATACTGTGGCATAAAACCATCAAAATGTTGCTCATTTGTTCTTCTAATGTTGCTTGGACCATTTTGTGCTAATGTCTATATAAAAACATAACATTTTGACATAAAATTTTCAATGTCTGATGTCTGAAAGTGATAACTCAAGAACGAAGCGATGCAAGAGTTTTAAATTTATACCACAGGTGTATCTAATAGGAAGCTGTGGGGTAGCACTGTCCACTGTCCATTTTTATTATGGCAAAGGAAATAAAAAGACATAAGGAAAGATGAAGCGCAAACCAATGGGGGAAACGCTGCCCCCTGGTGGAGAACATTTTCATTAGAGTTTGTAAAGTATAATTACAAAAGCTACCTTTAAGTTTGGAACGAGCTCTTAAAGAACATAACATCAAGAAACGATAAAGCCTATGAATGTTGACTCTTGAAGCAGAGGTACAAACTGGGATGAAGTGAGGAGTGAAATTCTACAAAGAAGCTAGGAAGGAGGTGAAGTCATTACCTTAAAATGACCGGCCCAGGTAGACAACAGGAAAAACACAGACCTCAGCATATTGCCACATTACTGTAAGCTCCTTCTCAGCATGCACTCTTTCCATGCGCGGTGCCTCTGCTAGTCTCTGCTATCAGCTTACAAACATCGGATTTATTTGTGCAAATGCAATTTGAAACTTCCCGAGCTTTCAGGAGCTCAGACCATAAACCGCTCCAAACACCGTAATGGTTTTCCTGCAGGAGAAGCTGCCGTTTCACCTGAAACTCAATTAAGTGCTTCAGGTGAGCCAATAACATGGAGCCAAGGTAGACAAGCTAATATAGGAGACGTATGATCTCGGTCTCTTGTTCCTGTCTCACATTTCACATCAGAGGCTTTTCAAAGTGCTACTGGGACATCCTGATAATAAGGAATTAGACTAGGAACGCCCTGTCTCAGAGTGATGCTGCAAAACTACATGTAAAAGTATGAAAGCAGGCCACCCAAGAGCAATAATCTGTTAAGGGGACCTTACCCGAATGGATTTAATGGCAGAAAACACACGAGCACAGGGTTGAAGTGATGCAGGTTTTATGTACACAGATGAGGGAGTATTGACAAGGGAAGGGGCTATATACAGTGACAGATAAAAAATGTACACGGAGAGCAACGCTGACGGGATAAGACGGAGCCGTCTTATGCGGGCGGACCGATGACGCGCCGGAATTACCTAAGAACGAAGGACAAACAAAGTTAGAGTACGTCGATCGCCGAGAGTTCAACTAAAAGTGGGCGAGGAGAGTTGGAGAGCTTACTTGCAACACTGACACACAGATGTAGCGGTGGTCACAGCCGGGTGTGAAGTAATTCTCCATCACGGATCCACAGAAGCCCACACACAGAAACCTAGGCAGGCGAACAGGCAGCGGGACAGACTAAAACAAAGGAGAAGCAGGCAGATGATGGATCCTGAAACGTGCAGCTCAATTGCGTGGAATCAGCAGATTCAGCTAGCACCGACACGTTACCACTTATGAGACGACAATACTCCGACACCAGACGTCCGAGATTCAGCTCCATAAAAGCGCTCCCTAATGACGTCCGATGCGCCGCAGGTGTGCCGGAATGCCATCGAGCCCCGCCCCGCCTACCTGTGCCAAGAAGGAAAACAAAACCAAAAAAACAACAATAAACCTACCCACCACCTCCTAACAGTATCCCCCCCTCAAGGGACGCCTCCCGGCGGTCCTCCAGGCTTGTCAGGATGCCTCCTGTAAAAATCCACAATAAGACCCGGGTCCACAACAAAGGCCCCAGGAATCCAGGAGCGCTCCTCCGGGCCATACCCCTCCCAGTCCACCAAAAACTGGAAACCACGACCACGACGGCGCACATCCAGCAGCCGCCGGACCGAATAGACAGGGCCGCCGTCCACAACCTGGGCAGGCGGAGGCGGTTCCAAGGGTGGACACAGTGGGCTGCGAGAGACAGGCTTGAGTTGGGAAACATGAAACGTGGGATGAACCTTCACGGAAGCCGGCAGTTGCAGCCTCACAGAAACAGGGTTGATGATGCGTTGGATGGTGAAAGGACCCAGGAAGCGAGGAGCAAGCTTCCTGGACACGCACTTCAGAGGAACATTTGCAGAGGACAGCCAAACCTGTTGACCCACAGTGTATTGAGGCGCGGGCGTCCTCCTCCGATCAGCAGCACGGCGAGTCTGCGTTGCGGTCCGGAGCAGCGCTGCCTTAGTCTGGCGCCAGATCCTCCGACTGCGGCGTAAATGGTCCTGCACCGCCGGAACCGCAATCTCCGCCTCCTGAGAAGGAAACAGTGGCGGCTGATATCCAAGGCATATCTCAAACGGAGAAAAACCAGTAGCTGCCGAGGTGAGGGAATTATAAGCATATTCAATCCAGGCAAGATGACTACTCCAGGACGCGGGGTCAGAGGAGGCCACACAGCGCAAGGCGGACTCCAGCTGCTGATTAGCCCTTTCAGTCTGTCCATTAGACTGCGGATGATAGCCCGAAGAAAGGCTCACCCCCACCCCCAAAGCAGTACAAAAAGCCTTCCACACCCGAGAAACAAACTGAGGCCCCCTGTCCGACACAATGTCCAAAGGAATCCCATGCAACCGAAAAACATGATCAACGAGCAAACGAGCAGTTCCGAGGGCAGAAGGCAGCTTCGAGAGAGGAACAAAATGTGCCGCCTTGGAGAACCTGTCAACAATGGTGACAATAACCGAGTGATTAGCAGAACGCGGTAACCCAGTAACAAAGTCAACTGCAATATGCGACCAGGGCCGACCTGGGACAGGCAGGGGGTGCAGCAGCCCGGGAGGGGCCA
The DNA here is from genome assembly GCF_056152115.1 of Neolamprologus brichardi. Classification (NCBI taxonomy): domain Eukaryota; kingdom Metazoa; phylum Chordata; class Actinopteri; order Cichliformes; family Cichlidae; genus Neolamprologus; species Neolamprologus brichardi. Next base: position 4,274,103 of record NC_142121.1, on the reverse strand, counting down.
GGTGACGGCTCTTATTGCGCGCACAGGTGTCGCAGGCCAACACATATTCGCGGGCGTCACTCTCCAAAGCGGGCCACCAAAAGGAGCGCCTCAACAGGGAAACCGTACGACGCACGCCAGGGTGACAGGCGAAGCGAGAAGCGTGTACCCAGTGCAAAACGCGGGCACGCACGGCCGACGGAACAAACAGCCTACCAGGCGGGCCCGAACCGGGGTCCGGGTCCTGCCGCTGCGCACTGCGCACCAGGCTCTCAATCTCCCACGTCACGGCCCCCACCACGCAGGACGAGGGGATGATCGTGGCCACCCCCGTAGACTCAGATGCGGGAGAAAATTGACGGGACAAAGCGTCAGGCTTAGCATTGCGGGAACCCGGTCGGAAAGAAATAGTAAAATGAAACCGGCTAAAAAATAGCTGCCACCTGGCCTGCCTGGAGTTGAGCCGCTTCGCACACCGAATGTAAGAGAGATTCTTATGGTCCGTCCAAATCACAAACGGCTGTTCCGCCCCCTCCAACCAGTGACGCCACTCTTCCAAAGCCAGCTTAACTGCCAGCAGCTCACGATTGCCCACGTCATAGTTCCGCTCAGCTGGAGAAAACCGCCGCGAAAAAAACGCGCACGGATGGAGACGGCCATCGTCGGCCGAGCGCTGCGACAACACGGCTCCTGCACCCGCATCAGAAGCATCCACCTCCACAACAAACTGTCTGGAACCATCGGGGTGAACGAGAATGGGCGCGGAGCAAAACAACTCCTTCAACCGAGTAAACGCCTGCTCGGCCGCAGGCGACCAACTGAAAACTCGAGCCGGGGACGTCAGCCGGGTGAGCGGAAGAGTGATCTGACTGTAGTTCTTGATAAACCGGCGATAAAAATTAGCAAAACCCAGAAACCTCTGCAAGTGTTTGCGCGAGGAAGGAGTCGGCCAATCAGCAATCGCCCTGATTTTACCAGGATCGGGCCTAACCTGCCCCTTAGCAAAGACATAGCCCAGGAACGACACAGAACGGGCATGAAACTCACACTTTTCCGCTTTCACAAAAAGTTTGTTTTCCAAAAGCCGCTGCAAAACGCTGCGCACCTGCTGAACATGGTCCTCCAAAGAACGTGAAAAAACAAGAATGTCATCAAGGTAAACGAACACACACCGATTCAAAAAGTCCCGTAGCACATCATTAATTAATGCTTGAAACACCGCCGGCGCGTTAGTCAGCCCGAAAGGCATCACCAGATACTCATAATGTCCACGCGGTGTGTTAAAGGCCGTTTTCCACTCATCTCCCTGGCGTATGCGCACCAGATGGTACGCATTGCGAAGGTCCAGCTTCGTGAAAATGACCGCGTCCTGTACAGGTTCAAAAGCAGACGAGATCAGAGGAAGAGGGTATTTGTTCTTCACCGTTATATCATTAAGACCCCGAAAATCAATGCAGGGTCGAAGAGATCCATCTTTCTTGTCCACAAAGAAAAAACCCGCCGCCACCGGTGAGGATGACGGACGAATCAAGCCCGCCTCCAGTGACTCCGTAATATACCTCTCCATGGCCGCCTTCTCCGGACCAGAGAGGTTATACAGCCGGCTGGTGGGCAACGGAGCTCCAGGCAACAATTCAATGCAACAATCATAAGGACGATGGGGGGGAAGCGAGAGCGCACAGCGTTGACTGAAAACTGCCCCCAGATCATGATACTGTTCAGGTACAGACGAGAGATCCAACTCCTCAGGTGCCTGCTTAGACAAGCAGACAGGCGAGGGTGGAAGAGCAGACTGTAGACAGTGAGACAAGCAGTGGCTACTCCAACTCTCAATGCGACGAGTGGACCAATTAATCTGAGGGTTATGACGCTCGAACCACGGGTAACCTAAAACGATGGGAGACTCGGGGGAGGAAAAAACAAAAAACCGAAGAAGCTCGCGATGATTACCGGAAAGAACCAATGAAACTGGTTCAGTCTCGTGAGTAACAGAGGGTAGTAATTGTCCGGTGAGCGCCACAACGGAGACGGGCACCTGCAGGGGCCGCGTCTTAATACCGAGACGCCTCGTGAGACCGCCGTCAATAAGGTTCTGCTCGGCGCCAGAATCCAAAAGTGCATTAGTGGAAAAAGTACCAAACGCGTTGGTCACGACAGCAGGAAGCTGCATGCGGGGGACGCGAGAAAGAGAGGAAGTGCTACCCACCAGTACCCCCACAGTTACTGGTGGGCACCCCCTTTTGACCTCAATGGGCAGGTGGACACAAAATGGCCCGCCTGGCCACAATATAAACACAACCGCCCCTCAAACCGCCTCCGACGCTCCTCCGGAGTAAGCCTCGAACGACCCAACTGCATAGGTTCCTCAGCAGCGTCCGCTGGAGGAGACCATGCGTGGGCCGGACCGGAAGGAGAGGGGCGGGAGACTGCGCGCACAGCAGCGTGCTCTCCCCACCCAGCACGGGACCGGCCTCCCCTTTCTCTCTCCCGCTCGCGAAGGCGATTGTCGATACGAATGGCCAGATTAACGAGAGCCTCAAAACTCTCCGGTTCATCACGAGTGGCGAGCTCATCTTTCATGCGATCGCTTAACCCGATAATGAAAGCCCCGCGTAACGCGTCATCACCCCACCCCGTCTCAGCGGCTTTAACCCGGAAATCAATAGAAAACTCCGCCACCGACTGGCTCCCCTGTCGGAGCCCACGCAGCTGCCGCGCCGCCTCGTCAGAGCGCAGGGGGTGATGAAAAACAGCCTTAAAATCCCGAACGAACTGTACATACGTGACAGTCTCCAGGGGGTGTAGAGCGAGATAAGATTCGGCCCAATCCAAAGCACGATCACGAAGGGCACCGATAATATGGGAAATCTTAGAAGCATCATCAGAAAACGCTTGGGGAAACCGCTGAAAAAGCAGTGAAACCTGAATCAAAAAACCCCCACAGCGGCCCAACTCTCCCGTGAAAGGCACCAGAGCCGGGGGAGCGGGGTCACGAACAGAGCCCGAACTCTGCGGAACGGACGGTACAGGTGGGGGGGACGAAACAGTGGGAACGGTAGGAGGAACTAACCGAGCTAAAGTTTCCTGAATGGCTGTCAAGGTCTCATTAACCCGACCTGCCCATTTCTCGGATTCCTTAAACTGCCGAGACAAGCTTGACAAAGACTCCTCGTGTTTCTGGAGTAATTCGCCGGAATCGGGACCTGCGCGTTCTGCCGAATCCATAAGAGTGGTCGGAGTATTCTGTTAAGGGGACCTTACCCGAATGGATTTAATGGCAGAAAACACACGAGCACAGGGTTGAAGTGATGCAGGTTTTATGTACACAGATGAGGGAGTATTGACAAGGGAAGGGGCTATATACAGTGACAGATAAAAAATGTACACGGAGAGCAACGCTGACGGGATAAGACGGAGCCGTCTTATGCGGGCGGACCGATGACGCGCCGGAATTACCTAAGAACGAAGGACAAACAAAGTTAGAGTACGTCGATCGCCGAGAGTTCAACTAAAAGTGGGCGAGGAGAGTTGGAGAGCTTACTTGCAACACTGACACACAGATGTAGCGGTGGTCACAGCCGGGTGTGAAGTAATTCTCCATCACGGATCCACAGAAGCCCACACACAGAAACCTAGGCAGGCGAACAGGCAGCGGGACAGACTAAAACAAAGGAGAAGCAGGCAGATGATGGATCCTGAAACGTGCAGCTCAATTGCGTGGAATCAGCAGATTCAGCTAGCACCGACACGTTACCACTTATGAGACGACAATACTCCGACACCAGACGTCCGAGATTCAGCTCCATAAAAGCGCTCCCTAATGACGTCCGATGCGCCGCAGGTGTGCCGGAATGCCATCGAGCCCCGCCCCGCCTACCTGTGCCAAGAAGGAAAACAAAACCAAAAAAACAACAATAAACCTACCCACCACCTCCTAACATAATCAGAAGTGTATTTCATACCAGAGGAACTGTAATGTCCAGAGGAACTATTCTAAGCTTCTGTTCAGGGTTTTCTGGTGAATTTAGCTTAGCTAACGGAGGTAAAATCCTGTTTAACAAATGGATATTAGAGTTTCCCACTGAAACCAGTTAAATATGTCCATGATGAGAGATGGCGATTGTTTTTCTGATAAGAACGTGGAGTTGGAGCTCAGAGGTGTCTGAAGGACCTCGTTATGATAAAGACTCTAGAACTTGACTGCATGCTGAGGTGGCAGTTCAGCCATTTGATGTTTCATGTTGCAGCAGCTCATGACTGAATGAACACGGTGCAATAAAAGTATTTTTAGAAGCAGATTTTTCCAAACACTTAATTTACTTGAGTAGGGTTAGGCGTTACCACTTCAGCATGCAGTCAAGTTCTATACTCCTGCTAATGGCTTACTAATTTTATTTAGGTGTGTTGCAACAGGGAGACATGGAAAAGTTTCAGGACACCGGCCCTCAAGGACTGGAGTTTGAGACCCCTGGTTTAGGACATGTTCATTTGTTAAAACACGGAAGAAGCAGCAGACCCAGAAACCGTCCCAGGACATGGACAACTGTCCATTTGTATTTCCCTTTACAGAAATAATCTTTACCATTTTAATTAATGAGGAACATTTATCAGCAATTAAGAGTCAGTAAAAGAACTAGATGTTACAGTCCCTGATAATGTATTTTTGGGAAAAGTCTGAATGTAGTTTGTTTGAGTGTGTGTGTGTGAGAGAGAGAGTGTGTATTGATATTTTTGTGGGGACCACAAATTGGAAATTTACTATACTTGTGGGGACCAACAGCCCTTATGAGGACCCAAATCCAGGTCCCCACAAGTTTGAAGACATTTTTGACTCAAAATGTGGTTTTAGTGACAGTTTTAGTGACAGAGTTACAACTGAGTTATGGTTAGGTTTAGGGTAAGGGTTCATTTTTCATGGTTCGGGTAAGGGGCTTGGGAAAGCCTTATGTCAATTAGATGTCCCCACAAGATATGAATACCCAACGTGTGTGTGTGTGTGTGTGTGTGTGTGTGTGTGTGTGTGTGTGTGTGTGTGTGTGTGTGTGTGTGTGTGCGTGTGTGTGCGCTCTCTGGTTAAAATTGACTGAAGTCTTCAGACTTCTGTCGATTTCAGCCCAGACTGAGACACTGGTCCATCCGGCTGCTCCGTACAAAGGCTACTAATGGCGCTCGATTGTATACGTGTGTGTGTGTGTGTGTGCGTGCATGTCCGTGTGTGTGTGTTACAAGCGTGCACGCACCGCGCTCGCACAGAGACCCCATTTCCAAATGTCAAGTGTTTGTGAAATAAATGTCAACTAGCTGAGGGATGGGAAATCAAAGGGCTCCTTTAGCGCCGGCTGCAGCAGATACGACGGGAAACAGGAAAAAAAAAGTCATCGATTTTTCTTTTTTTTATTTCCATCTTTGACGTGTCTTAAAAAAAAACAACAAAAATCCACATGAGGCCTGCGAAGAGAGCAGACAGGGCCGTCCTGGAATCTGCAGAGAGCAGCTGGGGGAGAATCTTTGGTATTGACGGACTGTCAGGCCGCCTGCCTCGCTCTCGTAACATCAGCAGATCTGAGAGAGGCTGGGAGACGCGTTAGGACACCGGCGCGCGGTGGCAACCATCCCACGGATTTCTGGTTTTAGTCAGCCTCCAGAAGCCGCTCCATCTGTTTGAACAGGTGAGAAGACGCCACCTGATTCCTGCTGCCATCATAGCACAACTCGTCCTCAAACTGTCTTTAACTCAGGGTTTTTTCTCAGAGTTTATTTTGCCAGAAAATGAGCCCAACATGTCAACTCGTGTGGTATTTTCTGGACAAACCGACAGCCGATGAATGTCTGATGACAACTGATAAAAAATGTTATCATATCATCCATCAAAAGGTTGTAGCCGATCCCAGCTGTCACGGGGCGAGAGGTGGGTACACCCTGGACAGGTTTCCAGCCTGTCACATCTCCTGGAAGCTAAATATAAAGTCTTTCCCTCCATTCTTTGTGGCTGCATGACGGATGTAAATAAAACTGGTAACTCATGTGTTTGCACACAGCGCAGGTATTGCACGTTGGAAAAATTAATTCACGAGGGGAGGAAACCTCTTTTGTCCAGTAAGCCGACCGTCTTCATTACTCACCTCTCGTCTTTGGTCACATGTAATGGAATCACCGAGTCTTTGTGAGCGGGATGGATATGCAGACGCGCTGTAATGGCTCGCCTTTATGGACGTGCAAACTGATACTGGGCGGTAAGGATCGCAAACCCTGCACTGTTTTCCTCTGCCTTCATTCTCACTGCAGGTTTTGCTTTGAATAAGTTCTGTTGTTTTGCAGTAAAGACAAAACTTTAGAGCACTCTTTGCATCTGATTTCTTCTTGGTTATCATCACTTGCACTGCATCTGAAGTATTTCTAAACAGCAGATAATCCACTTTGAGAGACGAGCTCGTCACGTTCTGCTGTGCCGGACTTTTGCTGTATATCTGTCGTTTAACGCGACGTTCCACATCCAGACTCCTCCAGGGAACTTTACTGTGCTGGAATTCACAGGTTTACCACAAGCTTCACGTGCTATCAGCCAAAGGCTTCACCCAGGAACCGTTAACATTTGCAGCCACAAACTGCTGGTTGTTTGGCGAAATGATGGCATATTTGCCCCACAGGAGGTTGATCCAGGCGTGCTGTTTGTACTTTTTAGTTCGGGTCAGTCTAATCAAACAGAACTGTAGTTTTCCACGAACAAAGATGACGAACTGCTGATTTTGAAAGACTCATTGATCACTAATGAAAGAACTCTTTTGCAAATCACGTCTTTACTTCAGGAATTAAAAGGGACGTTTTTTTGTAATTCTCTACAAATAAGAACAACCTCAGGGCTGAGTTGTAATATGCAGATTGCAATATTTCATGCTCACAAAGGAAACAACCTGTCTGATATAAAATGTTCAGAAAGGTCTGTGTGCTCTTTGCTCTGAGTGTCTGTTCGTCTCATTAATGAGCCTCGTTCTAGTCTCACTGCAGGTTTGGTCAGAGTAAAAAGAAAGTGTGCACGCTAAGCTTATCCACAGAAGCTTAAAGCTTGTACTTTTGACTTATTGAACGTCAAACCGGAGCACGAACAGATTCAGGGTGTTTTTATATTAGATCTACAGACGTGACTGCTGTAGCCGTGAAAGCAGGTTTCTGAAGCCGCCATTGTTTGTGCTTTGTGGTGCACCGACACTCTCGTGCACACGCGTGCCTCTTTTCATTTGCAGTGTATCTGTTCCTTCTTTTGTCTCTGGTGAAACCTGCCCGTCACGTCCTACTTTCAGTCGGATCCCATCAGCAGAGACCTCTGTGTGTCTGAGTGCACTGAGAGAGGAAGCAGGAACACAGCAGCTCAACTCTGCCCTCTAAGGTGGGAAATGTGGTTACTGTATGCTGGTCTGTTAGTGGTTCAGCCACATTTTCTGTGTTTTTGTTGATCAATCTAGCTGCAGCCGAACGATTTCCTTTCTGAAGTTCCTCTCAGAGCACGTCTGAGTCACCACATCAAATACAAACGTAGGAGTAATCCTCCTAAAAGTCGAGTAGTCATCATTCCAAGAAAGGAAGAGTTTCTTTTTATCTTCATTTAACATCGCAGCTCTTGTGTTATCATTCAGCTTTGTTTCGTGCTGCAGTTGGTGGCTCTGCTGTGTTATTGCAGAGGGAGGATGTGCACAGCAGCGGTTCATCCAACGGTCATGCAGAATTTAAACCTTTAAGTGTTTAAATAAGGTTTAAGGTTGCATTAAAGGGCGGAGCTGTGAAAATTCATTTGAATCATTTTTTAGTGGTAGACACATTTAATAGAGATCAATCGATCAAATCAATTTCAGTCACTGATACCAAGATAAACACGACCCTGAGTTTCCTGCTCATGCCTGCACTCGTTTTGCTTTCATGAGAAAACAGGAAATAGACCCCAAAAATTTAAATTAATTTTATAACTTCTCTAATTCAGTATTATAATATCGTGTTTGGTCGTTACAACTTCACTTGTAGGTCTTTTATTGGACAGACAACTTTCATATTAGATTTGATTTCATCCCTCAGCTGCCTTCTTCGACCCTGAAACTGTCAGTGTCAAGGACGGCGTGAAGCAGGCAGGGATGGAGGACCCAGAATGCAGACTCAACAGGCAGATTTAACTCAAAGCTCAGCTTCATCGCTGGAAGGAAAAACACAAAACTAAACTGGGAGATACTAGAAACTACACTCTCAAAGAGAACACACAGCCAGGGATGAGGGAGAACGTGACGCCGAACAGAGGTGAAACAGGGCAAAGAGGAAACACCTGGGAAACATGGCTGGCAACTAATCAGACAAACGAGACGTTGGAGAAGCAAAACAGAACGCGACGCACAGGAAGTACAGGAACACACTGAGACACAGACTGACTAGATCAGGCTTGGTCAACTCCAGGCCTCGAGGGCCGGTGTCCTGCAGGTTTTAGATCTCACCCTGGGTCAACACACCTGAATCAAATGATCAGTTCATTACCAGGCTTCTGGAGAACTTCATGACATGTTGAGGAGCTAATTTAGCCTTTAAATCAGCTGTGTTGGTTCAAGGACACATTTAAAACCTCCAGGACACCGGCCCTCGAGGCCTGGAGTAGATACAGGTAACAGCAGGAGCGACAGAGACACGACTGGGAATAAACAGAGACAAGACTTTGCGTGGGGCATGGAGCAGCAGGGAGGCAAGACAACAGAAGAGCTCAAAACTAGATTGGAAAGCGAAGACGACCTTACAACATAAACAGAGGGACGACAGAGAGCACACAGGAAGTGGGGAGACAGACCACTTAGACAAACAGGAAACACACAGCGGCAACATGCAGACAACAAGAACACTGAGACGAGACCAAAACACGAACAGGACCAATTACTAACTTAGACACCAAAACCAGAATAATACTGAATAAGCTCCCTTGGTCAACGACTCAACAATCGGCCAGTATTCAGCCGTGGCTCGTTGGTCAGGAGAGATCAGAGTCACTAAAAGTGAGAGTTTCTGATCCTGCACACTCCACTGAGAGGAGATCCTGCAGAGTGGCCTCCTTCTGCCTCTCTGACCCTGCAGATGCTCCGAGACATTGATGCAGGATTCAGCCATGTTTAATGTTATAAAGACAGCTCAGTGTTAACAGTGTTGTGTGTGAATTTTATGGCAGATTCACCATAAACCTTTGAATCATTCAAAATGACAAACAGCCGTTGGAAAAGTGGAAAAAATATTTGGTTAATGAAGCTCTGCTGCAGGCTGTTGGTGCACTCGGCTGTGTGGTGTTTGGTTTCCACTTCATGTTCACGCTGCACAGTTTTAAGATTTAGTCAGCCTGATGTTTGGATGCTTTTGGTTTTTCATTCTTTTCTTTATTTGTGATCCGTGGAAGCTGCAGGTCACCTGTTACTAGATAAAACAGATGGGATTTCTACACCCAGAGCTCGGTTCTGCAGTCTGTCGTGTCCTCGTCTTTGTTTGCCTGTCTCATTCTCCTCCCAGGGAAACAACGAGGGGACTCAATACGCTTACGATATCAGGCATCAAGTCTGGAATTTAAACTGGGATTTTATGTGCAAGTTTCCATTTATTTGAAACTTTTCATGGTGAAACAACCAAATTAAACCTAAGAGGCCAAAGCAGAAAAAGAAAGACTATGATGTGGAATCAGCTAAGAGCAAAGTTACTCAGAGTGCTCATTTCCTCATAAATTAACGTAGATTATATTTAAAACCAAGCAGAGCATCTTAAACCTGCAGTCTTTCTAGTGGCCAGCAGGGGGAAAGAAGTCCAGATGTACGGAGTTTTTACAGATGTGACCACAAACGATGTCGTCTGCTGTTTTGGACATCGGACAATCGTGGTGATGATGTATGATCAAGTGAATAAGGACTCAAAGGCTTAGAGAGCGATCCACACGGAAAAATCAACATTCCCCAACTGGTTATGAGCGGTTTCTGGAAATCCCTGGGAAAGTCGCACAGGCCTTCAGACCAGTCCATGACCCCCCCCAGTAACGATCTATCGCTGGGGAAAATGTATTCTTCAACCTGCTGGCAACCAAAACTGCGAGGTTTCTTATGCATGTCATCGAGCAAACGCTACCTGCCTACAATGCCAACCAACCAGGGAATACACATTTTCCCTGGTGCATCATGTCCAGTATGGCGGGAAAAATAAACTTTTAACATATTTTCAGGCGAGAATGTGGCTGTGTAAGCTTCAAATATCTGCTCGGTTAACCAAGACATCACATATTCGCAAAAGTGCTCCGACATTTTCAGAAACGTCTGTAACCCACTAAAATTTGCCTCATGAAAATGAACTGCTGTTACCAAAGAATGTCAGTAGGTGGCACTATGAGATTGTTTAGTGCTTGTGAACTTGAGTTGAGAACTATAGAGAAGGAGAATAGCGCTAAGGCTACGTATGCTGGTCGGAGCTACTCACCGAATTTTTCTTTAATCCTTGTTCAAGAAAAAGGTTATGAGTGAAGACACAAATTGGATTTTACTCTTCCGCTTGTTGGGAAACGCGGACACTTTTTGTTGATGCCGATGTACCTCTGTTTTTGTGTTTTTTGATCATTTCCGGTGAGTTGACTAACTGCGCTAGCATAGCAAGCTAATCGTTAGCTAATCATTAGCTTAGTATAATGTAAATTTCATGTGTTCCTTTTAAGTGCTGTATTATCTTTTTATTTCTTCACTTGTGAATGTTTTAAACCAATCGGAAATATTTTTTTGGAAGCTAGTAGGTAAGTTTTATTTATTGTAATGAGATGAGAAATATGAGCAGTCTTTGGCTAAATAGTACTGCGACCATTCCGGATCCCCATCTGCGATGCAGGAAAGATTTCCAGCCTACTTAGAAGTGACAACTGCGTTACTTCTTGACAGATAAGCTTATGAGATCTCAGAACAATACACTACCCGGGTAGTACTACTAACATTAACACTATACACACACACTCACACACCTGAACTGAAAAGACTGAAAAGAACTCTGAACTCTGAACTCTAAAACTGAATACACGGACTGACAAATATGGACTATTGGAACTGTTGTGAACTGTTGGATGACTGTTTTTGTTTTTGTTTTGAATAAATGTTGACTGTTCTTTTAGCTGTGTCATTCGCTCCTTAGTCGATTCCTAGAGACCCTAAGCCTAAGATCCTAACTTTCTCTACATTCAGTAGTGGTAAAGTATTGTGTGTTACACGTCTGTTACCCACCAGCTCGATAGCAGACTGAGAGGTCAAGGTTCACTAGAGCCCGGCCGAACAGCGAACTCCCGGCGCATCGTTTTCAAACCGCCCGCAGTCTTTCGCTACTCAAGTTAAATACGATATACACGGCAGCAAACATCCTCTCAGATGTTTGCTGGCCCCTCTCTAAGCTCGTGTTGGCATATTTTTACATATAAAACAAGGCAAGAACAATAAAAGAAAAATTTGTAGCTATGAGTGAAACTAATCTCTGAGAAAATGGCTGGGCTTGGTTGGTTTGAACTGGGATACTGGAGTACACAGAAGCTCAAACAATGAGCGAGAGAATACGAAGTAATTAAAATCCAGTTTGGGCGTATGTGCGCATCCCTGCAGGAAATCAAACACCCATTGTTCCTCCACCTGCCGCTGTCTGCTCGTCTCCTCGTCTCCTCGTCCCCTCACTTTTGCAGACGTGCCGGCTCCCCCTCTGTGGAGGATGACTCATTGTTTTCAGAGTTTCCTCGACTCACAGCTGCACGGATTGGAGTGGGCTTATTTCTCACTCTGTGCTGTGGGACTCCTGCACCCCCGGCTCTTCAGCTGTAACGCCACTCGTCACATTGACCTGTCAAAGTTTTCAAGGATTCAAAGGCTCGACGAGAGCTTGGAGCCCTTTTAGAGCGAATAAACGTGAAGATTTCTTCCAGAAGTGTAACTCGTGTGTGTGAAAAGAAGCAAAACTAACACAAAGAGGCTCGGAGAAGCAGAAAGACATGAAATGGTGTAAACATCATATAACCTGAGCAGTTTAAGGATGCAGCTCTCTATCTAAGCTAAGTTAGAGCTCCACCATCTCCTCCAAATGTGGTCATTCATGTCTCCAAAAATGACCGTCTGAGGCTTCAAAATGTTGAGTCCAAAACTAATCAGTGACATCATGGTGGCGATGATCCAATAAGAGGCCTTTACCCATGACTACCACACAAAGTTACCAGAACAGTGATAAAATATGATGTAATGAGGAATGAGGATTATTTGCACTCCTGTCAGTCAGACTTTTCCACCTCGGGCTCAGCAGCTGTTATCGTGTCTCAGAAACTTTCCTTCCTGCTCAAACTGTGATCTCACACTCACAGGTGCACTCGCACTGCCTCGCTGTTTTCCTCCGAACCTCGGTTCCCAGTTTCATCCGAGCGCTGCTATTCTCAGCCTCCTGATGAAGAACAGGGCCCACAGCTGACACACAGGTGCCGCGACACCTTTCGCATCTGACGGAAATGAATCGACAGTCTGAGCGCACGAGCGCAGCGGGTTTTGTTCGTTGTCATTACATTTTTACAGTTTAAACTTCTGATTTAGTTTCAGCACCTCGGCTTTTCAAAATGAAACTCGCCGACGAACAAAGCTGGCAGAATACAGATGTTTAGTCTGGATTTAAATGCTCCATGCTGAAATCTGCAGACCTTTAAGGCTCCTGTCAGCTCCAGGTCTTGTGGCTGGTTTTATATATATATATATATATATATATATATATATATAGTAGGGGTGCAATAATACTCGTATCGATATTGAACCGTTCGATACAGTGCATTCGGTTCGGTACGCATATGTATTGAACAATATAAAATTATTTAATTTATTTTATCAACTTTTCTTCTGACGATGCTGTCTGTGTTGAGCGCTCAGTGGCTCTGCGCTCGACTACTCCGCCTAGGCTGCACTGTCGAGCGCAGATCCACTGAGCGCAGCACAAGCTAGCAAGACAGAAGCTAAGCTCGTTGCAACATGGCAAATTGAACCTCCCCCACCCTCATTCAGATCTGGCGTTTGGAACTATTTTGGTTTTCATGTGACGTATGACCCTGAAGGTAAGCGAGTCATGGACAAAAGTAAAACAGTATGTCGGATGTGCCAGCAATGCTCAGTTACATTGTTGGGAACTAGTGTGTTAGCGCAGTTAGCTTGTTAACGTGTTGGCCGTCCAGCCCCACGCACGGGGCGATCCGCGGTAGCTCGTTAACGGAGATTTACCGACATTTCTCTGTAATAAACTCTCTTTTCCAAAGATGAGTGATTCCTCAATCAGATAGATTTATTTTATTACTTTGTTGTTTCAGCAACATTAAATTTAAAATATGAGTTAAAATACATATTTATAATTTTAATAAATGACAAATTAAAAAAGCATGAACATTTTTTTGTATTGAAAAAATATTGAACCGTGACACCAAAGTATCGAACCGAACCGTGAATTTTGTGTATCGTTGCACCCCTAATATATATATATATATATATATATATGGGCAGTGATCCTACAACATGAAACGCTGGTATCGGAAGTATGGATATTTTAGGATGGCTCCACACATCACTACCCCTCAGTCAGTGAGTGAGATGGTAGACAGCGGTGAGGAGGAGAGTGCGTCGCAAAAACACATAAATATGACACAATAAACAAAGCAGCATCTGGCTGCAGTTTAAAGAAGAAGCAGATACTAAGAGGAGAAACCGCATCAGCCCATCAAAGCTGTTTGATTTTCAGCCTGCGCTGAGGACAGACTGTTCGGCTGCTGAGTTTGGGTGTTTCTGTTCTGTTTGTTTACAGTGTTTTGTTTTTGTGTTGAATTCAAATGAAGTTTGATTAAAACATTAAACAAAATTAGGCAATTATAAGGTTTCTCATAATAACACTAAATGCAAAAAGGTTTATCAACACACAAAGTACGAGGCTTCAGATGTATGAAGGAGAGGAAGGTGAGAATATTTTCAAAGGTCAACTTTAGAGACTGGAAATTTAAATCTTACATGTAACGACCAGAGATTACTGTAATCCGATTACTTTTTTCAAGTAACGAGTAAAGTAAGGGATTACTATTGCAAAAACGGTAATTAGATTACCGTTACTTTCCTGTAGGAACGCTGCGTTACTGCGTTACTAAAACCGTGATTTTTTTGCGAGAATGTCTCATGACAGTGACGTAAGCGAGTGCGACGTTCGTGACAACAGCTGTGTGCAGATCAACAATGGATCATATATCGAGTGCAGAGAGAGTATGAGCGTGCAGCGTTTAAAGCGTGGAAGTACTGACCTTACTTTGAGTTTGATTCCATAAAAAGTGACAAAAACATTAGTGTCCGTTGTGCGTGGGAAGAAAACTTCTTTTTACAGCGAAAAAAAACCCCTAAACTTCCAAACAAGCACCGAGTAGCTACGACGTAATGGGAAACTCACAGAGAAACTCACGGATTCTTCCACTGACCGCTGCACACCTGCACCAGGGTAACCCTCCGCCTACCCCACTCCTGCTTTACAGGTGAAAATAGAGCAACAGGACCGCTAGTCTTTGACTTTATTTATTTTCTGCTGTGTTTTACTTGCATCTATTTGAAAGACTGAGTGTAAACACACAAAATATTTTATTTTATGTGCTGGAATGTGCAGAAAATAGGTTTAAATGTTAAACAAATTTCTTCCAGTCAGAGAATGTTGCATATAATTAAATTTTTTTTAATTAAAAAGTAACTAAGTAATTAATTACTTTTGAAAATAAGTAATCAGTAAAGTAACGGGATTACTTTTGGGGGGAAGTAATCAGTAATTAGTTACTGATTACTTTTTTCAAGTAACTTGACCAACACTGCCCAGCACACATGGACACATGGATGTTCTTTGTTCTTCCTCTGTCGTTGACACGTTCTCACCTTCAGGCTCTGAAATGTCCCTGTAGCTTTTAAAGGCTTGCCTATGTCCGGACTTGACTTGGAAAAGCAGTGGATCAACTCTGTGAATGATTGACGTGATTTCATCGTTTTAGGCAGCTGCTCGTACATAAAGCACACAGCGGGTGTGAGGAGCAGAGGAGGGCCGGGCAGGTTAAAAGAGAGCGCAGCATCTCTCAGGATATTTGATGGCAGACTGTGAGGCAGATTACACTCATCTATTATCTCCGTATGAATGACTCTGCAAATTGTTTCCTGCCTGCTGAGTTTATTTTGCATGACTAATAAGCAAAACATTTACACTACCACTGCAACAAATTAGTCTTTTCATTACTAATATGGTTTATGAGATGCCTGTAAATAGTAACTGGATCCCAAAGTGAAGATGTGACATGTTCTCGTCAATCGTTTAAGAAGCTCAAAGACCAAATCTGCCAGTTTCGTCCTACTTCTGCCTGATAGATTGCTGAAACAGGGAAATAATGAAAATTGTTGCTGTTTTTAATATTTAACTGCCCCAAATCTTATCTCTGAAAATCAACAGTTAAATGTTAATCGTGAAGCAATTTTCATATATTACATGGTAATAATGCGCCAGCATGAACAGATTGTACCTCAGCTAAAAAGAGTTGTTTTGATCGTCTCCTTGCTGCCTAAATCTTCCTCTTCAGAGACAGCACTCACGCTGAAGCCGTTAGAGTGTCATCCAGTCTGAGACAGAAGGCGAGATCTCCAGCTCAGGGGATATATTACATGTAAGATTCATAACCCTGATGGCATAAACAGACCCTGTTTATGGACTTTCAGACGATCAAACCAGGAAAGCGAGGAAAAGAAACAGGTTTGTGCTCATTTCATCTGAGTCACCTGTTCAACCATCAGGACTCGTCTTTGTTGTGTAACAGAGACAGGACTGACTGTGCCTCAGCCACAAACAGCTTTACATTCAGCTGTCACGATTTAGTAAATGTAAAATTAAAATTAATTCAGTCGTTACCAGTGTTGGTCAAGTTACTTGAAAAAAGTAATCAGTAATTAATTACTGATTACGTCCCCAAAAAAGTAATCCCATTACTTTACTGATTACTTATTTTCAAAAGTAATTAATTACTTACTTTTTAAAAACACGATTTACAACCTGAATAGGTGATAAAGTGATAGATCTTTCAGCCCAATTCTACTTTTTCTGCATAATCATCATACAAAATGTAATCAAATGGAAAAGTCTCTTTTTAAAACTTGTTTTATTAGTTTTAATCTTTTAACTTTATGCATCAAGCAAAAATTTTATTATCTGCAACATTCTCTGACTGGAAGAAATTAGTTTAACATTTAAACCTATTTTCTGCACATTCCAGCACATAAAATAAAATATTTTTTGTGTTTACACTCAGTCTTTCAAATAGATGCAAGTAAAACACAGCAGAAAATAAATAAAGTCAAAGACTAGCGGTCCTGTTGCTCTATTTTCACCTGTAAAGCAGGAGTGGGGTAGGCGGAGGTTTACCCTGGTGCAGGTGTGCAGCGGTCAGTGGAAGAATCCGCGAGTTTCTCTGTGAGTTTCCCATTACGTCGTAGCTACTCGGTGCTTGCTCGGAAGTTTAGGGGTTTTTTTCGCTGTAAAAAGAAGTTTTCTTCCCACGCACAACGGACACTAATGTTTTTGTCACTTTTTATGGAATCAAACTCAAAGTAAGGTCAGTACTTCCACGCTTTAAACGCTGCACGCTCATACTCTCTCTGCACTCATATATGATCCATTGTTGATCTGCACACAGCTGTTGTCACGAACGTCGCACTCGCTTACGTCACTGTCATGAGACATTCTCGCAAAAAAATCACGGTTTTAGTAACGCAGCGTTCCTACGGGAAAGTAACGGTAATCTAACTACCGTTTTTGCAATAGTAATCCCTTACTTTACTCGATTCTTGAAAAAAGTAATCAGATTACAGTAACACGTTACTGCCCATCTCTGGTGCTGTGGGGAGTTATCGAAGCTCTAACTCAGGGAAAACCTGGCAGGAGATAAAAATTCGGGTCTGTTCATCCAAACTGATAACACACGACTCATCATTTGACTTTTTAAAAGAAAAAAGTTTCTCCAGTGTCCTCAATCTATAATTTCCTGCCTCAAATTGCTGTGATTACTGCCCGGGCTGAATAATATTTCATGATGAATCAGGTTTGTTTGACCTTTCTTTCATTTTTTCTTGTAAACAACTAAGAAAACCTCTAAGAAAGGTTTCCAGGAACAGTCTGAGATCACGCAGCGTTGTCCAAATATTTGACAGAAATGTCATTGTTCTTCTTCATGACGGATCACTTCTTACCCCGTAACAGAAATATGCAGCGTAAACCTCAAAGAACAGAAGCAGCTCCTGGTGTTGTTTAGGCACCTGTGAGACGTGGACGTTAAATTGCTATTTTTTCTCAGGCTCTAGTCACCTGAACATCTTTCTTGGACTTTCAAACAAAGTAAAGTTTGGGTACAAGAGTCGTTTAGTTTATCCTTCGTACTAAAAATAAGAAAAGCAGAGATAAAGTCAGTCTTAGAACAATATTTGCTGGGTTACTAGCAACCAAAGGAACAATACAGACTAGATTTTCCAACTCCTCGCTCAAACATGCACGACGTAAACATTTAAAGTTAGCAGGAATGTGGAAAGTTCAGCAGTTTAAACAGCACACTGAGAAAAATATGTGTAATCACCAGGAGGGAGGCTGGCCCTGCTCTCTGTGTGAACATGCAAAGGTTACAAGACATTTTGACTCTATATATAAGGTGATTGGACCCCCCCACCCCACCCTACACCATCCCACCTCCTTCTCCTCTTCCTCCTCCATGCTTGTTGTCAAACAGCCTTCAGAGCGGAGCAGATGTTTGTCGGACAGCAGAGGCCGTTTCAGAGAAGCTTTAACTCCAGAAATGCTCCTTTCATGACTGCAGCAGCTCGCCGCGGGAATCCACCATCCGCCCACACAGCTCTTTGAAGTGCAAACCGAGGCTTTCGCAGCACTTTTCACCTCCACCTCTGGATGCTGCAGAGAGGATTGTGCGAAAATGTGTGTTTGTGCACGTGTAGAAAGTTAAAAAAGGTATAAAGTCCACGGCAGAGTGATTGCATCTTATGTACGCGTGCTTTAAAATAACAGTTTAACATTAAAGTTAATGTTTTGTCTCCGAGTGTTGTCTCCAGTTATTGATGTACAAAATGTTTTAATAAGAGTGAATTGCTGCCCATAGAGTCAAATATCTCCTTTACAGAAGAAGGAAGGGCGCGTTCGATTTTCTGTCACTCGAGTGAACTTTCATCACATTTTCAGGCTTGTAGGAGGCAGGTTTGTAAAACACTGCACATTTCATGCTACTCACCAAAGTATAAGATCTCCTGTAATCTCATATAAATGTGTTTAACCTTTACACTGACGGGGATTTCAAACTATCTTCATCCAAAGTGAAAGCAGAGTTACAAGTTACCCCAAAGTTCCTGATAGATTATTCAATGAATGTCGAAAGAGGACCAAGAGCTTTTATCATCGTAGATACAAATCTGTCTACAATGTATAACTGAATGCCATCTGCATAGCAGCAATAGCAAATGTCCTCAACGGGGCTCAAAATATGCTGAAGAGGAAGTAGATATATTAGAAACAGTAAGGGGCCCAATAAAGAACCCAGTGGCACACCGTGGGAAAGGGAAGTGGCAGATGACCTGCACTTAGAAATCGCCACAGAAACGCATCGTTCAGGCAAACATGAGAACCACTCCAAGGCAGATCCAGATACACCGACTAGGGCTGGGCGATATGACCCAAAATTCATATCTCGATATTTTTTAGCTGGATGGCGATATAAGATATATATCTCGATATTTTTTAGCTGGATGGCGATATAAGATATATATCTCGATATTTTTTAGCTGGATGGCGATATACGATATATATCTCGATATTTTTTAGCTGGATGGCGATATAAGATATATATCTCGATATCTTTTAGCTGGATGGCGATATAAGATATATATCTCGATATTTTTTAGCTGGATGGCGATTTAAGATATATATCGATATTTTTTAGTTGGATGGCGATGTAAGATATATATCTCGATATTTTTTAGCTGGATGGCGATATAATATATATATCTCGATATTTTTTAGCTGGATGGCGATATAAGATATATATCTCGATATTTTTTAGCTGGATGGCGATATAAGATATATATCTCGATATTTTTTAGCTGGATGGCGATATAAGATATATATCTCGATATTTTTTTAGCTGGATGGCGATATAAGATATATATCTCGATATTTTTTAGCTGGATGGCAATATAAGATATATATCTCGATATTTTTTAGCTGGATGGCGATATAAGATATATATCTTGATATTTTTTAGCTGGATGGCGATATAAGATATATATCTCGATATATTTTTTTAAAGCCATAAAGTAAGAACAAAAAGAGAGTTCTTAGTCAAAGCTGTGTCCCAGATGTCACACAGGCACTTTTATTAACATACAGCATAGATGTACATGAAAAAAAATACTCAAAAATAAATTATGAGCATTTATTAAATAATAATGCTCCATAAATAAAAGAAAAGTATTGTTGTTTTTGTCCATAACAAAAAGCTCACAATTGTGCAGTCAAAATGTAAACTAAAAGACAATTTTTTGACAGATTGCTGAGCGCTGTGTTCCACATAAAATCGGTTCGCGGTCATCAAGCACAACCAGAATTCATACATAAGGCGCGCTGTCAACTTTTGAGAAAATGAAAGGATTTTAGGCCGTGCATGGCGTTAGCGTGGTTAGCTCGTTAACACGTTGACGCCGTCCAGCCCCACGCACGGGGCGATGCGCAGTAACTCGTTAACGGAGATTTGCCGTGTTCATCTTGTCGCTGCCTGCAGGTGAAGCGATGGGGGAGGAGGGGGAGTTGTGTTCAGTGAAGGAGAGGGGAGGCTGAGTAACGTTGCGTAGAGACAAAAGTGGACGAAAGAGAGGCAAACTTGTGGCTCCACAACTATAATTATAACGTAACATAGACTATATCGATATAAAAGATATTGTCACATCTTATATCTCGTATAAAAATATATTGATATTTTAAAAAAACTCGATATATCGCCCAGCCCTAACACCGACCCAATATTTGTTGGGTTTTTCTCTGTGTGTAGTATTGTGGGGTCTACCTTACAACACAAAGCACCTTGAGGTGACTGTTGCTATATAAATAAAACTGAATTGAATAATTAACATCATAACAATGGCAGCAGCATTATGCGAGGCATCGTTTCTGCTGCTTTGAGTTACTGGACTGGACCTCGTGTCAGATAAGCACTCTAGTGCTACAGTCGGTCTAAAGGAAGCTGGTTGGAGAGCAGAATTACTGTGTGTAATGAACTTGTAAACCTGCTTCAAAGATGGGGACCGGGTGTCCGACTGTTTGCAGTCAGGGCTGCTTTGCAATCTGTTATCAGCTTACAAATGAACTACAGTGGGGCAAAAAAGTATTTAGTCAGCCACCGATTGTGCAAGTTCCCCCACTTAAAATGATGACAGAGGTCAGTAATTTGCACCAGAGGTACACTTCAACTGTGAGAGACAGAATGTGAAAAAAAAATCCATGAATTCACATGGTAGGATTTGTAAAGAATTTATTCGTAAATCAGGGTGGAAAATAAGTATTTGGTCAATAACAAAAATACAACTCAATACTTTGTAACATAACCTTTGTTGGCAATAACAGAGGTCAAACGTTTACTATAGGTCTTTACCAGGTTTGCACACACAGTAGCTGGTATTTTGGCCCATTCCTCCATGCAGATCTTCTCAAGAGCAGTGATGTTTTGGGGCTGTCGCCGAGCAACACGGACTTTCAACTCCCGCCACAGATTTTCTATGGGGTTGAGGTCTGGAGACTGGCTAGGCCACTCCAGGACTTTCAAATGCTTCTTACGGAGCCACTCCTTTGTTGCCCGGGCGGTGTGTTTTGGATCATTGTCATGTTGGAAGACCCAGCCTCGTTTCATCTTCAAAGTTCTCACTGATGGAAGGAGGTTTTGGCTCAAAATCTCACGATACTTGGCCCCATTCATTCTGTCCTTAACACGGATCAGTCGTCCTGTCCCCTTGGCAGAAAAACAGCCCCATAGCATGATGTTTCCACCCCCATGCTTCACAGTAGGTATGGTGTTCTTGGGATGCAACTCAGTATTCTTCTTCCTCCAAACACGACGAGTTGAGTTTATACCAAAAAGTTCTACTTTGGTTTCATCTGACCACATGACATTCTCCCAATCCTCTGCTGTATCATCCATGTGCTCTCTGGCAAACTTCAGACGGGCCTGGACATGCACTGGCTTCAGCAGCGGAACACGTCTGGCACTGCGGGATTTGATTCCCTGCCGTTGTAGTGTGTTACTGATGGTGACCTTTGTTACTTTGGTCCCAGCTCTCTGCAGGTCATTCACCAGGTCCCCCCGTGTGGTTCTGGGATCTTTGCTCACCGTTCTCATGATCATTTTGACCCCACGGGATGAGATCTTGCGTGGAGCCCCAGATCGAGGGAGATTATCAGTGGTCTTGTATGTCTTCCATTTTCTGATGATTGCTCCCACAGTTGATTTTTTCACACCAAGCTGCTTGCCTATTGTAGATTCACTCTTCCCAGTCTGGTGCAGGTCTACAATTCTTTTCCTGGTGTCCTTCGAAAGCTCTTTGGTCTTGGCCATGGCGGAGTTTGGAGTCTGACTGGTTGAGGCTGTGGACAGGTGTCTTTTATACAGATGATGAGGTCAAACAGGTGCCATTCATACAGGTAACGAGTGGGGGACAGAAAAGCTTCTTACAGAAGACGTTACAGGTCTGTGAGAGCCAGGGATTTTCCTTGTTTGAGGTGACCAAATACTTATTTTCCACCCTGATTTACGAATAAATTCTTTACAAATCCTACCATGTGAATTCATGGATTTTTTTTCACATTCTGTCTCTCACAGTTGAAGTGTACCTCTGGTGCAAATTACTGACCTCTGTCATCATTTTAAGTGGGGGAACTTGCACAATCGGTGGCTGACTAAATACTTTTTTGCCCCACTGTACATGCAGTCTGATAGTGATAATTCAATGATTAACTAAAAACACAGAAATTCACATTTTTAATGACCCAACCAAGATGAGATGCAGGAATACAACCAGCTGGAAACCACCTGTGTGGCAGGAAGAGTGGACCCAAGATGCAGGACTCGGAAAACACGATGAAAACTTAAAAGCAGCTTTATTTATGAGCATTCACAAAGTAAATGTAACATAAGCCTGGAATCTAATGCAGGTACGAGGAGGGACACAGCAAAGAGCCAGATAAGACTGAGACCATATATATACACACAAGATAACAGGTGGGGGCACAGCTGGGACCAATCACAGAGCACGAGACAGAGGAAGTAGACACAAGAAAGAAGAGACATCAAAATAAAACAGGAAGCAGCAGACACGGTGACGGGACACAAAAACAGAAAGGTAAACAAACATGGAGACATGGCGAAGGGAACAGGAAGGGAACTAATAAACCTAAAGTCATCAATAACCAAACTATAGACATAAAATGATCCTATAGGGAACTAGCACAGGTAAACATTAAGGACAGAACCAAGAAACAAAAACCGCTTCTCCAAACCCAAAGGCCTGGGTCATAACACCAGTGCCCTGCTGCAAAGAGACGTGTTGCAGACAGGTTGCACTCATCAGCACACACTGGCTCAGGCTGACTGCAGTTATTTTCTCCCTCTGTGAGTGATTCAGTGACCACCAGCTGACCTCTGCGATAACCCTGTTACTGAAAGCTGATCCCAAGTTAGCATCTCCAGATTCAGCCACAGTCTTCCTCCAACACCTCTCTTTAAAAACGGCCCACCTTCAGATGCTGCTCCTGTCTGTTCCTGTCCTGTTGGTGCTGACATGAACTTTAATTTTACCCAGAAGTTGTTTCAGAGAGCAGCAGAAAGAGCCAATCAGGAGTCTCATCTGTTCACCGCAGCCGCTTGTCAAAAACGAAACCGGTTCTGACTTGAAGCACAAAAACATCCCAGAGCAGCCCGATAATCAGCAGCCATCTTGGAGGTAATGAGAAAACTGTGACTGTTTTAACGTTTCATTGACCTCACCGGCTCGCTCATTACACTTGTCAATATTGTGCTGCACGCCGCCGCCGCCTCCTGAGCAGGAAGAAGATGAGACAGCGGTGAACGGGCCACTTATGGTCTCAGCAGAATCGCAGATGAGTGGACTGACTCGATGCAGAGCAGGATGTGTTCATTTCTCAGTCACACAGCAGCTGATACATTAAAGTAGGATTTGTTTCTGATGGCACAAAATAATCACCACTTACTTTTCAAAAGGGGGGTGACGACGAGTGTTTTCACAGCTGCTTCCTGGCGTTTAAAATCGGCTGTTTTCAGCGGCTCAGTGGCAGCAAGCTGGCCTGATGTGTTAGAAATGTTATAATTAACAAGCATTCATAGCTGAAATGTTTAATGGCACAAACAGTTTGCAATCAATATATTTAATCAACACTTACGTTTCAGCCTTGCATTGATTCCACACACACACACACATCAGCGTCTCTGGATTTAAAATAAAAGCGGGAACATCAGGAGACCCTGATCAGTCGATCTGGGTCAGTTAATAACTTCCTCTATTGGTTTCGATGTGTTTCACTACAACTTGTTCATGAACAAACAGATTAATTCACAGGATGTGAGAGACGGGAATGTCGGCAGGTATGCAAAGATTGACCTTCCCGCAGGGACTCACCTGTCAGCAGATCAGGCGTGTGTGTCTTTAACATGTTAAACTCGTGTCTAAAAGGTTTA
This sequence comes from Neolamprologus brichardi, assembly GCF_056152115.1. Classification (NCBI taxonomy): domain Eukaryota; kingdom Metazoa; phylum Chordata; class Actinopteri; order Cichliformes; family Cichlidae; genus Neolamprologus; species Neolamprologus brichardi. The sequence goes on along the minus strand of NC_142121.1, from coordinate 4,250,300 downwards.
CATTGAAAATTACTCCCTCTCTGACATCCCATTGGTTTAAAAATTAGACAGAGCTCTCTGTGTGTGAAGCCCCGCCCCCTTCACACACATGTAAACAGGCTGAGTGAAACATCTTCCTGGTTAAATAACCGTCCGTGTTTCTGTGCTGACAGCGAAACGTTGCTGACTGACGGATAAATCTGTTGATGTTTGCTCGGTAATCACAACACGCCTCCCCCTCCCACCCCCCACAGCTTTATTTATAAGCTGACCCACCTCTGTCACTCTGTCCAGATGTGACACGCAGGCATCTCCTGCATTAGAGTAATTACGCACACACAGAAAAAAAAGTGTTTTTGTGTATTTTGCATCAGGCGGCTGCAGTTGACTTTAACAGACGCTCGGCGTGCCATCTGTGGGGCCAAAGCTCTTAATCACCCTTAAGTCTATTGGACAGTGCAGCAAATGTCCTTAAGAGCTTAAAAAGCACAACCGGCACACTTTCACACACATTTACACATCAGCTCTGAAGGATTGTGCGTTCTTTTTTTTAGCAGACTTCAGATAATCACCATCTGCAGATCGTTATTTATTCTCTTATCTTGCTAACATGTGACAAATTAAAGGAAAAACTGAAACATAGACCCCTCCCACCAAATGCCAGACGTCCAATGGCTTTGTTTTCTGGGATGAACCTGGTCAGCTATCGTCTCTGCTGTTAGAAAGGCGTTCTTTTACACACTTATAGAGGTGAAAGTGAAAGATTTTCAGCTTAATATGGGACTGGAATTAGTTTCAGTTCAGTTTCAGTTTTATTTGTCATATGCAAGTTAGCACAGGGTCAACATTGCAATGAAATGTGTTTGACGAGCAGCAGTCACTCAGCAGCATGATACAGTAGGAGAAAATATAATATAATAAAATAAAATAAAATAGAAAAATAGAAAAATAGTAAGGAGCAAAATATTAGAGAGACATGGTAAAAGAGAAAAGATGACTAAATATATATGTATCTATAAATTTATTATTAATTATTATTATTAGTGAATTATTAGTGAATCAGCTGTTACAGCCACCACTTTTATTATCATAAACTATATGATGCAGTCTGCTTAGTGTCTTCATCATCAATTAGCTGAGTTGCATCATAGAGGTGACGTTTTAAAAGAACATCCAGCAGATGATGAGCTGATGACACTCACACAGCTGTCACTTCAAATCTATTTTTAATGAAAACATCAGGAAAAAATATTCATCATCGAAATATTAGCTGGGAAAGTGTAGTAGGAACAAGAGTGACACATCCAGACATCATTCATAAGAGTAGATATGCACTGATAGCAAAACCATCAGAGCTGTAAAATGAAGCCAAACACTGCAATTCCTCTGATGTCCACTAGGGGCTGCCTCCAACCTAGTCCTCATGGATTCCCAACTTTACAGCAGAAATAAATGTTTACAACCTGCTACAAAAGTAAACAAACAAAAACCACTTTAGGTCTCTACTGACAGTAATGGTAAGGATTAAAGTTAGGGGCGTGGCCACTTTGATTGACAGGTTAGAAACAGAAAGCTGTTGCTTCTACCTGTGTGCTGAGCTTCACCTGCACAGGACATTTCAACCATGTCTCTGCGAGTCTGTGCTTCAAATTTGATGAGAGCCATTCTAGTATAATAGTCTGTTACTTAGCAGTAAGTGGATAACCTAGCAGTGTGAGTGTGTGCAGACGTGTATAGTTTATAATTTAGCTGATAAACACTCAGCCCATTTATCTAAATTGGGTCAAACACTTATATCTCCATAAAGTATGACAGCAACCAAAATGCTAATAGTGGTTTCCAAATGTGATGAGTAAAATAGTCACAAAATTAGTTTATGTGACTATTTTACATTTTGACTCGGCTCTTTGTGTTAATTCACCTCTTTGCATTCAGTCATTAGTTATTAATCTCTGGCTCTCTTTCACAGTGTGTATTCTCCCCCCACCTCCAACTGATCACAGCAGATGCCTGCCCTCCCTGAGCCTGGTTCTGCTGGAGGTTTCTTCGTGTTGAAAGGGAGTTTTTCTTTCCCACTGTCCCCATGTGATTTCTTTAAGGCTGAAATGTAAATATTCAGTCAGTGTGTGTGTGTGCGCTCGTTTTGGACCCTCATACTTAAGCCCAGCATGCGCTGAGGTGATTTATCTCATAATGAGCTCATGCTAACTCCATCATGGCTAAAAACTCATCGCTGACCCTCTGCGGTGAGCTCCGGGGTCCCGTAGGCGGCTATAATTAGCACCGTCCCGGTGAGCAGGCAGCATATGTAGAGCGGGGGCGGTTTTTGGCTCCTACACACACACACTTCCGTGTTTATCTGTCACCGTAAAGCAGGAAGCACTGTAGTAATGTGTAGGAGTTGACGAGCCCTCCTGCTGCTGGTTCCTCACAGGTATGTCCACCGGTTACCGTCTCAACTCTCTCCCCCTAACGTCCCCCTCCCGCCTGTCTCCGCTCCGTAAACCCTCCGCAGCCGTTTGGACCGCAGACATTAGCCTCTCCCGGGCTAATTCCTCCCGGACGGTCCGTGTTTACACCGCTGTTCCTGTTTAGCCCATTAACGAGCCTCCCGGCCTCTCTGCTGTCTCTGTTGAAGGTGTCTTATGAAGCCACAGTCAGGTGATTTCTGCCGTTACAGGTAAAGAGAAAGCAGCCGGGGAAGAAGCTACATGGAGGCTAACTAACTGAGCCCGGATCCGTCGGTGCTCGGCAGACGATCACACATACACACGGGGACTGCGGTACATCGGTACCGAAATGCCAGCCGGTAAGCTGCATGTCGGTGTGTGTCGATGAGTGTGAGTGTGTGTGCTGACATGTTTGACAGATATCCCTACGGTCCGCCGTGTCAGTGTTGCGTTTAAGTGTTGGGCTAATTGTTACAACGGTAAATGGCTGTCTGAAAAAAGTGCGGTGGTGTGTTCATGGTCACTGTTTCAGTGTGGGATTTTTAAGGTGTCACCTGTAGTCCCCGCAAATGACGGATCAATCGATTAATTGATGATCTTCATTCTTAAAATGCTTCTCAAAGTAGAGAATCTTTTTTTTTTTAGTCCAGATTGTTACATGTTTCACCTATAGAGTGTAACACATCTTCAAATCAGTTAAGAAGCAAAATAATCAGTTTTTCTTCAATTTGAGAAGCTGCAGATTGTTACTTTTGACATACAAAGGCCCTAATTAATTTAACTGCTTATGATTTAAGTTTCCGTGAATATGGAGAATATTACGACAGTGCAGCTCTTCTGTCCTTCCCTAAAAGGCCAAACTCACTCGCTGTTTAGTTCAGTTCCAGCCGAGATCTGCTCAGCTCAGCAAGATTGGTCTCGAGGAAGAAAAAAGTTTTGACGAGAGAATATTTGGAAGTCACGACTCATTACTGACAACATCTAACAAGGAAGGGCCTGATATGTCATCACATGGTTCAGAGTGAATCATTGTCCTCGTCAGTAGGGAGTGTCCACTGGAAAACTTGGGTGGCAACTTGTACATCCATTGTCTGCTTTTGTCGAATAAACATAAAAATACAGAAAAAAAACTTTTATGTGGTGCAAGAAAAGCAAGAAAAACACCAAAACAAGGTGCTCGATGGAGGATAAGCCCCACAAATAAAATATCCAAGTCGTTTTTAAATCTAAAAATGGAGACGGTGTCCTCTTTTCACCATCACCTGTTGGTTGAATGTAACTGCTTCTGTGCCGTGAAAGAAATAAGGATGAGATGTCTAAAGCTTTCCCTCTGAATGCTGTTGTGAGTCACTCCTGCTGCCAGTAAGGTGCGGTCAGACCTGTGAGGCCAGGTGGAGTTTAACTCTCTGATGTGATGAAAAGCAGCCGATGATGAGAGCAGGGCTGTAAACAGGAATAAATTGTAGGCGATGGCAGGAGTTAGCTTCTCTGAGCTGTCCCTCCTGCTCTGCTGCAAACATTATTTGATCATCCAGGTGAATAAGCTGCACTTTTCTGAAGATCAGACTTGTTTGTACCTGAACCAGCCTGACTCTATCACTCCTAAGCTGGCTGAACACTGGTCAAACGTCACTGTCAGTGTCTGTAAGTTCAGATCACCATGACTGCTCTCTGCAGCAGTGTTGTAACTACTGGTGCAATTTTAACGTCAGCTTGGTTTCAAAATAATCGTTTATTAAGGAGGAATTGATCTTAATTTTCTGCTTAATCCTAAACATTCACCTACATGCACAAGCAGCTGGATCCCAGATGTCCACTTCATTAGATTCCTGGAATATTATGGATTTTCGTGGAAGTGTGTTGCAGAGAGGAAGCATCAGTCTCAGAGGCAATTTGACGACTGGGTCCGTTTAACAGAAATGAATCCAGATGCTTTTTCCTGTTGTTTCCCGCCTCACGGTATTTTCTGCATCCAGCCCACAAAGTTTGATTTGTGGAGATGATGCAGCTGCTGTCGGCATCACAAAGCCTTTATTATCCTTGAACGTTTGCGGTGTATTCAAGTAAATAATCAAACATGTGTAAACATAAAAACAGTTCTCATATAGCACACTGGATGCGTGAGACGTCTTCCAGTGTAAGATACCGAAACCTGTCCAAGTGCTGTTTGTTTGTTTGTTTGACTATTTGGAAAGAAGCTGTGGTGCTTCTGGATTTCATGGACGTCTACTAGAAGGCAGCAGAAGTCACACGTGAACTTCTGATAGTTTCAGGGATTTCTTTTCCTCGTGCAGACGGTGACAGAAGGGTTGGGCTGGTCTGTGGTGGTATAGAGAGGCTGTTGATGAAGTGATTCCTGCCCTCACCTGTGGTCGTGAGCTGTGCATAGTGACAGAAAGAAAGAGCTCATGGATACGAGCTGCAGAAACGAGTTTCTCTGAAGGATGTCTGGGCTCTTCCTTAGAGACAGAGTGAGGAGCTCCATCACTTTAAAGGACTCAGAGTAGAGCTGCTGCTTCTCCACGTTGATAGGAGCTGGGTGAGGTGGTTCAGGATGTCGCTGGAGTGATTATGTCTCCCAGCTGGACTGGAAAAGCCTCTGTGCCCCCCCCAGAAGAGCTGGAGGAGTTGGCCAGAGAGAGCTTGGACTGCTGCCCAGATGCAGAGAAGCAGCAGAAGATGGATTTAAGTTTCCTACTGTGAAAACTTCTCATTCATCACAGAGGAAGTCGTAAAGTTTGATTCTCAGGGATTTGACGGGGTTTTTGTTTTCTGCCGGCTGTAGGTGGAGTGAGTCACACCTCTCGACTTTGGAGTTTGTCATCTTAAAATTCAGCATTTTTGTTTAGTTTTTTCTTCTTTCGCGCTCTGTAACTCTCATCTTTTATCTGCTGCATTAAAGATGAAGTCAAATAAAATGAATCACAGACTTTTTATTAAAAACACATCGAGGTTCCTGTGATCTGCTGCAGTGGTTTTTTCCTGTCCTTCTTACTCTTTGTCCTCACTTTGACCCCTTTAATCTTGAATCAGCGATACGTGTTCAGACTGTGTGTGTGTGGAGTCTTGACTGTTTCTATTTTGGGAAAGTTGGACTTTGGGCGCCCTCGCCTTTTCTCCTCCTCGAGCAGCAGCTCTGGCAGGTGACCAGCTGCTGTTTACTGCAGATCGTTTCTCTCCTAAAAACCCACTTGGCTGCTGAGACGAGTAGGATGAGAAACGAGTCTGCGGGCCAAGAAACGATCTCCCCCCAGACGGACTCATTATGCTTTGGAGCTGGTGCTGGTGGTGGTGGTGGAGGAGGAGGAGACAGAGGTGGTATTTCAGGCTGCTGATGTGTGTGGATGCTGGCGCTTTTGCTGCAGACAGCATCTGCAGCTTCAAGGACTCTGCATCCCTGCAGGCCTCGAGTCCGCTCTATAATTAGTCCTGGTGGTAAACTGCTGATTGCATTAGTGTTAATGTGACGCTTTCAACATCGATCCCCGAGGAGCTGCGTAGGGGTGCATGCATGCATGTATGTATGCATGTATGCATGCATGTGTTTGCTGGACCCAAACGTCCCTCCTTATGTTTGTTTACCTTAACATTAAAAGTTTTCCACTTTTAAAGGGTGAAAACATTATTTGGACAGCACTTCAGAGCACTGAACTAATTATTATAATATTTTATTAATAATAATATTGTGATTTACACTTGCTTAATAAATGACTCCAGATTGAAGTAAAGGCCTACGCTGGGAATAAAAGTAGGGAATTACATTTACTTGGAAACTACTCGATAAAGATGAGACAAGACTAAACCTCTGAGGGTTAATCAGATCACAGTTTGTGATAATAAAAATGAAAATGTTCTCAGTTTTTACAGAGCTCAAATTTCCCGGTTGCTATGGTTACACATCCCACTGAAGAGTCTGTCATGCATGCTGTTGGTGTCGGTGAAAAACAGCGTTTTGTGACCGTTTCGCTTCATTTTAAAACGATTTAACGGCCAAGTTTAAAATAACTTTATTCTAAAACGAGCTCCCAGACAGACGGTGGGCGTCAGCGATTGGTCCTTAGTTTTTTTCACGCTCGCAGCTCGTTCTCGCCTCCGTTTGGCTGCTAATTGGGCGAAGGAATGTGCTGCTCCCCTCCCCCGCTCGCTAAACAGTCGTTTCACAGGGAGATGCTAACGGGCTGCAGCTGCGGTGATGTCACTTTTTCTTATTTTTCACATGAATTCTGCAGCGGACGTTACAAACTCGCTGTTGTCTCGACGACAAGCCCTCCATGCTCATGTGCATCCAACCAAAGTTTCGTCCAATCAGCATCGGTGTCACGTTTCCTTATTTTCTGCTCCAGTGGTGGACGTTCATGTCAAACATGGCTCAAGCTATGACATCAGTGTAGCTACAAGGCTTCAGATTGCTTCAAACACAGGTTTTTCCTATCTGTGAAAGAGCATTGAGAGGGAATGACGCTAATATGATCATCTCATTCCCACGGTTTGCAAAGGACAGCCAATCAGAAGACAGGTAGCTTAAAGGAGGGTTAGCTTCAAGCCTACCCAGTCAAAGTTGAATCAGGCGTGTGCGTCTGAGCCACTGCGAGACAGGAAGTGCACAAAACTGTGTTGATTTGGCTCATTTTCAGTTCTGTTGTCATTTATAGTCGACACAGATTCTTCTGAGCGCTGCTCCATTCCCAGAGCTCTCGCTCCTGGGCGTGTTGTGGTCTAGAGGCTCTCATTATCCTCAAAGTGTTAACCACCTCAATTAAGTCATTATGTAGGACAAACCCGCCGTCGCTGCTGTCGCCTCTCCCTGTGCTGCTGCTGCTCTTTAAGTCTGAACGAACAGTCAGATAAGCGCACGGGGAGATAAGTGGAGATAAATGGAAATATTCCTGATGGGAAACATTTTTTCTTCTCCTGTTATTATGCAGAGACATTTACATTCAGGGTAATCTGAAGAGGACGCTTCAGTCTACCACTCAGATCCTGATGCCCGTCAGAGTAGCCGCTAAACGATGCTTTAAACGGTAACGTGTGGCCTTTCGGCTCGGTGATGAAGCACCTCTGCTCGCTCCCCAGAAGCTACATTAGCCTAATGTTTTTCATAATGCTGTCGTCACTTCTTTGGATGTTGGCAGAGTGCCTGGTTGGTCCCAGTGCTGCAGGAGGTCTGCTGATGCCACATTTACCAACCCTGCCTTAAAACCGTCTTCATCTATTGGCTATAAATCGATTGTACCAGCAGCCTTTGAGCAAACGGCACCAGCTTGTCTTAAGAAGTCAGGAGTTTTGGGTCTGTCTTAGGTCTTAGTGTCCAATTGTTTGGCCGATAAGTGAACCATCTTAAACAGTTACACATGGGTTATTAGTGGAGATCGACTAATCACCGAAACCCCGTTGTCGCCTGAAATTCTACCATACGAAGAGCTGAATGAAACAGATTGTTAAAAAACAGGTTGTTTTGTGATATTTACCTTTTTAAATGTGTGTTTCTTCCATTCCCGGTGAACGCTATCACTCGCTTCCCTGTTACGGTCGATTTATCAATCAGCCAGAATTCAACGGCCGCGCATCATCGTCCACGTTCAGCGCCGATTTTGGGTTATTCTTAGGTAAACGCTTTTGCAAATGGACACAACCGCAGTATTGCTCGGCATAAGAGGCACAAGATGAATGGAAATCATGGACAAAACATCACGTGCAGTAAGCTGGAGGAGCTTTATTTTGAGAACTGCTTCAATGAGAGTGATAGAAGGTCTTGAGATCTGGTGCAGCTGTCAGCAAAAAGAAATGAAGGTTACTAAAAGCTCGGTGCTTTGTTCTGAACATGAATGAAAAGAATAACCAAATCTGCTGTAAATCAGAGCTGTTGTAAAGGGAATCTGAACTGGAACACCTTTAAAAACATCAGAAACGTTTTTTTTCTTATTTCTTGAAGAATTTCTTTCTTTAATTTGAAAAAAAAACAAGGTCAGGTTTTCCCTTCCTGTTCAGCTGCTTGCACCTGTAGCGGGCCCGGTCTTGATTACTTGATCGATCCGATGGTTCAGACTTCTCGATGTGCGTCCTGGCTGAATGAAACATACTTACGATCGGACGGCCTGAGATGATCGACGATCTCGGCCTTTAGGAGACTGTTGGGATTTGTTGCCATTTTCTGATCTTCTGCAGATCATCGTCATCAGTTAATCGAGGAAAAATATCTGGCAGATTAATTGATCATGAAAACAATCATAAACAACAGCAATAATGTAACCTTCAGAAGATGAGACACCAGCGTACGCTGATGGATTACACAATCTAAAATTAGCAGGCTGCTAATTGATTTTCATCCCCTAAAGAAAACAAAATGAATCGAGAAACGTTCGACCGAGAAAGAAACGGAGAAGAGTGCAGGACGCATTCAGAGATCATCGGTAGAAATCAGGCAGTGTTCAGAAGACTGTCAGAATAAAGGTTAACGTGATAGATGTGCTATAACTTAATCCTCCTTGGCAGGAGGCTCCTTGCTCAGTGGCAACCCTCCACAGCTACCGTGTGCAGGGTTGCCATTAAAAAAAACCCATTGTTGCACTTTTATTTGCGTTGTCGGTGCTTACGCCGTTGTAAAAGCGTCTAAATAGATCAGGACCACCTGCGGCGAGGGCCCTCTGTCCGCTCACATCTTCTAAGTTGCGTCGGATGAGAAGCTGGTCGCCCGTTTGCGTCTTCGGTGGAACACGGGAGTATTTAGGATGCAGGAGGAGTCGCAGTGAAAGAAACCCAGCGGGCCCGTGTTGTTTTGATGCTCCGCTGGCTAATTGTACGTGAGCCGTCGGTTCCTGTGCTCTTAGGACGGTTCCTCCCTCAGTTGTTGGCTGTGATTTGTATTCACAGTGGAAGACGGTTTGTTCTGCAAAGGAGGATTTTGGCCTAAATATAACTTCAAAGGAGATGCGCCTCGCTCTGTTTCCCCCACCGGTTGCGTCTTTGCAGACGGGGAAGCTTTTATCTTTCTGTGCTTGTTGTTTGACGCCCAGCTCGCTGCTTTTCAGCACTTCAGGATGGATTTTGCACCTTTCTTCTGGTCTGTTTTGTAGTCGGGTGTTTGCACGCGGCGCTGTCAGCATCACAGGTGTCGGTACAGAGATGTTGAGCTGCAGTCCTCTGTCAGGACAACAGCAGCATGTAAAACAGCCGAACGGGGGGCGAAGCTTCCAGTTTTCACTGCAGATGCTATAAAATGTGTGCAGCTTCCACATGATGTTAACCCTCTGAGGTCGCCATCGATCACGACTTTAATCTCGATTCTAATCATAAGTAGATTTAGTTTTTATTAAATTGTTCTTCCAAGTCTTGGAGATCAGGGGACAAAGACGACGATCATTCTAGCTGACGAATCAAAAACCTCCCAAACGCAGGGTTGGGTCGGGTTATGCTGCGTAGCTGATTGATCCATCTAGCGTTCATTTCTCCAGCCAGATGTGTGGAAGCAGATCACATCTGTACAGTCGCTTGATGGAAATATTCTAACATTTACTAGTGGAATAAAAATGTATTTGGTTTCGTAGCTGAGGGGGAACCTCATCATATCAGGAGGCTGCTGACATTTAAACTCCGCATGTTTGATATGGACCGGCTGAATTTCAGGCTGCCGTCAGTCCGACCTCGTAACCTTTGCTGTGAAAACAGGAAGAGTGTTTTCTTCACGGCGCAGCTTAATCTTGCAGTTGCCACATCGCTCCCTTATGGCTGTTTGCTGCCAGACCTTGCCTTTCAGTTCAGCGTCATGTTTTTAAAAGAGATTTATTTTTGCAGTTAGTATCTAAAGACCACAACCCGTCCATTGTGGCACTCTCGTGTTCCTCTCTCGGTGTTTTGTTTTCAGAGCGCACGCGACTCGCGCGGTAGCGGTCCAGACGCTCGCTGTGAGGTCCCTCTGGCTCTGCAGTCTGTCCTTTTTTGGATGCGAGAGGCTGTTTGTGAATTCTGTGGAAAGAATGTCAGAACACAATGAGCAGGAGGAAGAAAACACAGCTAAACTTTGCTTATTTTAGAATAAGCAAAGTGACTAAAGCTTTGCATAAATGAGCACTGTCTACAAACACCACGCAGTGACCTGCTTGGATGTTTGATGTTTGGCTTCACTTGGTCAGGTGTAGGAAAAGGTCATGGGCGGGGCTAAAAAGTGATGAACCCAGCATCTAATTTACTGTTAAGCCGATTTAAACAGGAAGAAATCACGTTTAGTTGATTGTTTTGAAACATTTCAATAAAAGTTAGTCGTAGATGAGGTTAAATATTACAATCATAAATCAATCAATTTGTATTCATAGGTATACTGCTGCCGTTCCACCAAACGTTGCTAATTTTTAGCTTTTGGTCTTTGTTCATCGCAGATAGCTGACAGACGACCTCAGATCAAGTCTGTTTCTCTCGGTTAGGTGTCATATTAACATGAATTTAATGTAATTGTTGAGTTAACAGTAGCTTTAATAAGAGTGCACGACTCATATGGAATATACTGGATGCACCTTGTGGTTCAAAATGGTTTTGTGCAGCTGAGCTTCGTTATCAACTCCATCTCCACCCAGCTGGTGTGTATTCAGATTCTGTTCATATTTTTATTATTTTAGGTTTGAAGCTGTTTGATAAAAAGCTAATTTAAGATACAACTAGAAGCTAATAAAACCTTCAGAATTAGGGCTGCCACGATTAGTTGACTAGTCATGATTATGTCGTCGACTGATTTAATAGTCGACGCTTTGTTTGAAGCTTTGTAAGATCCCAAAAGACGCAGGAATAAGTAGTAGGATTTAAGAGTGTAATAACGGACTGAAACAGAAGATGGCAGCACTGCATGTACAAGGATGCCAGCTGCCGTTAAACCCCGAAGAAGAAGAAGCTCTGTCACAGAATTAATAGCGCAGCCCAGCTCAGTTTCCAACAATGGCGGCAGCTAGTTAGTTTTAATATTACTCTTATTATTCTTTCTGGGTCACAAAATAAACGTTTAACATATTTTCAGGCGAGAATGTAGCTGTGTAAACCTCAAATATCTGCTCAGTTTATCAAGACACCACATATTTTCAAAAGCGCTCCGACGTTTTCGGAGACGTCTGTTAGCCACTAGCTCGATAGCTAGCCGGGGGCTAGGCTCACTAGAGCCGTGAGAACACCGGACTCCCGCAAATCGTTTTCAAACCCACCGCCGTCTTTCGCTACTCAGGTTAAACATGATATATAAGTCACTTAGATAATCAAGCAGACAGCTGATTATCAGAAGTGTGAGATGCTCCAGAATTTACTCCGGTGTCCTGTTATATTTTAGATAGCAAGGAGTTTATTAAACTTCACTGAAACAATCTGCACATTTAATTAAAATTTAATAAACTATCATCTTGTCTTTATTTTTAGTTAGCACATACCTTAAACACTTAAAGCTGTAAGCTAATGATAGTTATATAAGAGCAGATGCTGCTGGTGCAATAAGCTGTAGTTTTACGTCCAATGGATGATGATCTGATTAGTTGACTAATCGCAAAAATAATCGTTTGTGGCAGCCCTAATCAGAATCATCTCAGTAAATTCAGGAACAGTAAAGTTTAGTTTGTCTCTCACAAGTAGTAAATACAAAAACGAAAAACAAAATCTACATAACATTAATAAAATGTAGCAAATATAATATGTAAATATTTCAAAAAGCAGCAGCAGCAGGAAACAGTAACTGAAGCTTTGAGTGTTTTCTGGCAAATGTCTGAGCAAAATAAAGGCGACTTAATGGAAAAGTGTTTATTTGGAGATTATTTTTCACAGTTTCTGTCAGATTTAATTTTGCAGCCTGTAGGTTTATATAAGAGTGGAAGTGGAAGCTGTGTCCTTCCCTGTTCATTCAATAATTAACCAGTTATTCTTGTTTTGGTTGTTTTTTGCTGCTCTAACAGAATAAAATCTGCTCCTGTCCCCTTCATTTAGTCCTGATATTGCATCTTTTGCGGTTCAGGAAACGGAGCTCTGTGATAAAAGTTTTAGGTAATTTTAAAAGACGGAGCACTGCTGTGATTTGTGCCTGTCTGGAGTGTTTTCAGCTCAGTCTGACTCTAAAATTAGAGCCTGAGCCGCCTGACTGTGTGAGGTATGACGGTATCTGCAGCAGCCATCTGTGGCCGTTACGCACCGAGCTGCTCCACACTCGCGAGGACGCGACATCAAGCGTTTCTCCGCTATCTAACCTTGAACCCGAGACCATGTCTACACTAACCTCTGAAATTGAAAGTGCAACTTGGCTGAACTTCTGTTGAACTCTTTTAAAAACAGACTGAATAAATCCATAAGTTTGCTCATCAGCAGAGATGAAAACATCTTTTTAAAACCTCATTTTGCGCCACATCAGCAAACTTATTAAGCATGTTTCTAAAACCAGATTACGACTGTTGTTATTTTTAACCTCGAGCACTAGCAGCCGTTTGGCAGCCGTCAAAGCTGGTCAAGGATTTTATAGGGTTCAATTTTCCTAGCGACCGCTGGTTGCCAAGTGGTTTCCAGTTATTTGCCAGGTGGTTGGCAACCAGTCTCTAGGCCTGTGTGGCAGCGGTCTTGGTGACAGCAGGTGTGAAAACTCGTCGAGGTTTTCTGGGGCAGCCGAGAGTCTGAGTTTCCCACATTTGTCCTGCACGAGGTTTCGACTTTTTGCATTAGCTGTGATGAAACCTTCAGTTTGTGCCTCTTGTTGTGAATGTTGAGGTGTGTTTAGGATCAACATCCGTTAGAGAAACCGTCCTCTTGTCATCTTTTTAACGCTCCCGTGCCTCCGGTTGCAGCACCGCCTGAACCAGCATCGATTCATGTTTGTGCTCAACATTCGGAGCCAAATGTCCACATTTAGACGTCGTCCTTGAGCGCCGTGAGGCCGGTGATAGCGGGAGGGTAACAGCGAGGATCTGTTCAAAGAGCAGATCATCGTGAAAGAGAAAACCTGGCTCTGAATGTCGTCTCTCTTTGAATCCTGAAATGTTCTTCACTTCAGAGAAACGTCCTCGTGTTCAAGGTCTTCAACTAAAATTAGTCCTGAGTTACACAATCGCAGAGGCCCACACACACTCGCACAGATGTAAAGGCACATGCTCACACACATTTTTAAAAACGCCAAATTCCTTTAGCAGCAGTCTCTCAGCAAATCTGCGTAATTACTCTCCAATCAGGATGATTAAAACACCGTCGACCCCGCACACGCACAAAGCCAGAACACTCATGTCATCTCTCCAGAGTGTGTGTGCATGTGTGTGTGTGTTTTAGCATCCTTTCCCCTCAGCCGTCGGTGGGGGAATGATACCGACGTGGTTTTTTGGAGCCACTCTGCAGCGTCGCAGCTTCACCTGCGGCGTTTAGCTGAGCTGCTGCTGCTCTGCCGCTGCCAGCGGCGAGGGGAAACGAGCGCTGCAAGGTCAGTGGTGAGTGTCAGCATGTGAGGAGGGGGGAGGAGAGAGGGAGCGAGCGGGGCTGGAAACAAAAAAGGAGAGAGAGACTGTGGAGTCGAGGTCCACCTGGCAGGCCGTCCTCTGCGTCGCCTCCAACAAGATGGATTCGGAGAACAACGAGTCGGGTAGGGAGCGTCTTTTTAATAATGCCTCTCCTGTGTGTGTGAGGGTGTGTGTCTGTGCGTGAGACGGCACAGTGAGAGAGGCTGACACAGTCCAGGTCTCGGTGATGAAGCCTGCGTGGCAGCAGCCATCGATCTGCTCGTCTCGGTCCAATCAGCTGCCGGTTCTCCTTGACTGACGTGCCTCGAGACCAATGGTGGCGAATGCACAGATTTCATGCTGTGAGGGATCCTGACGCTTTCTGACTGCTTTTGTTTTTGAATCGAAGCTCACAGTCACCTCAGCAGCTGCAGTGTGTGTGCGTGCACGCATGGGTGTGTGTCTGTAGGATTTGTGCCTGTACAAATGTGAGTGCTAGATTCTTATTGCTGTGTCATGTATGATGAGTATGGGCAGCCAGTCAAAGAGCTACTTAGATGTACGAACATATTAAAATGCTCCAGCATACAGAAAACTCTAGAAAGAGCTGAGTTACACCATGAAATACAAACGTTGTGCTTTATTACCCCAAAAGTTGGGAAATTATTTTCACAGCAGCCAAAAAGCAGCGATAAACCTGAGTGACGGTTTCTCGCAGGATGTCGAAAACCCATCGGCTCGTCCGACGCCGCCGACTTTCAGAAAGGAAGGAGGAGCTCGCTGAGGCTGGAGCTGAATGGCTCAACTTTGCTTTTATACAGGAGACACGAAACAAGCGAGACGTGAGAGAAATCTCAGCATCTGTAGTTTGGTTCCAGCTGTTAGAACATTTCCTGGGAGTTATCTGTTACGGGGGCAGTTATGACCAAAATGATATTTATCAGGTTATTTATCAGGATTATGCTTTGAGTTTTATGTATAGTACAAATCTTTGCATAAAAATAAAACTGTTCCTCATTCACCTAAATGCACCGCTGAGAAGAGCATAAAAAACAACAGGAAATGAAGTCAACGTCTGGCCGACATCACGTTTACCCGAAGCCTTCGGTGCTCACTGTGTTTATTGCCAGAGATGGGCAGTAACGCGTTACTTGTAATCTGATTACTTTTTTCAAGTAACGAGTAAAGTAAGGGATTACTATTGCAAAAACGGTAATTGGATTACCGTTACTTTCCCGTAGGAACGCTGCGTTACTGCGTTACTAAAACCGTGATTTCTTTGCGAGAATGTCTCATGACAGTGACGTAAGCGAGTGCGACGTTCGTGACAACAGCTGTGTGCAGATCAACAATGGATCATATATCGAGTGCAGAGAGAGTATGAGCGTGCAGCGTTTAAAGCGTGGAAGTACTGACCTTACTTTGAGTTTGATTCCATAAAAAGTGACAAAAACATTAGTGTCCGTTGTGCGTGGGAAGAAAACTTCTTTTTACAGCGAAAAAACCCTAAACTTCCAAACAAGCACCGAGTAGCTACGACGTAATGGGAAACTCACAGAGAAACTCGCGGATTCTTCCACTGACCGCTGCACACCTGCACCAGGGTAAACCTCCGCCTACCCCACTCCTGCTTTACAGGTGAAAATAGAGCAACAGGACCGCTAGTCTTTGACTTTATTTATTTTCTGCTGTGTTTTACTTGCATCTATTTGAAAGACTGAGTGTAAACACAAAAAAAATATTTATTTTATGAGCTGGAATGTGCAGAAAATAGGTTTAAATGTTAAACTAATTTCTTCCAGTCAGAGAATGTTGCATATAATTAAATTTTTACTTGATGCATAAAGTTAAAAGATTAAAACTAATAAAACAAGTTTTAAAAAGAGACTTTTCCATTTGATTACATTTTGTATGATGATTATGCAGAAAAAGTAGAATTGGGCTGAAAGATCTATCACTTTATCACCTATTCAGGTTGTAAATCGTGTTTTTAAAAAGTAACTAAGTAACTAATTACTTTTGAAAATAAGTAATCAGTAAAGTAACGGGATTACTTTTTTGGGGAAGTAATCGGTAATTAGTTACTGATTACTTTTTTCAAGTAACTTGACCAACACTGTTTATTGCACTCTCACCTTTCGCCAAGGGGAACATGACTGGCTGGAGATTCGGGCGAGCTGGACAGAGCGCGCGCTCGCTTTCACGGACGTCCGAGCTGATGTTGGGCGATTCACGTTCGCAGCCACTGACCTGTTTTACTTTGTCGTCACGCATTAATAATACTGCAGTTTGTGCTGCGTTTGCTGGCAGCTCATTAAGTCAGTTACGTTGCTTTGTGTCATAGACACAGCTCTACAGGTATTCATCACTTATGCTAAATCTGAAGTACTTCCAAAGAACGGATGACGACGTTCTTCTGGGAACGAGCTCGTCACGTTCTCACGTTTTGTTCTTGTGTATCTGTCTCTGAACACGCTGTTACTCATCCCGACTATTTCCAGGAAACTTGGAGCTGCGTGGCGCAGTATGAGGTCGTGTTCATTAAATCGTATGAAGCCAGAATCCTGATTTGGATTCAAATCGTGTGGCTCAATTAGCCGTAGCGTTTCCTTCCCTCATGTTGTGATGTTGGCTCTTCAAAGTTTGGAGGCATAAATGGCAAAAACTGCAGAAAATAAAACTGTTGCATGCAAAAAGATTTTTTTCTACTTTTCCTCTTCAGAGCTCTCCTGTTTGCAGCTCATTGGCTCGTCTGATTAACGCTGCAGGGTCTTTACAATATAACACTGCTGTTGTGTTTGTTGCACACATTAGTACTGAACACTTGCTTGGTTAGCTCATCAATGGTTGAAAAAAAGGACAAGAAGCAAATAAAAACAGCATTTTTTTAAAGCTAAAACAACAATTTGATTGGTCACAGGAAGTCTTTTGGGGCTGATGGCATCATTTGTAAACGAGATCTCTCAAATATGGCCGACTCGATCAGCTGCCTCACATTTACTCGTTAACCAACACAGAGTTCACGAAGTTAATCCACTTGTATGTGAGAAAGCTGCTTCGGCCTGTGTTCCCAGATGAAGCTGAGCATGAAGGACTGCGTGCATGTTTGGGTAGAGGGCGGTCGTCCTTCCGCTTCAGGCTGGCAGATGTTTGATTGGCGGCAGCGCTGAAGCACCAGAGGTCATCTGCTGCCTTTCACGCTCAATTAAGTCCCTGCCTGCGGTACACCCTGCACGTCTTCATGAGGGCTCTCACTGATGTGCATGTCTGCTAACTAAATGTAGCTCCAACAGCAGTCGGATGGTTAAAGCTTTCCTTTCAGAGCCAAGCTTGGAGTCAAACGGCTTTCTCAGCGAGTGAGGAGTTGATTGCAGGCAGCACTTCGATTTCCCTGCTGCAGGCTGTGATATTGGTTATAGTAGTGGCTTTCAGAGAGAGTAATGCAGGTCATTGCTTGTAGCAGGCAAGGATATATCAGGATACACTCTCTGAATGCATGATTGTGCCAGATTATAGGTTGCAGCACGTGTGAGAGACTCTGCACGATGATGGCTGATGCCACAGGTGCTCTTCACATACGTTCAGATATAAGCCTGGAAACAATGGAGGGACTTTGTCTTTTATTCTCTTTGGGTCTTTTTTATGGTTGTGCTTGTGCACATATCTAAAACCAGTCCAGTCAGCTTGTGCTTACTGACCGTTTTAAAAATATCCTCAAAGACCAACATCTTCCAGCCATCAAGGAGCAATTTGTTGAAAATCTGTGCTTCTTCCAAAAGGTCTTGGAGATTAGACCGGATCGAATCGAGACTCACGGCTAAGGCTGCACGATTAATCGTTAGAAAATCGCGATCTCGATTCATACTTATGTGCGATCTCATTTCCAAATGACAACGATTTAAAAAAAAAAAAGACGACTGTAATGATAAGCAGCTGTTGCTGTAAGTTAACGTAGTTTCATGCCATACCACAAGGTGGCACTATCTGTAAAGAACATGGGCATGAGCGCTAAGAAGTGATGGGTGGTTGTTGTTTTTTTCCGGCTAACCAAGGATGGTGAATAAAGTATGTCGCAGATCACAAAAGGACTCTTTCTTCATAAACAAGGAGACAAACAAAACAGGCGACGATTGTACCGCATTTTGATCCGGGACGTAAACTGCATAAAAACAAGCGCTCACTCTTCCTGCTCAACAAATGACGAGGGCGGAGCCTTATACCACGTGATACAGAAGCTGGCTGCTAAAATTAGCAGGAAAAAACAACGGAGAGCACGTCAGGGATGACGAGAAAGTGACAGGAGAAAATCCGTCCCGGTCAACCACCCAAACATCAATAACGACGGGAACCTTATACAGCGCTTCCCTATACCCGTCGAGCTCCCGCAGGCACAAAGAAATTACGGAGGCTATTACTTATTAATACCGCGGAAGCACTAGCTGGTAGTCGGGCTGTACGCGTGTCTTAGTGCAGTTGAACATAACCCACAAAGTCCGCTTGTAGTCGAAAAACAAACAGGTAAACATTTATTTCCACAGTGATCCACAAATACAGTGATCCGTTTGAATGCTCATGTACACTGCAAACACGTTAAGAAACTGTTTTTCTCCACAGCTAGTTAAAGCCCCCGTTGCTCCACACTGTCCGTCGCAAACGCGACAGTATCCTTATCCAAAATGATTCAAATTATTAACAAATATACACTCTGTGCAATCTGAGTAAACTAAGAGATGATTATACCTTTATCCTATACATTTATCACCTGACTAAAGATATGGCTCCATCAACTCTGTGCAAAACGAGGGATTTAGGGAAATGATCAACACCCTAGACAAACGCTACACAGTGCCGTCCCGCAACTATTTTTCTATTGTTGCTCTACCTGCTCTATACACGCAGTGTCGAGCAACGGTGGAGACGGAATTTCAAGCAGTACAACATTTTGCGGCAACGACAAAATGTGAGACATTTGTTTTTATGTTCAGTCTCAACTGTTACGAAGTTGATGTGCAGTTAATAAGTGCAATAAATATTTATACTGGAAAAGAAAATCGTGAGAGAATCGTGATCTCAATTCTAAGCCAAAAAATCGTGATTCTCATTTTATGCAAAATCGTGCAGCCCTACTCACGGCCCACCTGTCTGCACACCTCAGGGGTCACCTCAGTTCAGCCTTTTAGTTGTTGTATCTCATTTATTTGTTACTGCGAAGTGTTTGCCTGTAATTAGTTTAAATGTAACTTTTGCAAACATGTTTCCTGTCAGTGCAGATCAGATGCTTTCATGCTGGATGGGGAGGAGTTTAGAAATGTTGTTTGTGGGTTTTCCAGTAACTCGTACCCCGATGCAGTCTGAATAACATGATGATTGTTGAAAATGATCCTGTAATAGATGTGTGGCACGTCTGGAGTGTGAGGAACACGCATGAGCTGTTACAGAAGTAAAACTGATGTAAAAGCCACAGACAAATGAAAGTTAACCTCCGAGTCCACACCAGCAGAGAGCGTAATCCCCGCCTTTGAAAGTCTGCTTCCAAACTGTATTTGACTGAGTCCTGATCTTAGACTTCATTATAATATAAGATATGACATCTGAGATGCTTTGTGACAGAAGCATAAATAAACTTTGATGTGTTGCATCAAATTTCAGTCAGATCAGACATCAGAAGTCAGACGTGAGGACTTTCATGCGTCACATCACGTCTTCTTTCATATTGTGGTTTTAAATCTTTCTCCTGTCAGATGCTCTTGATCTGAGCGGCGTGCCGGGCTGGAAACCGCCAAACCATGAAACCAAAACCTGAATTTCAGTCACAACGAACTACCTTCAAAATGTCCCTCTCTTTTATTCCTTTGGCAGGTTTCTCTCTGCTCTTATTCTGCATGAACATTTTTAGACGTTTTGCTGACATTTAACTTTGCAGATATTTCACCCACAGTCGACTTGGATTTGTAGCTTTTCATCTCTGAGGAAGGTCGCAGTCCACTCGAAGAGATTCTTATAAAACTAGTTCACAATTATGTAAAATATTATGATTATATAGTTCTGTATGAATTCTATAAATCATCACAGTCAGAGGCTCCTCTACAAATGTACTTGGTTCTCTGCTCTTGGCTACTTTTTAGGTGAAACTAAATAAAAAGCAGCGTAATCCAAGTGCGTCTGAGAGCTTCAAGCTGGGTGTTCGCTTGAACACCCCCGTTTTTCCCCAGCAGCAGGTTTACTGTTTTACCTGGAAACCTGCTCCAACTTTATTATGAATGATTCAGTTTTTATGTAATCAGAACCTGTGTTAAGCAGCATGTTACAGATAATAAATAATCGCTCCACATTAAGATTTTCCAGAATAAAGTGGATGGATGACGGTTGGCTGTGTGTAGAAGGAATCTGTAATTTCACCCACTGAAGATCGCAGAGGTTTGACATGGAAAAGGTGGCATGTTGTGACCTTTCATTTATCTGATCCGCTCTCCTGTTCGCCGCTCAGTTTCACGCTGCCCGCCCAGACCAAAGCGTTAAAGCCCGAGCCTCGATGTTTTCAGATTTCCTAATGAAGCTGAGGTCAGTGGAAACCGCTGTGTTTTCCAGAATACTGAGTTCTTGGAATCTCGGTCTTTGCTTTGATTAATTGAAACGGCAGTGGCTGAACTCCTAACGTGATCAGTGTAATTCAGTCTCTGGCCGATCGAGAAGATGGGGCTGCTGATAGATTCATTCAGAGGCAGTCCCGCTTAATTGGATTCGTTCTGCCTTTAAAGAAGCAGGATGTCTTTTATAAGGTTTCTGCCTGCAGAGCTTCGCTTCACGTGGACCTCGCTGACACTAAAGCAGCAGATATTCTGCATCATCATCATGTTGAATCATTTGCATACCAGAACATTTAATCTTATCGAGTCACAGACTGACAGAGCGGCCACAACCGATTACAGCCGCAGCAGCGAGATGTCAGAACGGTCGAGCATCTATATTCGGGTTGTGCGAGTGCGTACGCTGGTGACAGTTTTTATTTGTGGCAGCAAAAATTCCAAGTGTGGCTGCAGCCAAATGAACACGCTGCTTGGACGAGCTGCTGCTGAACAGCTCGGGTCTGTCTGTAGTCATCCATCCAAAGCCGAGGCCTAGTTTCCTCTCATCAGGAGCCTCGTGGATGTTTTTCTATTGATCGTCTCTGTAACATCTTTGTTTCGATCTCTGTGAGAGACTCACGTTTGTAAATCCCAACTAAAATCTGCACAGACGCAGTAAATCGTGGTATTTCTGCCTCAGCTCCAAGGTCTAAATGTAGAAATGCTTCTAGGCTGCTCATCCGTTTGTGGAGCATTGAAGGACACGTATAGTCGTGTTCTACAGTGAAAAACGTTACACTTATTTAGGCTGCGTTCACTCTGCAGGTCTTAATGCTCAATTCCGATTTTTTGATCAAATCCAATTTTTTTGTCTGCTCGTTCACACTACAAATAAAATGCGACAGCAAACGCGCTCTAGTGTGAACGCTCAAAGCGGCCGCATGCGCAAAAGAAGACGTCACACACAACGCGCTCTGTTTAGACCCAGAGCAACAGTATTGTTTGACTGATAGCCCTTAATATAAAGACTTCGGACTTTACGTTTCCCAATTTTTGCTTTAAGTTATTTTGTTATTTACATAATAATGTAGATAACTAGGGATGCCCCGATACCGGTATCGGGTATCGGCCCCGAAACCGGTATCGGGGTATCGGCCCCGATACCGGTATCGGGGTATCGGCCCCGATACCGGTATCGGCCCCGATACCGGTATCGGCCCCGATACCGGTATCGGCCCCGATACCGGTATCGGCCCCGATACCGGTATCGGCACACACACACACACACACACACAAATGCAATGAATTGGAAGACAGGTTTTATTTTATTCTCTGCCGATAAAAAATAAAATCTTAATAAAAATGACCACAAAGTGCAATAATTTAACAGAAGTGCTTATTTTTCAGAGTCTCCACATTGTAATTTAACAGAATATCACTGAACTATTGGCACTGTCTCTAGGGGATGTCCCCCTAGTGGCCAATCTAAAAAACTACAACAGAAATGACAAGCCACCCTCTGATTAATGAAATAAGTTGGTATCGGTTCATGGTATCGGTTAACTTTTACGAGTATGAGTACACGCACATTTTACAGTATCGGGGCCGATACCCCGATACCGGTATCGGGGCCGATACCGGTATCGGGGCCGATACCGGTATCGGCCCCGATACCGGTATCGGGGTATCGGCCCCGATACTGTAAAATGTGCGTGTACTCATACTCGTAAAAGTTAACCGATACCATGAACCGATACCAACTTATTTCATTAATCAGAGGGTGGCTTGTCATTTCTGTTGTAGTTTTTTAGATTGGCCACTAGGGGGACATCCCCTAGAGACAGTGCCAATAGTTCAGTGATATTCTGTTAAATTACAATGTGGAGACTCTGAAAAATAAGCACTTCTGTTAAATTATTGCACTTTGTGGTCATTTTTATTAAGATTTTATTTTTTATCGGCAGAGAATAAAATAAAACCTGTCTTCCAATTCATTGCATTTGTGTGTGTGTGTGTGTGTGTGTGTGGTAGAAGTATCGGTTTTTGTACTCTGTATCGGCAAGTACTCAGATCCAAGTATCGGTATCGTATCGGTTTGAAAAAATTGGTATCGTTGCATCCCTATAGATAACCTAATAATGATCCTTATTGCTGTTTTAGAGGAGCGGTGCTTCAAAGGATAGTTGCAGATTTCTGTCAGAATCTGCAGATTATACAGTACAAATAAAATGTTCACGTTTCTCCAACGTTGTCTTCCCAACAGTTTCACTGGATGGCCAGGAAGCGTTCGCGATGTCTTCTCCGGAGCTGATAATTGGTGTCTTTCTTGTGTCAGTGACGTGAAAGACGGATTTAATGCGACATGACCATCAAACAGCAGTCGCTTTCTAAAACATCGGATATGTATCGGATTCAGTACCACATACAAAAGTGACCCAGATCGGATTTGAAAATATTGGATTTGTGCCGTTCACACTGTCACACCATGATCAGATATGGGTCGCATAGGGTCAAAAAAGTCGGATTTAATGCGCTTTTGCCTGCAGTGTGAACGTAGCCTTAGAGATGTACTCAAGACTGAGAATAATGCTTAATTACCCACATGCTGCCAATGTTTAGGATCGTGTTATTCACCTTTCTAGTCTCTAGTTATGAACCCACAGCAAAAATAAACAGGTTTAAGTTGAATATTTTCATTGATGCTACATAGAAATATTGACTCAACTTCAAACTTGCTTTGGTTTCAGAAAGCTTGAAGAGTCGGCTCGTTGGAAAAATTACCCAAATCTTCTATTTTGCAGTGTTTGGTGACCTAAAAGCCAAAGGATACCAGTGAACCTCTGATCGGCCTTTTAGCAAAACAAACAAACAATATTCCACTAGCTTACTCGGCACAGCCTCTGGGATAGTCATAGCTCATATATTTTTCCAACATGGTGAACATGCAGTGATTTCAATGCTGGTGTTCTGCTGTACACCAAACGCAGGATGGCTTTGTCTGCTTGGAAATATGAAAATCTTTAAGCATTTAATGGTATTAAAGGTTTGGGGTTGAGCCGTAGATGAAGCATCTCCTTCTTTGTGATCTCTTAATGATGTGCTTCCTGATGTTGGCCTCCTTTTAACGGCATTACTTGTTCCATTACTTCTCCTTTGGTTTTTTTACTGCTGTCGACACGATGGAAGATGATTAAAAAATGGTCAGGAAATGACTGGTAATAATTTTGAAGTGGCTGAAAATCTCAGTTAAAATGTTAATGTCTATATGACACTGGATAATTGAATGCTAATGGAAATATGCCGCTAATATTTCCAAATAACAGACCACATAAATGGTTAGATGGGTGAATGTGGCTTGCGGTGTAAAAGTGCTTTGAGTCTATTCACCCTCCTGTACTGCAGGGCTGATTGACACGGTGTCTCCAGGACACTCAGACCTGAGGACCTCTCATGATGTTCAGCATAGCTGCACTGCAGAGCTCTATAAATCATACTGTATGCAGTAATTTCATGGTCCACTGCTTTCAGTCTACTGCACAGCCATCCGTCCTGCAGCTGCAGTCACATGACGCACATCATGATGCGAGCTGCCTGTCTAACGTCCTGTAGTGTCTCCTATAGGAGGGAGAGTTGATGTCTCATGACTTTCACAACAGCTGCATCACCGGTCGAGCTCAGGTCCATAAGTATCATCCCAGTGTCATGATGTAATATGGCTGTGAGGTCAAGCGAGGCAGTCCTTCTTTACCTCAAACAGCATTCTGTACCATAAAACACCTCCCAGTGCCTGTTTGCTGCCACCCTGTGGCCACAGTTGGGTACTGTCTCTGGAAGCAGGTTTGATGACGCTTGACTGGGATCTATTGGAATCTGTATCTTCTGTCATTTTAATGGGCGTGTCCTCGTCCTATTAACAAAAACTGAAGCTTTTTACTTGCAGTTCACACTCAGCCACACCTACAGCTGCACACTGGAGTCTCCCCAACTCCCGGGCCTCGGACCGGTACTGGTCCATGAGTCGTTTGGTACCGGGCTGCGAGAGTTGAGGCTCAGGTGTGAAATGTATAGTTTTCAGGGTTTTTATCGGTTTTCAGCGTTATTTTGTTATCGTTTTTATCGTTTACTCGGTTTTCCTGGGTCTTTTCACGTGTGTTATGAATAAATCTTTTTTTCGGTACCGGTACTAGTTTTATTTTGTTGTATTTATCCGCGACACCTTAAAGGCCGGTCCATGAAAATATTGTCGGGCATAAACCGGTCCATGGCGCAAAAAAGGTTGGAGACCGCTGAACTAGAGGAACTGTAGTTCCTTTAATGGCCACTTTACATGTCGCTCTATACACTCGTTCTTGTGTAACCATCTTCTTATTTACTTTGACACGATGCATCCAAAAACAACAACTTTCTGACTTCAGGCAAACTCAACCAAACGCTCCTCTTGGTTCACTTTTCCTCCACGCTGAGCCGTGTTTGAGTTGCTGTCGCTGCGCCTAGCAGATGTGTTTTTTCAGCACAAGTAAACTCGAGTGGTGTTGCGTAAACAGCGCCATATGCCTGCATATCGCTTCCTGTGGCAGTCCATTTGCTGACTCATAGAGAAACTGAGACTGTCTGTCAAGAGAGGAAGCAGCACAAAATTGCTCCACTTCAAACCTTCATATCCTGCTGGACCAGAGGCTGATTTGAACCGCTTTCGTGCCCTTCAGCCTTCGATATTTCAGCAGCTGAGCTGGATAGTATCATAAAGCTGAGCCGCTTTATCATTTTAAATGTGGTTTGAGAGGTTTTTATTGACCCAACATCGTCCCAACATATCTGCTTTGTGAAGAATAGAAAATAAAAATTCAGTTATTTTGAAATTTGATCTGAAGGAGAAATGAGCCGATAAAAGCTTTAGGATTGAATTTTTCCTGCGCTTCCCGTACTCGACCTCGTCTCCGTTTTCCTGTTACTGTAAAGTTTTTGCTCATTGGTTGCAAGAAGCGATTTTATTGGTCAGATTTCATTGTTAGGTTTAGGATGCAAAACGAGGAGGCAGAAAAAGCTGTTTCACAGCACCTCGGGAAAAAGGGAAGCACAGTTTTGATCTCTTTTCCTTTTTTTTTTGGTTTGATGGGGGTTTTTGAAGATCACAGCGTGGGGGCAGCGCCTCCATCAGTCCAACTGAACTCCCATTGTGAGCTGACATAAAGCTGAAGGCCTGGCGGATGGAAGCGGGAAGATAAACATTTGACTGTGATGTGAAGCAGCGGGGTCAGCCGTGTTGACTGAGGTGGTCCTGAACTACGACTAGATGGGAATAGATGTGATTTTAAGGCCACTGAGGTCGTTTATTATAAAAATACAGATCATCTGAATGTTTTGTCTCAACTGTTGCTGAGGTTTAGTTGAGAAAAGATCAGAAGCAACTGGATCAGTTCATTAGCTCTTTTTTCACACTAATAAACAACCGTAAACACTGCCAGCTTTGTTTGCTGCAAGTTACCATGAAAACAAAGCAGAGCTTTCACTGCAACAGTGAAATGTAACAATCAAAGGCCTGTCTTCAGTCCGTAAGTGTAGCTGCAGCCGAGCGTGATAAACTTTGCGACTGCCCTGAAGTATCTGCAGCTGTAGTCTCCGTCAGTCACGCCTGTCGGCTTTCTTCTGGAGGACGAGTTAAGTGAGAGATCCTGTGAATCCCCCCTCAGCTTCCACTGCAAACACTTCACAGCAGCTTCTTTATCAGACTGACGGCTCTCATCTCACCACAGCCGGTGGAGATATGACGGGGAGAGAGGGAGCGCTCCAAGCTGAGGCTCTACACCGACACATAAAAGCTCCGTGATAAGTGCCAGACCTGCTGAACGAGTTGTATTCACATTTGCGTTAAATTGTTCCTGCCGTGGAGCTCTGACCAGGAAGTGATTAAACGTGTCCTGATTTATTTGTTTTCATGTGCTGTGGCACAAACGCGCACGTGCACGCCTGCCATGTATCATCTACACCTACGTGCACGTGACACAGAGCTGTAAAAGAGCAGCAGTCGTGCAGCAGGACGTGTTCGCGGTGTGTGTTTGTGGTTTGTGACTCGTGTGCAGCACACAGCAGTCGTAATGCTGCCTCTGGATATCGAATTATTACAGTGCGTCTCTCCTACGTCTCTGCTGTGTGTGTTTGTGCTTCAAGGTGTGTGTCTGCAGGCGTGTCTGAGTGAAATGATGATGTGATGAAGTTTTTATTAATTATTCTTCTGTGTGCAAAGAACAAAAATAATCCCATGTTGTGTTTTTTATCTACGGAGCCCCGCAGGGGACATGGGAGAAAAAAAATTAAGACGGACTTTTGCGAGATCTCGCAAAACTAACTCGGGATCTCGCAAAACTTTTGCGAGATCTCGCAAAACTAACTCGGGATCTCGCAAAACTTTTGCGGGATCTCGCAAAACTTTTGCGGGATCTCGCAAAACTTTTGCGGGATCTCGCAAAACTAACTCGGGATCTCGCAAAAGTTTTGCGGGATCTCGCAAAACTAACTCGGGATCTCGCAAAACTTTTAGCCGCATTCTTCCCATTAGCTCGAAGCTAACGGGAGGTCGAGACCTCCCGTTAGCTTCGAGCTAATGGGAGGTCGAGACCTACTACAGCCGGGAGGAACACCGCTTTCCCGCCACATCGTGCCTCGACCGCCCGGTCGGCTTCGAGCCAGCGTCCGAAGAATGCGGCTAAAACGTTTGCGAGATCTCGCAAAAGTTTTGCAAGATCCCGAGTTTGAGATCTCGCAAAAGTCCGTCTTAATTTTTTTTTCTCCCATGTCCCCTGCGGGGCTCCGTATTTATCGGCAGGTGTTACATTAAGAGTTAAAATAAAAAATAAACGTATATGCAACAGTAAAATTTTTAAAATGCAGCGAACGTAAACAATCGTCGATTTAAAACAAATAAAAGTAGTTAATGTGAAAAATAATGTCAAAGTGAAACAAAAAAACTTAGCGTTTACTTTATTATTTTCTATCTGAACAGAAGGGTCGGGCCGTGCAGCTGAGACCACCAGCTGTCACCGCTAAGAGGAGAAAAAGCTGCACGACTCAGTGAGGGAGAGGCTGAGATAAATGATTTTATTTTAAGGCAAATTGACGTGTTATTCATGGAGAGCCAACCTACAGACAAAAGATCTGTGCTGGAACAAGTGCTGTGCAAAATAAGCCAAGAAACGTCAAAAGCACCGATTTTTACCTGATTGGCTCTTTTAGGGCCGCATCAGCTCACCTGCCATGTTTGCTCCATCGATTTACGATCTGTGAAGTGTGTGTAATAGATGGTTCTACAAAAGGACCCCTGCGGCTCACCTTACTCATCATTTAGACTCAGGTAGCATCTCTAGATTCCTTATAATGTAATTTAGAGCCTCTGCAACATTAGAGAGAAACTAGGAATCCGGTGATCGGCTATGAGCAGTACAGGGCGACAGCGGTGAGGAAGAACTCCTTATTAACAGGAAGAACCAGATTCTTCATCAGTTAGAAGATGATGGGAAAGAGGAGGGAATCCATCACACTTTAAAACACAATGTAACAAATAAAAGTATTTCCAACAGTTTCTGCAACAACAGTAACGGCTCGTTTGCACCCACCAGCTCTAAGGCTGCAGTTTGGCATCCAGCAGCTCTTCGATTCAGGCTAATGTGTTTAATATAACACACATTCTTTGCCAAGAGTTGAACTGAGAGACATTAAGAAAGTGATTCAATCCAATAACCACCGAGGGATCCTGAGCTCTCAGGATTTATGAAGAGGAATGTCGAGTTAAATCCCCTCGCCGCGCCGCTCTCCCTCGATAAAAGGCTTAGACAGGTAATTGTGTGCTGGCGCTGACTCTCACCACCCCGCGCCTCCTCTTGGATGCCCACCAGCTTCAGTTTTAGCAGCTCACTCTTTCACTTAGCTGCTCCCCTGAAATGAAGGCTGGTTTAAAGACGTCCTGATAGCTGCGATTCATTATTTAGCAAATACATGCAAGTGAAGTTTTGGTGTGGACGTCAGATCTGTGATTAATGTCGTCACCTTCAGCTTCCTTGTCTGGGAGGTGGATGGGACGGTGGAGGTCTTTATATTGGGCTCATCTGTCAGCTTGTAGCCTCTCCTCCTCCTCATAACCTCTTCTTGTTTTTCTCCCTCCACCATCACCCATGATGCCACCCGTTCAAGTCTTTTGCCCTTTTAAACCTTTTGCTGTTTTGTCCCATTTTCCTTCCTTTCTTCCCCTCTTTCACTTTTTCCTCACTCTTCCCCCTGCATCCACCTCTCCCTCCGTCTTTGCCGGCTGATTTCTCCCTGCCGGTGGCTGTAATTTGCTCAGAGACGGATGGGTCTGCTCAGCAATCATCCTCCTCCCTGCTGTGTTTGATGGATCTCCCGGCTCAGCCGTCGGAGTCATTCTTCGAGCCGCTCGGCTTCAGCTCCCCCCTCTGCGTCGGACTGATGGAGCGGGCGGCTGGGAGACGGCAGCTTCTGTTACTTAAATGCGTTTTTTTAAAACCCAAATGTCGCCGGATGCGCTCTCGGGTCGGCATTATAAGCTCGACCTCACCGGTGCTGAGTAGGATCCCCGCTGGCCTTTGCTGAAAATGTTGAAATGCTGGACCCTGCTGAGTCGCCATCTTGGACTTCCTGTGGATTTTCAAGAGGTCACTTTGTGTTCCCTCATCTCGATGGTGGTCTGTTGGGCTCGGATCAGGAGGTCACGCAGATCGTTTGAGTGTCGTGGAGAGAAGATGATTTATTTAAGAGCCTTTATTCCTGCTGGAAGCCTTTTTAGAAACCGTCTGCAGATTGTTATGAAGCTCCGATTCGGTCATTTGCTGCTCAGAAGACAAAAAGTCTGCAAGAACTTGCATTAATTAGCTTTAATTTTTATTCTTCATGTAAATTTGTAAGTTTTTTTAATAGATGTTGAGCAGGTTTTTCTATCATTCAACAGCCACTTACATTTTGTGGTTTTTATTTGACTAATTTAATGGTTTGCTTTCTCAAGAACTCAACTTTTTAACTAATTCAGGTCTTAAACGGGTCACAGGTGCCAAAACGCGTTTTCTCAAACGGCCTCAAAGATGCAATGAAGAGCTCGTTGTAGAGCAGGGGTGTCAAACATAAGGCCCAGGGGCCAGACTGCCAGACACACAATTTCACAGCATTTCTTACTGATAGGCAGAGATGGGCAGTAACACGTAATCCGATTACTTTTTTCAAGTAACGAGTAAAGTAAGGGAATTGCAAAAACGGTAATTAGATTACCGTTACTTTCCCGTAGGAACGCTGCATTACTGCGTTACTAAAACCGTGATTTTTTTGCGAGAATGTCTCATGACAGTGACGTAAGCGAGTGCGACGTTCGTGACAACAGCTGTGTGCAGATCAACAATGGATCATATATCGAGTGCAGAGAGAGTATGAGCGTGCAGCGTTTAAAGCGTGGAAGTACTGACCTTACTTTGAGTTTGATTCCATAAAAAGTGACAAAAACATTAGTGTCCGTTGTGCGTGGGAAGAAAACTTCTTTTTACAGCGAAAAAAACCCCTAAACTTCCAAACAAGCACCGAGTAGCTACGACGTAATGGGAAACTCACAGAGAAACTCGCGGATTCTTCCACTGACCGCTGCACACCTGCACCAGGGTAACCCTCCGCCTACCCCACTCCTGCTTTACAGGTGAAAATAGAGCAACAGGACCGCTAGTCTTTGACTTTATTTATTTTCTGCTGTGTTTTACTTGCATCTATTTGAAAGACTGAGTGTAAACACAAAAAATATTTTATTTTATGTGCTGGAATGTGCAGAAAATAGGTTTAAATATTAAACAAATTTCTTCCAGTCAGAGAATGTTGCAGATAATTAAATTTTTGCTTGATGCATAAAGTTAAAAGATTAAAACTAATAAAACAAGTTTTAAAAAGAGACTTTTCCATTTGATTACTTTTTGTATGATGATTATGCAGAAAAAGTAGAATTGGGCTGAAAGATCTATCACTTTATCACCTATTCAGGTTGTAAATCGTGTTTTTAAAAAGTAACTAAGTAATTAATTACTCTTGAAAATAAGTAATCAGTAAAGTAACGTGATTACTTTTTTGGGGAAGTAATCAGTAATTAATTACTGATTACTTTTTTCAAGTAACTTGACCAACACTGCTGATAGGCAATAGATGAAAGAGGTAAAGACATGGCTGTTCATACTATAGTTATCACAAGCAGAGGTTCTCTCTAATCTTACATTTATTTCTTACAATTTAAACCCAAAGACTCGAGGGTTGAATGTGTAGGTAAACTTCTTCACGCTGACAGAGGAATTTACTGTTCCAGCCCATTTTAAGATCAAAGTGAGCTGTGTGCGGCCCACCGTGTAAAACGAGCTTGGCGTGGCTGGAGAAGATCCCGGGGAAAGGATCCAGCTGAGATGATCCAGGCATCTGATTGGATGGGAGGAGACTCTGAGCTGGACCCACAACAACATGTTGCTGGGAACAAAGCACATTTGGATTACCTGCTTGGCTTCCTTGACCTAAGTCTGGAAAAGTAGAAGATGCTTTGGGAAGCATGACTGTCAGTGATGTATTGTTGACCCCACAGACACACTAAAGTCTACCTTTACCAGTCAGAGAGTGCTTGATGTTTTTCTAGTGCATCCTTTACTGCTTTTTAACATTTAAGATCATCAGAAATCTGTTCCAACACACCTTGAGAAGCCGTTGTCCTTTAATAAAGGATTATAAAACACTCCTTCGTGGTCTGCACATAGACATTCATGAAGTAATACACACTTTAAAGTATTTAAATCTGTAGCTTTAAATAAAACTGCAGTATTTTCTGTCCCCTCTCTTCTGTTTTAGGTTAATATTCACTGCGCTTAAAGCAAAATCATCCATTTGTCGTTTTATAAGACTTGTACCTTCCCACCTCCGCGTTTGCAGAGAGCTCAAGTTCCCCGTGACGCCTCCTTCCTCTTCACCATCTAGGAAACGTGAACCCTCGGATTTCATCTGACTCCGTTTCCATTTCCTTCTTTTGTCTCCTCTACATAAATATTTAAATGAGGAACACTGAGCTTCCACCGCCTCCGCAACAAATCCACTATCTGTAGTTGGATCATAATTCACTTTCGAACATAACAAATTTATCACAAGGCGCCGACTGTTCCTGTGGCTGCTGGTTAAATGTTTATAAGGCAGTGCCACGGGGAAGGTGAGCGCGCTCAAGGCGATACCATTGCAAATCTCTCTACTGTATAAATAAGGGAAGTGTTGGTGAATATCCTTGGTTTCGGGGAAAAACTTTAACTTGTAGATTTATTCTGCAGATTAAGACTCAACGAATTCTGCACGTTAACTAATACAACACGAAGCACTAACAACACGAAGAAGTATTTGCTCTATATTATATGAGGGGGTGGGGGGTAATTAGCAGAGAGGGTATTTGCATAATTCATAAACAAATGCAATAAACTAAAATTAGTAGAGGTTATTGTAGCTTCAACGTTGAGAGATTGAAATAAACTGTAACGAAGTGTAAACGACCAGATAATGAAGTTGTTGGAGAACTACAGATACCTGAACGTAACTTTACCCTCATCACAGTTTGTGGAGGAAACATTTGATTTGTTGATTCAAACAAAGAAAGTCTCGGTTGGTTCGTGTTGGATCGATTAAACGTATTTTTAGATTAAATTATATAAACATTTAGAGATTAAATAATTAGGGCCTTGTAGTTTTGTGTTTGTGATGGGTGAGTTATTAGCTTTTCACAGATTGTCCAAAAATCTAGCATTAAAAGAAAAAGATGAGTACATGAGATGATGCCGACTCCCTGACTGTTTTTGATGTGAAGATAATTTTAACCAAACAGCTCACAGGCTGCGTGGGAGCAAACCTTTTGGAGTAACGTCACAGCTATAGCATGCTAGTTAGCTTAGCTTAGTCTGTGATAGCTTTGGTATCATTTGGATTAGGGATGAACCGATACCACTTTTTTGGAAACGAGTATGAGTTCGTTGTTGCCTTCGTTGTTACCTTCTTTGTTACCTTCTTTGTTGCCTTCTTGCACTTGCATTTCAGTACTCGCCGATACCGATACCGAGTACTTAATAAAAACATGATTTAAATTTACAGGTAACAGCTTTAGTCCTATAATTTAACAAAAAACAAACAAACAAGGGACTAGTTTGGAATTAAGAACATTTATTTAAAATGAAAAGCATGTTGTATGCAACATATTACAGAATAAATTTTAAATTTGTTCATCTGTTTCTCTGTTTAGAAGTCTCACTAGCACAGTCACAGCTGGGATGACATCAGAGGCTAGTGCGTCGTAGCTGCTCACTTTTTTAGTTGGTTCCTGAAAGGGGGCGAGGATGGCAACAGTCGTCTCCATAAGAGCCCATTGGTGAGCGGTGAGATAGTCAGGACGCCCAGCACTCGCTTTGGCTCAATGAGGGACTGGAGCATGTGTTGCTACCCGATTCGTACCGGAAACCCGATCGGTACCCCGCATGCGCAAATCTTACGTCACTTCCTCTCTTTGCCAACATTGCGACATTCAATATATTTGAATGATATGGTTAGCCCCCAGTTAGCTCCTAGCACTTCTCAGCAGCTCTGCCCCCTTTTCGACTGCCCGGGACATTTAAACAATGGATAATCCGTATACAAACAAATTCATGCTTTTCTCCTCAACAGAGAGCGTCCCCCGATTGAACAACAGCGCCGTAAAATAAGAAGAATGGCGCCTAATTACAGACTTAATAATATTGATTTAGCAATGTGTCACGTGAAGATTCATCAGCCAGATGAAGTGTTTACTGACAATTAACAGTGATAGCGGACATCATCATCATCACTATACTAATCAATCCTCTCCACACAGACAAGCATAAACACACTTGATTATCACTAAATCACATTTAACACACGTTTGTAATGACGCCAATTCAGTTTACAATAGGGTTCATTCGCTCAGTCAGCAGGTGGCAGTATCCTCGTACACTGGGGAGTAAACTGCCATTAAATGAACAGAAGAAGAAGAAAACATCTGCACATGCGCGGTACGGATCGGGGAGTCCCGATCTGTAACTATCTTTTTATTTTTCGTTTTTGTCTACATTGTATTGAAATGCTTCATTATTGGAAACATTTTAAGATATACTTATTATTCTTAACATCTTAACAGATACTCTGACCTGTAACTATCGTAAAACGCTACGACCGGAAGTAGACACCTTTCGCGCATGCGGGGTACCGATCGGGTTTCCGGTACGGATCGGGTAGTGACAGCATGTAATACGTGCTGGGGGCGGGCACTCGGCGCCTGTGATTAACCCCTTACATGCCGCTCAAACATAGACAGGTCTCAGACCGTGGTATTGGTCCTCGGTATCGGGGGACTTTTAACGAGTACGAGTACTTTAGAAAATGTGGTATCGAGGCTGATACCCGATACCGGTATCGGTGCATCCCTAATTTGGATGATACTGGCAGCGTGTTTTTTGGTCTCAGTTAAGTCCGTTTCCTCCCAAACTCTGGCTGAAAGCTCAGATCTGATGTGACCGATCGCACCAAATGGAATAAATATATTATATTTGCAAAGACAGTGAGTTAAATCCAACAGACTGACTCGTTAAATGAGAAACAAACTGGACTAAACAGGCTGTTTTATGAGTCCTCCCGGCATCCTGCGTCTGCACATCGAGGAAAGGTCGCAGTAATATTGAGCACCACAGGAGAGTTTATTACTCTGCTTATGAGTCCAAACTCCCTCGACCTGTGTTGCTCGACTCCCTTTTATAATGTCCCAACATGAATGTTGTCCTTTCGCTCTGAGGTCTAAATGCCCCGGCTCATGTAACCCTAACAGCTCACTCTGTATTTTCCTTTTTCCTGAAAGCTTTAAGAAGTTTAAGGTGTTTCACCCCATCGTTCATGTCAGAAACTCATTATAAAATATCTTCCTAAATAACAGCACACCCTAACTCTTTCATCCTGCCCATTGTTGGGAATAAAATGAAGAGTAGTCCTTATCTTACTCGAGCCAGAGACGAATCGGAGAAAAATCCGCATATTACAGAAGTTTAGCCTCCACAGTTTCATTTCGCAGTGGCCACGTTTATGATGTGAAAGGTAGCAGTGCATGCAGGGAGAAGAAATCTGATAATCTGATCAGTGTTTTGGTCCCGGCGTTTCACAAACTAAGGTTGAACTAACAAAATAGGCAGAAGTCTTACAGCTGAACATCTGAGCTCTCCGACTGCGCTTTAATATAAACAGCATCTCTGCAAAGGAACGGGTGCAGCGAGCTCACCTTCTGCTCATAAATAAGAGACCTTGAAAAGTTGTGTGTCCGGCGGTCAGATAATCCTGCTGACAGACCGCTGAAACCCGGCCACAACTCCGAGCCACAGACTGAGGGTGAAAAACCGATTTTTAAGCAGCATAAATTTAGATATCCGTCTGGCTGGGACAGCTCCAGAGCGACAGGGAGGCTGTAAATTTATGGGCCATCATCTGTTTTTGTGCATGTGTCCTTCAAGGTTCAAAAGCAGGATCTGGTAATGCAAGTCAATGAGCCCACCAGCCATTCACAGGAAGGGTTTTCAAACTCTCGGGCCATTTGCAAAATGCATAAATATCAGGATATTTATGGGTATGAGCAGCAGACATTCATGTATAAATAATGTGTAACTGTTAATGTAACAAACAGGCTCACAGCTGCAGATCTGATGAGACACTTTTTAGGTGTGAAGTAAATATTGGAGTCATGATGTGTCAGATTTCCATATTTCCTTCGTCTTCCTGACTGACAGTGAGCCTGTTGGAGATGGATGTACAAAGTGGGTCCTTTTTTCTTTCCAGGTGAAATAAAAACGACATTTGAATATGTTGGGCACATCGTATACAAACAGTTTGCTTTTACTTCTTGAACATGCATTCACAGATTTGCATATTTCACCAACAGGTGCAATGGACAGATTCATATATCTGCTAATTGGTACTAACAGACTTGAATACAGCAATTTCTCTCACCAAAACTGGAGCACAGACAGATTTTTATCAGCTAATTCCAACAGTATAAGTGTAGCGGAGAGAGTCGGGTTCAGTGTCGTGAATTAGTGGAGGTGAAATCTGCAGCTGCTTGTGTCGGGGCACCAATCAAGTCAGTAACTTTAAATGGATGAGTTCTTAAAAAGGGAGAAATTGACTCTACAAGCCCATCTTATTCATTTTCTTTACTGCTTTATCCATTAGAGGGTTGTTGGAGAGGTGGGACTTGCAGAGCTTACGTCGTACCAGCATTTATGCTCCTGTCTGCTTTGTTGTTCAATTTCACCACCAAGACACTAGTTGGCAGAGTTTCTATCTTTGATTTGCTCCATTCTCTTCTGATCTCTTTGAAAAATAACAGAAGAAGAAACAACAGTAAAACGACAGCACTAAACGGTAGAGCAGGGCGATATGGCCAAAAATATTTATCACGATATATATTTATAAAATTTGCGATAACGATATATAACTGACAATATAATTGATTGCGAGACTAAATACAACTCCACAACTTCACTAGCGCAAAAAAATTCCCCATCCATTTATTTTCACTTAAACAAGCAGCTGTTTTTTATGTGCATTAAAGCTATATAAACATTTAACAGCGCAAATGCAAATTCCTTGCTGAAAGTTTAACCAAAAGGCATTTCCAGTAGAAATGGGCTGACGTATCCTGAGCATAACCATGTATAATATCCACTGAAGTTAAAAAGAGGTGCTTTGCAACATTAAACTGCAGTGTGCCAAATGAAAAAGTGAAATATGTATTTTTCAGACCATAAGGTGCACGGGATAAGGCACATTAAGCGAAACAAAGCAGTCAGATAAATAAAACTTTATTCAACTCATTCTTCTTGCTTCCTCCACTTCTGTACCATTGATTTGTTAATGCTGTATTCTATCACATCTGCTCTATTCCCATGTTGTTGCAGTATATTAATGACTAACCTCGTATTGTGGATGGATTGTCTCAGTTGTTCTCCTGACTGAAGTTTGGTCCGTTTACAGCATCCTGCCATGTGATTGCATTTGTCTCTAAACATCGGGAACTTTCACGTTAACTTTTATCGAGTAGAAAAGTGTTAGCTTAAATCCTCCAGCTTCACTGTTTATGTTATGCTAGCATAGCTGTGTCGCTAGCGATCACGTAGCACATCATTATATACCACCTAGCCCAACTTCAGTAACCTTAAAAACGTCACTGCTGTTTAGTTTCCAGTCTTCATTTATGTTGGAAGTGATAGCAGAGCTGTGCGTTTGAATTTTTTCAGAAATCTCTCAGTCAGAACATGCTACATCATGCTTAGGTAACTAGCGAAACTAGCGAGCTAACTTCCGCTAGCTTCCTGCTAACTTCTAACTCCGTTAAATTCTGTTTTCATGGATGCCTGGATGTTAAATTTCATAGTTACACCTGGTAAAGCAGCAATGCTGATCGTTTTATTAAAGATGAAAGAATTTAGACAGTTTTTAACTCTCAGTGATGCTGCAGTGTTCGTTTGACTTTGGGACCTGAAGCGAACGGAGTTTAGGACCCAGATTACTCCCAGCACCTTAGTCCGACAAATACGGCAATAAAAACGGCCCGCTTGCATGTTCTACAAAAAAAAAGTGCTTTGATGGGTATCTGACGGACAAACACCAAACCAGTTCCACATTACTGAAATGTCACCATTTTTATAAACCAATTCTGGTTCATCCGTTTCACTGAACGATTCGCTTTCTCCCTTCTCATTCTCCGTTACCGCCATGCTTTTTCGGCCATGTGCTGATGCGCGTTTTACCCATATTATCGCGATATTTCATTTTCTTATCGTTTCCTAACATTGTACCGGTATTACCGTGAACGGTATAATATGGCCCAGCCCTACTAAACGTGTCCATCGCAGTCGCTGCAGACTGGGTCGAAGAAACATGTTGTTACATTTCTAACGAGTAAACATCAGGTTATGGCGTAGGGTTTCAGAAGGGCTTGCAGCATGATTTGAGTTCAGTGTGAGCACGAAGCACGAAAACACCCTGGACATGCTTCCAGCTGTTCTGTGATATTTCAGCCAAACCATGCTGGGATTTTATGGCACACGGACATCGTCTCAGTTACGTCCATTAAATTAACTTATATCACGTCCTGGATGTCCTTCAGTGGCTTTAATGCTCCCTTCATGTCTTTCTAAAAGATGTAGGGGACCATGCTTGTGCATCAGATCGGTGTCAGAGCTGATGAAGATGGATCTGTATCAGCTTTATATCTTCATATAAATACCTGCGTCCTCGTCTGTAGTCCTTCAGTGAGAGGATTATGTTTCCTGCCTGATAACATCGCCCTGCTTTCCCTTGAAAATTTTAACAATAACACGCTCAGCTGCCCGCTGCTCTCCTTCAGGCCGCTCTCACAGCTCATTTAAATCCAGCTTCTATCATCACAGACTCAACTTTATTAATTTTTCTTATCTCCAAGGACGGCGTCTCAGCAGCCAGACGGGCCCGCGCACACTCATCTGCGACCCCAAAAACGCGAGGCGAACAAGGGCGCAGCGAGGAGGATGTTGTCGGGCGCCTGACAGTGTGGAGAGAGAGAGGGAGGGAGAACATGGCTTTCATCTGCTTGTCAAAGGGCAGGGAATTAATCAGCAGGGGTGAGGGCACTCTTTAATCTTGTAGATTACGTGGCTTGCAGACAGTTTAGGTGTAGATTAAAGGACGGGGCGACGCCAGAGGTGAGAGTTACGTTGGTGGGAGGTGTGTTTGTTTTTACTTACGGCTGGAGAAAAGATGGAAGTAGTAGATGGAGCAGCAGCGGCACGCTTAAGAGGTCTTGAGGTGTATGTTTTCATGGAGCTGTAGGGTCTGAAGAACATAGTTCTACCTTTGTATACGCCACTGGAAGTATAGGGTAACTTATCTCATGAAAGAAAACCAAACCTGATGTGTTTACTGGCTTTAAATATGGATGAAAATGAGGAGGAAATACGACCGCCCTCTTGGTGATGTAATCATTTATACAGCTGGGGAAAGCATCCATCCGTGAGTGTAGAGTGGTGCTGAGTGTCATCGTTTATTTTTTTTAGCTTTGAAATAAAATAGCAACAGACAAAAGGCCATGTATCAATACCTCAACTCAAAGGCAACATATTCAGCTCTACTACAGGTGCTTTGCATGAATCACTGTTCAAAATAATCCTTCTTTATGTGCAGCATCTCACCTGTTTCTGTAACTCTTTTTGATTGGCAGCCCATTAACCTGCAGATGGGTGGGGCTTCCTTACCTTACGTGACCTTTTCAGGATATCTACACTCATGACATCATGCACATCCAAGAGTAGAAAAAAACGTGTGAAACAGAGTGGTTAGCCTGAAAAGTGCATCATTAATTAAAACTTTGTCCATGTTTAAAATGAGCATCAATGAGTTGAAGATGACGTGTGTCGCAGGAAATAAGGAAAACCAGAACAAGCAGTCTTTAAACCTTTGAAGTAACAGTTTGAGTTACCAAAACTGATCGATTGCACTAAAAAGCCCATTCGAGAGGTCGAGTGGAATCGAATTAGCTGATGTGAAGCTTGTCCAATAACAGTCAGCAACAGCTACTTCGGCTGGTATCCACCCCTAACTCTGAATTATGTGCAACTTTAAGCATAAATGAAATGTAAACAATTTAAAGCGCCCTTCTCGTAGTTGTTATGAACTGGAAGCTCTCGTTTTTGGAGCGATCCTCCAGAGGCCATTAGAGGAGGTTCAACTCTTTGCTTCATTTTTCATCCCTGGAGGTTCCTGATTGGTTCTTCTGCTTTCAGTTTGTATTTTTTGGATTTCTGGTCCACAGGTGTTCGTGTATCCAGACACAGGGCTGGTTTTGGAGCTTTATGTTTACTCATGTCTAAACCAACCAAACTGGCACATTCCCAGGACTTTTCCCGAAAGGCTTTTCCACATTGTGTGATTTCTACTGGGAATCTTTTCCATTTAAATGCCTCAGCTTGCCAAAAACGACTAGTAGCCCGTGGGTCCATTCTTCTAGATCATTCCTTTTAATCTGTTTTAGTTTCCATTTATTGAGTTATTTGAACAGCTCTTAGTCATCGTGCTTCTTCCAGCCCTGATCCTTCCAGACCTTTCTTCTCTGTTTTGTTTTGGGGATTAAATATAGGCTGACTGTAAACTGCTGCTCACGAGGACGGGATGTGTTACCAACAAGGATGTAAGGGAGCTCATTAAAAATGTGTTTACATTTTCATGAATAGAACACATAATTAGTTTTTGTGGAACCTTTCTTCTCTGGTTTTTTACCTTTTAAGTCTTGTGACGTCCTGTCATGTGATTTAAAGGAACCACAAAGCTTTTATTTGTGGTTCTCAGGTTAATGTTCCTCTCATTTCTCACTGAGCTCCTGCTCTGAGATGATGTCAGAGACACTTTGAGGCTCTTCTGTTGCCAGGTTTTGTCCCCGTCTTTGTGTTGGATTACGTTTTCCAGTGAGCGCAGAGGCCGGTAACCCGAGACCCCGTAGACAGACCTACATTAGGCCCGGCAGGGTGTCGTCTTCTCTGTCAGAACGTGGGGTAATCCCAGGTGATTGTAGACTCGCGGCTCCAGCTCGAAGCCCAGTGGTTGAGCATGTTGTCCGTCACAGATGCGATGCTGATCCCGTGCCAGGGAAAAAGCATGAAAAGGTGAAGCTGGAAGGTTTTCTTGGTGTCACTGGTGAGGCGGACGCAGAATCTACTTTTTGAGTCTCATTTTGGAGGATTTAGTCCAAGAAGAGAAGCCCATGCCTGCCCACTGAGGCTGTGGGATCTGTTTGGACCACGGTTGGGATAAATTGAAGTTCTCTGCAATTATGCCATCATTTTGTGGTAACGTGAGGAGGGTCATCCTGAGGAGATACAGGCAGGTGCCTCGAACCGAGGCTGCCTTCAGCTACAACCGCTCCTCAAACAGACGAGGCCTTGTGAGCTCCGGTAGGTCAAACTCGACCCCACGCTTGGTTTTTATTTAACCAACATTTCATTGTTTAATGATCATTAAACTTTTCTGAAGTAAAGAAAAATAAAGTACTAAACTAGAACGCTTCAGTTCACTATAAGATTTTAATCACTGTCTGGTTGGTTTCTCATTAAAATGAGACACAGATTTTAGTCTCAATGAGACAAACGAGCAGAAAATCTCCGAGCAACAGTTTGAGAAATCTGAGTTTATCGTGCTTCCCTCTGCAGCTCTGTGATCCTCCTGCTTTAGCTTCTTATTTTCACTTCACATAGAAATGCAAACCATAATGTTTGATTAATCAAACACACGTGCAGCTCTGTGCTGGGCTGGATACCAACCAAGAAAAATGATGTTAGTACTCCGGTGTTGCTCGGGGGCAAAGCTAATCTCTACCCAACATGCAACTGTGATTAAAGCACGTGCTACAAGCTACTTAGACCCACTGCAGACAGAAGTGGGTTCAGACCTTTAGTGGCGATTTGCTCTCAAACGTCTGAAACACGTGTTGCCGTGGCGCTCATGCGGTTTGTCAGGACGTGTTAACCGACGCCCGCCCGCCTTTGTGTTCGTCGCTGCAGGATGATGGATTCCATCCTCTGTAATGGCCTCTCCTCAGCCCGCTCACTTTGTCGTGCGTGTTTGTAATTTATTTGTGTGTGTGTGTGTTTGAACGACCACCACGGTCTCTCCGTCTGAAGCCTGCAGCAGTCGCGCAGCCTTCTATGCAGCACGACGCTTGAATTGATGCATCGCCTCTATTACGGCGCTGAAGTCACGAAGCTCGAAAGCAGAATTAGTTTTAATGTAATTTAAAGCTGCTGTCGTTCATTTTCTGCTGTTGGTGCCTCCGTACAGACGAGCTGAGCGCGGCTGAATGCGGTCCAGGAAACGGTGAGATGGTAAACGGATCAAAAAAGGATCAAAATACAAGGCGAAGAGGACCGAACGTTAAAGGAAGCATTAGAGCTGTCAAGAGACAGACGGCGAAAGCTGAGCACCGGAGCCCGGGTGCACTCGATTAGTCCAAAATTTGACCTCTGCCTCCTTTTCCTTGACCTCGGTGTAGTCAGGAGGTGGAGGAATACCGATGGTGCTCAGAGAATCTGACAGAACGATTCTTCACTCAGTTAGGAAGCTTCCTCAGTGAAACAGACTTTTTAAATACACCCCTGAAGGTCCCTGAGGGCGGAACTAGCGGGATTATATGATGACTGCACATGTGCCTTGAGCCTCTCTTTAAACTAGTCCTTTAAAGGCGGATGCATTTTCACCCTGGACGCTGGAACGAGAGGCGAGTTAACGAGGATGGAAATAGAAAGCTGTCACACCACCTCCCCCCTCCGCAGCGCCGTGTTCGGCCCGATCCATCCGCTGTTCCTGAACGCCTCGCGCAGGAGGAGCCGCGGCCTCCTAGGTGTTTCCACTTCATCCTCAACGTCTGCAAACACACAAACACACACGCCGCGTCTCCACAAGAGCCCAGCGTGTGCGCGTTTACGTTCACGCGTCTTCACCTTTTCAAGTGTGAAGGCTGGAAGTAAGCCGTGTCTAAGGTGACTGCAGCGAGAGGCACAAACGCGATGTTTAATCTGAAGACGCTTCGGATTTTACTCGTTCTAGAGGCCGAACTGTTGATGTGCAACACTGTGATGGACATGAAAGTGGTGTCAACTGACGGTCACGATAACGAGGCCAAAACTTTGGTTCAGATATCAGAATTAGCAAAGCAGGGAGGTGCACACGCTCACGGCTGTGAGAGTCTCTGTGTCGCGCTTACAGGTGTAGAACATCGGAGCTGAATTCCATTAAAGCCGACAGGTCGCACTAACAGACGGCCACTCCCCCCGCCGCCCTAATGTGGCAGGTAATTGTAGGATCTGTAATGAACGCTTTAAAGTGGCGGCAGGTTGTTGATACGAGCCTTAATGAAGTTGGTAACCTGCAGGTTCCCCGAGGACTGCTCTGTGGAGGTGTTGCGGTCACCTTCCATCTTATGAAGGGTGTCAGCAGCAGGGGCTCCTGGGAAATGATGTCCCAGGCCTGATCCCTGAAGTTAGTGTTGTAAGTCTGAGGAGGGAAGCGGAGGAATATGGAGAAAGTAGCATTTCTGCGTTTGTAATAGAATAATAATGTAATAGTAATAAGTAATAATAATAATAATAATAATAATAATAATAATAATAATAATAATAATAATAATAATAATAATAATAATAGTAATAAGAATGTAATAGTAGAAAATTAAATGAAGTGTCAGAATATGTTTTATTTACCTGATTCTGGGAAAATGTTCCAACATCAGCAGCGTGAGGAGGGGCAGATGTTTTTGGAGCTGGATCTTCAGATGGTTGTGAGTCGGCTGCCCGCTCAAAGCATCGAGCTTGATTGACTTTTAAGAAATATCAATAAAGGACGCCCGGCTTCATAAGCCGTTTAAACGTTTCTTTGCAGCTGATGGATTTAAATGTAATTCTGGGAAGTGTTATTCGGTGTTTTGGACGATCGTGTTTGGAGGATTTCTCTCCTTTCTTCTGATTCTCTGCATTTGGATTCAGCTTGAGCCAAATTTACATGCTGTTAATTCCTTAATTGATTTTTGGTGGTTTCCAATAGTTTTTCAGATTTAGTCTGAAGTAAAAACAACAACAACTCCTGCTTAGTGTCTCAGAATTAAGGTCAAGGTCTAAATTGTTATATTTGTATTATTTTAACACAATGTTACAGAACTTCCATAAACACCTTGCATTTATTAAACTTTTACAAATGCAGTGCTGTGCGAAACTCTTAAGCCAGCACTTCTTTATTTCTAGTTTGAAAAAGCACCAAAGTCCAAATCAGAAGTTTGGGGAACTGCTTCTCTACCATTTTATCATTTCCAGGAAGGAAACAAAGACTGAGTGTTGGCTCGAGTGTGCACAGCGCTGTTGTCCTTCTCATTTCAGATGTTTAGCGTTGCTTCCCCTCGTGCTAAATGTTTTGCCTCATTGATCGACTGTCAGAGCAGCGCGGCGTTACCGTGACCCTTCGGCGGTGGTCTGCTGCTCCTCCGATTGCAGAAACGCTGACATTTCACTGGTGACACTTTGCACTGACGGTCGAGGTCATCCGTCAGGAAGAGCGTTCACAAATCTGTGTGCACGTGAAGTTTGAGGCCTGTTGGGACAGAAAGATGATGTTTCATGTTGCATTAGCCCCACGTTTGGAGAATTACTGGATAATGTTTGGAAAGGACAAATTCTCACCTTGGATTTAACTGCTTAGAAAGAAATGACCATAAAGTAGTCGAACACTGGATGAACTCGCCTGAGTCAGATGCCTTTCGCGAGGACTTCTTCGCCGCCGAGCCTCGACTCTGATGACTCATCCCTTTCGTATTGACTCCCGGGCTGCTGCTGTAATGCTAATTCCTGTTGGTCAATACGAGGTGACCTATCAGAGCCAGCTCCCGACTCCAGAGTAAGTTTGGATTGTCTCAGACGCTCGTCCATGAGTCACAGGAGGAAACGTGTTTTACCGTCAGGTTCCATCGATCCGATTGAAAGCTCCACATTTCGTCCTCAGCTACTCTGACTTAAAAGGGTCACAAGCTCCATTTCTTGCCTCCAGTTTTCTGGTGTCTGTGAGGCATGAAGACGGCTGCTAATTACAGAAAGTTGGAGGTCAGGCTTCACTGACGGCCATTTCTGTCTTTGTTGCAGGAGTTTGCGGCTGCTGTGGGCCGCTGAGGCCGAGGTACAAACGCCTGGTGGACAACATCTTCCCCGAGGACCCCAAAGTAAGTACCTGCAAACACATTACATGTTTATCTCCCTTACAGGACATTTAACTGATTCAAATGCACAAAGACTGGACCATTAACCCTTTAAAACCGGTTGGAGCGGGCACGCTCTGTTTTGCGTAACTATTTTTAAATCCCGGTAGCTCTGCAACCACGTAAGCTAGCGCAATAATTTTTTTTGCATATGAAACTGGAGGAGTTGTACTTACATCTTATGCCATCAGCTTGTCCTCGGTCAC
The DNA here is from genome assembly GCF_056152115.1 of Neolamprologus brichardi. Taxonomy (NCBI): domain Eukaryota; kingdom Metazoa; phylum Chordata; class Actinopteri; order Cichliformes; family Cichlidae; genus Neolamprologus; species Neolamprologus brichardi. The sequence continues at coordinate 4,205,807 of NC_142121.1, read as the reverse complement.
AGTTTCCTTCCACATATAACTTTGCAAAAACTGCATAAAAAGCACTTGCAGCAACAAAAACATAATATTCCAGAAACACGCTTTGCCGATCCGATCAGCTGTTTGTAACACTTCCTACGTTGGAATAGACGTCAGAGCGAACTTTTGCATGTCCGCCATGACCTGCCCGAAACCGGAAGTGACGTCATTTTCGCGGAAATGTAGTTGTTTTTGTTTTTACCATATAGCCTCATGAGCCTATACTGGTGTTTTTAAAGGTTATGTTTGACTTTATGACTTTCTGTGTCGTTTCTGGGATGCTTAGGACTCATATTGCACTGCTGGAAATAGTTTATTTTGATGCATATGCTGCTTTTTTGCAAATTTGCATTATAATATTTATTTTCGTTTTTCCTGCAGTGTATAAAAATTGGTGTATTTCAAAAATAAAACTATGAAGGCACTCAAAATAAATTTCCTGTGGTGGGAAACTATTTTGTGCAACTTTTTTGTATTTACAGTTTTGAGGGATAAGCCTCTTAAATTTCTCTAACTAGAAATATATGTTAAAAAAACAAAAACGATTTCAATTTTTTTGTAGTTTATTGCACTTTTTTGCAATTTATGTAATTACTATGCACTTAATGCAGACATATTATTAAAATCTAGGCTGTAATGGTTGTATTGATGTATAGCAACTTGAAATGCTCCCAAAAATGGCTCCACAGCATGTAAACATATAATATAAGCTCTGGCGGACTTGGTTCTATGGTAGGTCTTAAAGGGTTAAAGTGAAAATGTTTTACATCCAGATTAGTAAAGTATCTGATTTTTACCTTAACACAGCTGAAACAGCGCTCCTCAAGACCTTTACTAACACTAGTTTGTGCATTCATGTGTGAGGCCACGTGTCAGATATCTGTTGCTCTGGGGAAGCTGGGCGGGTTTCCCAACATCCTCCGCTGTGTTTTTATGGACTGAGAAGTTTGTGTCCTGCTGGTATCTGATCAGAAACGTGTGGTACAAAAGACAAAGGAAGCAGAAAACCTTCTTCTACAGAAGTCTGTAGCTTCCTCGGTGTGTTAGCGCTGCGTCTGCTGCCCGGGTCTTATCACACCGTTGGGATTGCTGTGGAGACCCGGCGACACGTCCACCGACGAGCTTCCTCGACACAACACGGAGATAATTGGTCGACCGCAGAGCCACGCATGAACGCTTCAGACTTTGATAATTCTGCCTGTTAAACGTGGCTTTGATAAGCAGACCACCACAAGTTGTTCTCACCTGTTTGGTTCTTTGACGCGTGTTAATTAAAACGCCAAATGTGTGTGCGATTGGTCCGGCGCTCACACGTCTTCTCAAGGACCTTTTGGTTTAAGCAAACATGTGCAGTCTGAAATCAAAACCTCGGTCAATTAATTATCTCTCACTGAGCGCCCGAGGGGTTGAAAGCACTCGGGGAACAGATCAAATGAACTCCCCCCTCTGGCCAGTCAGTACATACAGCATGTATACGTGTTGACTACAGTACAGTATTGAAGCACTCTGATAGAGAAGAATCTGAGTCCCTGCACCGCAACGAGCTCTCGTTAGTTTTAACGAGGCAGAAATGGACCCTGAGTGAAGAGAAGGCCGTGAATACAGTAATTGGACTTCAGTATGAATAATTTCCGATAATGTGCAGTTTCAGTCTCTATAATGTTTCTGAGCACTGATCTGTGGCGCTCATTCGTTTGCATCCATGTCAGGGAAGCCAAATTAAACACACACAGTCCACTGGTTCTAATGTCAGTGAAGTTTAGGAAGTTAAAAGAAGGATTCAGACAACTGAATAAGTCTGACTGGAAATTTGACAGATTGACTTTTGCCGTTCGATGAACCTGCTGATAAGTGTTCGTTTTTTATTCTTATAATGAGAAATTGAGATCATGGGTACGAGAGCTGGAAATGAGCTTCCTGCTTTAGAGATGCAGGCTGAGGAGCTCAGAGCGGAGAGATGATGTCTCCTGGCTGGCTTGGGAACGCCTCGGTCCTGAAAGAGCTGGAGGAGACAGCTGGGAATACCAGATACATGTCCAAGTTTTAAATTCTTCATCTTGTCTGATAGAATTCAATCCGACCTTTTTGATCGCCACATCGACTCCAAGTTTTTTAGCATTGTAAGAATATTCTTATTACTTTATTATAGTACCGCAGAAAGTCTGTATCATCGATGAGCGATGGCTGCAAATAGTAGTGAATATTTGGCTTCATCACATCGTGTGTAAAATAACACTGAAAAGAAAAATAGAAGCGATGTCGTCGAGTTTCGTGTTTCGTCCGATCAGCAAAATTCAAACGTGTTCAGTACAGAGTGCTGTGATGTCTTACAAGGCACTAAGTTTATTTTCAATCATACGGGAAGATTGTGATGAGTTTTTAGTCATGAAAGCCAAATGGTCAGGACCGCATCAGTGACAACAGATAAACTCTTAAAAAGAAGACGTGGGTTGCAAAGTGGCTTGCAGAGGCAGTAGTGGCTGTATGCAGGCTGAAGCAGCTTATCTTTTAAGTGGACAGGTTCTTATGTAACTCTTTTCTATTCGGCTTGAGCACTCAAAGCATTTTATACAACACGTATCACCCAGTTTTACATATTTGCACTTTTTTTCTACGTCTAAATGGGTTCTACGGGTTCAGGAAGCCTGCTCTACATGCGATGCTCTATATGACAAAGTGCATCATCTGATCCGTCAGGGAGTCAGTGTTGACAGGCTTTGTTTGAATCCTCTGAATCCTGACTGCGTTGTTGTTTCCAGGATGGCCTCAGTAAGTCGGACATGGAGAAGCTCACCTTCTACGCCGTGTCGGCTCCAGAGAAACTGGACAGGATTGGAGCTTACCTGGCCGAGAAGCTGAGCAGAGATGTGGTGCGACACCGCTACGGGTGAGTGGCGTTTGACTTGTTAAGTCCCAAGCACCAGATAAACGCGTTTTATCCCGGAAAACCCTTCATCACCTCAAACAGCAAATGCTATTAGCTTCAATTCATGATGCAGATTCACTTCAGTGAGACAGCAGGAGGAGGATAAGCTGCACAGTTACTATGAAACAGTGAGCTGCAAATGAATTTGCCAAAAAAATACTGGAAATCTGGAAATGACAAGAGAAAAACGTCTGAGGGAAAAATACCTGAGAATGTAGCGCGACGTAGCAAAGACGAGTAAGGATGCTGGAAAACAGGATGAAAGCAGTCGCAGTCAGCCCGAGGTTCAGAGATACTAGGTGACATTTAAAAACAGAACGTGAAGGAGACTGTCCAGCCACCTGTCATTAAAACTCATCAGAAGAAGTGCAGTGACATTAAAAGTCTCGTCCACTTCCATTTCTGCTCTGGAAAGTAATTAAAATGAGCTGAGAGACGGAACAAAGAAGCTCCCTGAAGTATTTCAGAAGAAGACTGTCAGCACTGAATCAATACAACCATTATAATGTCAGACTTTCTGTCTGAATCGGCTCTGATGTTGTTTCCCTGAGGCTGACGGTCAGAGAGCAGACGCATCTATCTTCTGCACGGCATCCACGCATCCTTACCGGACCGCTGTTCACCCAGCAAGGCGACATGTAGGGGTGGGCGATAGAAACGATATAAATTTGGCCAACGATAGAGATTTTGACTATACCGATCTATCGTGATAGCGCATGTTGGTGATGTCATCAAGCTGCGCCTGTTTTGGTCGAAAGCATGGCAGCGGCTACAAACATTATCATCTGCAAAATATGCCGACAGTCATAGCAAAGAGATGAAGCACTTTTGAAATATGGGGAAAGCCAAAAACTGCGCTTCCTCCACGTCCGTAACATTGATTCATTAATGACTTTTATCGAGTGGAAAAAAGTTGGCGTTCATCCTCCAGCTTCACTGTGCTAATGTTATGCTAACATAGCTGTGTTGCTAGCAATCACGTAGCACAACATTATATACCAGGTAGTCCAACTTCAGTAACCCTGCAAACGCCACTGCTGTTTAGTTTTCTCTCTTCATTTATGTCGGAAGTGGTAGCAGAGCTGTACTTTTGAATTAGTTTCAAAAATCTCTCAGTCAGAACATAGTATGTCACGTGGAAACTAGCGAGCTAACTTCCTGCTAACTTCTAACTCCATTAAATTTAATAACTTCTATTTTCATGGATGCCTGGATGTTAAACTTAATTGTTACACCTGGTAAAGCAGCAACGCTGATGATTTTATTAAAGATTAAATAATTTAGACCGTTTTTTACTCTTAGTGTTTGTTTGACTTTGGGACCTGAAATGGACGGAGTTTTGGACCCAGGTTACTCCGAAGCTCCTCACTACGGCAGCTGTAATGCTCTGACAATCCATCAAGCAGTGCGGCTTACCAAAGTTGTACTAAAACATTTTTTAACAGATTTCTGCAGCCAAAATCGGTTCGAGGTCAGTAAGCACAACCAGAATTCATACATAAGGCACTCTCTCAATTTTTGAGAAAATTAAAGGATTTTAAGAGTGGAAAATACGTTATACAGAAGAAAAGAATATATCGCGATATATATCGTTACCGCACATGCTTCAAATTATATTGCGATATGAATTTTAGGCCATATCGCCCAGCCCTAGCGACATGTTTACATGCTCGGGTCTGTTACGTCAGCCTTCTCCTTCCAGGTGGAGCTGCTGTAAAGTTACATCATGCAATAATGTGCTCAGTGCACAGACAGCGCCCACTTTCAACTCGACAGTGACCCACTCTTTTTGTGTATTTTGATCGAAACACATCTGCTGCACCGCTGCAGAACCAATCTCTCGTCTCCACCCTTTGCTGCTTCTGTTTTTAAATAGAGAAGAGCCTCAAAAAACTGTTCGGTTAGCACATTAGGAGGTAGTGGGTTAGGCGAGGTCTCTGCTTAGACCTCTCCCCCTATGACATACATCTGGAGTAGTGTTTCTGTAAACTTGCGTATCGCTGTGTGCAGGAATGTGGTGATAGCCATGGAGGCTCTGGATCAGCTGCTGATGGCGTGCCACTCTCAGAGCATCAAACCCTTCGTGGAGAGTTTCCTGCACATGGTGGCCAAGCTGCTGGAGTCTAGAGAGCCAGACCTGCAGGTGCTGGGAACCAACTCGGTAAGACGGAAACACAGAAACACACACTTGAAGCCTTTTTTCTACATGAAGGGAACGGAGGAGGAGAGCATGCAGAAATGTGCTGATGAAGACATTGTGAACTGTAACCTTAGTGAAGCCAATTGGTGCATTATGTAAAAGATGAATGTGTACAGATTTCCTTTAAATGAATCCGTTACAGCATCAGAAACCAAAACATCGTTTCTCAGAGAACTTTGCTTCCACTTGCAAGCATTAGCATGTCAGGTGATGCACGGCCTGTTTTGCATGGATAGGAAAAGAGGAAGCAGTTGGTGTGCCTTCATCATGCATGCCAGCAGCTTTTGAAGCTGCAGATGTTGCAGATGTTGGCTGGACAGAACTTCCCTTCACACGCTGTAAGCTGCATGCAATAAAAAGCTTCTGCTCTTCTCACTTTGAGCTTCATTTTACTTTTAATCTCAGGCGGATACTCTCTTAGCAGCAACCAGGATTTTATTGTTGACTCTGCTTTATTCATACTTTGTATGTTTCCCATCACAGACTAACCCACACTCCTCCAGATTAAAGCCACAACAACGTTTTTGACACACACAAAAAATAAGGTCATAAATCAAAGCAGGTCAAATCAGTGGTTGATGTTGGCACTTTAATAGCTCGTTTCACTTCTCCTCTCACAGAGGAAATCGTCGTGTAACACATCCCGTGAAAGACTCTAATTATTATTAGCTTCTAAGCCGCCAGCAAATGTCAGCCCCGTTCCTCCTTCTGTTTCTTCTGAAGGTGAACCCGAAGTTTTCCCCTTCATGCCGCTTCCTGTTCTGTCTGTCTCCATTGTTGGGGCTTCATCCGAACAGGAAACCGAGCCCAAGGTTTAGATGTGAAAGCCTTTGCATTATTTATGTGTGGTATTTAGACTGACAGAAGAGAAGAGCAGTTAGCCGAATCGGGGGCTGGAAGGTGCTCGCCGTCTTTAGGTGAGAGCCGTGTTAATTAAATTTTCCCTTACGGCACCGGCTGCAAACGGAGACGTTTTGTTTAATGTCTCCGTTCGGTTTTGTGGCGCAGCTGAGCAAAACAGAGCTCCTTTGTTTGCTCTGTTGCCTAATTATCAGTTTAATGAGTTTGTTTGAGACGTCTGCAGAAAAGCACCGACACAGAGAGCTCAGCAAATTACAGCAGTTTGGTCAAAAGACTGTTTGAAACCAGCCGGCCGGCCTCAGCGGAGCCTCAGCGGTGTCTAATTACTTTTAAACGTCACACTTTTAGGGCTTGTTGTTGCTGCTCAGCAGCAAAACAGCTTTACAGTAGCTGAAGAACTTCATATCCTTCATGATACAAGCAAACAAGAGGAGGTCAACTCCCAGAGTCCCAGAGGTGCTTATGTTGAGTGTTTTAAATCATCAAAATAAACTGCTATGAATTTTTGTCCATAACACAGAGTCATCGTGTTGAAGAGCAGAAGCTGAAGTAATTCTTCTAACACCAATTTTACCACAAAATGATGCAGTGAGTCAGTCATACAAGTCATTAACGACACCTTACGATTTAAAAAGACGACGTCTTTAGAGGAAATGCCCCCTGGTGGTGAAAGTTAGTTACATAAAAGTGTCTTTAATTCTTTCCTCCATAAAGATAACGTTTGACAACCTCCCCTGTTCCCGCAACCTGGTGAACCAAACATCTGTTGTTTGGTCTGTTGTTTAAACACAGACATCTGTGGTATCCACACAAACATCAGAATCTCAGCTCAAAACTCACAAAAATCATTTCTCCAACTGCAAAACACAGAACAAAAAACAATTATAAGGCAGGTAATGATGTAAACACAAACACATTTTATCTTCCAAAACTTAACAGCGATAAAACTGAACAACTCAAAGCCCCAGAGTGCTTCAAGAGCAGTTTCCCATCGGACATCGACATTTTCTGGTGCCAAATTACAAAACGTCTTGTTATGTCTGTACTACAACCTCTGTAACTTTGCAGATGTTGATTCATTCCACTTGATGATTTGTGGTTTTCTGCAGTTTTTGGTCGATCGCAGCATATTTTCAAAGTTTCTAAAGTACAAAAGAAAAGAAAACAATCTATTTTTCTGTTCCATCCTCAGTTACTTTGACACAGTGGCATCTATTCAATTCAATTTTATTTATATAGCGCCAAATCACAACAAAAGTTGCCTCAAGGCTCTTCATAGATACAGAGAAAAACCCAACAATCATATGACCCCCTATGAGCAAGCACTTTGGTGACAGTGGGAAGGAAAAACTCCCTTTTAACAGGAAGAAACCTCCGGCAGAACCAGGCTCAGGGAGGGGCGGGGCCATCTGCTGTGATTGGTTAAAGACATGCTGTGGAAGACAGACAGAGGTTAATAACAGATATGATTCAATGCAGAGAGGTCTGTGAACACATAGTGAGTGAGAAAGGTGACTGGAAAGGAAAAACTCAATGCATCATGGGAATCCCCGGCAGCCTACGTCTATTGCAGCATAACTAAGGGAGGATTCAGGGTCACCTGGTCCAGCCCTAACTATATGCTTTAGCAAAAAGGAAAGTTTGAAGCCTGATCTTAATATTGTGATGCTTGTTTACCTTCATACTTAATACTCTTCATACCAAGATGGTCTACATGGAGAAACACTCAGTTCATGTTGGGCGCATCATTATCGAGCAGGAACCACAGAAAGAGAGTTTTAATGAGTAGTTTTGACATGTCACTTTATAGCTCAATAAAGACGCGGTTTGACGACCATTGGAACAGATTCCAGGTTTTTCCAGGTGGAGCCCGAGTAAGTTGTATAGGCGGAGATCATCCACGTTAACTTGTGACGTCATCTTATTCTAGAAACACGCCTGAAATATAACAGAAATTGCTCAGTTCAGAAAAGAGAAACAGGGATTTCATTTGGTAGGCATCCAAGAGGGAAAGGGTTAGATTTAAAGATAAAAGACGGGCGGGGATGATATGATATCAAAATAGATCGAGTGTTAGCTGCAGACCTCGGTTTTTTTCAAAGCCCCTCAAAAGCCAGCAAAACTGTTACTCTTACAAAACTTTGGACTTAAAAACTAGTGAAGTTGGGCTCGTTGATATGACGACGACGGGAAGAAAGGCTGAAAATGGACCAAACTTCAGTCCAGACCATGTCTGAGATGATCCATCAACAGCTCGAGGTTGGTCACTGCTGTGTGATTTGGTTTAATCATTATGAAAAAAAATCCCACATCCACACTGAAACCTTAGTGGGCACAAAAGCGTTTCTTCAACGAATCATTCAAATATCAGTCTTCAGGAGCTCAGGGCTGTTTTTATAACCTTTTATTAAAACAAGCTGGAGAAGCAAAGAATGATGACTGAGTAGCTTTTAAGAAACAGTCCATTTTAGCTCCTCCCCCTTAGCTCTCCCTTGTAAACTGAAGGTGGGTGGGGCCTCCGTGCCTGATTGGCATATTAGGAATATCCACTCTTTATGACATCATGCAGAGCCAACAGTAGAAAAAAAAGTTGACCTTGTACTTTTGTACAAACGTGGACCTCTTTATCTTCTGCTCTGTCTAATGTGAGCATCCAGCACTTGGCGAGGATGTTTGTCAGACAATGAGGGAAAGCCCAATAAGTCCACTGCAAGTTAACTTTGGAAACATTCGGTTGACTAACGAGCCAAAACAAACCATCGTGGGGGGAGGTAGGTGATAAATCATCCTGTATATAAATAATACCAAAAAAGTTCCAATCAGTCTAACAGTGACATTTTCATTAAACCCAACAACATTTGTCAGCTTTAATGTAATCATTTTCCTCCTACAGCCCCACCGGCTTTCCTATTTTTTACCGTGCCCAGTACAAATGTGTGTGACCGTTGTGTCGTGCTGCTGTCTGCGCTGCCAGCCGCTCACGCTTTACAAATTCATCTCCCAGTTAACTTTATCACAAGAAATTGGCGAACTGTGACAGCTCGAAGTGGCGCTTCCTTCACTCCATCTCAATGGAAGAGGCGCTCATCAGTCCAGACTCAGACACCGAGTCGGACGCACAGGGGAGTCCATGTGTCTGCGATCTATAACCTGTGGAGCCAGATGTCTACAGCTTTATCCCAAAACCCAATTTCCCATGCTTAGATTTGTGTACAGTTTATGGACAGCAGAAAGTTTTGGTTAAGTTCAAAAACGATGTAGGAATAAGATTATTTTTATTTTCATTTCACCAAAGTTTGAAGCATTTTGACACCTCGATACCTCCGAGACGCTCCGTAATCAGAGTCGACGTCTCTTGTTTATCGAATTCCATCTGTTGCTTTTCACTGCGGCCTTGGTTGTCCTTCTCCTCTTGTGATTTCACACGTTGAAAGCACTTCGCAGATGGCCAGAGAAGCATGAGCGCCGTTTCTAACAGACGAGCCTTCGTTAGTCAACAGTACAGCCTTTGTTTCTTCCTCTGTCGGAGCCTTTAAGTGAAGCTCAGACCCCAATTTGGAAAAAAAACAACAGATTTACAAAGGTTAGATGTAGCAGAAAAAAAGATATTTTTTTAGCAGATTAAAGAAAAACTGCACATCATGCAACATGAAATAATAATATCAAAATAAACATTTTAACGTTCAGTAACCGCCAGCTGATCGCACGGTGAACTCGAGGTGACGGTAGATTTCTGATGAGCAAACCCCCAGTCCAACAGTTCCCGGGGCGAGGAGTTCTCCATCATCATCATCATCGATCGCGATCGTGGCTCAAGAGTTGGGAGTTCACCTTGTAATTGGAAGGTTGCCGGTTCGAGCCCCGGCTTGGACAGTCTCGGTCGTTGTGTCCTTGGGCAAGACACTTCACCCGTTGCCTACTGGTGGTGGTCAGAGGGCCCGGTGGCGCCAGTGTCCGGCAGCCTCGCCTCTGTCAGTGCGGCCCAGGGTGGCTGTGGCTACAATGTAGCTGCCATCACCAGTGTGTGAATGGTGGATGACTGGATATGTAAAGCGCTTTGGGGTCCTTAGGGACCAGTAAAGCGCTATATAAATGCAGGCCATTTACCATTTAACGTCATCAGCTGAGTCAGGGCTCAGGAGGAAGCAGCCAGTTATGAATCCGTCTACAGCTCAAGACGTTCCCCCAAGTCGTCGTAAACTTCCTGCGAAGTTTCTCGCGGGGATGATGCCGAAATGTCACGTTTGATGAGGTTGCAGGAAATTGAATGCTCTCAGGAAGTACGACACCTGTAAACTGCTTCAGGCGCACGATACGTGAGAATGAGTCAGCCCTGTTATTACAGGTTATCATCACTTATAATCAGAGCCGCCGCCGAAGGGAATACACGCTAATAATTAGTTTAAGCTTCAGTATTCCACTTCCTGGCTTGAGTCAGCAAACATTCAGCCTCCTCCCACTCAGACTGTCACTCCAGCAGGTTCACCAGTGAACTCTCAGCCCAGGCAATACATCGTCCCGATGACTGAATGTCAGACTTATGAATTAATGACCCTAAAATCAGACTCAAAACAGCACACATTCAACAAAACGTGGAGCATTTTTAATGCCACAAAGGACTTCAGACTCCTTTCTGTGAAGTTTGAGCTTGTCTCAGATTTCTGTCATGGTTTTACAACAATGCAGTGTGCATAGTGTGGTGGATATTACAGAGTATCAGGATGTCTTTGTGTGACGTGCAAATTCAAATCGTGACCCAAGCTTCTCCTTCTACCTCCTAAACACGACTGTAATTGGTCTGTAAGTGCCTACAGCTTGAATTTGCTCTTCTGCAGCAGCACATGTGCGCAGTACAGTACCGTAATCTGCTGAGGGGAAGCCACTCTCCTGTGCGCCAGCTGCCGGCGTAGCTCCTTCCATCTGAGCCATGACCCCCAGGAGAGGTTAGGTACGAAATGGGAGGAAATTACCGGTAGGACGGAGTGGTTTTTGTCACTGACGCTGAACTGTGCTGACGCTATTTGTCATAGTGGACAATGACAGGTTGGTGAGAGAGGCTCGTCGAGCACAGCCAACTGAGCCGGGAGGAGGAGGCCTCTCCGGAGGACGCTCGAGGCTCGTTTGGAGGGAGAAGATGGGCCGGGTGGGGGAGGTGGTTCTAATAGTTATTGTCACACTGGCTCCAAAATTAATTAGTGTGCAGGAACGTGACGGTGCTTTGGCTCACAGGAAATGTTATCAGTGTTGTGATCGAGGGATTTTTTTTTCTTTATCTGTTGTTGAGGTGAAAGGTCAAATATTCATCAGCTTCCTATTTTCAGGACTTCAGGTTCCTGCATAAATGAACAACATATAAAACACGGCTGTCCTGCATTGGTTAGTAAAGCCTGTACCTGAGTGTTTTTACAGTTGACAGGTTGGTGTTTTCAAACTGGATTAGATGGGCGTGGACTCATCAGCTGACGTGTGATTGGCTGATAATAATAATAGTTTATTTAATGTTGTTTAAAGTAAGAAACAGCTCGAGACCGTGAATTAATCAGGAAGTACTTACTGAGGTCACAGGGCCATTTCCCCACAGACTTATTTAATTGTCTTTTTGCAAGCAGAGGAGGCTTCACTTAATGTGGACGCCTCGAGGAGTGTACTATTCACTAATTATAATTATTGTTATTTATGAATAGTACAGTTACTACTTTTCAGAATTTCACAGAGCTGTGTTCACTTTCATGGCGAGCCATCATGTCTCACATGTGCTCTCTGACTCACACATAAAATTCAGGCTGATGAACGTTTGCTGATTCTTCCTCGTCTCTCTGCAGTTTGTGAAGTTTGCCAACATCGAGGAGGACACGCCTTCCTACCATCGCCGCTACGATTTCTTTGTCTCACAGTTCAGCGCCATGTGCCACTCTACTCACGAAGACCCAGAGACCAGAACCAGGTAAGTCCAAACATTTCAAACAGACCCTCTGATGACAAGTATACTATATTTATATTTATATTTCAGGGTTTTTTCGTCTTGAAAAACCTGAATAAATTAATATTAATTAATTTAATAATTATTATTTTTTTAAGTTAATTAATTAATTAATATTAATTTTATAATTATTATTATTATTATTATTTTATTTTTTAAGCAATAAACTAGACAAAATGCTGGATTAAGCAACAATATACAGGTTAAAACTTCTATATGGAAACAAACTGTAATTTCTTTTAGAAAAATTGTCACAAGGTTCAGTGAACATTTCAAAAAGTAGAATTTTCTCATGGTTCAGGATTTACCCACAAAAACTCTGAATGCAACACAATATCAGGACATCCTCTAATTTTTTAGCAGGTTTTAATTTTAATTGTCCTTATGATTTTGTTTTTATCTTCCTTTTAGTTTTATATCTTATGTGAGGTACTTTTGTACTTTTTTCTGTGATATTGTGTTTTAGCTCTTTCTTTTTGACAGTGATAATGGGCTAGTTTAACTTTTCTGACCCTCTGCCATCAGCTTTTAGATTTATTTCATCTTCCCTTCACAACATTGTTCGTGGAGTCCCACAGGGCTCAATTTTGGGCCTCCAGTTGTTCTTCAAAAACATGCATGCATTAGAAAAAATGGTTCGACTACTACAACTATAACAAATAGTTATAGTTATAATTCCTTGTTTTCACCATGCATGGTGTGTGTGTTCATGTTTTAAGCTCTAATGGAGCCCAAAGGTTTGAGGAACTGCAGTTTTTTGCTTCCCGTGACTTCATTCTTCAACCCTGGAGGTTTCTCCTGGTTACTCCAAGTCATCAGGAAATGTTAATGACCCAGATTTATGTTTAACCAGATATTATTATAAGAACTTGAGTAAGGCTGCTGTTTATACCAAGAAGAACAAACACATTCATTATGTCACGTTCTTTCTCTTTATTCTCACATCACATTTAAAGACCTCCACAATAGTGCTGGGCGATATGACGATATATATCGTGTGGACGATAGAAAAGTGTCTGTCGTGCCATTTGTCTTCTATCGTTTCTAACCTAATTTTATAAATTATTACATAAAATATATAATTAACCCTTTAAAACCAGTCAGAGCGGGCACGCTCCGTTTTGCGCAACTACTTTTAAATCCTTGTAGCACTACAACCGCGTGAGCTAGCGCAATCATTTTTTTTGCATGTGAAACCGGAGGAATTGTACTTACATCTTATGCCATCAGCTTGTCCTCGGTCACAGTTTCCTTCCACATATAGCTTTGCAAAAATTGCATAAGAAGCACTTGCAGCAACAAAAATATAATATTCCAGAAACACGCTTTGCTGATGTTCAATAACACTTCCTACGTTGGCATATACGCCAGCGCGAACTATCGCATGTCCGCCATTACCCGCCCGAAACCGGAAGTGACGTCATTTTGGCGAAAGGGCCTTATAAGCCTATGTTGGTGTTTTTAAGTCATGTTTGACTTTATGCTTTTCTGTATCGTTCCTGGGATGCTTAGAACTCAAATTACACTGTTGGAAATAGTTTGTTTTGATGCATTATAATAATTATTTTTATTTTTCCTGCAGTGTATAAAAAATAGTGTATCTCAAAAATAAAACTATGAAGACACTCAAAATAAATTTCTCGTGGTTGGAAATTATTTTGTGCAACTTTTTTGTATTTACAGTTTTGAGGGATAAGCCTCTTAAATTTCTCTAACTAGAAATATATGTTAAAAAAACAAAATGATTTTCAATTTTTTTTGTAGTTTATTGCACTTTTTTGCAATTTATGTAATTACTATGCACTTAATGCAGACATATTATTAAGATTTGGGCTATAACAGTTGTATTGATGTATGGAAAGTTGAAACGCTCCCACAAATGGCTCCACAGCATGTAAAAACATAAAGATAAGCTCTAGCGGACTTGGTTCTATGGCAGGTCTTAAAGGGTTAAATAGCCTGTGGCAAATATATTAGTGTTGTCTTCTCACTATACATGCTCTTAACTTTATGCAAGAGAAAATAAAGTATAAAAAAATTATATTTTTCGCAAAGAAACTCCGTCTTGTTGTTTGCGACCTGGTGCTGCTGTACGTGCACCCGGATTTGCGACATGCTTTACGATAACTCAAAACAAAGACTGCACCCTCGGCACTTGCTGTTTACAGACTGCGTACTTTCTAGATGACCACAGGTCAGGTGGTATATTGTGATATAAAATAATTCATATCGTGATAAATATTTTTCCATATCGCCCAGCACTACTCCACAACTCAACTGTTGTTTGTTGCACTCAGGAGAGGCTGAATAATCCTAAATTTAAAATATAACCATTGATTCTCAATCAAAGTTATAATTTTCCTCCCCTGCAGCAGTCTGAGTTAGTGATTGGTTTCCTTTTTGTGTTCAGGCCGATTCACTCGAATCTGGAAGCAGCGAGCTTTACTTCTAAAATCTGGGCTTCATGCCGCGACATCATTTTGGAGTATTATGAAGACATGTCATGGTGCTCTTCCACCGCTGAAAATGTCATGAACGACCTCTTTCAAGCCAGCGAGGAAACAGACTTCAGTCAAAAGAGGGGCGTAAACAAAACCCCCCCCCCACTAGAATCCAGTGAATAAAGAATTAGACTTACGTCTGACTGATTTAGATCTTCTGAGGGGGCGGGGCTTGGTAACACCACCACAGGAAAGCATTGCTCCACCGGCCAGGTTGAAATATAAGGATCTGAAATGATGATGATGATGATGGAATGATGTGTTGGGAAGGCTCTGCATAAATGAGCGTACCTGCCTGCATTGCTTCCAGCGTCAGGAGCTCATTCTTCCCTCCACAGCAACAACTTCACTCACAGTAATGAGAGAATACAGCAGGAAACTGATTTGTCCCGTTGGGCTTTTAGTCGTCTTTAATCTTTAACGTGGATTTGATTTTCTTTTATCTTTCAGAAACGTTTTTATTGTGTAATAAAGCAGAAATCACAGCCTTTAAATGAGTAATATTTCATGGCAGCATCACTAAAAACAACAAAAGTAACTTTGCTTGAACCTGACAGGTGGTAGTCTGAAAGCTCCCTCAGTTATCTGCTGGTGAAGGTGTTATTTAGGAAACATTAGCAGTTTTATTAGGCGATGATTTGTTGAAACAAAGATGCAGCACAAATTTGAGACCGAGAGGAAAATGGCTGGTTGAGAGTAATCACTCACAGTCAGCAGTCTTTCGAGACGAGAGAAGAATATATAATGTTGCAAGCCCACAGGATTTGGAGCTGAGGAGAATAATAAACAGTCGAGCGAGCCGCGTGCAGTTCAGAAATATAAAGTCTTAAAAGAAACAAGCAGGAGCTGCAAGTAGGGAGAAGAAAGTCAACGCC
The DNA here is from genome assembly GCF_056152115.1 of Neolamprologus brichardi. Taxonomy (NCBI): domain Eukaryota; kingdom Metazoa; phylum Chordata; class Actinopteri; order Cichliformes; family Cichlidae; genus Neolamprologus; species Neolamprologus brichardi. The sequence goes on along the minus strand of NC_142121.1, from coordinate 4,190,446 downwards.
GATCCACAGACTGTATATAAAAGACAGAGGTAGTCCACGTGATGTTGCTCGGTGTTTTACGACGTCTCGCTGTGAAGCCTCAAGTCTTTTTGTACCTTTGAAAAGGGGACCTGACTAGTAAGGCTTACGATGTAGCTGATGCAAAAACTTAAAGCTGCACTCTTTCTAATGACTCTAATAAAAATACTGCAGTGCAGATTTACGCTACGTCCACACGTACCCGGGTATTTTTGAAAACGCAGATTTTTCTATGCGTTTGCACCTTTCGTCCACATGAAAACTGCATTTTCGGTCACTGAAAACAGAGATTTCTAAAAACTCTGTTTTTGCATTTACGTGTGGACGAGAAAAACGGAGAAAACGCAGCGTCAAAGGTGTGCGCCTTTTTTGACGTCACACTGTGCGCCACGTTATTGTTTCGGTGAAATGAATTTCTACAATACTGTTACTGTTACTTGTTCTCTCTGCAGTGTTTAAATGCTTACATATACACACAGTTACTGTCCCTCCACACATACGACTCGGTTCTGCTTCTATGCCCCAGCTTTGTTTACTTTTTCCCACCGAGGCTTCTAGACTTCTGATTGGCCAACATTTCTACACGGTTAGGAATATAGCGCCACCTGCTGCTTTGGCATGTTCCTAGCAGCGTTTTCTTTCATTTCTGCGTTTACGTGTGGACGGGATTATTTTTTAAAACGAAAACGGAGAATCTCAGTTTTCAAAAATACCCGTGTACGTGTGGACGTAGCCTCAGGCCGACACCTTCTAAACTAGCAAGGTGTAAAGACTTGGCAGCATAATAAATGCAAACAAAAAGAAAAACATTTTTGATTAAAACATGAAAGAACTCGACTCCACCAATAGCTGCTCCGTTTCCTGTCTGGCATCTTTGTTTTACTTTGTTTACGCTAATTCTTAGTTTCAGGTTGAGGGAAGGATTACATCCGTTTTCAGACCCTATCTGGGTCCAGGTCATGTGGGCAGCAGTCTTGCCTGAGATGCACAGAATTGGAAATGCCTGAAACTAGGGCTACTCGATTATGGCAAAAATGATAATCACGATTATTTTCACTGAAATTGAGATCTCGATTATTTATTTAACAATAACAATGTATTGAATAATGACTTTAAAGATTGTCATAAAATAATATAAAATAGTGCAAATACTGATAACAGTGCAAATGTTTGCAATATAAGAAATAAATGAAAGATGTAAACATCTATGTTTAGTGAACTTTGCAGTGTTGCTCTGTGGTGCAGCTACGACACTGTAGCAAAGTTTACACACTGTGTCTACTTGATCCACGTCTGACTCATGAACCCATAATGTTTCCACACTGAAGTTTTTTTTACCTCTTTTCAACCAACAGCAGTCACTCTCCTCTCCAAATAACTTCTGCTGAGCTCTCCGAGCTTCCCTTGGGTCCTCTTACTCAGCGGTCCCCAACCCCCGGGCCTCGGACCGGTACCGGTCCGTGAGTCGTTTGGTACCGGGCCGCGAGAGTTGAGGCTCAGGTGTAAAATGTATAGTTTTCAGGGTTTTTTATCGGTTTTCAGCATTATTTTGTTATCGAGTTTATCGTTTACTCGGTTTTCCTGGGTCTTTTCACGTGTGTTATGAATAAATTTTCTTTTTTTCGGTACCGGTACTAGTTTTATTTTGTTGTATTTATCCGCGACACCTTAAAGGCCGGTCTATGAAAATATTGTCGGGCATAAACCGGTCCGTGGTGCAAAAAAGGTTGGAGACCACTGATCTTAATTGTTGTGACGCGTGTTCGAAACGCAGAGAGGTGCGCTCGATTTGCCACACGGAGAGTAAAGCACGAGGGAGGGGCTAATAATCGGCTCAGTCATTTTTAATGATCGTTGAAAGCCCAGATCGTAATCGAGATTAAAATTCGATTAATTGAGCAGCCCTACCTGAAACACCTCAGCTACGAGGTGTCCAGGAGGCGTCCTGGTTAGATGCCCAGTCTCAGGAGCTCTACTCTGAGTTCTTCTTGAATGACAGAGCTCCTCACCCCCGTCTTTAAGGGAGAGCACAGACACCCTTGTGAGGAAGTCCTTTTCCATCACTTGTATGTTCGATCTCACTACTCAGAGCTCATTGTTCATTGGTGAGGATAGGAATGTCGTACCATGAATTGGGGGCTCGTCCGGGATTTGAACCCGGGACCTCTCGCACTCCTAGCGAGAATCACAGCCCTACTTTACCACAATAGAAGGTAAAACATCCACATTACCCTCTCCATCAGTGTCCCGCTGCGTCCTCGCCTCACTCATGAACACGACGCAGAGATTTACATTTTAAAAAGAGGCAGACGTCAGGCGCTCGCATTTTTACTGTGACACTGAGAAACTCTCTGCTTGCGATCTTTATTGTAAGTAGGGTAAAAAATAGCTGGTTTGGCAGCGGCGGTGAGGTTGTGACACCACACAGCACGTTAGAAGATGCTCTCCCCGCCGGGGCGCTCGTCCTCTGCATTAAAACAATACCTGGAGACTTCTGTCTCATTCACTGTGAAGATAACTTCCCTCCTCCAGATTTTCTGAAATCTCACCGCAGCAGCTGAGACCTCTCCGAGCGACGAGGTGTCTGCACGTATCTGTGCATAAAAAGCCTCTTTTATCTCCATTTGTATGTATGAGGGTGTGTGCGTGCTGCAGGTTGGTTGAGGGTGGGTGGTGCGGTGAGAGCCAGGGGATGCTGGGATTGTTTTTGAGTGCGCTCTATACCTCGCCTCCACCGCTGAGCTATAAACGGTTTGATTTCTGACGCTGCTTCTTTTTTTTTTCCTCAGTGTTTTATTCCGCTCAGCAGTGTCGGCTGTAGGTGGAGAGGAATTCCCAAATAGGATTTCTGTGGCAGTGATTAGATTAGTGCTCAGGCGAGGTCATCAGTGTTGTTCTTTGTGTTATTGCTCATGGAGTTATCCGTGTCCAAAAACGAAATAGTAAAAGGTGAAGTCGGCCTCACTTTGCTCCTGAACATTTCTGCTGCGCAGGCTGTTGAACCTCTTCTCAGGCGGAAAATTAGATTAAGTCAAAGGTTTGGATGTTTTTCCTCTGAAGTCAGATAAGATTTGGAATTTGAGGGAAGAACTTGGAAGGTTAGTCTTTAGTAGCGAGTTATTTGAGAGACATTTTCAGATTAAAAGCACCGTGATGTTGTCTGGTAGCTGTTTGTCCATGACCAGGTAAAACTGACTTCACTGGGGACACTGATGCTGGTCTTCCAGCAGTGTCCAGGTTACGTTAGCCTTAAGCCTTTTTAGTTCCTGGGTTGTTCCTGAACATCCTAACCAAATTCCTCTCGCCTGAGGGTGACAGTTTGCCCACGTCTGGAAGCAAAGTGGTGACGTATGTGAATATTTATTAGGGGTGCAACGATACACAAAATTCACGGTTCGGTTCGATACTTTGGTGTCACGGTTCGATATTTTTTCGATACAAAAAATGTTCATGCTTTTTTAATTTGTCATTTATTAAAATTATAAATATGTATTTTAACTCAAAAGTACAGTTTTTAAATTTAATGTTGCTGAAACAACAAAGTAATAAAATAATAAATCTATCTGATTGAGGAATCACTCATCTTTGGAAAAGAGAGTTTATTATAGAGAAATGTCTCTTTCCAAAATAAAAGCTCTACTATACGCTTCTTCTGGGCTATATTCTCAGCAGCATATTAAACATATCAGGTCCCCATAAGGAGAATCATGTGCTAACGGCTGTCTAAATGACTCGGGTAAAGTTTGTAGCATGCGTGCTTGTTGTTTTTGTCTGCTTCCACTTGTCTTTGCACTCGGATGATGTCGGAGTAAATGTGCAGTCATATTCGTTGTGTTCCCACTAGTGCTGTCAGCGTTAATCTGAAATGACGTTAACGCCACAACACGGCAAATCTCCGTTAACGAGCTACTGCGGATCGCCCCGTGCGTGGGGCTGGACGGCCAACACGTTAACGAGCTAACTGCGCTAACGCAGTAGTTCCCACCAATGTAATTGAGCATTGCTGGCACATCCAACATACTGTTTTACTTTTGTACATGACGCGTTTACCTTCAGGGTCATACGTCACATGAAAACCAAAATAGTTCCAAACGCCAGATCTGAATGAGGGTGGGGGAGGTTCAATTTGCCATGTTGCAACGAGCTTAGCTTCTGTCTCGCTAGCTTGCCCTGCGCTCAGTGAATCTGTGTTCGACTACTCCGCCTAGGCTGCACTGTCGAGCGCAGATCCACTGAGCGCTCAACACAGACAGCACCGTCAGAAGGAAAGTTGATAAAATAAATTAAAAATTTTGTATTGTTCAATACATATGCGTACCGAACCGAAAGCACTGTATCGAACGGTTCAATATCGATACGAGTATCGTTGCACCCCTAATATATATGTACGGTCATTTTAACTGATGATCTTGGAATCCTCAGTTATTCAGAAATATCTCCCAGTCTGTGTAAATCTACAAGGAGTTCCTCAGATTTTCCCGTTGTTCACAGTGTTGGTCAGTCCAGTGAGTGCTGTCAATCTTGTTTATGCTGCAAAGAGAAACTAGCACCTGTAGTCGATGATGAACGCTAACGGGAAGCTAATAGGCCTCGGCCTTTTCAAGTTAAAAGATATAATTTCAGTACCACTTATAAAAAGTTGTGTATATATTTGACCCTGTGTGGATTCGAGGAAATGAATTAAGTTGTGCACCCAGATTTGTTTTTAAAGTCTGTAATGGTTTGTGCTGTTCAATGCTGCTTCATAGAAACCATTAAAAGCCCAAAATGACCGTGACATTCATGCCTGTGATGAGTGATGTAAACTTCTGTCCACAGCTGGATGTGTGCCTTGTTCTTCCTCTGAGTCTCTCTAATCTCTGCCGTCAGGATCCGTGTGGCCGGGATCAAAGGTCTGCAGGGCGTGGTGAGGAAGACGGTGAACGACGAGCTGCAGGCCATCATCTGGGAGCCGCAGCACATGGACAAACTGATCCCATCCATGCTGTTCAACATGCAGGACAGTGAAGACCTGGACAGGTACGACACACGCCAAAGCAGCCACGCGCTCGCCTCGAACCGAGACCTCCCTGCCGTGCGTCGTGTTCCCGTGACTCATTATTCTCTGCCCTGGATGTGGAACTGGAGCGACGGCTGTCTCTCAGGCAAATGTTTGATTTTCTGAAGTGAGAGCTGTTCTATTTCAGAGGTGACCTTTTTTTAATGGGCCACACAGTAACGCACAAAAACTGCCAATCAATTATGCTGAGCTGCTGCTTTTCTCTCCAGGCAATCAGCAAAGTCAACTAGTTTTCCTGCAGCATCAAACTTTTCTGCACACGCGGGAATGAGTGTTATTGTTGTGAGGCCAGCTCTCATATCCCACAATTCAGCTGTCACCTTCACCAAAAAGTCTCCAATCAGACAGGATCTGCAAATCACGGAGAACGATTGAGGCCTCGGAGGTATGAAGGCGCAGTGCGTCGTAGCTGCAGGGCTCTCTCTTAATGATAGGGTGAGACGTTCGGGAGCCGACACTCCTGCAGTGGAAGAAGCAAGATGAGGTGGTTCGGGCATCCACCTCCTGGGTGGGTGTTCCAGGAGGAGGCCCTGGGTTAGACCCAGTTAGGCTGTCCACTGATAACTGAGAGGATGAAGGATAATCAGGGCTTTTTACTGCTTTAAATAAAGCACAGGTTCAAAACTTTACAGACAAATAAATGCAGTGATCAGGAGCAGTTTGTTCCAGCTCAGCAGTCGCCAATCAAACAAAAACCTTCTCATCTGGAAAGGATGATGCATTCCTTAATTACATCTAAACTGGACGACTTCACTGTGTTTGCAGCCTTGCTCTGTTACAGAATCCAGTTTAAAGCCTGTTTGTGTTTAAAGCCGGTCTCTCGCCTGCATGTGTGTCCACATATTCCCTCGAAATCATTAAGGTCTGAATCTCAGTCAGTCGTCATCATCTTTGCTGTTGCCCCGCCTCTCTGGAATGACCTGAACGACCTCAGACGAACAACCTCAGGGACTGTTTCCAAATCTAAGCTTTTGGAAGCAGCTGATTTCTGTGTACTGTCAGTTTTTTAGGAACCGGTTTATTCTGTGTTAGTGTAGCGCACTTTGGTTTTAAACGTGCCGTAGAAATCAAGTTTGCTTACTTGGCTGTCTTGACTGGGAATGCCCACGTGCCCCCACGGATGAGCTGGGAAGAGGGAGGTCTGTGCATCTCTGATGAGGATGCTGCCCATGACCCTGCAGACAGGTCATTAGCTTTAAACTGGTGTTAGACTTCAGCTCTAGACTAATCCACAGGTCTGGTTGCTCATCATTCAGTCGCCATCTTTTCCTCGTACATGTGTGCTTGAGGTGTTCACCTCCTCCTCTGTTCACATCCTGCTGCTGTCTGCTGTGATCCTCGGGATGATTTTAAGCTGTCAAATCCACTCTGAGAACCAGCTGGACGACAACATTCGACAATAGACTCCATCAGACCCGGCCAACACATGAAGCATGTCGTAGCCTTATTTACGCGAGCTGTATCTGACAGCATGCTTCCTGCTTTCTTTAGAGTTTAGAGAGGCTTTTATTGAACCGGAGGGACAAACTGGTTTACGCCACAATTTTTGGTTCTCTGACGATACACCTGTTTTTCATCTGCAAAGTGGGAGGAGCTAATTCAGGCTCTCCTGTTTGCAGCATTAGAGACTCCGGTAGAAAGTTATCGTTAGACTCTGGAGCTGATACAAGCAACAGAGCTTCACAGACTCCAGATTCAATAATCAGTTGATAATTTTTGGTTCTGTGGTATTTAAGATTCTGCTGGTTTCACAGTGAGTATTAATATTTATGCTTCATAGCAGTTTAACGCAGCTCATTGTTCTGTCTGAGATACAGAGAATATAAAACATTTAAATTTAATCATAAAATAAAAACAGCTAAAATATTAAATGATTAACTAGACTCAAAGTATTTGTCTCGCGGCTGTAGAACTGATCCTTAGTGTCACATTGTTATTGCTACTGTTTGTAGTCCAACAGTTGTCATCATCTGTCAACATCTGCCTTGTTGGTGTTAATGAAGCTTTCAAAGAAACTCTAGTCGGACTTATCTTTAATCAAATGATTGTGTCTCCAGGTTAAAGCACGTCTCTGTAAAAGTAAAGGTTTTTCTGTTGTTAATAATCAAACTGACAAAAAACTGACAAACTGACAAAAAACTGTCAAAATAAAGAAATATAACAAAACCCAGAAAATGTTCACCAAACAAAAGACTAAATAAAATAAAAAAATCACCAAAACCCCACCCTCCTCTCCACAGAGCAGGAGCACGACACACACCTCGGAAACAAAGGAGCGCTCTGGTAGGCCACACCCACACAGAGTCAACGTCACAGCAGCACAGAAACCTCCCAGCTGTTGTAAGGTCTGTGTTTCCCAGTAATGTTGGACCTGTTGAATAAAGTTAGTTGATGATTAATTCAATTCAGTTTTATTTACACAGCGCCAAATCACAACAACAGTCGCCTCAAGGTGCTTTATACTGTAAGGTAGATCCTACAGTAATACATACAGAGAAAAACCCAACAAACCCCCTGTGAGCAGCACTTTGGCGACAGTGGGAAGGAAAAACTCCCTTCTAACAGGAAGAAACAACCAGCAGAACCAGGCTCAGGGAGGGGCGGGGCCATCTGCTGTGATTGGTTGGGGTGAGAGAAGGAAGACAGGATAAAGACATGCTGTGGAAGAGAGACAGAGGTTAATAACAGATATGATTCAATGCACAGAGGTCTAATTATTAGTTATATTTTCATGCCGATATTACGTCCACACTCGATAGACTCCACAGCGCCCCTGGTGGCTGATAATTTTCAGAGTAGGTGTTTGAAAAAAGACTGGACTGTGTGTGACTTTCAGGTGTAATTTCAGCAGGAAACAAAAAAACCACCAATCATGCAGGATTAAGAAAGACAGTGTAGAGAAGCTGAAAACATGATTTATGACCTCAGTCGGGCTGTTGTTGAGTTCCAGATCAGTTTTTCTACAATTCACCAGCTATAATCGAACATTTTTGGCAGAACTGTGTTGTGTGGTGTGCACGTGAAGATGAAAGATCAAAATCCTGACCGTGCTTTTAATTATACCCAGCGACATTAAAACCAGTTACCAGCTCTCAGGTGTATTTGTGCCAAGAATTCATCTGAAGCTCATTAATCAGCTGAAGAACCCGAAGACGGGATAAAAAAAGACGTGTCCTTCGTTACAAAGTGACAGGCAGAGAAAAATACTTGCGTTAGTAAATGGAGCAGCGAGGGCAGGTTTTTATGAAAGGAAACAAATCTGTACCTGCGTGTCACCTCATCATAACTCCATTTTCCCTCCAGCTTTTATTCCTTCCTAAACATTTCTCTTATCGTATCTGAGCAGAGTCCTGGGACAGAGCAAGATTTATTGCTTTCACAGTCTCTCATTCCTGCTCTCCTCCTCAACGTATTGTTGGGTAAACGTGGAAGAGTAGCGACTCTGAACCCTCACACGAGGAGTTTGGGAAGCGGTTTTGCTTTTGCAGAAACGGTTAGCTGATGAGGCGTGTGCAGGTTTTATAGATCATCGTCATTAGAGGCGGAATTTGATTTGGTATTTAGTGGGAAAGGATTCACCAACAGCTGCCAGCCAGGAAGCCTTCTCATTAGGGCTGCCACGATTAGTCGACTAGTCACGATTATGTCGACTATCAAAATCGTCGACGACTGATTTAATAGTCGACGATTTGTTTGAAGCTTTGTAAGATCCTGAAAGACCCAGGAATAAGTAGTAGGATTTAAGAGTGTAATAACGAACTGAAACAGAAGATGGCAGCACTGCATGTACAAGGATGCCAGCTGCCGTTAAACCCCGAAGAAGAAGAAGCTGTGTCCCAGAATTCATAGTGCGGCCCAGCTCAGTTTCCAACAATGGCGGCAGCTAGTTAGTTTTAATATTACTCTTATTATTCTTTCTGGGTCACAAAATAAACGTTTAACATATTTTCAGGCAAGAATGTAGCTGTGTAAACCTCAAATATCTGCTCAGTTTATCAAGACACCACATATTTTCAAAAGAGCTCCGACGTTTTCGGAGACGTCTGTTAGCCACTAGCTCGATAGCTAGCCGAGGGCTAGGCTAACTAGAGCCGTGAGAACACCGGACTCCCGGCTAATCGTTTTCAAACCCACCGCCGTCTTTCGCTACTCAGGTTAAACATGATATATAAGTCACTTAGATAACTTAAAAATGTTATTGTTTGGCTTTTTTTAGTATTTTATTTGTTCCTGAGTAAATCGGTTTGGCTGAGATTAAAGTTATAGTTTTTACACAGCTGAATAAACGTCAAGCAGACAGCTGATTATCAGAAGTGTGAGATGCTCAAGAATTTACTCCGGTGTCCTGTTATATTTTAGATAGCAAGGAGTTTATTAAACTTCACCGAAACAATCTGCAAATTTCATTAAAATTTAATAAACTATCATCTTGTCTTTATTTTTAGTTAGCACATACCTTAAACACTTAAAGCTGTAAGCTAATGATAGTTATATAAGAGCAGATGCTGCTGGTGCAATAAGCTGTACGTTTTACGTCAAATGGATGATGATCTGATTAGTCGACTAATCGCAAAAATAATCGGTGACTAGTCGACTATCAAAATAATCGTTTGTGGCAGCCCTACTTCTCATCATGTTGTAATCCAACGATACACTGTCATCATCTTCTGGGGGCCTCATGAGTGTCGGATGGGGGCGTGCAGCACAATTTGTGTTAGATCTCAGATTGCGTTCGATTTCGGCCTTCAGTGATGTGTGAAAACTGTAATTACTCGGTTTCATATGTTGAAGGTAGGCGTGGGCAATATAACCTCAAAATTATAACAGCATGACATTATTGCATTTATTCATTTAATAATGGTTTTGTAAATCATGCAAAAATATACCCAGGGTTAATATGGATGGTGTGTTATGGCACAGTCCTAGTTGCAGGACTCCGGCTGGACTCTATCGGAAAGCCTTCATGTACTGGAAATCCCACAGGTCCCGTCGGGCCATGAGCTGGAAGTGAACACACAAGCATGAGTCTCGACCGCTTACGTAGGTTACATCGTCGCTCTACAGAGATTCAGCGCATGAACCAGTGTGACAAAGAAAGGGCTAACAAGACCCAGAGCTCCCAGTTCATTCTGTTCTCAGGACTTTAAGAACCCCAACGATCAAATGATCCCCGTGAAGAAGCACGTGGCAACTTTGGGGAGGAAGAACTCCCTTTTCATAGGAAGAGGATTTATTCAGTTTGACATGATAAGATTAACGCTGTAATACAAACCCAAAATATGACCGCTGGTCACGCTGAGCAACCGAAGGATCTTGGCTTGTGTTTACTTGGTTGGTGCGTTTTCTTTTCCTGCTTTCTAACAAACTCTTCCGGTTTTCTGTGTTTCTCGCTCTTCTTTGGACCTTTGACGTCTTTAATTCAGCAGCGCCTGGAGAGTCAGAATCCAAAGTAAATCCTGCCGTTGGATCTGCCATAAATCGCTCGGGATCATCAGGTCGGCCGACGGAATACAAACCTTCACCTGAACTCGAGCGGAGGAATTACTGCCTCCCACACACCTCAAACCTCATTTTATTCACTCGGCCCACAAATCCAGGCTCGCATCCAGGTGAAGGAGGAAATCCCGATGTCGTGCTGAGGAGCTTAGTTCTGCTCCTCATCCCCTCCCCGGGCTGGGAGAGATGCTGTGCCTGCACTGCAAAGATCAACATGACAGAGCACAAAGCTCTTATCAATCTTCTCTGTCTTTGAGACAGTTATTGATTTAAAAAAGAAAAGATGTCTGAAATGTACAATAATAGTGCGTCAAATATCTTTTCTTGTTTTGAACGAGTGCTTTGATCATTTGCAGACATTTTCTGTCACATATTTAATAAGAAAATTAACCCAGAACTGAAGTAGTTACATTAAGCAGATGATGGTATCTCTTCACTCTCCTCGCTTTTCCTCCTCACCTCCTCATTTTTATCACCTTCTCTCCTGATTTCACCACCTGAGCTCCGTTCTGTAGAAACCTCTGCTTTCTCATTTGTGTGGTTTCCATGTGAACAAAATGCTATTTTTGGACCTGCTTTTTGCCTCCTTTTGACTCTTTTTTTCCTCCTTCTCTCGCCTGTTTTTTTGTTTCCTACCTAAAGCTCCACAAGAAGCTCGCTCCCTTCAAACACATGTGGAGGAATGAGAGCGCTGTGGCTGTTCGGACAGGCTGGTGTTCCTGTCACCCACAGGTGATGGTGGGAGGTTACTTCCAAGCATTCAAAGCAGGATACCCAGGGGTCATTCGAGTTCAACTGCATGTGAACACGTTTCTAACCAAAATTGAGGATCAGAATGAAGATTTAAGTGACTTTGAACGCGGCACGGACGTTTGTCTGACTGTTTCAGTACCTGATGATCTGCTGGGACGTTCCTCACAACAACCCTTAAAGTTTACAGGGAATGGTTTGAAAAAACCAGTGAGCACGTTACGCTTTTACGGTACACCTTTAAAGCTTAGCTTTAATTAATTATGCTGATCTTGAGATGAACGTCTCCTGTTGAAGGAACGAGCTTTGCTGGACCAGCGTGAAACACGGGTCTCTCTATTTAACCGTCATGCTCTCTTTGTTTCTCGTGTTTAATTCTGCAGTTTTATTTCCTGCTCCTAACAGTCCAATCACCAAATCTTATCTTCACCATTTAAATGGAAATGCACCTTCCCAATTCCCTGGGATAATTATTCTGCATATCTTCCTTCCCCGCTGTCCTGGGGGAGAAATATCTCAGCGGTAACGGCAGCGTTCGAGTCGTTTCTGCGACTTAATGAGCAGAAACCCCGAGCCGGATCTGAGGCTGGAAGTGTGCTCTTTGAAGGAGGCGAGGTAGGATGTGTGAGGTTAAACATGAAGGATACGTGGTTAAATATTTAAGTCTGACTCCTGCCTTTAATCTGTCCTTTTTGGCGTAGATTGACTGAACCGCGAGTCTAAAGTTATGAAATCATGAACTCCAGCCACACTCGAGTCACGTTACATTTTTCCTGACATACAGGAAAGATTAGCACTGCCGAAAGAGGTTTTACCTTTCTCCAAAGTACGGAGCCCCGCAGGGGACATGGGAGAAAAAAAAATTAAGACCGACTGTTGCGAGATCTCGCAAAAGTTTTAGCCGCATTCTTCGGAGGCCGCCAGCTCGAAGCCGACCGGGAGGTCGAGGCACGATGTGCCGGGAAAGCGGTGTTCCTCCCGGCTGTAGTAGTTCTCGACCTCCCGTTAGCTTCGAGCTAGTGGGTGTCAGATCTCCGAAAACGTCGGAGCACAAACCGAGCAGGTATCTGACGTTTACACACCTACATTCACGCCTCAAAATATCTTAAAAGTGTATTTTGTGACCCAGAAAGAGGAATATTACAACTAAGTAGCTGCCGCCATTGTTGGAATTCAACTTTTGCGAGATCCCGAGTTTGTTTTGCGAGATCTCGCAAAAGTCCGTGTTAATGTTTTTTTTCTCCCATGTCCCCTGCGGGGCTCCGTACCAAAGAAACATCACTATAGTGATAAAAATGCTTTTTAACCAATTTTTTTTTTTTAAATCCGTTTTATTAATTCAAGCTAAAAAAAAATAATTAAATAAATAATAAAAATAAAATGGTAAATAAACTAACACAGTTTTTTTTTTTTTTACTTGACCATATGCAGAGGAGTCAGTTTGGAAGAATTTAAATCTCTGAGTTTTTTCATCTCTGAGCCGTTTTACTTGGATTACATGCAGCAGAGTTTTATTCATACAGCACCGTTTCACAGCAACAGTTCGATGCACTTTTATATCGTGAAGTAAAAACCCTGTGATGTTAGAGAGAAAACTCGTGATCTGTCCAGCTGCTCACGAAACATCTGCCCTATTCCCAGTGGGTACTTAGCATCAGCAGATACTTAAAGCTAATTCATCTTTGAATTTTGGTTAATGTTGTCCCCCTTCCTGATTACACATCACTGCTGAGGGAATATTCATGTCAGGCTCTAGACCAACTGAGCCTTCGTCTTGTAGCTGCGTCCACTAGAAGACTCTGAAAGTCTTATAAAACACTGAAGTCTGGTTTCATCCTCACATCTGTGTCAGAAGTCAGGTTGGGAATTATTTGGGTGTTACTAAAAATGGGGAATTTTATTTAATACCTTGAATGAAACTCTTGAAACTCTCAACTTCACCACAGAGGATTTTAAATCAAACACAAAACTACAAAAAATGTCCTCGTGCACAAACTTGTGGATCCAACTAAAGGTTTTTAGCCACGGACTGTGAGGGTTTGTAAACTGCGGGGATTTCCCATCATGCTCTTCTTCAACATTTACATGGAAAGTGAACATGAGGCTAACAACAATCATGTGTTTCAATGTCACTGTTTGCATGACCCAATCAAAAACTGTACAACAACACACGTTTAATATTATCGAAAAAGGCCTCGCACAGCTTTGACCTTTTCTTATGAAATGCACGACCACCTAACGCCAAGCGATCGAGCAGATGAGCCGGCCTTCAAATCCAAACTGTTATTTTTCTATGACTCTGACATGGTCTCACTCACTCATTCCCCCCACTGCTAAAATAGTTGATCAGATTCAGATCGTGGACTACGGTCTGGTTTCTCTGAGGCTAATTGCTGCAGTTTCTTCTCAATTAACCTTTGACCGGAAAAGCAGAATTTTTGCCGATCCATCTTCCATGGCTGGAAGATAAATCTCAGTAAAACCCGACCCTTCTGGGCAGGAGTTAAAATCCATGTGAAACCAATACCCGCATAAATATGAAGCACACGTCTGCAGAGATGTAGGATTGTGACACATTTAGTTTTAGAAGCTGTTCAGTCAAATCTCTTTTTTTCTCTTGGAGCTTTTATTGTCTCGACTTGATCTCTTGGCAGGTCTTGTATACCTTCTAAAGGCCTGTAATGCCCTCTGAAGCTTTCCCAAACTTTGAAGAATAAGTAAAATGCTAACGTTCGTCTGTACAAACTGACGGTTCAGCATCGAGTAGAAGGAAGCTTCTCTCACGAGGCAGTTAGCAGTTATTTGAGGAGTTTACTGGTGACGGTTTAGCTAAAAAGAGCTGGAGAAATGAAGAGCGGGTGGTCCGCTGAGGATAGTATCACCTCCCTGCAGGGTAATCATTAGCCATCTGTAATCAGGCACCTTATCATGTTGCTTTGTTCATGCGAATGCAATCACACGCAGCTCCATGCAATCACAGGAAGCATAGCTTGTGATGTGCATTTTATTTTTTCTGATAAACCAGTTTTCTTCTGCTTCTCTCGTCGCTCTGCCTCGTTTCTCAAAATCTGGGAGGTGAAGTGAAAAGGAAAAGGCTGCCTGGACTCGTCAAAAATCTCTCCCTGGGGAGTTCAGACTTGTTTCTCCACGGATTGAAACATCTTCCAGTGGCAGGTGAACATTTGTTCTGCACTTTTCTGCCCATTCGGATGCTGACCTCCCTCCTTGGAGCAGCTCAGCATCACTGCGGTCCAGCAGCATCCTGTCAAACTAAATGTCTTTCTGTCGGTTTAATAGTGTGACTCAGAGCTCACCACTGAAACACAGTTTGACTCTCGCCTCTGAGGGAATCACTGTTGTGCTTGTTTGTTTGGTTTTTTTCTTCCTTCTGATAATTTTGTCCCCGAACTCGGGCTCGGCAGCATGTTGTCGGCTTTCTAATCGAACCTCAGGAGGCTGCTGGGAAGCAGCGGTCAAGGGCGTTGGATCCTCTTAATTGCGTCTTGGGGAAGGCGGACGTGCCCGGCGTGCAGAAACCAGAGAGGAAGGCGAACAAAGCCTCCTCCTGCGTCACGATTAACTGGCTGCCTGTGTTGCTCATCAGCACACACACCTACATACAAACACGCAAACACACTCTCTCTGCCACCTTGGAAACGACTTTGACCTCTAACTTGTCTTAACTGCCTTAATCTTTGTAATCACACCACCGTCGTTTCTTTAGAGCACACTTCTCGATTAAATGCACGCACACAACAGAGGCCTCAACAGTACAGGATTGTACCAGAACTTTTTTCCTGATAAACGTGTTAGACGGTCATAACTTTGTCATTTTGACATGTAACTTGAAAACTTTCTTAACATTCAGTTCAGGAAGCGACCGCTGAGGGTTAAGAGGACAGGGAGGAGTGGTCAGTGCATCAAGGAGGCTTTCCTTAGAATATACACATCTAGCTAACACCGCTGAAATCCAGTGAAGACACACACATTGATCTTAACGATGTGCTGATTGCTTCACAGATTCATCTGCTGCATTAAGTAACCTGCAAACATCAAAAGCTTGCAGTAGCTGCTGGTTTACACATTAAACATAAGCTCAGAAATGAAAAGTAAACCAGGATTAAGGAACATGTTTGCATCATTCACATAAACTCTGTGTTTCATCTCATAGACCCTGATTTGCCTCACCAATAATCATTTTCTTACTCCTACTGTTTGGTACAATAGTAGAACAGTAGGAGTAAGAAAATGATTATTGGTCTATTTTAATATTTTTGTCTGTTAGAGGCACAGCTCTGTTAAACCACTCCAGTATCTGTTTCAAATTAAAAGGCCTATAGCATTTTAGTGGACAGAAAATATTCATTTCTCAACCGGACTTTAATTGTGAAATCTGCAGAAAACTCCAGGTTTTTTTTTAGCTGATTTCACAGTAAAAGTCCTGTTAAGAAACACACAGCATAAGAATATCTACAGCTGACAAAGCAAAGTCTTAAGTTTAATTTTAGTAAGCAGGTTTCCGTCTCCTGAACCCAAACTGGGAGCTGTTTCCACGGAGGCGGGGCCTGAAAGCTGAAGGCTCTGCCTCCCATTCTACTTTTAGAAACTTGGGGGAAGAGAGGAGGATGTTACTCTCTATGTTGTTGGTGCATTTCAGGAGGACGCTGCTAATTAAGTTACACAATTACAGGGTGAATTCGCGTTTATTATTATATTTAGATCTTATTTATTTATATCTGGATCTGAATGAAGGAAGCCAAGAGAAGCCAAAATGGGAGAAATGTGGTCTCTCTAGTCCCAGTTGAGTCTTTGGATTGACTGAAGCTCTTTATTATTTCCATGTTTACCCCGAAACGCCACCATTTAAAAAATAATGTGAGTAAACTTGTTCTTTTAAACTGTAGGACATCAAACATGAACTTTTCACATGTGCTGTAAATCCTTTCAGACTTTTTTTTTCCCGTGGAGGCTTGAAATTGAGTTTCTGTCTGACCGGGTTTTTTGTTCTGGAATGTTTTAACAATTTTTTTCCTAAAGTGAGCAATCATCAGGAAAAGTCCGTCTTCAGTTTCTTCTATTTCATTAAATAACAACAGCCCACCTCCTATAACATCAGAGATTTTCATTTTTGTCTCATTTCCCTGCTTCTAACAAGCAATAAGCATTTAATTTCCCCTGAACCGCCCGTGTGGGCTGTCAGTAATTGCATTGTTTCCCTCCTGAGAGCTGGCTGCCTACGGTCCATCTGTGACCAGGCTTATTGCTCGGGAAAGGATTTACTATTGCATTATTTTATCAATATAACACATAACATGAGGCTCTCCTGGTCTCCGGCCAGGACTGTGGATTCCTGGCAGCTCTGCAGGAAAACTCATGCAGAACAAGTATTTAGAGTCCAGGACCAACAAGACGGCAGAAGAAACCAATTGGCAGCATCTTTCCTCCATCAACATGAAGCATTTGGAGTTTGTTGCTTAAAATAGGCCCGCGTTGTGGCTTTGTGAATAATAACTTTAGTCTGCATTTATTAAAGTACTGCAACACCTCTTTGGAAGGAGGTCCAGATGCAGCAAACGGCGTTCGAGATGATTACCGTGACCTTCCCCAGTCATCGTAGTTACTAAATATTCAATATAGAAATCTTCAGAAAGTTCATTCATGGTGTCTTAAAATCCTAAAGCGGTTCATTCGTCTTGCAGACGAAGCCATTCCCAGACTTCGGACCTTTGCGGTCCAGTTTGAAATGTCCAAAATCTTCCGTGACCCACCCAAACCCTGAACTCGGATCATCACATAAGCAGAAAGTTTAGTTTTTGATCATTTGATTCCCAAACAACAGCTTTAAAATCCAGTTTAAATCAGATTTTCGTCACCTCGTGCTGAGATGAGACGAGTTCAGGACCAAAAACAGGTCCAACGAGGATAACTGGAACAATGACAGGGCATTAATAAAGTGCATAGCTGTGTTTCAGTAGTTCAGTTTCTTTTTAAAATGTTAATATTTTATGATTGTTTTAAACTACATTAGAAAATCTGAGCCTACAGGCCCTCAAACTACACAGGTATTATTATTGTTGGGTTTTTCTTTATAAAGAAAGTGCCTGTGTTCTTTATAAATGCAGGCGCTGTCTATACAAACACATTTAATCTCAAACCAAATCAGTTTTATATCCACCGTCTCATTTTGTGAGTGTCAACATGGTTTCAATGTTGTTAAATATGATAAAGTTATTGTACAAAAAGTCCCCACTGACTCTCAGGAGGTCAGGAGGAGGCACTCTGGTGTCCGCACGCATCACTACAACAATACAATTGCTTCCTGTTTGTGCTCTTGAGGCTGGTTTATTGGAGCACAGGTGCAGGACAACCGCCATCCTCGGGGTTTCCCAATTTTAGGGTGTCCTAAAAATCTGAATGATAAAATATCAACCAGGACCCCAAAAATGGTCAACATCCATGTTGACCTTACGTGGCTCATGTACGTCGCTGACAGCCCTCTGCAGCATCTTCAGGACCGCAGTTACCGACCGCGCCGCTTCACGTCAGTCTCAGTCAGCGCGGGAAGCGGGAAAGACGCTCCCTGCGGCGGCGCTGTCTCGGACAGCTTGCACACCTCAGATTTCACACCTCGCCCAACGAGCTCGAGCTTCAAATAAGTTGAACTTTAACCCTGTTGTCAGCTGACATTTCACAACAGGTCCAGTCTCGTTACAGAGAAGAGAGCCCACGGGCGTGAGAGGACTCGCTTCTCATTGGCTGCGAGGTGACGTTTGCAAATTACAAAACAGGAATCCTCAACATTTCTTCCACACCTCGGTCCTGCTTTCGTCATCGTCTGACAGCTCGTTAGGATTACTTTTGTTATTTTCTGATATCAGAATTCGCTCTGCTGCAGCTGCAGCGCTAAACATTTCTCGGTGGGCTTACTGTCACCTCTGCAGAGCCACACTCCGAAATCTTCCGCTCATTATTGTTTACTCATTCTGCTGGGCTGCAGCTTCTCAGACTGTTTTCTTTTTCTGCAGGTGACAGTGATCCACCAAAGTCTGTCAGGATTTGAGTTTTGGCTCAAAAGGCAGCTCAGTTATTAAAGCAGCTCTGCATTCATGCCTGCAGAACGCAGCTTTATTTATTATGACAAAAGTATGACTTCTACAAATTTGTGTGAGTGAAAAAGGTTTATTACAAGCAACAAATGGGTTTATTGGGAATGAACAAATGTACAAGCTTGTTAAAATGTGTTATTAACCCTGAAGTGGAAGGTCTGTGTATGTTTAAGTGTCTCCAACACCTTTATTTTGTCTTTTAAGTGGTCAGACTCTTTCTGCCAACCTTGAATGTCTTCAGTTGTTTTCTATTGTAAGGTAAAGCGCCTACGATTATAGAAAGAAAACCCCATATTAGCACGCTCTTGGCGAAAGTGGGAAGGAAAAGCCTCTGGCGGATCCAGGCTCAGGGAGTGGTGGCCATCCGCTGCAACCGGTTGGGGTGGAGGGAGGAGACGGGACAAAAGAGCTCCAGAGGTTGATTGCAGGCAGACCTGCCTCTTTTTAGCTGTTCTGGAAAGCCAGCAGAGAGACGTCATCTCTGCAGAGTGTGGTCTCACAGATGGGCGTCTCATCCTTGTCAGATGTTGAATAACCCAGACTGCATCCTTTTGATGTGGCGTAGCGGCAGCTCTGCTCTGAGCTCCTCAGCCCGTCTCTGAGGCTGAGCCCACGCACTCTTCTGCTGCTTGCATCTTCGATCTCATTCCTTAGGTCACTACCCAAACTCGTGACTGTGGCTGCGGCTACCTGACCAGTAAATCAAAAGCCACTGCTTCCTGCTCAGCTCTTATTCTTTTGCTTGTGAATGTCTACGACGCGTGGGATAGAAGGGCATGGCTGCTGTTGGCCGTTTCTAGAACTCTGTGTTTCTTCTCTGTTTACAGTAGTTTCATCTTTATCTGGTTACTGTTGATTTTATTACAGTTTTTAAAGGTTTGAAGGTTTGCACTGTTGGTTTGCGATAGCTGACCCATCGGACAGGCAGCCGGCCTGAACGCTCAGTCATTCAGTCAGAAACCTCGATGATTCATCAGTGAGCCAATCAAAGTTATTGTTTCAGTCCTGACTTCTTCTCTCTTTTCTGATGTCGCAGTGAAGGAAGGCCTGTACATCTCTGCCTGGCACAGACTTTGCAGTGTTTCTGTTTCCTCTGTCTGCACACACACACACACCCCTCTGGTTGAGGCAGGTCGATGCCCTCATTGATTTCTCCTTTTTTCCCAGCTGCTCTGATTGATTATTTTCTCCTGTTATTTTGTACTTTTTCTTTCCTCCTTGCTTCCTTCCTTCCTTCCTTCCTTCCTTATGGCCTTAAAGCTTCTTGCATCGTTCCTCCTGTACCGATTTTTGTGTTCAATGTGTTAAATTGATTCTTGGTTGTTGTTCAGTCATTTAAACATTAAGTAAATAATTTGCTTTCTTGTTTTCAGTCCAGCTTGTTTAAGCTGTTTGTGTTTCTTGTAAACGGTCACCGCGGGGGAGTATTTTTAATTTTTCTTTCTAAGCATCCTCTCTGTTGTTGTTTTGGTCTCTCTGGCAGGGCGGGACACCCCAACACGCCATCGGGGGCGGGTCAGGATGGCGAGGAGAACCCATCAGCGCTGGCTGAGAACTGCTTCAGAGAGCTGCTGGGCCGAGCGGCGTACGGCAACATGAACAACGCTGTGCGACCCGTGCTGGTGTGAGTACCTGAAGTATCGTACACTCGCGACTTACTGTGATAAGCTCCCCATAAGTGTTCCAGATGTCTGCTCCGGTTTCTCATCAGGAGCACGGTGGATCCACGAGTGTTTCAGAAACGGAGCATTTAAGTCTGCCGGTAGTCTTTTATTTTGAAAATTGACTGGCTTCTTCCTGCTGTGCCTGTATTTGACTTCCTATGCAGTGTTTGATCCAGAGTTTGAGCAGCTGTGCTGAATCCATGCGGCACTGCGGCTGTTATTGATTGAAAAAATAATAACAGCATCTCTGTGTTTGCTCCACATCGCCTGGGCGTCGTCACATTCCTGCCGCCTCCTCGTTACTCTGCTGAAACACGGCAGATTTATATTACATATCGGGTTCATGACACAGAGAGGAGGAGAGGTGACGGGACGCCAAATAAATCTGCCGCCAATAAGCCAACACACACACACACACACACACACACACACACACACACACACACACACACACAGGTTTATATATATCTATACACTGGCTTTCTTTCATTTTCTCTCTGACTCCCAGCACACAGAGGAAATTAAATGAGCTCTGTTATCAGCTGCCACGTGAATGCTGCACACCGCCTCCAGCCGCTGATCATGCCCTCCCCTCATCAACCCCTCCTGGGACTCCGAGATCCTCGACACTGCTCCTGTTGGATGCACCGGCCCGCCACTCGGCACTGTCCGCCTAAATTGGACAATTACCGAGCGAACGCTGAGCCCACTGAGGTTTGCTCTGTTTCTGCACCGATGAGTGTGGGCGGCTTATTTATCCTCCCCGGCTCGTGCAGATATTTAAAGTAGCTGTTTAGGTTTTTGTGTTCAGCAGCCTGGCTCCGTGGGCGGTGCTGTCAATTTGGTTGGTTTAGGCTGGGCCTCCGTTCCACCTGCGATACAGACGGTGGATTTTATAAAGATGCCACTTCTGAGTCTGTTCGAAACAAAGAGGAACAACAGAACAGTCACAGTTTACACATTTATATAAATATATATTTTCTAAATCACATCATGTTCGAAATGCAAAAACAAGCCATGCGTTACCATGCGTTACCATGCGTTGTCATGCATGGCATGCGTTACCATGCGTTACCATGCGTTACCATGCGTTGTCATGCATGGCATGCGTTACCATGCGTTACCATGCGTTGTCATGCATGGCATGCGTTACCATGCGTTGCCATGTGTTACCATGCGTTACCATGCGTTGTCATGCGTTGCCATGCGTTGCCATGCGTTGCCATGCGTTACCATGCGTTACCATGCGTTGCCATGCGTTACCATGTGTTACCATGTGTTACCTTGCGTTGCCATGCGTTGCCATGCGTTACCATGCGTTACCATGTGTTGCCATGCGTTACCATGCGTTGCCATGCGTTACCATGCGTTGTCATGCATGGCATGCGTTGCCATGCGTTACCATGCGTTGCCATGCGTTGCCATGCGTTACCATGTGTTACCACGTGTTGCCATGTGTTACCTTGCGTTGCCATGCGTTGCCATGCGTTGCCATGCGTTACCACGTGTTGCCATGTGTTACCTTGCGTTGCCATGTGTTACCACGTGGTGCCATGTGTTACCTTGCGTTGCCATGCGTTGCCATGCGTTGCCATGCGTTACCATGTGTTGCCATGCGTTACCATGCGTTGCCATGCGTTACCATGTGTTACCATGTGTTACCATGTGTTGCCATGTGTTACCTTGCGTTGCCATGCGTCACCATGCATTGCCATGCGTTGTCATGCATGGCATGCGTTGCCATGCGTTGCCATGTGTTGGCATGCGTTGCCATGCGTTGCCATGTGTTGGCATGCGTTGCCATGCGTTGCCATGTGTTACCATGCGTTACCATGCGTTACCATGCGTTGCCATGTGTTACCATGCGTTACGTGTTACCATGCGTTGCCATGCGTTACGCTGCTCCAGCCTCAGACCATCACGTGCATGTTTCTACATTTCATGACAGGAAGCACAGAGCTGCTGTCAGCCTGCAGCAAAGTTACCCAAATCAAAGATGATGGCAAACTCAGCTGAGAGTTTATCTGCACAGCTTTTACTGTAGCTTACGTAGCTTTAGCGTAGCTTTGCAGCTGAACAGTTCAGTTTAGTTTTGCTGGGAAAAGTCTGAGAATGGTTTTAATTGCTGTTACAGAAACAAGAGCTGCTGCTCACCTGCTCAGTCCACACTGCCTGGGCTGACCACAAAGATGGATGCTTTTAGATCTTTATTTTTTTATGTGTTGAGTTGTTTTAAATTAACACTGTATAAAACATGATATGTTACACTTATCAGTTGTGACAAATCCGATTTTCAGAAAGCTGAAGTTGGGGAGGGTCTCTGCCCGTGCAGCCATCATCAAACCACGTCTTTATTGATACGCGCTGAGGTGTCAGAACTGATCATTGAAGGTCGTCAGAGATTAGTTAAACTCTCAGACCGGCTGTGAGAAAAGAAATGAGCTCAAATCATTTTTTTCGCTCTTCTGTGTTTTTGTTGTTTCTTCAGCCTGGAGTCAGAGCGACGACTGTTAATTAACTGTATAACCGCTGCTTGTATTTTCAGACGGGGGGAGCGAGCCTCTTAATGCTGCCATTAGCAGTTAATTACACAATACCACTGTGGCTGTTTGACATCTGCAGGGCCTCTTCAGGAAGCAAGCGGCAGCTTTTCTCACCTCTCGCTGGTTTCGTGCCTCAGAGCTTTTTCAAATAAATACTTGAACGCTCGCCGTCCTGTCTTCTTCATTTCTTCCTCCTTTGTTCTTCCTGAAACACGACCTCAGGCTGACCTCACATTCGTGACCATCTCATTAGTGACCCGTTTGACCCCAGATCAGTTTCTTTAAGGGATACAATGCATCCCCACCTGTTGCAAACCCGCGTCAAAGATGTGCTCGATGTCACATCGATGGCAATTTGTAGCGATGGAGCTACAAACTGGCGTTTCCCATACGTTTCTTTCTTTCCACTCCGGCTTTATTAAACTGTCTCGGCCTGTGTGAATCAATGCGGCTGTCTGTCAGCAGAACACAATCACCAGGAGGAGGAAAAGCTTTAAATAGACAGCCTTCATTTTCTGTCTCATTCTGTGGGCTGTGAGCTGAACATGTACAGCTTAGCAAAACGACATCTCTGCAGTGGGGAAAACTCTTTTATTCCCAGGTCTCCAGCTTCTGCGTTACATACACATTTCTGTTTCTTCTCTGAGATTATTTAGCTTTCGTTTAGAAGAACAAACGCCTGGAGCTCATTTGATGAAGACCTCCACCTGCTGCTGGAGGAGCTCAGATTGAGCTACGCAGGAAATGTGCAACAAAACTATCAGCCTATAAAGCTCAGATTCTCTGCAGAGCTGCTGAGAGGTTTCACCTGGACTTTAAGCTCTTCAATCAAACACGAATCAGAAGGGTTTCTGCAGTGATGGAGGAAATATTCTGGTCTGTTAAAGTCTAAATAAAATCACTGATATTTTTCTTTTAGTAAAGTATGACATGTAGGAAAATGGCTTTTCAGATTTAGTTTGTATGATGCAATTATTAGGTGAATTTATATAGTCCTCTTTTATTTATCAAGGTTAAATTTTCATGGACAGCCCTGTCACATCATGCAGTAAAGCATGCATTGGTGAAAACAGCAGCAGCATTTTACTGCGTCAGTATAAACATCCATCCCTCTTCAGGTCTGGGGTGTATCCCAGCTGTCATAGGGGAAGAGGCAGGGTACATCCTGGACAGGTGTCGCGTCTATCTCAGGGCTAACACACAGACCGATAATTCACACCTCAATTCACAATAACAAGTTAACCCTGTGCATATTTTTTGGACCGTGGGGAAAGGTGGAGCACCTGGAGAGAACCCGTCCAACTCCACCTCCATAGCACCATCCTATTGCCCCAGTATGAAGTTCAGTTTCAGTCTGTTCTCGTTCCCGCGGTGTTCAATAACACTTCTGTCAAAGCTGCTGGTGTTTGTCAGACACAGAGTGTTCTTTAGGGAGAAAGGTTTGTCACTCCCAGCTCACTATTCATCAGCCATCAGGGTTAGCTTTGTGAAGAGGTGCTTTTTAACCTGAATCTCCATCTTTTCCTGACAGGTTTCAGTGCCTAAAGCTTAGCAGTGAGTGAAAGTGAGTGAAATATAAGACCCACCCTCCCTACATGCAGTTTGAAGTCATCTGAAAGTAGCCGATAGTCTCACGTCATGGCGAGGGAAACAATGAAACATGAAGTCAAATAAAAAGTTCCTCAGTCTGCAGTTCCTCTAATGTCCACTCGAGGCTGCCTCCAGAAGCGAGTCAGTCCCCACAGTGCGCTGCTTCCAGGTCTGAAGAGTGAAGCCAGCACAAAGGTGCTTTAAACATGTATTCTGTTTAATAGCCAGCAGGGGGCAACACATGGTCGCAAAAAGACTATCAGTTATATTGAATTCGATTGGAGATCCGAGCAGTTACTGTAGTAAACCGTGGACGCTGCAAGAGTCAGGAAGGAGGATTATCGAGGGTACGTTCAAGAGTACCAATCAGTGATGTCACAGTGGCTGTGCCCATCTTTTATATAC
Organism: Neolamprologus brichardi; assembly: GCF_056152115.1. NCBI lineage: Eukaryota > Metazoa > Chordata > Actinopteri > Cichliformes > Cichlidae > Neolamprologus > Neolamprologus brichardi. The sequence continues at coordinate 4,165,815 of NC_142121.1, read as the reverse complement.
AGTCTATGGAGAAAACAAATACAATCAGCAAGTGGGCCAATTAGGGCTGGGCTATATCATACCGTTCACGGTAATACCGGTGTAGTTTTGGGCAACGATAGGAAAATGAAACATCGCGATGGAATATGGGTAAAACGCGCATGCGCAGTGCCTTTGTTTACATACGCACATGGCGGTGACGCAGAATGAGAAAAGCGAAAGTGGATCGTTGAATGAAACGGATGAACCAGAACTGGAGCATGCTAGCGGGCCGTCGTTATTACCGTGTTGTTTGGAAAATACGGCACACTTAGAATTAATCCTTTGATTTTTCTGAAAGTCGACAGAGCCTCTTATAATCCCGTGTGGCTTATGTTTGAACTCTGGTTGTGTTTACTGACCTCGAAACGATTTTATGTGCACGGCGCTCGAAAATCTGTCAGATGTTTCAGTACGACTTTGCTAAGCTACGAAGCCGCACCGCTTGATGGATTGTCGGAGCATTACGGCTATCGTAGGCGGAGCCTCGCGGAGTGATACGTACTGTGCTTCAACATAATATTACTGTATTGTGTGTGTATAACCTCCTTTTTAAGTTTTGTGGATATTATACATGGTTATGCTGAGGATATGTCGGCCAGTTTCCACTGGAAATGCCTTTTGGTTAAACTGTCAGCAACGAATTTGCACTGTTACATTTTTATATAACTTTAATGCACATAAAAAACAGCTGCTTGTTTAAGTGAACATACATTGATGGGGTTTTTTGCACTAATAAAGTTGTGGAGTTGTAAAGTATTTTGTCTATATCGTCAGTTATATCATTATCACAAATATTCAAATGTATATCGTGATAAATATTTTTGGTCATATCGCCCTGCTCTAAGTGGGACCCAGTGTCTCCTCATATACCTGTCAGATGTACCACCACCCCTCCGTGTCATCATGTGTGATGACCAGAACATGAACCACTGATTACAAAGACACCCTGTGCTAATCATAAGCATTCAGGTGGTGTCATATTAGCCTCTGGCATATTGAAACTGCTGACTGGATAGCCAGTTTATAGAAAGATTAATAAATAAAAATTACTCATTTTTAATGGAAACAAAGCTGTCAGATAATTTTAGTGAGGTGCAAAAAGCACATGGTTGTCCTCTGAATCGTAAGGGTTGCTTGGAGGAGGAGTCATACCCAAGTAAAGCACCTAATTTGTGTGTAACTAGAAGACTACTTTAATACTTAGAATTAGGGATGCAACGATACCAAATTTTTCAAACCGATACGATACCGATACTTGGATCTGAGTACTTGCCGATACAGAGTACAAAAACCGATACTTCTACCACACACACACACACAAATGCAATTAATTGGAAGACAGGTTTTATTTTATTCTCTGCCGATAAAAAATTAAATCTTAATAAAAATGACCACAAAAAAATTTCAAGTGAAAAATAAGCACTTCTGTTAAATTATTGCAGAGTCTCCACATTGTAATTTAACAGAATATCACTGAACTATTGGCGCTGTCTCTAGGGGATGTCCCCCTAGTGGCCAATCTAAAAAACTACAACAAAAATGACAAGCCACCCTCTGATTTATGAAATAAGCTAGTATTGGTTCATGGTATCGGTTAACTTTTACGAGTATAAGTACACACACATTTTACAGTATCGGCCCCAATACCAGTATCGGTATCGGTGCATCCCTACTTAGTTACTTGTGTAACTATAAGACTACTTTAATACTTAGAGTACTTTAAGAGTTTGTTAGTTCACGTTTTTGTTTTCGAGTAATTTGTTGGATTGTGTCACTCAGGCCCGTCTTCACGCCATGATGTCTCCTTCCTCTCTGTTGACACCCAGTCAGAGCTCATCTGAGGTCTGACACTCGACACAGGGTGTCTGCCAACTACACACAGACACACTCACACTCACACACTCCTTCAGCCTCTAATCACCAGCCTTTAACACTGCAGCGGTGTCTCATTCTTATACTTCCAGCTGGTTACTGTACTTTGTGTGTTCAGTGTCACCTCCGGCTCTGACTGACTCACTAGCGTTGTGCGCCCCCTGCAGGTCAGGCGATGCCCCCCGAGCTGCTACTGTTGGAATAATCCAGCCTGATGATGATAACAATGGTTTGTGTTGCATCTCTGCGTGTAAAGCTGCTGAGCAGAAACATTTAGTCCCTGTGAAATCCACACGAGGACGTGTCTGAACGTGTGAGGCTGAAGCTCGGTGACCTGATGGAGGTGGTTCAGAAACACCACAACAGGTTTTAAAGATTCAGCGGTCATGTTTTATTCAGCTCAGCATTTTATTCTCCTGTAGGCTTTTAAATATTTTACAGTGCAGGGTGATAAATACGTGAGGTTATGCTTCCCCTGCGTGGTTATTTGGAGACCAGCGCGCCTGCCGTAGCTGAAGGTGGGGTTTAAATGACTGACTGAGCGGGGGCTGCGTTTAGTTTTCTGGGGTTAGTTTGTAACCAGCAGCAGAAGAAATGTTTGATACATCTGTGTTGGTATTTCATCAATCAGTGCTGCCAGTAGTGATTAAAGTTGCACTGCACAGGAGGAGCAGCGCCACCTTCAGGCATGGAGGAAACGCAGCACACACACACACACAGCAGCGTGCTGCAGTGTGACTGGTCTCCTCAGCAGTGCTTCTCTGTTATAGCAGGTTCTCATTTATAATTAACAGCCTGTAGCCTTTCTTTTACTCGTATATCACCTGTTTATAACCTGCTGGGACCTCACACAGAAATCCCACGTCAGACGTTCTGGTGTCTGCAGAGCTGCGACGCTCTCTGAATAGCAAATACGTTCCCGCCTATTACGGCCTCATTCAGAAAACCGACGGGCAGAACAAGACTGAAGACTCCCATTAGTGCGCTCCACTCGTTAATTTCTCTCTCGATTGAACAGCCGCCGCACTCCCCAGCCCGTCGTTCCTCTCTGCGCCGCTCTCTCCTCCCACGCTGCTCCTGCAGGGAGGGGGGGCACGTCTTCAGACTATAAATAGCAAGCAAGGATTGGGGTTAACGGAGGGGGTGGAGGAGGCGGCGAGTTTTGGGGTTTGAATTGACGTCACGGTGCAGAACTGTTCTCATGATAACAGCTTCAAGTCATTCTTATCTCTCCTCTTTCTCTCTACTCCCGACTCTCTTTCTTTATGTAAGTCTGAAAAGCACGATTACTGTCAGACCGCCGAGTCACCCTCAGGGTTTCAGGCCTCGTGCGTTCAGTTACCCGGCATACTTACTGAAATGGCTCTGTTTTAATGCCTCGTTTTCAGCAGAGGTGGTGAATTCAACATAATCAGTCATATCTCGATGTATCTCGTGACATGTTAGGAAATGCATACGTGGCTTTGCTGCACAGTAGGTGTGGTTATTGTGGCGTTGAGCTGCAGGCAGGTGTGATGCAGGACTGGTGGGTTTAGCCGAGCGGTTCGCCAGCAGGAAACCTGTTTGTCCCAGCTTTCCTGTCTTTCTCCACTGTCCTTTCACAATAAAGGCTCAAGTTTCACTGTGTTTGAGAAATCCTTACCTGTCCTGTTTGTTTCTATAAGGTTTGGGTCAGAATGAGGAAGAAAAGCATCATCAACAATTTCCCCGTCTGTGATTTGGACAGATGTGATTTAAACCATCTGAAGGAAAATATTATATGCATTATATTCCAGAAGCTGTAAAAGAATTAAACCCCTCCTCCAAACCTGCTGTCAGAGACTTCGAGCAAACATTGTTTTGTCTTCTTGAGCTGCACTGCTGAGCGTCACAGCGCCCAGAGGTGAACTGTAAACCATCTGAAGGATGTAGCTCTGTAGGCTCAAGGAGTTTTCTGGATGATGGACATTTAAGATCAATAAACTGATTCCAAAATAAAGAAAAAAATCTAAAATCAACCAAATTTCATCACTTAAAGTTGTTTTTATTTGTTTGATAAAACTAATAAAAGTAGAGTCTAAGAAGCTTGGAAAGAAAAGCGACCTACCTAATCACACAAGCCAAGGTGTGGAACTGGGTGTGGGTCCCAATCAGCCAGAGTTTCAGGTGAGCTCATTGTGAAACCTGGCCCCACCCTATCATGTGATATCCTGAGGTCAGATGTCCCAGGGTGTGAGTGGGCGTTAAGGCGTCTGGGGAGGGAACTCAAAACTGGATTATAGATGGCAGAGAGTTGGTGTCGTAAACCACCGCCTCTGTTCAAAGATGGTCGCTCACAGCGGACATAGATGCTTCTTTCACTCCTCTTTCAAACCATCTGTCCTCTCTGTCCAAAATGTGAACATTGGCATCCTAAAAGAGTGACCTTTGACCTTTAGATAAGGGTGGATAGCCAAGTCTTGTCCTGTGGAGGTGGCTCTTCTATTTTGTGCCATGCGTTTATGAAGTGGCTGTTTGGTCTCTCCAATGTAGAGGTCTGAGGATTCCTCGCTGCACTGTGCAGCATACACCACATTGTTAAGTTTGTGTACACAATCAGAACAATATTGTTGTCATCCCTTATCAGAAACTTCTGAATCTGATGAGGGATAACAATATTGTTCTTATTGTCCTTCTGATTTTCCAACTAGGGCGACTCAATAGGGGTCCATGAGCCTCTTGCAGACACTCCCATAGGGCTTAAAACCAGTTGTTCTTAGAACTGAAGAAGCTTCTCTGATGAAACGTCTTCAAGAAACTTAAAGAAGTCCAGATGCTTTTCTTTCCAAACTTCTTAGACTACGCTGACCTGGATGACTGAGAACCTTCACAGACGTAGAGACCTGAAACTGTCAAATTCCCGTTGAAGTGCATCTTTTAGAGAAATCTGTGATGGTCAGGTGGAGTGATAAGGCAGAATGACAGAATACGGGTCACTCAGCAGGGCTGGAAACGATCTCTCCATCTTTATTCGTCTTGCTCTCACGCAGGGCAGCGGCGTGGCCTCTGACAGCTCTCGTCTGTTGTCACATAATCAATCCACGCCTACAATACGAGCCTGTAAATGGACTGCATACATAACGATCTCCTTTGGACTTATCGACCGCTCAAAGCGCCTTACAGAACAAGCCGCATCCACCCGTTCACAGAGCGCCGTTTTATTTAACGATCCATGTTGATGGGCATGAATTTTCCAATTATGGAAAACTCCCACTTGATGACACTCGTAGAAGAGCCATCTTGAATCATATGAACAGATAAATGTGCCTCGCAGCGATCAGTGTTGGTGTAAATAAGCGGCCACTGTTGTGCTTCACACAGGGAGGATATGAAGTAACGACCATAAAAACAGCAGTTTGCCTCCTAAATGAACCTGATACCTGAGCAGACACAAACATGAGCTGATGAAGACGAGCCAGCGCTCTAAAGACCGTCAGAGGAACGGCATCTCTCCACACTCTCCTGGAAGCTTTATTGTCTGGGAATTAATGTTCACGTCTCTTTCTATCAGCTCTGCACGCTCTGAGCTGTGAGCCGCTGGGCGAATAAGCCTGCGTGTTTGCATGTATGCACATATGTGCGATAGATGAGTTTACCTCGCTCCCACTGAGGTGATTAAATCTGCCGTTATCGATCGTTACCGCTCCTCTTCCTCACCTTCACGCACACCCACGCGATGCTTCTTTAAATCTGTGACCGAGTGTGTGCGAGCCGCTACGACTCGGTTCATCTTCGAGCACGTACGTGTTCATGGCCTGTGTTTTCCCATCTCGGATCAGAGGTGGATTAGTCAGATTTTCAGTTTTCCTGCATTTTTGTGTTGATGCGACTGATCCTCCTCTGCAAGCAGCACATCCTTCACTGACACAGCTGGGCTGTGATTCTGACATGAAGGCTGATGATGATCAGAGATGGGCGTTACTGTAATCTGATTACTTTTTTCAAGTAACGAGTAAAGTAAGGGATTACTATTGCAAAAACGGTAATTAGATTACCGTTACTTTCCTGTAGGAACGCTGCGTTACTGTAATCTGATTACTTTTTCCAAGTAACGAGTAAAGTAAGGGATTACTATTGCAAAAACGGTAATTAGATTACCGTTACTTTCACGTAGGAACGCTGCATTACTGTAATCTGATTACTTTTTTCAAGTAACGAGTAAAGGGATTACTATTGCAAAAACGATAATTAGATTACTGTTACTTTCCCGTAGGAACGCTGCGTTACTGTAATCTGATTACTTTTTTCAAGTAACCAGTAAAGGGATTACTATTGCAAAAACGGTAATTAGATTACCGTTACTTTCCCGTAGGAACGCTGCGTTACTGCGTTACTAAAACCGTGATTTTTTTGCGAGAATGTCTCATGACAGTGACGTAAGCGAGTGCGACGTTCGTGACAACAGCTGTGTGCAGATCAACAATGGATCATATATATCGAGTGCAGAGAGAGTATGAGCGTGCAGCGTTTAAAGCGTGGAAGTACTGACCTTACTTTGAGTTTGATTCCATAAAAAGTGACAAAAACATTAGTGTCCGTTGTGCATGGGAAGAAAACTTCTTTTTACAGCGAAAAAAACCCCTAAACTTCCAAACAAGCACCGAGTAGCTACGACGTAATGGGAAACTCACAGAGAAACTCGCGGATTCTTCCACTGACCGCTGCACACCTGCACCAGGGTAAACCTCCGCCTACCCCACTCCTGCTTTACAGGTGAAAATAGAGCAACAGGACCGCTAGTCTTTGATTTTATTTATTTATATTTTCTGCTGTGTTTTACTTGCATCTATTTGAAAGACTGAGTGTAAACACACAAAATATTTTATTTTATGTGCTGGAATGTGCAGAAAATAGGTTTAAATATTAAACTAATTTCTTCCAGTCAGAGAATGTTGCAGATAATTAAATTTTTGCTTGATGCATAAAGTTAAAAGATTAAAACTAATAAAACAAGTTTTAAAAAGAGACTTTTCCATTTGATTACATTTTGTATGATGATTATGTAGAAAAAGTAGAATTGGGCTGAAAGATCTATCACTTTATCACCTATTCAGGTTGTAAATCGTGTTTTTAAAAAGTAACTAAGTAATTAATTACTTTTGAAAATAAGTAATCAGTAAAGTAACGGGATTACTTTTTGGGGGGAAGTAATCAGTAATTAGTTACTGATTACTTTTTTCAAGTAACTTGACCAACACTGATGAAGATTATTGTTGCTCATCACTGAACCACGATGAGATTTAATTTGCAGACTCTTAGCCTGACTTTTTATTTTTGTTCTTGTTACTCTTATTTGTTTTTGTTGTGTTGTTGTTCTTCATTGTTACGCAATAAAAATGTTGAACTGACTCTGAATCTGTGGCTCAGAGCAATGCAGCATTATTATTATCCTTTAAATAATTCAAAGCAGCCAAACAGCAGAGAGGGAGATCCGTCAGTCAGGCTTCATCCCGAACTCCCTGACAGTTCAGCTGCTGTAGTAGCAGGAAAGATGAAGGATGAAGGAGCTCCGGCTGTTTCCAAAGACACAGAGGGACAGGAGAGAGTTCACCAACCTCTGAAAACCCCTGATGGATTATAATATTAGGATTATATTAATCATAACACTAATAGTGTCAGATTATAAATCCGTTCTCATTCATGCAGCCGAGTCTGTGTGCGATTCTGTCCAGAGATAAGTGTCGTTTTAAAGATGCAGTCTTTGCAGGGCTGCTCCTCAGAGCTGGGTCGGTTGAATAATCACTTTATTTTCTTCTTCCTTCAGTCACCTGGATAACCATCACCTGTGGGACCCCAACGAGTTTGCAGTTTCCTGCTTCAGAATCATCATGTACTCCATCCAGGTACGTCGCTCTTCCTCTGACACGTAGGTCGAGATGGCAGGGGCTAAAAAATGGAGCTGATTTGATCTGGAAGCAGTGAAAACCGATCGCACCCACGACTACATGTCGCACCTGAGGAGGTGCAGCATGCAGTCGAGAGCTCCGCTGACATGCCGAGTCTTTAAAAAGGAAAAGTTCTGTCTAAAGCAGCTGCTGGAGATGTTGTAAGGTCGAGTTCACATCCAGCAGCTTCACAAAAACTTCCTCGATGTCAAAGGTCGCCTTCTGAAGTAACTTTTATAGCAGTTCAGCTGCACAGAGAGAGGAGACACAGCGAGCAGGAAATACTGCAGACTGCTACTTTTTAATAATTGAGATGCTTTAAAAGAAAAACTTTCTTCACTTTCACTTGTTTGTTTGTTCTCTGTGAACTTCAGCGGATTATTGCTGCTGCAGTCTGTCCAGTTTTACAGCCGCTGTAAGATGTTTGTTTCAGTGGAAATTTGCTGGTTTATTAGCAACAAATGAAAGAACACTTTGTCTAGTATCTGCATTCAGCAGCATGCTAGCACCTGCTCAGACGTTCACTAACTATAAACTTTTTGTATTTAATGTTAATAATTCTGCATGAAGAAAAGTTCATTTGATGAATGTTTGATAGTTAGGGCTGCCACAAACGATTATTTTGATAGTCGACTAGTCACCGATTATTTTTGCGATTAGTCGACTAATCAGATCATCATCCATTGGACATAAAACGTACATCTTATTGCACCAGCAGCATCTGCTCTTATATAACTATCATTAGCTTACAGCTTTAAGTGTTTAAGGTATGTGCTAACTAAAAATAAAGACAAGATGATAGTTTATTAAATTTTAATGACATTTGCAGATTGTTTCGGTGAAGTTTAATAAACTCCTTGCTATCTAAAATATAACAGGACACCGGAGTAAATTCTCGAGCATCTCACACTTCTGATAATCAGCTGTCTGCTTGACGTTTATTCAGCTGTGTAAAAACTATAACTTTAATCTCAGCCAAACCGATTTACTCAGGAACAAATAAAACACTAAAAAAAGCCAAACAATAACATTTTTAAGTTATCTAAGTGACTTATATATCATGTTTAACCTGAGTAGCGAAAGACGGCGGGGGGTTTGAAAACGATTAGCAGGAGTCCGGTGTTCTCACGGCTCTAGTTAGCCTAGCCCCCGGCTAGCTATCGAGCTAGTGGCTAACAGACGTCTCCGAAAACGTCGGAGCGCTTTTGAAAATATGTGGTGTCTTGATAAACTGAGCAGATATTTGAGGTTTACAGAGCTACATTCTCGCCTGAAAATATGTTAAACGTTTATTTTGTGACCCAGAAAGAATAATAAGAGTAATATTAAAACTAACTAGCCGCCATTGTTGGAAACTGAGCTGGGCTGCGCTATGAATTCTGGGACACAGCTTCTTCTTCTTCTTCGGGGTTTAACGGCAGCTGGCATCCTTGTACATGCAGTGCTGCCATCTTCTGTTTCAGTCCGTTATTACACTCTTAAATCCTACTACTTATTCCTGCGTCTTTTGGGATCTTACAAAGCTTCAAACGACGTCGACTATTAAATCAGTCGTCGACGATTTTGATAGTCGACGTAATCGTGACTAGTCGACCAATCGTGGCAGCCCTAATGATAGTAAATCACATAATGTGATTTAAAGATTTAATTACAAATGATTATTGCAAACTGAAAAATTAAACCAGTGCAGAAGTCTCACTTAGCTGCAATCTTTCTACTGGCCAGCAGGAGGCGACTCCTGGTTCAGAGAACTGTCATTGTAGAGAAATTTATTGGAAAAAGTTGCAAATTGTAACTTTAACATATGACATAATTCAACATTTTCCGATTAGTTCGTGGTCTCGTTTCATGGTTTTATTAAATCTAGCGTGATGCTCATTTTGTAAACAAAGGTCGCGTTTAGAGTAAAACGGATCAGCGCACTGTTTACAGCGGACCTACCTGCTGATTGACACTTTTCACCGTGGTGCAAGTGTATCGTTTCCCGCTGTCACGTCTGGTCTAAAAACACTGAACGCTCAGAAGCTGCTCCATCATTTATATACAGTCTGTCTGTGAAGTTCACCATGTGATCGGCAGCAAACTATATTTGTTCCAAACATCGTTTGAAATCCTCTTTGGCTTTTTCAGGCTCAGCACTCGCACCACGTGATCCAGCAGGTTCTGAACCACCTCGACACTAACAACAAGAACACGCCGCGGGTCAGAGCCGGCATCGTCCAGGTGCTCCTGGAGACGGTGGCCATCGCCGCCAAAGGATCTGTGGGTGAGTTAAAGTGACCGACTGCTTCCCTCTGCAGGACGTCGTGGAGGAAGATGTCATCATCTCTCTGAGGTTTAAAAAATGGTGTCATTAGCTTTACCACTGCAAGATGGCCATAACGTGTCAAACACAACAACAACGCGCTGGTAGAGGCACAGACAGAGGAGGCATTAACGTAGAGAATCAGGGTTAAATACGTGCATCAAAGCAGGATGTTGTTGGCCTTTAGCCAGCTTCTCTGCAGCCAGAAGAAAGTTATCAGCCGATGTGAGCTGGCTCAGTTTGCACACGCAGGTGTGTGATCATCTGCAGTAACAGGCTGGTGATATTTTCACATTTTAAACAGGAAGCTGATCTGCGATGTTTCGGCTGTTAGGCCATAATAATTGTCAGCAACAACAAACACAGTTAACAGATCCAGTTCAATGACTCAAAGAGGCCACACCCCTAAATTTAGCCTTCACCAAAATCCAATAACGGGGGAGTGGCTCAGTTTTAGAGGCGCCCTCAAGTGGAGATTAGAGGAAGTACAGTTTTTGACACTTCCACGTCGATTTTAGCTTTCTTGCTCCGTATGTTTAGTTTAAAACCATAAAACCAAAAGGCAGTATTTTAATTACATTTTCCTTTGACAGGCTTGAAACAGTAACGAGTTCTGTTTCCTATGTGCGACTATTAAGCCAAGGAGAAACGTCACGGTCCAGATGAAGCGTTGACATAAACGCCTCCCACTGCAGAGGAAGCTCAGACTAAGCTGGTTAGAGATGAGTTGTTAAAAGATGATCTGCACTCTTATTAAATAAACTGTCTGAAACAATCAGCCGATTAACTGATGAAGAGAAAAACAACCTTTTTTCTGTTTGTTTGTTTTCAGCTGATTTAAGATGTAAGCTTGGCTGCGTCTTCCTCGTCTTCTTACCTGTCGCGACCACGTCAGTGAAACTGTGTCTTTATTTCACCTGAACTTACAGTTGTGTTGTTCATTAAGTTGGACAGAGCATTAAAAGCAGGCGCTGGGTGGAGGAGGGATGCAAAGCAGCTTGCAGATTCTCAGCAGCTGTTGACAGGTTGAAGGAAGTTAAATCGTAGACTTTATATATGAGATTTGTCATCGTGAATGCTAAACTGACACTTATGTTATTGACATTTTGACCTCTTTAGACTTTTGAATCTTGGAAGAAACTAAAGTTTTGCTACAAGTGTTACTTTGTTACCCAAACTTGAAGGAACAAGTTTGAATTTGAAGAAACACAAAGTAAAGACAGAACTCGGAGGTGTTTAAACAGGTGCTCGAGTGTTTTTGATGTTGTCACGTTGTGTCTGCTGTCCCGGGGTTTCGTTCTGCTTGAATGTTTGTAGATGCTAATTGCCTGATAATTAAATCATCAGGTTTTTCACTGTTAGGAAGAAAAGAAGTCGACAGAAAACATTCAAATGACTCTGTCCCACTGAGGTGTGAAAACAAATTAAAAACTTGAGAGTATTTAATTGAAGAAAAGCTGTAAGTAGTAATTATTTTTACTGCCTCTTCCTGGAAATAAAACACAACCTTCCTCCTGGATAGGAATGATCCAAGGCTCCAAAAGAAGCGACGTGTTCACCTTTGAAAGCGAATGCACGATTCCTCCTAATCTGTGGCTCGGTACGGTATGACCCTGTGCTTGGATTTAAACGGAGTAGAGCAGCTTCTGCAGACTTCCCCCCCTCTGCACACGCCCGGCGTTAACGAGCATTCTGGGTAATCACAGCTTTCACGTCTCAAGTTTTGTTCTCTAAAAAAAAAGATTAAAAAAAAATAGATTTAAGTTATTTGAACCTCTCTTCTCTTGAGTTTCTTCCTTTTATCTTTTACCAGCAGATGCTCTTAGAGCTCTTAGATGATGATGATGATGATGATGATGATACACCACCAGATACTTTCAGTTCAACTTTAACGTGCACAGACTGACCAGAACCAGATCATGTTATAATCTGATGTAATGCAATAACACTGCAGTAACTGGAAGGGTCAGATTTATCTGTATTTGTCTCTGAGATTTAGGTGCAAGCAGCACTAAATAACAGACGGTCATACTGTCAGCCTTTACATAGGCAGTGTCTCCCAGTTAACATGGTGAGCAGCTACGTCCCAGTAATACCAGTAGGTTGATTGCTCTGATGCTGTAGAGGTTCTGCAGGGTTGGCTCGAGCAGCAATCTTTATTTAGGGTTTCTTCACAGTGCGCCCTCTGTAACTGTCTATATATTTCTTTCTGGTCACTCTGTGTCATGTGACATTTGCACAGAGAGTGTCCGAAGTGTGAGCTGAGTAAACGGGGGAAGCTGCAGACGCGCAGAGATCACGCTGTGGTTGTGTAGCTGAGTGTTGGTGGTATGTAGAATAGCACCGTCAGTAGATTAGAGCCAATATTAGAGTAAGTATTACTAAAGGTGATTCAAAATGTGTTGTTGCAGATAATCGTTTGCTCCCAGACTGCTAGAGAAAGTGAAAAATAACCCTTCAAAGAATCCTGATCTGTGAGATTTACAAAGATGGATGTAGCTACTGTGATGTCACCCACTGCTTTGTGAAGTCCCATTTTAAATCTAGATGAGCGTTTCCACCGTCACCATGAAGCTGGATGTGATGACAGACGGGCACTCCTCAGATAATCCTCCTTTCTGAAACAAAGCATTGCAGCCTGACCCATAATATCAGCCAGTGTTAGCTATCGGCTGATCTACTGTATTGGCATTTATGGCAGCCAATAAGAAAAAAGTAAAGAAGACACGGAGAAACATCCTTCAACCATGTTATAAGTGCTGACATTGCATAGTAGTCCACTAGAGGGCACTCTACAGTTTCTCTGTTTGGAACGCCACAAACAACAACGAGCTGAGCTTAATCGATTAAATAACAACCCACGACAAATATTAGGGAAATCAGTTTGCTTCATGTCTGAAAGAAGAAAAAACGTCTGTTGGAATATTAGATTATTATATATCGCCAAATATATTATCTGTACTGCTACATGTTTATAGGACCGGAAGTCTTTTTGTAACCAGTTATCACCCTCTACTGGTCATTTATAAAAGTGCATGTTTATGCATTAGCTTCACTTTTAAGTCAGAATCAGAATACTTTAATAATCCCAAAGGAATTTATGTAAAAGAAAGCTATTAAAACAGGCGAGCACTCTAAAGTACTAAGTAAACGAAAAGTAATAAAAAGTTAAAGTAAAGAAGCAGGAGCAACAACCTGCACGCTGGTCGACGTGTTAACCTTCAAAGTCCATCTTTTATAGTTTGAGGTTGACTCACTTTTGGAGGCGGCCTCAAGTGGCCAACAGAGGAACTTCAGGATTTTGGCACCTCTGTAATGTCGCTTTTTATATTCATAATATTTGCTAAAATTTAATGTACCGTATTTCCCGGACTACAAAGCGCACCTGAATATTAGCCGCACAAGCTAAAATCAGGGGAAAATCCTGTTTTGTACATACATTAGCCGCACCTGACTAAAAGCCGCAGGTGTTTCAATGTTGACTTATCATATGTAAGAGAATATGCACAAAGGGAATTGTCAGGAAAGAGATGGCTGTTTGGAGACACACCGCTTTTATTAATATTTTGAAAAACAAGTTACGGGTACATATTTGCATAACTTTTTAGGTATATGTACAAGCAGCGGTAAATACAAGTACGAAACATGTACTGTGCTTCATAAACGAGTAACAAATGTAGTACATAACAATAACCTACAGCACACCAGAAAAATAGATTCGGACTCCCTTTTAGGCTCAGGTGCAGTGACACGGCTTTAACAAGAAGAAACGTCAGTCATTCACCACCATCTTTCTCTTCTTCCTGCACTAAAACCAGGAAGTCCTCTTCTCCAGTGTCGGATACGAACAGGCTCAGGATGGCTTCGTCATCCACTCTCCGCTTCTCTCCTTCGTTGTCACTTTCAAAACCAAACAAATCCTCGTTGTCAGTGTCAGAGTCGAACACCCTCTGAAGGGCCGTGGCGGTGTCTCCATCATGCAGCAGTCCAGCCCTTCGAAATCCGTTGGTGATCGTGGATGTTTTCACACTTTTCCACGCTGTCAGAATCCACTGGTGGAGTTGAGCATAACTTGCTTTTCGCAAGTTTATCGCCGCTCGTCATCCACGCCTCCCGCTGAACGAGTAGCGCTACTTTGAAGTTTGTTTTTTGCGCTACTTGTACGGCACTATGTTGCCTGGCGGACGGACATGTGACCAACATACCACTCTTGAACCCCGATCCTTCCACGAGGCAACGTAGTGCCGTACAACAGCAGAACAAACAAAACAAATCCTCTTACGATATCACAAACATCATGTTCAATCCATAGAAAAGCTGCACCTGACTAAAAGCCGCAGGGTTCAAAGCTTGTGCAAAAAGTAGCGGCTTATAGCCCGACAATTACGGTAGCTTTATATTACCGTCTCCATTTGTTGTTTTTTATTTTCCTGTCTCCGTTTTTTTAAAAGTTTATGTTTTCTGTCTTCTTTAAACGAGCGAAGTCCGAGCTGTGCCCGGAGCCGCCCGGCCGTCGTTCAGCGCCGGCTTGTAATAATCTGTGGTGTTGCTTTCTGTGACAGAGTGAATTAGGACTGCAAAGCAGAGCCTGTTCGTGTGTATTTTACTGCAGTTTGTCGGATATCTGCAGGTTCAGCTCCACCAAAAATAGCTCACTAGACAATTTTAAGTGTTCAAAGCAAATATGCTTCTCCTTATCACAGCAGCCTGGAAGCGCTGCGAATTATTTATGTTTTAATTGGTCTATTGGTAACATAGCAACATCTGCCTGATGGTATTTAAAATTCTTCCTGAGTTTATCCATGAACCCATTAAAATAAAAGTTAGTTTTAGTAAAAATGTTTTGCCTTATTTTTAATGAAGCAGTCAAACTGTGTATTTCCCTCGATTATTGGTTAAATACCACGTCGGCTGCACTACGTTAGCTTAGCGGGGCCAGAGCTAAGCATGTGTGGAGCAAACAGCCAGTTCAGAGACCAGCTGGGTAGAAACAAGCAGACCTGATGACGCGGGAGGAAACGTGTGTCTCCACGACAGATCAATCTGAGGCAGGAGTGTCGATATGTTTCAATTTAAGGCTGTTTGAAACTGATGGTGACTGTTCACATGTTGGAGGTTTCAACAGCTGTTCTATAAAAATGTGACAGGTGGAGTGTGGGATTTATCCAACGAAGGGAAACAAACCACGTAAATCTGAAACATGAAATTTGTGTGAATTTTATTTACTGTGAGTTTGTGAAGCTACTCTCAGCCACTCGTGGACCACACAAGCAGTGTCAGCAAAACCCCAAATTTCACTTAGTGGCAGCTGACACACACGTTTAAACGACTCATTAAAGAGCTCGACCCAGGCCGTTTATACAGATGTTTCTACAACATCTGCCACTGGCCTTCAAAATAAAAGAACACTTTTAGCCACACCAGGTGCAACGACACAGGCCCTGTTTTAGGATTAAATCATCCTTCTTTCTTCACCTTTTTCTATGCAAAGCTCCCACGAAATCATAGTTAAAAAGATACAAACAAAAGATCGAATCCCGTCACTTCCTGTTTTCGAAAATGCCAGGCTAATGTTTCCTGTTGTTCATTTAACCTGCTCGTGTGACGGCAGGGCCCACCGTGCTGGAGGTGTTCAACACTCTGCTCAAACACCTGAGGATGAGCGTGGACTTTGAGCTGGGCGACAGCTCGAGGAGGAACTCCGCCTCCAGCGTTTCGTCCGTCCGCGGTAAAGAGAGCGAGGAGCGGATCGTCCAGAACGCCATCATCCAGACCATCGGTACGAGCTCCTCTATTACTCCAGAGTGTGTTTGTCTTAATGAGCATGTGCCTGCATGTGTTAGTGAGTTCTGACTCATCTTTGTCTCTCGTGGCGTCGCCGCCAGGCTTCTTCGGTGGAAATCTGCCAGACTACCAGCGAGCTGAAGTCATGATGTTCATCATGGGCAAAGTGCCAGTGTACGGGACGCCCTGCCACGCCTTGGACACAGTCAAGATTGGGTGAGTCACACGTTCATTATCCAGAGACCCGGAGGTTCCCTCGTAGAGCTGCAGCCAGTCAGCTCGCAGCTCTGGAACGCCGCCGCTAACGCTGCGTGCAGCTAAGACGCCGCTCGTCACAAATGGAGCCGTGCTCACAGGACCGTACTGTCAGGAGACTTCTCTGCAGCTGGATGATGATGATGATGATGGTGACGATGAGTGGATTTTACTGTCACGGCACATTTAAACTGTCCTGAACATCAACTCCATGCTTGTGTCAATGAAACGATATGATTGGCTGATACGTTTCGTGCTTTTAAAATCATTTTTATATTATATTTTATCCTCAGAGACCAAAGGGCAGTCATTAGGTCAAAACATCGCCTCTCAGTACTTTGACTCTGTTTGTGGTCCCTCAGCAGCTGTGAGGTTTGGACTGAACCTTTATGTTCTGGTTTCACGAGTTAAAGCTGATTTTTAGCTCAGCGCTGTAGCGTGGAACACTGGAAGCAGTTTCTAAAGAATAAGCTCGCAATTTTTTTTCTCTCTTCATCAAATCTTTCTCCTAATCTGTCCTCACTTCACCTCCTGGACACCCTGCGGTGCACCCGTCCCTGCAGCCAGAAAAAAGAAAGAAAAACAAGCTAATCCCTCAGGCGAGAGTGCAAGGGCAGATAATCCCAAATCAGACGAACGCCCTCCTCCTCCTCACAGACGCTCGCTCTCTCTGTTCCTTTTCGGGTAATTTCTCTCTGCTGCTTGTTGATGCTAACAGGAGGTCTGACAGTGTTTCACTATAAAAGTCAACACTGAAGATATCCTGCTGCTGCTTACAGCACCTTTACTCTTCTTCCTCACGTTGAGACTGCGAAGAGAACCACAGACTGTCTGGATGTCAGTGCACGTTCATTTTGAACCTTCAGGTTTTTTGTTGTTTGCTATTTTATAGGCAGAGGTGAGCACATCTGGACTGCATGTTAAAGCTGCAGCTAAAGCTAGCATCGTCAAGTTTTCACTCTATGAAGTCTATTTAAAAACACTGAGTGCATTCTCACTGCCTCTGTGATTTCAGACGTGAGTAGCACCTCAGAGCCACTTATTATGATTAACTGATCCTCAGCAAGTGTTCACACTTCTATAAACGTTTGCTGGTCTGAACCAATCGTGTGTTGACAGTGACACTAATAAATACTAAGAAGCAGATAAAATGCGTTCATTTCACTTCTCGGGTGTTCTGAATCTCACAGCTTTCTTATTTGTCTTAAAGTTGCTGTTAGGGCTGCAACGATTAGTCGACTAGTCACGATTACGTCGACTATCAAAATCATCGACGACTGATTTAATAGTCGACGCGTCGTTTGAAGCTTTGTAAGATCACAAAAGACGCAGGAATAAGTAGTAGGATTTAAGAGTGTAATAACGGACTGAAACAGAAGATGGCAGCACTGCATGTACAAGGATGCCAGCTGCCGTTAAACCCCGAAGAAGAAGAAGCTGTGTCCCAGAATTCATAGCGCAGCCCAGCTCAGTTTCCAACAATGGCGGCAGCTAGTTAGTTTTAATATTACTCTTATTATTCTTTCTGGGTCACAAAATAAACGTTTAACAAATTTTCAGGCGAGAATGTAGCTGTGTAAACCTCAAATATCTGCTCAGTTTATCAAGACACCACATATTTTTAAAAGCGCTCCGACGTTTTCGGAGATGTCTGTTAGCCACTAGCTCGATAGCTAGCCGGGGGCTAGGCTAACTAGAGCCGTGAGAACACCGGACTCCCGCAAATCGTTTTCAAACCCACCGCAGTCTTTCACTACTCAGGTTAAACATGATATATAAGTCACTTAGATAACTTAAAAATGTTATTGTTTGGCTTTTTTTAGTATTTTATTGGTTCCTGATTAAATCAGTTTGGCTGAGATTAAAGTTATAGTTTTTACACAGCTGAATAAACGTCAAGCAGATTAAACTCCATTGAAACAATCTGCAAACTTCATTAAAATTTAATAAACTCTCATCTTGTCTTTATTTTTAGTTAGCACATACCTTAAACACTTAAAGCTGTAAGCTAATGATAGTTATATAAGAGCAGATGTGCTGGTGCAATAAGCTGTACGTTTTATGTCCAATGGATAATGATCTGATTAGTCGACTAATCGCAAAAATAAACGGTGACTAGTCGACTATCAAAATAATCGTTTGTGGCAGCCCTAGTTGCTGTAAACATGTAACATGGCAGCCTGTGGGGACTGACTGCCCCGGTCTGCTGTACTGGACACTGAGTTTGTGGTCGGTCCTGACGGGGTTTCTTTATCTTTTGTGTAACGCAGGCATCAGGGCACCAAGCGGATCCAGACCATGCTGCTCAGCTCCCTCATCATGGTGAGTCCTCGGTTTGTTCCCTCTGTTCATGAGACAGGAACAATGTGCTGTTAATGGAAGCGAGACAAAGACACCGGCATACGAAACCTGAGCTTCAATAAGGAAACTAAAATAGTGCACAGTCCCACCTGAAATACCCACGGACGAAAACACTGGACGTCCTCACAATGAGTCACGTTCTCTAAATGTAAAAACATCACAGACGTGTTTCTCTGTCCTAACGACGCGTCTCCAGTTACACGAAAGTCGTATTTGTGTGTTTATTATCGGCCATGTTGGAGCTTCCTTCTCCTTCATTATCTGCTTCAGCGAGAGACCCTCATCTCCCCGAGACGAGGAGGCACAGGTGGCACCGACACACACACACACACCCTCGTGCCCGCTCTCTCGCCGCTTCATTACGGATGTCTGTCCTCGTCTCCCCTCGTCGCACCGCCACCTGCTTCTCAGAGCAGCTGGAGGAGGGGTGAAAGGTCGAAGTATTTATAATGCCATGCGACAGCAGATGGGGCTGAGCATTATGAGGTGTGTGTGTGTGATTTTGCAGCCTGCTGGGAGAAAACCCAGATGTTTTCAGGGTTTGTAGTCGGGGTGAAAGCAGGGACTCACCCAGGACGAAGATCAGGACGCAGCTTGGAGAGGTTGCCAGTCCATCACAGGGCCGAGCTATTCAATTAAAGCCATTTAATAACTGCGCTGGTAAATTAGACACACAGTGCACATGTACAAACACCGAGTGAGAGTCTGGACCAGCTGACAGGCTCGGTTCACTCTCCCACCTTGTTTGAAGTAGGTGAGTCTGCTTCATTACAGATTTCAGCGTCTCTGAAGCTGAATGATCATCACAGCCAGGACTCAAAGTTACACTAAAGCTTCTCGTTTGCTGCTAACAAACCAAACGGTTTGAATGTTAAAAATTCAGCGAGTTGTGATGGTTTCTACTGCGTATGCATCTCTGATGTGCATGTGTTGCTGATCACATGGGCCACGTTACAGTGATCAGTGTAGCGTCTGCATGCGTCTCTGACAGGATACATTTTTTGCTAAAAACAGTGTAGTGTCATTTTGTGCCTCGACGTGCTCTGAAATCTCACGCAGCAGAGTGAGGCGTGATTGTGATAACGATCAGATTTGTCTTCAGCTGTTCGCGCTGATCGAAAATCATCACGTCAGCGTCACAAACGGTGGGAAAAGTCAACACTGGCACACGCTCACGAGCTTGTGAACGTAACCTTTAAGCTCTGCCGACGAGCCGTTTCTCCCTCTGGGGTAATTGCTTCATGCCGCTATGAATCTCACCTTGTCTCCTCTTCCTCAGGTCACCTCCGGCTTCAAGTCTAAGTCCATGGCGGCGGCTCTGCCTCCTCCCTTCCTGGACCCGCTCTTCTCCATCTCTCTGATGGAGGACAGCGAGCTGAGGCAGCTGGTGTTCGAGATCCTGCACAACATCCTCGACCGCCACGACAACCGCGCCAAGCTGCGCGGCATCAGGTAGCGCATCGCTCACCGTATTTACACGAGCCCTGCGGTGCTGGCGCCGGGTTTAACGACGCTCTCGTGTCCGGCTGTGTTACAGAATCATTCCTAATGTCTCCGCACTGAAGATTAAGAGAGAGAAGATTTCCAAGCAAGACGTCGCATTCATGAAGAAGGTATCATAATCGCGCTGAGGTCACGGTTTCTCTTCTCTAAAGAAATACTCAATCTTTTACTGCTGACCTCATTTAACCTTAATCAGCTCTTGGGGGGGAAAATGTGAAACACAGAACGGTTGGGAAACACAGAAATCCAAACTTCCAACCGGGAATGATTGAAATAAAATGCTCAGAATATAGGAAAGAACTTTTAAAGGGGATCTGATGCTGCATAATTATAGGCGATTTGAGCACTCAGTGCTTTTGTACTACAAGCCTCATTCTCCCGTTCACACACTCACACACACACTCAAACTCCTCGTGCCTATGGTACGACAACTTTTCTCCGTGCCCCTGGTACACTGTGCAGAAACACCTTGCCACACACACACACAAACACAGGGACTTTTTCACACCCTCACACTCCAGTGCATCCATGAGAGGAAGTTTGGGATTCAGTATCTTGCCCGAGGATACTTCAGCATGCCGGGGATTTAACCACCAACCTTCCAGTTGGTAGATGACCTCCTCCTGAGCCACAGCGGCCCCGACGCTGGGTCTGAATATCTTTGCGAGGCGATAATGTAATCACAGGCTGTATAGATACTGTATAAACACTGTAGGTTTGCCAGTATACAAATGGCTTAAATCTGCATTCTTTCTTGTGGCCAGCAGGGGGCAGAAAGTCCGGTTTTTAAAAAGGTTTTTATAGAAGTTTATGAAAAGGACCAAATTTGCAAATTATAAACATGAAAAAAAAATCGTTTAATAACAATTTTATCTTTTCACAAAAGATAAAATTGTTTACCTTTTGTACATGTTAACAATGTCAAACAAGAAAAGCCGACATCACCGTGTGCAGCGATGTTTCTGCTACATGTTTGAGGAGTCACCTGTTATACTCGTGGTCATTCTGTAAATAAGAATAATACAGGGGCGCAGCTGCCTCATTCATCTGCTGTCCAAATATTTGCAATGCCAATCAGAAGGTAGGGGGAGGAGCTAAAGCAGGTTATTTCAGACAGAGATTATTTTGAACCGGGAATCTTGGAAAGCTGCTCCAGCTGAGCCGTAGTGAAAACATGGAGCTGGAGATTATCAGAAAGCAGGTGTTTTTCCAAGCGAGGTCTTTGGAGCTTATTGACCTGGGCGCGAAGCCTCGGTCATCATCGGCACGCGGTATTTCCAAAATGAAGCCCTGCGAACGACCTCCGGCTGTAGGTGTCTAACTGTAATTAATTAGCTGTAAATAAAAGTTTTTATCTTCAGCTGTCGAGGCAGCCAGGCCCTGCTTTTATATTTGTATCATAAATCCCACTCCAGCAGCGGTGGGGTATTTTTATCCAGATTTTAATGGGCTTAATCATTTCATTGGCGTTTTCATTTGCATTTTCAGGGACAATAACTTTTTAATTCATCCGCAGTGGAGCTGCTGTGATAGATGTTCAGAACAGGGCGATTAATTAAGACTTTAATCCGCTGGTTGTTTTTTTTACTGAGAGCCATTAAGTTCTGCTTATTAAAATGTCAAAGAATGTCCTTAAAAATCGCCGTCATGCATTTTTAGAGCCCAAGGCACCGTCTGTAAATGTCTGCATCCATCTGATAAAAAATGTCAGGTTAATATCGCAGAAGATAAAAATGAATCTTTACAGCCGGAAAAGAGGAAATGTTGATATTTTTACTTTAAAGAAATTAAATTTGAAGCTAAGCAATAACTGCAGAATTAATCTTAAACTCCTGTAATATAGTTACGTACTATCCCCCTGCCGTCCTCAGCTCGCCGTCTGTCATCCGGTCGTTAAGTGATGACGTGACGAATCCAGGCCTAAAGTAGTCTGCGTTTAATATGGTTTTTGTGTTGTTAACATGTTTAATGTTTTGTATTATCTTCTATTTAATCTCAAAAAGCTCCTAAAACAGTCAGTGATCACTGTTGACCTCCCTCGGCTTTTATTACCGCTAATCATTTATTTAAGCTCAGTTTTTAAACCCTTAGGATGTAACTACAGCCCAGCCCATGCAGCAGTATATGAATGACTAACCTCGTATTGTGGATGGATTATCTCAGTTGTTCTCCTGGTTGAAGTTTGGTCCTTTTACAGCATCCTGCCATGTGATTACATTTGTTCCTGACCACCGAGAACATTCACGCTAACTTTTATCGAGAGGAAAAAAAGTTAGCTTGTTTATATTATGCTAACATAGCTGTGTCGCTAGCGGTCACGTAGCGTAGCACATCATTAAATACCAGCTAGCCAAACTTCAGTAACCCTACAAACGTCACTGCTGTTTAGTTTTCTGTCTTCATTTATGTTGGAAGTGATAACAGAGCTGTACATTTTAATTTGTTTCCAAAACCCCGCAGTCAGGACATGCTATATTGTATTTAGATAGAAGCTAGCGAGCTAACTTCCTGCTAACTTCTAACTCCAAATGTCATAAATTCTGTTTTCATGGATGCCTGGATGTTAAACTCAATTGTTACACCTGGTAGAGCAGAACGCTGATCATTTTATTAAAGATGAAAGACTTTAGACAGTTTTTCAACTCTCAGTAATGCCATAGTGATCGTTTGATATATGGACCTGCAGCGGAGTTTAGGCCCAGACACGGCTAGTGACGTCAGACATAACTACCGGATTGCCTGATGGTCCAGAGTCTGCGTCTCCTGCTGACTGTGTGGGTGACGCAGCCTGAGTCATGTGACTCTATTGTCATCCACATCAGTGAGTCTGCACTGGAGAACATGGACCATCATTAAAGTGAACCCACATGTTGTAGTTACATTTACCCCACACTGCCACTAAAACTCCCCACATATCGTTTAATCAGCCACTGAAAATAGTCCCCGACACCTCCACTGTTTCCTTATGTTAAACAGCACCAACACTGAAAGAAAGAATAAAACACGAACACAGGTTTTAATCAGCCAGAGTGTCTCTCAGATAATTTTTTTTTAAACAGTTCCCATATTTCTGTCCTCTTTGTTTCTTTCTTTGCTTCTGGTCCTGCGTCGACCCTGAAGCACGGCCAGCAGCTCTACCGTCACATCTATCTGGGCTGCAAAGAGGAAGATAACGTCCACAAAAACTTTGAGCTGCTCTTCACCACCCTCGCCATTCTGACCATCGAGCTGGCCAACGAGGAAGTGGTCATCGACCTCATTCGACTCGCCATCGCGCTGCAGGTAAAACCGATGAATTCACATCTGAAGTTTGTGTTTTTTAGTCAAAGCGAAGACAAAAAGCAGTTTCACCTGTTTGGAAGCTCAGTCAGAATAATCTCATCATAAGTAGATTTTCTGGCTCTTTCTGTCACATTTACAGTTTCAGTTAAACTTTACATCCATAACTCCCAGAGTTAAGTATCTGAAATCTAAAAATAATCTGCACCCATCTGTAAACTCTCGATTTCAACACACTCAGGAGAAAGGTGAGGGCTTTTCTTCTGTTTCTGATTTATTCTGATCTCGTGTCGCAGTCTCACTGAGCTCCATTCCTCATTAACAGCTTCCCTGACTGTGGCTGTATCTCACCTCTCTCCACACAGATGTGAAGATCTGTGATATTTCTCAGATCAGAGAATTTTTTTTTCCATCTGTAGCACTTTATATTCAGGACGTCTGCGTCTCTGTGCAGAGTCAGAGGTGGAGATCAGAGCAGGACAGAGAGGTTGCAAAGCGGCTTGCAGCCAACGAGCTGAGGCTAAGTTTTAAAAAGTGCATCTGAACATCTGATTTGTCAAAGGGTGTCAGGTGGGAATTTTAATCTAAATAATGTTTGTTTAACACTTTTCATTTATTTTTACCGTCTCTGCATCACCGCAGACACCCAAAGAACCATGTGACAGCAGAGAGGGTGGTCAGAGTTTTTAAGATCAGATCTGACTGATGACATGTACTTTATGTTCTGGTGACCACTGAAATGAGTTAAGATGCCTGCAGTGATGGTGTGTGTTCGTAGAAGGCAGCAACTTTACAGCAAATCAATGAAGAAGAATTCAGTTAAGAGCCTGAATCCTCCAGAGTGACAGTCCCCAAACATTCACTCAGATATAATGTAAAAACGTAGCTTATTATAACTTAATACAGTAAAATTAGACGAGTCATGAGTGTGCAGTGTTTCCAGGTCACCGGTATCAGGTGATAGTGGAAAAGTTTTATCGGCGAGGAGATCAAGTCGTCTGTTGACGCTGCGGTGGTGTCGGTGCCGAGGTGTGGAGTAAACATCCTCAGTTACATCCCTGTTTGGAGGGTTTGTGTTTAACCTCGTGTTTAAGCAGCTCTTCACGCTCCACATTATGGTGCTTCAGTCTAAAGCACCCTCGATGTGATTATGCTATATTTTTGGTGTCAGGTGTCATATTTAAGTGGCTGATGAGTAGCTGTGCTGTCATTTGCCTTTATGTCATTAGACCGTGAGGACCCACACAGCTCCGATAAAACCTCCTGGAAGTGCAAGAGAGGTGTGAAGGAAACGTGCACGCTCGCACCAACACACACGCGCATAAAAGACACACACACGCAGCTTCAGCTTGTTTGTGCATCACGCTGAGATCTTATCGTTTCCAATGTCACAGCACTGTAGACATGTTTGTGCACACACACACACTCTGTGCTGTGTTTACCTTCGTTTAATTCAGGGAACTTTTGAGACATTAAAAAAAAGACTTAGAGGAATTTCTGCTCTTTGTTTAGTTTCTTTGTCATGCAGTTAGTGCTTCAGACAGGAAGTGCTTCATAGCACAAATTCATGGGGACTCATTTCTGTCACGTTTCCCTTCAGTCTGGTTTCTGTCACACGTGTCTGTTTCACGGTGGCCTTGAGAAAAGTTGGCGAGTGTTTACAAGTCGGCATTTTTCATGCAATTTACTGGCCACCACTGCAATCTGCTAGTAACCAAACCAGTCCCAAGGTTTCCAGTGCAGCATCCTATACCAGTCTGTAACCATTCTACACTCATGACTACCTCCTGCAATCACTCGCCAGCCAATTTTAGTGCTAAAGTGTTTGCGTTTAATTTAAAGGCCACTGGGGGGCGATACTGGTGGTTGGAAAAAGACTTCAGTCTTCTAGACATCGATGGTAGAACGCAGAGGTGTGGACTTGAGTCACATGACTTGGACTCGAGTCATTAATTTTATGACTTTAGACTTGATTTGAAAAAATGTTCTAAGATTTGTGACTTGACTTGAACCGGTTTACTTGAAAAGACTTGATATTTCACCCCATATCTCGAAAGGACTTGAAATTCAAACTTTCAGACTTTACTCGGACTTTTACACCAGTGACTTGAGACTTGAGGATAAAGACTTGAGACTTGCAAAACAATGACTTGGTCCCACCTCTGGTAAAACGTTCCTCCAGCCTGAGCTCTGTAAACACTTTGGCTGATGAGTTTATGGTTTCAAGCCGACGACTGCGGCTTCAGTCAAATCTGATCGTCACATCTTGAGTTTCAAGATCGAGCACTTAACCCGGTCTTGTGTCAATCTTCATGCTACAAGCTTCCCTCGGTGCAGGTACAGACTAATTTCAGAGAATCTGATGTTAAATAGTTTATGTGTATCCTGAACCAAAGCAACCACACATCTGCACTGGTCCTTTTAGCTTGATGGCTTAGCTCAAGTGAAGTATTAGAAGCTAAAACAAAGTCGCACTCAGTCTTCACATGGTTATTAATACCACATAATAACAAAGAGCCGCAGAGACACACTACAGACATGTGGCACAGTGTATTTAGTCTGCCGTGTTTGCTGTGTCACCTCAGGGTCGTTACCTTGACAACAACCTTTTTACTGACGGTGTGTGAAAACAGAAGATACGTGTTCGTGTGACCTTAGAGAAATGCTGCTGCTGCTATAACCCTGCACACAAATTAAAGGGGAAGTAAACCCTCAACTCCTGTGAGGGTGCACCGAGTGTATGCAGGGAGTTCTGATGCTTCCAGGACCAGAAACAGAAGCCGAGCTGCTGGTTTGTCCTCGCTAACACAGTTTTTGCAACTGGTTTGTGCAGGAAATGGCTCTTACCAACGAAGAGAACCTGCCCATGTTTATCCGCTGCGGCATCATGGCGTTGGTGGCCGCGTACCTCAACTTCCTGAGTCAGATGATTGCCAACCCGCCCTTCTGCCAGCATGTCAGCAAGGTGACTCCTCCCTGACTTTACTGAGGATCAGAGCAGCTTGCTCTCATCCCCACTTTTGGTTTTTACTGCCATTTGTTGCAGAAAATACAAAAATATGATTTATTCAGTATCCTGATGATGCAGCGCCGTTTTCTGCCTGTTAGCTGTTTCTTCTTGTTTGCGTCTTATTTGTAAATAGTGTAACATCATATAATCAGCTGTTCTCTGTCCAGGTTATTGAGTTGAGGAACATGGATGCTCCTTACCTCCTCCCAGAGCACATCTTCAGAGACAAGTGTCCGTAAGTGCAGATTACAGCCTGAATTTGTTTCATGAGAAATAATCCAACGGCTCGGGTTAGAAAAAGGCTGTGAAGCCTCGTTATTTTCTAATAAAACAGCTGTAACGAGTGTGGCAGCTGAAGCTTACAAGGTTTAAGAATTTACGAGAAACAAACTCAGGAGTGAAGGAACTGTTGCAGATAAATTCACATATTCAACTTCTGGGATCAATAACTCATAAAAAAATATCATTAGAACAACAGCAGCGTGTCTTTGCATCAACAGATTTAAGACTGACAAACAGCTACTCGCTTCAGTTCAGTTTGATTTATACGGCACCAAATCACAGCAGCGGTCACCTCGACGCTACCAGCTGCTTTTCATTTAAGCGATTTGTGCTCAGACTGAGTTTGTCTCTGTGCAGCAGCTGTGAGACGCGTGTGCAGGGACCCCGATATGAACTTGTACAGAGCAGGGTTTTAATAGTTTTGCAATTTTCATTAGTTTTTATTTTTATTTCGTTTTGACTTCCAATTTTCAATTTTATATCAGTTTTAATTAGTTTTTACCAATTGTTTGCTAGTTTAGTTTTTATTTTTTTGAAAATCCTTAGTTTCAGTTTAGTTTTGATTAGTTTCAGGTATAGTTTTAGTTGTGTTTGCAATAATTAAGTGTAACAAAATCCCAGTTTCATCATATCAGTCATTCTGCTCATCCTTGGGTATGTTGCTATTCCAGCTACCATACTGCACCCTGGACAGGTCGCCTGTCTGTCGCAGGGCTAACACGCAGAGACAGACAACTCACATTCCCACCTATGGGTTCTTTAAATAAATAAATAAAGGCAGATGAACAACCATTGATACCAGGCAACTATAAAATGTATATCTTGGCCCCAATGAGACTATTAACTCTCGCAGCACCGGGTGTTCGTAATTTTGGTTCAAGTGAATTGATAAACTTTCTGAAGGTAATTGACTCACACAGTTGTGTAGATATCCCCGTCCTGTTGTCTCGGGATGCATCACGCTGCCTTGCCTGGGGTTAGCTTCTGTTTTCTGGGGATGAGGGTTGAGTGTGCTCCCTTACCTTCTCAAGCTAAGCTAGGTTAGCCTTCTTGTGTAAGCTTTTCAAGTGCACTTTAAGGTTTGTGGGATTTTTTTCCCTTTAGAAATGTCCCTCATAATTTGTCTGTTTCCACTACAAGACACTTGCTTTATCCAAAACACAGTCATATTCAAAGTAATCCCAAATTGGACTCTGGCTCCCGACTTTTCCTGACATGATTCTGCGCGTGGACGGAGCAGCGACACAGACGACTCGACTAACGTGCTGCCACCTGCTGGCATAATGAGACACAGCAAGAAAAAAATCTGGAAACTAAACTTCATTTTCACCCTTGACTATTGTATGACACGCACACATCAATGAAAACTAAACACATTTTTGCTATAAATTCAGTTAATTTTAGTTAGTTTTGTGAACACTCATTATAGTTTTAGTTAGTTTTCCTTTTTTTGTTTTTATTTTTATTTCCGTTAACGAAAATGTTTTTTCACTTCTAGTTTTCATTATTTCGTTAGTTTTCGTTACCTTGGTACAGAGTTGAATTACAGATGAGAACAAATGTGACCCTTTTTTGCAGCGTCGCTCTGAGAAGTAAAGCCGTGCTTTTCTGAGGTTTTTCCTCAGGAAGTTTATTTTTGCGTCTTTTCTTCCAGGCTTCCTGAATCTTTGGACAAAGAGGACAGCCAGCTGTACTTCCAGACGGCCGACATGGCCGAGTGTTTGGCCGGGCCGGGCTACAACGCCGAGCGCCTCTCCATCCCCTACGTTCCTCAGGTCACAGGTACGACAGTCCAGCCTCCGTTAGGACGGGAACATCATGTTTAGATTTCTTCTTATCTAAGAAAACTGCTGAACTGATAACTCATCTTTTTTACCTCATTGGTTGATTCATACCTTTTTAATCTCATACCTGTTGAGCAGCCTTTTGTCCTGTTACATGGTTTCTCAGATATCACAGACGCTTTCTGAGAAAATGTGCCTCAGCTGATTCTCGGATCATCTAAAATATTTCCCTTTGATGGAAAAGCGTAGCTGTAAAAATCCACCGAATTAGACGATGGTCACATTATGCTGTTATCTCTTAAAGAGGAAATATGATAAAAGTGATACAAGTAACCGCTTTAGAAGGAAAGTCAAGAGTTGAAAAGGTTGTAAAAAGTCAGATTAAAGGATTTAACGTGCCCGCTGTCTGCTGGTACGCTGTGTGCTGTGTTTTTTTATTTCCCTGCTTTTCATACTCACCGTGCTCTCAGAGCTGTTTGAAGCTTTGTCGGATTAAGAGCTTAAGGAGTTGTTCAGTGAAGAGAAAATAAAGTTTAACCAACTCGGTGTGCGATCAGCTTTATTAGTCCGAAGGCCGTCGGCGTCTCCGTCATTTAAAGGTTTGTTTCAGCTCAGAACAACATGAACCTCCGCAGGTGTTCACGCACAACTTCCTTTAAAAGCACTTCTTCAAAATGTTGCTTGACTTCGACCTTGAAGTCTGTCCACGTCCAAAAAAGGCTCGGGAATAGTTCGTGCTCTTCCTTTGACCTCGTGTAGATAAAACGAGCAGGAGGAGAAAACTGATGATTGTCTAACAAGCTTTTGTTTTCTTCCCTCTGTCACGCTTTCATGTCCCTTCAGTTCTTTACACGGTAGGAAAAATCCTCCACAGGTGCAAGCAGACGTCCAGAGGTAACCAAGGCAACCCTGTGCAGGCGTGTAGAGATGTGCTGTCACCTGTTGTAGCTGCGTTTAGATCAGCTGACGCATTAAACCAAAGGCTTCACTTTGCAAAGTTGGGTGAATGGAAACTCGTCACGCTGCAGACGAGGAGGCGCAACGATGAAGTTCTTCCTCTGAATCGGTCCGATTCTGAAAAGTTCGTCTTCTATGATCGTCCCACGTTTCACATCATCTGTCTTCTTTAATCTTATTGGTCTCGTTGCCTTTGAAATGGCGACTCTGACCATGGGGCCCAGGTGTGCGAGCACTCGGTGCATGAAGACGACAGTAAGACGAAGTCTGCCATCAGTCTATAACTGAATGGGCTCTTTCACAAGAACTCTGTTGCTGTCTCCAAACACCAAAATTACTTGCAATCAGCAATCAGAAAAGTTCAGTGTAATCAATGCAAACCCCAGTTTTTGATTGGACACCGCTGTCAGTGTTTGACGGCTTCTTTCTTCTTTCCTTGAAGTCTCCGAGTTGAGCTGTCAGTGTAAGCAGGTCTCCACACTCGCCGTGGACCCCGAGATCCACGTCCTCAGGCCCCGTCTTTCACGCACTTTGTTAGTACAAAAGTCAGATCCAGTGAAAACTCTCGCAGGTCTGATGCAGCCTCCTCCTGTTAGCTTATTCTGCACTGCTGACTCACCCGGTGGACTCTGCAGAGAAGGAGAGCGAGGCTGCTGCTGTGGAGAGGAGCAGCGTGGACACATTTCTACTGTGTCGCTAAAGCGGCTCGAAAACAGGCCGAAGTAAAGCAGCAAAGTGCGGCGTTAGCAACAGTAAGGCGAATGGAAGCTCGATAACTGCTCTGGGCAAGAGGTGAGACGGGGTGAGGTGGCTTTAGATCCGCACGGTGACAATTTCATTAAGGCGCAATTTACTTATCAACCCCAGAAGCACAGGTGATAACAGCATCGGTGTAAAAGCAGCGTCTGAAAGGCTGCGGCCCCCCAGGAGGAGAGGGAGGGATCAGCTCGCACAGACTGTCCTTTCATGGCGCGAGGAGGATCAGCACCTGGTGCTGACGTGATGTCACAGCGCCGAGCGGCGTCTGCGCGCTGACGAGTTTACCCAACATACAAAGTGAAGCCTCGAACTTTTGTTTAAAAAACATACAAGAAAAAGAAATGTTTATAAGTTGGGGGTTAAATTTAAATTTGAAAAGAATTTCAGAGATTTTTTTCATGATCTTTAGTTTTCTTTAGTCTCAGACTGTTTTATTTATTTATTTAAATTTTTTTTAGATTTTTTTGTCAGCTTTTTTTTTTTTAAATTTTAAAGATTTTTTTTAGTTTTTTTCCTAATTTGTAAAATCTCAGAATATTTCTTCTTCTTTTTTTATCATTAAAATTTTCCCTGAAGTTCACAGTTTTTCCGCAGGATCTTTTTTTTCCCAGAGTTAATAATAATAATAATAATAGCACACCCTTACAGTTTTAAATATCGTGAGTATGAAAGGACCCGGGGTTTTGAGCTGTGACGGTGAAGCATCAGAGTCTGCAGGAGCTCTCGCTCTGCTCGTTCTGCTGCTGCTGTCGTCTCAGCTGAACGTGTAGAAGAACAAATATCAGGCTCTCAAACTCAAACGAGCCGTGGGCCACCGCTGGCACCGTCATCATGTGACCACTTCACTGTTCATGCAGTGCAAAAAACAACAAACAAACAAGAAAACACCCACAAATATTTCCAAAAATGTCGTGTTGTGTTTGTTTTTAAAATGTGTCACTCTTAACTGAAGCCTTTCATTGAACTACCAAACAAACACAAACTGCATAAGTGTCACATTAGTTGTTGACCCTCTCACTGAACTAACGCAGCCGATCCCTCAGCATGTTTGTGCTCTCTGCTCACATTAAATCAGTTTTTGCTTTTTAAAGAACTTATTGTAACAACAAACAAATCCTCCCACGAGTAGGTGACGTGTGCCCGTGTGGCGCCCGGGCCGCGAGTTTGAGACCCCTGGTGTGAACAGTTTAAGTGTTTCTCACACCGAGCAGAGACCAAACTTGGAATTCACGAGAGCATTTTGACGCCTGCAGAGAAACTCGCCCTGACCTTTAAACTGCTGCAGCTGTAGATGCGTCGTTGAGGTGCTTCGTTGTTTCAGAGCTCGATGTTGTGTAGCTGTAGGTTTTCTCACCATGTCATTTGATAACTCTGAAATGTTTTGCCTGCATTACTCGTGGACCTGTTGCGGTGAGTACACGTGCTGCCACGTCTGTGTAGAGCAGTTTACCCGTAGTGCAGATTGTTTACATGTGTGGAGCTTCTGTTTGCAGTGTTAACAGAAGCTTTTCTTTAAAACTCGTCATGTAGGGCAGCGGTCTCCAACCTTTTTTGCGCCACGGACCGGTTTATGCCCGACAATCTTTTCATGGACCGGCCTTTAAGGTGTCGCGGATAAATACAACAAAATAAAACTAGTACCGGTACCGAAAAAAAGAAGATTTATTCATAACACACGTGAAAAGACCCAGGAAAACCGAGTAAACGATAAAAACGATAACAAAATAACGCTGAACACCGATAAAAACACTGAAAACTATACATTTCAGGCCCGGTACCAAACGACTCACAGACTGGTACCGGTCCGAGGCCCGGGGGTTGGGGACCGCTGATGTAGGGTGTTATTAATGACATAAGGAAGTTTAATCATCATGAAGCAGTTGGAGCTCAGAGAGGAGAGTGGGTGGGTTCAAACTCCTAATAAGGACAAACCGGTGCAGACCTGTTGGACTCCACCAGGCAGCCTTTCACACGGTCCTGGTTTTATGGACGAGTCTTCTTTGTTCGTCCAAGCTGTGCAAGGTTTCCAGCTCCGTTTGATGGCCTCAGGATCACCTCTCTGCTTTCTGTCGATGATGTGGTTCTGTTGGCTTCAGCAGGTGGAGCGGTTTGCAGCTGAGTTTGAAGCTGTGGGTGGATGGGCTTTGACTTAGAGATGGAGGTCGATGGTTCAGAGGGGTCTCGGCCTCCACATTGAAGGGAGGCAGTTCAAGCATGTGACTAGGACGCCTCCCAGGTGAGGTGTTTCAGGCATGTCTAACTGAGGAGGCCCCGAGGCCGGACCCAGGACAGGACTCCTGAGAGACTGCGCCTCTTGGCTGGCTTGGGAACACCTTGGGGGAGGATCTGGACCAGATGGATGCTGACGGATGCTGCACAAGTTTGCAGGTTGATGCTCGATCATGAATCACAGCATCTCTTTAATTCCGGCTGCGCTTCAGTAACATTCATTCAGACTGTAAATGTGGTGAGTGGGACCTTAAATCAGTGCACGAGGCCTTTAAGAGGGAATCGGATCTCTTGACCGGGCTGCATTCAGGCTCAGGTGGTCAAAGTTTCCGGAGAGCGATCCCAACGAGGAGCGATGAAATCGTGGCTTCCTGTCACGTCGGCTCAGTTCTGTGTGTTTCATCGTGTGAACAAAATCTTAAAGCTCCAGCGGATCAGCCGCCATCAGATCGTTTTCCTCATTAACGCCCGCAGGACGGCTGCTGAGTCAGGCCTCTGCACAGTTCACGGCAGAGGTCATCGTGCGATTGTAAAGAGCTGCTTTCTGTACTCATCAGATGACCTCACAGCGCAGACAGTAGCTGCCCTTCTGTGGTCCTTAGTTTCCCCTCTGCTGGCGATGAATACACAAGTGCTCGAGGTGCGTTCGTCCCCCGGGGACGAGTTTATCCCGGCGCGATCAGGCGGATTTGTTCCTCGTTGTATTAAAGTGGAGAAAAAAGATGGAGTTTGGTGTGTGGGAGCAGAGATGGACGCGCAGATTACAGGAGCTGCCTGGGTTTCAGTAATATGACAGCTTCAGTGAGCACAGTTTGATTATTCTGCTGCAAAGAAACAACTTTTACTTTTACGTGACACTAAAGTCTGAAATGTTTGCGGCTTTTTAAAGCATTGTGTGGTGTGAATCTGTCATCCTGAAGGTGTAGAACGTCTGTCCAGGAGGCCGAGTTTCGTGGACACCGTCTCCCTCCAAGTGGACATCATTTCCAACAGCCTTCCAGAAAAGGTCTGAGTAATCTTCTTTAAAGCAGCGTCTGGTCCTGGAGGGAAACGCGAGCTCACGTTTGTGTTTTTGTGTCCACAGTCGCAGCTGGCTGAGGAGATCACGTTTGAGACCCTGAAGAAGGCCATCGGTAAGAGCGCGGCGACTTCCTGCTGTTCCTCATGTTGACTCTGGGTTACTTTGTCCACCGGGCAGCCATCTTCACCAACACCTGTGGGCTCTAATGTGTTCAGTTATTGTTAAAAATGATCTAAATGAACTTTTGATTTCAGTGACCAGCAGAAAAAATGCTCATGTAGCAGCAAATCTGATGAAAGCACTTAAAGTTTTAACCTCAAAATACGTTTTCAAAAGCTCTGATTTTATGTTTCAGTGAAATTTTCACCATTAAAAAATGTTTTTTTACGAGAAGCTCGTCTCGCGGAGAAGAAAGAGCGCTCACAAACCACCGTGCAGTTAAGTCTCTGTTATTAAAGCAGCTCTGTGTTTGTGGTTTTCAGACACCACCGGTTTGGAGGAGCAGGAGAGGGCGAAGAGGCGCCAGGTGATGGAGAAGTTCCAGAAAGCGCCGTTCGAGGAGATCGCCGCCCACTGCGAATCCAAGGTTATTAAAAACTAAACAAAAAAGAGCCAGAAATCAGAAAATAATAAAGAAAACACCCAAATAAACTCCTGCTCGCTTCTTCCAGGCAAACATGCTGCACGACCGGCTCGCACAAATCTTTGAACTCACAATCAGGTGAGTTTTCTGATTTAAATATATGAATTTAGATCAAAATACACCACATCAGAAAAGCTTAGGCGTGACACTAAAAGTCAAACCCAGAACACCTGACTGACGTCTCCCGTCGAGCTCGTCCAATCAGCTCTGCTTCCAGCGTCCCGTCACGTTCTGTCCTCGCTGCTAAAGCTGCGTCTGTGATTTCACCACCCTGGCTGAGACTGTGACGCCCTGAAGCCTCAATCACCCGCCGTCACCACAGTCTTCTCCTCAGCAAACAGATGTTTGGTTATTTTGGCCCAGATGTGGCTCCAGGTGAGAGTGACCGCCTGAGTTCACCTGAGGTGCACCAGGCTTCAGGTGTGTCGAGATATTTGGAGCGAATGTGGCTCATGATAAAACACGACCCGGTGTTTTTAGGCTTAGCTGTGTTTGTCTGACATGTTCTCACAGCTTTTTTTGATTGCATCGTCACGTGAACACAATAACAGTCTGTTTGCAGCACGTGAACGAGTACGACGCCTGCAGATAACGTGCACTTTTCCTCATAGTCATGCTTACATCGCTAACACGGCGGTCTGGAACGGTTTGAGTTGAGTTCCCCTCAGTACTGGCCGCCTTTTGAAAGGATCTTTTAGAGGAAATTACCTGCTGTGTAGTTCTCCTGAGTCACAGCACTGTGAGCGTGATTAGACCCGGCTGTGTTAGCTGGGACGTGCACGTACGTGTGGGCAGGACTGTCGGAGCGCTGGAGGCAGTGCACAGGTGCACACGGAGACGACTTTGAAAGGGACAAGAGCCTAATAATCAGGTTAATCAGGTGGTTTTTGCTTCCTAAAGGTTACATTTGTGCACCAGTCAACCAGTTTTTCCTTCTAATTGAATATCTTGTTTCACGCCTCGTCACCAGGCCTCCTCCCAGCCCGTCCGGAGTGGTTTCCATCTCAGCGGGACACACCCAGCATCAGTCCGTCCCCGTCTACGAGATGAAGTTTCCAGACCTGTGTGTCTACTGAACGCACACATCCACAAACCAGCTCACACGCAACATTGAAAATGCACAGCAAGAACAACACACTCACATCTGCACTCCAGTGTCCTCCGTTCAGGTGGCGGGGACGCCGTCAGGGACGAAGTTGAAATCCCGTTTCCCGTCTTGACTCGCGCTGCTCTGATTGGCCACACTTTGTTTCCTGACTCGCGTCCCTGAAGCCAAACTGAACTTTTGAGTCACCGAGAACAAAAAAACAACAACAAAAAACCATAAACTGCTTCCACTCTGAGGTTTTAGTGCATTTCTGCTGAATCAGACGTTGCTGCTCTGCTCCAGTCCAGCCAAAGCTTCGCTCCTTGTACATACGCTCTCTTAAAAAAGCAGCGTGAGGCTCACAAACGCAGCTCCTGCCTCCTAACAACTATCTGTCTCCTGTCAGTAGCCGTCGGTGCCGTCACTGATTAGTAGGAATGTGCAATAAAACATATATATATATATATATATATTAGCCGTCAGCTATGAAAATTACATAAGTGTTGGTAGAAAGCAGTTTAGTTTCAGGCTCGCTGCTCCTCAGCTCTTCGCTCTAATCTTCAGTCTTTGCTGTTTAAGATAAAAGTGTCACAAATGACTTCAGCTGAGTTCTTATGAATAAATTCAATGACGGCAATACTTGAACTGCTTGGCAGCGACACTCAAAAGCTGAAGAGTCGACGTTTGGACGAGTGGAAATGGGCTCGCTCGTGTTTGGTGATGACGTGATTGTTTCTGAGAGGCGCGAGTCTGTAAGAGGAAGGTCAAGAGGAGCGTTCATGTCCATCAGCTCCCACCTGAGACTCTATAAAAGATGGACATAGTCAGTGTGGTGTCAATTTAGTGGGGAGCTTTGACATTGGATTACCAAATGGTGGAACTAAGACTGTATGCTCCACTAGTATTACTAGTAGTACTAGTAGTACTAGTTGAGTAGCCACAGGTGGACAAAATCAACAGAGACTGTATAAAAAAGATGGATAGAGCCACAGAGACATCAGCGTCTGGTTTTGAGCTCCACATTTGGATGATGTCATAATGTAGTCACATGATCAGAGCAACCACGTCTCCTGTATCCAGATGAATTATTAAAAAAAACAGTTTTTTAATCTAATCAGGATGTAGTCGTGTTTATATCTGCTGAAAGCTTCAACACGAGAGTCTGAGGACTGTCTCACTGCTGGAGTCGCCCTCAGGTGGCCGTGAAAGGAACTGCAGTCTTTGGTGCGTCCATATCGGCAGCTTAATGTTACAGTGATGAGGACGTGATTTATAAAATGAAACTACAATCTGAGCTCAGTGTTTACTGACGTCGTTGGGTCTTATTGTCAAAGAGTTCAAACCTTTTGATACGGAAGCTACGTCCATCTTTAATATACAGTCTGTGGCTTTGACGATGGTCCTTAGAGAAGTTGTTGTAAAGTTCATGTAAAGTTCTTGTGGCGGGGCTGATGATTTTAGAAAGGACTAAAAATTTGGGGTTAATATTCTCAGAGATTGCAGTGAAAATATCACAAAAAAATACAAATGTAGCATCTTTTAAAGAGTTGAAGTTTATTCCTCAAGTATGAAACAGTGCAGTTATGATCACAGGCCTGTGTGTAAGTAAAATTAAAGCTTTGTAATATTTCCTGATATGAGGGGGAGCTGCAGGAAGCGTGT
Source organism: Neolamprologus brichardi (assembly GCF_056152115.1). Lineage (NCBI taxonomy): Eukaryota > Metazoa > Chordata > Actinopteri > Cichliformes > Cichlidae > Neolamprologus > Neolamprologus brichardi. The sequence goes on along the minus strand of NC_142121.1, from coordinate 4,129,098 downwards.
TGGCTGCAGATGAATCTGATCCAGCTCCTTGACTTTGCGCTGTGGTCCCCGCGCACGCCTGCTTTCCATGAACGAATCAGCTCACAGCTTTGATGGGAGCGTTAAAAAAACAAAGCTGTTTCATTGCCAAACACAGAAGTTTGATTTTAAAACGTCTCAATCTAAAAAGGCTGTTGTTCGTATCCCGCGAGGAGCCATATGGTGGAGTTTTTCATTCCAAAACGAAGCGACCGGCAGCATCAAAGTTAACCTCCCCGCTGGACGCATTAATATTAATATCCATCCTCAGCCCCGGCGATACAAAGCACTGACATTTTGGAGGATTTAATCATTCTTGCATTTTCAACAGTTATCGCAGGGCCGTGATTTATTTCCAAAACAGGTTACAGGAGGCGCTGTGGGAACGGGAGGATTCGTACGTGGTGCAGCTGCAGCTGCGATCTGTAATAGCAGATGGTTATCAGTGTTTTCCTCTGATCCGAGCTCAGCGTGGGAAGAAAATCCCTCCAGCTGGAGGAAGATACCTGCTGCCTCTGTTTGGTGCGAGCAGCTGTTGGAGGCTGAAGGTCGGCGCTTCCTTTCAGTCAGAGCTCATTGGTGTGTTCGGCTCGTCAGCGAAGGAGAAATTAGTTTCTCGAGCGCTGGTTGTGTTTCTGAATGAGAGAAGCTGGAAGCTGGACATCATCACCAACACGAGCCTCACAAATCTGAGAAACTTTGTTAGTAAATGTGCGTTTTTCAGCATCGGGTCGAGGCCAAGCAGTTTGTTTGTGAATGTTCGATCTGGATACGTGATGAGTGCAGGTTTGGTGCGACTGTCCTGATCACATCGCAGCGTCACATCTGTACAGTTGAGCCCGTGCAGCTGTTTGGATGTGTGCAAGGCCAGGGTCACGAAAGCTGCAGGACATGAAGCAGAAGAGATTCAGAGATGAAACGTTGGAAAGTCAACATAAATACTGATGCCAAATTTTTAGGGAGTCTTCTTTGCTCATATTGTAATTTGTTTGTATTGAATATTGCAGAACGTTGCGTTGTGATCCCGTCGTTATGGTGAATTACTCTATACTCCACTTCCTCTGGAGCCAGCAAAGCTACAACAAAAACAAGAATTTAAGATTTCAAATGATTTCACATCAGTTCTTCTTCTGCAGATGGAATTTTAAAGCTTCTCAGGTGTGCTCGGGTACCTTCTTGTTCAGTGACCCCGGTCCGGGGTAGGGTCCACTTTAACACTCAGGTGTGCCAAACAGACAAATTTCAAAAGAGCAACTTATGATAGAATTTCGACTGCCAGTGGAGGTGGAGAAAAGAAGCTGATTGGCACATGATGTCAAACAATGTTACCAAGGTGGTTGCCTAGGGAACCAGATAGCCACAAGTAACCAGCCGTCACCGTGGGCAACAAAGCGAAGCACTGATGGTTGGATTGCGTGTCTGGCTACAAACTTACTACAGGCTTTTAAAAGTCCACGACCAGCATCGAGGTGATAAAACGTGACCCTTACCTTGCACATCAAAGCAGTCCCACTTTACTTTTCTTTACCTTCACGGTTGCTGAACGTTCATCTTCTCCGATTGCCGCTTACGTATCGATAACCAGCAACAGGGTGGGTTTGACCTCTTAACAGCCATCGGGCACCAGCGACCCGGTCAGGGTTTTGTTGTAGCCAAATGCCAAAAAGGCACATTTTTGAGAAATGGAAAGGTCTTAAGGTCTTTAACCAAACCCTAACCGGATATAATCCAGTGGCTGTTTGGAGGTTAAATCTGTTCTATAAGTATTACGTGTCTAATCATTGTACTGTGTGAAACGTAGGTTCCAGACTTTTCACTGGAAACGATGAGCAGAAAAGTCTCTTGCTGTTTTTTCTCTGTGCACATCTACGCAACATAATGTCTTAGCTTTAAACTCTCGTGCTTTAACATCGTAGAATCATAGCTTTTAAAAAACATGCATTATATGAACTAACTGCATGGCTCTTTAACTTCAGTCATCGTCGTTGACCCTCCGAGGGACGGGACTGGGATCAAATGCTGAAACTAAATCTAAACTAGCTCTTTAACGGCCGGATCCTGAAGTTGGGCTTTAGAGGAAAGTCGGGTTTAGATGTGGCTGGAATACATGATATCTTCCTCTCATGAATGTGTCGTCGCAGCAGTATATATATCATATATATCATATATTTTTGTACATTTTATGCATCACGTATCATTGTTGCCTAGCAGAGATTTTAGAGGTTGGGAGATTTCTTCTAAGACGAGGACAAAATGCTGAATTCTTTATACTCGTCTAGTTTTTTTGTCGTTTACCTCGATGGTTCAGGTTTCAGCGGGATGTTGCAGTGTGGGGGAGATGGTCTCGTTTTTATTTTTTCAACTGTAGATTCTATTATACCATTTCAAAAATAATGAAAAATGAATGAATATTATATGTAGAGCCAGATGTTGGTTATTTTTTGATAAAGGAGTAAATCAGTGCAATCTGCTAATGTTAAGATCCAGATTTATTTTTCTCTAAGTGGCGGCTCAGGCTCAACCTTCAGACCTGAAACTCTCAGATTGAAGGTTGAAGAATCGGCTCCAGATTCACTAAAATCATTGAAAATTGGGTCCAAAATAGTCGGAAAACTGTGTATTCCCATATGTGACCTCCTACGTTTGAAGACCATCTCTTGGTGTTCTTCTCCTGGAAAACTCCTGTAATCTGCATAAGCCTCAAACGTTGGTGTTAATCAAGATGCCCGGTTGTCCCAATTCCACCTTCAATTTGCCAGAGGTCGGATGAACGTCCTACAAGAATTATACTGGAAAAAAAGTCCTCTGCTTTTCCCAGATTTAGTCAGAAGCAGCACGAAAAGATGGATGGGGGTTGCAAAGCGGCTTGCAGATGTTGCTTCAGCCTGTAGGCTGGTTCAGTGGCTTAAATAACACGAGCTCATTTAAAATGTCTTTATTTAATGCGTCAGCTGATCCGTCAGGATGGTGGAGGAGCTCGGCGTCGTGTCTGAATTAATGCTAAACTTATTGACAGGAAATAACGCCTACAAGGGATCGTAGCCAAGCACTTGCCATTAATTCCGACTTTTAATTTTGATTCAACAGCACCAGCATTTCCACAGATTACTTTAAAATTCGTATCTCAGTCAAATCCGATGTTCACTGGAATTAAACGCTCACGGATCTGATTGGAAGTTTGTTTTTTCGTATACACGTTCATCGGTAGCGGTATCAGTAAAGCCGTCTAAACCTTGTGGGTACCGGAGGAGCTCCCCTTCAGACAGGTTTTGTGAATCTGGATCCGAGTCTGTGTTTCTGAGCCGAAAAGTTTAACACCGGCTGATGTGAAGTCTGTAAATGATGTCGGAGCAGTCGGTCTGCGAAAGAGCCGCTCTACTTCTGATAAATGGACGGTATGTTCAACCGATTCAGCTCAAGCAATCATTCAAATAGTACCAGCTGATGTATTAATGAACTTTAAAGTAAAAATGCCGAACAGTTAATAACCGTTACGGTAAAATATGATGTTGTGTTTGCACTTTGATCACTGTGTACCTGGTACTATAGCAGAAATAAATCGGCACCGATGTGTGTTTGGTACAAACAGATCTTAGAAGTATTTTTGATGAAATGATCTCTGTGGAGCTGTGAAAAGTTTCCCTCCTGATTGGTGATCTGAGTCACGTGACGAACTCTTCACCTTTCAAGATGGATTTTTTCCAGCTGTAAAATGTCAAGAACAAAAAAAAAAAAAAAGCTTCCGATGAAGATGATGTTCTTTTTTATGTTTCTGATGTATTTTTGTGCCAGTTTTAGAGATTAAAGGCGTCGCGTCCGTGTTCACAGTGACAAACTTGCTATAGCTCGGCTTTGTTTCAATCACACTGATGGTTTTAACCACTAGATGGCGCTGAGGCTCCCGCTGCTGCTTCACGCGTTCACCTTCATTGTTCTTTCAACTTTTCATCTCAATGACAAAACTACAGCTACGTGACCTCAGCCGCTTCTGGAGCCTCAAGTGGACATAAGAGGAACTGCACTTTTCCCAAACCTGGATTTGCTGCTTGCACAAAGCTCCAGTGAGTCAGGAAGTATCTGAGTTTAGATTATCTTGTCACGTTTGATTAATTTGGTCTTAGAAATTCAAAGAGACTTCCAGAAACATCCGACTCTCAGTTCCCAATCACGCGGAACGGAGAAAAGCAGGAAACGTAAGAAGCTGGAAGTAGTTTCATGTTTTATTTTCCATTTTGATTCATCGACTGAACAAAACCATAAAGCGTTCAGTGCACATTATTTCTGTGAAGCTCGGCAGCAGCGGAGCCTCAGCGCTTCATTACAAAGCCTCTATTGAAATAGAAAAATGTGCATTGAGATTAAAGTGTTTCTATCAAAGCTGCTGAGTCGTCGTGTCTTTATTACCGTCGGCTCTCTGAACCGATCAGAGGAAGATCCCAGAGAGGCGTGTTTGCCGTCATTTATTCAACAGATTCATTTCATGTGTTTAAAAAAATCAACGTAAACAAACTGATTTTCTTATTTTTGAATCAAAGATGTCAGAAAATGTTGAGTCCAGCTTGTGACACAGCAACATCACGACTGTCACAGAGAACGTAGCTTCTATTTTTCCTCCTCTTCTTTCTCTGTTTCCTCCTCTTCTTCTTTTCCATCTTCCTCCTCATCTTCCCCCTCCTCCTCTTCTTCTCCACCCTCTTGTTCTTCCTCCTCCTCCTCTCTGTCTCCCGGTTGCTGCCCCTGGCCCTGCCCTGCACTCGGCCTCAGGTTCTGGGTTTGAACCCCGCTGAGTGTCGGTCGCTCCCCGCTCTCCTCACTGGAGGCAGCAGGAGGGGGAGGGGGAGCGAGAGGAGGAGGATGTGTCACGTCTCCGGGTGATCCAGCAGAAGGAGTCGACTTCTCGGCGTCCTTCAGGTGGGAGCTGTCATGGCTGCGGAGAGAGATTTGTTTTTAATTTCATGTTGTTTGTGTTGTGATATTAGAATATAAAATTAGGACCAGTACTGCATGGAAAAAAATATATATTAAAATTATCTATATAATTTCCTTTATTAAAAAAAACAAAACAGTGAGATCTTCATTTTGTGGATTTCTGACGTTAGCGTCTGCAAATCTGTTTTTAAATGATGTAAAAGTGGAAACAAAGTAGCAGCTGAAAGATCAAAGGATCTGATAATCAGCACAGCACTGACAGGAAGAACTTTGTGTTGGTGTTTGTTGAAGCTCCATTTGATTACATGGAAATATTCAATAAATCTTTATTCCAAATGTTGTTAATTTGTCATCTTCGTAGTTGTTTGAATTAGAGATGGACCGATCCGATATTACGTATCGGTATCGGTCCGATACTGACGTAAATTACTGGATCGGATATCGGAGAGAAATAAAAAATGTAATCCGATCCATTAAATATCAAAAAAGCACCTCACAAAACTTGCGACACGACGTAACTCGGCTCATAACCGTAGCATGTCGCAGCAGTGTGGTCACGCAATAGAGAGGCTGTGTGTATTTGTAGCGTCGCTACCAAACCAGCATTTCATCTCCGAGGAAGTGATCCCTGAGAGAAGTAAAGCAAGTGTGTAAGTTCATCTCTGAATGTTTGTAAAGCATTCCCACCTTAAGCTTAACAACAGATATATGGAGCGACTGCCTCCCTCTCTCTCTCTCTCTCTCTCTCTCCTGCTGCTACTTCCTGAAACTGATCAGTGATCAGCTGATCGGCTTTTCTGTCGCGAGTCCGTCTCTCTTGTTTGTTTTTGGCTCACTTCTCACCAGAAAGAGGAAACCAGCGGCTGAACAACAGCAGCACGTTTAAGCTTGATAAGCTGTTGTTAGAATTTATTTAATATTACTTTCTACACCAGGATCTTTTTCTACAGCTGACGTAACTGTGCAGGGGCGGATCTAGCAAAGTGTAGCCAGGGGGGCCGATAGGGCATGAACAGGGAAAAGGGGGCACAAAGACATACTTTTCTTTCTTGTTATCATTTAAAATGTCGAGCTTTTAATTATTTAATAATTATCTGAATCTTACATCCAAAGTTTTAATCTGATGTAAAATGTATAGAAGTCCATTACTGTATATAGTAACTGTTAAGTCTAATAGACCCTAGTAAGCTATAGTACTTTTTCCTTTGGGAAAGTACCATCTGTGCAGTCTGCAGTTCTGTTGAAGAAAGATGTTGAATCTATTTAATTATTCTTGAAAAATAATTTATTTCTGTGCATTTTTTTTCACACTGCATCAAATTAAAGTTGATTACGTTGATTAAGCATCATGAGGTGGAGGGTGGTTCCCTATTTTTTTTTGCTGGGAGTTTGCAACCCTATTAGTTAGGTTACTTAATATTTCTGCTAAGTACTCTTTAAAATACCAGAATAGGGAGGATGGAGCAGGTTTACGTTTATTAGATTGATCAGTTTTGCTGAACTATGAAATATTTTGGGTGCAGTGTATTTTTTACATACAGGTATAACAGAATAGCTTTAGTGTTGTTGTTTATTTAAACTTGAGTATAAACTTATACAAAAAGCAGCAAGATATTAAAAAACTTTTATTGATTAAAAAAAACACTATATCGGAATCATATCGGTATCGGCAGATATCCAAATTTATGATATCGGTATCGGACATAAAAAAGTGGTATCGTGCCATCTCTAGTTTGAATCATCACTTTCGGACACGTTTGCTTTTCCTGCTGTAAATAAAAAGCTCACCTGTGAGGAGGTTGCAGGGGTGGAGGTGTGTTCACAGCCGTGTCCTCCTCACTGCTGGCGTCCCCGACCTCCATGTTCGACTCCTCGCTGGACTGGGGGGAGACCCTCAGAGGTTTGGGGGGTCTGCTGGCTCGGCGGCAGGGGGGCGTCGACCCGTGGCACTGCGGCGCCGGCAGGCTGTGGTTAAAGTGTGCGGCCGCCATGCACTCTGCTGTGGTTTTGTCGCATACGCACTGTAGTTTGTCGCACACAGTGACTCCCTGACCTGAGCAGAGTGAGGAGGGATCAGATGGAGAGGCCGACAAGCGCTTTAGTGGTCTAGGAAGTCAACTACACACATCATCAGGTCCCATCAGCTCTAATTTATACTGGAGGGGAAAATAAGTCATGGCTCTCCAGGGATTAAATTAATTAATTATAGCTAAATGTTGGATACACCAACAGAAGCTCAGTATAAAGTTTCATAAACAGCTTTTCAGAAAACATGAATCTGCAGGAAGACCAGAGAACCTCCCCACAGTGGAAATCGTTTCTCACTAGATTTAGAAGGTGAACCGTGTTTTTTCTTCCTCTGTGGCAGCTGTAGGTTAAATATTTACATTAATATGAGAATCAGGTGTGAAACTATCTGATGTCAGCAGTGCAGCAGACTTGGGTTTCGAGGGATTTGCCATACTCACATCGTGGTTTCGCGTTCTCACAGGAGATCTGAGCGTTGAGCTTCCTCTCCGGCCTGCAGCCCATCGAGCTGATCTGCTTCAGGCAGCAATGATGGAAGAAGCAGCACCTGATGGAGACCAGCAGGAGTCAGTCATCTGCAGCACTCAGACACTTAAACTTTGGACCATAACACCATGAAAGTATGAAGGATGTGAAAAGCAGCAGATGTATTTGTGCGCTGATAACTATCGCACTGTTTTGGAGAATCGGGTAACCCTGACGCAGCTGTCGGCGTCTTCATGGACAGTCCCGATTGTTATTCCCGACACAGCTCACCTGTCCAGCTGATCCAGAGGCTGACCGCCGCCCTCCTGTCCACAGTAGCAGCCGTACATCTCGTACTCGTGTGGGCAGCGTCCCGTCAGGCAGTGGAGCATCTCCCCCAGCGCCGGCATCTCCCGCCTGGACTGACCGTCGCTGGCGTACACGCTGAAGGAGCGACTGCATTCTGCTGGGAGGACGCAAACATCTCAGCTCAGCCATCAGTGAAGAGCTCCACTCAGACTTTGGAAGCGCAGCTATCCGTGGTTACCTTTGGTGTCTGGCTGCAGGTCTATGTCAGTCAGCCCAACAGACTCCAGCAGGGACCAGGCGAAGAACGGCACCGCCCTCCTCTGAGGAGCGAACCAGTCTGCCAACAGAGAAACGGTACATTTAGAAAGGCGTGACCTCCAAGCAGCGGCCGCAAGCTTCAGAAGAGGATGAAGAAGCACAGAGTCAAAGATGGTTGACGTTTACATGGATCTGTGGAAGTTCAGTGAAATAATACAGAAATAAATTTCAACCACAACTCCCGGTTTGATAATCAGGTGAGGAGCACTGTTCCACATTTAAAGCGTTGTAGCTAATGATTGGTCAGTAATGGATGAAGCTCCACCCAATGTGTTACCATCCCCTCACATGTCAGCCAGCAGGATCCGTCATTCCCACCGGCAGTCGCCTCAATCGTTCATCTACTTTGTTGTAATTTTGCCAGTTTACAAATCGCTAAACTTTATTGATACGTCTTTAGGTGCTACTACACTCCTAATCATCTTGTTTGGACATCTGCAAGAATTAAAGACTTCACAGTATAAAACGGTGTTCCCATCGCCTGGCATGGATCCACTGATGTGATTTTTTAAAAAGCCACATTTACAGGGCTGCAGGACCTGGCACTAAAGGTTCTGGAGGATTAGTTTGAGACGGCTCCACCAAACTGTCATCTGATGAAAATATCTGCTGTTTGAAGAGTGAGCAACTCAATCTGAGCTAGAACGGAGCTGTACATTTGTGCAATACCAGTTTTTACCATAAGATGGCGCAGTGCGTCCACGTGTCCCACGGACACTATAAAACAGGGACGTAGCTATGGTAACATCACCCGATTGTTTCTGAGACTCGAGATAAGCGTTCGCACCATCTTGTTGAGGAGCAGCGGGTCTGCCAGTTGAACCGCATGCTCATCAGAGATGGGCAGTAACGCGTTACTGTAATCCGATTACTTTTTTCAAGTAACGAGTAAAGTAAGGGATTACTATTGCAAAAACGGTAATTAGATTACTGTTACTTTCCCGTAGGAACGCTGCGTTACTGCGTTACTAAAACCGTGATTTTTTTGCGAGAATGTCTCATGACAGTGACGTAAGCGAGTGCGATGTTCGTGACAACAGCTGTGTGCAGATCAACAATGGATCATATATCGAGTGCAGAGAGAGTATGAGCGTGCAGCGTTTAAAGCGTGGAAGTACTGACCTTACTTTGAGTTTGATTCCATAAAAAGTGACAAAAACATTAGTGTCCGTTGTGCGTGGGAAGAAAACTTCTTTTTACAGGGAAAAAACCCCTAAACTTCCAAACAAGCACCGAGTAGCTACGACGTAATGGGAAACTCACAGAGAAACTCGCGGATTCTTCCACTGACCGCTGCACACCTGCACCAGGGTGAACCTCAACCTACCCCACTCCTGCTTTACAGGTGAAAATAGAGCAACAGGACCGCTAGTCTTTGACTTTATTTATTTTCTGCTGTGTTTTACTTGCATCTATTTGAAAGACTGAGTGTAAACACACAAAATATTTTATTTTATGTGCTGGAATGTGCAGAAAATAGGTTTAAATGTTAAACTAATTTCTTCCAGTCAGAGAATGTTGCATGTAATTAAATGTTTGCTTGATGCATAAAGTTAAAAGATTAAAACTAATAAAACAAGTTTTAAAAAGAGACTTTTCCATTTGATTACATTTTGTATGATAATTATGCAGAAAAAGTAGAATTGGGCTGAAAGATCTATCACTTTATCACCTATTCAGGTTGTAAATCGTGTTTTTAAAAAGTAACTAAGTAACTAACTAAGTAATTAATTACTTTTGAAAATAAGTAATCAGTAAAGTAACTGGATTACTTTTGGGGGGAAGTAATCAGTAATTAGTTACTGATTACTTTTTTCAAGTAACTTGACCAACACTGATGCTCATTGGCTAATGACTTGTGCCAATGAAAATGCTAATCCTCCATTTTTTTTCTAATGCAACCGAGATTTACTAAATTTATTTGCAAAAACATGACCCAGAATGAGTGTCTAACCGTCGCCATCTGGTGGCCTCCACATAGATGCAGGTTTAAGCTACTTTTGCCTCGGCTAAATTTTTCTGACCTGGAGCTCCGTCCATGTTTTATACTGTCTTTAGTTTAACCCTGCAGTCATTTACAAACACTCTTCTTTGGTGGCGTCCTGGTAAAAGGAAATGAGCGTAGCGCTAATAAGAAATAACAGTAACGACACACCTGCTTGTAAAACGCTGCCCATTTCTGCGTTTTTGTACTTAAAATCTCAAATATTAGATTCAAATTTTCCTTTTTATTGTGACTATTCTTCTACATTTATTGACCTGCTTCTGCACAGCAGTCGGTTAATCTGTCTTTTCCACAGAGTTAATAACAATGTTTTTCCTGTTTTATACCTCTGAGCTTAACAAACCAGTGTTTCAGCAAATGTAATCTAAAAAAGCCTCATTCTCAGCCCCATCAGCACTTAGACGTTTGCTGTGTGTTCGTGTGTTTGCTCCTTTGGGGATCTTTCTCTTCCTATTTCGCAGCTTAGACCTCGATATTATTAAAATAATGTTTATTGTTCCTGTCAGTTATGAGCCTGGCTGTCACTACAGGTCACAGATTACTTAATTTAACTTCCATAACCCTGTTAAACATAATTAACTTTATTGAACCCCTGAGAAAAACCTGCTTAATTTATTCATTTCATCTGAATTTTCATTTAACCTGTCGAGTCAGAGACGAGCGAAGAGGTCAGACAGGAGAAAGGCAGAAGGCCTCCTGATGGGGAAAATGTTGCATTTTATGAAGTTTAACCAGTCAGACTTTACCGTCTTTCTCCCGCGAGTCGTCCTCCTCTCCTCCTTCCACACTCGGAGGTTTGACCGTCATTATTCCGGTCTTTTCCTCGGATCCAGCCTCGGCGGTGGAGTGTGGCGGAGGTTTTAAAACCGCTGCTGTTGTGCTTCGGGTGTGGACCTCCGACCGCGGTGTGACGGAGGTGGTCGGTCTCCTCTGTGTCGTCTCTGCGATGGTTCTCACCGTAGCCGCTGACGAAGATGTGGTTGTTGCAGATGTTGGGAGCGCTTCACCTGAAACGACAGAACGGTAGCCGTCAGCTTTCTGCAGGAATCCCATCGTGCAGGTTGACTCACTGAGACGTTGAGGAGCACGGCCCCTCACTGTGAGTCTGCCCTCGCATTCGAACAGTCACAGGTTTCAGCTCCACACTGTGCCTCTGCACGCACATGTAATGCTGCTGCTGTACAGGAAGCTACTCTCACATTCCCATGATTCCACTCTGCTACCAGCCCTGATTTGGTCGATCTCACATTCAGGGTCATCTCCTCGTGCACCTCTGGTCTGTGGTGGCTGTCTTTAGATCTGTCCTGTTAGGTTGTTTTTACTCGTACCTCTTTGAAAATGCTGAAACTTACTCCAGTCTGTCTTCCTTCTCTCACCTGCAGCAGATGGCCCCGCCCCTCCCTGAGCCTGGTTCTGTCTGAGGTTTCTTCCTGTTAAAAGGGAGTTTTTCCTTCCCACTGTCGCCAACAGTGTTGGTCAAGTTACTTGAAAAAAGTAATCAGTAACTAATTACTGATTACTTCCCCAAAAAAGTAATCCAGTTACTTTGCTGACTACTTATTTTCAAAAGTAATTACTTAGTTACTTAGTTACTTTTTAAAAACACGATTTACAACCTGAATAGGTGATAAAGTGATAGATCTTTCAGCCCAATTCTACTTTTTCTACATAATCCATCATACAAAATGTAATCAAATGGAAAAGTCTCTTTTTAAAACTTGTTTTATTAGTTTTAATCTTTTAACTTTATGCATCAAGCAAACATTTAATTACATGCAACATTCTCTGACTGGAAGAAATTAGTTTAACATTTAAACCTATTTTCTGCACATTCCAGCACATAAAATAAAATATTTTTTTGTGTGTTTACACTCAGTCTTTCAAATAGATGCAAGTAAAACACAGCAGAAAATAAATAAAGTCAAAGACTAGCGGTCCTGTTGCTCTATTTTCACCTGTAAAGCAGGAGTGGGGTAGGCGGAGGGTTACCCTGGTGCAGGTGTGCAGCGGTCAGTGGAAGAATCCGCGAGTTTCTCTGTGAGTTTCTCATTACGTCGTAGCTACTCGGTGCTTGCTCGGAAGTTTAGGGTTTTTTCGCTGTAAAAAGAAGTTTTCTTCCCACGCACAACGGACACTAATGTTTTTGTCACTTTTTATGGAATCAAACTCAAAGTAAGGTCAGTACTTCCACGCTTTAAACGCTGCACGCTCATACTCTCTCTGCACTCGATATATGATCCATTGTTGATCTGCACACAGCTGTTGTCACGAACGTCGCACTCGCTTACGTCACTGTCATGAGACATTCTCGCAAAGAAATCACGGTTTTAGTAACGCAGTAACGCAGCGTTCCTACGGGAAAGTAACGATAATCTAATTACCATTTTTGCAATAGTAATCCCTTACTTTACTCGTTACTTGAAAAAAGTAATCAGATTACAGTAACGCGTTACTGCCCATCTCTGGCCGCCAAAGTGCTTGCCTTGAGGTGACTGTTATTGTGATTTGGCTCTATATAAATAAAATTGAATTGAATCGAAAATCCTTCTATTGTTTTTTATTTGGGGGAAGACGACAAAGTTGGCACCAGTTCAGGTTCAGCTCATCAGTTTTACCCTGGAAAATGATTTAATGGCGTACAGTGAAACTTGCATTGCCCTGGTCTCACTGAGAAGATGGTAAACAACACAGACAGCTGAGGTTTTTCACTGATCTCGTATATCAGATTGTATAAATAAAACTATAAATGTTTAAAGCCATAAAAACTGAAGTCCATCTCCTGTAGTGGCAGCAGGAATCTGAATTACTCAAACAAGCCTTAGATCCCTGCTGTAAATTCAGCAATCCAGCTACCCACTGCACCCATGGTGTCACAGTTTGTAATGTAACGCAAAGAGTCCAGTAAATGAGTCTAAGAGGTTAAAGGCGAGGGCTTACTTTAGAATAAATAAGTCTAAACTTTGACTGGCAGTTACCCTGATGGATAAAGTTAAACACTTCTAGCTAAACTGGAAGCTGTCAGTCTGAATCCACCACAGAATCCGTCTTTAACGGGAAACTTGGAAATCTTCTTCAGTGGACCCCCCGCTGTTCTGGGCTGAAAGCAAAACTTTCAAAACTGTAAATCTAAAAACAAACAAAAACTATTTTTGTGTTGAAGCAACAGAACAAAAAGAAAACGTGCTGTGAAGATCACCCCGGAGGCTGTGTGGCTCCCCTCGCTTCATTTAAATATTCCTCACACATCACCGATGAGCCGGCTCAAGCAGACTCCTGCAGATTGAAGTGATCCTGACATTTCATGACACAGATGCAAATTTCAAAGACGGTGCAAACATGTCATTAAATTCTCACACCCACAGGTCAGCTTAAATGCTAATTCATCCTCATCGGGGCGGGGCGAGCTGGGCCTTTCTCACCTCGACTCTGAAGACTGAAAGCAGCAGCAGGAGGAAGAGGAAGAGGAGGTGTGGCATCTTCCTCTGATGAATCGTCGGGAGGGGTGGTGGTTCTCGCTGGTTTGGTTTGTGGGAGCGAGCTGCTGGTTGAGGCCTGTGTTGTGACTCTGGTTGTGATCTGTGGGCCTGGGAAGCAGGTGAGAGTGAGGAGTCGCTCCCTAATCAGCCCTCCTGACCACTTACACTAAACTTGGAGAGAGCGAACATCGACTCCTGCTTCAAACTCCAGCAGAGGCTGAGGTCTGAGCCTTCACATGAAATTCTTTTAATTTTATTTTTATTTATTCTTTAATTTTTTTACTGTAATGCTTTGTTCTCTTACTGAGGAGAGAGATCACCTGCACAGCAGCTGCAACAAGAAAGCAACCACGCTGTGGCGCTGACAGGCGTAGCGCTCTGTTTGTTATCGTAGTAAAAATGTAGCTTTGACTTTGTTTTTGGTTATTTAGCCTGCAACATGAAGCAGCGTGATTAATGAAGCCGTAATGTTGTGAAACATGCAGGAAACACTGATTTTGAACTTTGTTTTGGGGCAAAGTTGACAAAGTTGGTGAGTAATTACAGCTTTTATGTTCTCTGTACTCAGTGATCTGATCTGTGCCTCGTTCTGCCACAGACTTTTTTGTTTTTGACACCAAGTGCTGCTCATTGTTGAGTTATCAGGTTTATTTCCATGATATTTTCAGGTCTGTACCTTACAATATTAAACTAGGTGACAGTTTTATACACATTAAAAGCCAGAAAGTTTGTCGCTCAGTGGGTGATGCAGCGTGGAAAAAGATAGCTGCACAACAAAGAGTACACTGTGGGGGGGAGCCGGAGCTTTTTTTCCTTCAATGAGTCGCTTTAAAGGCTGTGCATGAATAGGCTGGTGACGGGTCAGCTGGCCTCTGCTGCTGTCTCAATAATCGCTGTGTTCACTTTCAGTCTAATAACAGGAGGGTTTTTTGGGAAGCTGCAGGGAGCTCGCTGCTCGCTGTGATATACACTGATGTGTATGCTGACAGCTTGCTGTGTTGCTACATTGTGAATATTCTGATATTAAAGTTCAACTGCACCTGCGGCTGGGCCGAGCACTTCTGGAATGTTAAAATAACATAATTTATGTTTGTCTGCACGAGCAAAGGACAAACTTTTGTGCCAAAACTTAAATATTTTTGCAAATGCAATCATCAGTGTCGCTTATCAGCCCGTTCTCACTCCCGAGGCGTAACATGCCGACGTTTTGTCACGTCCCGCGGTGTTCCTGAGGAACGCAAAAGGAGACCTTCGGCGTTCTTATGGTACGCGGCGGGTTATGGCTGAAATCCAGTGCAATGACGCTCCCGCGGTAATAGACGTTCCAGCCCTGTATTCCAGCCCTAAACCTAACCTTATCCCTAGCCCTAACCATAACCTTTTTGTTGATCTTAACCAGGACTGTAATGATGTTAAATAGCGTGTTTCTAAGCGATTTGAAGAAAAAGGGCGAACATGTGTAGATTGAGTCCATACGGTTCTCATATTTCCTCATTTTCCCGAGGTCGTCATTTAGGAACGTGGTGGGTAGGCGAAAACGTAATATGTTGACGATTTGTCACCTAGCGTAAAATGTTACGCTTTGGGAGTGAGAACGTGTTGCGCTTATTTTAATGATCTTCTGTGGAAGGTAAACCTTTCGCCACCAGAGGGCAGCGTTTTAAAGATGATTCGATGTGTCTCAGTGTTTTTGTGCGTGGACTAATGTTTTTATCCCTGCCTCTGTCTTCACCAGACACTTTGCACCATCTGGTGGTTCACACTGGTATTACACTAAAGTACAGCCCAGCTTTAGTTCAGCTTCAGCTGACATCTCTTTAACGAAGGACGCAAACGTTTTGGACATAAAGTCCTGCTGTTTGGGGTTTTTTTTATATTCTGTTCGCTTCTTGTAGCTTTTAAAATACCTAAAAAGTGCTTTTACATTTACTTTGTCAGGTTGAAATTAAATTATTCTGTAATTGTTACAGTGGCAGCAGTAATAAGACACCAGGCTTCAAAGTCTACAGGCCCACAAATGTCTCTAAAACATGAAAACCCTCCACGCTGATTCTTTTCCCCACAAATTGCACCTCGACTAAGCCACACTGGCTGTTTCCCATCTCACTAGCTCTCCTGAAATTGTAGAGAACGTACATGTTTGTTAGTAGGAGGCTGATGTTTGAGAAAAATTGCTGGAAACTGGGGAAGTTTCACCAGGAATGAGGACTAGAAACGTGGAAACAGCCAAACTAAGAAAATCGGCAGCTCTGAAGAGCACGCAGCCAAAGAGCAAACATCCTTGAATGTTTCGCTGTACATTAAGGTCAGATTTTTCCTCCTCTGAAAGTTTCCGTAATGAAACGCCTGCTTGTTGCTAAAGAAAAGCAAGCTGACCTTCAGCGGGGCTCGGACACCTCCCTCCCCTCTCTCCTGTGAAGCTGGAGGTGGTGCTGGTGTTAATGTGAAGCTGACACCTCCTCCACCTTCTGAAGAGAGCGCGACACAAAGGCTGTCAGAAGTGAGACGTTAATGCAATCCACTTGATTAACGCCGGCATTAAAGAAAAGAGCTGCAATTGGTCTTTTTTCTTCTTCTTCTTGGAATTAAAAATATACCCGGTGATTTCTGAGCGAGCGAGGCCCCTCAGACACCTGTCAAAGCCTCGCTGCGTAATTGCAGACGCCGAGGAGAGGAAAATAACCACTTCAGTAGTTACATGTTTTTTACCCGGGAGCGGGGTTGTGACACTCGATCAAACCATTTGGCAGCTCTCGGTGTGTTTGTGAAGCAGCGGCGAGGAAAGAGTCTAAATCCGAATCTCTCTTTTATTTGAAGGACAAAGACTCCCGGTGAAGTGCCTGCGTCTATTAGAGTCACACCTTCCTCCTCTGTGTTGTACAACTTAAAAACCCACAAAGGAGTCGCACAGACTCATTTTATTACATGAAAAGACAAACTGTATTTAAAAGATGGAAGCAGCCACTGTGACATCGCTTACTGATTTCTGGACTCTGCATTTTTAACGGCTCACTGTTAGCATTCTGAAAAACTGCAGATTTTCATAACAAGTCACCATAATTGAATACGATGGTGGTTGCTAATGTCAACAGCTAAAGCTAACTAGCTAGATTGATAAGCATAAACTGTAAACTTTCACCTTCCCTGTACATGTGCAATGGTTTAAACCATTCATAGAGACCAAAACCATTTCTGCAGCAGCGTGTTAATATATTT
Organism: Neolamprologus brichardi; assembly: GCF_056152115.1. Classification (NCBI taxonomy): domain Eukaryota; kingdom Metazoa; phylum Chordata; class Actinopteri; order Cichliformes; family Cichlidae; genus Neolamprologus; species Neolamprologus brichardi. Next base: position 4,112,334 of record NC_142121.1, on the reverse strand, counting down.
ATTTCTGCTGTGTATGTCAGTCTACAGTGACTGACACAATTTTGGAGCCTGCCTCAAGTGGACATTAGAGGAACTGCAGCTTTTGGTATTTTTGCTTAGGCTTCATTTTTCAGCATACATATGTCATAGTTTGTCAAATACCAGGGTGTACTACTCCATCCTGTTATACGCCGCAGTACGCAGGACAGAATATCCTTCCTGGCCATCCTTATAGCGAGAGGGTCAAAGTTTAACCCTTTAAGACCTACCATAGAACCAAGTCCGCCAGAGCTTATATTATATTTTTACATGTTGTGGAGCCATTTTTGGGAGCATTTCAAGTTGCTATACATCAATACAACCATTATAGCCTAAATTTTAATAATATGTTTGCATTAAGTGCATAGTAATTACATAAATTGCAAGAAAGTTCAATAAACTACAAAAAAATTGAAAATCGTTTTTGTTTTTTTAACATATATTTCTAGTTAGAGAAATTTAAGAGGCTTATCCCTCAGAACTGTAAATACAAAAAAGTTGCACAAACTAGTTTCCCACCACAGGAAATTTATTTTTAGTGTCTTCATAGTTTTATTTTTGAAATACACCAATTTTTATACACTGCAGGAAAAACGAAAATAAATATTATGATGCAAATTTGCAAAAAAGCAGCATATGTATCAAAATAAACTATTTCCATCAGTGCAATATGAGTCCTAAGCATCCCAGAAACCACACAGAAAGTCATAAAGTCAAACATAACTTTTAAAAACACCAGTATAGGCTCATGAGGCCATATGGTAAAAAAAAAACAAAACAACTACATTTCCGCGAAAATGACGTCACTTCCGGTTTCGGGCAGGTCATGGCGGACATGCAAAAGTTCGCGCTGACGTCTATTCCAACGTAGGAAGTGTTACAAACAGCTGATCGGATCGGCAAAGCGTGTTTCTGGAATATTATGTTTTTGTTGCTGCAAGTGCTTTTTATGCAGTTTTTGCAAAGCTATATGTGGAAGGAAACTGTGACCGAGGACAAGCTGATGGCATAAGATGTAAGTACAACTCCTCCGGTTTCATATGCAAAAAAAAATTATAGCGCTAGCTTGCGTGGTTGCAGAGCTACCGGGATTTAAAAATAGTTACGCAAAACAGAGCGTGCCCGCTCCCACCGGTTTTAAAGGGTTAATATTATGACAAAATTGTACGTACCATTTTTATAGACCATGCATGAAACAGTTGATATAATTTCATAAGGGAAGCTGCAGAATAGCTCAAAGGAAAAATCTGCAGTTCCTCTAGTGGCCACTTGAGGCTCCAACAGTGAGTCAGTCTCCATAGACTCCCATGTTCACAATAAGAAATAAAGATGTTCACAGCTTGATACAGAAAACAGTTTTGGTTTAAACAGTTGAATTCCTCCTAACTGCACAGAGGGCTGTGCGGGTACCACAGGGCTCTTCCTGTTAAAAGGAAGCTCTTTCTCCCCACTGCAGCCAAATGCTGCTCATAGATGACTGTCTGTCTCATAGTCTGATAATTGTTGGCAGTGGCTCTTTATAGATAAAGCTGATATTTCTGTCCCCCTGTGACAAACTGACCTGTGTGAGGAGTTTTCCTTGGGGCTGACGGTGTTGTTGCCGTTGTCATTGTTGTCGTTTTGAGCACATCAAAGACTGAGGATGAAGAAAAGAAACATGAATATTCAAACTTCCCAATGAGTCCAACGGAAGTCTTTTGGGACTCACAAAGGCCTGATTTATTCTTTAGTTCCCGTCATACAGTATGAACTCACAGTGCTCACCAGACTCCTGCTCCTCTTCATCGTCCTCCTCCTCTTTCCCATTTCCTTCCTCCTCAGATGACTCAGAGGGACTCGTGGTGGTTGTTATTGAGGCTAAGATTAAACCTGTTAATAAGGAGGCAAAAGAGCTTCATTTCAGTGCTTTATTTTATACTTCTGGTGCTAAGAGAGTCTCACACAAGCAAAATATAACGATCTCAATCCAGCCAGTAACATCCTACAAAGAAAAATACCCAAACAATCCACAGTCACAGGAATTCAGAAAAATAAAACTACATAAATAAACCAAACTACTTGACAGCTGGTTAAAAATTCATCATGCTGTGCTGATTTTTTCATTGTGATTGAATCTCCTGTCTCCATAAACATGTTATGAAGGGTCATCATGGCTGTGCACCGGGCCTACGAGGAGCTCTGCAGACTGTTGTACATGTGTACCGCCACCAGAGGGCAGTGTCATGGACAAACAACTAAAGCTCTTCAAATAATTAAAGATACAAATGTTTGAAACAATCTTTGGTTTGGCTTCATTGTAACTTTCTCATATGGACAATCTAATCTTCAACTCTATGGGGGGTGGGGGTGACCCTGCTTTGACCACACCCCTGTCCTTTTAATGCTTTTTGCATCATCTATAATTTGAGATAAAAAAAAATCAACACATCATAAAAGGATAAATATTTCTTCATCACCTGTCTCGGCTGATTCTTCCACAGCTGCTGATGTCAGCTCTCTGGGAGTTGTAGTTCTCGGAGGAGTCGATGGTAAAATGTGATCGAGCGACGCTGATGCTCCCGTTTGATTCACCCGTGTGTTTTCAGCGGCGGAGCTCAGTGAAGAGGTCAGCTCGGATTCTGCTTCAGTTGGCGTCTCTTCGCCATGAACGCGCAAACCTGAATCTGCAAGAGATAAAATTATAACATCATCACATCACAGATACTCTGTCTGTATTTTTGAAGTCCTCTCTCACTTCTCTTGCCTTCGGTGTGCCACAAGGTTCCGTTTTGGTGCCTTTGCAGTTTCTATCCTGTTGTTTCTGCTCCCTCTTCTGCACATTTTGACACTTTTAAGAACATTTCTTGTCACTGCTATGCAGATGAGGTTCAGCTCTATGTTTCTTTTAAACCCCAAGAGGTTTCTAACCTGCAGATTTTGCTGAGACTCTATTAAAATAGAGGGTTCGGTCATTTCCCCCACTTGTGAAGAGAAAACAGAAACAGTGTCTTCTTGCTACATTTGCTGAATCTTCTTTTAGGAATCTTAATTTCCTGAAAAAAGAACATTTAATCTTAATTTTTGACTCACCTTTCAAACAAAAAGTTCCAGTACCTTTAGAGTCCACTTTAAGATTCTGATTTCGACATTTATCACCAGCGTACGCCAGCAGGTCCCTGAGGTCATGTGATCAGGGCCTACTGGCTGTACAGCGTATGAGGCTGGGAACTAAAACAGGAGGGTTTGCATCAGTCTGCAGGCTTTTCTTGAAATCAGTGGTTTAAAAGCAGCTAAAAAACTTCTTTTAAACTTGGTTGTGGGGAAACTTCATCAGAGACCCAGTTGGAACAAACACACTTGTGAAAAATAAGACGCTGGTGTTTAATCAGGTTTTAGACCTCCCTGCGGGCTGTGGGGCTGGAAGCCGCCCACAGGTGGCTTTGAGGGGGGAAATCAGCCACTTTTAATCAGTTATGCTTTTATGATTATTAGCGATCTGTATTGTAACTGCACCTTGCATAAATACTTTAGTTTTGTTGCACACAAACCGAGTCAGAGACACTAATATCCATTTAAAGTTTGACTGGATGAAGTTGAAAGTTTCTCTTTTGTGGTGCTCCAAAGTGAGATTATGATTAATAATATCTCTGCACATAAAAAGCTTTAACGAAGGTTTTCTGGCTCCAACTTGCACCCAAGAAAGTTTCCTTTCTTTTTTCTTCTGTCCACAGACGAGGACACGCTCCTCATTTAGAAAATCTTTCATGAATTAGACGCTGGATGAATCACTGCTCAGTTATGGGATCATATAAAGCACATCGCATCATTGAAATAAAAAGAGCTGCTTTATATTAAGCCCGAGGCGGACGTTTGTATTTATCAGTCGTGATCGAGACGCCGAGTGTTTCTGGCTCACCCCGGCTGATTGCTGGAGGATTGTGGGTCATCTGATCCCCATTTATCTCTTCCTGCTCGAGTGCTTCCTCTGCGGCGCTCTCATTCAGATCTGTAAAAGCAGGAAACGTCTGAGCCAAGTGAGTCATCGAGCAGCAGGAGTCGAGCAGCGGGGAAATTATTTCTGCTGCTTTGGAAGCTGTCCGCCGGTCGGCTTCTAGCAAATGTAATTTGCTAGAAAAGTACTAGAGAGAGGATGGAGGGGAGACGGTGAGGTAACCGAGGTAACCGTTACCTTTAGAGATATAACTCAGGTGTGTCATCTCTGCCTCTTCCACCTCTGCGCCTTCCTCAAGCTCCTCTGGAAACATGAGAAATATTAGGATAACGCGCAGATGGTGCCGAGTTAAACCTGTGGCTCGAGGGCCAATTAGAGGTCATACCAGCAGGCATCAGCGGCGCTGGAGTGCTGAGGTTGTACTCCATGGCCTCGGTGTCACTCTGGTTATCCACCCTGCCTGTGGTTGGTGGGTCCATCCCTGCTGAGGAGACAGTCACAGTTCATTCATCATTCACCTGTTTGAGATGCAGGGAGATGTTTTCTGGCTTATTTAATGTGTGAGTCTCATTTTTCTTTATTTACTGAATGAAATGCTCACACTGAGCCTCTAAAAGTGTGGAAACCAAAAGGCAACGAAGGCTGGCGCCATCACTGAAATGAAGAATATCAAGGCTGAATGATTTCTGTGTCTTAGAACGACAGATTGATGGGTGTATGTAGCTGCTAGCTGCCTGCTAAGCTTCACTCTAAGCGATTAGTTCTCACACATCTGATCATGATCAAAATTGTTGTTTTCCTCTTGGTTAAAGACCAAAACAAGCTTCATTAGGAGCTTCTGATTGTAGACGTCTGACCTTTAAATGGCAGTGAGTAAAAGCTACCATCAGACTACATTGTTAAATCTGTTTCCGCTCCATTAATTCTTAAAGGAAGAGGAGGGAGGTCCATTTTATGAGCACTCCGATCATCTTAAAACTCTCCAAAACCTGAAACTTCACTTTGTTCTGCTCTGGAGACGTGCAGAGTTGTAGAAAGTAAAGCGAAGCATAAAAACAGGAGTTTTACCTGCTGGCAGGAAGGACAAGCTGGAGAAATTAAAGCTTTCTGAGGTGTTTTCTGCTGGGAGAACATCTGCAGAGAAACAGGAGAAGTTCAGCCTCGCCACACAAATATACACTCGGACAAAGCAGAGAGAAGGAAACACATTAATGCTTCGTATCTCAGTTTGGATTTGTGTCGGCAGGATCAACGTGAGCCCAATATTCTCTTTTATCTCCTTTGTGATCAGAAACTTAGTCCAGGGATGTAAGCACTGCTTTACAGATGTGAATATGTGTAACGTGTGGACCTCGACGTGCTGCTGATCCTGTTCAGATCTACAGTTCAATCTGCTCCTGACATCAAAGTAACAGATAATTTAAACAGAGTGGGTTCAGTTTCAGACGGACGGCCGTCCTCAGGTTTAAAAACCTCCTTCTGAACTTTTCTGCTTTAATAACATCCTTCACTTCACTTCTCCTGATTCTGAGGCGGCGAGCAGCTCGGCTCCATGTGACATCTCTATCTGGACAAACGGATGAAAGGAGGTCTGAACAATCACTGGTTTCTTTCTCTTTTAGCTGGATGTGGGCAGGAAGCTGCAGCTTAAACATCCAGAGGTCCTTGTTTTAATTGGCTGAGGTGTGACTCAGCCGTCCGCGTTTCTGCCCAATCAATCGCTTCCTGCGATGTGACATCGCCGTCTCAGGCGCCCTCGGAGTTTCACACAGACTTACCTGCTGCTCTGAAGACTTCGCCCGTGTCCTCGACGCCGCCGAGCAGATCTGAAACACACGGTCGAACTAATGAGAAACTGACCGCTGTCAGCCGCGAGCTCTGTCAGACACACCGGAGAGAAGGCGGGACTAATGAGCTCACTGCTAAACTTGATTAAATCAGCCTCGCTCAGAAGGACAGCGAGGCCGAACGTACAGCAAGAGTCGTGAAGAAAGATCTTGAAAGAGAGCAGAAGTTTTTTTCCTCGCAGCATCAACGATTCATCCGGCTTTACGTCAAGAGACAGAAACACTGAGACCAAAGATCCACAGACGAGTGGAAAAGTCCTCCAAGATGTTCTGAGACCAAATTAAAAATCTGTCGGAAAGGAAGAAATCAGTCTAAAGGAACCTGTGCCACACTAAGCCTGGACGTTTCTGAAAACAAAGTAACCATCTGAAACCAAGCACATAACCACGTCTCAGCAAATAAAACCAGTAAAACCAGAATGTTTGTAAACAAGATGTAAAAAACAACAATTTTACCTTTAACTGTATCAAAGATCAGAAAAAGCAGAAAAAGCAAGAAGGCCTACGTGAATGTCACAGAGATAGTAACACGTTACTGTAAGGGATTACTATTGCAAAAAAAGTAATTAGATTACTGTTACTTTCCTGTAAGCACGCTTTGTTACTATGTTACTAAACTGTGATTTTGTTTGTGAGAGTGTCTCATGACAGTGACGTAAGTGAGTGCGACGTCCGTGGCAACAGCTGTGTGCAGATCAACAATGGATAATATGGAGTGCAGGAGAGAGTGCGACCATGCAGCCTTTAAAGCGTGGAAGTAATCAGATTACTTTGAGTTTGATTCCGTAAAAAGTGACAAAAACATTAGTGTCCGCTGTTCACTGTAGGAAGAAAACTTCTTTCTACAGAGAAAAATTCAACTTCAAATCTGAGCAACAGCGAGCACGCTGCCACGGGAATGTGACACTCACAGATCCCCCCACTGACATGACCGCTGTGGGCAAACCTCCACCAGCCCCACTCCTGCTGAACAGGTGAAAATAGATTTAAGAGCAACAGGACTCATTTAATTTATTTATAGCTGTGTTTTACTTGCATGTATTTGAAAGAGTGTAAACACACAACATTTTATTTTATGTGCTGGAATGTGCAGAAAATAGGTTTCAATGTAAAACAAATGTCTTCAAGTCAAAGACCTTCGCATATAATTTAAGTTTTGCTTGATGCATGAAGTTAAAAGATTAAAACTAATAAAACAATTTATAAAAAGACTTTTTCATTTGATTACATTTTATATGATGATACAGACAAAACAGAACTGGGCTGAAAGGTCTGTTGCTTTATTACGTATTCAGGTTGTGCATCATGTTTGTTTGTTTTTTAAAGTAACTAATTACTTTTGAAAATAAGTAATCAGTAAAGTAACAGGATTACTTTCTTGGAGAAGTAATTAGCAACTAATGACTATTTTCAGGTAACTTGACCAACACTGCTGCCATCACAGATCTCTGTTATTGGGCAATGACTCAGGAAGCTTTGATGTTAAAGTCTCTCAGATATAATGTGAAGGGGAAACAGGAAATAAACAGCAGCAGCGAGACGAGAGCTCACTCAGAATTAAAATATTTATTTTACTGTTATTTTTACGTGCAACAGTTGTTTTTTTTACAGTCAGGCTGTTTTATGACTTCACCATTTCATATCAGGATTCATGTGAAGGCGCACTGAAGCACAGAGCTTCACTGCTGTCGTGTTACGACCATCTCCGACTGCAGTTTTAGGATTCAGATCGAGCCGATTTTAAACCAAGTCTGGAAGTTTGATGCATGTTAAAGAACTGTCTGAAATTTAAAATAATAATAATAAAAAAGGTGTGAGGTTACGTCCAAAGAAAAGTGTTAAACACAAACCTAAACCAGCTTTTAAATGTAAAAATAACTCAGCTGGAAACGAGTCAAAAAGCCGGACTGTGAGTCTGGGTCTGACTGTGTGGGTGTGCAGAGGAGCTGCTGCCAAAAGAACACCAGACTTAATTGGATGCGTCCGTGTTTCTCTTTGCTCGCCTGGTGACTGAAAACTGTCTGCGGCACCTCGATTTACTTTAAGTGGCTCAAACTGTTTCCACAGCGAGTTTGCAGGACGTCGATTCTTCTTTTCTCTCCTTTTACAAACTGAGGCTTCACCGACAGCGTGTTCAGTATTTTATTGCACTGAAGACCCGTTTGCACACGATTTATGTCTTTGGAGTTATTTTTATATTACCTGTATTGATGAGTGATTTTGATCCACTCTCCTCCTCGTCCTCCACGGCACGCGTCATGGATTTGGTCCCATTTTGCCAAACTGGTGCCATTAAAGAGAGACAGATTTATTTTCTTGCTTGTAATGCAGATGTACAGAAAGACGCAGTGGTTTCAGGAACGCTGAAGGAAGCTGAATATATATGTTTCTTATAAAACATGAGTGAAGCGACTAAACATCCAAAGGAACCAAAAACCAGATGTTGGCTCTGGAGACGACTTCGCTTCGTCTCACCTGTTTGATTTGTAGCTGAGCAGGACGTGTCGGCGAGGCCTCTCAGCGATGAGTTGTACGGGCTCTGAGTCATGCAGTCGATGGCGGCCCGGTCACATTCACAGAACCTCTGCTGGCACAAATCAGCAGCATCTTCAAGACAGAAAGAGCCACATTGGTACACTGTACTAGTGCCACAGTCTTTATTTACTGTGTCGGGTCTGTCGGAGCAGCAGGTCAGTATACGGAGGAGTCACTTTTGTATCGCTTCTTTTCACTTTGTACAAACTCCGAGTGTGAAAACGATCAATTTTGGTTCCACCTTGAGTAAAACTTGTTTTTTGTTGGCAGGGAAAGTCTTGCGATGGTTCCCAGTGTGAAAGCAAACAAGCACATTTCCCAAAATAAACTGTAAGTCTCACCACAGCTGGTGTTTGCAGCTGCTGCACAGCTGAAGTTGTACGGGGCAAGCGGCAGCTCCTGCCTGCAGGGGGCAGCGTGCTGGTAACACAGCCGGTGAGCCTCGCAGCATCTGTAGACGGAAACCGGGAAAAAGAAGAAGCCATAAATAACATGACGAGGGTCCGATCGATATGCGAAACACCACCTGCTCAGTGCAGGGGTGCTTCCTGCACGTGCCTTTCACAGTAAAAGCTCTTCACATATACACTTATAGCTGGTGTTTGCAGATGCGTAGAGGAATATAGTGGCTTATTATAAAAGTACGTCGAGTCTGGGATTAAAACAAAAGTCTTTGCCTTTTTTTAAATCTGAGAAATAGTCATAATTATTTTCATATAAACATGTTTTCTACAATATGGCACAGAAACAGAGGCTACATGTTCTTTATCAAGTACAGTGATTAGCTTCACAGAGATGAAGGAGCTAATTTTGTAACCCATGAATAAAAAAAGTGACTTCAGCTGTAAATGTAACATTAAAAAGAAAAAGAAGTCTTAATATTTATTAATTATTAATTCAGCTCTGAGCTCACAGCTATTTGACCAAATTTAGTATTTTGTACAGAACTTTATTATGTAGATAACATATCCACCTTTCCCTGACTGGTAGCTCCTCCCCTTCCCTGTTGCAGGGGCGGAGCTACAATAATAAAGTGCTTTGTCCTCCCTAAATGGGACACAATATACGCATTTCTATCTCCATATTTTTATTCCTTTACTGTGTGAGGGCAGCTTTGCATGATTCACAGTTTATAATCATCCTTATTTATTTACCCTGGGCCTTACTACAGCAACTCGACTAATGCTGTGTCAGAAACAAGCCCCTCCTCCTTTAGTCCAACCCTTCCTTTTAAGTGACATTTCTTCTGATTGGCTGCCCCAGCAAGTGGGTGTGGCTTCTGTAGCATCATATAGCATCATACAGATTCAGGTTAGAAAAAAAGTGTCTAAAACTGAGTGTTTAGTTTAGCCTGCAGTTTTTGACTTGCTGAAGATTTCTAGGTTAGTTTTAGCTAAAGCTTTAGCTAAAGTTAACCTTTCTACTGCTAAAGGTTAGTTTTAGTTAAAGCTTTAGCTAAAGTTAACCTTTCTACTGCTAAAGGTTAGCTTTAGCTAAAGCTTTAGCTAAAGTTAACCTTTCTACTGCTAAAGGTTAGCTTTAGTTAAAGCTTTAGCTAAAGTTAACCTTTCTACTGCTAAAGGTTAGCTTTAGCTAAAGCTTTAGCTAAAGTTAACCTTTCTACTGCTAAAGGTTAGCTTTAGTTAAAGCTTTAGCTAAAGTTAACCTTTCTAATGCTAAAGGTTAGCTTTAGCTAAAGTTAACCTTTCTACTGCTAAAGGTTAGCTTTAGCTAAAGCTTTAGCTAAAGTTAACCTTTCTACTGCTAAAGGTTAGTTTTAGTTAAAGCTTTAGCTAAAGTTAACCTTTCTACTGCTAAAGGTTAGCTTTAGTTAAAGCTTTAGCTAAAGTTAACCTTTCTAATGCTAAAGGTTAGCTTTAGCTAAAGCTTTAGCTAAAGTTAACCTTTCTACTGCTAAAGGTTAGCTTTAGCTAAAGCTTTAGCTCAAGTTAACCTTTCTACTGCTAAAGGTTAGCTTTAGCTAAAGCTTTAACTAAAGCTAACCTTTAACAGTTGAAAACGGTGGAAAAGTCTCTCAAAATTTTTTCAACCATCCCTGAGTTGCTTTTTCCTCTTCTTGATGACTTTGACAGACCTTTAAGGTGTTCAGCCTGAGAGATGTACTACAGTAAGTACATGGTTTCATTTATTATTCCAGTCCACACTAAAGCTACTCTCTCTTGATTTTGACATTTCCTGTACTGTAACTCCTGTGAGGGATTCCAGCATAATGAATAATATTTTCCATGGGAATGGGAGGGGTGGTCAGAGAAGACTCTCCCAGCCTGCTTCACACCTGCCTGCCTCCAGCCTCTGAATTCAATTATGCCGTATTTTAAATTCAGCAGCTGCTGTAACCGCAGTCCCGCTGCGATCTGAGGCTTACTTACACATCCAGACCATCCACAGGGTTTCCAGCTGCCACATATCTGCAGGAGCAGCCATAATCTTCCAGGTCACGTGGGCAAATTCCCGTCGCACAGTGCAGCTTTGACACAAAGCTCAGCATGGAGGGGAAGTTATCGAAGACCGAGTGTATCCAGGTGAAGCGCAGCCCGAGACAATCTGCAGGAAGAGACGACAGAAGGTGAATAAACAAACACGCCGAGGCCGCGAGAAGATCGAACCTGCAGAGCTTCTGTAAACTTTGAGGTGGCGAGCAGAGCGATTTAATCATAGATAATCCTGTTTGCATGTAACTCGAGTCCAGAGAAGCACACAGAGTGGAAGATTATTTGGACTGCAGGTCTCCACATGCAGGTACAGTGAAGATTAAGACCATAGGAGGCACTGAACATCAAAGCCTCTCGACCTCGATGTCAACAACGGCCCACGATGCCACAGAAAGTCTACGACTGTTGTTTGAGCTATCAAAGTCGAGAACGCTGCTGCTGCTGTAGATCCATGAAGGTTTAGGAGATTTACACAACGCAGCTTCGAGTCCGTACCTTTATCACTACAATTAAGTCTCATGTTGTAACACCGAAGACTCAGCAAAACTCCTGAGTCCATACTTCATTTAAAGATGCAGCACAGGGGGTCCACAGGTGAGGACGAGACTGATCATAAAGCAGACATGTCACCATCAATGTCCATTTTATAAAGAAATGCATGACACAAATGACCACAAACAGCCTAACGACAGCCTGGTGCTCGGCAGGAGGCTGGACTCACTTAAACTGTGGCAGAGGGGGGCAACGGATTAAAGTAGACCCTCTCTCCGTGGCCTCCTGGGTGGGCGCAGGAGCAGCAGATGGCTCCTCTCACTGTACTGTAGATCTGAGTGCTTCGGGAGCTCCTTCATCCCCACAGCAATAAGAGTTTGTAACGCCCTCTGACCCTCTCATACACATTCTGCCTCCAGTCCTGTTTATGTCTATTTTTATCCATCTATCCGTTCATTTTATTACATAATGTTTGCTTCTCTTCTCACCAGTCATGTGATCTGCCTCCGGGTCCGGACAGAAGATGGAGCCGGCGGGAAGTGCTGGATAAGGATAAATAAAACAATTAAGGTCATAAATGTAACCTTTAAAACACCAAAGATAAATATTACCACATCAGCACAAATGAATAAACTAAAGGAGACATAACGTTTCTGCTCAACCACTAATCTGACACAAAGATTTATTCATGCTTTGAAGGCATTTTCTGACTCTTTAGTAATTAATAAATAATTGGTAAATTATCCTTATCATAATCTTTGAGTCAGCAGGTAAAAGTATATGTATGTATATCGGGGCGACCGGTATAATGTAGTTTTACAGAGGGACTCACCGTTTGGAAGAGCAGACAGCAGAAACATATACATCAGGAACATGACTCGTACCTGCGTTCAGACAGAGAAAGCTTTTTTTCATATTCAACTTCCTGTCGGGTGCACAAGCTCATCATACCAGACCAAATCTGACCAGGCTTACCTATCGTGGTCCTGAGTTTCTAAAAGCTACCATGCTCCTCACCTGTGGAACCAGCTCCCAGTGTGGGTTTGGGAGACAGACCCTGTCTCTACTTTTAAGAATAGACTTTGAACTTTCCTTTTTGATGAAGATTATAGTTAAAAATGCTGTTTCTGTTGTATGGACATAATTTTAATCTTTAGTAAAGACAACATCAAACATAAAGAAGAAAATCACATGAAAAATGGTTTCAGTGACCCAAGGTAATCCCACCAATCTGTTACAGTCATATCACCGCAGTAAATATGCCAGCTTTAGATCACATTCACAGTGCAAACCTGGTAAACTATCAAGGTGTGTGTTTGATTATTGATTATGATAATCAAAATCGAGGTAAAATGTTCAATTAATCGTGATTTTCATTTGAGGTCATAGTATTGACCCTGATTTATCCCCTATAGTTTTTCTGCAATAGGCTCCACTATCACTCCCGATGTGTTTATGGATCACTATATGCTCCCTTAATCCAATTAAATTAAATAAATTCAACATTTAAAAACCAAAAGCTGCAGTCCCTCTTATGTCCACTAGAGGCTGGCTTCAAAAGTGTGTCCAGTGTTCAGAACAGAAATAAACGGACTGGTTCAAAAACAGTTTCGGTTTCTGTGGGTAGTTTAACCCTTCGTAACACCTGTACCTTTACGGGGTGACATTTATGCCAACCTATTTATTTGGATGCTGGTAAGGTTTAAGTTTAGGGGTGTGGCCACGTTGATTGACAGGTATCACTGGGTACTTGCAGCTGCTAGCTGTGTGCTAGGCCTCACTTACACTACTTTGAATCACTGGACCAGAGTTCGCCACCATATTTCAACTGTCGGTGTACTTGTAATGTTGTATGCTACATCCAGTGGACTGTTTTATTACTTTGGTAACCAGTAACGGCCTAGTCTAGCTAGCCACTGCTAGCTAAGCTAGCTAGCAGTGTCTAGCTAGCTTAGCTAGACACTGCTAGCTAAGCTAGCTAGCATTAGCTGATAAAGTAGCATTCCACTCTGAGGCAAATATGGTCTCTTCTCCCTCCAAAATACCAACAAACAAAACAAAGTTGATATTTCATAGTGGGCATCTTTTATATACGGGGTATCATACTGAGCATGTGCAGAGTCAGTGTAAGCATCCCAGCTTGTTTCTGGGGAATTTGAGATTACTACACTCATCCCCAATCTTGCTTCCTGAAACAGGCTTGATTAAATGGTAAATGTAAATTTCATATTGTGATTTGCATGTTGCTGTAATTCTCTGCAAAACCAGAAGAGGTCACAGTTTGAAGCTTACTGCACCGCTGCTCTCAGCAGCAACGACGCTGTGATTCCTGCAAACGCTCAAAGGTGAGAATCATCGACCAAATCACAGCAACAAAGTCATCAGACGGCACCACAGAGGTCACGTTTTTTTACAAGTATGTAACACCTGAAAATACTCTGATGCCATTACAGTGCTGACTCCTACACAAAAACAAGGACGATGACCCTTCTCCACCTTCTCTGCTCAGTACTTCAATGTTTCTAATAGCTTCAAACGGTTCGGCTCACCTGTGGCTCCCGTCTGCTCGATGAGGTGAAGAAGTGTGTCATTAACGTTATTAAAGCCTCAAGCATTTTTCACCAAGAGCAGGGAAGTGATCAGTGCCTCTCAGGAGGTCAGCTGTCTCATTATTGCACTTATATTTAATCTTTAATGCGACCTCAAAGCAGTCAAAGGAGCTTGCAAAGAACCTTCACAGACAACCTCAAAGCAAGAACTCACACATTAACGGCTCCAGATGACACTGACGAGTCATTTTTTATGATCTATGGAGTGATATCAATAGAGCAACAACAATGATGAAGGCGTCTGCAGCAGAAAAACAACAAATGCTGCATGCTGATAGGCACCGTGCAATCCAGGAAATATTTCATAGGAAAAGCTGCTGTAGTTTACTTTTGCATCGGATCCTGTTCCCTTAAAACTTTATTTAATCTTTATTTAAATGTTTCCTCTAGTATTAAGTCGGACATATTCATTTGAAAATGAGACAAAATATTTACATGTAGATTTGTGTTTGAGGTTTTAGCTAGCAAACGTGTTTTTGTTATCAGTACTCTCATTTAGTTTACGTCATTGAGGGGATTAGTGAGCACACTTCCTCTAAATATGTCAGGATAACTTCATTATTGGCTTTAAAACTGGACTTGACTTGATTTATATATATGATGTTTTCTGCACTAAAGCCAAATTTGCTGTCTCACTGGTCACATGACCTCCAGGGCAGCGTGGAGGGATGTGAAGAAGAGTTTAAGGACTCAGGAAAAGAACTGTGTGGTTTTCTGAGGTGGGTCTGCCATGATGAAACTACAAAGTCCTGAAGATGGACTACAAAAGGCTAATCTGACTTTTTTTAAAAAAAAAATTCATGCAGGTTGTATAAAAGAAATCCACTGAAAAATTTCACGTCATTACAAAGATTATAATTATAAAGAAACAGGAATAAATAGTTCGTGGTTTATATACACTCATCATGAGCATGAATGTCTTTGGTGCAAAGGTTGCACAGCATATAACTTTACTGCATTAAAAAAATCTGTACACTCACTTAAATCTTTTAATAAGTGATTCTAAAGGTTCTACAATGTCTTGACATTGAAATAGACGTTACAATGCCAAGGGTCTATTAACTTCTCATGTGATCCTGATTAACTACGACTGGCAGTTTCTCTCTTATTTTGATGTTTCACCACTTTGCCAACATCTGGAAGAAAACCCTGTCACCCTCAGAGGAGAGTCTGGATGTTCAGGAACTAACCAAGGCTCAAGCGAGATTTACATCGCCATGGACCGAGAGCGTGCTGACCAAGAAAGAAGCCTCCGTGAATTTGCAGCTGCAAATTACAGTAGTTTGCAAAAGTATTCAGCCCCCTTGAACTTTCCCACATTTTGTCACATTACAGCCACAAACATGAATCAATTTTATTGGAATTCCAGGTGAAAGACCAACACAAAGTGGTGAACACGTGAGAAGTGGAACCAAAATCAAACATGATTCCAAACATTTTTTACAAATAAATAACTGCAAAGTGGGGTGTGCGTAATTATTCAGCCCCCTGAGTCAATACTTTGTAGAACCAGCTTTTGCTGCAATTCCAGCTGCCAGTCTTTTAGGGTCTGTCTCTACCAGCTTTGCACATCTACAGACTGAAATCTTTGCACATTCTTCTTTGCAAAACAGCTCCAGCTCAGTCAGATTAGATGGACAGCGTTCGTGAACAGCAGTTTTCAGATCTTGGCCACAATGATACGAACTAAATGTGGAGAAGTAAAGGTCTGTCTTTCAAACCTATTGGTGTCACACAGGGTGGTGGTAGCATCATGCACTGAGGCTGCTGTGCTGCCTGTGGTACTGGTACACTGGACAAAGTAAATGGAAGAATGAAGGACAACGACTAAATCAACAGCCAGACGGTTGAAACTTGGACAGAGGTGTCCAGGTTTAAGTGTTCCAACAGGACAAGGACTGTCCTTGAAAGCTGGGTCAGTCACAGGAAACCAACCAGTTTAAATGAATTCTGCCAAGAAGACTGGCCAAATATATATGGCCAAGTATTACTGATGTAATATCCAAAATAAAATCAAAGGTCATGTTTTTTAATGTCATTAAAGATGTTGGTGTACAGTCAGTCCACCACGACATTCATGCTCATGATGAGCGTGCAAAACTTCTCAGTTTCTTTAACATTTCCTTAATTTTACCTCTTTACATTCTGTGCAGTGTAAAGCTAAAAACCCATCAGTTAATCTCTGACTAGAGTGAAAATGCTCAATAATATCAGCCTCTGTTAGCTGTGGTAGCTGTCAGAGGCTGAAGGCCAGAGGAGCTGCAGCTGCCTTTGCCATGGATTCTTAAGCTCTCACATCCAGTGATCAGAGGCAACGTTACGCAACGATAAGTTGAGCGCTTTGAAGACTTAACATGAAGGTTATGCTTGCCTGTTACACTCATACGTCCTCACTTTATAGCTGTTTGATGATGTGTATGCACACATGCACACTCTGACCAAACCAAAGACATTTAAACAGGAAGCAAAGAAACTCTTACCTTATTTGTGGGATTTCTGGTTTGTTCAGTGAGCATAAAGTCGGTGGGCAGGAACCCTTTAATGCTTGTTGTCTAACAGAATAAACTCTGAGCTCCAAAAACTGTTTATCTCTCTGGGCTGGGGGGCACCTTTATCCTGTTCAGGTCAGCTCTTATTGGCTATCAGGTGATACCTGAGCAGGAGCTTATCGTGGTTTTTTTCCATGCAGGTATTTCAGGCTTTAGCACAGGTGGGGTCCTGACAGGGGGGGACCCACAGAGTGGTCTTTGTCCCCGCAGGAGGGCCGGCTCTGTGACCTGGGGTTCGACCTGGACTTATCTGATCCCCCTGGAGTTCAGATCAATGATGACCTGCAGGAAGGAGGCGTGATCGCCGTGGGTTTAATAACAGGGGGCTGATGGTGGGCAGTGCATCTGTCAGGAGGGAGGAGAATCATTTCTTTTTCCTCTAAAGTTTCCTGTTTTCTAAAAAACTGAAACTCTCTGAGAGTAAACAGTTTGACAGTCGGTGGATTCTTCATGCATATTCATAAATTTCATTCTGTCTAACTTTTTCCACATATATGTAATCGGTTATATCTGAGCCTACGTCATCTTTATGGAAAAACTGGAAAACTAGAAAACCAAATAAAGAGATTTAAAAATCTGAAACAATCAGATGTGCTTGAAAAACGAACTACAATCAAATAAAATGCAGAGAAAACGTCTCCAGTTTGAGTTTTTGTGGAGCAGATGTTGACGTCTGACAAATACTCTTCAATAAATAAATTAAAGAATCAAACTTAAAGAACTGAATCCTCTCTGGAAGCTACAGAAGTGTAATAACTATAATAACTCTGTTCTGGGTGTTTTAGGCTTCATGGACATGCGGCTGTCATCTGACACTCCAGGTTTTTCTTTGAGATCACGCCTCGGACTCCAAGCCTGCCGATCCACAAGGATCTTGATTAGATCATTTTGCACAGATGGTGCAAAATGCAGCTGCTCGCATTTTAACAAGAACTGGGAAATTTGAGCACATTAGCCTGTACTGAGATCTCTGCATTGGCAGGTTCAGCAGATTTTAAGGTCCTGCTGCTCACCTACAAGGCTTTAAACGGCACCTTCATACCTCTCCGACCTTTTACACCTTTACGTTCGTGCTCTCCGATCTCAGGACTCTGGTCTTCTAAAGGTTCCTAGAGCCAGAAAAAAGACAGTTGGAGAGCTTTTTCTTTTCGTGCCCGTTTCTGTGGAACAACCTCCCTCAAGATGTTCGGCAGGCTGCTCTGTGGAGGTTTTTAAAACTAAGCTGAAGACTTTGTTCACCTTATCTTACAGGTCTTAATTCTGTTTTTAAATTTTTACTGTTTTTAACTTGTATTGTGTCTTTTACCTGTATCGCTTTTATTTTTTTATCTTTTTAGTTTCAAATATTTGTACAGCACTTTGTTTGAAAGCGCTTTAAAAGTTATTATTATTATTATCAGATTCATTTCTGATAACTAATAGTAACAGGAAAATGTCCCATTTTCACCATTTTCTGCTCATGAACAGTCAGATCTGGATCGACTCCGACAGGCTGAAATAATTCCCTCCTCTGTCCAGACGATTCAAACCTCTTTGACTGATCTGAACAAATTAAGGCTGAACGTAGATCCAAAAACCAGCAATGAGAAAAAAACACAACAATTACCAGACGTTTATTTAACAGACATCAAACCTCCAACCCTACATCTGTTTCTACAGCTTCTTCTTCAGATGTCAGACTGTTTTATCAGCCTCACAGTCTTCATTTGATCTGAGGGTTGCAGATGTCAGAGTCCAGTTTTAATCAAATTATTTTTATCTTCTTGGAGATACAAAGTAAATGAAATCACAGAGTAGATAACGGGGATGAGTGTGAAGCCGCGCCGCTGTGTGAGCGTGTAAACAGTTTCCAAACCCGTGCAGACTCAGATCTGGCGTCCGTAATCGTGCCGCGTGCCGGAGTTCGTGATGATGAGCGGCTCTTCGTTCCTCTCCGGTCACAGTTTATTGCACATCTTTGTCAGGCACCTCTGTTTCAGGTCTGTGGAGGAAAGGTTACAGCCAGGTCACAGAGTTTTACGACAAAACAAAAGCAGCTACGGCGAACGTTCCCCTCTGCCGCGAATGATCCGGATTTTAGTGCGTTTAAGAGAAACAAACCGAGCTGTTGGCTGTTTCCACAAACACGCACGAGCAGAACCACGTGAAGGATTTATTACAGAGCAGGCAAGCACAGCATACCACGTTAAAAAGGGGTCGCACTCCTCAAAACACCCTTTGTTCCTTTGGTCAGCGGACACAATCGGAGTGTGACGAGCTCTGAGCTCCTGAAGGACGTCAGCAGGCCTCAGGCTCAGGCAGAGCTTCCTCCAGCGTGCGACTGACTGCACTTTTTCCTCGTGGATCAATCAGGCTGATAAAGATTAGACAGACCCAACTAATCGCTGCTGCACTGTTGCATTATTACCAGCTGCCAAATATTTACTCGTTATCACGTCAGCGTCGCTGCACTCGAGATGAGTCGAGCATCAGCCCTGCACAGATTCTTCTTCTTTTAAGTACGACACGTTCACGAGCTGCAGCTCTTTTCATGCCTTTGGAGAGATTACACACTAATGACGCGTCTCTCCACCCTCATCTCCATCAGCCACTGTTCAGGGTGTCGAATCAAAGTCAGTCAAAGGCAGCTGCTGGCAGCTCTTAAGGTGGAATGTTTTCCTACATCATAAATCTGAACACACCTTAAATATTGATATGACCTCTCAAACCCTTTAGTTTGTCTTAATCGTGACATCAGCACTGAGTGTTATTTATTATTTATTTTATTATTAATCTGTGGCTCTCCCGTCTTCCTCCCCTCACCCAGATGGCTGCACCGCCCTGATCCTGGTTCTGCTGCAGGTTTCTTCCTGCTTGAGTTTTTCCTTCCCGCTGTCACCAGGTGCTTGCTCACAGGGGTTCATATGATTGGGTAATGTTGTGGCTTCTGTGTAAATAAAACTGAGCTGAATTGAACAGGATTAAGAAAATCCCAAACCTCTTAAAAATCCTCCTTCCTGTTAATAACAGTTTTCCACCATTTTATCTTCACTGGGATCATAATCCGAACTTTGAGGAGAACCTGTTAGAAAACATGAAGTTTTGTCGTGAGCCTGAGTGTAGAAAGGTTTAAAAAGCTTTAGCGAGCTCTCGTCTCCACACTGGTCGTCTCCAGTAGGGATGCACCGATACCGATACTGGTATCAGGTATCGGGGCCGATACTGTAAAATGTGTGTGTACTCATACTCGTAAAAGTTAACCGATACCATGAACCGATACTAACTTATTTCATTAATCAGAGGGTGGCTTGTCATTTCTGTTGTAGTTTTTTAGATTGGCCACTAGGGGGACATCCCGCGCTAAACAGGCACAGGGTTAGACGAGTGAGACTGGCGGCTCCAGATAAAAAAGAGAAACTGGAGGCTGCTGTAGCTAGGCTAAACAAAATGTCAGCAGTGTGGAACAGCCAACTTTAACTCAGGTTTTGGAAAAGCGAAGAAAAATGTCAAGAGAAAATCCACGGGCAGTTAAAATAACAGAGGCTCGACTCATTTTATCGCTCTGGATGACCAGCCACTGCCGGTCGTGGAAAACATAGGATTGCACCGTCTGCTCAGCATACTCGAGCTGCGATATGAAATATAATAAATAAACAGAAGTGTTTATTTATTATTATTCTGAAAGCTCGAGACAGTGCCAATAGTTCAGTGATATTTTGTTAAATTACAATGTGGAGACTCTGCAATAATTTAACAGAAGTGCTTATTTTTCACTTGAAATTTTTTTGTGGTCATTTTTATTAAGATTTGATTTTTTATCGGCAGAGAATATAATAAAACCTGTCTTCCAATTCATTGCATTTGTGTGTGTGTGTGTGTGTGTGTGTGTGGTAGAAGTATCAGTTTTTGTACTCTGTATCGGCAAGTACTCAGATCCAAGTATCGGTTTGAAAAAATTGGTATCGTTGCATCCCTAGTCTCCAGTCCAGGAAAAACAGCAGCACATTTAAACTGAAGCTTGAGATCAATTATCTGAAGGAGCTTTTAGTAAAAATGTGGTTTATCTTCTTAAGTATTTAAAAATAAAAAGATAAAGTCACTGAAGTGCTGTGAGTGACTCGTTCTCCACCTCCGATGGAGGCCTTCAGCCTCCCTACAGGGCTCCTCGATCACAGAAGAAGAAACGATCAGAATGATTTTGTTCCATAATCGTAACTTCATGCATCGCTCCATCATCTGCTGCTTTTCTAGTCCGGGTCAGGCTGCGGGTGCAGCAGCACCTCCTCCAGCTTTTCCAGAGAAACAATCTCTCCAGTGTGTCTGGGTCTGCCTGGACGTCTCCTCCCAGTAGGACATGAAACACCTGAGGAGGCATCCTGGTCAGATGCCCGAACCCCCAACTGGCTCTCTTCATAGCAAAGGAGCCTCAGCTTTACTCTGAAAAACCCAGACAGAGGAAGCTCATTTCTGTAGGATGTAGCCACCCTCTCACTCTTTCAGTCATCACCCACAGCTCGTGGCCGAGGGTGGGAACAAGAGGCTGAAACACTTCCTCCACACAGGGAAGCAGGTCACCCCCGACGCATTTACTGAGCTTAAAAAAAGATTTTAATTTCAATTAAATCAAAAATAATTCAAATAGTGGGCATGCTGTTGTTGTGGGAGGTGCTGTAGGCAGCGAGGGGAGAGCTGCACGAGGACTTTCCCCTCAGATTAGGCTCGCAGGTGCCTGCCTCCGTTCTTATAGCCTGGCTATAAAAAGTTGCATCATCGTGTTCGATACCGTCTGCCTCCTGAACACCTGAAGCCTTCTGATGATCCACCAACGATGAATTATTAATGATCAAACATGCTTAAAGCAAAGGTCTCAAACACTGAATAAATGATCACTATATGAAACAGATCATACTGACGACGCAGAGCTCTCATCTTTTCCACGTTTTCTTTCATTATTTTCTGTATCTTAATCATAAAACAAGCATTATGTGGAGAAATGAACGCGATCTCGCTTGAAATCTTACCCATAAAACTCCAATAACCCTGAGTTTGTTCTCCATAAACGAGCCGGAGCTTCTGCGACGTTGTGCTGTTAGCTGAGAGTTTTTAATCTTTGCCCTCGCTGCTTTTCACGTCGCTTTCTAATCAGGTTTATCAGAGTCTAAAAATAAACCCGGAGGTCTAATGAGAGCCGGAGCACTGAGCTGACAGGCCTCTCGACGGCTGCCGCTGGAATCGTTCGGCGTGTCAGACGCAGGAAACAGGCGACTCTCTCCACAACCTCTTGAGCCCATTAGATTCCTGCAGAGCTGCTGCTCTAATGAGCTGTGATACGGCCGACACGTCGCCATCAGCACAGGTGAAGGATGGAAGCGAGCTCCCAATTATCCGGTGTGCTTTAAATGCACCGACATGGATCTGCTCTCGTACCAGCTTTACTGATGAAGCAGGAAACAACAAGTCCTTATAGAACTACAAAATGACCTCATCTTTGAGCCTTTCATTTCTGTCCTTACTTACAGACTGTATATTAAAGATGGAAGCAGCAACTGTGACGTCACCCTCTGGATCTGGGAGTCGTCTCATGTGAAGCATTTTCATCGTGGTGTTTTGAAGCACGCGAGGCGTTTAGAGGCCCTGCCGTCCGTCACTCAGCTCCCTGTGCAGGTTCCCGGGTCGATGTCTGCGTCTGTGTTCACGCTTTAACCCTTTTCTGATAACAGCTCAGCGTCCATGTTTACGATAATTAGCCACAAATTCTGAGGAAAAACGGCTCAGCAGTGTACTCAGTGTAGTGTTCTTCGTCAATAGGTTTTATGTTTCCTTTAATTGCCGTCATCTTGTCCTGTCATGTTTTCATCTCATCTGATTATTTTAGCACTTTGTTTTAAATCTGCTACATAAATAAATTTGACCACATGCATTCATTACCTCTAGACTGGACTATTGTAACTCCCTCTATTTAGGCCTCCCTCACTCCTCTCTTTACTAGGGGTGAGTTTTTATAATCGATTCATCGATTAAAATAGATTCTGGCTTGGATAACGTAAAATCGATTCATTAAAATCCTGAATCGATTTTTTAATATAAATTTATTTTGCTCGAAACGCCAGAATCTCTGGTGAAATCTCACAAAATTTCAACAACCACCAAACAGCTAAGACAGTAAATGAGAGCAGGAACACGGATTCTGCACAAAGACGTGAACACACAGCGTGACCCGCGGATCAGAATCAGTGAGCTGTCGCCTTTTTCACGGTCGGGGCTGAAAGCCGACAGCTCGCTGATTCTGATCTGTCGGCGGCTCCGCGCTTTGTGTTCACGCCCTTTATGAGCTGATTCTAAGGCTGTTAGTTTGATGTCTCTCCAAACAATACTGACCGAACCAGCAGCAAAAGAAGATCCAAACTACGCTTCACATAAACATCGTCATGAATTCACTCTGACTTTTACTGTTTTGCTTCGACCACGATGCACAGCTCTCTCTCTCTCTCTCTCTCTCTCTTCAAGAACAGTTTCCCATCTAAAAATCTGTTTTCTTCATTATTTGCTTGCTTGTTACGCACAAGTCTACCATTATTTACAGGCTGTCGGCCGACGTTTCTTTCCCGTTTACATACTTCCGAAAAGAAAACCTAATTTCTGCTGTTCAATACTGAACAAATTTAAACTTTTTAAAATTATACAAAATGCAAAACGCTGTGTCTCTAATAAAACAGCTGTAACGTCAGAGGTAATGTTCATACGTTGATTAATGGTTTTCTTTCGTTTTTGATCTACTGCAGAATATTTTTATAAAATCCAGAACAGGAAAAATCACCTTCATGTTTTTCTGTTTTATCTTCAGCTACTTTGACACAAAGGCCTCTGCTGTGATGCTCACACCTTTGATAAAGTCTGGAAAGTGTCAGCTTCCTTTTTATAGATACAAAAATATATAAATGTACTGATCTGAATTATAATATTTCTGACTGTCAAAATTTCCCAGATTCAAATCGAATCGATTCGGGACCTTGTGAATTGGAATTGAATCGATTCTAGAAATCAGTGATGATACTCAGCCCTACTCTTTACCGTCTGCAGTTAGTACAGAGCGCTGCTGCAGCCTTTTATCAGGTGTCAGATTGCATCATATGACTCCAGTTTTGCTAACTTACGCTGGCTTCCTGTGAAATTTCACATTGATTTTAAAATTCTTTTACTCACTTATAAAATCTTAAATAACACTGCCCCTGGATATTTAACAGAACTTCTTCATTTGTATAATCCTATAAAAGCACTAAGATCTTCTAACCAGATGCTCTTAATGCAACCTAAGTCTGGGTTGCAAACCAGAGGTGATCGTGTGTTTGCTATTGCAGCTCCGAGACTGTGGAGCTGCAATAGCAGCTTCCTATTGCATTCGCTCTTCTGAGACTGTTCAGTCTTTTAAATCTCGTTTAAAGACCCATCTTTTTACTCTGGCTCTGACGGAAAATATTTTGATTATTTGGTTGGTTTCTATGGTGTGAATGAGACTCGGCGGGTCCAGGGATCATAGGTTTGTCCCACCACGACACACCCCAACCCCCGAGTCCCCGTGTTTTTAACTAGGCGGGCGTGTTTAAGGGTGCCGGAGACCACGCCCACCACAGTAAATTTGTCTTATTTGATTTATTTCCTAACTTGTGGAGCACTTCGATCAAAACTGTTGTTTTTAAATGTGCTATATAAATAAATTTAGATTTTTTTATTTGATTTTGATCATCATTGTCGGGTCTTTATCTCGCGATATTAAGCACGGTGAGGCGACTGTTGCTGTGATTTGGCTCTATGTGAATAAAATGTATTTTTATTTAATAAAACACTAAGAGTGAAACATCAGTGGGTGACATTTCAGATGCTTCCTCCATATTTTATATACAATCAGCTCAGAAACCAACAGATCAACATCATGTTGTATTCTCTGTGCTTACTGAGACAGACACTCTTTACGCTCTTTGAGCAGCACAACCATTTTCTCATAGACGTCTACACAGTCTGGGCTTTTCTGCACACCGCAGACATAAACCACGTTTCAGAACTGGAAGCTACGGCCATATTTCATGATGTCACACATCTCCACCAGCAGCCACAGAAAGCTCCTTTTACGTCTTTCGCACATGCAGTAATTCTCTAAATGCTGTAAGACCCACAAATGGCAGCTCAGATGCTTCGGAACAACCACATCTCCCAGAAACTGCACGAATGGATCTGACTGGGAAACCGAGGAATGCTGCAACACGTCGGTCAGGCAGGCCCTGATTCATACTCTACTGGACGCTAATGCAAACCATAGTTTACAAAATGATCATCATGTGGTGCTGAGAACATAAACTCAGAATTTACCGAGCTTATAATTTGATTGAGCGGATGAGTCGCCCCCTGCTGGCCATTATCAATAGCGCAGGTTTAAACCACATGTTGCTGTTATGTGTAAACTATTTTCCTTTACAGCAGCTGGGCTCCACGGTGGAAACATTTTGCTGCATAAATAAGAGAAATTGAGAGTTGGGTGATTAATCTTTCATCTTCCTGGTCTACAGCAGCCTTTCATTTCTAGTCGGCGCCGATCGCCGCTTTAATCAGTCCCAAGTACAAACGAGCGCACGCAGACTTCAGATCAGCTTCAGATGATCGACAACGATTCTCCGAGTGACAACGGAGCAAAATTAAAGTGAGATTTGATTGTTCTGTTATCTGTTCTCGGTCAGCAGAGCTTTGTAGGGTTTTTGTAATGTTTTTGTCAGCCTGTTGTCATTAAATGCTTTCTGAATTTCGCTGTTATCGCTCCCTGTTTTCTCCTCTTTGTGAGCAACAGCTCACCATGAAACACAAAAGCAGCCTGAGAGATCCTCTGGTAATCACTCCTCGTTATCACTCGAACATTAAAACCTAGTAAAGGTTTTAGCTTCTTCTCATCTCTGGCAGATCCTTCCACACCGAGGAACCCAAACAGAAACCCGCCGATCATCCTATCCATATATTTAGGAATATTAAACATCCCTGGGTTTTCCTGCAGTGCTTAGAAGAGCACAACATGAATACTATCCTAAAACATTTTCATCTTCTATCACAGGGTGACAGCATAGCTTAAAATGCACCGATATGAGAAACAGTTCACCGTTTATACTTAATAAGATCACATCTTTCCTGTACTTCCAACTCCTCAAGCATAGCCACTATTTTCCATGTTAAACTTACAGCTCCACATGTTTCTTTTATGCCTCATGCTGATACTTGAGTAGCTTTGCATGAATAACTGTTTAAATTAATCACTTTTAACTCCTGCTGAGCCTCAGTGCAGCTACTGAGTTTTTGCTCCTCCTCCTTTGAGCCAAATTTCTCCTCATTGGCTGTCCCATAAAGTGGGT
Organism: Neolamprologus brichardi; assembly: GCF_056152115.1. Taxonomy (NCBI): domain Eukaryota; kingdom Metazoa; phylum Chordata; class Actinopteri; order Cichliformes; family Cichlidae; genus Neolamprologus; species Neolamprologus brichardi. The sequence goes on along the minus strand of NC_142121.1, from coordinate 4,086,532 downwards.
GTGGTTTTCATACTACAAGATGACATCATAGAGAGCAAAGAGAAAAAAAAACTGTCTGATCCATCACATTTTCAGTGTATATGAGATGAATTAAATACAGAAGGTTTAATTGAGACGCAGTAATGCATTAATAACGTCTCAGTGCTCTGCAGTTTCAAACCAGCACCTTCAGGATTTGGATCAACATCAGTTGTTTTATCTGACTCCTTTCAACATACGTGATCCGACTGCTTTAAAATCATCTGTCCATGAATCGTTCGTCACTATGAATGTCTATTTTTTTTATTACTTTCTTTCCTGTTAGCTCAAACGTTTTGGAGGTTTCCTTCAAGTTTCTTGGTCAAAATCTAAACAAACTCCTACAAAATCAATAGATAATGTTTTGGCCGACTGCATATTTTACCGACTTTTCTCTTCAAACATCAATAAAATATGCAGTTTGCCCCGGGGCGACCAAACTCTTTGCTGCTGCAGGTGTTTGTTTTACTGCACAGGGAGTCTCGAGCAGCAGAGCCCGGCAGGTCAATGTCTCGTGCTGTCCACTTACTTCTGGAGAAGGAGACCCTCCTGACCCGCCGACACACTTCAGAGGTGTGCTTCTCATACCACAGGTGGCTGTCGTCACAGTACCTGCAAGACAAGATGACAGCATGAAGCGCTGAGCTGGAGCTTCTGCTTCAGAGTCAGCTCGCCACGAGGGGGAACTTCAGCTTTCAACAGACAGAAATCAGGCTTGTTTTGAGCCACGTGTCCGAGCAATTCAAAATAAAAAAGCAAAAACAGTCTTCACATGCAGGTGGTGACGGTCTCTGATCACACCAAAGCACTCCCAAAACAGCGGGCAGACAAATCTCAGGACGTCCTGAGTTTGCCCAGGAGGTCTCCACCAGGTAAGACAAGCCTGAAACCCCTCACCTAGGAGGTGTCCCTCTCAGGTCACTTCAGATGTGTCATTAAGAAAGGAAAAAAGAGGTTTTGGCAGCGGGGGAATTAAACCACCAGGACTTCCACCCTGAACGCTGCCCACAGACCACTTCACCTCCACAGCCCGACCTGCTGAGCGATCGGGCCAAAGAGCCACAGTCTGGCCTCTTCCTCTGACCCGGCTCCAGCACGCATCCTGGGGAAGGTAACTCGCTCTTTTCTTCTTCATCACTCGTAGTAAGAGCTGTAAGCCCCAAACCAGGAGAATGGCACCGGCGTTAACCCTCAAACAAGCAGGGTAAGAAAAGTCAGAGCACCTCTGATGCCACAAGGATTACACCAGGAGCTGAGTGATGCCCCGGCTCAGACCTGGGATGTCAGGCATGTTTAACCACATGGGGGCCAAAAGAAACTACTGAGCATCATTTTGAGTTATTTCAGCCAAATCGACTGACCTGTCGCAACATTGTTTCACTTTGATTTTCAGGGTTTTTTTAATCCAGCAGGTTGATATCTTTGTTTCCATCAAACAGCATGAATAACACATCCAGTCCTTCTCAGTGAACATATCCAGCATGATTTCTTCTCATTTTCTGAGCAGTGCTCATTAGATCGAGAACACAAACAAACACCTGCTGTGAACTGTCACGAACGACGTCAGCCACTCGTTCTTGTTAAGAAAACTTCAGAAAGCTTCACCCTGTAATTTCTGTCTACCTGTGTGTGTCTGCCTCACACTGCCGGGGTTTATCGTGGTCACCTAATGAAGTGCAGCTGAGAGAAATAAGTGATGCGACACTCATTCAAAGCGCCGTCTGCAGCGGTGCTGCCTACAGGCAGCAGGGGGAGTTTGCCGACCTTTTCATGCGCGTCTTGTGGCTGAAGGGTCTGCACAGGCACTGGGAGAAGAACTTGCACAGCTCGAGGACGCAGGGCTGCAGCTTGTGGGCGCCGACGGTCGTGGCGGCGGCGGGGACGGACTCGGCGCTCAGCTCCGGCCTCCTCCAGGGACAGCCTCTCAACACACAGAGAGAAGAACGTCAGTCGTGAAGCGGCTTAATTAATCTGTGTGTTCTGCAGGAGAAAATCTGATTAGGAGGTGATGTCCACAGACAAAGGTGATCGTCACATTAAAGAGAATAAAAATAGCATAAATTAACCTTTAAAAGCTCACGGAAGCAGTTTGGAGCCGCGGCTTAATCACAGGTGACCTACTGCAGCTTCACGGCTCCTGATTATCACACAAATACATTCAGATGAATTTTAATTGCGCGCTCGTCCACATGCTGCATGTTTTTGTTCGCCTTGCAAACAGGATCACGATGAGATCAGGAAAAATCTTTTCCTATTCAAGTTTAAACCAACAACAGGGATGTTTGGTCGCGGGTTTGGAAATGCTCATCCTTGGAGCGTGATTAACGTCAGCACACAGAATCTGCTTTTCATACATTTTAGAGAACATATTACAGACGGTGTGATGACGTGAAGGCATGCACACTATCATCAGAGTCTCTCTGATTGGAATCGTTTCCAGCTGAATGAAGCTGCAGTCAGTCGGGAAAATTTCAAGAAAGTTTCTTGAAAAGCTAAAAAACCCGAGGCTGAGGAGTTTCCTCTGCAGCAGGGGCAAAGTTCAGAGTTCAAACACTAAAGGGTTGGCTGAGAGGAGACCTTCATGATGAAACATGAACAGAAACATAGAGTGGACTTTGGACCTGCAGACAGCTGGACTGATACGTAGGAGGAGTCCAGATGTGAGATTTTAAGAACTGTGTTTGTGTGAGGAGCAGAAGCTCGATGGATTCATCTGCAGGTGTGTGATGACAGGGAGGTGCCCAAAGCTGCAGTTCCTCTGACGTCCACTCGAGGCAGACTTCAAAATCCCACAGAGTCGTGTTAAAATGTTCACCTGTACAGCAGAAACACCTCCCGCCTCTGAAGTTTCCTCCTTTGTCACAACTGCACGACTCACCTTTTTCAATTAGATCAAGCTTAAAGTTAACGTTGGGGGTGTGGCTGCTTTGATTGACAGGTAGATGCTGCTAGGCCCCGCCTCCACGTCAGTAACTCAGATCTGCAGTTTTTGGTGTTTGTGTTGCTTCATTTTTCCCATATTTACTAACTTTTCTTGGCAGCCTTCTGTAAACCTCCGTGCTCTTCTGTCCTTCACATTTGTCCTGCAGCTCATCCAAACCTCCATCTGCTTCTTCTCCATCACACTCCGGGGGGTCCCGTCCTACCGCCCACTGCTGCTGGGGCTCTGCCCTGCGATGTAGCTTCTAATATTTTATAACTCTGTGCTTCAATAAATGATGTTCAGCTCTCTCAGAGTCTCTCTCCTTATTAAACTGCAGTCACTGAAGCCGAACCATCGACCGATTCTGGAGCAGTTTTAATGCAAACATCCAAAAAGTCTGTGCTTCACTTTTGGCGAGTTAAAATTCTGGTATTGTGTTCGTCTTTCACTTCACACTAATTAGCAGATGACTGTGTGAGTGTGCAGCTCACTATAACTCAACGATAACTCAGCTCTGAAACATGGAGGTGGTGAAATGCTAAGGTCCCAGCTGCTTTGAGCTATTTGGTTACATTTGTAACTTTGTAACATATTGTAATATTAAGTTTACTTAGTTACTGTTCCTGCTGTCTTGGAGCAACTGTAACCACATAATAATAATTTCCTCTGGGATTATTCTAATTCTGCCACGCCCATCTTTTATTTACAGTCTATGTTTCCATGGTGACACACGGAGCTGTGATGGTGCGGGAGGGCTTCAGGCAACAATGAACCCACAGCAGCACGTGAGGTTTGAGGGTCATGTGACTGACGAACTGCTGAAAACCTGACGTGAACTCGTGAGTTCAGCCAACAAGTGTCAGTTTTCCTTCTTCAGCATCATCGTAAAGAGGAGAAAGTCTTCAGTCAGCAGGTGAACTCATGCTTTTCATCTGAGCTCCTGTCTCCACATTTATTCATTTCATTTTAATTTGAACAGAAATAAACACAAAAGCAACAACAACCTGATTTGCAGCGTTCATTCCTGAGTGTGTGTGTGTGTGTCAGTCAAACATCAGCCTCCACAGGCCGACACTCAGACACGTGCAGCTGGGTGACAAACGCTCATTTCACTGCACGCTAATGACTCGCTGACAAATTGCACAGGATGCTCCGGCCTTCTGATTGTTGCTAGGCAAAAATCAGAGGAGGGGACGGGAGCATCAGGGGCGCAGCTGTTATTTGCAGTGTGGTGTTACTGCCATCTAGTGGCTGTGCTGGGAAAGGTGAAGAAACACACTGAGTGCCTCACAGCTGATATGTTAGGAGCCACAACCATCACGTGCTGCACCGGGCACGTCAACAGCAGGCGCCGGGTTTGGACTCACTGCTGGTAACAGAACATTTCTGTAACTTTTCTCACTCATTTGTTGGACAAACTGTAACAATGATTACAATCCCCTGTTTCAGTTTACGTCACCGTCACATTATTTACCCCATTCCTGTCCCAGTTTGTCCTGAAACCGCAGAATGGCTGTGAATGAACAGATGACACAAACAAAACCTGAGATATGCTGAATTCATGCTGCCTACGTTTACATAAAAACACCGGCGGCGTCAGCCTCCGTGTGGAGACACGTGTGGTATCAAACTCCTGCATCACATTGTTCTCAACCTAGGGCTGCTCGATTATGGCAAAAATGATAATTACGATTATTTTCACTGAGATCTCAATTATTTGACGATATTTATTTAACAATAACAATGTGTTGAATAATGACTTTAAAGCTTGTCAAAAAATAATATAAAATAGTGCAAATACTGATGACAGTGCAAATGTTTACAATATAAGAAATAAATGAAAAATGTAAACATCTATGTTTAGTGAACTTTGCAGTGTTGCTCTGTGGTGCAGCTACGACACTGTAGCAAAGTTTACACACTGTGTCTACTTGATCCACGTCTGACTCCAAACCCATAATGTTTCCACACCACTGAAGTTTTTTTACCTCTTTTCAACCAACAGCAGTCACTCTCCTCTCCAAATAACTTCTGCTTAGCTTTCCGAGCTTCCCTCAGGTCCTCTTATTGTTGTGACGCGTATTCGAAATGCAGAGAGGTGCGCTCGATTTGCCACACGGAGCAGCGCGAGAGTAAAGCACAAGGGAGGGGCTAATAATCGGCTCAGTCATTTTTAATGATCGTTGAAAGCCCAGATCGTAATCGAGATTAAAATTCGATTAATTGAGCAGCCCTATCTCAACTTATCATAGTCACAAGACTTTCAGAAACCTTGACCACTGATTTTAACCTTGGGGTCAAAGTCACTATGATTCAAACTTGTCAGAGATTTTTAGTAGATACACCCATTGTATAGATGCTCCTATGTCACCTCGTTCTCTCGTTATTACATTCACACACTTCAATGTCCATGCCGCCCGTCACGTCATGATAATCGGCCGTTCAAAAATCCAAGAAAATATACAAAGGCGGTCCCAGCAGGTCCTGGGTTTGAATCCTGCCCAGGGCCTTTCTGTGGGAGTGTGTGGGTTTTCTCCAGCCTCCTCCCACAGTCAAACACATGCAGTGAGTGTGAACGTTGCCTCTGTATGCCCCGTCTTCCTCCCTGACCTATGATAGCTGGGAAGGCTCCGGCCCCGCGTGGCCCTGAACTGGAGAAGCGTAAGAAAGTGGATGTTTGTTGTTTTTCTACAGTCTCAACTTTATCGACTATTATTATTTATGCAAATTAGACAATATTCAATTAGTGAATGTGCATTTCACATATTTTAATCCATTGTCACATAAAATTGTCTTAAAGTACGTTAACGACTGGAAACTGTTGACATTTGAATCAGTGTTTATTTTCCTCACGATGTAATTATGGAATTCCATAACGAGCTCCTGGTTTACGCCGAGTGCAGCAGACGGATAAACGCTGAACGCTTGGCCTTAATTTGACTTTAACCTCTGCAGCTTAAAACCCATGAAAGCTTTCACACAGGAGGCTGCGATCCTGCGTTACCATGGTTACTATCTGCAGCATGGCTTCCCGTGCCACACACACACACATGCACACCTTTCTCCGGGTTGAAATTGAATCAGTGCCGCTGGTGTGTCCAGAAATGACAAAGGAGGGCTGCGATGCGATTAGAGTCGCTTTGTGAGAGCAGGTCAGTGGGCGGAGTCAAACTGTGGCTCCAGTGATGTTACACAGGTCTCCATGTTTGATTTCCTCGTATCCATTCATCAATAACGACATTAAATCACTCGTCTGTCCTTATGTTTCCCAACAAGCTGTCATCATGGGTCACAGTGAAGCCGTCGCCATCTTTGCCTGTCCAGCAGGTAAAACTGTGAGAACTTCTTCAGAACTGAAGAAGCTTCTCGGACGAGAGGAGAAACGTCTCCAAGAAACTTAAAGAAGTCCAGATTTTCTCTCATGTATTCCTCTGGTGCAGTTTTGGTTTTATTCATTTTTTATTCTGGTTATTTGCCACATTTCATCTTTTTTATTTTGAGAAACACACACGAGCATCTTCCTCAAAATAATTCATATTAAAATATCTGAAAGAACAAATCGTTTACCTGGTTTCTCCGTCGGCTTGCTGGGAGTTGTAGTTCTAACCAGAGGCCCTGTAGTCCTCCTGGGCACCGTGGGTCCTGCTGTGGCTCGCACAGGTGGAAGTCTCGTGGGATGAACTGTGGACGTCGTGTGCGGGGCTGCTGTGCTTGTAGACGCCGGCGTGCGGATCAGACTAACTGCTGGTGAGAAGGTTGAAGCTCTGCCCGGTGTCGTGGGTAATCGTGGTGCTGCTGTGGTGGGAGCTGCAGCAGTCGGAGCGGCGGCGGTGGTGGTTCGCTGTTTTAAGGTTGTAATTGGTGCTAAAGTTGTTTTTTCCTCTATAGTTCCACTCTGAGAAGATGCCACAGTGGGCGTGGTCCCCCTTTGTGTCGTTACAGCTCTTGCGGTCATGCTTGGTGCCGTGGGTTGCTGGGTTGTCTCCGGCGTTTCGGCTGTAGTGTAACTCTGAGGCGTGATGGTCGTAGGCTGTGGAGCCGTTGTGAGCGGCTGAGCTGTGGTGACCTTCGCTGTAGATGCAGCTGCTTCATCCACAGCTGTTGGTGAAGCTGATAAACCAAGAGAAAGAAATAGGCTCAATTTTCTGTCTCCACAAGAGTGAAAGCAGGACGCAGCCATCACGGGACTGAAGACAGAACCACGTGTTAAAAAATAAACACGTTTACTGCCTGAGTCAGCAAACTTAAAGGCTTAAAGGTGTCCTCGACTCCACCTCAGCAAACTGGACCTCTCCACTGTGTCCATGCAATTTAAACGTTTAACAGAACCTATGCATATAACTGTAATCTGTATACAGTCATATAAACAGCAAACAACAACAATAAACAACAAAACTACTTCATTAAACTTCACCAAAAACAAACAAAGCAAACCGAGAGACAGCGAGTGGGAGCATCAGTGGTCAGATCAACATTTTAGTACATTACAGGATTAAAAAAAGGCTCGATGACCACAGAAGACCAGATGGGGGATGATCACAGGTTCTTTTCCATGGTAAAAAACCCCACACCTTTACAGGAAAGAAACACCCTTCAGAAGGTAGCTGTATCCAAGCACAGGGAAGACAGTTTCACACTGAGACGCAAACCAGTGCTGAGTCTCAAGGACAGAGGCAGAGCAACAATGAACATATGAAGCTAAGATCAACCTGCATCAGAACCACAACAAGAAAAAAAGCGCACAGGAGGCTTGAACAGGTAACAACGTACATCACACGACACTGGCTGTAAAACAGTGTGACGCACAGACGCATCGCTTCCTTTAGCCAATAACTAATGTTTCTCAATCATGTGACACGAGACTCGACCACGGAGAGAGCGACACACTCTGCTGAGATTCACAGCTCAATAACATCACCAGTGTTGGGAAGGTTACTTTTAAAATGTATTCCATTACAGATTACAGATTACATGCCCTAAAATGTATTCTGTAACGTATTCCGTTACGTTACTCAATGAGAGTACGTATTCTGAATACTTTGGATTACTTAATATATTATCATGCTGTTTACAACTACATGAATGTACTATTGCTGTGATTTATTACTGTTACTGAAGGTCCGCGGCTCCGAACCGTAGTAAAGGGACCTCTGGCTAATACGGTGGGTTCTGTGTCGGCTCGTAGCTGAAAACTAGCTTTACTTTGTTGTCTGGGTCAACTTTGCTAGCAGAGACAGAGAGAGGCGTTGAAAGGCTGCTCCAACGGAACTTATTGTTTTTGGAGGAAAACACGAACACGGTGTACAGTCGAGTCTTAATAGCTTACTTACAACTGGGCTCGTCAGGCTCTCTTCTTGGCTGCAGTGGTTATTATTATATTTACATGCTTCCAGCTCCCGTTTCTGCTCGATGACAGCTCGTACTTTTCCTTTTTCTCCCTCCCTCGCTCACAGACACATAACGGGTATGGCAGTCCATTCTCCCTGCAGCACGGACTACACTGCCCATGATGCTACATTCTTTAGAGCTATGCCTGTAGCATTCTGCCTGTTAGCTTAGCACAACAACAACAGGCGCTCTCTCACCCAGGAAACACGCAGAGAGCGTCACCCTGTAACCATGGCAACCGTAACGCTGCCGCCTGGAACAACAGAACGTAGCTGTCAAACAAAACCCAAACAGTCCTGACCCGCCACAATATGAAACAGGGAAGTACCGCCGTGTAATCCATTTATTTCAACAAAGTAACTGTATTCTAAATACCACCTTTTTAAACGGTAACTGTAACGGAATACAGTTACTCATATTTTGTATTTTAAATACGTAACGGCGGTACATGTACTCCGTTACTCCCCAACACTGAACATGGCTGCAGTCGCTCCGTGTGCTCAAAGATCTTTTTGGTCTTCCTCGTATTTCTCACACAAACAATTTCTCCTAAAAATTAAAACCTAGCATCTGACTGACTTCATTATATTTCTAATAACAATCTCTTTTATTTAGTGTTCATTCATGCATATCCTTTTAAATGTGCTTCCAGTTCTTTCTTTTACACATTTGGTTGTGAACATCAGAGATAAACCGGCTTAATCCTGATTAAACTTTGGAAACCGAGTCTGGCCCGAACTTCCTGACAGATCGAGCTGTGAAGACGAGCCAAACGCTGAACGCCGGCCTCCTGCAGAGACTCACCATGTGCGGTTGAATGGACTCTGCTGGTTAGCATGGAGCTCATCCCAGATGGAGAGATGTGACTCAGATTCGTGGGCAGTTGGTGCCATTCTGAGATTTAAAATAGACAATTTGAAGAGGAGAATTAAGCGGCTCTTCGAGCTTCTGGTTGATGACAGCAGATGCTTGAACGGGCCTGTTAAAGGTCCTGATGTACTCACCGACAGGGAGCCGGAAGGAGATGTTAGCTGGTTCAGAAAGACAAAGTGGGGGAAAAGAAAGTAATGAAAAAGAAGATCTAATGATCTCCACACTGATCTGGTGTTTGTTTGAATCTGCCACCTGCTGGTCATCAATGAATCCGTCACAAACCAGTAAACAGACCTGCGTGCGGTCCTTCCACGATGGTCTGGTTGAAGAGCGGCGTGATGGAGCCGACGTCCCACAGCTCAGGCACCTCTCTGCCTGGACAAAACACAACGTCGCATTCAGACAGACACCTTCATCAGCAGCATCATCATCAGCCCCAGAGATGTTAAACTCATTTTACAGGGACTTACTGATCCAACGTGGGCCAATCAGTGAAACTCCAACCAACAAAGTTTAATTACACATTTAGAAAAAGAAAAAAGGGGCAATTTCTACAGTATGTCTCAGCTTTCTACGTGCTGCAAAACATATGAAAAGTTAAAAACATAATAAACATACGCCCTCTTACTTATTTTACAAAGCGGTCCAGCGGGCCCCGGGCCTTATGTTTCACACCATTGCCTTATACACTATATGAAAGATTTTTCAGGTATACTACAGGAGCATTTATAAGGTTTAGTCATATATTTTCTCTCTTTAATCGCTCTCTGAGGTCTGTGGAAGATAACAGAAGCTTCCCCACCAGGGGGCGCTGTTTTACCAACTGCGATTATCAACTGTTTTTGGATCTGCTGCTCTTTGACCCCTCTGCAGGATGCTTTGCTGTGTTAAAGTGTAAAAAGAAAAAATGTTTTGTTGATGTTTACGTGATATCTCTTTAAAACCAAACATGGAGGTAAGGTCACATGACTGTTTCTTCACATTCTGCTGAGAGCTTTCATTTTTAAACGTTTAAAAACAAACATTTACAAAAAGTTCCTCATTTTCAACCTCATCTTATCTGATTTTTGCTTTTAAAAATGCTTCACCATGAAATAAATCAAGGAGAAAATAAAAATGTGACACACACAAAGGAAACACGCTGTCGGCTGAACTACTGGAATATACCCAACACATTTCTTACTGCTTGTTCTCAGAACAATAAAGATTCAGCTTTTAAAAACTGTCTTCAGGTTATAGTTTCACACCGGGTGTCAGTCTTAGACGTGGGTCAGGAGCAGGAAGAAAAGGTTCCTACTTCCAGACCTCTGTGAGGATTTAAAATAAGCATGCAGAGTCATTTCCCCAGGCCTCAGAACTTTACTCAGGACAGCAGGCCTACACATACCCATCTTACCGGCCATCACGCAGATGTAGATACAGTCCGAGTTATTCCTCTGGCTCACTGAGACACAAGCAGACAAGACGCCGTTAGCCAGGACACAAACACATCATATAGCGTTTCGTTTAAACAGCATCTACCACCTGAGAGTATGGAGGAGGATTTAAAGAGCTCGTGCAGGTAACTTGTAGAGTTTCCCATCACATCCAGCAGTATGGCTGTAAAGTCTGACGGGAAACAAAAACGAGTTTACATGCAGCAAACTGCACGAAGCGTAAAATGAGGCCGAACGTTCGAATCCTCCTGCCTGTTAGGTCGTTGGTCTCGTTGGTGACGCAGTAGCAGAATCGCCTCCTGAACACGCTGCTTTCTAAACTTCTCACACTGGAAACTGCAAAACACACAGAAACTGTTCAGAAGTCATTCAGGGATTTAAAGTTTAAGACGTGTCAGGACGACACGCCTACAAACATCTGCTGACCTGCTTATTTCCAGCTTGTTAGCCTCAGCTTCTGCTAGCAGAGCTTTGCATGATTAACAGTTTAAAATAATCCTCTTATTCTGAGCATTGATGCAGTTCAGTTTTAGCTCTTCTCCTTGGGCATCCGGGGCCTTTGCCCAGCTCAGATGAACATATTAGGCATGTCTCCTCTTGATGACATCATACAGATCCCACAGCAGGAAAAAAACTATGAAACTGTCCATACACTGACCTCACGACTGAGTGGATGACAACACAGCCACCACTGGAACAGGAGATATATGACAGATAATAAACAAAGTGACAGAATAAGTCCTCCTTAACAAAGTTTGGCAAATAAGATTATTTCTGAAACATGTTAGAACACGTCCTCGGTGCTTTATTTTGCAGTTTTAAATAAAATAATGGGTTCTTCCCTTTCTCAGCCTTCACCAGTGCATCAAACTTCACGACTGACCCTAAAGGTAACAATCTGACACGATTAAAGAAAAAGTCTCGTCTTAAGAGTAGAGATGGTGCGGTGGTGTAATTACTACACGTTCACACCACCAGATGGCAGTATAGACAAGTGCAGCCTTCACACACGTTACTCTTTCCTGTCTGCAGACGTTTGTAAGGAGAGAACATTTACTGTTGTAGACCAACAGGGTGAGTTTGTGCAGAGCCAGGGAGCTGTAGGACGTGACGCTGAGCAGAGAGAAGAGCTGCCGGGAGCCTGCAACACAAAGCAGGCGAACATGTGAGCTTACGCAGCCTTAGATGCATCATTACATACAGGAGAGCACTGCGTTCACTAATGAAAATCTCATGATTAACCCTTTAAGACCTACCATAGAACCAAGTCCGCCAGAGCTTATATTATATGTTTACATGTTGTGGAGCCATTTTTGGGAGCATTTCAAGTTGCTATACATCAATACAACCATTACAGCCTAGATTTTAATAATATGTCTGCATTAAGTGCATAGTACTTACATAAATTGCAAAAAAGTGCAATAAACTACAAAAAAATTGAAAATCGTTTTTGTTTTTTTAACATATATTTCTAGTTAGAGAAATTTAAGAGGCTTATCTCTCAAAACTGTAAATACAAAAAAGTTGCACAAAATAGTTTCCCACCACAGGAAATTTATTTTGAGTGTCTTCATAGTTTTATTTTTGAAATACACCAATTTTTATACACTGCAGGAAAAACGAAAATAAATATTATGATGCAAATTTGCAAAAAAGCAGCATATGCATCAAAATAAACTATTTCCAGCAGTGCAATATGAGTCCTAAGCATCCCAGAAACCACACAGAAAGTCATAAAGTCAAACATAACTTTTAAAAACACCAGTATAGGCTCATGAGGCCCTGATGGTAAAAAACTACATTTCCGCGAAAATGACGTCAATTGCGGTTTCGGGCAGGTCATGGTGGACATGTGAAAGTTTGCGCTGACGTCTAATCCAATGTAGGAAGTGTTACAAACAGCTGATCGGATCGGCAAAGCGTGTTTCTGGAATATTATGTTTTTGTTGCTGCAAGCGCTTTTTATGCAGTTTTTGCAAAGCTATATGTGGAAGGAAACTGTGACCGAGGACAAGCTGATGGTATAAGATGTAAGTACAACTCCTCCGGTTTCATATGCAAAAAAAAAATATTGCGCTAGCTCACGTGGTTGCAGAGCTACCGGGATTTAAAAATAGTTACGCAAAACAGAGCGTGCTGCTCTGACCGGCTTTAAAGGGTTAAGGAGAAAGGTGCAATAATCAGTAACAACGAGAGGACAGGGTCGATGCTGCGACCTCGTCAATGAGCCTGAAAATCAAAATCAGAGTTAAAATGTTAAAACTGGGCTGAAGGGAAGCTGCTCCTTTAAATGTTAAGTCCTCCCTGCAGTTAAACAGAAGTGTGATTCTGTGGTTCAGACCTGAGAGACAGCGACAGGACAACGTACCCGAGTGGCTGGAATTTATTAAAGTATTGACGAGCGGCGTGAGGTCGATGGCGGCGGGGTCGATGTGCTCTGCTGGGATTTCTGGGAAATAAAAGCAGAGCGTGAAGTCAGCGGGAGCTCGTTCTGGGTGTAATCTCCATTATGGAGACGGCAGCATCAGCAGAATGAGCCAGTGTAATTACTGGATGTACTGGAAGAGGGAAAAAAGTGACAGTTACCCAGAGGAATGGGTCCCCGGGGGGGGCGGGGCAATTATTTAAACAACACAAGGTCAGTGTAACAGTTAGTCTGATCGGCATTTCACTGAGCAGGTTCACAGATGTTAGCTGATGACTTCTCTGAAGCGTGCGTTGGTGATGACGGTATTTACCGTTAGACAAACTGCTCCTCTGGGACGTTTCAGGGTTTGAGTTGGTGAGCTTTGGATGGAAGCCTTAGTTTTAGTTATAAAAAGGAGGATTTTTTCCACAGATTTCTTAACATCGACCAACTGTGCCCTCCATCCATCACCGCTGCAGCCTCCTCAGCAGAGGCCCAGACCTCCACCAGCAAATCCAGGCAAACACCGAGGCGTTCCCAAGCTAGCTGAGCTTCACCGTTTGGAGGAAGCTCGTCTCAGCTGCATCCTATCGGTCACTACCCAGAGCTCGCGGTTGTTCGTGGGCGTAGATCGAGCAGTAAATCATTAACTTTGCTTCCACGCTCTCTCTTCACCACAACGGATCGGTCTGTCCATCTCCTGCTGCCCCCCACCCCCCCCACTTGTGAACCACCCCAGAGCTCCACCCTTTCCCAGCTGTGAAGCTTGGTATTCATTGACTTTCTATCCATCCTCTTCCACTTATCAAGGTTGTGGGGGGCGCTGGAGCCCATCCCAGCTACCAGAGGGCGAGGGGGGAGTATACTGTGTTGTTGCAGGGCCAACACACAGAGACATACAGACAGTAAGGCCGCGGCCAGTTGGAGGATTCGAACCCAGGACCTTCTAGGTGTGAGGCGCCAGTGTTAACCTTATTCAAATATCATCTGGTTAAAGAAACAATAGAAATCTGACATGTTCAGTGACTCCGTCTGTGCTGCAAACCCAGAAAGTTTTTATTATTCAGAAACTGAAAACCTCAATAAACAGTTTCCTGAATGTAGCTGGTGGACAGTCGTGACCTTTAAAAAGATATTCATGTAAAAATACACAGAAGCCAGTTGTGTGCGCCTCCACATCAACTGTGTGTAGTTTTTATTTTTGCTAGGTGACAGCGCTGCAGTCGAAGTACTTTGTGGGTCTTTAAAGTTTTCGTTCGAGCTGGAAAACAACACATTGAAACGTATTTGGCATTTGTGAACAAGCAGAATGAGAAATACCGGTGGAGTCAGCAAAGTCTCTCCTGTGCCGGTCCTGCTGCTGTCTGCAGATCAATGCTGGAGGAAACAAAAACAGCAGTTATTACTATTATTAATAATTAAACCCAACAATAACGCCTTTACAGCCTCGGCCTACCTTGGCTCACGAGCAGGAGTATTAAAACTGCAGAAACACAGATTATGAAAGAGAAGCGTGGATGCTGTGTGAACCTCCAGGAGCCTGCCATGACTGCTGCAAACACAAACAGCATGCAAACGTTCACTCAACATAAAAATGCAGCTTTTAGTGGGCTACACGCACAAGGGCACCAAACCCTGTGAATTTGCATCTCATGTAAGCTGCAAAAACCAGCTCATATATGAGAGAAACGTTGCTCTGCAGAAATCAGCCTCACACACAAACAGAGCAGAGAGCCAGGAGTTAATGCATTTTATTTGAAATTACAGTGTAATCGAATACTTAAAGCTAGGCGAGAGTAAGGATGTAACAGGGTGTCAGTCAGGCTTTTACAGGAAACAAATAATTATACTGTAAGTAAATGTAAGAACACTGCACTTCTACTGGAAGTACATGAGTCCACTCCACAATACAACCCCACAGAGTGGAGCATATTTATGATGCAAGCTGTGGAAATAATGTTTGTTTTTCTGCAAACTTACCTCAAATTACTTACAGTATCATTATTTCTTTGTTTCCTGTAAAAGCCTGACTTGTTGTTGACACTCTGTAGTGTACCTGCCTTTAAGTATCTGTAAGTAAATATAATTACATCAGAATTTTAAATCAGATGCATTGAAATTCAGTTTGATTACAGGGGAATTACACCCTTAGTCGTGGCCCCACCAAAACAAACTCAACAGAATGAGGCCACAAACATCTGTGTGCAGCTCTGAAAGCTAATAACTGAAGCTGAGTTGGGGACTGGCTGTACTTTAATGTAATACTAATTTAAACCATTAGGTGGTGCAGTGAGTCTAGATAACCTTTAACCAGGTAAATGATGAAACACACATTTCTTCTGTAAAGAAAGTCTGTGCAGGAAACAGAGAAGAGGCTAAAGAGAACTACAGGAAGTTAAAGATCCGGAAACATCTGAACATCTGGTGATGAACAATTAAAACAGGCAGATATTAAAACACATCAGCCTCTCTGCACACTGCAGGTAAACTCTTTGCCTCCATCAAACACCTTTAAAAGAGCGTCAGGTTTGTGTAAAAAAAAAAACACTTCCTGGTCCTTCACAGTGACGTCATAATGACTCTATAATCCCACCAGTGGACCCAGTGCTCCCCAGAGTATCAGTAAAGAGTTTTAGGAGCTTTTACATTAAATTTTCTTGGCATCTCATTTGTGTTTTGTGCGTTCAAAGAAAGTCTTCCTCAGTCACTGCATTTCTGTATTTCTTGACTCATCAATTCAGAGCAAGATAAAAATCACACACAGTCACAGGTTTCACAAATCAAAGTCAAAGCAAACTTTTTCTTTGCAAAGTGAACCGTCTGTTTCCATAAAAAGAGGAAAATATTGTTTTTACAGCAGCACTCAAAGTTCACAGCATTCAAAAATTTAAAACTCTAATTCTTCGATAGCTTGACCTGCCATAATATTATTATTATTATTATTATTATTGGCTCCCAGCTAAAATAAAACCAGTGAACACGTCTCACCTGCTGCTTGAATTCACCTGCAGCCCTGCGGAGCCTCCACCAGCCTCCACCCTGCAGTCACACACCGGCGGTCAGATAACGATTAAACGACGCCTGTTTTCTCCCCTCTGAACATCAGCGGGCTGACAGCTCAGCGAGCTCTGGCTGCAGGCCGGGTACTGATCCAAACTCACTGCTGCAGCTGCACTGCAAGAAATATCCAACTGCAGGTGCTGCACTACACTGCCCCCCAAAGGCAGAGACGGGAACTGCAGGATGCTCTGAAAGCCTGGAGATCGACTTCATGTGTTTGACGGTGATGACAACAGAAAACTGCACTTCAGCAAGTCGTTGTGACCATGTCTACATTCCTAATTGCTGCCACGTGATTGGCTGGTTATATATTTGTGTTAGGCAGCAGTTGGACAGTTGTTTCTGTAAAGCGGCAGGTCAGTGGAAATTTAGTCAGACACTTCAGGTGAGGCCAGGCTGCTGTGTGTGGCCTCTCCTCACACCTGTTTTCATTTAGCACGAGCTAATTCAAGCTCTTTTCATTTATTTGGTCCAAGTTTCATGCATCCTGCAAATAAGCTGCTGGAACTCCAAATGTGTGAATCACACCAACATACAACCACCTCACTGACACTTACTGAACTTGTGTAAAAATCTAAATCATACCTGACGTGTTTCTTCAGTCACACCAGATGAAACCCATCAGGTTTGGTACTTAGCCTGAGTCTGTGGAGAGTTTATTTTTAGAAGGACATTTCTTACAGTGTAGGTAAGTGGCCATAATAAGCCGCTGGAGTGACATACGAGCCGTGGGGAAGAGCAGTGAATGAGAGGAGTGAATGTGAGTCTTTAATGCCGGGGGATCGGCGGGCACTTTGGCCATCCTGGCGTTCACATTCAGGCGCGCAGCGCTAACTGGCAGTCAAGGCTGCTCAGGGCCTGGGAACAGCCGCCCCCGGGGAACAGAAACAGACTTTTAGCGCATAATTCTAACAAGAACGAAATGAAACGAGCTAATGAGTGAAAAACAAGCAGCACACGTGTCCACTGACGTTTGTGTTCTGGGGTGGAAACGTTATAAAATAAGAATCCTAAAAATGAGTTAAACCATCTTCACAGTAACAGCAGCGACAGCCGGAGCCTCGGCGAAATAATAACGTTCATCTGAAGGTTTTCAGCCAGAGGCCACACATGAGAGTCAAGCCTGAGAACAACAACACTGCAAAGAGACAAAACAACAACATCACAGAGACACGTGCAAACCAACACAGTAGAAATACATAAAACAACAACTACGAAAGAACGCACACGTGAAGTAAAAGCCAAAAAAATGCCACAAACTGATGCAAAACAAGGGATGAAAAATAACTGCAAAACAGAAAAATGTCAGATAATAATGGGGACACAAAGACTCACAACACGATGCACACGAACAACAAAAGCCTGCAAACTGGTCCCAAAACGAAGAGACATGAATGTAAAACAACTACAAAGAAAGAAGCAAAAGTACTGCGATACAACTAAGAGACGGGACACACAACAAGCAGAAAAGTACACAAAATCACTACAAAGAGACATCAAACAACTACAAAGGGCTGGGAACATCCACAACTAAGCTCAGACACACACAAGGACAAAAAACAGCCAATAAAAAAAGCACGTTAACTAAGACGACATGCAAAGCAGATGCATCACCTCAAATATTGGACACACAAACACAGCAAATGCACACAAATCTACTCCAAAGACACACAGCGTGTCTGCAGAGGGCTGCAGGACATTTAAGAACAGCGATTTTATATCAGGGACACCAACAACGAGTCGACGGGTGCAGAAACGATGCAGCCTGAGTGATTTCAGCAGCATAAATCCATCTAATGAGTAATAACCACACCGTCTGCTTTCAGTTCAATGCTTTATTAATAACTGGTGCAATTGAAAAGACAAAAAAAAATTAAAAAATCAAGTAAGAATACATTTGCATATTATATCATCAAAACAAAATATCCAAAGTGGTCTAATACAGAATAGAAATGGTAGTTTATTCTTTTTTTCAAACTGGTATGAGAAAAATGATGCACAGCTCTGAAGGCCACTAGTGTAAAGTTGTCCAAACTTCCCTTAAATGAAACTTAAGAACAACAGAACTGTTCCTGACCCAGAAAAGCTGCCGTCATCAACCAGCACAGAGCTGTCAGTAACCTCCCAGACGTACGTTTGCCTTTTGTTTTTACTGCATTTCGGCTGCATTTAGACGTCGCTCCTCTCAGATTTTCTTCCTGCATCGTTCCTGTGGGAGAAATACAGGAACTGTACGGCCCGAGACTCTAAGCAGAAGTGATTTTATTTATTTATTCATTTGCTATTTATCGAGCACGTGTTTGGCACTTTTACAAATATATTCTTTTTGTTTCGACCTGTATTCTGCGTAATGGACACCAGGGGGCGACTCCTGTGTTTGCAGAAAGACTTCTGGTCTTATAGAAACGCCTGATGAGTTTAGAGCTTTGGTTTCTAGTTTCAGGTCATACAGAATAAAATATTCGGGGTTATTTTATAAATCACGTTCAGTGAGAAGCTCATTGGCTGAGGACTCGGTCAATTACAAGTCGTCAGCCAATGAGTGCGTGGCTTCGTCCGTCACACCTGGCTTAACTAACCAGCGAGTATCGACTTCTTTTTAAATGTAGCATTTACAAGATATTCTTGGTCTTGAAAGCTAAGCTAAGGTTCGTCCTGGTCAGTATGCTGAACACCAGGTTAGGTCTGCTGCAGTTTTCTTCCTGTTAAAAGGGAGTTTTTCCTCCCCACTGTTGCCTCAAAGGGGGATGTTATTGTTGTGTCTTTACCTTTATCATTGTTGTGATTTGGCAGTATATAAATAAAACTGAATCAGTTTATTTTTTACAAACTGCTGTGAGACTGCCATGTCCATATGCAACATGCATGCAAGGCTTTCTACTTTGTCAGAGCAACGTGTGAATTTTTATCTCTAATTGTTTTGGAGGTCAAAAGTTCTTTTATAGCCACTAAACTCAACAGATAGATCGTCTTCTTATCAGCTAAAAATTGCAAGTAGAAATCTTGTAGGTGAAATTTTACAGTGTCCAGCACCCTGCTTTGACACTTATCACTCATGTAATTTTGCATTTAACCTCCAAGGACCTGGCGTCCACATTTTAGGTTGTCTAGACCAAAATACTACATTTTCTCATTTTCGTCAAAAGCAAAAAACAAACAATTCATCAGGTCCCAATCAGCCCAAAGAGCAAAGAGAATGCACGCCATGAAAGAGTTCGGGTCTTAGGAGGAGATTAAGAAGATTTTGGAAAGACAGTTTGAGAGTCACATCAAAACCCTGCAAATTGTGAGGTTTCATCAAACAGCAAAAGATTAGCAGGTTAAATATTTCAGTGTGTGGACAGCGTGTCTTCTTCCATTGTTGGTGCTTCTGCTCTGCAGCTGCTCCCCCAACTGGAACTGTAAAAGCAATATCAGCCGCTGTTTGGAGGAGAAAATTTAGTACCCACCAGCTACTGCGCTGATTTTCTATCAGTCTTGGCTCCACCATAGATCGAGGCCGCTGAGCAATAAACGCCTGTAAATGCAGCCCTCCACACAGTTATTACCGACAGCTTTGTGCTGCGTTTTGACAGCCGTAGCGAGAAAAGCACGACCAAATTAAATAATTGCATTGAAAGAAACACCTGTACTGTAAAAGGCCAAGGCACAAATAATTTGTAGCAATCAAAATGTCCATAAAATTACAGGTTATGCAGAATGTGCCGATCAGTGCATTGCTTGGTATGCAGTTACAGTGAATACAACCCTAACAGAATAATCACAGCGAGTACTATTGCCCTCTTAACTACACGGATGCCATAAAGTGCTCCTTTTCATTCAGAATCGATGCACATGCAGACGAGTTCACACACAGAGAGCTGAAATAAATGACGCACAGTGTAAGTGCACACGTGAGGGCAGAAATGTGGAGAAAATGCTCGTTTTAGGTGCACACGTGTTTCGATTAATGGCGTTGAATGTTGGGGAAAGAGTCAGATTCAAGCCAACGAGAAACAGTCACGTGATCGAGTATTTGCTGATGTGCTGAGCATTTTAAAGTTATTTTTCCAGTTTCTACAAGACTTGGCTGCTACAACAAGTACCAAGTTGAGCCAGTTTTTACGTGAAATTAGTCAATATCTTAATCCCGACACACAACACTGATACCAAGAGTGTTTCCACACACAAGACTTTGTCAAAATCTACGTTTGTGGGGGGATTTTAAGCCTCTTTGGCTGTTAAATCTAACTCATAGAGTACTGTTTAAAATCGTGTGCTGTTCCTCAGAATCACCAAATGAATAACAGCTGCAATGCAAAGAGTGCAGACACATTGGTTACAGTGTTACATGCCAAAAAACACCCTCTCAAACGGAAATAATCCTTCATCCTCAAAGTAACAGATATTAAATTGCTAAAACAAAGTGGATCTGTTCTGCTCATATTTTATACTTGGGCTTTTCTAGAGTAGCTTTGCACAATTCAGAGTTCAAAATAATCCCCCTTTATCTTCTATCAGTGAGCTCTCTTAGCTCCTCCCACTTTGAGCAAACTTTGCACTGACTGGCTGCCCCTCCCAAACAAATGATATTAAGAGCAGGTGGGCGGGGCTTACTGTGCCTTAGATGGCCATATTAAGGATATCTGCTCTCCGTGACATCATACAAACCCAAGCAGAGAGAAAAAAAGCAGCATTAATTCACAGGGATTGGCCGTTCATACACTGGCAGAAGGCAGAACGGATCCACTTTAACCATCACATTAATTCACCAGTATGTGTGTTGATCAGAGTTTGTGTTTTGGAGGTTACGCAGACAAATGCAATGTCAAAATAAAGAATAAGGCTGAAGTCTGTACTGTGCACTGATGCCTGAAAAGGTGATTTTTCAAATGCAAGTCAAAAAAATAGCTCTGAGCTGTCACACAGTCCCCCCCCCCCCTTATTGTTAAATAATGAGCACACTGTTTAAGCTTTAAGAATTAAATAGCCAATCATGATCACCCGAGGTCAGCAACTTCATTTCATCCCATCACACTGATTCAGAAAAATAAAAAAGACAAATTGAAGACAAAGCCATGAGTACATGAGAGAACATCGGGTTAGTAAATGTTTAACTCCTCCAGTGACCTCATCAGCTGATTTAAACCTCGTCTACAAGCCAGAGAAGCAAAGGGCTGATTCACAGGGCAAAGTAATGGGACGAGTCACCAAAACCCATTCAAAGTCACTCGTGTGTCCGCTTACAGTGTAAAGTAAACGGAGACACAAAGTAAAATAGGCCTGGTGCCAAGTGTGCAAATTGGTTCAACTTCACTGGAGTGACTCACACCTCAAATCCCCTTATTAAACATTATTGAACAGTTTTGTATCAGAGGCAGCTGTTTCAACAGAACACCTGTTAAAGTGAGTGTTCATCAGCCACCAGGTACATCTACAGATGAGGTGACTAACAATTCCCAAAACATAAGAATTTAACTTTTATTTCCAATGAACGGTGACCAATGGATGTTCTAATCCCACTCCTTTTCATGTTTGCCCAGGACAAAGAGTTTAATCACTTCCTGCTTGAGGTGAAGAGGTTTCTCCCGAAGACGTGACTGGAGAACGTTTGGCAGGAAAATCATACAGAGTAATAACATGGCCACTTACAGGACAAACCCTTCACTACAAAACAGCAACACAGTATCATGTTCAGACATCGTTTCAAACACGCAAGACGTCTTCAATTCACGTAACGTGGATTTATTTTACTTCATCTTTTTAGTTTCAAATAGCTGTACAGCACTTCGTTTGAAAGCGCTTTATGAATAAAGTTATTATTATTATTATTATTACTGTGAAAAGTAATGCTAGCAAGTTGGTTAGGGATACTGAAGATGGCTTTGGTCAGCTCACACTGGTCCTTAACAAGTCATTCAGTCACGTATTTTATTTAAATAAAACGGTTCTGATTTGGTTCTCCGGAAATTTAGCTAACCTTGTTTCAGAAGTCGTTAAAATCATCTCACGTATGGGAGATTTATTGGTTTTAAAGAAACAAAATAAATGTAACCGTAGACAAAACGACTTGTTAAACTGCAACGTCTGTGATATTGTCACCATGCTTGATATAAACAGCGGCTTTAGCAAGTTGAATACAGCAGAACCCCGACTTACGAAATTAATTCGTTCCCGAGGGTCTTTCGCAAGTCGAAAATTTTCGTAAGTCGAAGCACCCATCGCGCCTTTTGAGTGAACGATAGGCGTCGTTCAAGTGGAACAGCGAAGCGCAAGTACGAAAGCCAAGAGGGTTGTCACATGATTCGGAAGGCATTGTGGGCATTGTAGGCATTCCAGGCTCAGCCAATCAGAGCCAGCGGACTTCGTTACGCGGGCATTTTGCCGTAACACGGGCAGAAATATTGCGTTAAGTGCCTTCGTAACTTGAATTTTTCGTTAAATGGGGTATTCGTAAGTCGGAGTTCCACTGTATTTGAAATTTTGTGAATTCCTGAGAAGAACTTCAGGTTTTTCGTGTGTAATCTGACATATTTCCATTTGACTGTTAACTGCTTTTGCTAGCATCACTTTTTCACAGCATACTTCAGCGTCCTGGAAGACTATTTTTTTTCTGTTTTGACAAATTTTTACAAAAATAACAAAAAGTTCATATTAACAGTAATTTGCCATGAAACTATAAATGTACCAATGCTGTCGTTATGTGTTCCCAGTGTGACATTCTTAAACTGATTGGTGTCTGTAAATTTAGAAAGGAAGCCATTTGTAGTTTTTAGTTTCAAATGGAAGCAGTGTCACTAACTCACAGAATCGTTTCTGTAAATTAAACTGTGCAAGGCAACAAAAGCACAGGCTTGGAGCGAGACCGATCAAACCTCAACAGAACAAGACGAATGAACTTTAGATATAACGAAGAAAGCAGAAGTGAACCATTACAAAATTTCTGTGCAGCTGAAACCATGCTGAATCTGTAAATGAGCCAAAAAGCACCACAAAAACTACAAAACGGCATTTTACAAAAGCAGGACCGCACTCTGAGCTGGTTTTAAGAAAAGACGAAGCACTACAGAAGGAAACAGCCGACATTCAAAAATCCCGTGTGCTGTGTTCGGTGGAGATGAAGTGACGCTGAAACACTAAATAAAGAATGACGGCGTGGAGTCATTCTGAATGTTGCTTCTTGCTTCAGAGGCACAATGAATGGACGTCTGCAGGGATATTGTCATCATTTTTACATCTATATGTGGTGACGTCTGATGCCTGTGTTCATATAATATATAGTTTAATGACTTTAATTTAAGGATTAGAGGATAACAGCAACTCTAACGATACACTAAATAGATAATAATAATCATAAGGGTTTGGTTCACCTGGCTAATTTCACAGATGGTAGCTGGATCCACACCAGGCTTCTTTTAACCTACCTGCTGAGACGTTTTACTAAAACCAAACCAACAGTTGGTCCTCTAGCTGAGGTCGGCTCCAAATAGATGCATTTAATTTATACTTTCGAAGGTTTTTCTAAGATTTAAAATATTTGTGACCACCGCTAACTGGAGTCACTGAACTGGATCTGAGGACTCTCTTTGTGCTGTTGGAGTCTTCAGGGTTTCAGTTTACTATGACGTAAAGACATCCAAGAGGTTTGTGCTTCAGTTTTGCTGAGTGAAACTGAGGTTTTATTATTCTAGTTACTAGCACTCATTAGCAGAAATCCATGCCTGTGCAATGCACCTTTACAGTCTACTAACACCAGCACCAACTGGGTTTTGGTGCCGCTACACTCAGTGTACACAAAGAAACCAGTGAATGCCAACTTGTCTGCAAACACTCACTATAGAGACTAAGCCTACGCTTGAAGCCACTGAGGTGGTTGTTAACGGGGGGGTAACGCGATGTCACTGATATGTATGAATTAAGTAAACAGTCCAATAACTCCAGTAGTACTTATCTTGTCCTTTTTGGTCTTTATTCCCATATCATCTTAACATAACAGCGCAGCGGTCACAAACTGTTTGCCTTCTTACAATTAATGACACACCTGACGGCGATTACATGCGTCTACCTTAATTACCTTTACATGAACAAAACAGAAAAAGGTGCCCTCTAGCGACCACCTAAGGTCCATCCATCCATTCGCTTCCGCTTATCCTTTTCAGGGTCGCGGGGGGCGCTGGAGCCTATCCCAGCTGTCATAGGGCGAGAGGCGGGGTACACCCTGGACAGGTCGCCAGTTTGTCGCAGGGCCAACACACTGAGACAGACAACCATTCACACTCACATTCACTCGCACATTCACACCTAGTGACAATTTGGATTATCCAATTAACCTATCCCCACAAGCTGCATGTCTTTTGACGGTGGGAGGAAGCCGGAGTACCCGGAGGGAACCCATGCAAACACGGGGAGAACATGCAAACTCCACACAGAAAGACCCCGGCCTGATGTTGGAATTGAACTCAGGACCTTCTTGCTGTGCTAACCACCGTGCCGCCGACCACATAAGGTATTAACCCAAAAATGGCTCCTACACTCACCAAACCCTTGGTCGTCCAACCTTTTGGTGTAGCAGTAGGTACATCTGTGTGACCGATTTCACCAAGCAACAGCAAGTAGTGGTTGCTTAGTGAGGTCTAACCAAGTTTGTTGGCCTTAGCTGGTAACATCCACCTCAAATATGGTCACTTCTGCCTCCAAAAAACCAACATGGCGGAGGCCAAAAAGCTAAGCTTCCAGTGGGTGACGTTTCATCTCATTAAACTGAGATATTAGAACAAACAACCTGTAATTGCTCCAACTTTGCCCTCTTCGCTGTAGAGATTCACACAAACCAGTAAACAGTGCAAGGAGCCTGCAGCCTCCAAACATCATCTTAAATGTGTTTTATCTGTCTGTGTTCAACCACAGTTCAACACAGAAATGATCTGGCTCGTCATCACAGATACTAAACCAAAACTTTGTCCAATTAACGAGGTTAAAAGTTAATGTCAAAAATAATTAATGCAAGATAAGTTCATTAGTCATGACTTTTAGGTCAGAAACAGTAAAAGTAAACAAAGCAACGAATTGTAGAGTCGAAGCCTGGTGTGGAAGTCTCCTCTGTCAATTTACTGTGAAGGTGCCTGAACATGCTATAACTGTGTATTAATAATAATTCATGTGTGTACATATTGTGAGATATTACATTCAATATCAGTGTCGTCCTAAGTCTAAGGTAATAAATGCAGTTTAGGCCTATACGTGGTCGTCTGTAAAGCTTTTTATTTGCAGTAGGTGGTCAGGTCTGGCTTTGTGGTGTTTTCATTTAAAAAATACCTGTTGATCAGTAACAGGAAGCTCCGCCTTCACGTACCTTTATTTCTCTTTTCAGTTTGAGGTTTTCTGTGTTTGTAACTAGACATTCGAGTTGCTCACAACACAGCACTGAACTATACAGCAGGTTTAAAGTTGCAATAATTCAAACTAAAATTTAAATGATTAATTGGAGTGTAGAAAAGCTAAATTCAGTTTGCTAATTTTAGGCGGTATCCTTATTGTTCTCTGAGCTACGGCATAGAGTTACAACTTTCAGTTTTTAGCTACCATACTGGATTTATTGGAGCTTTGCAGTAGAAATCGCACCTAAAATTCAGTGGAAATTATTGTTTGCTTTACTTAATTCGTATTTAAGAAACAAAACACAGCTACAGAATTTTCCTGGCTGTTCTGATTCCCAGAACACTAAATAACGTCAAAACCGTGTACGTGTCTTTCACTAGTGCTGTTTGATGGGATGCTGATATGTCCAACTCACCGTTTTTCACAGGAGATGATTTGTAGTGTAAAGAAGTACATCTGAACCCATATCAGAGATTTTTGTAGCTGGAGTCAAGCTGTTATTTGAGCCTAAACTTACCTTAGGGGCCTGATAGGGGTTACCTTAGTGAACTGCAATCGCTGGTTAATAAACCTGTAATCTGGCACCTCTTCTGTTGGGCTCTATAGGTCTTTAAGCTGGGTTGGTTTATTTCTTGGTGACCAATTCTGCCAAATGAAAGACACAGATGCGGCATCTGACAAAACGGCGTTATCCAACACCTGGGAACATGACTGCCTCGAATTTGTTGTGGTTTAATTCGATGCAACATGGCTAATATTTCATTATTGCTTGTTTTTTTTCTTTTCTTTTTTTAAAGCAACTTTAAAATAAGAGTGAACATTTTAAAAAGGAATCTGAAGACTGTCCCAGTAACCACACGTCATCACGAGTATCCTAATGCACATTTATTTGGTGAATTTCCAGTATTGTTGGATCTTAGATACACAAGTACACCATCGCTCCTGCAAATACTATATATGGCTCAGCTGATTTACAGGAAAGTACACCAACCAACCACCATCTTACTATTATGATCTGAGGGGCTAATAGAAGTAAGACAATCCAAAAACAAAAAGAAAGTTTTTTTTAGTGAGTAAAATCTAGAAAACCATGAAGTGTATTTAGCATGCTAAAACAGCAGCGAGCCTGTCCTTCACTGTTCTGTTGCACTATTGTATGAACTGTATATCATCTACTGCAGCTACAAGCCCATCGTATTACTGTGAGAGCAGAATGATATCAAAGCTAAAATGCCAGACACATGCAGCGTGGCTATAGTTAACTTCCCTTGACGTTAATCACTCTTTTCAAGTACTGTAGAAAGTTAATGTTAGCTATACGAGCTTAACTTGAAGTGCTACTCAATTTTGTCTTGAACTCAATCAACTGATTGAACTTGCACTAACACTCAGCACCTATGTGTCAAACCCTTTTTTTACCTAACAAAATTGGTGTTATATAAATAAAACGGAGACCAGATCTCACCTTTGATTATTCCTGTGTTAGATGCTCGGTAGGAATGTGTTTGTTTGTTTTTGTGATTCCCCGTAAAGTGCGATGCTCTGAATCCCCTTTATTCTTCACTGATTTAGTTAACAGTAGTTTTCACTCAAACAGTAGTGCTTAGTATTTGAACATAATAAAACACGCAGTGTCTTCTGTAATGTCCTGGCATTGTGAGAGCTGAAAGTGAAAGTCAGCAGGCCCACACCCATAACAATGAAAAAATTGAATTTGAAACGTGTGACACTTCTCGCAATAAACGGTAGCCACACTGGCTTTGTAAAAAAAGAGATGGACCACCCAACAATGCTCTTCTGAAACTCAGACTCACAGTCTGAGCAGGAGATAGCTGGACTAGCTAGCTTGCTAAGTGGTGTTTACTGCTAAATTGTCATCGTAACTGTACAAGAATTTATCCTCATGAGTGTTCATACAATGCAGCGATCATAGTCATATTCAAAGATCATTTCTGCCAATGGTCTGACTGGGAATGATCGATTTGAGACGGTACCTTATCAAAACGCTATACAACACCTCACAAAGAAGAATATGACAGTAATGTTAGCAAGAAAGCTAAAGGATAGCTGGTTAACTATAACTAACTTAGCTACACTGCATGAATCTGGCATCAGCTACAAAGCAATTTAAAATGAGTAGCCAACCTAGCACCAGGTTTACCTCCTGAACGAGCTTACCTTATACACTCCAGATAATATTTAGCTAGCAATTTGTCTGTGTTAGCAACCTAGCGTTAGCCAACATTAGGCTAATCCCCAGAAACAAACAAAGGACCCGCCATTGACCAATTTTTTGATAACAATGAAAAGGTTATTAATAAGGAAACATGAGAAAATCAAGTGAGCCTATTCATCTTCATTTTGAGTAGTTCTTCTCAAGTTTTAAACTACAGGCGATCCAAGTTCTTAAAAACTGAATTTATGCAGTATTACTCCAAAAAGGCTGTTTTTTCTCTGGAAAAGCTGAGCACAGAAAGTTATTAGAAATACTTACAAACTTAACTTTGGAGAAATGTGCATCAAGAACAGATTGTGTTACTTCAAGACCACAAGTGTGAGTACTGGGACAGACATATTGTGCCTCCCTTCATGTAGGAATCTTTTTTATCTTTTTAGTGCTGGAAATTTAAGCCACTATTTTTGCATTGAAGTTTCGCTCTGAATACTAATCAAGCAGAAGCAGAACTTCACAGGTGGTTTATATCCCTGAATTCATGTGCCAACAAAGCAGCAGATTTAGTGTTTCAAACACAGTCAAATTTTCAAGTGGATAGTCAGTTCACACAAAGTGGTGACACACAATTTGAGCACAGTGGCGTGAAAACAAAACACTGAGACCAGAAAACAAATCTGGTTTCTGGACAGAATTGATCCTCAGAGACCTTACAGAGCAACGTGAGAAAAGTAGAAACGGTGAAACATGACTGCCAGCAAACTAGCCATGGTTTTATTACCAAAGTCTCTCTCTCTTCTCTAACACACACACACACGCAAACACACACACACTCACCAAACAACTAAAGACAGGAGACTTTTGGTTCCAGGATCACCTTCTAATCAACTCCTACAGTGGTGCATTATCATGCAAACCATGCAAAAACAATGAAAATGTATTCATATAAAAAAATAAGTGTTACAAAATGGCATAGCAAGTATACGTAACCATTCGTTCTCTTTTTCCTTTTCCTGATATCCTGAACTTTGCAGTGACTACACTAAAAATCGCATGCGTTACATGCAGTGCGGTTGGCTTTGCAGCAATAAAGCTTTTGGGTGTATATAGTATGTATATTATTGTTCTTTTTTTATGTCAGCTAAACTTTTGCGAAGAGTGCGCTGTACAGAGTTTTACTTTACAAACGGTGTGGTTTCCCTTTTTTTTTTCTGGGCAGTCTCAGTGCCATGGCTCTCTGACTGGACCGCGGACGGCGTGATGAGATCTGCGGTGGCCTCTGAAGGTCGATTATCTCGGATAAGATCCAACTTAACCTCCCCAGACGTTCAGTCCACAGCGGTGGCTTTGACCCAGGGCTTGGGTTTAGAGGCTTGGGTTGAATTTAATATCTTAACTCAGAGTGGTGGATATCTGCGCCGAATTTGTTTCCTCTCAGGGTGGCATGGTCCACACAGCGTCGCCGAATCCCTCACCAGTGGAGGAGAGAGGCAGGGGGCCCCCGCTTGGTGTGAAAGGGTCTGTGTCTGTGTCCGTCTCCCCCTCCGCCAGGTAGCTCGGCCTGGGTCTCGTCCAGCCAGGGTCCCCGGGCGCCAAACCGGCCCCCATTGAGAAGTTCTCCCCTTCCCGCTCCCCAGAGATGCTGAATCCACTGGGCGAGCGCTCCAGCTCCTCGTGGTTAACCGATAGCATGGAGAGCGGTGAGTCACCACCTTGCCCCCCTGTGGTCCTACCCAGTCCCATTGACAAGTCCTGCAGGGAGCTGATGGGCAACACTGTGGGACGCTCGGCGTAAGTGGGGATGATTGCTGAAGGTGGGGGTTGGGGTTGATGAACCGAAGGGGCAATGCCGACTCCTCCTGCCAACCCCACCCCCTCTCTGCCTCCTCTTCCACGGCCATAATAGGGGTTCGCCTTGCTGACAGGCACCTGGTACATGTGTGGGAACGCCTCGGCGTAGTTGAGGAAAACCCGTCGGATCTCACCGTTCGCCGTAGGATTGCAGGTCTCCAGGGTCATGCGGGCAGAGCCGGCAGAGTCCACCTGCAGGTGCTCAGTGTGCTGGATGTGCATGTCCACCAGGAAGTCCAACTTCTTTTCCATGTCCTCCACCTGAGAGAGAGAGAGACAGTGGAACCAGTGGATCGCATAACAGGTGTGTTTATTTACCAATCACCTTGGCCAAAATGTATGATGTAAAGAAATGTTAGTAACCCCTTCAGCGCTTTTACTAAGGTTTGATAAAACCTTTGAAGACATTGCAGATATGAGAAATATCAAATATCATGTTGATTCTTTTACTGATAACTTGGTGTTTTCACAGTTTAATCTTCCTAAAGAAAACCATTAATTATGAACCCTGCACCACCACTAATAATGACGATAATGCTCCAGATGCAGGAGAGAAACACTCAGCACAGGAAAGACGAGCAGAACAGAACCATGAAAGTCTCTTTTTTTAAGCCTGGTCCAGTTTATCTCGTAAAGCGTTAAACAGCGGATGATAGTTCGGTGGTGGTGAAGGTTATAGACTCTTTTTGTCTCGCTGTAGAAGTCACTGCATGCTGCAGAATTGAAATCAAGTAAGAACTGCAAGTGTAATCGCATAACATGATTAGTAATATTTGCTACAGTTGAGCCAAATGGGTTGAATAGACCTGCTGTTCAAAGTAGGGCTGCCACAAACGATTATTTTGATTGTCGACTAGTCACCGATTATTTTTGCGATTAGTCGACTAATCAGATCATCATCCATTGGACGTAAAACGTACAGCTTATTGCACCAGCAGCATTTGCTCTTATATAACTATCATTAGCTTACAGCTTTAAGTGTTTAAGGTATGTGCTAACTAAAAATAAAGACAAGATGATAGTTTATTAAATTTTAATGAAATTTGCAGATTGTTTCGGTGAAGTTTAATAAACTCCTTGCTATCTAAAATATAACAGGACACCGGAGTAAATTCTCGAGCATCTCACACTTCTGATAATCAGCTGTCTGCTTGACGTTTATTCAGCTGTGTAAAAACTATAACTTTAATCTCAGCCAAACCGATTTACTCAGGAACAAATAAAATACTAAAAAAAGCCAAACAATAACATTTTAAAGTTATCTAAGTGACTTATATATCATGTTTAACCTGAGTAGCGAAAGACGGCGGTGGGTTTGAAAACGATTTGCGGGAGTCCGGTGTTCTCACGGCTCTAGTTAGCCTAGCCCCCGGCTAGCTATCGAGCTAGTGGCTAACAGATGTCTCCGGAAACGTCGGAGCGCTTTTGAAAATATGTGGTGTCTTGATAAACTGAGCAGATATTTGAGGTTTACACAGCTACATTCTCGCCTGAAAATATGTTAAACGTTTATTTTGTGACCCAGAAAGAATAATAAGAGTAATATTAAAACTAACCAGCTGCCGCCATTGTTGGAAACTGAGCTGGGCAGCGCTATGAATTCTGGGACACAGTTTCTTCTTCGGGGTTTAACGGCAGCTGGCATCCTTGTACATGCAGTGCTGCCATCTTCTGTTTCAGTCTGTTATTACACTCTTAAATCCTACTACTTATTCCTGCGTCTTTTGGGATCTTACAAAGCTTCAAACGAGCGTCGACTATTAAATCAGTCGTCGACGATTTTCAGTCGACGTAATCGTGGCAGCCCTAGTTCAAAGTCATCTCCAGCTGAAGCATCTTGTTGCCATATTCAGTGCTTTGTTTTATTGTCATCAGTAATTTAAGTGTCCTGTTCCAAAAGGTCTGCCAGTGTTTCTGGTCTCATCAACGTGACAGTTTTTCTCTAAATTAGCAAATTTTACCAGCATTACATTGAACCCTAAATGGGGTTCAAACCCTAAGCCCAGGGGTAACACGGACAAACCAATTTATCTGAAACAATAAAAAGAGTTACTTTGTTTGAAGAAGGAACACCTTGGCAGAATATTTGCCTTTAGTAGTTTTAGTTGTTACCTGTCTCTCCACCCTGACAAATCTGCCCATCATGCTTTGGTCTTCCGCATCTGGCATGGATGTGGCTTTGGCTATGTAGGACTCATGCCTGGAACAAAGGGACATCGAGTAGATGTGGACTGCACAGACATTTGTTACGAAAACTAAATAACATATATATAACTAACCTTTATACTCATTTGTAATTGTTTTACAACATTTTAGAGCTCTGTAGCAGTACCTGGGTGACTGGTTGGGCGGGTAAGTAAAGGGTGTTTTCTGAGTTTTCTTGTGTTTTGGGGTGAGAGGAGGTCCAGGGGCAAGAATCATGTCAATCCTTAAAATAAAAAAACAATGAGCATGAGGAAAAGAGAAAATTGGCTTCGTTCACACTGATCAGCCTCATGCGTAAAAGACTAACTCACCTCGTCTGGAGGTATTTAATTCTACAGAGCATGTCCAGGTGTCCAGCAGAGTACTGCTCGATAACATCTTTGACATCATAAGGCCTCAGAGTTTCCTTAAACCGCTTCTTGTTCAAGAGGAATTGCATGATCCTGTGTGGCAACAAACACTTCAAATGAAAACACGTCTCGAACATCAGACAGTTAACAAACGTCACCTACCACACTTACCTTCATGGTATAGACACGTGTTTGTCAGGAAACAAGAAGAATCAAACAAATGAGAAGCATTTCACTGGTTTAGATCTTAACATTATTAACGTATCTGATGTAAACAACACTACATTTACTGGCCCTAATGTTTGTCTGCGGTCTTTTACCCCTTTTGCACTGACACAGTGGAGCCACCGATGGCCGTGGGAAGAGCGGCCACCAGAAACTCATCAATTATTGGTAGATTCACTCCATATTTCTTTGCCCACATTTACTAAGCACAAGTACAGGCACCATGTTAGTATTAAATAGATTTAAGGCGGAAAACCAAAAATTGATATATGATCCTGTGTTTCTATCAGTTTATCTACTGGGAGACACTAATTATGGGAACTGAACCAGTGCAGAGGCTGTGGAGAACAACAACAAGCCAAAGCCTCATCGCTTCTGCTCAAAGTCAAATAGTAAGCTGAAAGCTTGAATAGAAACACACCACAGTCGATTTGTTATCCAAGGAAGAAGTACAAAAACAATGCAACAGTCTCGTGGTCTGAAAGCACTCCAAGGTTAAATTGTTACTTTTAACAGCTTCACTCAAACACAAACAACTTCTTCATCCATTGTGACTTTTGTCTTTTCTGTAACAGGTGCAAAATGAACAATAATAGCAAAAACAATCACGAGCAGCCTACGTATCTGCTTACTAGGGGTGCAACGATACACAAAATTCACGGTTCGGTTCGATACTTTGGTGTCACGGTTCGATATTTTTTCGATACAAAAAATGTTCATGCCTTTTTAAATTTGTGATTTATTAAAATTATAAATATATATTTTAACTCAAAAGTACAGTTTTTAAATTGAATGTTGCTGAAACAACAAAGTAATATAATAATAAATCTATCTGATCGAGAAATCACTCATCTTTGGAAAATAGTTTATTACAGAGAAATGGCTCTTTCCAAAATAAAAGCTATACTATACGCTTCTTCTGGGCTATATTCTCAGCAGCATATTAAACATATCAGGTCCCCATAAGGAGAATCATGTGCTAACGGCTGTCTAAATGACTCGGGTAAAGTTTGTAGCATGCGTGCTTGTTGTTTTTGTCTGCTTCCACTTGTCTTTGCACTAGGATGATGTCAGAGTAAATGTGCAGTCATATTCGTTGTGTTCTCACTAGTGCTGTCAGCGTTAATCTGAAATGACGTTAACGCCACAACACGGCAAATCTCCGTTAACGAGCTACCGCGGATCGCCCCGTGCGTGGGGCTGGACGGCCCCAAGCACGGGGCGTATGCTCGAGCTAACTGCGCTCGAGCTAACTGCGCTCGAGCTAACTGCGCTCGAGCTAACTGCGCTCGAGCTAACTGCGCTCGAGCTAACTGCGCTCGAGCTAACTGCGCTCGAGCTAACTGCGCTCGAGCTAACGAGCTAACTGCGCGAGCTAACTGCGCGAGCTAACTGCGCTAACGCAGTAGTTCCCACCAATGTAATTGAGCATTGCGTGGCACATCCGACATACTGTTTTACTTTAGTCCATGACGCGCTTACCTTCAGGGTCATACGTCACATGAAGACCAAAATAGTTCCAAACGCCAGATCTGAATCAGGGTGGGGGAGGTTCAATTTGCCATGTTGCAAGGAGCTTAGCTTCTGTCTGCTAGCTTGTGCTGCGCCCAGTGAATCTGCGTTCGACTACTCCGCCTAGGCTGCACTGTCGAGCGCAGATCCACTGAGCGCTGAACACAGACAGCATCGTCAGAAGGAAAGTTGATAAAATAAATTAAAAATGTTGTATTGTTCGATACATATGCGTACCGAACCGAAAGCACTGTATCGAACGGTTCAATATCGATACGAGTATCGTTGCACCTTTACTGCTTACTCATCATGATTTTTATACTATTTCCAAGTGGCATCTGCAAAAATCTGTGAAGCATCACTGCAGTGTCAAGCTGGAGCTGTGAGTAAGGTAGGTATTTCCAGAAAGCCTTTAAAGTGGATCCTTTTTGGATCCTTCAAATGCCAAAAAACAACACTACAACCTCCTGGATCCAAATGAGTCCTCATGTATTAAAGAGCCATTTCTTTTGGTCTTTACCTTAAGGTTCTTCTTCCTCGTCACAATAACAGTTCGGAGCAGTATGCTTGACAAGTTGATGAATAAACAAAACAATACACCATTTCTTTCTTCCAGCAACTAAATGTGACACCTCTTTACCTCTAAGAGCTTTATGACAGCAGATTTGGAGCTGCTAACACGTAACAGCTTCACAACAGGACTCCACAAACTGACGGTTACAGAGGAAACATCTGTCAGTTATGTGTAATTAATGCCCCCTTCACAGAAACCGTGCGTGACATTTTCTGTCCGGTGCATTATAGTACGCCCAGCATCTTTCAGTCCTGCATCACCGCCGCCCACTGAGCTCCGGTTTTTGTCCTACAGATCTCCTCCTAGAGTCAGCTACTGCTGCTGCACGAGCTCCAGTGTTTGGCAGAAAGTCTTGGGTCCTGAAACTAAAACCCTCCAGATCTGAGCATCCTATTCAGAAATCCATTCAACACTGATATAATGGAGTGGAAGGAAGCAGCACTTTCACAGGGTTAATCACTCATCTCGCAGGCCCTTGCACTAGATTGAATTCCTGCATTATGTCAGCTGTGTGGCCTATAGATTTACCAATGCACTGTCAGCATGTGTGAGTTCTGCCACACTCTGTGGTTGGCATAGCTCACTGTGTTGAGCTTTCAGACAGCACATACAGCGAGGACCAATCGTACTATCATACTGTGCAGAAACCAAAAGTTGTTGATATTTTAAGGTGTAAATAAACATTTTGAATTCGTTACTACAAAGTTCTGTTTTCTGTCCTGTCAGTTTGTTTAGCAGGTGAAAAAGAACTGACCAGTCTGTAAGTTTGGAGCTAATCTAGCTAGCTAGCTAATCCATGTGACTACAGTTAAGTGTTTTACAGCCAGCAGGTCACTGATGACCTGTCCAGGGTTTTATGAGACTTCGTAACATTTTCCTTTCTCCAATCCAACAGTGATGTCATAAAGTCCTGATACAGTCAGTCTACATCACTGACTGAAGACAAAGCAACTGGGAAACCAGAAAACATTTCCTTGTTCATAACACCCATCTGCGCATCACAGTATAGGACATTTGTCTCTTCTTATCAGTATCAATTTATACTCTTTAATTGATTGGGTCTAAATGTAGTAATACACGATGACTGAGGACCATCCTCAGGAGGAATAACATCACACAGAGACTGCTGGTGTCCTTCTACAGAGCCACCATTGAGAGTGTTCTAACCTACTGCATACGCATTTGGTACACTAGCTGCACAGGGGCTCAGAGGAAAGCACTCCAAGGGATCATTAACACCGCCCAAAAGATCACTGGCTGCCCTCTCCCCACACTGGAAGTTCTACACAACATCCACTGTTTTAAAAAGGCCCAAAACATCATAAAAGACGCCTCACATCCTGGCCACTCCCTGTTTGAACTGTTGCCCTCAGGCAGACGGTACAGGGCAATCAGCGCAAGGACTAATAGACTCAAACACAGCTGTTATCCAACTGCAATAACACATCTGAATGCTACAAAAAAATGTCCATCACGCCACTCTTGTGTTAATCTATGCACGGTCTGAAGCATGTATGTGAATGTTTTACTGTTACGTCTTATTAGTATTTTAAGTATTCTATCTATTTTGATATTGTTAGGGATGATGCAATGATCGGGGACCATTCTTAATTTCGTTGTACCTGTGACAATGACAATAAAGTTTCTGATTCTGACTTTAAAGGACCACAGAGCCCAGTTCTTGACCCTAACCTGACTGCCCTGATGACCAGTTTCAGCGTAGGGATCATCTCCTCCAGGAGGATGTCAGGGGGGAAACCCCGTTCCTCTAAGGCTGGATCTGCCACACCTCCGGCATCTGAGAGAAAAACACATTACGGATTTTGCGTTAGTAAAAAAAGGATTAGACCAATATGGAAAACAAATCCGTGCTTCTTTGGTTTCAAACCTTCAGAGCTCTGGCGGAGTGTGTTGGCCTTCATTCGGAAGGCAGTGCGGAAGCGTTCCCGGTTAGTGAAGCCACCAGGTTTGGGCTCCTTGGAGGGACTCTCCTCGATGGAGTCTGCGTTTCCCGTCAGCTTCTTTACTGCCACCACGGACGGTCTTGAATTAGGAAGGCGAACACGCTCGAGTAAACTCAGTTTCTGGCTGAAGAGGGACAAACGAGAAAACAATACAGTATGGACCAAGAGAAAGCATGTGATGAATGTCGTGTCCAAATTCATGGGCTGCTTCCTCCTGAGGCTGCATTTGTAGACCGATTACGTCACAGCGACGCGCCGAAGGCTGTCCAAATTCGTAGACTCCTCCGAATGCAGCCGACAAATGCGTCCTCCTTTTCCCCGAATTTGAAGGATGGGTCGGGTGTGTCCTTCGTGGCCTACCATATCCCAGAATTCATAGCGCGGCCCAGCCAAACTCCAGTTTCCAACAATGGCGGCCGCTACTAAGTTTTAAAATTACTCATACTAATCTTTCTGGGTCACAAAACAAACTTTTAACATATTTTCAGGCGAGAAAGTAGCTGTGTAAACATCAAATATCTGCTCGGTTTATCAAGATATCGCATATTTGCAAAAGTGCTTCGACGTTTTCGGAGCATCTGCTACCCACCAGCTCGATAGCTTGCCGGGAGCTCGAGGGTTACTGATGCGGCCGAGAACGGCACAACTCCCAGTACATCATTTTCAGATCACCGCAGACTTTCGCTGCTCGGGTTAAACGTAATATATAAGTCACTTAGACAACCTAAAAATGTTATTGTTGGGCTTTTTTCAGTGTTTTGTTTGTTCGTGAGTAAATCGGTTTGGCTGAGATTAAAGTTATTAGATTAGATAAAATAAAACTTTATTAATCCATCGGGTGGGTTCCTCCTTGGTTTTTACACAGCTGACTAAACGTCAAACTGATTAAACAGAAGTGTGAGACAGTCGAGAATTTACGTCAGTGTCCTGTTATATTTTAGACAGCAAGGAGCAGACGGCGAGTTTATTAAACTCCACCGAGACAGCGGTGACGCTAATCAGAAGGCTAGACCGTCCAATTTTACAGC
Source organism: Neolamprologus brichardi (assembly GCF_056152115.1). Classification (NCBI taxonomy): domain Eukaryota; kingdom Metazoa; phylum Chordata; class Actinopteri; order Cichliformes; family Cichlidae; genus Neolamprologus; species Neolamprologus brichardi. The sequence goes on along the minus strand of NC_142121.1, from coordinate 4,049,188 downwards.
CGTTTACTTCCGGCCTACCCGACCTTCTGAGGACCCGGCCCACGTGGACCGCGAAGGCCGGGTCCTCAGGAGGATGCAGCCCATGAATTTGGACACGACCATAGAGTACCAAACACCAGCAAGTCAAGTCTTACACATCACCCAGCTGGGGGTGATCAGACACCGAAGAACATTCAAGAAGCAAAGCAGCCAAAAGTTTAGGCACTGAGAATATCGCTATAAGGGATGAAAGAGCCACTGTAGTGAGGAGCAATGATGATATTTATCTTTATGAAAGGTAATGTCAAGATGGTAGAAATTATAGAGACGTTGGAAGAAACCCAGTGATCCCCTTTTAGCACAAACGTTGCAATGCAAAGCTTTTTGATCACTTTGTCTGCTTTATGGAGATGAAAAGAAATCTCGATATTCAGATTAAAGCCACATTCTTCTAAACTTTAAATACTAATATAATTTTTCTGATCATCACTCGATTCCTGTTCTCTTCATTTTCCCCCACACCCCAAACTTTACTCGGGAGATGGCTGAACCTGACTAAGTCTGGAGGTTTGAAGATGTGCTAGAAGTTTCTTCCTATAAAAGGGAGTTCTTCCTTCCCACTGTCGCCAAGTGCATGCTAATGAAATTCTTTGCACAATCAGTTTTGTTGTGATTTTTGTGTAATATAAGTTCTCCTGGTCTGCTGCTGCAACGTAACAATGCAGCTCTCCTGGCAGAAGGAAGACTCAAAGAACTGAGAGGAGATTGGTCTCCTTTACTGTCCAATGGCTGACAATATTTGGCAGCACAAAGACGAGAGCTCCCTGGGTAAAATAAGACTCCTGTGCCTTGGAAGAGGGAGAGAGGCGGGGTAACCGGAGCCGACAACAGCCCAAACAAGGCCTGTGAAACGTGGAGCGTTCTCAGCGACTTTGCTCCCACAGCAGACACACAATATGAGCCTCTATGTGGCCTCGAGGCAGAATAGGGACGGCAGATTACGGCGCTGAGAGGCCGCAGAATAGGAAGCTGTAAAGGAAGAGAGAAGCTCTTTCTGACTGCTCCTCGGCCGAATAAAGAGCAGAAAATGGGACGTGATTATCCCGTGGATCTGTGTAAATGAGGCAGCGCAGCAGGCGAAAGAAACGATGCTCCTTATCTCCCACAGCTCTGGCTTCCCAAGACACACATGTTGGTTCATGATACCTGCACAAAGCTGCGGGACGATATTAAAAGATAATTTCAGTTATTGCAAATATGGATCTTATTTCCTGGTTGTTAGGATAACAAAGGGAATACACCAGGTTACAGGGGTGGGAATCGTTTTACTTGGAGGTAAAAGTGAAACTACTGATTTTAACAGCTCAAAATAAGCAGAGTGTCCGACACATGTTCGTTTTTCATGTGTGAGGTTTTTCTGTTACCATTCTCTTGATCAGTCTCTGATACTTGTTTTTTATTAATCTACTGCGTCAATTAAATGTCTCTGAACACAAAACTCTTTACTTCCTTACTTTGTTGTTTACATTTGTTTGTCTCGTCACCCTCCCATATCCATTTCCTGTGTGAGCATTAAAGCTCTGCCTTTCCCGTTCGTTGTTGTTGTCATTCCCGTTTATTCCCTGTCTGTTTCTGAGTTTGATGGATTTATTGACCCTTTTCTTTTCGTGGACTTTGAGATTATTCAGGCTGATGGTAGAACTCAAAGATTTGCTTTGTGTTTGTTTCTGCTGCCTCTGGAATCAGTAAAGCTAAAGCTAAAGCTGCAGGCACAGTGCAGCTAATGTCAGCTGTCACAGGGCAAGAAAAAGAGTGCATCGTGGGACAGTCGTAAATACTTAAAGCACATGTGTACACTAGAGTTTTATATTTGTTATGTAAACATTTTAATAGTGAATATCTGACACTGATGAGTCCTTTGACTTAAACTAAAATTGTTAAAAAGGTTCTTTGTTCACATAGATGTCACATAAAAGATGTAGTTTACAGCTGAACTATGGTGGAGGAGAATCATGCATCTGCTGAAACTGATAGATATTTAAGTAAATGTACTTAGTTACTTCCAAGTGCTAACAAAAAAAGCAGTGTTCATGCAGACTGTGAGTTTCTGAGGTCTGAAGATGAAACTGACTTCACTCTGAAACACACACACAGATGGGATATAACTTTGTGTCAGTGTTGTATTAAAAAGGCCACACAGTAACACTGGAAACTCAGATAAAAAGGTCTAATATCTCTGCACACACACACACACACACACACTAAGTAGCTTATCGGCCTCTTGTCCGACATCGTCGCACTGTTGTAGTTTCTGGCCGCCGGCCACCTCTTCGCTCAGCGCAACAAGATAATGTCAGAGTGCTAATTTCCCAGCCGCTGATCCTAAAAGGCTCTTAAAACTCTTTTCACTCCGTTTGACTTCATCACTCAGCGTCTGCGCCCTCGTTTCTTTCCACTCTTGTTCTCCCTCCACATCTCCGTCTCATCTGAATTATGTCCCCGCTTAATACTACAAATAAAAGCAAAATGACTGTAATCGTTGTAATGCAACCCTCCGGTTCAGCCTGTAAAACAGACGCCATTAAGAACAGGTGACCCGACCTCTCTGCTCTGCTCTACCAGCCCGTGCATCAGAGCCGTTTCAGCTTTTAGCAGCAGTAACTTAATCCAGCGTGTTGGACACGGAGGCCGGGAGGCGTCGGAGCAGAACGCCGCGCTGTAATGAGCCTGTAACGCCACCTCTGCTGACCCGAGCTGATGCAATTGGCAGGTTTAGCAAGACTACAGCACATTTCATATAATGGCTCTGACATGTGTTTGTCAGCAGTGGAAGATGACATCAAAGAGCAAAGTTTTTCCTAAGTTTAAGAAATCAAACTTTTAGCTGATTATGTCCTCTAGATATGTGTGTGTGTATTCAACTCAAACTGGCTCTCATTTCCACTTCTGAACATTTTAATGCTAATGTATAAGTCCTAGCTAACATGTTGACTATATTAAGCACAATTACAAAAGTATAAACACAGTTAGACATCAACAGTGTTGGGAAGGTTACTTTTAAAATGTATTCCATTACAGAATACAGATTACATGCCCCAAAATGTATTCTGTAACGTATTCCGTTACATTACTCAATGACAGTAACGTATTCTGAATACTTTGGATTACTTAATATATTATCATGCTGTTTACAACTACATGAATGTACTATTGCTGTGATTTATTACTGTTACTGAAGGTCCGCGGCTCCGAACCGTAGTAAAGGGACCTCTGACTAATACGGTGGGTTCTGTGTCGGCTCGTAGCTGAAAACTAGCTTTACTTTGTTGTCTGGATCAACTTTGCTAGCAGAGACAGAGAGAGGCGTTGAAAGGCTGCTCCAACGGAACTTATTGTTTCGGAGGAAAACACGAACACGGTGTACAGTCGAGTCTTAATAGCTTACTTACAACTGGGCTCGTCAGGCTCTCTTCTTGGCTGCAGTGGTTATTATTATATTTACATGCTTCCAGCTCCCGTTTTTGCTCGATGACTGCTCGTACTTTTCCTTTTTCTCCCTCCCTCGCTCACAGACACATAACGTGTATGGCAGTCCATTCTCCCTGCAGCACGGACTACACTGCCTATGATGCTACATTCTTTAGAGCTATACCTGTAGCATTCTGCCTGTTAGCTTAGCACAACAACAACAACAAGGCCTCTCTCACCCAGGAAACACGCAGAGAGAGAGCGTCACCCTGTAACATTGCAACCGTAACGCTGCCGCCTGGAACAACAGAACGTAGCTGTCAAACAAAACCCAAACAGTCCTGACCCGCCACAATATGAAACAGGGAAGTACCGCCGTGTAATCCATTTATTTCAACAAAGTAACTGTATTCTAAATACCACCTTTTTAAACGGTAACTGTAACGGAATACAGTTACTCATATTTTGTATTTTAAATACGTAACGGCGGTACATGTATTCCGTTACTCCCCAACACTGGGCATCAATCACAGTGAACTTGGTCCCCCCCCCCCCTTTGGAGCCACCAGTCCTCGGGGGAAAGGTGTATCCCCTGGTCAGCCTTTCACTGACCGGTCAGCCTTTCACTGACCGGTCAGCCTTTCACTGACCGGTCAGCCTTTCACTGACCGGTCAGCCTTTCACTGACCGGTCAGTGAAAGGCTGACCGGTCAGTGAGAGGCTTCTGGAGGTTGCTGGCTGTCATTAGTTGAAGTTGCACACAGGGTGCTGCTTGGAAAACGTCCCTGTGATTGCTTTGGTTGCTAGCACTCAGCCATTGTTTGCATGAAAGCTGCAGACTTGTCTGCAAACACTCGCCAACGACTTGCTGATTGGTTAAACTCAAACAGACAATGTTCGCCTTCAAAGTAAAAGTTGTGAGTACTGCTACAACTACTTTGAAAAGTCACATTGCTGCATCTGCTTGTATTCTGCATGGAAGTGCACCAAAAACCAGAACTGCATGCAAAACACAAGCAGATGCAGCAACCAAAACAATCTCAAGGAAGTTTTTGGTGCAGCAGCCTTTGCAGCCAATTTCACCATCTTCCAGAAACCCAGTGACCAGAGGTTGATGGTGGTTGCAGAGTGGTCTCTATGCCTGCGTGACTGAGGCCTTGGGTAGGATCGAGTGCAAAGCAGGCGAGACCTTTTCACCTGTGCACTGGGTGATCTGTTTTTATACTGTGTCCATATGCAAACAACCAAGACCAAGGTGACTATGACTAACGGGTGAGCAGACAGGTGTCACTGACTTCACATGTGCTAATGCCACTCAGTCAGTCTGTGCTGCTTCCGTGTCTTTTGCAGGACTTTGATTAAATTACCTCATTACATCATTATATGTCGATAACCGCGGTGACACATCTCCTCCTCAAACCGAAAGCCTCAGTCAGAGTTTCACAACACTTTTTGATGTGGAGACTCATTAACGTCGCTCAGTAGGACGGAGAAAAATGAAAAGTCAAAGCCACAGACCTCTTCTGAGCCCCTAATTACAAGATCTAAACTGTCACTCATAATTGAAACACAACTAATGGACTCGCTAATAGGTTTCCACAGAAACCTCTCAGCTTAAATGTCATTAAAGCAGCTGATGTGGAGGCAGAGGGACGCGTGGGCGTTCAAAATTCATGCGTCCCGCGGCCATTAGCCCCGAGATTTATCCGACTGGTGAATTAATACAGGAAGCTATTTAAAGGCGCGCGGGGTGAGATATTCTAGGAAATGTTCATTAGTCTCTCCAGCATGTGGGGCTAATTAAAGCCCCGTCAGAAAGCATTTACTTTAGGCACAGCTCTGTGTGACTAACTGTGTCTCTGCATGGACACCAAACGGTAACCTACCTCGCCATGACCTCCAAGGTGTCCTTCCTGTGGGCGGGGAGAGAGGAAAGGATCAAAACCAGGTATTTGCATGTAACGTAGGATTTAAATATCCTTTGACAAAGACTAAAAGTCAGAAGAGGATTACCAAAGCACAACGAGTGCATTTTTCTTGGTTGATGTTCCAGAATAGTGCAAACTGCTGATTCGTCTTTTATGTTTAATCTTTAATGAAAATTTTAATTTGAGTTTTTTTGCTTCTTACTCAAAGAAATTAAGAGTAAAACTCTGCAGGTCAATCAACTTAGTGTTAAATCTGCAGATCCAAACAAAAAACAACATATTTTATGTTGTTTACAAACTTAAGGTAACTTAAAAGTAACTTATGTTTAGTGGTACTCACCTGAAACAGGGAAGAGAGATGACCGTTTCGTAAAACCTCCATGTGGCAATAAGGTCTTCCCTGATTGGATTGGTGGAATAATATCTCCAGGCAGACTTGAGATGGGAAGACAGGAGATCAACCAGAAGTTATAACAGCGCTCAGCTTAACTGAGTCCAGAAACATAGAAAGTCTCAGCTGGACCACGCAGAAAGATGTAGATGCCGTCGGGTAGCGTCTCACCTGGATGAGGCCTGCAGCCGGATGTCTGCGCTTCTCAAAGTGCTTCTGTCTGTGCTGCTCCTGGACCTTCAGAGCCAGGCCCGAGCCCAGAATACCCTGCAGCCATAAAAACAGAAAACACGTCGCTCAGTGCTCCTGTCGTGCTGCGGGACGCCAGTGCCGAGCAAAATGTTAACGCCTCGCCTTTATCTTGGTGAGGGTTAGCAAAAGGTCACAGCTTGGCTCAAAAGTCCTCCTTTGTCTGCATCGACCAACGCGAGCAGATGTTTTACACATACATGCAAACACATGACCTCCTGGTCATTAAGGAGGTGCAGGGCGGTGCTCTGCTAGCTGTATCCATGGGACTGATCACAGCTGATAACCTTCAGTGGGAACATGTTTTACCCACATGTTCGCTGATGCTTCCAGAATGTGGAGGCTCGGGTTCGAGTCCCACTGAGACCTGCTTTCACTTGGTCGAGTGTCGGTAAACTGTGGGTGTAAATAAGGCTCTTTATTAACCCTTTAAAACCTACCATAGAACCAAGTCCACCAGAGCTTATAGTATATGTTTACATGCTGTGGAGCCATTTTTGGGAGCATTTCAAGTTGCTATACATCAATACAACTGTTATAGCCTAAATTTTAATAATATGTCTGCATTAAGTGCATAGTAATTACATAAATTGCAAAAAAGTTCAATAAACTACAAAAAAATTGAAAATCGTTTTTTGTTTTTTTAACATATATTTCTAGTTAGAGAAATTTAAGAGGCTTATCCCTCAAAACTGTAAATACAAAAAAGTTGCACAAAATAGTTTCCCACCACAGGAAATTTATTTTGAGTGTCTTCATAGTTTTATTTTTGAAATACACCAATTTTTATACACTGCAGGAAAAACGAAAATAAATATTATAGTGCAAATCAAAAAGCAGCATATGCATCAAAATAAACTATTTCCAGCAGTGCAATATGAGTCCTAAGCATCCCAGAAACCACACAGAAAGTCATGAAGTCAAACATAACTTTTAAAAACACCAGTATAGGCTCATGAGACTATATGGTAAAAAACTACATTTCCGCGAAAATGACATCACTTCCGGTTTCGGGCAGGTAATGGCGGACATGCGATAGTTCGCGCTTACGTCTATTCCAACGTAGGAAGTGTTACAAACAGCTGATCGGATCGGCAAAGCGTGTTTCTGGAATATTATGTTTTTGTTGCTGCAAGTGCTTTTTATGCAGTTTTTGCAAAGCTATATGTGGAAGGAAACTGTGACCGAGGACAAGCTGATGGCATAAGATGTAAGTACAACTCCTCCGGTTTCATATGCAAAAAAAATTATTGCGCTAGCTCACGTGGTTGCAGAGCTACCGGGATTTAAAAATAGTTGCGCAAAACAGAGCGTGCTGCTCTGACCGGTTTTAAAGGGTTAACAATAACCCTGCACAGTAAGAAGTTAGAGAGTGACACATCATAACCCGGGACCAGAGGACGCCTGGTGTATAAACGAGTGACACCAGTGGTTGATATCACGGCACTAACTGATGCTGGATGACAACTGACTGTTTTCTGATACTGAAATAAGCAGGACAGATTTCCTAACATGAGAATGTATTGATTGATTTATTCGGACTTAAACGAAACCCTGCACCATCAGCAGAGCGCACTCACTGCAGGCAAAGCGAAGAAGGACACTCCGATCAGAGCGAAGGTGCCGGCTAGCAGCCTCCCAGCCCAGGTCTTTGGGGTTTTGTCCCCGTAGCCGATGGTGGTCAGTGTGATCTGAAAAACACGAGGAAGATAAATCTTTTAAATTAAATCACTAAAATTCGACACAACAGCCTTGGCGTCCTCGTTTTAGCAGTAATGTTTCCGTGGAGACTCGTCTCTCTCTGTGACCTTCATATCGATCCGTTAAAGGGCTCTTCAGTGTTTCCCAGGGTCAGAGGGTCGCCCTGAAAAGCAGGCGGTGACAGTGGAACATCTTGTTGAAGGACATTCTGGCGGCGCAGATGCTCGCTGTCACGGAGCGTGAACTTTTGGCCTCTCTGGTTGAAGGACGGTCGCTTTAATGAGGCATCGGTGCTTCCCTTGCCAGAGGCTCTCATTAAAGCTCAGAGCTCTGCGAGCTTTCAAACGGGATTCACCGGAAACCCTCCGGCTTTCCACCGGCACATTACTAGAAACTAAAACCTGATTCTTTTCCTGTCCTCTTGGCAGAAATCCCAGATTTGATTTAAAGCCAAAATATTAGCAGTTGATGATTTGGCCTGGCACCATCTGTCCACCGAGCTGCAGCCAAACCTACTCTCACCTCGAAGCTGCCAGAATCATTTCCAGACAAATAATTTGCAGAATTCAAGACAGGATTTTTTGTTTCCAGCAACAAAATTTCAACAATATGCACGTTAGTCGTAAACTTGGAGCTTCTTTTTTTTAAATGCACGTACCAGCCCCCACCAAAGCGCATCAGCGTAGGTGTCAAAGTCCTGCTCTTTGGGCTGGGCCGTGGGGTTCTCCTGGTCAGACATGCTCACAGAGGCGTCGTCCTTTTCCACCAGGTAGACAAGGAAGGATGCCAAGATGAGAGACAGGAAGCCGATGTACCAGGCTGTGATCAGCTCCTGCAGAAAACAGGAAAATATTTGAAAGAAGCTGATTTTTATTTTATTTTAAATCCAACAAAAGACTAATTCATTATTTACACATTCACAGCTGAGCAGCAGATTCCAGGTCTGAGAAATGAAGCCAACAGCCGCAGTTCCTCTAATGTCCACTTGAGGCTGCCTTCAAAACTGAGTCACTTCCTGCAGACTCCCATAAACTTTCTAATCGCTTCCAGTTTAGTTTCTTTACATCTTCACCACACTTTACTCGATACTTCAAGCACTTTCAGTCGTCTCCGTCCAGAGAAGTGCACATTTCCATAATTATATTTTCCAGCAACTTCCTTTAAAATGCTCACACGTCAGCAGGAAGTGTGCTCGGGTCCACGCCTACCTTACTGTGGGCGTAGATGGCGGAGCCCAGCAGCTTCCACGTCCCTCCTCTCCGGTCCATGCGCAGCATCCGCAGGATCTGCAGGAAGCGCAGGCTGCGCAGGGACGTGGCCAGCACATTTCCCTGGTTACGCACCGCCACCACCGGCACCGAGGCAATCAGCACGAAGATGTCTGAGGCGAAAACACAGCAGACAAAACCTCGAGTAAAAGACTGTCGGGGAAAAGCTTTCTTCACACGGTTAATGAGACTGACCCGACACGCTGATTCAGTCGTGTTTGTGGGACGACGAGTTCCTAACAAGAGCCGAACATAAAGACGCCGATGAGACGCTCCTAATACGTTTAATGGTTTTAACACACAAGGAGGATTAATGTGGATGCTTCCTCCTTCAAAGTGCCGCACAGGACATTATATTAGCTGTAACATATTTGGAGGGTATTATTAACATATTCCCTGTGTGCACCGTGTTACTGCACACAGACTCACTCGGTAACCACTCGATGGTTATTACACCAAGCTGGATGGTTGAACAGAGGAGCCGTCTAAAGCTTTTAGAGCCTGGATCAGATTTTAAAGGTTGGTGACTTTAAAAAAAAGCCTTTCATGGCATCACAAGCTGTAATTTTGTCCTGGAAAACTATTTCTGTGTTTATAGGTCAAGGCAGCTGCAGGAAATCGAAAACTCATCATCATCATCCAAAAGCAGTTTTCCCAAAACTGCAGAGAAGTCTGCAAAATAGTGAGACTCGCTTCATCTTCATCTGCAGAGCTGCTGTCATTAAAACCAGAAAACGTAAAAGAAAAAGCTTTGCAGAAAAACACATTATGACAGAGCACATCTTGCTGCTATGTAAAGATTTACGTCACAGTAGCTGCGTCCACCTTTACACTCTGTACGGTCTAACTGAAACACTCCTGCAGATCTCACTGAAAGTCGAAGTTGACATTTACAGGTGCCAGAAAATGACGGAAACAAACTCTACGTTATTAATTTCAGGGGTGAGGAACTCCAGGTCTCGAGGCCCTGCAGGTTTTAGATGTGTCCTTGATCCAACACAGCTGATCTAAATGGCTAAATTACTTCCACAACATGTCCTGAAGTTCTCCAGAGGCCTGCTAATGAAGGGTGAGATCTAAAACCTGCAGGACACACTTAGGCTTGGAGTTTCCTGCCTCTGATTTACTTGTATCCGAAACCTCCTGTAGACGTGTCGTAAGCCTTCCTTACTGACGAGCTCCCAGTAACACATCGTTCACCAAACAGGATGTTCAGCAGCAGATTTCCGTGTTTAATGCTCAGAAACCTTTAATGACCTTACCTAAAATGCACAGGGGTTTGCGAGCGAACTTCAGCCTGCCCCTCCATCCTTTATAGCGACAGCAGCAACCGGCCGCCCAGATCCTCAGCGCGAACTCGGCTCCAAAGATGAAGATGGCGAACGTCTCCTGCACAAGGTCAAAAACCCATTCACAGCTCGCTCAGATACGAGCTGCATGCTACATCAATAACGATTCAAATTCAGTGAAATCTTTCAGTTTTACTGCCTCTTGTTTGTTGTTACATCCTGTTTTGGACCCACTCCACGTCTGCTCTCTCGGTCGTGGAGCAACAAACGAGATTAAAAAGAGAGAAAATTTAATATTTGAAGTGTTGTTTTGTCCAAATAAGCTCTGATTTGTTCAGAAGGGCAAACTGAAACTGTCCAGGTGGGAATGATTTCAACCAAAAATTGGATTTCAATTTTATTTTGTACATTTTTCCTTCGGACGCTTCATTTTTGGAGATTTTCTTGTAAATTTTCTGGCAGTTCTTTTATTAAATCAACATTTTCCTGCTTTAATCTAATATATTTATTATTTTGTACTTTTTAAAAAAATGTCCTCTAACCATTTGTTGATTTACTCACTCATGTTTTACAGCTGCTCATTACTATCAGTCCTATTTCAGTCCTTTTAATGTTTGTGTATCTGCATTTTACACTATTCATTTTTTAAAACAGTGAAGTATTTATATCAGCTGAGTTTAGTTTATTTAAATGTGAGATACAAGTACCAGATTTTATGCTCCAGCCCTCTGCGACCCCTGAATTTGACATTTTTTTAAAGGTCAAATTTGCTGATTTGAGTGAAACATGCGTCTGATGATGCACATTAAAAAAGCTTCTGTTTAGTGGAACAATATAAAAAAACTGATACAAACATAAATGAAGAAATGAAATCTCACCAGTATGACCAGCCAGTGTGCCGACACGTTCTCGTGTTCCTTGAATGTGGTCAGTATGGCCAGAATCAAACAGCCCAGAACGATTAAAAACCTGCAGACACACAAGAGGAAAAACATTCAGTTACAATAATGCACGACACTCATGTGCAGGACGCACAAACACTACAGAGTGCAGGAAGAAAACTGCACAGTCCTACTGTCACCACTAGAGGGGGCTACATCTCCCTTTAATTTATGCACATGAGGCGCAGAAGGAGAACTAAAAACAAATGTTTTTCTTAAATTATTTAGATTTAACAGGTAAACGAGTCACATGAACATGAGTTAATTATACAGAAGGTTGACTGTATTAGTTGCAGGGGGGGGTAAATTATATTATAATGTGCTTATATCACATTTACTCAAACCTGCAGGAGTAACTGCAGGATAAAGACTAAAAAAAACCCAACAAAAACATCCTCATTAAATTTGTTGTCATGAATCTGTGGTTGCACACGACGAGAGAAGAACTGACTGAACCTTTAGGACACATCAAGTCTTCAGGGGGAACGAGACACATCTGAACACAAACTAAAACTTAAAGCTGTAACTGGAACGAAGACGTAAAGATGGAAATCACAAGGCAATGAAAATATAAAGTCAAACGGAGAATATTTGATGTTTTAACACATCTAAACCGAGACCACTACGATTAAAAAGCAGGAACACTGGAGGTCTGGAACTGCTTACTGTAACATGAAGTCTAAAAGTGAAAAAACATACAGTCTTATTTAGAATAGAATAGAATAGAATTCAACTTTATTGTCATTGCACACGTCACAGGTACAAGGCAACGAAATGCAGTTTGCATCCATCCAGAAGTGCTTTAGCCATGATATAGATATATTACAAATATATATTAGCAATAATATAGATATGTGAGTATATTACAGAAATGGGTCTATTATGGTATGTTATAATGTACACGTATGAAGTATGTTATGAATATGCTATAACTATAAGTATGTACAGGCTATGAACAGGATATAAATATGAAAAACTATACAGAAATGTGAACTCTGCAGGTTATAAACAGTTGTAGATTAAAAATTACTGTATTGTACAGAATGATTATTTACACAGAATTATACAGTAGTGTTTAGCAATGTGACATAAACATACAGAAAGCACGCTGCAGTGATCAGCCAACAGTGTAGATACTAAACAAACATTTTATTAGGACACATCAGATTTTTTTGTTTATTCCTGTTTTCATTTGACTGCATGCACAGTTTCATTTAAATGAGGCTAAATTACAGCACATATCTAGCAAAATTCATTTCTTTCCGTTCCGCCTTTTTAATTGAACCGGGCAGGAGCGTTCATCCTGCTGCTCGTGCTGATCGGTTTAACGTCAGCGAATGTACTGCAGGCTCTCGGTTGCATAATGAATGTGTGCCTGGCAGATGAGTCGTTCAGAACTGGCTGAGTTGAGACTAATCTCCACCGAGCAGGCCCGCTAACCACACAGCATCAGAAAAACAGCAGAATTTTCCTTTAAACTAAACAAATTGTGAGATAATTGTGAAGCCAGCAGGCTCACTGACAACCTCCCACTGCTACGGTGAAATCTGCACACGGCGCTTTAAAAAAAGGGTTTGGTTTGGAAAAAATATTGCCGTTAATTTCAATGGACAAACCAACAAAGTCAGTTTAAGTCACCTGTATTTATGCAGCACATTTGAAAACTATAGGAGCTGATCTAAAGGACATTACATTAAAATATAATAACTACAAAAGCATAAGTGAAGCAGCACAATTAAAGGAGACCTATTCTGCTCAGTCCAGCTCCAGAAAGATAGCTTAGCTCCTCTGCCTTTAAGAAAAATGTCCTCTGATTGGCTGCCCCTAAACAACACATTGGAACAGCAGGTTGGTGGGACTTCTGTGCCTGAGATGCCCATATTAGGCATATCCCCTCTCTATGACATCATACAGCACCAGAAGTAGAAAAAACTGAGCGAAGCTGAGTTTTTAGAGCCGGCTCCAGTCTGAGCTGTTGGCTCATGGGGATTTCCTTTACACACCCTGACCTGATACGATAATATCGTACAATAATAACTGTTTAATATGAACAGCCAAGAACAGGATAAACAATATGAGAGCAGAGTTCGACATGATGCTGGATTTAAGAGCCTGGGGGCAGCGCCGCAGACAGATCAGCCAGTTTTGGTTTTAAGGTGGAAACGACAATTAATTAAACAAATTCAAGCGTATTTATCATGACGCCAGTTAGCATGCTAACAGGTGGCATCAATTTTCAATGCCCTTAAGCAAAGCACTCAGTCAGCAGCATCCAGGGTGATAAATCACCTCTCGGACCTGTAGTGTAATAAGTAAAGCGAGGCTGTTATCACATTTGTTCACCTTGTGCTGGAGTACGCGCTGGCTGGTGGTCACATGATTATTAAAAATACAGCTTTGCAGCAGCATCATTGATCATCGTCAGTAAAGACCCCAGCCTGGTCCTGCATGCAAACACTAATGCAGATTTTTATTCACTCATGTGATTGTTATGTTGAACCTGTGAGTCAGCAGGATGTGAGTCACCATTAGAGAGCTGAACACTTCAACATGCACAGTAAATGAGTAACAGCTGACTGTAAACAGCTGCACAGAGGTCACCAAGTGATGTTTACATGATGGTGTTAAAAGGTCTGACTCTTTGTGAACTCTAAACAAGCTGCATGAATCAATTACTGCAGTGGAAACAGCAAAATCATAGCCTGAAGTAATCCCTATGAATCAATAAACAAATAAGCAATAACAATAAGAATAAAACAATAGAAAAAAGGACAAAATTACATAAAAGACTTGTATGTCTTGGTTAATGATTGCTACCCCTGAAACTGAATGAACCCCCCCCCCCCAAAAAAAACAAACAAACAAACAAACAAACAATATAAATTACACTTTAAAAACAAAAACGTACTATCCACAAACATCCACAATAGGAGTCACCAGTGCCCTCGATTAGTCACCAGTAACATTAAAGTTAGAAAACAGAGGAAATGGAGCAAAGCCTTCTCAGCTGTGGTACATGGGCCACTGCCAGGAGGGAAACTTACCAGCTGCAGTAATCTGACTTTAAATATCAGGAAGCTTCATGAAAGCCAGAGGACGAAGTACAGAGAGTACAGAGTGTATAAAACAGCAGCTGGTTTGGTTTTCTGGAGCAAGAAATGAACAAACTGAGATAAGAAGGTGACGAGCTAGGCTATCAGCTAACGCTAGCTAGCTAATTAGCAAGCTACACTACGAACCAAGATGGTGAGCAACAAACACAAAAACAAACAGAGCTGCTAAGTCACAACAGGTTGATCACCAAAACTTCTTTGGCATATTATTGACAGGTAACTGTTCTAAAAACACCAAATGTGACTCAGAGGTGCAGTAGTTTAAATTAGCAGAGGTGAGGCCTAAAACCAAGAAGGTGACGAGCTAGGCTATCAGCTAATGCTAGCTAGCTAATTAGCAAGCTACACTACAAACTAAGATGGTGAGCAACAAACACAAAAACAAACAGAGCTGCTAAGTCACAACAGGTTGATCACCAAAGCTTCTTTGGCATATTATTGACAGGTAACTGTTCTAAAAACACCAAATGTGACTCAGAGGTGGAGTAGTTTAAATTAGCAGAGGTGAGGCCTAAAACCAAGGCAGGGAAAAACAAGATACCAGCATCTGATCAAGTCGCAACAGTAGAGGAGAGTATCTTCTACTGTGGAGTATGACTGGATGCAACAGAAACACACTGGGCTGTCAATCAAAGGAGCCACACCCTTAACAGAAATGCATCACCACCTGTACAGGTGTTAAACTGTCCATAGAGTCTAATCTGTTTTTGCAGCAGGCTGGGACATTTTAACATTGGAGTCTATGGGGAATGACTCACATTTGGAGGACAGAGTAACAGAAGTATTTTAGTGTTTGAGGCTTCATATTCCAGCCTCTGAACAACAGAATAAAGGCCCAAAATCAATTCATTTTTTTTTATATAGCACCAAATCACAACAACAAATCAATTCAAGGCGCTTAATATTGTAAGACCCCAAGATAATACAGACAAACCTCAGCAATCATAGGACCTCCTATGAGTACAAACTTAACAATGGGAAGGAAAAACTCTTTTTACAGGAAGAAACCTCCAACAGAACCAGGCTCAGGGAGGGGCGGGGCCATCTGCTGCGACTGGTTGGAGGTGAGGGGGAGGGAGGCACAAAGACAGGCAGGGGTGAAGGTGGGTCAGTGGATGAAATAGAGCCCCCTGTGCAGTAAAAAACATCAAACACATTCAGCTAACTGGAGGAAATTTAGTAATTATAAGAGTTAAATCCTCCTTCATTTGTGTGACTAATGACACGAACGCTAAATACATCAGGATGAGCTTTAAAACAGGAAAGAAAAACTCTCTTTGCAGTTCAGTAGCTCCTGTTTCAGCCTTAATAAAAACATATTAGTTGTCCTCTATAATAAAATGAGAGCATAAACTATTTATTGTCATTTCCACTTGATGAATCCCCTAATTCTCATTCTGTGCCCTACCACCTAAATATTCAGTTTTCCACGGTCTAATGCTGCATTTTAAAAAGCTCGTACGGCTACTCGTACACTTATATTTAGCTTCCAGAGCTCAAATTAATTGGATGCACACGTACAAATGGCTATTTAAATGCTCCTGTAGAGTCGAGCACACTGTGGCTGGTTTCCAGGTAGACTGGAGTTAACCGCCCAGCTATGATATACGACCCCGAACTGCGCTGAGCAAACTCAGCCGCAGGAAGGCAGCCAATTAACATTTATCCAGAGCGCCCATTACTCGCCACCATCAGCTCTGCAAAAGATTATTTTGTTCTTTCTCAGCCCGGGTGTGATGGGGTCATTTCAAAGCAACTCATCCAAGAGCTTCACAGCAGCCACGGGACAGATCCACTGATAACAAGAACCTCTGGAACATGTTATCATTTGCATAATTCGTCCAAATAAAGGCTTCTTGGTTTTTAACTTACTGTAGCCTAATCAAATCAAGTATTTACTGCAGTATTTCATCAGGGTCATTGATGTAAAATGGTTCAAATCTAAAAATAAGTGCAGGAAAGAAGCTTCGAGGCAGACGAAGATGAAGCAGCTCAACTGACAGATAAGTCGGGTTAACTCGATGTTGCACAAAAATGGTTGAAAATGAGATTAAAGGAAACTGTATCCGTTTTTCTGTGGGGTTAAATTGTTAGTGAATTTGTTTGGCCACTGCAGAGTTAATTAACTGGTAAGACTAGTATCTCGAGGAAGATATGGATTTGGATATTTGGGGGAGGGATCCTTTACTGTACATGTTTACATAAATGTAGGCGTGGAGCTCAAAAAGCCATCGATTGCTCCACCGTTTAGATTCTTTCCCAGTCCTCCACCCTTCCATTCCTGAGTCTTGAATCATTCATGGCCTCTTGTGTTGCCATTAGCCGGTGTCGACAACTCGGAGAAGTTTCTGAAGTGCTTCGCAATCATAACAGCATCAATATTTCACAGCCAAACAGCCTGAAGAGCTTTATCGAATTGACCTGGAAGAAATGGTAAATGGCCTGTATTTGTATAGCGCTTTACTGGTCCCTAAGGACCCCAAAGCGCTTTACATATCCAGTCATCCACCCATTCACACACTGGTGATGGCAGCTACATTGTAGCCACAGCCACCCTGGGGCGCACTGACAGAGGCGAGGCTGCCGGACACTGGCGCCACCGGGCCCTCTGACCACCACCAGTGATAGTTGAGCGCTTGCACATGTGGCTGTCACACGTTTCTCCGACTCTTCACAGCGTTTCCTTCCTGCATTCCTGTCCTCTGAATTAAACTGGAGCGTTTCTCCTCAAAGTTATCCAGAGGACAGAGATAATCCTGGAGCGAGCGCAACCAGATCGATGTTAACGCGATATGATCCGACAGATACAGATCTGCAACACAACCGGCTTCCTATTCGTCTTCAAATAGTTTGTTCAATAAGGCACACAGAGCGCCGTCGATGCCCATTAGAGGCGACATGTCGAGTGGAGCCGGGCGGAAATCAAACAGTCCGACTGAATCCGCAGGTAAAAAGTCCGCCAAAGAAGACGTGACAGGTTCGGGAGTGACCACATGGCTTTGACGGGTTTAACAAGAGTCCAGGTCTTGAGTTGGGCAAGAGCTAAACAGATAAATCAATAGAAGAGACACAGTCTTTACCATTTCAATCATCCACAGCTCCACACAGACAGAAAGTCCAGCTCAAGTGAATGAAATGAGTCCAGTCTAGTCCATCGATATCCACACCAGGTGGCTTCCTCAGGAGGTCTGACCCATAACAACAGACTTTGAAATACCAGATTTTTATCCTGCTTTCTGATGTTCCAGTGAGAGTAGTGGCAAAAGTAAGCATCTAGCTATAAAGTCCTGTTTCTGGGACAGCCAGCAGTGTTTCCACAGGAGGAAGTGACATAAATACACCCTGAGGTGACACCAACACCTCCAGCCTCACTATTAGTCTGTGTGTATGAGGTGAGGTGGTGTAACGCTCCTGGAAGCTCCATTTGCTTCCTGTTGGACAAATCAGTGAAGCATGCCGTCCAATCTGTGCTGTGATTGGCAATCAAGAGTTTCCTGATAGAGAAAACTTTCCATCCATTTTCTTTGTGATAAGGTCACGAGTGACTGATGAGAGGGGACTGGACCTGGTGGCTCTGCAGGAATCGGTAAAATGATGGAGATTAACACTAAGAAGAGTCACTTTTGAGAAAATGGTCTGGTGGCTGGAACAGCTTATAGAGCGTTTGACATATGCGATAAATAAAGTGTCAGAATCAAACAATGACCCAACTAAAGGAGTAGAGTACAGCTACAAGGTAAAATCCTTTAGTTTTAAAGCTCAAAAAAGCCACTTCAGATACTGAAATGTGTCCAAAAGTAAAAGGATGGATAGTTATACTCCAATCATACAAAATGCCTTCAGTTCCCTTCAGTTTTGTGACTAAAATTGAAACAGCTAAAACCTAAAGTTCAGATTTAATTCGTTTATCTGTTTATGTGGACGAATGGTTTACTGTTATTAGAGGTTATGTGGCAGGTTATGAGGTCATCCCACCTAAACTCCACTCTCTCCGTTAATCCACCTTCCCTGTGTCGGCCCGGCGGATCCTCAGCTATGCCCGGTGCTGACACCACCCCTGAGGTTTCCTAACATCCAATTTGCCAACGAGATTCAATAAAGAGTGCCGACGACGCAATTCTGGCAGTTAATTTGCTCAGTAATATGCAAACACTGGTGGGAAAGGACAGCAGCAGGACTGGCGGTAATGACTGCAGTCACAAGGACGAGATGAGAGGATCTGTGGGAAGACGTCTGCAAACAGTCGAACATCATTGACGTGCTGCTATAGAGCGGAGCGAGCGTGGTGTTCACTGCTGGCTGACAGCTGCAGTTCTTTGACTCACTTAAATGTTACGGGGAGTTTTAGGACTTCAATATCTGTAACTTCTGTTTTGGAAATGAAATTTTACAAAACTGAAAAAACAAGTTACTCTTACTAAGAAGAGGCACTTTTGAGAAAATGGTCTAGTGACAGCTTATAGAGCGTTTGACATATGCGATAAATAAAGTGTCACAAGGCCAGAATCAAACAATGACCCAACTAAAGGAGTAGAGTACAGCTACAAGGTAAAATCCTTTAGTTTTAAAGCTCAAAAAAGCCACTGCAGATACTGAAATGTGTCGGATGGATAGTTATACTCCAATCATACAAAATGCCTTCAGTTCACTTCAGTTTTGGGTGAGTTTATTATTAGACACTCACTTCAGTTCAGATTGATCAGATTTGATTTATCAAACAGTTAAATTATCCAATCATCCATTTTCTGAACCAGTTCAGTCACAGACGCTGGAGCCGATCCCACTTGTGATCCTGTGAGCAGACATGAGCTGTTTGAACCCAACACCCTCCAGCTGGTTGGGCCCTGGTTTTGAAGCCAGGTAAATTAATTAGAGTAAACTAATGAAGACAACTGTTACATTAAAGCTGTGGCCTGTTTTGTTGTTGTCCGTGATGTGTTTCATGATCATATATTGTATGTATTGTACGCTGTACGAGTAAATGGAAGACCTGCATACATGATAACCAGATTATCTGTATAACGTCAATAAAGCACGTGATGAAGTCACAGTTAAGTTAAAATTTTGAGTTAATAACCTGAAACTTTGACTTACAAATGGATTTTGTTTTCCAGAGCAGGTTTTCATAGAGATTAGCTAACCTCATCCAGTCACATGCTTTGTATTTGGTTTGTTAGCTAGCTTTTCATTTATCTGTATTGTCAGGCTAGCTAGTGTTAGCTAACATTAGCCAGAAGAAATACAGCTCAGGGTTTCATCCAAAAAGCGATCTCTTGATGAACTGAACATCATGCTAATGCTGATCATAGCTTTTCACTGAGGGTCAAATTTCCATTTTATCAGATACACATTAGTCAATTAGCCAGCTAGCTAAGCTGTTAGCTTGGCTAGCTGGCTAATTTCCATTTTAATTTTAATTTCCATTTTATCATTTTAATTTCCATTTTATCAGATACACTTTAGTAGATAAAGCTAACAGCTTAGCTAGCTGGCTAACTTTAGCTTTTCTCTACTTCCTGTGACATGTCTGTCAGGCTTTTTCTGTACAACGAGTCTGTTTATGGATGCTAGTGATCAGTAGACGCCACTTTGGAGATGATGTTGATTTTGAATTACAACAGTAATGGAAATATGGGTTGAATTTAAACAGAAAGTCTCACATTCTTTCTCACACCCGAGTCCATTACACAGAGATGAGTCCACTGGCTGTTGTCTGAGGGTCTAATCTTTGAAAACATTAAGTGCATGTTTAGTCTAATCTTTAACTGTTTATTTTACAGAAAAGTGTGATTTGGGTTTCTCACTGTGTATTCGGAATAATACCCAACAATTTACTGATGAAGTAACTGATCAATCGGGTCACTTCCTGTCTTTATCATCTACAAAGACATCTTCTCCTCCTACCTTCACCATTGGTTAGAGCACTGGGCTTCACCTTTATTCATGACTTTGGAAAATGCATTCGGCCCTTATTGATTCATCTGGGAAGCATGCTGAAATATGGATTAATTTTCCTGAATGCTCCGTCTCCCAGGAGACTCCCTGCTGACCTCAACACTGCTTCTCAAAGCTGACAGAAGGTGAGATTTACAGGCATTTGCAGCGATCCTGACAGAAAACCATGTTGGGAGTGATGGCTTTCACCTCCAGCACCTCCCCCTTTCCCTCCATCCTCCCCCACCGAGGACGGCCCAGCAGCTGGAGACAGGAAAAAGATATCCAGGCCGTCATTTGGGATTTGCTGATCAGGCAGAACCCGGTGTTTCACTGGGGAAATCCTGACCCCTGGATGTACTGGCGCATGGTGTGTATCTGTGCATGTGTGTGTGTGCTTGGGTGCTCCCACGTATAACCGCAGCAATGTGACAGCTGATGGCTTTGTTGACGTTCAAACATGTTGATGTGGATCTTGCTGTGCTGCTAAGCTGCACATCAAATATGATCAACAACTTGACTTTCACCAGCTATGTTAGCTAAAAGCTCTGGGAATTTGTATCCAACGAGGACGGTATTATCCCTCTGCTGTAACGGTTACCACAGCTGAAATGTATTTAATTACATATAAAAGACTTTGCAGGTAAGACTTTTTCCAAGTAAAAGAAGAAGAAGAAGAAAACTCCATCACTAAGAAAATACAACAACCATAAAGGGACATTAGTGTTGGTCAAGGTCAGATTTGTTCCCATGATCCCCCTTGCTGACATTTACTGTAGTTTTCCCTGAGGGCCAAATTATTTGGCCAGACAGCTTCATGAGAATAAACCATGGACAGATTAGTAGATGGACTGGTACTTCTAGTCTTATTTACCCAATCACTCGATGGATGAATCAGGGTTCAGATTTCTTATCTTCAGTATTTTCAGTTTCACTACAGATTGGACAGTAGCTGGACGGTGTTTCTACACAAGTTTGTCGCTTCCAGTCAAACTAGGGCCACAGCAATATTTTAGCAATCAAAGCAATCACAAGGAAGTTTCTGCCAACCACCTGGTGAAATTTATCCCTAGTGACAAATGGCTGCCAGTGGGGTCAATGACCAGTCTGTAGATCTGCACGACTAAAGTCCCACTGCACGAGTAGGACTTTAGTCTTTAGTCTCTAGGCCCGTGTGCCTGGGCTTTATTATCACCATGACTGTCACACATCCAAAATCATGCACAAGTTAACATTAACATTGTTAGTAGTCACGTACCTGCAATACCTTAACATAACTAAAAGTCTTTTAGCGACTACTGATATCACCATTAGTAAAAACCAAATTTAAAAACCATGTTTAAACATTGTCGTGTTAGCTTCACTTTTCAGATCTGGGAGTTCTGATCAACTTTTACAGTATTTGTGGATAAAACTTCCTTCCTTTGGCTGGTGCTTTTATTAGCTTACCTGCTGACAAATTGAGCTAAAACTCAACGTATTAGCTAGCAGGCTAACCTTAGCATGTGTACCTTTTATTGCTACCAAAAGCACACATAAGCCTTATCTAAAGCCTCATGAGTGATTGTTTTTTAGGCCTTTATGTAGAGTTTGTGCTGTGTTAAAGGCCTATTATTTGTTGATGACCATTAATAAATGACCATTAGGTAGTGTCTAAGCTAATGTTAGCTAGCATTTAGTTACTGTAAAAACAAAGAGGTCTTCAGTCACCGACTCAATCACAGGCCCGGTTTGACTTTTCTGATTCATTTACTTTGTGTGTTTACTCACTCCCTGATTGAGCAAACAAAATGAGATAATTAGTCAAACTAATCAGATTCATTTAAGCTAATTATGGAACATTTTTTAATTAGCTTAAAAAAAGCCACAGCAGCAAACCCACATCAGAGAGTCTCCTAAAGCAGCCGAGGAGTCAATGAGCTGCAGAGATGATGCTGATTACTCAGGAAAACATCTACCTGCTGGATGCATCACACTCAAGTCGAGTGCTGACTTTGAGTTTCTCTCTGTCCTTGTGAAGCGCCAATCAAATCGACTCGTACAGTCCCACCATGAAGTCCTCAGTGGCCTCACGGGACTGAATTCAGAGGTTGCACGAGATAAATGGAGCTCTGTTTTAATCTCTCCTTCTGTGTCTGCTTGATAAAGATTTATGAGTGTTCAATGATTTGAACAAGGACATCATTCATCCTAAAAATAGATCACACTCCTTATGTTGAGCTTGGTTTTCATCTCGGGGGATCTGATAGGTCAGACTGTCACTTTATCATCTCTACAAGCTAAGTCACATTAGCTGGTAGAGATGATAAGTAAGGTCAACCTTTGAGTGTTTTGCAACCTGTAGTTCACTCATTTCAGTGACTTAAAACTCCTGTGATCTGTGCTTATTTTACAGTAAAAAATATAAGTTAACTGAGGCTGCTGATGATGAGGAGACAAGAGGGGGAAGCAGGAAGATGAGAAACACCTGAAAGTCAGAAATTTGATAAGGTAGAGTATCTCAACTTTGAGACAACAGAAGCCAGCTGGAGTTAAGAAATGTGGAGTTAAAATGTGTATATTTTAAATGCATTGGTTACATCAAAACTGGATTGTTTGACCTTTGACCTTTAGATGCAGATGTACAGGCAGGTCTTGTCCTGGTGGGGGGACTCATCTATGTTTTGTGGAAGAGTACATATGTTAGCACCTTAATCCTGTTGGTCATTGGAAAAAAAAAATCCAGATCCCAAAGTAACTCAAAGTAACTCTGAGCTAATGACCTTCTATTGATCTATGACATCTATGAGTGGTCTCAATCACTAGTTTTAGCTCTAATTGATTATAGTGCAATTTTTTAAAATTCTGGTCACATTTAAAGAAGAAAGAAAGAGAAAAAAACAGTAGTAGTGAAAAACAAGCAGCGCCAGGAGACGTCTGGAAACTACAAAAACAGTCTGTGCACTGGGAGGAACACGGGCGTGCTCACAGGAGGGGGGTTGCTAATTAGACACTGGGGAGATTATTTCAACACAGGTAAACCCAGTGAAGGCAGGACAGACAATTACAAAGGAGGAAAAACTGATCGGGAATAACAAAACGGAAAAAATGAAATTACTTTAAATGCAAACTCAAACCACGAGACTATAATAACTTCAGACATATTCAGTTGTTTTGTTTTTATTTTTGGTTGTTTAAAAAACAAACTTCATGTTGGAGGTATCGCTACAGCCGGCTGGATGAGGGGTAAACAAATAAGTCTGAGACTTCATCCTGAAAAAGTCTAAAACGAACTGCAGATGCAGTTTAGTGTTAACAAAACACGAAGCTACTTCAGTCAAAACAAAGTTATTATTAACATAAGCAAGAATTTATATTTGGTAATACGGCTCCGAGGTCTGCAGGCTGAAACAGAGGTAAAGGTGGGTTGCAAAGTGGCTGCAGATGACCAAACGTAGGCAGGATAAAGCTACTTTCTTTTAAAGAAAAGTTAGAAAAGTCCAGACAAGCCTGCAGCGCCGTGAAAAAACTCGTGTTGAAGGAAAACAGAGAAAAATAAAAACAAAACTCGACTGGAAGCTTTATGGATCGGCAGTTCGTTTGGTCGTCACAACCTCCAAACTAGTGATTTATGTTCCTGTACATGAACCTTTATTTTTCACCCGTCTGGTCTCAGATACACTAATCTGTCTCCAATATTGCAAAATGAATATTTTCCACTTTCAATGGGTGAAAAAAACTCCACATTTGGAGGGTGAAGGTCGGGTGGAGTTAATAATTTTCCAGTGAAACAGTTTTGACTCCTGCACCCGACAAATTTCTGCTTCATTTGGTATCTTTAACATTTTTATTAATTTAAAACAAGTTTTAAAAGATCGCGGGTTGTTGTTAAAATCCAACGAACGAATCTGTGCCTTCATTAAAAAAACGTGACAGTTGATGTCACACGAACAAATGATTTCTTTTCATGGCTATTTCGTGTTTTTGCTAATTGACCATACTGATTAATGAAACATTTCACCCGATCTCTGCGACTCCTCACAGAGGGTTTTATTTTTTAAACCCTGATAGATTTAGCCGAATACCAGCTGACTGTCACTTTCGAGCTCTCTCCATCGACTTCAGCCCCATCACTCGTCTTTCAGCTTCTTTACTGGTTATTCCAGTCTCCAGTGTATTTGGCTACCAAAGGAAGGTGAAGGTTTATTATTCTTTCTGCTTTGGAGATTTAGTCTCTGTTTGAAGGCAGAAATGCTGAAAACACTGCAGCCAAAATAATGTACCATCAGTTTTTGTCTGCTGCCGCTTGACGAGGCTCCAGGTCGCTGTAAATAAAACATCTCTGAAAGTCACTGCAGAGAGTCAAACTGCCTCCCGTCACTCTGGGTCTGCTGCTGATACAAAGCCGGAGAAATGGGAGCAGCTCACGCAGATCACCTCGACTCGCTGGGTCTGATCGAAGCCTCAAACAGCAGAGCTGAGCGAGCCGACAGGGGTGAACGTGGCCAACAGATAAAGTCATGCAGATCTGCAGCAGTTTAAAATCACTGACACTTCTCTCCACAGTTTCCTCTGGAGGGGAAACTGACGCAGTCCGCTGACCTCATCTTTGAAAAGTTAAGGACCAAATCTCAAATACCGAGAGCTAATTATCTTAGATTTCCTGGCCGCATAATTAGGGTCATTCCAAAGGAAATGAGGTTCAGTAACGCCTCCCTGCCTCCTGGTTGGAAAGATGAGTGAAAGACAAATATGGCTGCCGCAGTCATACTTCAGTAAAATCAGTAAATGTCTCCAAAGAATCAAACGGACAGATCAGACTTTAAGTTTGAAGCTCTGTGAGAATAAATGTAAAATACAAGGAAGAAAGAGGAAGTCAAATTCAAATAAAGAAGCACGAACGAGAGAAGGAAGAGACACAAAAATGATGAGGACACATGAAAGGAAATGAGAAGGGAGGGAAAAACAGAAGAAGAAGAACCAAAGTGGAAAAAGAAAGTAGGAATGAAGGAAATACAACAACAAAATAGGTCAGAAAGACTTAAGGAAAAAGGAAAGGAAGAAATGTAGGAAACAAGTAAAACAAGGATGAAGTGAAGAACATGAGGTGAATAAGGAAAGGAAGGACAGAAGCAGAGAAGGAAGAAAGGAAAGGAAGGAAGATGAACACACTGAAAGGCAGAGAGAAGGGCGCGCTGTAGCATCAAAGTACAGATTAGTGAAGTAAAAGTACTCGGATACTTCCTGTGTTTGATCGGTCGTTCTTAAAGGGCATCGCTCGCTCATCAATCATTCGCTGATGCTCGCTCATCAATCAGACGCGGCGTCACAGTCGTGGCCTGTTTTGAAGTAATCAACAGAAAAATGGCGCGATGATGACAAATGGTGCTATTAGACGTCCCGAGGGACGCGGAGACGCTTCTTAACGAGCAGCCATTTGTGTTTGTTTACAGGATTTATGAAGCAGACGCAGCGACCCAGATCCAAACCTGAGAGGTAACGTCATCGCCGGGGAGTCGCGTCACTGCGACCAGCTGTCCCCGACAGGAAGTGGAAATAAGGCGATGGTTTCTTTACACTTCCTGAGAAAATTAAAGACGCTCTGTCCCTGCAGGTGTGTCTGTTTGAATTAATATTCTTTTATTTATGTTCGACAACAAGAACGAGAACAGCTCCAGTAATCTGTGAACATCCCCGGACTAGACGCTCGTCTATGCTGCCAAACAAGTACCTGCCTGAAGCAGCAGAAATGAACCTCTGAATAGAAATCGAAGAAGAAGAAGAGGAAGAGGAATATATTTAGACTGGTGAAGAAACAGAAAAGTCAGTGAAAGGCAGAAGCAGAGAAAGAGTGAAGGAAACGAGGATAAAAGAGGACAGAAGAAGGACAGACAAGCCAAAGGAAATAGGAAAAAGAAGAAGGACAGAGACTGAAAGGAAATAAAGAAAGGAGGAAACGAGGACAGAAGACCTAAACATTTGAAATAAA
The DNA here is from genome assembly GCF_056152115.1 of Neolamprologus brichardi. Taxonomy (NCBI): domain Eukaryota; kingdom Metazoa; phylum Chordata; class Actinopteri; order Cichliformes; family Cichlidae; genus Neolamprologus; species Neolamprologus brichardi. The sequence continues at coordinate 4,022,959 of NC_142121.1, read as the reverse complement.
TTGTTGGGAAGTATTTACTTTAATATTTCTGCTCATTGAATTAAAAACAGATTTAAATGTTATCATCGATCTTTCTGGTTGGCTCCCACCTTCTGTTTTGTGATTGGTTAGTCGAGCCATGTGTGAGTCAAAGCAAGGACACTGAAAACTCCTCGTTCCTCTTCCACTCCAGCTTCAGGCCCTTCAGCTGGAGTCGTTTCGTCTTTGTCTCTGCGTCCTTTCAGCCTCTTCATTCGGTCCGTATGCTCGACAGTCCACAGCTGTGCGATTCAGCAGGGCCTCCGATGAGCGGCGGTCCTTTCATGGAGCGCGTGTCATCGGTTCTGCGAGGGTTTTGCCTGCCAAACGCTCTAATTTGTCACCTGAGTGCCCTCAAGGCCAGGGAAGCCATTACAGGCTTGGCAGGCGGAGGTGTAGGCAATCAGAGTGAGTCGGCCAACAGCGGCGCTCATTAACACGGAACGCTGCTCGACTCGCTGCCTCCGACGTCTGAACGGCACCGTCGGCCGCCAGCTAAACGTCTGAGGTCAGACGTGAGAGGAAGAGCCTGTAAGCACGGCGTTTAGACACCCGCGAACACGCGAACGCACGTCTATGTTCACGAATCCTCGTACGCACGTATGGAACGGCTTCAGCTGCACGACTGACTGGGAAACATGAACATGCTGTGTGAGCATCGCTCCTCTGACATGAAGCCCCGAGAGTCCGCCGAGGTTTCCTATACTACAAGGATAGGTGTAAGGATATGAAGTCAAGGAAACAAGGGAAGGAAGGAACGAAGGGCTGAAGTAACCAAAAACAGGACAGAAGAGAAGTAAGGAAAGAAAGAAAAAATAATGGCATAGGGAAGGAAAAAAGAAAATAAAGAAGAAGGATACATGTATGGGAAGGAAAGGAAATAAGGAAAGGAAGAAAAACAGAAGCACTGAAGCGAATAAGGTTATGAAAGAGGTGAGAGTGCCTAAAGGAAACAAGGAAAGAAGAAATTACAAAGGAGGAAGAAGGTCGGTTGAGGTAAAGGAAATAAGGACATAGAGGGTACAAGAGCTGAAGGAAATATGACAAGCACAGAGAAGGAAACAAGGTAATGGAAAAGGTCAGATGGGCTAAAGAAAATAAGGAAAGGAAGAAGGATATAGGAAGGGAAGGAAAGAAGAAACGTTATAAAAGAGTTAAGGAATTAAGAAGGTCAGACTGAAGGATACAGAGAAAGGAAGGACAGAAGCAGTGAAGGAAACAAGGCAAAAAGGACAGAACATGAAATGAGGATACAGACAGGGAAGGAGACAAGGATAAGAAGAAGGCCAAAGGAGAATTTATCAGAGAAAGAAAGGAGGTGAGAAGGAAATAAGGAAAGGATGAGTTCTTTAAAAAAGAGACAGGTGTGGGTTAGGTGGATGCTTAGAGCTGGTCGTAGTGAAAAATGTGTTTACTTACAGACCAGCAGCGTTAAATTAAAGGAGACGTTAAATTAAAGAAAAAGACATTAAATGCTGCAAAAACAGAAACATTTCTCAGTTTGATCAGAAACAAACGAACACAAAGCGAGTGGGTGTTTATTTGATTCTGTGGGCTGAGAATAAATGCCACTCATTATTAAAGATGTTTTTCGTATTGGATCAAAGTCTGAGGAAAAGGTTTCCACCCTGGAGGACAGATGTGGACAGCTGGAGCCCGCCTCGGGCCGGTTTCAGCTGCAGCAGAGCAGCCAATCGTCTGCTTTCTACTACGCATCGATCGCTTGAACCCACAAAGATAAATCAGGGACTCGAACTTTCGTGTAAACAAACTGCTCGTTAGCAGCAGCAGCAGCGAGCTGAGCCAAAGCTTGAGGACAATAATTTAGCTTGTGCAAATGCATTCAAGCAAAAGAAATGTCAATTTAGGAATTTAGGAAGTGCTGTTACAGGCCTGATTTATTTAAAGGTTCAGTACATCATGTTTCTGTGAACTCTCCTGAGTTTAAATCTGAGGCTCTGCAGATGCACTGTGTTTGTCCAAATTAGATCCACAAATGAAATTTACAGGAAATAATCAATCAAAACAAGACAGAGAGCAAACGCACGAGTAAGAGAGCAGAATGTTCCTCTGCAGCTTTCCCAGTTTCAGGTCCACCTCCAGATCATCCGGAGCAATGCTGAGGAGTTCCCATGCCAGCCGAGAGACCTAATCTCTCCCCCAGGACCTCCTCCTGGTAGGACATGACCGAAACACCTCAACTCTGAGGCATCCAGGAAGCAGCTGGCTGATCCACCTCAGCTAGCTGACTCAGGGTTCTCCTCTGAGCATCGACTGATCCAGCTCCTCACTCAGCCACTCTATGGACAAAGCTTATTCCTGCCACTTGAAATAATCGGCCGGTAAATCTACAACTTTTAGGCTCAGGTCCTCCTTCACAACAACAGGCTGGTCCAGCATCGTCATAACTGCCAATCATCTGTCCATCTCCGGCTCTCCTCTCTTCAATAGAACCACAACATCTGTGGAGAACAGCGACGTCGTTCTGTCAATCCAGAGCCACCAAAGTGGAGAGCCTCTGTTAGTTGGCTACATTCAGACTAATATATATGAATGTGAGAGTCAGTGACCACTGCCCATACAAATCCAGTTCAGAGCTGAGTTTGAAGTGTGCGACATTGTGTGTGCACAGCCTTCCATACAATCCAAACTACCAGATTAGCTCTCTGATTGTGGCTAACGTTAGCAATGCTAGCAGAGGAAACAGCTTTCCACACTACTGCTGAGTGTGGTGACGTATCGCTCAGATTACGCTACATAACCGTCCATTTTCTACATCAGAGTAATTCCACGTTTTCTTCTGCTGTTTAGCTTCAGGTCAAACTGCAGCCTCTGGAAAAATGAAGCCTATGAGACGCTCTCTGCTGTGTAGGTCAGGCTATGTAGCACCAGTTAACGTCGTATCGCTCCACCCTTTTTTCTAAATATGGTTACTTCAAGCTTCAAAAACTAATATTGCAGCATGAAAAGTCGAATGTTGAGCCTTTAAAATGTGGAATCCAAAACAAATAGTCGACACTATGGTGGCTTGATTCCATCTTTTATATACAGTCTATGGTTTAGAGCCTGAAACTTCTTGGGTAATTTTATTTATTATATTTTTATTATATATATTTTATTATTTTAATGTTTTATTATTATTTATTATATATATTTTATTTTAATATTTTATTATTATTTATTATTATTTTATTTTATTCGTTGGAGCAGGCTTGACACCATGACACCAGTACAGATGCCAAAGCACAACGTGTAGTTTAACATAAAAGCAAAGGTCTCACTTCTTGACATTAAAATTCTCTCTTTGAGATTCTGCTGCGTGTAAAAAGAAACATTTTCTCTGCAGTTTCTTAGCTTTCCATTCACGCTGCCGTTAAAACCGTTTGAACTGTGACACGTTGCATTATCCTGCTGAAAACAGCCATTACAAAATAAAAAACTGTGATTCTGAAAAACTCAGGTCAATGGAGCTGACGCCAAATCTACGGCAACAATCTGCAGCCTCGCCATAAACACCGCCTCATCAGACCAGGCCGTGGCTTTCCTGGTTTTCCAGTCAAACTTCTAGCCATACATTTCTATTCTCAGCTCACAGCACGAGGACCTGATGTGATCTTCTGCCAAACCACCTTAAAAGTTAAACATGTTGGTTTTGAGTCCACTGAGCTGGTACTAAGCCTTCCGGTAAATAAAAGAAAAATCAGCAGGCCACGTTCCTCTGAAGAGCTCGAGGATCATTCAGCAGCCACAGTTCAGGTTCATTAACAGACACTTCAGTCTCCTCCTCTCCCAAACTCCCAGTCCAAACTGCACCATCATTACACAACAAAGAAGCCTCAAGTCCACCTGACAGCACTGGAGATCATCTGACCATGGCTGCCCAGTCTGGTGACGCTCTGAGGCATTAATCCTGAACCTGGTGGATATGAAGAACTGTTACAGTACAGTGGAGATGCAGGTGGGCAGGAAGCAGCAGGAATAAAAGGAAATGTCTGCAGATGTAGGGAAGTAGGGTACCATATTTTTACCATAAAATGATGTAGGAGGAAGCAGGAGAACGTGCACCCTCAGCAACTCTAACAATGACAAATACTTCACATGATGGACTGTGACATCTCTACAGCCATAGCACATGCTGCACGTGACCTCTACTGCAGAGGTCACTCAGCACATAAACACTGAAACCAGCTTAAAAACAGTTGTATGTACAAAAACAGCTTCACAGAAAGGTTTCCAGTTCGGTGTGCACAGACACATAGACTGTAATAAAAAGATGGCCACCTGTGATGTCAGCTGATCTTTAGCATTAAAATTCTCCAAAAGGCACCAACAGCACAAACACAGCAGAGACGTCCAGTTCAACGGCGTTAAAAAGTTCTGCTGGTGACGTTTAAACTTTCAATGAAGAACAATTAAAACCAGTGATTCCCAGAGTGTGGGCCAAGGCCCCCTGGTGGCCTGTGGATGTACTGCAGGTGGGGTGTGAGGTCATTTAAAATAAAAACTCTCATGTATGCTTGTCTGCTCCCCAACTCTTCAAACTGCCTTGAGTACCAGGATGATTACACAGCTGCTGCTTTTTGTTATTGCTTTTGATATTTTGTATAAAAGTCAAATCCTTACAAATTTGAGAAGCTGATCTCAAAATGAATCAGCAACATTTCGTGTACACACGTCTGTAAATAGCTGTCATGTTTAATGTGCGTTTATGTGCATTCAAGATTTTTATTTTCTTGAGTTGGCTGGAATTCCTGTTTTTCATTGATTTCTACAGTTGTGCATTATTTATTTATCATACATGTTTATAAGGAAAATAACAGATGAGAATGGCACATACACGTGATGCCGCCATTCGTTTTGAGTGACATTAATAGTGTCATTGATTATCGCGTCTTATACAATGAATATGTAACTTGTAAATAAGATCAAATGAAAATGTTTTGATGCATTCTCAATCATCCGTGGCTCGGGCAACCGTGGCTCAGGTTGGGAAGTGTATCTGTAACCGGAAGGTCGCCGGTTCGATCCCCTTGCTCTCTGTCCTGGTCGTTGTGTCCTTGGGCAAGACACTTCACCTACCGCCTACTGGTGTTGGCCAGAGGGGCCGATGGCGTGATATGGCAGCCTCGCCTCTGTCAGTCTGCCCCAGGGCAGCTGTGGCTACAACTGTAGCTGCCTCCACCAGTGTGTGAATGTGAGAGTGAATGAATAGTGGTATTGTAAAGCGCTTTGGGTGCCTTGAAAAGCGCTATATAAATCCAATCCATTATTATTATTATCCAGGAAAATAAATCTCCAAAAGTTGATTCTGTTCATCTGGACGTAGCGTTTCCTGGGAGAAATCCTGGACAGGGAGGAACGCTGGTTTGAGGGCGGAGTCAAGGAGGCCATTTACGTGAAAAGGGAAAGACCATCTCTGAATCGAGGAGGGGGCCTAAGGGTACATCTGTCTCCATCTTACAATGCTGTGATTGCAGCCATTCCCCAACTCTCTGTGAATGGTACTCATGATCATTGATCAGTGGTTGTTGATCAATGGTCACGAGAATTTGCATAATTATGATTAAGGAACTGACCTCCCAGCCCATTGTTCCTTCAGTGGGCTGGTTTCAGTCATTATGCAAATGTCCTGTTTATAAGATTGAAACCTGCAGTCAGCTGAGACTGAAGACGTCACCTGGATGATGACGAAACGTTTCTCCCACAAAACGCTACGTCCAGAACAGAATCAACTTTTGGAGATCAAAAGAAAATATGGAGTAATTATTCAGTTGTTTGGTGTTTATGCTGTCTGACTGTATAGAGTGAAATATTGAAGACAGAAAGAAAAACATGATAAATTAACATACGTGTGCGTGTTTGCACACATGGGCGAAGCAAAGAAAACACAGTAGGGCTTTAAAATGAAACATGAAAGAAAAAGAAACCGATCTAAAGCGCCTGTTTTTACAGCTCACACATCCTTCTTGTTCTTCACCTTTGGACCGAGTTTTGCTCCTGAACTCGTGTCAGATCTCCTCGAGGATGTTTTGGTGTCGAGTGAACGGAGTTACAGCTGTTAGCAGAGAATCGTCCTCACGCAGCAGAAAGCCCGAACATCAGAATGAATCAGTGCAAACACAAAGAGGGAAGCACGTCATCTTCAGCTGGTGTGATGGTCACAGCTGTGATTATAGGTTTGGGGAGCAGGTTGTCAGCAGTGGGTTGCTACATGATCAGATTGATTTTTAGTCAGTAAACTAATTGATTAACCAGCCAGTGATCGGCGTTTCTCGCTGAATCCTCCTCCTTTTCTATCCTGCTGAGCATTGGATGACATGCATTCTGTGTCTCTATGGCAACAGCGAGCGCTGGAGTATCCCTCCGTCTCCAGATCACCATGGCGACACCTGCTCGGCTCCCTTCCTCCCTCCTGTCGGTCCTGTCAGGGATCACCGCTCATACCTCGTCTGTGTGTGTTTCCATGGAGATGCTCGTGCTGCGGGGTGAGCGGGTTCGGAATGCGGCGCGAGGTGCGACACGATTGGTCAGTTTGAGGAAGAGAGGGTTCGGCGTGGCAGGCTGCGGACGCGTTTTTCCTCGCGGGTTGGCAGCAGACGGCGAGCGGAGTAAACAGAGTCCTCACAGACAGTCTGCCGTCTGTAACGCCGTCTGTCACTAAGTATTGATTAGGTGGACGAACCGATCATCAAAGATACACAACTGTGCATATAAAACACAGTCTTAATTATTTTTAATGTTTCAGTCTCATATATATTTCAATTGTAGTTTCTTATTCATTCTTCTGGTTTGTAGCCCTGAAATAACTGCTAACATATGTGGGCATGAATAACAACAGAATACAATAAAATACACAATATTAGAGATATTCTATACTGTGATATTACACAGCTGCACTGAGGATTTCTGTTATTGTCAAAACATTAAAAGCATTTCCCACAATATATGCTTACAAATAAAAACAATATTAATCATATTAATGATTTCTATCTAACAGTTAAATGAATTATACCACTAAAGATCATACAGTAGTACACACACACACACACACACACACATAGAGAGAGCGTGATTATTATAAAATGTTTATATTCTAAATATTGATCTAGTTAATCCATTAGTCGAATTTTGATTTAATTGTAATTGATGTAACTATTAATAATTACTCTAAACCAGCGGTCCCCAACCCCCGGGCCTCGGACTGGTCCGTGAGTCGTTTGGTACCGGACCGCGAGAGTTGAGGCTCAGGTGTGAAATGTATGGTTTTCAGGGTTTTTATCGGTTTTCAGCGTTATTTTGTTATCGTTTTTATCGTTTACTCGGTTTTCCTGGGTCTTTTCACGTGTGTTATGAATAAATCTTCTTTTTTTCGGTACCGGTACTAGTTTTATTTTGTTGTATTTATCCGCGACACCTTAAAGGCCGGTCCGTGAAAATATTGTCCGGCATAAACCGGTCCGTGGCGCAAAAAAGGTTGGAGACTGCTGCCCTAAACAATAAAAATAAAAAATACTTTTTAATCACAGTTTTAAGTGGGTAAGATGTATTTATGTATGAATTATATATATTTTACATAATGTACCTTAATAACAACAATTGCATTTTCATTAAGCTATTCTAACCATACACATGTTTAATTAGATTAAAATGTATTTTAAGCTATGTTTTAATCAAATGTAGTATAAATATTTCCATCGTAGGGGTAGGAGGTGTCCACGCTATCATTTGCAATCATTTCAGAACAGTTGTTCGTCCACACTGAAATGACTGAAACACTTACGTTCCTGTATTGCTAGAGCGAGAAATGTAAGACGCGTCGACCTGATGCTGTAAGCCGAACACAGCTTCAACTGTGTGTTTGTTGAAAAATAGTAACGCGACCGCATTTTCTTGTTGTTTCATCTCGTCTGGACTATTGTAATTCTTTGTTTACTTGTTCATGTAAAGCCTCTTTGGAGCGTCTGCAAGTCGTTCAGAACGCTGCTGCAAAGCTTCTCCATGTCACACCCCTGCTGATCCAGCTGCACTGACTCCTCGTTAAATTCAGAATCCACTTTAAGGTTTTGACCTTGACCTTCAGGGCTCTGCATGGACAAGCACCAACATATATAAGTGAACTTTTACATCCATACATTCCCAGCAGGTCCCTGAGGTCATGTGACCAGGGCTTGCTTGCTGTCTAACACACGAGGCTGAAAACAAAAGGCGACAAAGCTTTTGTGACTGTGGCCCCCAGACTGTGGAACTCTCTCCCTTTGAGCTGAGATCTGTGGACTCAGTGGTCGCTTTTAAAAAACAGCTAAAAACTCTTTTTAAACTTGCTTTTTGTTGATTTTTATTTTTAGGTTTTAGCTTCTGTGAAGCACTTTGTGATTTTTATCTTGAAAGGTGCTGTATAAATAAAGTTTTACTTACTTACTGTTAGTAACGGTAACGGCGTTGTAACGATAGATTGTTACTCCTTACTGGAAAAAGTAACGCCGTTATTAATATCGCTGATTTTAACGACATGAAACTCTTTCTTTAATAAATCTAACAGACAGTTAACGTCATTGGTGCTTTACCTCCAGTGACAACCTGAAGTCAATGCATCTCAGCTGCACTTAGACACATAATTCTGTCATTTCAAAGTCATTTTATGAACCAAACCACAGTTTATGTTTCAGCTGTCGACTGCCTTCCCATCAAGTCTCCTGAGTGCTTCAGATTTAACTAAAGATTGTGTCGAGTCCTGACACTGACGCTCGGGGTCCATCTCAGTTTTTCTCCGTCTCAGTCTGCTGGGTTATTGAGTTAAACTTTGGGAAAATGAGGCGAGAGGTGCCAAGTCTGTCCCCCCTGGCGCTTCTTTCAGCTGTCAGGCAGGATGATGAGGTCTGGATCAGCGAAAAGCCAGAAGGCTATACTTAGTTTCTCACAATGCAAATGCGTCTGTGAGGACACTGTAGGCGCTGCGGCGTGAGAGCAAACAGCTGCAGACACACCAGGACGCATCCTTCTTTTAGATTTCATCCACGGTTTGCATCCTGAAGGCGAGCAGAATCTGTTTTCCTGCATCGACGGAGAGCTCTCTGCTGAGAAGCCCCGAGGTCATCCTAGGAGACAGCCGCTTCCCTCGCCCGTGAAGTGGGAAAACGCCACGAAAGCTGTTTCTCTTCAGTTCAAAACACCAGTTTATCACAACTCAGAGGCCCAGCTTTACTTCCAGCCTGCGACTGGAGACATTAACGCCGTAACGTTTGCATTCTGAAGCTGTGATTGTGGAGCAGGTCGAGCCTGTTCGGTTGTACGTTAGTCACCGCGAGCCAATCACTACGCGTTTATTTTTATTGGAAATTTCTAGCTGGCCATTTGTCACGATCAGCCTTGTTTTACTCATTGATGACCTGAAATGAGTGAGAAACTCATCAGGACGCGGTTTGCAGAGGTCAGGGCCCAGAAGTCCTGTTCCTGCTATAGGTATCGCCCCCTGGTGGCCATGGAGGCAATGAACACTGGTCAGGCTGTTTTTTTACAAATAACATGCAGTAAGAAAATTGTTACAGTGTTTTTTTAATGAAACCAGCGTCTCCAAAGTCAAGAAAATGTGTCTAATACAAGTTTAAATGTTAAAAAAGAGCTAAAATGACACACGCTACACTCCTTTGTCTTGTGAAAATGGATAACCGCACCCTGATCTCCTCAGTGACAGTTGGTCAGGCCGACTCTGGCTCGATGGATTCTGGGTGTAATCACACATAAATGAACCCAACTGTTCCCGCCGTGCTGAGAGCTCAGCTGACAGACAGAAAGAGAGAGAGAGAGAGAGAGACGCCTTCGCCACCGTCTCGCTCAGCTTTATGACTCCACGAGCAGCCTGTGAAAAAGCTCCTCCAACAGTTTATTTCCCATGATAACAGTGGGCATATATCACACTCGGTGCGCTGCGAGGGGGTGTGCGTCAGAGTGGGCGTGCTTGGATGGCGGGGTCTCCTCTCCTTTGGTAGGAAAAATATTTTGGAAGGAAATATATTTTAGAGCAGGAAGGAAGAGGAGGACAGTTCAATTATTTCAGCACAGAAGAAGGAGGAGGAGGAGGAGGGGTATGGCGAAGAGCGTTAATGCATGCTGGGATAAATGCTACAGCTCCACACTCCTCACACAGGTGTGAATCTTACTGGAGTTGCAGCTGACATCAAGTCATTAACACCGAGCAGCAGAATAAAGTTACAATCTGCAGTTCCTCTAATGTCCACTCGAGGCTCCCACAGTGAGTCCAACCAGCTGAGGTGCAGCCTAGCTGGTAGCTAGCAGCTAACGCAGCCTGTGTCGGCATCAGGTAAAGCAGCCACGTCCCCAATAGCGCAAACGTTCAAAGATGCTAAATGGCCGAATGCACCATTTGTCTTTTATGAAGAGTGAAGGTGGGAGGGACTTAGGCTACGTCCACACGTACCCTTTTTCTATGCGTTTGCACCTTTCGTCCACACGTAAACGGCGTTTTTGGTCACTGAAAATGGATATTTTCTAAAACTCAGTTTTTGCATTTACGTGTGGACGAGAAAAACAGAAAACGCAGAAAACGCAGCGTCAAAGGTGTGCGCCTTTTTTGACGTCACACTGTGCGCCACGTTATTGTTTCGGTGAAATAAATTTCTACAACACTGTTACTGTTAATTGTTCTCTCTGCAGTGTTTAGATGCTTACATATACACACACAGTTACTGTCCCTCCACACATAGGACTCGGTTCTGCTTCTATGCCCCAGCTTTGTTTACTTTTTCCCACCGAGGCTTCTAGACTTCTGATTGGCCAACATTTCTGCACGGTTAGGAATATAGCGCCACCTGCTGCTTTGGCATGTTCCTAGCAGCGTTTTCCTTCATTTCTGCGTTTACGTGTGGACGGGATTATTTTTTAAAACGAAAACGGAGAATCTCCATTTTCAAAAATACCCGTGTACGTGTGGACGTAGCCTTAGTTTTGGAGCCAGCTCCAGGCCTCGAGGGCCCGTGTCCTGCAGGTTTTAGATCTCACCCTGGGTCACCACACCTGAATCAAATGGTTAGTTCATTAGCAGGCATCTGGAGAACTTCAGGACATGTTGAGGAGGTCATTTAGCCATTTGAATCAGCTGTGCTGGATCAAGGACACATCTAAAACCTGCAGGACACCGGCCCTCGAGGCCTGGAGTTCAACACCTGTGCAGTAGAGGAAGTGCAGTTTTTAGCTCTTTGAGGTTCCTGCTTTAGAAGAAGTACGACTTGTGCCACTCAGTAAACTATTCATGAATAAAGTCCAGAATATGATCAATTAACAGATAATTTATAATCAATTATTACTTAATGAATCAATTCTGGGGAAAGTACATACGAAACATCAAAAAGCAACAAAAGGTCCGTCCTGACTCGTCTTTAGAACGTTTGCAAATTATTCTGATGAAGTGTTTTTGAATATTTTGATATTCGCGTATTTTATGTTGAAACAAGGTCATGAAGTATTTTGCATTATTCAGAAATCTCCCACAGATCCTCTGCAGCGGAAACAGTCAATACTTCATATAAAGGACACCACGCCTTCACACGCTGTGAGAGGACGTGCAGCTCTACAAACAGCAGCCTATACATCACAGCCCCACGGTTACAAGCTGAAATGACCTTCGTGGTAAAAGTTCAGCTTCGATCTCGAGCCTCAGATGACTTTGAAATGTTACCTGCGAATGAAAAATTCACCTGCAACTCTGGGAGCTGTCGGCTTTTAAAGACGACGACGAAACGAACGCTTCTGCAGGACAGCAGTAAACATTCGGCTTTAAAGATCGACTGACTCATCAAACTATTTAAAACCTGACAGTAAAACGCCAATATGGCCCCCGCGTGACGCCATGCAGCAGGCGAAGCGCTCAATAAAGCCTCTTTTCAGCATTCAGCTTTTAGATGTGGGACTTTTAAAGGGTTAATTACTTTTTATGGTTCTGTATATGAGCTACATGAGCATAAAGTGCATTTAACTTAAGATTAAGTCGAAGTCTTTATCATCGCAGTGGATCAGGTTCATGTGTAACTTGTCTACTTTTACATTGTTTAAATCACTGCTGGTGCCGCGCTGTCGGCTGAGTCGACCTCAGCGGCTCGTGTTAAGAAGAAGACGATGATAACGAACAGTTGAGCCACCAAAGAAAATTCACAAACAGAGATTTAAATAAAAAAAGATCATCAGAGCAGCCTTAAGCCTCTTTAACAGATGATATCACGTAAATCTGCTTAGAGGACCAACCTGCAGAGGATGAAATCACCGGTGAGCGTGCTGCTGCTTCAAAGAGCAGACAGTAAAAACACACTGGATTATCTGAGAGGTCTAAACACCTGACAGAGCTGAGCACACGCATGCGACAGCGCTTTCAGGAGGACGGGCCACTTCACACATTATGCATAAGTGCCATCGCTTTAAATCAGATAAGAGCCGGCTTTCATCTTTGTCCTCAGTTAATCACATTTTTACCTCTCTTCCTCTTTTTCTTCTCCTAACCTGTGGAGAACATCCTGTTCCTCGTTTCACTAATTCCTTCCCCGGAGGAGACGGGAACACAATGTTTACGTTTTTAAAGTAAGTCGGTGTCAGGACGTGTAATTCAAGCAGCCACGCTGAAAGCCTTTTTGTTTCCCACTCTAAATCCCAGCACAGCTCTCGTTCATGTACCAGTTATCACCAAGGACTGTTTCCAGTACAGAGACGGGATGAAAAGATCCTTTTGGAGGACAAAGAAAGGAAACATTTCTCCTGTAATGCACTTAATGGTTTCTAATTAACAGAAAATGAATCACGTGGTTGTTTGATGTGTTTGATTTTATACAAATTATTTATATCTGCCAAATAATATGGGTATAAAAACACAAATACAGTCAAATCCTGTATAAAATATAATGAGGTCTCTGAAATGTTCTTGGACTTGAGGGTTAATGCGAGTAGTAGGCGTAGTGTTTGTCATCGAGCTTTAAAGACATGCTGCATTTATGCGTTCTCTCCCATTTCCACATTAGCTGTGACCATAATGGATCTGCACCAGTTACTGAACTGGTTTTATTGGGATTTAACTCCAAGCTGACTCATGCTTTTTAGCGTGGTCACCTGAGGGTTAAAATGTCAAACCAAACCTTTAACAACCCATCACTGCTTCCACTATCTGCGTCTTCATTGCTTCCCTAGAAGCTAATTAGCAGAAACCACCAGGTTCATAGAGATGTCACATGACAGGTAAAACATCTGAAAAGTGCTGCCATCCAGACTGTGCAGACACTCGCTGGGAGTGAAGCCTGCACGCATGTTTCAGTTGGTTTTAATTGAGCCGCTTTGAGTCAGTTTTTATTCATTTAATCTCTAACAAAACGCAGCAGCAGCGCTGACGGAGAGCGAAACACGCTCTGCTAACTGAAAGCAGTCGTGTCATCTGCATTGTTCCTGTGTGTGTGTGAGTTTATTTTTATCTCCCCGCTTCAATTAGACATCGTGTTCGTCCTGAGGGTGTGTTCGTCTCCTGTAAAAGGTTCCTCCAGTAGATCAATGGGCTCTGTGTGGAAGCAGGAAGCCATCATGAAACGACCGTGAACTGACAGGCAGTAAACACCAGCTCACTGAGGCAACAATGTTATAGACGTTTTTAATAGTGTTAAAAAAGTGTCAAAGGAAACACATGAAAGGATAAAATGGTTTAGTTCAGGAAAATCATCAGAGAGTATTTAAAAGGTTTTCCTGAGGCTTTGTCCACACGTACACGGCTATTTTAGACAATGCAGATTTTACGTTTACGTTTAAAAAAAAAATCCCGTCCACACGTGCAGTTTTGAAAAAATATCTCCACATGTAAACGCTAAAAAGTTCCTTCCTTCCTTCCTCAGTAAGGAAATCACTATTGGCTGTCCAAAAAGTCGGTATAAGTCGCTAAATGACGTCATCGCCTAATTTGCAAAGTGGGTCATGCTAACGTAATTGTAACCTACGTTGTTGGAGAGAGAAATAACATCGTGGAAGAGACATAAAGTGAGTAAAAAACGTCCTAAATGCATTTAGAGTTTATTTAGAACTACAAATTAAATTTCTTTTAGCAATTATTGTTTTTTAATGTCACAATTCCAACCCTGCTCCTTTACCCGGGCCTGGACCGGCAAACGTGACCCGAAATAGGCACTCTGGTGGAGTTACTTTGTGTGTGAGAGTGTTTGTTTATAAGTAGTTTTAAACCTTATGATCCACAAAACAGCATAACAGTAAAAGAAGAACTGACTGCGTTACAGTCAGTGTGGGAGCAGCGGCTTCGCTCATGCGCGATTCATTTGCGTTCGGATGCACAGGTGAGAACGTCTCCTGCCCTGATAGCAGCTGGGGGAGGACTATCCTCCGCCTGTGAGCGCTTTGGCACGGGTGAGGTGGCCACGGCAGCACCGCTGCTTGTTGAGAGTAAGAGCGATACGCGTTTTCACGTCAAAAAGTCGTCATAAATAAGTCTCCAATGACACCAGAAAAAGTCGCCAGATTTGTCGCTAGTCGCTTTTTAGAAAAGAAGTCGCTGAGGGCTCTGAAAACTCGCTCAATAATAAGTTGGCAACACTGGCCTTCATCATCTCACATGTTACTAACCAAAGACAGTACTTTGGCTGTTGTGTAGACTCACAAATAAGGAATGAACAAAATGCATACATGCATGCATAAATTAGATTTTTTTAAAAGTACATTTATTTTAAACCGATGTCGGGATTTGTGTTGTGAATGTAGACGCCACGTCCAAAGTTCACTCTGACGCCTCTGCCTTTCTAAATGGAGGGACAGTGACTGCGTGTTATATGTAAGCGTGTAAAAACTGCAGATAGTCAGATTAGCAGCAACAGTATTTTGAAATTCATCTCATGTGAGCATGAACACCGGACACAGCGTGACGTTAAAAACGGCGCACACCTTTGACGTTCGTGAGTAAATCTGTTTTCCTCGTCCACACCTAAATGCAAAAGCAGAGTTTTGGAAAACCTCGAGCCTGGCAGGATTTTTTATTTTTTAAATCTCAGTTTTCAGTGACACAAACGCCATTTATGTGTGGATGAAAAATCAGCATTTTCAAAAATACCCGTGTGCGTGTGGACGTAGCTAAATGTCGTCCAAAGTTTGACAAAGACTCTTAAGGATTTCCAGCTATCAGAAGCTGTACGACCCTGAAGAGCAATTACTACTCTACAGTCGTTAGCTGGCAAACCAGCCTGGCCAGCGAGGCCTTCTTCATGTTTCCACCAGAGTATCTGTTTGCTCGTGTAAGTTAGTGATTCGCAGCTCCAAACACAAACACAGTTAAACTGTAGCACAGGCGAGGACTTATAACATTTAGCCAAATTAGAAGTAAAATAATTAACTAGCTCATCAGCTACTGTTTCTTTTAAGGTTTTCTAAAAAAGTGAAACATTCAGCTCTGCATAATCACCGCTATGGATGAAGCGATGAGGTGAGGTCATCACCTTTTTACCTCTGTGGCTTCATACTCCCAACACACTTCCTTTGAACACCAGTTTATCACCTGGATGTTAACCTGATGAAGTGTGTCTCATGTGAACATGTCAGTTGGACAAACTGACCGATTCTGGTGAAGAATTTCGAGATTTCTCCTCATAAAGCTGCAGCTAACATGCACAGATGGAAAGATCAGCTCGTGTACTGGCATTCCTCTCACATGCTGGATGAGCCACGGCATCGAGAGCTAAAAAAAACCTGCCCAAAAACTGGGCTAATGAGATGCAGGTTTAAATCCTGCCAGATCCGAATAAGTTAAAACATCAGGCCTGTGGAGGAGATTCAGCATGAGGCAGCAGGACGGCCTCGAGGAGACCGACGGCCCCGTGATGCTACAGGTGCCTTTACTGGCAAAGAAACCAAATCACATTACAGCGAGTGTGTAACAGTTTTTGAAGTCTTTCAAACTTCCTCAAAGAGAATCCTTAACGGCGATGACGGCAGCAGCGGAGCTTCACGTCACGTCGCCCTCACGTCGCTGCAGGAGCGACGAGCTGCCGGTCTCATCTCTATAGCAACTGTTTACGCTCAAAACGTCACCTCAGATATCAGGTCAGCGAACGATGCGAACGAGGGGCTTTAAACTAATTTAGCCCAAAACTAAACCTAACTGAACACCTTTTGGTGCCAAAACCTCACAACTACGTACCTGCTGATCCAAAGACAGCAGAAACAAACATTTACAGACTGTAGGATGGTTTAATCCTTCATAACAACCATATGGGGAATGGGGGGTGAATTTTCCCTAAATCCACATGAATTTTATTTAGGTTGGACTGACAGGCCTCCTATTAAGGGTGGCTGTAGCTGCTAGCGCTCAGCTAATTTAATTATGTAGCGCTGTGGTTTACACACTAAAGTTTGATTCCAGGATGCAAATCCCTCTGGGATTATATCAGGAAGTGAATCCAGCATAAAACTGTATAAAGCTGCGTGTGAAGCGAACTGTGCACCTGTAAAGTTTATAGATGCAGTCTTTCAGTCCCAAACCAACGTGTGCCATCCATGTAGTTACAACATGATGCCTGTAGACTCACAGTTACCTGCACTACTCTCAGGTGGCTTATTATGGAGGTTAAAGACCATTTATTTATGAAGGTTTATCTTCTCACATGGATCATCTCAAAGGTTCAGGACCAGTGTTGGTCAAGTTACTTGAAAAAAGTAATCAGTAATTAATTACTGATTACTTCCCCAAAAAAGTAATCCCGTTACTTTACTGATTACTTATTTTCAAAAGCAATTAATTACTAAGTTACTTTTTAAAAACATGATTTACAACCTGAATAGGTGATAAAGTGATAGATCTTTCAGCCCAATTCTACTTTTTCTGCATAATCATCATACAAAATGTAATCAAATGGAAAAGTCTCTTTTTAAAACTTGTTTTATTAGTTTTAATCTTTTAACTTTATGCATCAAGCAAAAATTTAATTATCTGCAACATTCTCTGACTGGAAGAAATTAGTTTAACATTTAAACCTATTTTCTGCACATTCAAGCACATAAAATAATATTTTTTTGTGTGTTTACACTCAGTCTTTCAAATAGATGCAAGTAAAACACAGCAGAAAATAAATAAAGTCAAAGACTAGCGGTCCTGTTGCTCTATTTTCACCTGTAAAGCAGGAGTGGGGTAGGCGGAGGGTTACCCTGGTGCAGGTGTGCAGCGGTCAGTGGAAGAATCCGCGAGTTTCTCTGTGAATTTCCCATTACGTCGTAGCTACTCGGTGCTTGTTTGGAAGTTTAGGGTTTTTTCGCTGTAAAAAGAAGTTTTCTTCCCACGCACAACGGACACTAATGTTTTTGTCACTTTTTATGGAATCAAACTCAAAGTAAGGTCAGTACTTCCACGCTTTAAACGCTGCACGCTCATACTCTCTCTGCACTCGATATATGATCCATTGTTGATCTGCACACAGCTGTTGTCACGAACGTCGCACTCGCTTACGTCACTGTCATGAGACATTCTCGCAAAAAAATCACGGTTTTAGTAACGCAGTAACGCAGCGTTCCTACGGGAAAGTAACGGTAATCTAATTACCGTTTTTGCAATAGTAATCCCTTACTTTACTCGTTACTTGAAAAAAGTAATCGGATTACAGCAACGCGTTACTGCCCATCTCTGTTCAGGACTGAGTGCATGTGTGAAAACAGATCAGGTTGATGGAAAAGATGCAGCAGGCAGGTTAGCGATGATGATGATGCACATCCTCGTAAACAGGCTGATTGTGACCCCTTTGTGAACTTTATGAAGCATCACTATAAGCCCTACATTAAAAATTAACAAGGCTGCATTATTCATTTACTACTCTTTGCTCAGTTTGGGGTAAGATCATCATTTCAGGTCATCTCAATGAAAACAGACTTGAACCTGATCCTATCAGTGCTCTGACCTGCATAGCGACAAAATGTTTGTCTCATAATTTTGAGTGCATTAAGTTTTTTTAAAAAAAATGATGGTTAAATCCGGGGCAGAGCCACAGAGCATCTCTTCAAAGATCAGATGTGTGATCCATTAAGTACACAGCTCCCCAAGCTGTTGCTTCACATTAGACATGTCTGAGTGAACATCCTCTCTTAATGCACAAGTCTTGTTGTCCACAGAGAGCGTTGCTGGTGATGAATCCTGATGGAAATGCACTGCTGAGGCTCCGTGACGATGAAGTCACAGTACAGTAAGAGGCTAAAGGCAGACCAATGAGGATGGAGAACAGTAACGCATCACGATGACTGTCGTCACAGATGAGTCAAATTAAAGTTTCAAGACTTCAAGGGGAAAACGAGGCTTTTTCAAAGGAAAGCAGAAGTCAAAAAGACCAAATCTGAAGAGAAAAACAGAAATCGGCTGTGGATTTGGAGGACGACTGTAATCTGTGACGTCACGATGACTAATTAGAGTTCGTGGGCGTCCTATTTTGACTGGCGTGTCTTGGCACACGTGCAGTACATCGGGGGGCTTAAAAATGTGCATGCTCGCAATTAAAGAGCATCCCACAATGCCCCAAGTAGGTCACAGCCAATACAGCGATAAAATATGTTTGACTGCGGTGACATTTCATGATTTCCCACGGTGTTTTCATTCCCACCTCCTCAGAGAGTGGCTGGCAGAGACCACCGAAACTGCCTCTCGTGATCCTTAAAACTAGAAACTTAAATGTCAGGATTTACAATTCAAAAGACGACTTTGGAAAATATTTAGTTGTTCTGAAGAAGAATCAGAAGCTTATTGGTGCCACTTTTTTTGAACATAAAACTGAAGCTTCTGTCTTTAAAAGGACGTTTGTGCCAAGTTCAGTATTGCCATAAAACCAAGGAGCTCCCGGTGCGTCTCAGAGATGCTAGCATCTTTGACAAAGCACACCGTGTGATCACTTTATGTACGGTTTCTTTTTTATATGGTGACTTCAAGCTTGAACCCAATCAGCACCATGTCTAACCACTCTTGAGCTGGAATGCATGATCGGACTGCTTTTAAATCAACAGCCAATCACTTAAATATATTTCACTTTTTAAAAATTATTAATCATTTATCTTTCAATGTGCATTTAAGCAGCTATTGTACATTAACCATGACAACAACACAAAGAATAGCTTTAAGACTAAGAAATGCACCAAACTAAGTCTTTATAAGGCTTGTTCACCGTTTATTTTAGGAGTTATTAACATGTATTGGAGATCACTTTATTATCCTGCTGTAACTGATGTGTTGAACTCCACCTTTTATGCAGCTCATTAATTAGCTGGTATCACTCGGCGACCCCGAGGCGTCCCTGGAGGCTCAGCGCTGCAGAGTCGGGTGGCTTTGGCTCAGCAGCTGAACCGATTCATCACCACAGACTGCCTCAGAGGGAGCAGATAGAGTTTGTTATTGGGTGTATTCCCAGAGTGAAGACACTATCTGGATGTTTGGGGGATCAAGGTGAATTATAGAGACATAAAACACAACAGCTCCACCGACCGTGACAGTATCTCAACACATGTGGAGGGAAACATGGAGCCGATAACTGATCTGGGTGGAGGTTATCTCTGACGGGAATTCAGGCTGGTTCCTTCAAGATGTCATCACAAGAATCCACTCAAACTCAGAAGTGGAAAAACAGGACATTTAAAGAGATGCTGGAAAATCTTTTTTAGCTTGAATAGAATCCATTCAAAGTGCTTTTGAGTCCCGAGCATGTCCTTTCCAGGTCTTCACACACCTACAGTGACTCCAGGGTAGCAAAAGGTCATTCAAAGTGGAAAAAGCTCCACTGACGTTAGTTCAGGTTACTATGCTGCAGAGACAGAGTGAGTGGAGGATGTTATTTCTACTATCTGTGATTTTTGCATTTTAGCAACTCCAAATAAAGTTTGCAGATGTCACTATAACCAGTCAAACCTCCTTATATCAGTCCCTTGAACCAGGTGTAGATACATGACAATTTCCATGACAGTATCCCTTTTTCATCCCAGCGCTCATTCAGTTTCCGTCTCTGCTGGCAGGTTAATTACAAAAGTTCTCAATGGGGATAATTCAGCCAAGTTTGTTGTTTGGAGTTATTTAAAAGTAAAGACTTTGTAAAACTATAGTGGAAAAGGTGGCGTGTAAAACAAGGATGATCACAAATAACGGATAAATGGATTATGGTTTAGGTGTTGAGGGTTGACAGGTGTGTGTTCGCCATTTCTTTTTGAGGTAGGCTTTTACTATAAATGCCATAGAGTGCAACAAGACCTCTGTGACAGGAGACTGTGGATATATTGTGTAATATAACTTGTTAGATCCAAAAACTGTCTTAATTCCTCTAGTTGACTTTAATGCTGTTGAGCTAACTAGCTGCTAATTAGCTAACCATTTTTAACGCTAGTTGAGAACTTTTCAGTTTATTATTTGTTTAATCCTAAAGACAATGTTGTCATGAGAATCAAAACGAAGAATGATTTTGACTCTAACAGTTAACTATAACAGTAATGCTAACATACTAGCTAGTAGTAACCTGCTAGCTAAATTGCTATCTTTCAAGTCTAGTTGACTTTAATGCTGTTGAGCTAACTAGCTGCTAATTAGCTAACCATTTTTAACGCTAGTTGAGAACTTTTCAGTTTATTATTTGTTTAATCCTAAAGACAATGTTGTCATGAGAATCAAAACGAAGAATAATTTTGACTCTAACAGTTAACTATAACAGTAATGCTAACATACTAGCTAGTAGTAACCTGCTAGCTAAATTGCTACCTTTCAAGTCTAGTTGACAACTTTTCACTTTAGTTATAAAATGAATATGTAACATATTCACACCTGTTTAATTAGCTTTTTCTCCATAATTTTTGGATTTTTTTGAAAGTTAATACAAACAGGAGTACTAATTAACTCACATTACAATTCATAAACTACTAGCTTCATTTCTTTCAATTTCTGACTTCTGGTCAGATAAAATGTCAAAGCCCAGTGATCTGTGTTGGATTCTAAAACTAAACTTTAATGTGCTAAACTGCTCATTCGGCCCTTTGACCTTGACAGCATCAAGCCAGGCTGTACACTCGGCTGTGGATATTAATGTATGTATCATGTACTAATACAGAGGGTAGAGTATACAGACACATTCTCAATGACCTTCCTCTTATTGCTGTCTGCCCTCCCGAATCCACCACATGCAGCTCAGTTGCTTTAACACCACCGAGGGTCGTCATTTAGTCTGAAGAGCCAGAACAAGACAAGAGCCTTTAAACAAGGGTGACCTCTAAATCTGAGACCTTGGCTGAAAAGCTAGCATGTGAGCAAACCAGTAAATCACAGATACACAGAAGAAGACTTAAAAAATAATCTTTAACTTTTTTCTGATAGTTCATCAAAGTTACCCTGAAATCCATAAACTGCAGTAAGTGCCATATGATTGTAAATAAAGTAAATGAGAATCAAGCAAAATGTTTAGCTGAGCACACATTAGATGGAGATCATTAATACATCACCTGCAGTCATGAGTCACTGATGTAAACCTGAGTCCTCTGAGAGTTTCACATCAAGAGCTTTTCCAAAATGTCTGACCTCAATAGACTCAAACGCAAAGAGCCCAGCAGCATTACTAAAAATAAAAGGCAATCCTGCGAGTAACAACAAGGAAAACCGTCACAGAAACTTCGTATAATGAACTGGATCAGCTCGATCGGCTCTGACAAGCGTTTATCAGTTTTCTTCAGAGTTCAGCAGAAGTTCAGCTTCACCTGAACATCTGAATGTTTATCAGCAAAAACACCAAAGTCACCAAACACACGAGCAGCAGAGCAGCGTTTTGATGCACTGTAAAGTGTCCTGTCATAACAAAAAGTACTGAATCATCAGGATTCGTTCTCTGTCGAGGGAAACGAAAGCATCAGTCAAACAGCAGAGGCTGCCTCCCTCCCTGCTCAGTCATCAGCTCCCCCAGATTCAATGCCAAACACAGAGTCAGAGTGGTGACAGCAGGAAATGATCAATTACTGGAAAATCCTCAAGGCTGCAATAAAAAAGCCCAAGCAGCTGTTTCAGGTGTGTCATGTTTTATTCGTAGCACATTCCTGAGGTGCTTTAACCAGCCAGCACAATCTCAGACGGTCAGTAAGCCTGTTAGTCACATCTTAAAGCACAGTATACTCCTGCACTAACGGACACGGGCATACGCCACGCTACTTTCATCCAAAGGGCACAAGTTTGAGTCTTGCCCGTGGTGTGTCTATCATTTATGTAATATATACATTTTTGGAAACCAACAAATATTTGCCAATAAGGAAACGAGTTGAAACGAGATGGTCCTGTTGGCGTGAACACACCATTAGATCACTTATTTTATTTGATAAATCATTTGTAAAAAACATCTGCAGAAAAGCACTGATAACTGCAAAATACCGTGCTCGGTATACTGTGGCGGTCCCTCCTACAAAAGAGCCAGTCAGCAGTCAAATCTGGAAACATGTGTGATTGCAGTGATGCATGCACCACAGTAGAGGTTTGCAGCGCTTCCAGCTGTGTGGTGGCAGACGTTTACTTGTTGTTGTTACGTGCATGGTTACCACAGCCATGCCATTCTTGTACATGGTGTTTATTTATTACTCTGATGAGAGGAAATGCTTATTGCGTCGTCACTCTGGATGGAGATGATCATTTTCTCAGGAGCTTCAACATCTCAGTCCGTGTTAGTGCCCGGAGATGCTCCTGAGAGGGCTGCATAGTGGCAAGACCACAGACTGTATCTAAAAGATGAACATAGACTGCTGGTCCAAACTTGCATTCTTGCTGATGATCAGCAGGGGGCAGTCCACTCTGTAGAAGTCTATGTGAAAACAGCTTTCTTCTTCATTCATATAAACTTAACTAGTAATTATTTTTTACCTCAGTATTTATTTTTGAATCTTAATAAATGAAGCATGAAGTTTGTTAATTATGGCTCCTGATCATGTAACTGACAAATCACTATTGTAGGAGCGCCTTGTGTTTGTCGGTCGGCTACATCTTGTTAGTAAAATCTCGTTTCAAAATTTAAATTCAAAATCATTCTCAGAGTGCTTGTACTGAGGGTTATGTTTAGCTAAATTGCCTCCAGTTTGGAAAAAGATACCAGTTTTATATTTCAATCAAACCTGCCAACTATCGAAAAGGTTTTTATACGATTAATTGATTTGTGTCTAACCATTTGTTTCACTTGCACCGTTTATTCGTTTTTGTTTTAAAGGGTCAAAGATCAAAGAGTATATTTCTTTGAAAACAAATAAAATGTGTTTAGCAGGTTTACAGTTTGTTTTTGGAGCCTTCAGAAACACAAGAGAATCTATGGAAGAGAATCGGTTTATGGAAGTGAGACGAGGAGCATCCAATTAGAAGGAAGTGGGCTTTTAAGGAGGGGTGAGGCCTTAAAGAGACAGGAGCTTTATCAGCTTGTTTCAGATAAAGGAGGAACTGAGGCGGTGCATACAGGGGCAGTATAAGATTATTTAAGCTGTGAATCATGCAGAACAGAAATGTGATTCTGTAAGTGAGACTCAGCAGCACAGATTCAGACACTAAACACAAAAAGCAGCAGATTTTCTCCCTCTGAGCTCACAGAACATTAAATAGGGTAGGTGTTTTTTCCTTTTGTTGTTTGGTCTCTTCACCTCTGATGTACTCCTTTCGCTCAGAACGAAGCACTCTTGCTTTTGGCATTTTAGTTTCCATGGCGACTGAAACGCAGCAGGCCCTCTCTCTCCTCCATGCAGTGATTTCTGGAGCACGGAGCCGCTCGCTACACGGGGAGTAAATATGGTAATTAGTGGAGTGGAAGCAGACAGACGTGAGTTAAAGGAAACCACAGACCAGAGAGAACTGAACTGTCAGCGCCTCTTTAGGCTGTTTATTCGTGGACTGTAATGGAGTCTCCTGTGATAGTGCGACCGATTCGCGCTCCGGTTGTTTGCCATCTCGGTCTTTTCGTGCGCAGAAGTCTCGGTTTATTCATTCGCCACCATTTGTAAATATGAATGAGCATCTTCTTCCAGATTAACACACTCCAACAAATGCTGCAGGCTGACGCCCCAGCTGATGAGCACAGACGACAGCTTTCCTCCTCTCAGGGAAAATCTGCCGTCGAGAGTCTGCAGAGCAGAATGTGATAAGCTGCAGCGCTGCTTCAACAGGTCGGGAGGGAAGTGACCATTTCTGCTCGTCAAACTGAGGCTGAATCATCAAAAACTGTCACGCGAAAGCATCAGATTCACAGTCATTCTTTCAGCACACATTAAATTAATTATTTAACCCTTAAATCTGAATATATTGGCACAAAAAATATTTGAAGCTATCAACTTAAATACAGTCTATCATGCACACTCTTCCACTGCATGTAGAGCCATGGTTTGAGAAAGGGATCAAACCACTAACCGACCTGCTCTACCTACTGAGCCACACCCTTAGCAGTTAGCCACGGCTAACAGACTCAGAGTAGCCAAAATGACTGAAGGAGTCATTTATCAGCCCATTTCTACACTCGATCATCACAGTCTCACAAAAGTTCGTTAAAATTCGGGAAATCATTGCTGCAGTTAGGAAGAATAAATCATTGGGAATATATTCCAGCTGTTTTGGTGCAAATCAAAGTGACAACAGCTGCACTGAAGAGGCAACAACAGGAGCAAGCCTTAAAAAAACAAAAGAAAGGCCACAGACCGCTCTCTCATCAGTGTCGGGAATGTGGAGGAGACGGCAGGAGATGGGAGTTACACGAGGGATGGAGAAGGCTTCAGCCCAGCAGCAGAACTGGTATCTGAGGAGGCGCACAGCCCGAGCCCTCTGTGGCTTTTTTGGGCGTGGTGTTGTTGTTGCCGCTCCAGTGCACCTGATGTCACTTTGATTTGTGTGGTTTATTCTTCCTAAGTTTCACCGTCAGACTGTCGCAATCAAGCGTTCCCTTAACTTTGTGAGCAGCATAGCAACGACCCCATTCAGTAAAGTTAGTCGCAGTAAATCTTGTGAATTGC
Organism: Neolamprologus brichardi; assembly: GCF_056152115.1. Classification (NCBI taxonomy): domain Eukaryota; kingdom Metazoa; phylum Chordata; class Actinopteri; order Cichliformes; family Cichlidae; genus Neolamprologus; species Neolamprologus brichardi. The sequence continues at coordinate 3,997,948 of NC_142121.1, read as the reverse complement.
TGCTTTTTCCAGAAACAGTGTCACTAATAAAAAACTTCCTACAAGTAGAGACAAACTCAGAGTCTTCCCGTGTGACTTTGCAGCGTGTCGTCTCAGGATGATTGTAACTTCGATACTTCACCTGCTTCACGAGAGGCAGGAAAGGAGCTGCTGCTCCTCTCAAGGTCACCGAGTGAGTCTAAATAAACCTAGAGGAGCAGAAAGCTCTGAGCACCGCAGCGCCTCGCCTCCCAGCTCAGACTGCACACTCATTGCACAGGGACTGTGGGACTCGTCGTGACAGCGGGAGGCTTTTAAACCTGTCAGAGGCTGACTCACTTTTTTTATTTAGAGCGTTGTTATTGTACACATTATTAGCTGCAGGCTGGATTTCAGGGATTCACTTGTTGCATCACCAAAACAACTGAAAAAAAACTGCCCTCCGATCGGATCAGATTTTAATAATAATGGCTTCTGGTATTTTTCACTGACACGGTGAAATCATATGTAAGAGCATTCAATAAACTTTATTAGAAGTATTTTTACACGGCTGTTAGACCTGCAGGGAAACATTTCACATCGATTTTTTGTGTTTTTCTTGCAGGGAGACAAAAACAAGAGAAAGCATTTGGTTCAAACAGACCTCTGCTGCATCATACTGGCCATGAGAACACCAGTTTAACTTAAAAAAGTGAAGATATCATCTTGTGTTATTAATGACATAGTGACACAGGCCCAGGCATACCTGAGGGCGAGAGCAGCGTGTTAGCCTCCGATCATTAGCCCTCCAACAAAGAACGGACTTTACAAAATATGCAAGAAAACAGTTCCTGCTAAAAGTGGGAACAACAAACCAGTTTCAACACTTTAAACAAACTGCAGAGAACAACCACGCTACGCAGGACGAGATACGAGCAGCTGGTGATGTGCAACCCACAAGTAAACAGCACCACGGAGCACTAACACAGTCGAAATGACTTCTAAGCCATTATTATTGCACTATAACGCTGCTGCTGGCACCTTGTGGCAACAGAGGCACAGCTTGAATTAAGCAGTGTGTCATCAGTGACATCAGCGTGCTGTAATAAAATGAATGGCACTAACAAATGCTGCTGCATGCGAGTGCAATCGTAGCAAAAACATTATCTTTTAGTTTCCTGTATAATTTGTTCATTGTTATCAGATAATTCACTGAAACATCATGATATAATTTAGATTCTACATCAGCTACACCTGTGCTGAAACGTTTACAAACAGGTGATGTTTTTGTTGTCCTCGCTGATGGAGGAGGTTGGGGTCGGTGGTTGGGCACGCAGCTGAGAGAGTCAGTCCACCTCGTGTCATTCCCACTGAACCGAACAGATAGTCCTCAATGAATATGAGCCAAACAACTAAACATTTAACTTTAGTTTTCACAGATAAAGTCAAACTGAAGTAAAGCGACACTTTGAGGTACTAACAGTTTTCTACTGCACGATGGCTGCTCAGTTTAGGCCTTTGATGGTTACAAACTGGAGGTGAATTTTACCGCAGAATCAAAATTTTAAATCCATCCAAAAACGCAGAAAAAATGAATTAAAATTAAAAGATTTGGCGGATTTTATATGGAATAACTCGGGTAAGTCTGTGTGCTGGCTCTGTCCTTGCAGGTACAGGTACAGCACACAGACGCCTGCTTTTTCCTCTCTTATTAAACTCTGAAGCCTTTCAGCGCGCCGCCAGCGAGAAACAAAGTTCAACAAACTCAGAAGAAGCTGCAGGAATAAAACCTGCGAGTGCTTTCTTCTAATTATATGCAGCTCCTGACGCTTCCTGCTTTGTGATTCTCAGAGTAAATGAGTTCACAGCGATGTGGGAGGTGGGCAAGTCAGAACAGGAAGGTTCGACACGTCGTTCTTTAAGCGAAGGATCAAAAGGTTCGATTCGGCAAAAACAGCCTGCTGACAAAATGTCCTGGAGCGAGATGATGAAACGCTGCTCATCCTGAGTCACTCTGGGAAGCAAAAGTAAAGAGAGGCAGATATATGGATCGAGAAGGTGGTGTGTGCTGAGAAACAGAAGGCAGCGTTTCCACAGGGGAACTTTGCGTGCTCTGCGTTTTAATGACGCCGCGTTAGGGGCTCGGCGGTGGGCGGGAAGCAAAGGAGGGACACAGACGACGGACAGGAACGAAGCCGGAGACGGAGGACGGCTAATGCAGTCGTGCTGAGAGTCACAAACAAACAGAACTCATGCACAGGATGAAGAATAAAGGCACAGATTAAAGTCGAGGGACAGCAGAAAAAGTGAATGAGCGGTGGGAGTGTTGATGGGTCACCTAGTTTAGAGTAAGTGGAAGTCTGGTTCATGCTGAGAGAAACAGCTGCGAGAGGAGACGACTTCAAACAATCAGTTAAATCAGAGATTTAAAGACGGCAGGGCCTCCTCAGGGGGGCTGATTTCAAGTTTCAGGCTGCTCCACTGAGCAGCTAAAAAGCTGTTAGGGGAGATTTATGATCTAAACAAATGAAACAATTTTTTTTTTTTAAAAGAATTTAAAAAAAAAAATCTCTGATTTTTCTTTTTAAATCAGAGAACAAACTACAATCTAAACATCATTGAAAAATACTGCCAAAGGCTGCAGTTCCTCTAACGTCCACTAGAGGCAACAATGACAGACACCTGTGTCTACAAACATGTTTATTACAGCAGAAATAAACTTGTTTTTATAGCCTGTGTTGGCCTTTATGGATAATTTCAACATTCAAATATTTTATATTTAAACTCTAAAAAGGTTTAAAGTCTGCATCATTAGGAGTCGCGGCCTCTTCGTCTCTTTGTTTGTGGAGCCACCCTCTCTGCTGGATGGCGACACAGCTGGGTGTCTGTTTGGCTTCACCTCAGCTAGATGGTGTCTCCGAGCTGAGCATCCTGAGCGTTCTTGTCGTGCTTGTGTTGTTGGATATTAGATTTATCTGACAAAAATGTTTTTTTTGTGTACAAAAAAAAAGTTGTACAAATGGAGGGTAAAAAAAAACGTTTCTGCTTCAGTTTTGGTGTTTTCCAGTTTTATTAGTCGTTACTTAGCGGTAGTTAGCAGGTATCAGTGTCCATGTTAGCTGATAGCTTGTGGAAATAATCATAAAGCTAATTCAAAATTCGTATTCTTATAGTAAAAGACAAAAAACTTTTCAAGATAGGGATTTTTATAGAGTACTAATCTATCAAAATAAAAGCAAAGAAAATTTAGGTGTTGAAAAAAAAGTAAAAAGATCTATACGTCATTTCTTATTCAGTAATTTCAGTATTTGAATTGTGGTAAAGGTGAAGCTTTGTTGTGTCGTGTCCCTGATGTGTCTGACTCGTCTGAGTTCGGGCATGAACAGCCACCTCTGAGCCAACATACAAAGAGCAGCTAAAACCTACAGTCACGGCTCATTCACTGCAGCAGTTTGGAGTCCTTCACACCACTGAGGAACAAACATCTACTGAGGAACAAACATCTACTGAGGAACAAACATCTACTGAGGATTGGTCCCAAGCTGCTAATGATGCAGTCAAGGTCTCAGAATTTCCCCAACTTCCTATTGTGTTCAAACAACAGTGTGTGTTATTGTAGTGTGGCTGCTTACAGCTGCAACACTCAGCTCTCTGAAGCACTTATGGTAACGAAGCTGCTGCTTCTCAGAGTCAAAACCCAGTCAGATCCAAACACACTGACGTGAAACACATGTTTTAGATTCGGCTTGACTTACACTCTCTGAGGACGTCACAAACGTCAGCTCAGAGAGTCTCACTCAGCAGAACGTGCTTCTAAGTTTTGGGTTTTTGTTAACGTAATCCAGCAACACGAGCAGAGGAGGCTGCTAATGGCTGATTTGTACACAAATGCAGGTTTTCAGCCAATATTCCCACAGACTGAAGACTCCTTTTAACAGATGACAGCAAAGTGGTTCATGGTGTTACAGTGTAACTTCCCAACCTGGGGATGCGACGTGTCTGTGGTGTGTGCAGCCTCAGTTAAATGCACTAAAGCCTACTGACACGTCGCTCGTGGCACTTAACAGCCACATGAGGCTGGCTCCGAGAGCAAGTCAGTCCCACCAGACTCTGTGTTAAAATGTCCAACTTTACAGCAGAAAGTTGGACATTTTACTTACTCGATCTACACCTGAGTTTGTGTGAAGCTGGACTGAAGCACTTGGGATTTTATTTTTGGGACCTTCAGCCTGTATTTGTCAGTAGAAGTGGAGGAAAACAGAAAATGGGTAAAGAGCCCAGAATAATGAACACTCGGCCATCAGGTCACGGTCACGGTCTGCAGAGTCCCAATCCTCAAATTGTTGCAGTGAACCAGAAGCTCAGCTCCTCACGATATTCCCACAATGCACTGTGTCTCCATGTCACTGACTGTCTCAGCTGCTGCCTGGGAAATGACCCTCGTACCAGGTGTACTGATAATGATCATTATTATTTTTACTGTTATTAGTCCTGAAGACTGGCTCGTTATCTTGAAAAGATGCAGCTGTTTGAAGGCTCCAATCTCCAGCATTTCTCATGACTCGTTACATATCACCATCAGCAGTTAAAGAAAAGCCATTATTAATGTCTGTTTGCTTCATTTTCATTCTACTGATTAACGTTTTCCTCATAAAAATGTACTTTCATTACATTTTAGTGGCCTAGGTTTAAAAATCTGTGTTCTGGAGGCCTCTGCGAGCTGGAAAAGTAAAGCTGTTTCATCATTCCTTCGCATAGTTTCATCATTTTTCTACAAAAAAGAAAGAAATTAGCTCGTCTGCAGCACAGCTGGTTTCATCATCTATTTAAAGAAAACATTTCAGGGCGCCATCAGATCAAATTATTCAGTATCTGGGACATTTTTATGCTGCGTGAAGCCTCGGGGGAAGAGTCGACGTGACGCCATCGGCAGCTTAACATTTGTTCTCTTTCCCCCGTCGAGTCGATCGGCTTGGCGCTTCCACAGCTGTCGATACGGCGCGCTAAACCGTTCCGCCGTCTGACTCGACGGGAAAAAGGAGACCAGGCTGAGAAAGTGTGAGTGTAATGAGGCTGGCAGCGGGGAAACAGAGCTCGGGTGGAGGGAGGTGGAGTGGTCTCTGTCTATTAATTGGACGAGCAGCGTTCCCCTCTGGGTGGCGCAGAACATGATAGCAGATTGTTACTTCCTGCGAACAATGCTGCATTCCTGCACGTGCATTACGCAAAGATGAAACAAGCCGATAAAGGGCAAAGGTCACGGGTTGCTCAGAGCAGCTGCTGCTCTGAAGCATGAGGAGGAATTAGATATGCAGCCGGCTGGTCAAATACAACATAGCTGCCAGTGTGCTGGACTCCATTAAAATACCAGTCGGCTCTCTCGCGTCAGAGCGAGGTTATCGTGTGCTGTCACAGAGTGCGTGTAAAAGCTGGACATCCTGGTGGGAGGGGCCAAAGATGAGACGAGATGTTAGCAAAGCCACAGTGTTGTGTAACTTTGTGAATCGCAAAGTCACAGAGCCCCACAAGGGACATGGGAGGAAAAAATTAAGATGAACTTTTGCGAGATCTCGCAAAACTAACTCGGGATCTCGGAAAATAGGAATTCCAACAATGGCGGCAGCTGCTTAGTTGTAATATTCCTCTTTCTGGGTCACAAAATAAACTTTTAAGATATTTTGAGGCATGAATGTAGCTGTGTAAACGTCAAATATCTGCTTGGTTTATAAGACATCACATATTTGCAAAAGTGCTCCGGCGTTTTCGAAGCTAACAGGAGGTCGAGACGTACTACAGCCGGGGGAAACACTGCTCTCCTGGCACATCGTGCCTCGACCTCCTGGGCGGCTTCGAGCTGGCGACCTTCAAAGAATGCGGCCAAAACGTTTGCAAGATCCCGAGTTAGTTTTGCGAGATCAGCTTTATTTTTTTTCCTCCAATGTCCCTTGCAGGGCTCCATACAAAGTTGCAAACTACACAACATAAATTCGTGTCATGCAGTACGCCAAAGGCAGTACTCGACGGCGTTCGTTTGCTGTTCAGGCAAAATCTAATCAATGCCAGCACCTCCAGACTCGAGATATAAAGAATCCCTCCCGTTTTATCACACGAGAAGTTCTCCCCTTCACCAAAGAGGCGAAAATGCAAGGAGGGCGACGGTGCGATAAAACCAAAGTAAATGTTGGCACAGTCGAGTTTCCCTGATGGAAGGAGATGCAGAGAAGCCTCCGGCACTGTGCTCGACGGGTAATTCAGCCTAACGTCTTTACACATCGGGTGTCTGTCCTACATGGTCAACATGGTTTGGTTTATGCACTTGAATTAGGAGGGGAGAGAAAACAGAATTAAACTGACTGCACTCTGTAACTTTAACTTTATTGTGGATGTCTGACCATGTGACGGGGAGCGACGTTTGCTTCAGTTTAAGTTTAAGTGGCTTCTCTGTTAATTACATATTGAAACAGTCTGTCAGAGGCTGCACACACGAGGCGCTCAGATCCCCAGAACACCTCCTCTGACTCCTTCATCTTCATCTCTGCCACTCATTTCAGTCACTACCCACAGCTCCCAGTCAGATGTAGGACAGGAAGATGCAGCGACCAGCCAAGAGCTCCGCCTTCTCTCTCAGCTCTCTCATTATCCTGGCCCTAATTGCCCACCCTAAACTCCATCACATGGTGCATCAACTCATTCCTAACCCAGAGTGAGCACTCCACCCTCTTCCTGATTAGAAAGTCTCAGATCATTACGACTCCAGTCATTGCTCGATGAAGCCACGAGAACACCAAAGACACCAAACCGGAGACCCTCCACCGTGACAGCCTGTCCATAAAGTTATGATCAGAAACCACGAACACGCTGATTTATTCCCAGCAGTGCATTTACAGCTAATCTTGTTTTAAAGTATTTATAGAGAGGTTCGCATTTCTGATGAAAATAAAGGAAACAGACTGAGTCATGCAGAGGAATGCCTCACAGGCTGCCGGCACAGTTTGTCACTACAGACGCTGACGCGGCGTCTCAGGCAGCTGGACACCTGCGTGGGTTTACACCTCGGGAGAAATGGTGGTGCGGTCCAGTCTGAGACGCACAGAAATAACAGCTGCAAAGGATTGTGGGGAGTTTCTCGAGCGAGTGTGGGGCATTTAAAAGCATTCAGGGCGGGTGGAGGATCTGTTACTGCACGCCTGACCTGAAATAACTTTAAACTTTGATGAAACTCTGTAAACTGTTATTCTGGAATCAAACTCCATCTGGTTGGTTTGAACAGACAAATCCCCCGGCAGCAGCAGCAGCAGCAGCCTGTCTGCATCCTCATCTCAGCTTTCTAATCTAACTCGACTTTAAACACTGTGAATGCACCGCAGCAGCTCCTCAGACACAGACGAAGATTAAACTGTGCACAGTAACAACCAATCAGAGGCAGCCATCCAAGAAAATTGATTTTTCCTGTTTTCACTGACATTTATTTTCTGCGTGACCGCTGAAACACAAGCTAACACTTATTAAACCGACTCAAACTATAAATTAAAAATTACATTTCAGGCCTACAGATGAGCTCAATTGGACTATTGCTCACTTTGTACAGAAAGGTGAATTATCGCACAGCATCGCGGGGTCGCAGCCTATTTCCCAGCATCATTGCATGCTTCTGTCTGCGCCTCTGGCATTTTCCATTTCCCATCAGCTCCAACCAGCTTCACTTCACTCAATCCAAGGAAAATGTTATGAACTCAATCTACCTCACCTCTGTGAAGCATGTTCTAATTTCCCCTGACTTCCATCAAAGCCCTCTTCATCTGAGACGCACGTCAGGATTATTGATCACTCTCAGACGGACATGATGAGATACTAAAAGTGTCTGAAAGTATTAATAGCAAACAAACAGTCCCATAAAAATCTACCAAGCATGTGAGAACAAACAGGCTTCCTCTCAGCTGAGGTGCAAACGATAGTGACCTCTGTCAGACAAAACGCGGCGAGACATTGAGCCAACGCGATGGATAACCATCAGCTGACCGTCTCTTATGGACAGGTTAAAAATGTTTCTTAAAATGAAAGTTACGTTTCTGCTGCAAAATACCAACATCAGGGAATTTCAGCCAATGAGACGCACCAGTCTCCCCTCAAGCCTTTAACAGCTGTCATTCTTTAAAAAGCTCCTCTAGCCTGAGATTAGACCACACCCACCATTAATCACCATTAATCACACATGCGAGCAGCACACACCTGTCATGTGTTACACGTGTGTTTTAACCACTTAAAACCTCTACAGGAATCTCCACAACACATCTGCCACGATGACAGACCAGGTGGGAAAAACAGCTGAGCTACTGTGACTGATAAATATACTTATATGTAAGTTTTGAAGCCTTGAGTTGAGCATCCTGGTCTTCTGAGCTCTTTGAATCCAGACGTCCTGAGTATGAGTGGACTGAGAATCCGAGGATACGCTCAGTCAAACAAACACAGAGTTAAAAACGGTCTAAATTCTTTCATCTTTAATTAAATCATCAGCGTTGCTGCTTTATCAGGTGTAACAATTAAGTTTAACATCCATGAAAACAGGATTTATTACATTTAACGGAGTTAGAAGTTAACAGGAAGTTAGCTTGTTAGCTCGCTAGCTTCCACCTAAACATGTTGTGCTACGTGATTGCTAGCGACACAGCTATGTTAGCATAGCATTAGCACAGTGAAGCTGGAGGATGAACGCCAACTTTTTTCCACTCATTAAAAGTTAACGTGAGGGATTCTGGTGGTTTGGGACAAATGCAATCGCATAGCAGGATGCTATACACGGGGCAAACTTCAGTCAGGAGAACAACTGAGATTATTCATCCACAATACGAGGTTAGTTATTAATATACTGCAACAACATGGGAACAGAGCAGCTGCGAGAGAATTCAACATTAATGAATCGATGTTACGGAAGTGGAGGAAGCGCAGTTTTTGGCTTTCCCCATGTTTCAAAAGTGCTTCATCTCTTTGCTGTGACTGTCAGCATAATTTGCAGATGATAATGGTTGTAGCCGCTGCGATGCTTTCGACCAAAACAGGCGCAGCTTGATGACATCATCAACATGTGCTATCGCGATAGAGCGATATAGTCAAAATCTCTATCGTTGGCCAAATTTATATAGTTTCTATCGTATATTGTTTATATCACCCACCCCTATTTTCAGGGTTTTTAATCGTTTCCCTGGCTCTTTTCCCAGGTGTCATGAGTTTTTTTTTTTGGTACCGGTACTGGTTTTGTTGTATTTATCCACGACACCTGAAAGGCCGATCTGTGAAAATATTGTTGGACATAAACTGGTCTGTGGTGCAAAAAAGGTTGGAGACGCCATCTTAAAGCCCACCCTACAGTTCATCACTAACATCCACCAAGGATTTTTTGTTTTAATGAATTCTCATGGATTTATTGTGGGAGACAGTTTATTGTATTGCCCAGTGAATAGCTTGTGATAAATATTAATTAATATCAGTAAATTCACACCCAACAAAGAACAACATAGAGAATAGCTTCTTATTGATTAGGACTCTGCCAACGTTTTGTCAGTCTCATACAAAAAGATGCAACCTGAAAGGAAATGGCATCTATGAAGCTCAGTACATCCTCTGCTGTGACCTTCAAGTGACACAACACAATTGTATCCACTCCTCCGGAAAGGTCATGCAAAAGGTCACAGGCTAATTTATCCTTGAAGGTCAAGGATGTCTTGATAGGTCAGATCGAGATGCTTGCTTCTTTCACAGACTCATTATTTTCATCTTTCGCTCACATCCTCCTCCTCCGCCTCTCTCTGCCCTCTGGCCTTTATTCCACAGCTCTTGCATCTTTGTTGAAGTACCCTCAGACTCAGCGCTCCTCCTCTTGGCTCACGCTCCAAACCTCCTCACCAACAATTCTGGCCTTCCTGAAACCGTTGACCTTTCCTTCCCCCGCAGAGTCCAAACCTGCCTGGATGCTTTGTTTCTCAGGCCTCCATGAAATCACTTTATTATGTTGTTCATCCGCTTCCTTTGTAGCCTCCTTTCAACATACACCAGAATGAATTCTGCTGCATTTCTGCAGGGTTTAAACTCATCCACTGCAAAACAAGGAACTCATAAAAATAAAAGCCTGACTCATCAGTATTGAGATGATGATCTGACCTCACGGCCGTCATTAAAAGCTCATCAGAATCCAACCTGGAGCCATGTTTAACTAAAAGAGCACATTTGTGCAGCCACATCGGCATTACGGAGCTCTGGACAGACACTTTCTCTGCTCTCACTGATGTAATTAACCAAGGTCGCTCGCCACCCACTAATTACTCAACTTGGCTTCTGTCGCAGTGCAGGGACATACTGGAAGGTTTTCTCGGGAAAAGAACGACTTGAACTCCTGCCGCCGGCCCGTGGAGGTCATCGAGGGAAAGTTTCAGAGTTCACAGTGACGTCGAGAGTTCAAGAGTTCACAGAGAGGCAACACAAGCCCGATCAGTAAAGAGGAGATTACCTGTGTTTTACCCACAGAAGCTACGGCTACATTTTTTCTCTTTCCATGGTTTGAAGAAGAAGATTAAGCAAATTACTACTTTTTACTTTTTCGCAACCGTACAACAAACTGCTCCACTACAAGGAAGGAGGTGGAGATAACAGAGAAGATAAGTATTTGACTAATTGCAGCTGTTTAGTGCTGGAAGCAACACCCCTATAATTCCTGTAATTATAAAGAGTACTCTCCTACAGCAAAGACCTCTTGGAGAGTAAAACAGATTCCTGGTCCCTGAAGGTTCCCGCAGTACCACGTCTTCATGATGGAGGTATGGTTTCATGTAAATCTACAATATATCTCATTTTATCTCCTGTGCACAGTGCATTTCCTACATTTCTCAGTTCTGTACTCAGCTCATCCTTATATCTGAAGAGTGGTTTGTGTGGTCGACTGCTCCTGATTTCATTTTTCCCTGATCCACACAAACTTGTCCCAAACTGGGCCGGCCCTTACGTGCTGTGGGTGTTATTATTTCATTTTTATTGACATGTAAACATCAGAAACTGCGGAAAAGATAAAACATGAACACAGATGCGTAATCAGGCCCCATCTCATCTTAAAGACCTTATAGCACCTTATTATCCTGATTACTTGTGGTTCCTGGAGTATTTAAAAGTAGAATGGGAGGCAGAGCCTTCAGCTTTCAGTCCCCAGTTTGGATTCAGGAGACAGACACTATCACTATTTTTAAGGTTAGGCTCAAAACCTTCCTTTTTGATAAAGCATATAGTTAGGGCTGGACCAGGTGACCCTGAATCCTTCTTAGTTACGCTGCATGCACCGAGTGTTTCTTCTTAACTTACTTTTTTCACTCATGATGTGTTCATACACCGCTCGTTATTTTAGAATGAGTTATTATTAATCTCTGACTCCTTTTGTCCTGTCTCTCCTTCCCTTCACCCCCAGCTGGTGAAAACAGATGGCCCCGCCCCTCCCTCAGCCTGGCTCTGCCAGAGGTTTCTTCCTGTTAAAAGGGAGTTTTTCCTTCCCAGTGTCGTCAGGTGCTTGCTCATAGGAGGTTTGTGATTGTTGGAGCATCTAATACTGTAGTGTCTTTACATGACAATATAAAGTGCCGTGAGGTGACTGCTGTTGTGAATTGGTGCTACATAAATGAAACTGGACTGAATTAAAGTGACAGCACGGTGGTTTAAAAGCTTCAACTTTGGCGTTTTGGCCGCTGCCATGTTGGAATTATTGGAGAAGTTATCAGTCAATGATTCTCTTTAAATCTCTCTGTGATCTCTCTTCTTGTTAAAGACCATGAGTGTAACTTACAATGAAAGTGGATGTATATGGTAATGATCTTAATATAGAACATACTGGACAGAGGATAAAAATAACGTAAAACACAACAAGAGGTCCTGATCTGTGACTCAGCGAATGGCTAAAATCGCCTATTTTGGGACATCTGTCAATCAATGCATCCATGATGCTAACTTTGAGTCTAGCAGTATCCAATAAAAAAAAAACATGTCCAGCTCTTATGAACGCCTCCACAGAGAGAGAAGAATCTATTTCAGACTCTGAACACATTTATTTCTGCTGTAAAGCTTTACTTTGAAACCCTGAGCTTTATTTTGAAAGTTTGAAGTACGGTCACCTGCAGCAACGTTTTCTACTGAGGGAGAGGTTTGGGTGGGTTTTCCTCTCAGGTCAGAGGGCGGTGTCTCCTCTGCAGCCTGTTTGTGTCTCGTGTGTGTGAATAAAAATAAATATGAGAACAATCTTTGAGCTTCGTTGTTTTCAGAGGTGACGGTTACTAAACTGCTCTCAGGGATCAAATCGATGCTCTACAATCCTCCAGCTGAGAACCTGCTGCTGCACACACACTCCACATTTTTAGTGTTTTTGGATGGGGTTGCCTAGCAACTGAGAATCCTTGTTGTACACAGCTGTGTCATCATGCTGTAGATACATGCACGCACACACACACACTCATTAATCTGAACAAGCACACCCACCAACAATCTAAATATAGACCGCCATTGAAGGAGTCAGCATACTCGTGCTGTCTCGGGGGAAGCGGAGGGTTACAGCTCCGTGTTTTATGTGCGAACACCTCGCCGCTCCTCCATCAGCAGCATGTATGTGCATCCTGCGACGGCTTTGATCTCCGCCGCTGCAGAAAACTGCAAAAAACCTTCCAGCTCAGAAACGAAGCATCACTGATCGCACCACCAAGGATGGAGGACCCCCCGCCTGCCCATCCGCTGGGGTTACCTTGGCAACGAATCACGTGGTTATGCCTGGTAACCGGTGCAACTGGTCCAGATGCCAGTGGGGGGTTTAAAGCGGAGGGAGGGAGCAGCAGAGCGAGGGTAAGCAGGAGGAGGCGTTATCTGAGGTTCTCAGGTAGAAGATAAGACGACTCCTTCAGTGAGCGCACACGTGGACAGAAACCAGCTGCTGTCAAAGCATTAGATGCTTCCCAATCCCACTGTTGTCTTGTAAAAGAGTCCGTTTATTGTTTGGTCTTGAAATTGATGAATTATGACCAAAGTAATGCTCTATAATCACTTACAAAAGCAACATCCTTTTTTAAGAAAACTCGCAGCACGATGCTCGAGCAGAGCGTCTGCTGATCTCCACGCAGATCGAGCTCGAGCTTCAACAGGTAACAAAGGCAGAGATGTTGACTCTATTTGTAGGAGAACTGTCCCACAGTAAATCAGTCCCACACTAAATCAGTCCCGCACTAAATCCGTCCCACAGTAAATCAGTCCCGCACTAAATCAGTCCCACAGTAAATCAGTCCCACACTAAATCAGTCCCGCACTAAATCAGTCCCACAGTAAATCAGTCCCACACTAAATCAGTCCCGCACTAAATCAGTCCCGCACTAAATCAGTCCCACAGTAAATCAGTCCCGCACTAAATCAGTCCCGCACTAAATCAGTCCCGCACTAAATCAGTCCCGCACTAAATCAGTCCCGCACTAAATCAGTCCCGCACTAAATCTGTCCCACAGTAAATCTGTCCCACACTAAATCAGTCCCACACTAAATCAGTCCCACACTAAATCTGTCCCACATTAAATCAGTCCCACATTAAATCAGTCCCACAGTAAATCAGTCCCACAGTAAATCAGTCCCGCACTAAATCAGTCCCACACTAAATCAGTCCCGCATTAAATCAGTCCCGCAGTAAATCAGTCCCGCAGTAAATCAGTCCCGCACTAAATCAGTCTCGCAGTAAATCAGTCTCACAGTAAATCAGTCCCACACTAAATCTGTCCCACATTAAATCAGTCCCACATTAAATCAGTCCCACATTAAATCAGTCCCACATTAAATCAGTCCCACAGTACACTAACTGGCTGCTATTCTGCAGGAACTGTACAGCGAACCCCCCCCCCCCACACACACACACACACACACACACACACACACATTAATGTTAGTTTTCACCATCAGTAATAAATCAGAGGATTAATATAACGACACACTTGTAAAAATTGATATCCTGAAATTGATCATTAGATATTAGCACATAGCTAAAGACGAACAAACTTCAATCCAATTCAGTTTTATTTATACAGCAAATCACAACAACAGTCACCTCAAGCTTTATAGTGTGAGGTAGACCACAATGATACATGCAGAGAAAAACCCAACAATCACATGACCTCCTATGAGCAAGACCTTTGGCGACAGTGGGAAGGAAAAACTCCCTTTTAACAGGAAGAAACCTCTGACAGAACCAGGCTCAGGGAGGGGCGGGGCCAACTGCCAAACTTGCACGTGTGCAGAAGAAGTGGCTGGCTGTGATGGTTGAACGTGATGCTACCAGGAAGCTGCTGCTACAAATTCTCAGCTGCTGTAAAGTGGCTATGATGTGGGGGTGTCATGGACCACAAGACCACTTCATCCGCCTCACACCCGTGACCAGGTCCTCACAGGCATGTCTGTGGACTGTGGGAGGAGTCTGGAGAACCAGTGGGACTCTAACATTTATCTGTGACATCACCAAGATGGTGATCACTGCGAAGTATCCAGCGCTCCAAACTTTCTAGTCAAGTCATGTTTATTTATACAGCACATTAGAAAGACATCGGCCAAAGTGCTGAACATGAAAACATTATGGAAACATTGTAACACATCCATATAGGTTTGTAAAACGTTTGTGTACATGCAAACATGCAACTACGTATATAAAAATGTACACATTTACACACAAGCACACATACGTGAACATAAAATACATGTATGCGTGTATACACATGCAAACATCATCCAGTGAGATAAAAGAGCAAAATAGTTCAAACAGAATAAACGTTCACGACGTTATGAGCACTTGATGGAGTCCGGCTCTTACAGGCACTCACACCGTAAATGTGCCCGTTTCCTTTTTGAGGGCACTGAAACTAAACGACGCACATCTTGAACCCGTCTGAAGACCGTCTTCTCGTGTGACTCTGTGAGAGGACGTAAACTCTCTGTTAAAGCTGGCAGAGCTGGTCTGCAGTGGAAAGCAGAGCAGCAGCGTTTGCTCTCGGCTTCAATCACAGGAACAGAAAAAGAGTAAACTGCAGAGGACTGGAGGAAAATGATAAGAAGACAAAAGGCGCCAGCAGATAGGACCGCCGCTGCTGCCGCCGCCGCCGCTGCTGCCGCCGCCGCCGCTGCTGCTGAGGTGGTGGTGCTGAGGTGGGGGTTTGGGGAAGATGGTGGAAAACAAACAGAGGGGGGTGAGAGGCAGAAATGAAAGGCTGAGGAGACAGAAAAGGAACAAAGAGGCAGACAAACTGACAGCTGATGGCAGGAAGTGAGCGAGCGGCGGCTGATAAAAGACCGACAGCACACCAACACCCGCCTTCCTCCACCTCATGACCTACGAGCCCAGGTTTCACTCTCATACACTTAACACGCCCAGTTTAACTCCACTAACCAATGAGAGGCAGCCACGTGATTACATCACTTTTAAGCATTTCTCATATTTCGTACACATTTGTTGTTAAGCTCAGTGTAGCTCCGCCCCTTCCTCCACATTTAATGGAAGCCCATCCTGCTCATCCGCACGCTGCTGGAGACGCCCGTTTACTATCAGGTCTCTTTTCTCTTTAAATAAAAACATTTATCAAACTATTTCTCCTCTTAAAATATACATGCCCTTGTTTTTAATCAGTTCCCTTAGCAACAGGAGACCGCCATGCCACAGAGCGAAGGTGACGTCCAGAATGAGAACATAATCACCAACGGCAGAAATGTGCTAAACTAAAGACTAAACAAAAACCAGGTCCAGTGCTACATGTGACCCTCAGGTGGGTGGAGCTCAGTGACATCACACAGAGCCATGAGAAGAAAAAAAAAAAAAGCAATCTGAAACAGTGTTTCAAGTTTTTCTGTTTTTACTATTTTATGATTGTTAGTTTCAGTTTAAACTACTGCAGATCGGTGCATTAGTCAAAGGCAGTTTAACATGAACAACACAATAAACACAGTCGGCATATTTTCACTCACTGAGCTGAGAAGACTTTGTTTTCTACAATGTTTGGCACGACCAAACAAAACTGCAGCTATTGTTATTATCAAGTAACTTAATGCCAGAGGGACACACTAGTTACACAGTGGAGTTTAATTCAGCTTAATCTGAATATTAATAATATATTAATATATGTTTTACTACACATGAAATCTGTCACTGTTTAATAAAATCATAGTGACAGGTAGGGCTGTGCGATATGAACAAAATCTCATATCCCGATATAAGACATCTATCGTCCCGATAACAATATAAATCACAAAAATGTAACATTTTCTGTAAATTCTGTGAATCTCGGGCAGCTCGACCTGCATGAAGTGTTTCCAGCTGTGCGTCATGTAGCTGGAGTCGAGTGTTTTAACTGATGCATGAAACGATACATTTTTAGACATAAGTAACGGCGCCGTTTTCTTTGTGAGTATTTATTACACGGCGTGCTGCGGGGAAAAGCCTGTTCTAACGTTTGAGTCGAAGCTTTATTTTTTAGCACCTGGCGTCTTTTTTGCTTCTCATCCGTAAATAATCTGCTCTTTCACGTGATTCAGTTTATTTTGAAAAGTCTCAACAGGATCTTGAGCTTTATTGCGAAAGGTTTATGTGGAACAAGCGGACACGCGATGCTGTTACCGTCGTTGTTGCTAACGACAACCCATAAAAACAGTTGCTTGTCCGTCAGTAGTGTGGTTATATTACATATAAGAGAAAGAAAGAACTTTAAGAAATATAGCCACTACAGTGACATCAAAACATGAAAAAATATTGCCGTAAACAGTTTATTTTGCGACACCACGAAACAAACGATAGCGTAAAATGAAACATAGATAGCTGTTCGATATGTCGTTATATCGAACAGCCCTAGTGACAGTTTAATAAAATACAAAAACATTATTTTGATATTTTTGAACTTGTACCTATAACCAGGCAGAGCTCCGCTATCGCTGTCGGTCACATGACCCTCACCTTTCTCCGGACACCTTGTGAAACTTGAAAAATAGTATATAACGTGCAGGACGTGTGTTTGGCTACAGAAGCTTCACAGGAAACCA
Organism: Neolamprologus brichardi; assembly: GCF_056152115.1. NCBI lineage: Eukaryota > Metazoa > Chordata > Actinopteri > Cichliformes > Cichlidae > Neolamprologus > Neolamprologus brichardi. The sequence continues at coordinate 3,980,917 of NC_142121.1, read as the reverse complement.
GAGAGCCAGAGGCAGTCAGAGTAAGTCTCTTTAATTAAAGAAATCCATTTACACTGAGTTTAAAGATGATTTCAGGCTGATGGACACGGAGCATCTGACAGCTACTAACACAGACTGAACGAGGTGAGCTCCTGTGATCAATTATTCAAAAGTTTGTGCCGGCTGGAAAATGTCAGCAGGCTCCGCACATGCTCAGACCACCACACACACACACACACACACACACACACACACACACACACACACACACACACACACACACACACACACACACACACACACACACACACACACACACACAGTAGGGCTATCAGCCTGAATGACAGCACTTTCCCTGCAGGAATCACTACACTAATCAATATTAAAGCAACACACGTGAACATTAGAGCTCTAATATTTCACAGCATTCACAGAAAGGAAAACCTCCGAGAGTGTAGCAGTCACCTGATGCTCGATTCTTCTTTCACATTAAGCCGTTCAACTGAGCATCACAATCACAAACAGCATCCACATTTTTAACCTGAACCAAACACAAAGATCAATCCCATCCATCCATCCATCCATCCATCCATCCATTCGGTTCCGCTTATCCTTTTCAGGGTCGCGGGGGACGCTGGAGCCTATCCCAGCTGTCATAGGGCGAGAGGCGGGGTACACCCTGGACAGGTCGCCAGTCTGTCGCAGGGCCAACACACAGGGACAGACAACCATTCGCACTCACATTCACTCGCATATTCACACCTAGTGGCAATTTGGATTATCCAGTTAACCTATCCCCACAAGCTGCATGTCTTTGGACGGTGGGAGGAAGCCGGAGTACCCGGAGGGAACCCACGCAAACACGGGGAGAACATGCAAACTCCACACAGAAAGACCTGATGGTGGAATTGAACTCAGGACCTTCTTGCTGTGCGGCAACAGTGCTAACCACCGTGCCACCGTGCTAAGATCAATCCCTAAAATCATAGTTTCACGTGTGATTAGTTAAGTCACCTGATTTACTCTGAGTGGGCATCTGCACCTGTTTGCTCTGATTCTGTGTGAACTGGACTATGGTGCAGGTGCTTGTTGTTCGCCCTCTTTTTATAACTTTAAACTGTTAGAAAGAAGTGAAACATCAGTGAGATAAACTGTGCAGGACTAAACAGACCTTTCTGTTTTCACAGGAGAGTAACAGCAGCTGGCTGCTGCTGATCAAATGCATCTGATTAACTGATGCTCAGCAGGTTGGAGCACTTCTATGAAAGCAGAGGTTTAATCAGGAGCTTCCAGGTGTGTTAACACAATGTCACAAGTCAGACCATGTAAAGTTCAAGACAGCACAGTATAAATCACAGTGGTGCAAATTTACTCCAGCGTCAAATGGTGCAATGATCAAAACTACAAGCATCAAGGAGCTACAGCTCAGTTAAAGACAAAGACTGAAGGAGAATAAGAAGTTCTCTCCTCTCCACAAAGAACATGCAGCTGCACAGCTGTAGAAAAGGTAAACAAACCGTCTCCTTCTGGAAGAATGAACTTTGGACAGAAAAGAGCAAAGTGATCAAATACAAACTTCAGTGAACTTTAGGAAGAGTGGGCCAACATTCCTCCACAACGATGACAGAGACTGAATTACTTCAACTTCTTTCTTCTAAACGTGGTCTCAGAACTGCATCAGGCATGCATATGAATCTATACATTACTAATGCGACACATATTTGATGCTCTTTGCACTGCCTGGGCTCAGATGACACAGTCCAGCTGTGTGAAGCACATCTGTGAGTCCTTTAACCTTAAACTGTGTATTTATGTAAAATCAGGATTATCAGATTACTGCTACACTTCTGACTGTGTGAGCTTCAAGCTTGTCAATTAACCAATCAGAGGTCGTCATGTAGAAGCCAGCTGCTCGCAGCTCCACCTTTACTGCAAATCACTGAGACGTTTCTCACTTTTTAACCAGAATAAAGACGTTTGTTTAAGGCTGAAGCTGCATCGCTGCTGATCTGGGCTGTGGGTGTGGTTCTGATGAAACACTCTGTGCCATCTGCTCTGTGCAGATCCCATTATGCGAGTAAGAAGACGGCATCTGCACACAGAGCACCAATGTTTTCCAGATCTAATTATCCCTCCTGTTATTCCTTAAAGGCTACGGAGCGGGAGGAGGCATCGGCTCGTGTCGTCCCGAGCTCCTCATCCATCATCTCCAAGACGGCGGCGAACATCATGAGGAGGAGGAGGAGGAAGAGGAGGGATGCTATTAATTTAGTGGGGAGGTTGTGTTGTGTCAGGTCTGTTTATTTCAAGAGGTGAGAAAGGTTTCGACACTGATGGATTCTCACATGCTGGAAATCAAATTTAATGTCGTAAAATCATTTTTCTTTGTTCTGATGTTCTAACTTCCTGAGGTGAAGCAAAGGTGTTCTGATTACCAAGATAAACTTTAACCCAACCAGAGCTGAAAGGATAATAAAAGAGTCACTGATGGAGCCACTTTTTAAAGGAGGAGGGCTTAAAAACTGGAAATCACCCCCACGCACTGAGAAGCTGCTCACAGTTATCCTCAGGTTTTTGAGCACATGAGCCTAAGGAGACCATCACTACATCACATTCCTATTGTGCTGGTTATATTTACTTAGCGAGGGAGTTCAGAAGGTCAGAGTCTAATAAAATTTGCCCTTCAAATGCAGCTCAGCATCAGCAGTGTCCCCCACACCCAGTGAGTTGGTCTCTGGACTTCATTCAGACATGTAGAGCTCAGCGGGCGAGTCATAACTCAATAACATGTTAATGTTCGTCTTTCTTTTCCTCTCTGAATGTCAAACTAAAGCCTGGGATCTGATTCCAGCTGTGAAACTGAAACTTCCTCGTCCTCTTAAACAGGAAGTGCTGCTCTTCATAACAGCATTACATTTTATTTAAATCCATCTCGTGAAGTCAGCAGTCCCTCTGATCCCTCTGCCATCCCGCTGTGTCCTTTCTCGCCCTTTTCCGGAGATTTCGCTTCAGTGCGTGTTAAATATTACCGGACGTGTCCTCCCAGCGTCCGCTGATCCTCTTATGATCCTCATTTTAATGCAAAGATGACACCTCCTGCATCTTAGGCCACCCCGAGTCTCCCCGATCACCTTCTCAGAGACACCGAGCTTCTTAAACTCGCTGCTCATCATCAGGAGCAGCATGAAGAGATCCCAAGAACAGGTCGAATAACAGGCGTCACACAAGATTCGTAAGAGAGGATATATTTACAGTGATAACACCTGCACACAGAAACAATACCAGCACACGTGCAAAAGCAGGAATGAGAGTGAACTTGAATAATCTCTGATGAGTCTTGAATGCTAATTAGCTCAGTGCATCAACTATTTGGAGAAAAAAAGCCGTGGTCAGCACTTTTGGCTCGATTTAAGCTTTAATATCTTCTTAATGAAAAGATGGTTTGGAAAATTGCTACCAAGACGCGCTTTTAGAGGAAGTGAAATGGGGTGTTAGCGGCGAGAGCACCTGAGGAGAAGCTTCATCTCCTTTTTTAAACAGATCACAGCTTTCAGGCAGACTGGAGACACTTCTGGAGAACTCTGCTGTTTGGATGTGCAGGATCTGTGTGCAGAGGAGAAGCTCTGATATCAGTTTCAAAGACATGCGCGAGATGTCCTTCAACGCCAGCGTCCTGGTGCACAGACCGCAGCGCTATTCGCAAACCCCACAAATCACAAGAACCTGCAGGAAAATCCATCCATCCGTCTTCTCCTTATCCAGGTTTGGGTGTCGGGGGCTGTGACATCACTTCAGGTGATGGAGGGGGCGGTGTCGCTGGAGCTTTGCGAAACAGCAGATTAATCTACCTGTGTCCAACAGAGCTGGGACGTCACCTGGGACATCGTGGCAGCGCCACGCGTTTGGCGCCTCAGGAATGATGACGGCTCGAGTATAACGTGTCATGGCGCGGTTCGACAGAAACGTGTCAGATCCACCAGGACGACCATCAGTCACATGAAGCACAGATGCTCTTTTCAGCATCGTGGAAACACAACAAAAGCCGTCAGCAAACACACACAGAGCTCTAGCTCCTGCACCCCACTCACCCCACAAAAGTGAGGAGGCAAGAAACCCTCCAGCTCAGCCAATCACACGAGGTTTAGCCACCAACAGGAAACGAGGAGCGTTTTAGAGAGAGTGATGTCTCAGGAAAGAACCTCAGAGCATCTGGAAACAAAGCTCCATTATGACCCGGAGTGAGGAGGGGTGGATGGAGTTACAAAGGGTGGAAGCAGTGGCTGATGGTGCAAAATGAAGCATCAATAAATGATGAGAGCGTAGCTGAGGCTGGAGCCGAGTGCTCGGTCAGCTGATGCTTTATCCACTCCTGTCCTAAAACCCCACAAACCGAGGAGTCAAATTCCAAAAACACAAACGCATCACCGGGTCCTTCACAATAAAAGTCTGGACTTCCTGTGAAAATATTCCAGTGAAAATCACAAACCTGGGGTCTTAAAAATGCGAGTTACACCAGTTCAGACTGTGTGAACTATTATCAAATATATGATATTAATGAATTGATTATGAATCTCCTTAACAAGCCTTAGACTTCACCCTCCGGGGTCGGTCCTGTCGGGAGAAGCAGATGTGTAACGTCCTCTGTCAGGTTAAACGATGCTGTGAGGATTAGCTCAGTTATACCTGCAGCTCATCTGACCTCAGACAGACTGATGGGTGCTACCTGGGAAGTCTGTGTTCATTCGTAGCGTAAAATAAACGTCATATCTCTAATATAACTAAAGAGGCATGTGTTGCTGACATCGACAGAGAGGCTGACGCTGGCTTCTGAACGTGCAGCTCTGCAGTCGCTGCTTTTAAAGATTTACTAACCAGGATGTGAAACATTACTGGATATGAAAGCAGAACTGAAGACAAACTGATGATGACTTTTACTTTCATTTGAAACCTTCTGCTTATAACGACGGTGGTTAGAAAGCAGCGCTGGGAGCTGATGTAACATCCGGTTATGTTTTTAGCAGATATGGCCCTCTGAAGCTAACCGGCTAACTAGCGATTGTTTCACCCACTTTAACCCCTGAATAAAACTGACAGCTGTCTTTCTGCACACACACATGATTTTTTTCTCATGACAGCCACTTGTGAGGTTTCTCTTTGCTGATAAAGGAGCAGCGGTCAACGTTTAGAAAAACGCAACTGAAGCTAACCGTAGCAGCCAGATTTATCGTGTAGACACTTAAACAGGTTTAATAAAAACACCTCTAATCTGGCCACGGCGAAGCTCTTAAACATGCTGGTGGCTGCTGCATCAGACACCGAGCTCTGCTGATTACTCCAAACTCCAAAGTGTTGATTTGTTTCCTTTCGTTTGGGGCTTAAAAACAGGAACGAGCATGAAAAGTGTGCAGCATTGAAACACACTGGGTGATTCAGGCGGAGGAGGCAGGTGCGCTTCTACATAAAAACGTCTTAAAGCGGCATTAAAGTTAAGAAATGTCTCCAATCAGCCTCATGCACCACAAACTCTGGGGAAAGAAGGGCAATAATTTTTGCCTGGAGGTCTGCAGAGGAAGCTTTCAAAGCAAGTCTGGGAGCAGCAGCCTGGCTAAACACCGTCTGGATCACACCGCACTCTGACACTTTCCAAAATGGATCAGACGGAGGGGGGAGGGCGGTAAACGGCACAACAGCTCCAACACTGACAGGAAGCTCGAACGGGATTACTCGTGTCACGGAGACGCGGATCAGCCACACTGAGGAGACGTAGCTTACAGTCAGAGACAAAGACAATGACTCGGTGAAGATTTGGGTCGCGCGTTCTCCAACCTTTACCTCCTTCTTTCACTTTGGAGACGTTTGACTACACATTTAATCACCAGCGACGTCTCTGCTGGCTGACACTTCATAGATAAATGTAGAAAGTTAGAGACGAGCAGCTCATTACCCGTCCTGTAAAAACGAGGCCATGCATACATGTAGATAAAGATTAAAGTGTTGTTTGGATTTCTAAACTCGGGCTGTGGAGCGAGCTGAGGTGGTACAGGCATCTGACTGGGATGGCTCCTGGGCAAATCCTACCAGGAGCAGGACATGAACCTGAACGTGCTGGAGCAGTTGTATCTCTTGGCTGGCTTTGGGAACGGCGTCTTCCCGGATGAGATGGAGAAGGTGGCCCGGAGAGGGAGGTTTGAGTTTCTCTGCTTAGACCGCTGGATGGATGGACGGGCGGGGTTTCTATAAAGTGTACTTTGTGTGTCCATCTGTTCCCAACAATTTGATGGATTCGCCATCTTAATTTATAACAGGTGCTCTGACCGAGGCTCAGCTGTGGAAACAATCTGTGCTTCAGGTGTTTCCTGAACTGCAACCCTTTTGCAGACGAGAGATAACAACACAGCTTCAACCACGTGTGCCGGAGAGAGCCGGATTTCAAAGAGTCCCCCCCCAACAATAGAGACCTGCTCCCCCCCAGGACGAGGTTAGATGGTTAGTAGCAGCTAAACTTTCAAAATAAGAGTGAAGCACCAGTGAGTGCATAAAAATGCTAAAGTTGGGGGCTGCATCGCGTCCCTCCCATCTGTCAGGTTAGATCAACCCAGAATTAGAGCTGAAACCACCACACACACACACACACACACACACACACACACACACACACACACACACACACACACACGCACACACACGCACACACACACACACACAGGTGAACTGAGGTGCCATCAGTCGTCCTCCAGCTTCATCAGGACAGAGGCTCTCTGATTGGCTCTTAAACCAACCTGCAGAGTAATGACACCAAATCGTGAGTCAGAAACAGAAAAGACTCACTGAGCGCGCTCAGTGCGATGATCTAATCTGGAGCTACGGTGCATTGAGTTTAATGAGCTAATAAGTTAGAGTTTTACTGCCATAACAAACCACCGGGCCGCTCTGTGGCACTTTTAGAGCCTTCAGAGTCTCGGATCATCTCCCTGGAAACAACTTTATTTATATAGAATGATTTTCACATCTCAACACTGACCCCAACATGTCAGCAACACTGGAGGAGGCCAAAGAGGCAGAAATATTAACTGGGTCTTTATTCCAGTGAAGGGAAATCCTTCAGCAGCCATGTTCCTGCAGTAACAGACGGGTTTGGGACGCGCAGCAGCAGATTTAACTGAGAACGTCCAATAAACCTATAAATGCATTAAAATCATGAGCAGTCTGCCTGCTCGCACATCAAACAACCTCTGAACACTGAGTCAAACGTGTATTTGTGAGCCTCTCTCGGTTTACACGACCTTTGACCACAGGTCACGTGATCACTGCTGCAGGAAAATCTGCTTTAGTTTAGAAATAAAAAAGTTACTGTAACGGCAGATATCATGAAAACAACGTGCCAACTTTATTTATTCATGCATTTGTTCCAATTTGCAGCATCCTGTCGGTTTTTCTTCGCATGGCAACAAACCCACTGACTGAACTGCTATTTCTGTCTTCCTGACGCTTCCTGCGTGCTGAAGAATCAGAGGTGTTCAAATGGAAAAAACAACCAACTGTCTGTCACTTTCCTCTCACACCGATTCTTCTTGGTGGGCTGCTGCCTTTGTTTCAGGTGCTTCTCCACCTCAAACACGAGCGTTTGCATCATGTACCCCGAAGTCAGCGGCGCCCGAGGTCGTCCTGACCCACTTTTTCCATGAACACAGCAGAGCAGCGGTGGCGGGTTTGAGGCTGTGCCTCCTTCATCCTGCTCACATACAGCCAACATCTTTATTTATGTCAACCTTCAAAATCTGGTGGATTTCCAGTTTAGAGCCATTAAATCTGATCTGTGTTACTTTTTATCATTGCAGGTTTATATTTTTAAAATGATTCAGTGTTTTCAGAAGAACCTCGAGGGACACTGATTATTCTTGGATTCTAGAGTAGTTGTTGTTGCTAACAGACTTAATCTACGTCTAGTTTATCTCGTCAGCTTTTAATCATTGACGTGTTTGTGCGTCTGTATTTCCAGCTTGTAACGCTTGTAGCTACGCCCAGTTTAACACTTCCCAACAGAAGAAAACAAAACATGGGAAAAGTGTTCTTATGAACGTTTCCTGCGAAACACGCACCTCTGCGTGTCAATAACAGCGCCCCCTGCCTGCACCCTGCTGTAAAGCGACGCAGCAGATTTCTCCGAGTGTGAATCGGAGCCTTCTCTGTGGTGGTGATGTTTGAGATGATTTGTCCGAGCGTTCACGTGCCTCACGCACACGCTCGCTGTCGATGACTCCACTCCGCAGGCTAAATCTGTCCAACAACCACACAGGGAGCTGCAGAGCGCTCGGCTCTCGCTGGTTCAGATCTGCAGAGGCTCTGACTCATCCCTCAGCTTTAAAGGGAGCCGGGCTGGAGGAGAGGATCGGTAATTGTCTCCAGCTTGTGCAGTTTATCTCGCGCTGAGGCAGGTGTGCAGTTTACCAAACGCACCAACACACGTTTGCAACCAGCTGCAGGAAATTAAAGATTGACATTTAATCTGGATTACTGGGGAGGACAGGAGGAAGCCTGCGTTTTGACTTGAAGACGTATAAAGGTGTAAAAATAACTGAGCTATAAAAGCCATGACGGCAAGCAGAAGCGTTTATTTGCAGTATCAGGACACTGCAGAGCATTATTGCTCCGTTTTATTGGCTGTTTATTTCTCCAGGGCAGGCGCAGTGATTGTAATCCAGTTCACAGCAGACAGACTCGTTCTCACCCCTCCAGTAACAATTACAGCTGTTTTAATTGTAATCCAAAGCAAATGAAGTTCTTGGGGACAGATTTGTGCGGTGGTGGAAATGCAGGACGATGGAAACACGACCAGGAAAACCAGTGTTTCCTGTTTTTTTCATTTACATTTTACATACTGTGACATTAAATGCAGCTGAATGACCTGTTAGCAGATCCTGATTGTATTCTACATCCTGTGGCTGTACAGTTAATTACTGCGATTCCCCAGAAACCCTAAAAACGTGCAGCTTCTGCAGCCTGAGGCTTCATGGAGGTTTGTTTGCACTTAAAGACACGCTCATTGAAGTTTGATGTAATAAAACTGTTCAAACCAGCAACAGGTAAAGACGTCACTCCGACTGGCTCCAAAACCCAAAGTTGACTTTTTATTTTTTGCCCTTTAAAAGTGAAATATATTGATTTTGTGTACGTGGACGTGAATCAGGACAGATCAGAGAGACTAGACTGATGAAAATTCATGTTCAGGGACAAAAACAACAAAACAGAATTTGTATCCAGACGCACAAATCAATCGATTAAAGGTCACAAACTGCTGTTTGGATGGCACCGACGTTTCTTAGATTTCTGGACAGTCAGAAATGAAGAAACTCTGAATTTATCAAACCTCTCTGTCTCACTTCCTGACTCCGACTCTGATTACAGCCTCAGTTTGGACCCTTTAGAAGACTCGTTGACCTCTGACCTGCAGTAGGTGGCAACTAACACGGCTTTTTCCAGTTTAATATGGATTTAAACGACCAGCTTGTCTCATGTGGTGAAAAAAAAAAAGACGAACGTCCCCTGAACTCTTCGACCCTACAGCGGTTTGCCCCGTCATCATCTTTGTTCTCAGACTAACAAAGAAAAAAAAAAGCGATTCTCATGCTCTCACTTTGACGTTAAAACCGCTTTAATGCCGTTTGTAAAAAGGATCCACGGGACAAACTGCTGCAGCAGCAAACAGACAAATGTCAGCGTGGGGGTGGGTGGGGGGCAGGTTACTGTTCCCGTCGTGTTACGGGACGCTGGCGAGGCCGGAGGACTCAGGTAGTCTGTGAAAATCACTGACATGGCAGATTCAGGCGGGACTGAAATTACAGACACTAATGACTCGCTCACCACGACCCCCCGGCTTTACTGCAGGGTGTTAACGCGCAGGGGTTCATGGAGGTCTGGTATTCAGCAGCAGCACTGCAGAAAGGGATTGTGGGATTGAGACGGGGTTTCCCTTTACAGAGTCCGACTACGCTTTCTCCTCCCGGTAAGATCATCCTCCTCAGGGTCCGACCGCTCTGCCTGCAGCCATCGATCCCTGTGTGTGTGTGTGTGTGTGTGTGTGTGTGTGTGTGTGTGTGTGTGTGTGTGTGTGTGTGTGTGTGTGTGTGTGTGTGTGTGTGTGTCAGATATCAGATTAACCCGCCAGCAGCTGCAGTGATAAACAGAAACCGTTGTTTCTTCTTCTGCATTTGGAACAATTAAACGTCTGAATATCAGCTGAGTTAAAGTTGCATCATTGGGACCTTTAATGTGTTTCTGAGAGGACCTCCTGAGCATCTTCTAATCCTCAGAGGTCAAACAAACATCTGAAGGTGCAAAACAACAACAAAAGATGCACGTACACAGCCTCCGTTTTCAGCTCGTTGCAGTTTTTGCTTCAATGTCTTCACAAATCCTGTGATTAACGAACAAAACACTTCTCAATGTGAGCCACATTATTACCAAAAAGACGTGAAAACTCAGATCAGTCTAAGAAGGTCACAGTTTAAGTGAGATGACTCAGAAACACTCTGATGTTTTAGCATCTTAAACTTAAACGGACACACAGGAGAGCCCGCTGCAGAAACCAGGGTACAGGTGAAACTGATCATTCATCATGAGACAAAGGAAGTAAAACCAAGGACAACGCACGAGACACAAAGGACGAATCAAATAAAACAGGAAGTAACACAACAGCACCTAATATAATGACAACGACTTAGCAACAGCATACAAAGAGACATGAACAGCAGAATAATGATAAAACCCAGTCAAAGATATTCATCAGAACTAAGACTCAAGAGTAACAACAACAAACACACAGAAAAACTCTCCAGAACAAACTCAAGATAACCCAACAAAACCACCACAGATAAGGAATCACCCCAAAGTGACAAAGAAAAACTCAACGTGAGCTCAAAGGGACGCAAAGCGACGTGTAATAACCACAAGATGAGACGTTATTGAAAAGAGCTGCGAAGAAAAATGAAATGAAAAACGTTCCTGAGAAAGACGAGTGACTTGTCTGACGCGTACCCAGCTCTCATCCAATCACAGCAGAGACAGACAAAGAGAGGGACTCTGATCACAGAGGGTTAGAAGAAACTATTTTAAATGATGGTGCAGATATATGACAAACAAATACACAGAATACAAACGGACTCAAAAGTGCAAAATGCTCACAAATACAACAAAGAGAGACATCATTAAAAATGTTGAGAGGGAAAAATAATGCATAAGATGCAAAATCACCCAAATTTATGTTAAATGGACCTAAGAGATGATAAGTTTCCACAGAGATCATAAAAGGCAGAAAACGACCACAGAAAAACTAAACACGACTACAAAGAAACACAAACTAACCAGAGTGACTGAAATGACACAGCAACAGTTCACAGACATGAAGAAGTGACAGAATTACTACGCAGGGACGCAAAATGTCCAAAATAAACACAATCGTGGTCAAACAATGCAAAACGGCTGAAGTCTCGGGGCTGCTGTGAGGGGGCGGGGGCTCCCGGAGGCGCCGTTCAGACACGCTGGACTTTTAAATGAGATGAACAGAAACAGGCACGAATGTCTGAAGCAGCTTTTTATTTATATGTTGTGACAAAATGAATTTTTCTGGAAACCAACCAGGAGGAGCGTCTGGTTCTGGCAAAATGAGCACGAGAGAGTTCGCAGCGCTCCTTCTGATGCATTAAAGATGAATAAAGTCCAACACTGAACCTCAGCTGCAGTCGGCTCCGTCTGACTGGGAGCGCCGCGTGTACCCGACACTCCAGCAGCTAAATATCCAGCGTGCTCGCTCACTGCTGCCACAGTTTGATCATTTTCACCCCAAAAAGACAAACTGAGCAAACTTGTGGAGTTTAATGCTCCCATTGGTCTCTGATGCTGCTCACTGTGAGGTCACCATCTGTTAATAAACACGCACAACCACAGTCGATGATCGCATTAAGAAGATTCATGGAGCTGCGCGTTTCCCCGACATCGCCCTGTTTTAATCACCCATCGCCTAAAAATTCTCCGCACGAGTCGAACCAGTGAACAATAAAACCACGAGCAATGCTTCATCTAAATTACACCCGGTGAAATCATTATTACCATTACCCAGCATCCCCTGCTGAAGCTGTAAACTACACCCGTCACCACGGAGACAAATGAGGAGAGAAACCCTCGTTAACCACCTGCTAAACTGCACTGAATCACTCCGAGGGATCGTAAACGTGAAACGCCTCCGCTTGTATCTGGTCACCTTCGTCACCGACGTGGCCTCAGAGAGCAGTAGACTCCTCCAACAGCAAACGGACTGTTTCACTAAACCAAAACCATCGTTACACGACAGGAAATTACCACAAAATAACTGAAGAGGCACAGAAAGCTCAAAGAGATGACTGAAAATGTCAACAGAGATGAAAAATAACCCAAAAAGGCATCAAATTACCACAAAGTGAGACAAAATGAGCACAGCGGGAAAGAAAACATGCTTAATGAGTCTCGTTTCAGAGGCTGTGAAAGACAGAGATGCTAGATGCATTTTGCATGCAAAGGGATACACAATGACCGCAGTGGGATGCAAAATGACTGCAGCGGGATGCAAAATGACTTGAGAGAGACATGAGAAAGACACAGAGATGAAAAATGTAAACAAAAAGCATTAAGATGCAACACAGGGACATGAATATACAACTGTCAAACAATTAAAAAGGGCAGAAAAACTAATAAATGCAAAAGAACTGATTCAAAATGAGCACGGAAAGGCTCACAATGACAACAGGGCTCCAATAAGAGGCTGTTGGACCCCTACATGATTTCTATTCATCAAAAAAATAACCAAATGGATGAAAAATGAATGTCAAATAATGTCTGAAAAGACATGCAAGATTCATTTTGCATCCATCATTTGGCACAAGAGCCCCATAGAGGCACGAGGTGACCACAAGAAGACAAAAGGGATGCAAAATGATCCCAAACGGATGAGAACTGACTCTCAAATGATGCAACGTCACTGAAAATATATGCAAGATCCAAAGGGACCACAAAGAGAGAGAAAATGACTACAAAGGGATGCAAAATGGTGAGAAACTGATCGCTTTGTAGCAACAAATTGAGTTTAAATCCAGTAAAAGGCTTCAGGACAGACTGTGGGTGGAGTGTCACATGTCTCCTCGTCAAACACAGCAGTGGTTTGTTTGGATGTTTGTTAAGCTTTGGACAAGAAATCATCAGAAGATCAAAATGTGAACAACATGAAAATGAATCACTTTGGAGCGTCACAGCAAAAACATGTGATTGTGCAGCATCCTGACAGCCTTTAAGCAGATCCACAGAAACGCGGCTGCAGACTGTCAGAGAGCACAGGCGCGCTGACTTCATACACTTTGATCTGAAAAACTTGACTCCAGCTCAGACCTGAAGATTAAAGCGTTCTGCTGCACAGCCTGACGTAAATGAAACCTGAAGGTATCGTTCTGAAGCGGCTGCAGCCCGAAGCGAACAGCCTCGGGGGACGCTGGAGCCGCCGGGCACCACAAACATTACCGCCGTCTGGGTCCGAGGGATGGAGAGAGAGCGAGGGGAAGTAATAAAGCGTGGCAGAGCGAGAGCCTCCAACGAGGGGCTGCAGAGAAATGTACAAGCACTGATAACAGCAGGGAAATTCAATTTGCTCCAGTGTTTGGTGTAATTGTGCTCAAGAGGAAGACAACAAGCTGAATTGCCACAGTATCGTCACGGAAACGTGGAATCGGTGGATCGGAAATGGTCCGGACGCTGAGTCACCGATGAGAGGGGCCATTGTTGACGTGACGCAAATGTGACATCAGAGGCAGAATCTGAGCCTGAGCCACCCGTCAGAGCACGACGAGGGGTTTCATCTGCAGCGGCCCGACGGAGGTCCATCGGAGGCCTCCATCAGACCTCTGATGGAGGCCTCCGATGGTGCACAGAAACCTGCGCTGTGTGCCTCCCATGCCGTGTCCATTCATAGACACCTTAAAGCTTCACAGACAAACCCTTCGCCCTCGTTGAGCATCAGCGGCTGATGCCGATGGCCTTGCTGTGAACAGAGCAAGGTGGGTGATGTCATAAGTTCTCGGCTGTTCGGAGCTCCCTAAAGATGGACACCTGCTGCCCGTTCACCTTTGCCCTCTTGGCAGATGGTACCATCACCTGAAAGGGTGAAAGCATGCATCCCCACAGAGTTCTGTCCAAACAAAGCCGTGTGCACGTGCAGCCAGAGATCTCAGCATCAGGTTAACCTGCTGAAGACGGTGGAGTCACCGTGCCGATGGAGACGAGCCCCCTGCAAAGCCCTCGTCTTCATCAGCACCGACTTTCTGTGCATGAACCACGAGTCGAGCAACAAAGTGCTTTCATGTAAAATTCAGCAACGACACAGAAAAACACAAATGCAACAAAAAGAAACAGAAAAAAACTGGAATAAAATTTTAAAACCAAAGACAAAAATAAAGGAGGTTTAAAAAAGAATAATCAAAGCTGCCTCTGGCACTAATCTTTAAAGTGATGAAATATTGAGCCGCACTCCTTCCATGATTTATGGGCCACAGCAGCAAACGTCGCGGGGCTCCGTCGGCCCTTTGTGTGCCTGCCTCCTGGTCATCTTCGTCTTCTTCGTCTTCTTCTTCTATTCGTGATTGTTCTTTGTGAGTAATCATAATTTTTATTATTAAGTTTGTTGAACTGCAGCCGTGTTAGTTTGCTTTGTGTCGTGGATTTAGGGACCATAACAGAGCGTTTTTATTCTCTTTGGGTTTATTAACAGATTAAATCAAAATATAATCCATGTTAAATCCTGTTTAATCAGAATCATTTCAAAGCCGTCCTGTTTCATCCTGTTGAAATGGAAAATTGCCTGTATTTGTAAAGCGCTTTACTCGTCCCTAAGGACCCCAAAGCGCTTTACACACTGAGTCACACACACATTCACACACTGGTGATGGCAGCTACATTGTAGCCACAGCCATCCTGGGGCGCACTGACAGAGGCGAGGCTGCCGGACACTGGCGCCACCGGGCCCTCTGACCAACGGGTGAAGTGTCTTGCCCAAGGACACAACGACCGAGACTGTCCGAGCCGGGGCTCGAACCGGCAACCTTCCGATTACAAGGCGAACTCCCAACTCTTGAGCCACAATCGCCCCAAAGAAACAGAGATTAAAGCTCTGCAGTCGTGCACTCGCTGACACTGTGAGATTGACAGATTTCTTTATTTTCTTATTTCTTTTCTCCGAGGCGCCATCTGAACAAATACTGGGGGTGCTCTGAGCATGCTCAGATGCGTTCCTCCTTCAAAAGTTATTGTTTTTTCCTTTGTTGTGTTCTTAAAGAGTAAAAAGCAGCATGTAGTGAGCTATGTGGCACCAAGTGAACCCTGACATTCACTCCAGAGCCTTCCTGCTGTGTTAGCACCTTAAACAACACCTGAAGGCTTCATTATGTTCGTGACCTCCTGATTCTCCACCGGGAAACATGTTTCCTGTAGGTGGAGGTGTTTTTTCCCCCACAGCTGCCCATGAACTGTCCACTCATCAGGACATGTTGGATAATAAAGATTCAGATTTACATGAAACTGGTGGCGAATCCTCAGTTTAAAGCAGTCATGTGATCTACACCAGCTGATCAGTGATCCTTCCTCTTTGATGTTTTCAGACAAACGAGCTACATCCAGGTAACATCCACCCAGAGCTGAAGCCATCGATCGCTTGATCAATAGTTCAGTGGCGTTTCTGGCACAAAGGCTCAAAACCCTCCAGCTCGGCTCGCTGATATTCTTTGTTCTGCAGAGAAACAAACTGACGATGAAACAAATGATCTCAGAGAAACGGTGAAGTTCTTAGTGACATCATGATGACAGGACACGAGCGCAGGTAGGAGCAGACCTGTCGTGTTCCCGCTCACGTCCCGTTTCAGAGGCGTTGGGCTGTGAGTTTGTTTCCTTCTCCACATATTAAAAAGCTCTTGTAGAAGAAAAGAGACATAAATATTAATATAATGATTCTTTTTGGCCACATGGTAGCAACAAAAATGAAATCTAAAAATAACATTTCTTGACATTTTTTGCACTTTTCAGACTCAACGTTTGATTAAATGTGGAGTTTAGAGAACCTCGATCTTACATTTCGTCTCCGGGCTGCACGGCGCTCGCTCTGCTCCAACATCTGTCTGACATAAATATCATTACACTAGATGACCACAACCACAGAGTGCATTAGGAAACCCTGAACACAAACAGCCTCCACAGAGCGAATCCAATACGTGAATTAAGACACTGAGGTCTTGTTTATGTTTGGATGTAAATCATGAAAATCCTACTTTATTAACTGTCAGTGAACATCTCGCAGCCCCCACACAAACTTCAAACACGTTAACACTTAACTACGAGGGCGTGAAACATGAATCGCCTGAACTATCCTGTCTTCCTTCTCTCACCCCAACCAATCACAGCAGATGGCCCCGCCCCTCCCTGAGCCTGGTTCTGCCGGAGGTTTCTTCCTGTTAAAAGGGAGTTTTTCCTTCCCACTGTCGCCAAAGTGCTTGCTCATAGGGGGTCATATGATTGTTGGGTTTTTCTCTGTATCTATGAAGCGCCTTGAGGCGACTTTTGTTGTGATTTGGCGCTATATAAATAAAATTGAATTGAATCGCCTGAACAGTGACCTAAACGAGCAGCAACAAAGACGCCGTTCATCCTGCCAAATCAGCCAAACCCTCGCAATCAGTTCATGTTTGTTATACAATAACTTCAGTGTTTTTAATGGCGCCATGCAAAATCTGACCTTTCACGTTCCAGCCTCTCAGAGAAGCCTGGGGTCGGTCATAATTTCAAGTCACAGTAGCAGCTGGTTCATAGTTTCCTTAGCAGAAGTGCACAATGTCACTGTGCACGATGTCACTGTGCACGATGTCACTGTGCACTTTGGGTCGTATCAGCACGCGGGACGGGCGGCTGCTCCAAACAAGCTAAAGCCTCCTTTTCACCCACGTTTTGAGTCCACGGCACACAGACCAACTCTTCCAGGCCCTGAAGACGCTCTTCAAACTGCAGCTTGACTGAACCTGAACACATGATTGTTAAAACAATCCTTCATATTATTCCACGAGCTGTCAACGAAACTGCAAACAGACCATCCATCCGTCCTGGAGAAACATCTGGAGAACTTAGAGAACATTTGTGCAAACTTTGAGGAACATGTGCACATATCACTGCTGTTTCCCAGAAGGCATCAGGGCCGGACGATGAGCCCGGCACGCAGAACTTTCACAAGCTCTAACTTGTTCTGAGCAGCCTCAGAAATGCTGGAAAAAAAATACTGAAAGAAAAGTAAAATGTGTGATTTCCCATGAAACGACGCTGCTCTGAAAGCAACAACATGTTCAATCTGCCATTAAAACACAAGTGAAACATAAATAATTTGAGTCGTGAGATGTGAAGATGCTTTTAGCCTCTTAGATCCAGATCAATAGCAGTTCATCTTAAAATCAGGAGACAAATAAATGGACTTCTGTGGAAGTCATTTCCCGTTCGCTGATAAAACCTCTTCTTGATTCGCAGGAAGTGATGCATTAGACACGCGCGGCTGGTTTGATGGACGACGTCTGTCAAACCGGTGAAGATCAGACTCTTCGGTGGAAACGAACGAAGAGGAGCAGAAACGATCCGAGTCGTCGCCTCTGTCAGCGGCAAATCGACCTCGGAGTCAAAGTGCACGCCACCATCTCCCAATCAAAACCCATCGACTTGTCGTCAAAGACGTCGAGCCTGGTCGGGTCATTATGTCCCTGTGAGACTGCTGGAGATGATTCTCCCCCCACCTCGCTGCTTCCATCATTACACCCAAAACAACCTTGTTTTAATGGATATGAAGGCAAACTGTGGGTTTACCTCAAAACAGGTTTGAATTCAATATGAAAACAAAACAAAATGATTTTAATCTACAGAGTTAAAGACGTCCTGACACTAACCCCCAAAACTACTGTTTGGACCTCAGCGGGGACGGCAGCAGGATCAGCGACTGAGCGGATTGAGTGATTCAGGTCAAAGTGTTGGCCCTGTGGTCTCACAGTGAGAGGGTTTGAACTAGAGCTGGGCGATAGAACGATAACGATATGTGTTGCGAAATAACTTTTTCTCGATAGAAAAATTTAACTATTGCGATTCTCATCTCTCTTGTCCTCTTAAAAAAAAAGAAAAAGAACAGCCAATCCAAATTAAGTAGCGCAGAACCGAACCAATCACAGCCGCAGCGTCACGTGACTTGTTACGTGCAGCACAAGTGCCAAGCCGCACATGTGTATTTGTTTGGGAAGCAGCCAGCCGCCGTGCCGCCCGGGTAATGGAGGAAATGAGTGTGCCGACTAGAGAAAAATCAACCGAGAGCGTGACCGAAGGTTACCGAAGAGAAAACAGATGATGGTTCCAACGCCGGAGAGATTGTCGAACGGAAGAGCCATAGAAGTTCTGTAGTGTGAAGGTATTTCGGCTATTTCAAGTCTGACAAAAACAGAGTAGCGCGCACTGTAAATGTGCCGAAAGCAAGTCTGGAAATACAATAAAGCGGCGCATGCTCAGTCTCTGACTGGAAGCGCTAATTCATCATTCGGCTTTTGTCAGACTAAAGTAACTGTTAAACTGTTTGAAAAGCTCAGCTATACAACAAGGAGAGATTGAGAATTTCCTTTTAGTTCTCAGTTTATTTGATATTGACAAAAGTTAGTTAATTTTTCTGTTCTTCTGTAAAACAAACTAAGATTTATTTTTAGAATTAATATTTTGTTTCTAAGTGGAATTGACAATTTAGTCTGTTTTTGTTTGTTCTATTTTGACACTTAAACGCTTTAGCGGCTACCTTTTGTGTAGTTTGCAATATTTGCCTTTATTTATCTGAAAAAGTCTCATGTTCCTTAAGTACATCTACTCTGTTGAACTTATTGTGGGAAATAAATATTTAAATCAAAACAAGCTGCTGATTATTTCACATTTTACTTGTGAGCAACGGCACATTTAAATCTTACAAATATAGTTATTTGGCTTATATCGTGATATATATCGTTATCGCCTGAAACATATCGTGATATGAAAAAATCTTATATCGCCCTGCTCTAGTTTGAACCCATGCAGGGTCCCTCTGTGTGCAGTTTGCATGATTTCCCCAAACTCAGGAGAACTCCTGTCTCATGAAAGAGATTCTTCACCTCAAGAGTTTCACTTCCTGGTCAAACAAAGACTCACACAGCAGATTTGCTTCCTGGCGGCTGGGAAAATAGTTCAAAGTCTGATTTTTAAATATTTCTTAAAAGGAATCTCCAAAGTCCAGATGTTTTCTCAGGAACATCTGGACTGATGTGGCTGCTCCCACAGAAACTCTGGAGATTCAGACCTTTCTGAGGAGCGCAGTTTAATAAACATGCGGTCTGGAAATGGATCACACGTGTAAGTGTGGGGGCGGGGCCTATTTATACATCGCTGCACCGTTTCTCACGTCAGCTCCGTCCACCTGCGTGAAAACATCAGTAAAAACGACGAGTGTTCGGTGCTCGAGGTAAAAGTCATCAACATGTGATGTTGGCAGATTGACTGCACGCAGGAAGCGAGGTTGGTTTAAACGGGTCACAGGACGAGAGGCGCCGCGGCCTCCATAAAGGAACCAGTTTGTGGGCTCAAACTGCCAGCTGACACTTTATCGAATCCTGATGCTGAAAAGATCATAAATCCACTCAGATCGCAGCGCCGAGCCTCTCGCTCCAAACAAGCACCAAAGCTGCAGACGAGCTTTAAAAAGAAGCTCGCCTGATGCGTCTGCCATGACTGAATCACCCCGTGGAGTCTGCTGTGACTGCTGTTTGGAGTTGCTGATTGCTAATGAGCGCTCGTCACCACTAATTATCCGCACAGTCTCTGACTCCACTCGCTTCAGCCAGCGAGCGTCTGATCGGGGCGGTTTAACCCACGGGTCCACACCAACCGTTAAAAGGTCGCACGTACTCGATGAAAACACTCGTCACTGATTCAAAGACAGTAAGAGAATTAAAGAGAACAGATGCTGTTTGACATCATGGATCAGTGACGTCGTGTAAAAGGGGCGTGTTTAAACTCAAGCCGCCATCTTTTCTTAAACCTGTTCAGGTCGTTTCTGGTGACTGACGTAGGAATGCATTAATCCAACGTTTTCCCAGCGTCCTGACTGTGAGGAACAGACCGGGAATTGATACGCAGCGATCCCACAATATCAGTCTATCCCGACTCAACGAGCAGGATCAGATGTAGAATGTGTCGTTTACGTCAGCGGTCTCCAACCTTTTTTGCGCCACGGACCGGTTTATGCCCAACAATATTTTCACGGACCGGCCTTTAAGGTGTCGCGGATAAATACAAAAAAATAAAACTAGTACCGGTACTGGAAAAAGAAGATTTATTCATAACACACGTGAAAAGACCCAGGAAAACCGAGTAAACGATAAAAACTATAACAAAATAACACCTGAAACCGATAAAAACCCTGAAAACTATACATTTCACACCTGAGCCTCAACTCTCGCGGCCCGGTACCAAACGACTCACGGACCGGTACCGGTCCGAGGCCCGGGGGTTGGGGACCGCTGGTTTACATCACCATGCATGTTAGCCACAACAGCAGCTTTTCTCTGAGTGTCTGCAAACTGTTGCTCTCTGTCGCCCCCTAATGGAAGCTTTTACTGCAGGAACTGCAGCATTTACTCCACCACCTTCATCTGCTTCTTGATAGCTCCACCCAGACTCGTGTGAGGAGCAGTAAAAGGAGGTGCACTCACACTGAGAGGAGGAAACCAGCACGACTGTAAAAACTGATGTATCAGGTAGGGGTGCAACGATACTCTTATCGATATTGAACCGTTCGATACAGTGCTTTCGGTTCGGTACGCATATGTATCGAACAATACAACATTTTTAATTTATTTTATCAACTTTTCTTCTGACGATGCTGTCTGTGTTGAGAGCTCAGTGGATCTGCGCTCGACAGTGCAGCCTAGGCGGAGTAGTCGAACGCAGATTCACTGAGCGCAGCGCAAGCTAGCAGACAGAAGTTAAGCTCTCCTTGCAACATGGCAAATTGAACCTCCCCCACCCTCATTCAGATCTGGCGTTTGGAACTATTTTGGTCTTCATGTGACGTATGACCCTGAAGGTAAGCGCGTCATGGACTAAAGTAAAACAGTATGTTGGATGTGCCACGCAATGCTCAATTACATTGGTGGGAACTACTGCGTTAGCGCAGTTAGCTCGTTAGCGCAGTTAGCTCGTTAGCGCAGTTAGCTCGTTAGCGTGTTGGCCGTCCAGCCCCACGCACGGGGCAATCTGTAGTAGCTCGTTAACGGAGATTTGCCGTGTTGTGGCGTTAACGTCATTTCAGATTAACGCTGACAGCACTAGTGGGAACACAACGAATATGACTGCACATTTACTCCGACATCATCCTCGTGCAAAGACAAGTGGAAGCAGACAAAAACAACAAGCACGCATGCTACAAACTTTAGCCGAGTCATTTAGACAGCCGTTAGCACATGATTCTCCTTATGGGGACTTGATATGTTTAATATGCTGCTGAGAATATAGCCCAGAAGAAGCGTATAGTATAGCTTTTATTTTGGAAAGAGACATTTCTCTGTAATAAACTCTCTTTTCCAAAGATGAGTGATTTCTCAATCAGATTTATTTTTATTATTATTTTGTTGTTTCAGCAACATTACATTTAAAAACTGTACTTTTTAGTTAAAATATATATTTATAATTTTAATAAATGACAAATTAAAAAGGCATGAACATTTTTTTTTGTATCGAAAAAATATCAAACCGTGACACCAAAGTACCGAACCGAACCGTGAATTTTGCACCCCTAGTATCAGGCTACTTTCCGCTGCTCCCTGAAGCCTGGATTTGACCGTGTTGTGGACGCGGACGCCACGGACCCGGCAGCCAAGCATTCAGTCCTGTTCTACTTCTCTGAAGACGAATGAATTAACATGAAAATACACAAATAAATGTGTTCAGTGACAACAGGCCAAGCTATGATAACGACACCACCCGTCAGCAGCAGTGCACCGTATCACGAGGACGCTAACAGCGAGGGCGTGTCTCTTGTTCGAGTTGTTCGTGGCGTGTTGGTCTGCTCTCGCAGTTCGCAACTTCCTGTGTTTCCAGCCGGTTGAATTTATCTATAAATATTAATAAAAGTATGCCGGATGGTAAAGTATGAATCTTCCATCTGTGTTTACGCAGCTGGTGTCATGTGACGTCTTTACAGCCAATCACGCTTGCTGTTTACTGTAAATACACACTGTGGACTTCATCACGACCTCCTGTTGGTTGAGCAGATTGATGGAAAGCTTTCTCAAATCAGAATTTGCTGAAGATTTTTCTAATCAGCCTTGGAGTCTTTCCCGGGTCACAGCTTTCCTGCACAGAACTTTGATCTGCGACCAAAATAAAAGCACTAAAACTACAGCACGACTAATTAAACCTGATCTGGTCCCAACCTACAGCATTTTAAGAAGATGAATGACGAGCAGTGGTGCGTTTATTCCCCTCTACAAGGACGTTTCACTCGTTGTGCAAACATCTCTGCCTGTGGATGTCTTTACTAAAACATGAGATTTCACTCTGACGAAGGACCGAGGACGGCGGCTGCACCGGGAGAGACCGATGTGCCAATAAAGTGCGACATTAATCTCGTTTGGCCTGGATTCAGACAGTAATTTGCTGAGGTTTCAGATAATTATGCACGGCAGTTTCCTGCCAGGGTAAAAATAGCTTTTGCACGTTCAGCAAAAATCAGGGAAGATTTAGATGGAAACTCGTCATCTTCCTTTTGTTTCAGTCTGACACAAATCAGCCGAGCTGGAGAACGCATCACCCATTTAACCATCTACGGTGTAAGCTGTGTGTCACATAGTATTTTATTCAAATTAAAGGTTTTTCAAGCTCCGAGGTTCAAACTTCTTTCTAAACTTTGTTCAGACTTGATTCGGAGCCTAGTTTCAGGTTTGAGTCAGTTTGAAAACATCTGTATGAGAAAATGATAGTAAACACTAGTTTAATGTGACACTGAGTGGTTTTCAGCTTTGTGAGAGCTGCTCGACTGAAAAGCAGGGAAACGGCTCAGCGTCAGGAAACGGAAACACAGACGAGGTTTTGGATGAGCTGGAGCAGAAAAGCAGCCCACAAGTTCTCCTAATATGTGAAAACTCCTTTGCGTCCATCATCCTGGTCTAAACTGCAGCAGTCGGATCAGCTGCTCGTTTCGTTTACACGGTTTTGACAGAGTTTAGAGGAGGAGGGCTGCAAGATGGCCTCCACCTGCAGAGCGGCGTGTGATCCTTCGATATGAAAGCATGAAAATCAAACACTGACAGCACGATGAGATGATTTCCACCCACAGACGCTGCTGCTGTCGTTGCTTTTCCAGTAAAAGAAAACATCAAAATCCAGGAGAAGTGAAGAGAGAGAGTGAGAGAGCGAGCATGGCATCAAACAGAAAGATGCATACAGCAGTGCATTGTGGGACGGAGCCCTCCTGGCAGGCCGAGGCCAAAGATCACCGCCGACCTGCCACCAAAGCTGCTGATGTCGAACATCTCGCCTTTCCCTCGCTCTCTTTCTCTGCTTTCACACATGCTCGCTCGCCCGGGCTCGCAGCCTCCACTCTGGATCCGATTTCACTCTCTCCACTGCGTTGTTATGGAAACCAAAATTTGGGTATTACATCACTTCAGCTCTGTGATGGTAGCTGCGGTCCGATGCTGCAACCTTTGCTCACAGTGTCGCCTCCAGAGGCAGAAACAAGGACCTGAGTCACGTTCAGCATTTAGTCCAGAGATGAGCCACGATTAGCTTTCACTCGTCAATAACTGAAATCAGATCAATATTTGTCCGGACAACAGCCCAGTGATCTACAAACAGGTTAGAGTGCTGAGCTGGTTTAGAGCTTCCTCCCAAACACGCCACACGTCCGGCTTTGCTCTGGTTTAAGTCTGGTTTCAAGCTCAGTTTAGACTTGTTTCAAACTGGTTTCAGGTGTTTTGGATTTAAATGTTTCAAATCTGCTTTCAAATTTTCAAACTAGAGCAGCGGTCCCCAACCCCCGGGCCTCAGACCGGTACCAGTCCGTGAAAGTTGAGGCTCAGGTGTGAAATGTATGTTTTTTATCGGTTTTCGGCGTTATTTTGTTATCGTTTTTATCATTTACTCGGTTTTCCTGGGTCTTTTCATGTGTGTTATGAATACATTTTTTTCGGTACCGGTACTAGTTTTATTTTGTTGTATTTATCAGACACCTTAAAGGCCGGTCCGTGAAAATGTTGTCGGGCATAAACCGGTCCGTGGCGCAAAAAAGGTTGGGGACCGCTGAACTAGATTTCATGTTGATTTTATTTTAGATTGTTTTCAAACTCGGCTTGTTTTGAACTTTTTTGCTAAAGTATATAGTTAGGGCTGGACCAGGTGACCCTGAATCCTCCCTTAGTTATGCTGCAATAGACGTAGGCTGCCGGGGATTCCCATGATGCATTGAGTTTTTCCTTTCCAGTCACCTTTCTCACTCACTATGTGTTAACAGACCTCTCTGCATTGAATCATATCTGTTATTAACCTCTGTCTCTCTTCCACAGCATGTCTTTATCCTGTCTTCCTTCTCTCACCCCAACCAATCACAGCAGATGGCCCCGCCCCTCCCTGAGCCTGGTTCTGCTGGAGGTTTCTTCCTGTTAAAAGGGAGTTTTTCCTTCCCACTGTCGCCAAAGTGCTGCTCATAGGGGGTCATATGATTGTTGGGTTTTTCTCTGTATCTATGAAGCGCCTTGAGGCTATATAAATAAAATTGAATTGAACTTAAGTTCAGACCTTGTTTATAATTGGACTCCACCTTAGCTGGGTCTTGTTTAGTTTCTTTTTCCGTCTTATTCTCACCTTGGTTAAAGGACTTGTTTTGGAATAGGTACCAGACTTGGTTGAGATTATTTTCCATCTTTATTTTGACTTGTTTTCAGACTTGGTTATTTTGGAGAACCTGATGCTTCTCGGGTTGGTGTGAGTCTAAAACCTTTGCACGGTTCTGCATGTTAACATTACTCAGACTGTTTGTAGGAGACAAAACTCTTCCTTTACATGGAAGGACAAAGGCACCATTTTCCATCAAGCTTGGAAAGTTCTGCAGGTAATCGAGTGGTGACGTCAGGCTGCAGTGTTTACATGAGCGAAGCTTAGACAACAACATTAGACACCAACGGCTACAGTCGTGCATAACGTGTTAAACCTGAATGTGTTGCAGTTTGACATAAAATTAATAAATGTTTGTTTTTCTGTTACCAGACCTGCCACAACAAGTTTTTCCAGGACACGACTAAACGCAACGTCCCAAGCAGGTCGAATTCTGAGTGTTTTTGTGGTTTTCCGACAGCGGATCCTCCTCTTCGTGTCTGCGTTTTCCCCTCTTTCTTTATCGCAGTCCATCCATCTGCTTCTGCTCTTTAATCCTCGTCCCACTTCCCCATACATGTGTCACGTTGAAGTGTTGCCTATGCATCAGAATCTGTGGGTGAAGTGTGTGAGTAATGCTTCCCCTGCTGTCAGCCCCAACAGCTGAAGTGCCCTTGAGCAAGACACTTAACACCCGGTGAGCTGCGGCAGAGCTTTAAACCAGCAGCTGGTCGACATCTGTGACACATTCGCATTAAACGATTGTGCTGGTCGCCTCGTCGCCATTCGTATCCGCCCCATAGATGCACTCGCAGTGACATCACCTATCGGTCTGTAAAAACGAGCGTTTCAAAATCGCCATCTTAGCGTTTGGAAGTCCGGGTATGATGAGTGAGGGGAGAAGCTGATTATGAAGCCACATGCTGATTGGCTAACCAGCCAGAATGACTAAATATGACCTGAAATGAGGGATTAGGACCATAAACTCCTCAGGAAGGTGTTTCCAGAGGGGCTCACGGCTGTTTTACCTTCTGCAATCACAGGGTCGTTGACCAACTATGAAACACATCACATGAGCCAAGGTGTGAAAAAAGGCGTGGGTAATTATCAGCAGAGGTTTCGGGTAAAACCATTATGAGACTTTACACCGAAATTGAATGGCCTCAATTTCAATCAGACTTTGTGATCTCTAATAGCCGTTTTCCACTTGCACCTACCTAGCTTGGCTTAACTTGACTCAGTTCGATCTTTAGAGTTTCCATTAGGTGATAGTACCTGGTAACATGTATTTTTTAGTACCTGCCCAGTAAGGTTTCCAAGGCAATCTCAAAATGTGACATATACAGATTGCATGAAAGGGACTGTGCAGTCAATGGCATCACTCAATGAGTCATGAGAGTGACTCCTTCACAAAATCAAAAACGTTATTTTAGAAAGACAAATTGGTGTCACTGATCTGAGGCCATGGTTCTCAGCCGGAAAAGGGTGGAGTGCCCACTCCGGGTCGGGGATGAGGTCCTGCCCCAAGTGGAGGAGTTCAAGTATCTCGGGGTCTTGTTCGCGAGTGATGGGAGAAGGGAGCCGGAGATCGACAGACGGATTGGGGCTGCAGCTGCAGTAATGCAGACGCTGCACCGGTCCGTCGTGGTGAAGAGGGAGCTGAGTGTAAAAGCGAAGCTCTCAATTTACTGGTCAATCTACGTCCCTACCCTCACCTATGGCCACGAGCTGTGGGTAGTGACCAAAAGGACGAGATCACGGATACAAGCGGCGGAAATGAGCTTCCTCCGAAGGGTGGCTGGCATCTCCCTTAGAGATAGGGTGAGAAGTTCGGCCATCCGGGAGGGGCTCAGAGTAGAGCCGCTGCTGCTCCACATCGAAAGGAGCCAGCTGAGGTGGTTTGGGCATCTGGTAAGGATGCCCCCTGGGCGCCTCCTGGGCGAGGTGTTCCAGGCATGTCCCACCGGGAGGAGGCCCCGGGGCAGACCCAGGACACGCTGGAGAGATTATATCTCTCGGCTGGCCTGGGAACGCCTTGGTGTTCCCCCGGATGAGCTGGAGGAGGTGGCTGGGGAGAGGGAGGTCTGGGCCTCTTTGCTTAGGCTGCTGCCCCCACGACCCGGCCCCGGATAAAGCGGATGAAGATGGATGGATGGATGGAAATTGGTGTCACAGATCACATTGAAAGGTTTGGCACACAACACATTTACAATGCCCCGGAAGAAATGTAACTTGCCAAAGAATTCCATGAAGCTAAGAGCTTGAGATGTGAAGGGGGCTCGTCCGGACCTCTCGCACCCAAAGCGAGAATCATACGCCTAGACCAACGAGCCACAGGAAGCCTGCGCTTAACTCTGGAACTCTGAAAGGATAGACTTAAATCGCCCTTCCAATTCAAGCAGGAATGTTTTTAAGCCCTCTTCAGTATTCATTTTTGTACTTTCAGGCCTTTGCTACTGACAAGTTCCAACAGGGATGACTCCAGAGGGACTGCACACAGTGAATGAGAAAAAAGGGTTCCCAGTCATCCAGGTCATGGTAGTCTGATGAGCTTTGAAAGAAAGCAGCTGGAATTCTTTAAGTTCCTTGAAGACCTTTCACCTCTCCTCTGAGAACCTTCGTTAGATCTAAAACTAAATGTTGGAGAGTCCCAGGTTCAAACTTGACTTGTTTTGAACTTTTTTGCTAAAGCATATAGTTAGGGCTGGACCAGGTGACCCTGAATCCTCCCTTAGTTATGCTGCAATAGATGTAGGCTGCCGGGGGATTCCCATGATAGATTGAGTTTTTCACTCTCAGATCCTTTTTCGGAAGCTGAATCCGTCTTACACATCATCTATTACGCTGCCACATTCCCAACATCAACTAACAACAGAGACCAGTGAACATCAAAAATGGCCGACTGTTACAGAGAACATGTTTATGGGTTTTTTTAAATGACGTGAGTGAGTCGTTTTTCCAGCACTGAATAAAATTTAGGTTTTAATGTCACGCCAGGTAAATTCCTTTTTTCCTTTTCTGTTGATTGGATGAAAGAAGACAGTTTCCCCCAAATACGGCAGGAAATCTAACAGAATCCTATTCTAATGTAGTTCTATTGGTATCTCATTACACAGAGCGTTTTGGTCGAGCACAAGTTTGCGGGTTTCACCACAGTTACCATGGATACCCTCCATGACATCGGCCTGTCTGCAGGGCTGAAGGCCACCAGAGTCATGGATCAGTCAGCTGATCAAACACATGAAAACAAGTTTTGTTTCATCAAAGTTCGACACGTGAAATCGAACGAAATCGATCTGGTGACCTGAACTGAAACCAATATTTCCTTCATCTGCGACTCGCTGCAGGCAAAGTTTCCTCGCTTTCTAATTTATGAGCTTCATTTGACATCAACAACTCCAACATGCAGAGCCAGTCCCACATTTACAAACGTTCAAGGTTCCTGAATGTCAAGCAGCTGGTTAAAGGAAGAAAAGGATGCTGGGAACTATTTTCACTGGTGGCTTTATCGTCATGGTGATGTAGTCCATGTTCGTGACAGCGGGACAACGTGTTGGTTTCCAACACACGGAGCTTCACATGGAAATCTCAGGCTTGCAGCGAGTGTTTTGATCCAACCGTCTGCAGCATAACGAGGACTGCAGCTACGGACCAGGAGGGAGGAGGCGGAGCCTCTCTGCAAGATGACCGAGTCACTGGAGAGACATCTGATTGTTGTTTACTTTGTACAATAATCCCAAACACCTGGATTATTCTTACTCCTGAAATTTCAAACTGCCCCTTTGATGAGTCTTCACATTTATGTAAAGTCACATGTCGCATGTTTCAGTCCACCGTTTCTGTATTCACCACTTCCTGTCACACCACCCGCAACACCAGAGCTCCCCTTCTTTCCTTTTTCACACGTCACTTCCTGCTCTGACACCAGCCGCCCATATGGAGCGGCCATATTGGGAGATGCATATGTCGTGTTGCTGGGAAAGCACGCGTCCTGCCAGTCGACCACGAGATTCGCCACGAGTCAGTCTCTTGTTTTATCACATAGTAGCAAAAACAAACTGGAGTCAGGAGGACGGGTTCCCCCTGAGTTCAGACTCTCAGCCAGGACCATCTGTCTGAGCACACCAGAGGGTTAAGATCCTTTAATGAAGGATTATGTAATAGAAAGTCAGCAGGAATAAAATCATGTTTCATATTGTTAAATTAGGGCAACCTGGACTTCTAGTGAATATTTTAGCCCCAAATATTAATATTTTTTATTCACATCAGCTACGAGAATAAATAAGAGAATGAGTCATTTCTTCACTGATCCATCAGGTAATCTTGGCCAAATAAACAATAGGAAGAAGAAACCAGCCGGTGCTTTCTTGTTGTTTGTGGCTGCAGCTGTTGAGTTTGCACCTCTGGCTGCTAAATAAAAGCTCTCGTTCGGAACAACGGTGAATTGTGAGAACAAACAAAAGGTGTTTTCCTGGAGCTGCGATCATCTGTCGTTCTGTCAGCATCCGTGAGACCCAAGAGCTGAAGTGTGTCCAAACAAGGAGCAAAGAAAAGGTCGACAGCTCCGAGAAATGCAGAATATTTATTACAGTCAGCTTCGACTGGATTCAGGTGAGGTGAAACCTTCACCCAAACTAAAACGAGGCCCTTTTTACAGCTCGTGGACGCTGTTACGCAACCTGAAAACAGCCACAACTCAGCATTAGGTTATTCATGTAGAAGCTTCCTGCTGCTCGGGAATCTGGAGATTTCCCAGGAAGCATCTGCAGCTCCAAGTGTGGCAACATTTACCTGAGAAGCTAAAGTAACCGCCTCAGTCGTCTGCTGCTGAAGGATTTAACAAGAACTAAACCATCCGTTTGCTTCTTGACTGTAAACAGATTATTAATGAATAAAACACATTTTCTGATGTTTCACAGGCTCATAAAGACGAGTTTAAGACCTCAGCTTTGAAAATACAAATTCCTTCTTATGGAGGTGCCGACTGCAGTACAATGAGATTCAAACAGAGCTGCGCTTACGAATGAAGAGCAAGCGAGACTCTTACACCAGCCTTCCCATTACAGTGGTGAGATTAACCCGGATCAGCACAGCCATGTGATCGAAACACAACAAAGATCACTTTGTTACAGGTTAGGAAGCGGGGTGGTCGCTTTTCGCCCAAAGTGATGCAAATTTGAAAAGTAAAACCTGTAATCATTTCAAACTGGCAACATAAAAGCCTGAAGACGTGACCACGACGAAAACCTGCAGTGAAGTCAAACAGAGGCAGCACTGCAAGGTTGGTTTCACAAGCTTGTTAACGCAGTTTTAGACATAAATTAAATTCATCTTCTGAGTCCTTTGAGTTGGGAGTTTAAATGACCATCACGCACTATTGTGATCTCAGTCAGCAGCATTCTTCACACCGTGTGCAGGAGGACAAAAAGAAGGAGATCCAACAGTTTTCCTGGAAATGTTTGCAGACCAAACAAAAATTTGAGCCGACGTTTCAGGTTTCGATCGCAGCTCAATGACGGTAAAATACCTTTTTGACCTCAAAACACAAAAATATGTTTGCAACAGACCCAAAACGCAGAAACACATTTACACCTGTCCGATCCAGGACTTGATCAAGTCAGCGTGTCCACATTTAATCGGGTTATTCCCTGATCGGCGTGATGTCACACAGAACTCTGACCTCTGACCCCCACACCGGCAGCAGGCAAACACAAAAGTTACACCTTTGTCACATTGACTCAGCAGGAACAACATGAAAGGGTCTATGTGGATGTTTTGTAATGTAGTAGATTCTTGACTCAAAGTCGAGTCCCAGCAAGAATCAGATTCGTCACATCGGAGCGATTTCAAAACTACAGGAAGTGCTTTAAAACCAAAGACGCCTCTTAAAGCAGGAGGACGAG
Source organism: Neolamprologus brichardi (assembly GCF_056152115.1). Taxonomy (NCBI): domain Eukaryota; kingdom Metazoa; phylum Chordata; class Actinopteri; order Cichliformes; family Cichlidae; genus Neolamprologus; species Neolamprologus brichardi. The sequence continues at coordinate 3,950,066 of NC_142121.1, read as the reverse complement.
AACAGAGTTCATGCAGCTGCTGCCTCTCCACGAGCTGCAACAGCTGAATCTGCACTTCAGCAGTGGAGGGAATCATCTCGCCACTCACACCAGAGACCTCAATTCAACTCCCCCCTGGGACAGATTTAGATTATTGATTGATCTGCTATTAATCATCATTAAGAGTAATGGTTTGGTTATGTTTGGGCAATAAAACCAGTTGGTTATGGTTAGAAAATTAAACTAGTTGCTCAGATTTAGAGAAAGATCCCAGAGACCGTTAATCTACAGTGGTTTTCACCTTTTCTTAGTTGCCACGGTGACACATCCCCTCTGAAGAGTCTGCACATCTGGCTGCAGATGTGAAGCTACCTCCTGAAAGATATTAGCTTCAAATCTGTTATGAAAAACAAATCTGTGTCCATGTCTTCAAACCAACGAGCCTCGCCGCCTCAGAAGCCGCAGGATGCTGAGTAGGGATGGGTATTGTTTAGGTTTTATCCGATACCGGTGCCAAACCAGTACTTTTGAAACGGTGCCGGTGCTTAAAGAATGGAGAACACAAAATTGGTCCAAAAACCTCTCATGTTCAGCTGTTTTTTTGTAAGAAGATAACAATGTTAGCCTTTTCTGCAGCTATGGGGCATATATGGTATCACTCTTGGCTGGAAGCAGCTTAAACAATGGAAAAAACACAAACTTTGTCCAAAAACCTCTCATGTTTAGCTGTTTTCCACTTTTTCTTTGGTCATTTTAGCCTTTTTGTCCAGGGTGAAGGGAGTATCTGCCATCAAACAAGAAGACAGCTGCATGTAGCTATGATGGTGTTTGCTAGTTCACCTTACGTAAATAACCATACTTAAAATAAAGCAGCAAAATGTGCGCTGCTTTTCGGTCTGGTTACTACCGATTATGTCAGAACCGTAATGATACCGGTACCGGTACCCATCCCTAATGCTGAGGCCTCTGTGCACGCTGGGATCTTTTCTCTGGACAGGAATCGGTCCGACTGTCGGCCGTCTTTTCAGCACACCTGCTCAGCAGCACTATGACTCACCTGCTGCCTGGTTTTTGTGTTTTTACATAAATAAAAATATTTCCATCACAAATCAAAATCCAGTCTCATTTATTCATTTATGCAGTTTTGTTTTGTTTTATTGTGATCTGAATTTTAAAACTGAATTGAATAATCGTGATTATGTTTTTGTAAGTTGTGCAGAAAAGTCCAACACTGCACGGGAAACGGTCACTCGGACCATCACTGACCGAGTCCTCCGCTCACAGCGAGCTCAGAGTTTGGTAACACACTTCAGCACCATCAGCCACCTGCTGGAGCTCCACTTATGTAACTCTTGTGGGTTTAAGTGGTTTCAGAGGAGATTTAAACCCATCCACCAAACAGGATACCTGCACAGGTGAAACCTCTCACACACACACACCAGAGAAACGATCCAGCAGCTGAAGCCTGCGGAGCGCTTACATAACCAGCAGCTACAGCGACATACAAGAGGAAGCTTTTCATTTCCAGCAGCAAAATTAAGTTACAGCCTCACCAGCTTCATTAAAGCCTGAAAACTGCTGAAACAAAGTGCGAACGGAGAGTCGAGGGGAGGCTCTCTCTCCTCATTCAGATACTCACACGAACGCGTGGTAGAGCAGCGCCCATCCTCTCGGCCTCTCCAGCGCGTCGTAGATCAGGTTCTGGATCTTCCTCTTGCGGATGTTATTCCTCTTGGCCGGCCGGGCGTAGTTCAGGGGGGTCTTGGCCAGCAGCCCAATGCCGATGCCCTGGGAGCTCCGCTTGTAGTCATCCCGGCCCGGAGCCACCAGCAGCAGGGCGCCATCCTTGTCCGCTCCTGTGGTGCTTTGGTCCAGTAAGTCCCCGGGAGGAGCGCCGGAGGGCTTCTTCTGCTCGTCCGAGCCGCTAACGACGGTCCTGGACCGGAGCCCCATGGTCAGTGCTGGATGCCCGGTGTGGGCAGCATGCCATGATCCGGGCGCTGGATCCGGAGACACCCCCCTCTCCTCAGCCGCGGGTCATTTAAGGATGTGGTCCCCGGCGCGAAGGGAGGTGCTCAGCAGTGTGACTGGAGAACGGGAGGAGTGATGGAGGGAGAGGAGACAGAAACGGAGCGTTACTACGGGAGAGCATCGGCATCTGGTACAGCAGCGCGAGGACAATGTGCGTAAAAACCGCGCATAACATGCACGCGCTGATCACCACGAGAACACACGGAGAGGTGAGGCCGACGCGGAGTGGGATATAAACCCACTAATGCGCAAAAACAGCGCGTTTTCCCGGCAACACAGTCTCCGTGTAACGCGACACGAGGCGCAAACACACCTGATCACACCGGGCGGTCCCGTCAATCAATAATCTGTCAAATAGAGCAACAATTGCCCACTTCCCAAACAGCCAGCACTCCCCCATAAACACACACACACACACGGGATAGACAAAGACCTGGCGACACACACACACACACGGGAAAGCAGAGCGCGCTAACACCACCGAGCCCTACCGGCAGCGCATCCCGGCCATGGCTTCTGTCTCCGGGGCTCCCAGCCTCCATCCACCTGCAGAGGAAGCGGTGCTGAGGCGGAGGAGGAGGAAGAGGGGGAGGATGGAGACGGAGGATGAAGAGCAGAGATGCTGCGCGAAGGAGGTCGATACTGAAACTGAAGCGGAGGAGAAGCAGCAGGGAGGAAGATGAGGGAGAGAGAGGGAGAGAGAGGGAGGCTTTCAGCAGCAGCAACGCAAACGCCCCGAGCGCGCGCACTCACACATCCAGGCATGCATACGTGCACGCGCTCAAGAAAGCGTCCACCTTCGCGTATTCAGGAGGGAAACGCGCCTGTAAACACAGGTAGATGCAGACGCGCGCACGACAATCTGCACAGTCATGTAGAAGTGCACGCGCCTGTGCGCACATGCATGTGCAGGGAAACTGGCTCTTTATTTCAGAGGCAAAACAGAAAAACAGAGTTACATAAAGACGACGCTTCCGCTCCTTAAAGGGTTAAACAACAGGAAACACGGAGCGGACTTCAGATTCTTCAGAAACATCATTTAAAGCGCAAATCTCACCACTGACCTTTGCTTTATGGGTTTACGTTTTCTAGAAGTTGGACTTTTTGTAAAAATTCAATAAAATCAGAATGAAGTGTCTTTAAAATCTCCCGTATGGCTGCGATAGCGCGTCAGCTGTTGTTTTCCGTGTTTCAGCGCAGAGGCCAGGAGGGGTCAGAGGCGCTGCCTGATAGATAAAAGAATGAAAGGACGCAGAAAACAAGCAGAGAGAAGCAACAAACCCACAAAACTGAGTCCAAAGAGAACAAAAATCCACAAGGAGACAAAAATAACTAAAAAATAATAATAATAAATTAACCAACGAAGCAAAAAACACAGCAAATCAGTTTAAATCTTGAAAACTAAAAAAAAAAAAAGTCTTCAAAGTGAAGCAAAAACAACCACCTGCTGAAGCCAAATCACCACAAAGACCTAAAACAATCTCACAGAGACGCTAAAAGCCACAAGCTGATGAGCTAATGCTGAAAGAGCACAGAGGGAGGTAAGAGCGATCAAATTCACCTTTTCCATCAAAGCGTTCACACTGAGAAAACACTCAGTGGTTTTAAGACAAATGTAAACAAGAACCACCGGGAAACACAATAAGAACATAAAAAACTGGAGACAGTCGTGTTTTATTATCCAGCTCTTACATTTCAGGTGATCTTTGATTTGTTAGTTTGCTGTTCTTAGACATTATTGCGTTTCCTTTTGTTCCTCTGTGTTAGGCAGGCTGTCTTATTTCCTGTGTTATTTTGGTAGCCTGCGCTGTGGTTATCTTAATAACGATCAGCTGTGTTTAGGCCCCGCCCATTTCCTCTTCCCTCATTATCTCTCATCTCCGTCTTCCTTCTTTTCTCCTGTTGTGATGTTGAGTTTCTAGTGATGTGCACAACTAGTCGACTAGAAACTAACCGTCCTTTTGTCCCCGGTCAGAACCTGATGTATTAGTCATGCAATCAAATTAATATTTAAACTGATGCCCAAATGCCAAAGTTGTTGTGTCCTAAATGCAATGTAACCACCTGCCACCAGATGGCGCTGCAGCTCCGACATTGCTGTAGAAACATGTAGGGAGCATCTTTTTGTTAGACCTGTTCCTGCTCTGTATTTTAAAAGGCAAAAGAGCGAGATTAAATGTAAGTGGCAGAAATTAGCTTCCTGTGAAGGTGGATGAGCTCCTCAGAGTGAGGAGGGGCTCAGACTGCAGCCTGCTCCACATTGAAAGGAGGCAGTGGAGGTGGTGGCCTGCTGGATGAGGTGTTGTTTTATTATTTTATTAAAATAGTTGTTATGAACTGTAGAACAGTGTGTATTATTTGTAATGTACAACAATGCGCTTTTTTCAATGTTAATTTGCCGTATTTTAAAACTATGTGAACATCTATTGTAGTGTTGATATTTTCATATTTAACATCATTTTCATTTTAAGTGTTTTTCTTCTCCACCATCTGTTTGGAGTTTAACGCTCATCGTTCACAATGCACGATGCCGTGCAGCTACACAGCGTGATTTGTTACTGAAGAACGTAATAAGTCACCAGGAACACTTCCTGTTTTATTTTGAAATCCGTTTTACCTTCTGATTTGTTCCTGTTCCACCTGTCTCACTTCACACACTCGCTCTCAGTGTAGTTGTTTAGTGTTGGAGCCGCCGCTCCTGTGCTTCTTCTGTGTTCTCGGCTTGTGTTGGACTTTCTGCCTTCCCTGGCTGCCCAGCTGTGGATGCCTTTTGGATTTTCTTCTGCTTCCATCTCTCCTGATTTGGATCCCTCTCCTTGACCACTTCTCACCTTAAATGCTCTAACCTCCTGTTAGTAAAGCTTCTTGATGATTGATTCTCAAACCTTTTGAAATGTGTGCTGGATCTTAAACAGCACCGAAAGAGAACCACAGAGTGTTCACGAGGCCGCACGGCGGCAGATCCTATCATAATAAAACACCTTTCTGTGAGTCGGCGATATGTTACGGCACCATTAGCTGCTTTACAGCATCTGCCATTGTAATTTGAAGCATGAAGTCAGCAGCTGCAGAGAGTTTGTAGCAGCAGCTTCCTGAGAGCATCGCCTTCAGCCCCCACAACCAGCTGCTTCTTCTGCACACGTGGAAGTTTCTCTTCTGTTTTTAAAAGAGGCGCCATCCAGGGAAGTCGTGTCAGGTCAGGTTATTCATAAGCACATATAAAAACAGCACGAGTGCGGCACAGCTGAATGGAATAAAACAGAGCAGCTGTGTCTTTACGCAGGTTTAAAGATGTTGGTGACGTCTTAATTTGAAGGAGCAGACAGTTCCAGAGTTTAAGTGAAGCTACAGCATAGCCTGATTCCAAAATAAAAGCTTTAGCAATAAGCAAAAGTGGATGAAACAAAGGTAGGGACTCGTTTCTCATGGTGAGCAGATGAGTGAACATTTTAATCTTCACAAGGCTTCCTGTCCTGAATCCTTAACTAACCAATCAGAACGCATGAGCAGAGTGTTTTATGAGCTTAGTCACCTTCCTGTGTGAGAACGCGCATCGTTTTTTTACACTGTGAGCTTATTTTATCACAAAGGCCGATTCAGAAAGATTTTCAGGTGTTTGAAGGAGCGCGTGAACGTCCATATGTGTCATCGGCTCTGCAGCTCAGCCTCCGCCGTCTCCCGCTGTCTACTCTGAGATTCTCTGCACATCACCGACGCCGCGAATCTGCTGACTCGTCTCAGATTTTTACATTTCTTTGCAGAAAAGCTGAGAAGTTCCTCTGAAAGCAGAAGCAGGCGTCAGTGTTGAATATTAATGATTCTGGTCCCACATGGATCCACTTCTAAAATATATAAAGCTGCAGGTTTGGCCTGAGGACATAATAAGTGAGAAGAGGTGATAACAAGAGGACACTTTGATACCTCAGACATCACTTTGTCGTTCAGGTCAACTTGTACATGTGTGAAGGCACCACTAATGCAGGAGCCACGTTTACACTGTTACGATTAACTGCATGCAAAACTACAAAACAAGGACTGAGGTTTATTTACACGCTGATGAGCACGGCCTGGACTACACAAGAAAGAAACACAGAAGTGCATAAGGTGGAAGCAGGAAGGCTGGATGAAGTGATGAAGACAAGGACGAGTGAATTCATCCATACGTTTCATATCCCAGAATTTTGACGTCCAGCTGAAAATTCTGAGAAAATAAGTTGAAGTTGAAAAAGTCATTAGAAATGTCAAGTTCTCTGAGATAAAAACTTGGCTACGCCTGGTGTAACCGGTGTGATTCTGCGTTGTGTCTGATAACAAAGGTAAAAGAAAGAAAGACCTCCAAGTAAATAATTTGCCCACTCCAGCTCCTACGACCAAATACAAACAGTGGGGAAGAGGGTTAGCTCAACCCACCACAACTTCCAAGCTAGCAAGGAGTATATATTCATGCTAGCATTTATGGCGCCTAAAACCCATTTATGATACACACATACTACACACTTATAACATCTAACAAAAACAGGCTTAATAATGACAATAATTGAACTAAAATCACAATCAGAAACATCCAGGTGGCTAAATATGCATTATATGTGTGTTTTAAAGTGTTGGAAAGAAATGACACCCACCTCTCCCACAGGGGAATTGTAGAAAAGGGGAGAGGCAAAAGGGGTACACTGTATTTATAGGATTGCACCAAAGAAGAAGAAGAAAAGAATGAGGAGGGGCTCTAACTGATAATAACTACAGGCTTGGAGGTCCTAAAAGTCAGGTATAAAAGGAACAGTTTGGGGGTTTAGGACACATTTTGTGTGATTATAACAATGATTTATGACCCTGTTACACTGGCAATTATTCTTTTATTCATTTATTTATTGTCAGTGGTGGAAACACAAAACAGACAATCCAGCAATGGCGGGACTGCATCTGGGATAAAGAGCTACTCCTGACCTTCAAAGTAAAAGCAGGAGAAACTAAAATACAACACTGACACAAGAAAACTAACAAGAAACAAAAAAACATCTTCTGGGGTGTCAAACATAAGGCTCGGGAGCCAGAATCAGCCCGGCAAAGCATCCAATCAGGATGGACGGTGTTGGAAATTTGAAGGAGGGCAGAAATTTTGGACTTTTAACGGCAATTTCCTACATTTTTACAACTTTTCCTACAGACACAGACCTCGTCCTCATACTATTTTAAATAAGCGATTCAATGATTTGTTTTTCTACCTGCTGTTGTCACAGTATAAAGGACGTCTTCTGTGAATGAACAAAACCTTTCTGTCATTTCTAAAATTTGATGCCCAGAGAGTCGTGCTGAGATTTCTCTCATTTCCTGCAGCAGCATCACTGCGTCACGTGCAAACACACGGGCACGCTGCTGAAACTGCTTCTTTTTCCTATATTCAGGTTTCTCAGGATTTACCAGTGAAACTTGTTTCCACATCTCTGGTTTAAATGTTGTTTCTAAGAAATCTTTGATTTAAATTATTTTATGATTTTTAGGTTGTAGTTGTTACTTGTTGTCCACTACAGAGCCGTAAGCTTGAGAACACAACACACGTCTCGTTGTTGCCTTCAAAGAGCACAAAGTCAGAGCTCTGCGGCGTTCAGACTCTTTCAGGTCATTTGACGTGATGATCATGAAATGAGCAGGAAATGTGAACTCCGATGACGCAGTTCGGCTGTTTGATGCATCAGCCTGCACGTGCACTAACGCAGACACACGACCAAGGCTCGGATCCTGGAAATATCTGCAGTGGAAATGTGGATGTGCAAGTCAGAGCCGCTCTTTCCAGGAAGGAGTCCTGTGTTCGACCACACAAAGGCTAACAGGATTTACCCAGAAGAACAGAGCAATCTTAAAATAGATTGATTGCACGTCTTGGTGGCCTTTAGTATTTCTGCTTAATTGGTAACGGTCGTCGGATTTGACTAATTATCTGTATGAAAACCGGCCGAACGAGTCTGTAATTGAAAAAGCAATAATTTGACTGCAGCTGTCCAGGACGGCCCGCTGCTTCCCTGCTCCGCGTGGACAGATGGGAATCAGACCATAAAGCTTAGAAGAAAATGGATTTTCCTGATGGTCTTTCCTTTTTTTAGCTTTCAACTCCATTAAACCCTCCAGTGAAGTGAATTACGGCCTCTTTGCTCTAATCTTCTTCAGGAAACAGCGAGGCCTTTTCAGAAGCTTCTCCTGCCTGCGGGATTCAAACCTGTGACCTCCTGTTCACAGCCAGGAGCTCCCTGCGAGTGTCAGTTTGTGGGTGTGAGGTGTCTGGTGATGGACGAAGGCTCCGATCAATACTTGCGTCCGTGAATGGAAGAAGATTTGTCATCCGTGTAATTTTACAGGCTCAGAATAGCACGCCATCCCCGAGCAGAGACCATCCGTCCTGCGGGCTGACAGCTGGAGTTACTGTGATGATGCAGCAGCATGGTGGGAACCTTCTGCTGAAGCGCCCTGCAGCACGAATGTTTGGACGCATCGTTTAAAGTAAAATAAAACGCAGATGTGTCGCTTTAAACATGGCTCCACACACAGACTGTATGTAGAAGATGGACATAGCTGCAGTGATGTCACAGGTCCAGATGTGAGCGTTGTGGCTGCTGCTACATCACATCGTTGGAACCAGATTAGAAACTCAGATTTTTCTGCACTCATGTGAAAAAGCCTTCTTCCTGTTCCTGCATTTCACAATAAAAGTCCTCAACAAATAAACTCCACACCTGCTGCAGTTAAAGAAACAATTTGCAGATCCTGCAGATTTCAGGATTTAAAATAAAAATATTTTCTCTAGTGTTACACATTATGTAGAGGAGCATTTCATAATGTTTAATAGATGTAATAATAAAAACTGTTACTGTAAAAGTCACTTTAGATATTTCTATCAGCGTGTACTGCAGTGGTTGAAAGTCTGGGGTGAATGCTTCTGATTATCTGAGACAAGTTTAATAAAAACTCTTCTCCTCCAACTCCATCTTCATCATCCTTTGTCCAGCAGCCTCCGCTCTCCCTCCTCTGCACATGTCCAAACATATCAGCCTCACCTCTCCACCTGAGCTGTCCCTCTGATGCATCTGAGCACCTTCAGCTCTGCCTCTTTTTGTCATTGATGTTTTCTTGCTGCGAGTTTTCACTCTTCTTATCAAATACAGGAAATAGTGAAAGATAAAGCATGTCCAGACCTGTACCAACCATCAGTATTGTACATTTCAACATTTAAACACACTCAAAGACGGAGTTAGAGTTACTGCTACGCAAGAAATAAACGTCAAGCTGAGAGCAAACATGTATTGTGTGTGATGCAGATGTGACACAGATGTGATGCAGATGTGATACTGAGGTGAACATAATGCACGGATCTCGGGCAGCAGTAACTTTACTGTCACCGCTTCACGTCAGTCAGTGGAGTTTGTAAGAAAAGTATCTTAACAGCAGACAATTTTAAGATCCTTTGATATCCAGTAGAGACACGTCGCCATAGAAACCAGGAAAGCTGCCTCCAAATGTGGACTTTTGTTGTGCTTTAGAAGCAGAAAATCCTCATTTTGGGTCCACGAACCTGAATCTGAACACACAAGATGAGGCTGCACAATTTTAATGCATGACAGGAAGTCTGCAGTTGGCGGTGACACACTGACCATATCTGGACGGGTGGGCGGAGTTATCAGCTGACACTAGCTTGGGCATAAAGAGTACAGTTGGCTCAGACAGACACCTGCTAATGAATCGCGAACAGACTAAAATAAAAGTTTAACTGTGGAAACTGAAGCTCAGACTTTCTGAGCAGTAACGCTGTAACGAGTCACAGCCTGGTGAACATCTGCCTGTTTACAGTCAAAATAATTGAGCTGAATCCAGAAACACGCTGAGGCTGTTTCCAGATGAGCAGCTTGCATTTCACGACAAACCTGATATGAAACGTCCTCGTGCGCTCCACGTCTCCGCCGTCCTCCGGGGTCTTGGACTCGTCACCTGTCAGGTGCAGCAGGCGTTCTTCTGTGTTTTATTCTGCACCCTCCCCTCAGCTTTCATGCCTGAGAGCTGCAGGCACTGAGGCGGAGCCGCACAGCATTCGGGCCCACAGAGACCTCCAGAATGGACCTGTTACGTCTTCTTTCCTCCCACGTCCTCCATGAAAACACCTCTAACAGCGATGGAGCACGCCGCAGGCTGAAAGCTGAAAAGCCACGTCACCGTTTCAAACTGCTCGCTTTTATCAACAGAGGAAGTCGGGTCAATCCCACTCTTCTTCAGACTTCTGTCATAAATAAGGAAAACTGTACGTTCACAGTCTGTCTCTGTGGAGCGGTGACAAATTAAAGGAAAAGCCTTGAACGGGTGACCTGTGCAGTGAGAGGGTTTTTTTGCTGGCATGGCGTCCTGAGTGATGGCCTCTGTCCTCGCTGATGAAGTATTTCCACCCTGATGGAGCGGTCCCCCTCCACAGGACGCGAGGGCTCGCTGACTGGTGTGATGAAGATGATGTGGATCATATGCTCGGGCCTTCGCAGACCTCGGGCCACCCACGGCGACGCTGAGCAAGGCGTTTGTCAGAAATCCAGCTGCTGAATAATTGAAGGTGTTACAGGCTGCTGTGTTATAGCTGCATGATGTGCAGGGGGGGGGGGGACTGAGCAGAGTCACTTTATTTAGCTTTATGTGGACAATGATGACTGTTGTTGTTTTAAATTACTGACCAAAAAACGTTTATTTCTGCTGTAAAGTTGGTCAATTTAACTGTGCGGGTCTGACTCACTGCCTCAAGTGGAGATCACAGGAACTGCAGTTTGGAGGTTAATACACATATTGGGAAAATCACCCGGCACACAATGCACCCGACCCCTATGGCGCCTCCTGCGGGTGGTGGGCCTGCAGGAGGATGGCACGATCTGATATCCTCGTGTTGGTGTTGTTCCCAGATCATCATACTAAAGGTTGTTCCAGGATCAACATTGCAAGTGACCAATCAGAATGTTGTGATGTCATACTTTTGCGACTTCGGGAAAAACCGGCGTAAAACAAAAAACTGTACTTAAGCTGCGAGAAACCGCCTTTGTCCGCCGATCAACGGACCCTAACCCTTTAATAAACGCTAAGCAGAATTGATATTGTCCTTGCAACATTGGAATTTCATAAATGCACGAATGGGTTGGTGCGCAAAAGAATAACGTCACAATAATGTGATTGGTCACTTGCAATGTTGAACCTGGAACAACATTTTCATGATGATCTGGGAACAACACCAACACGACGATATCAGATCATCCGGGAGGATGGGCCCATGTCTCCTCTTCGGGCTGCTGCCCCCGCGACCCGGCCTCGGATAAAGCGGAGGAAGATGGATGGATGGATAAATTTATTTAGGTTATTTTCAGAAGAACTGGGATTGTTAGTAACTTCATCATCTCTGCGGTTCAGGCTGGTGCTGCAAAGTTGTGGAGATATTTTCTTGGCCTTCTTAGAAGCAGCTGAGCATCGTTTAAATGTGACCATCTCCATCTCTTTATAACCACAGTGCACTCATCTCTTTGTGGACATGCTCCTGATGCAGGCCTGTGCTTCACCCACAGGGTGGGGTTGGGTGTTCTCGGCCAACAGCTGCAGTCGGCGGCACTGATGTTGAGCGTTCACGGCTTCAGAGTGCAGGAAACTGAACCAGTTCTGAACCAACGCGTGGCCACGCCCACCTTTAATAAACCAATCAGCTGTAACTAAAAGCTGCCGTCTGGCTTTCTAAGAGATCAAAATGAGACTTTAAACGTGTCTCACAGAATAGATTTTCTCGACTTTGATGTCTCGCTTCGTTTTGCTGCTGATAAAGTTTCCACGAGCTCTGTGACCCAGTTTGTTTCGGGGCTGGGAGGAGCGGGCTCCCACCAGCAGACAATCATCCTTTTAAGCGCCGCTGTATCCGTGAGGGATGTGCTGTAGACTTTTCATTAGCACATAAATTAAATGTCACTAAGTAATAAAACCGACTGCACGCGCCTCCGTCCACGAGAGGTGATGGTGCTCTGGCGTGTGTTAACCTCCGTGATGCGAACACGTGAGGCCGCCCTGTGATTCAGTGCTCGCTCAGTTGAGGTCGTCGTGAATCAAACCGCCGTGAAAAACGACTTTGTCTGTCGGCCCCGAGCTTCAGTCGCGGTCCAGGAGATTCACGACTCAGCATAAATCCAATAAATCACCGCGTGGCCTCTGAGTGTGGAGGACACAACGCAGCTCCTCCACCCAGAGGAGCCCATCAGACGAAGGCTCCACCTGCAGCTGCTCCTGAGATTATTTTGGATCCATCAAAGCAGCTCTCTGCCTGAAAGAAGCTCAGTTAGCTCCTCCTCCTTCAAGGAAGCTGTCTTCTGATTGGCTGCCCCCCACGAACAGAAGGTAAGAACAGGTACAGGTACAAAATGTAACCTCAATAATTGAAATTTGGACCATGTTTGATGTGAGCATCCACCCCTGGAACAGCACACGTATGACTGGAAATAAGGAAAAGTGTGGAAGTCCACTTTATGGACAACAATTCCCGTGAGGAGAGTTTCATAAGAGTCCTTCTTTGACGTTCACGGGATAATAAAGAGCTTCCCACTGGCTGCAGAGCGAGCATCGCCGCTCTGCATCAGCCCTTCGCTGCAGCGCAGAGATGGCGAGAGGGAGGAAACCAGTAAATTATTCATCCCAGAGAGGAAAGAAGGTGAAGAGGGAGGGAACCCAAAGAAGGAAAGACCAATGTCTTCTCAGACCAGTGCCACATAAAACCATCCAGTCTCCTCACTGGGTCCCCGGGCTCTGCGTGCAGCCGCACGGCGAGGACGTAACCCCGCAGAGTGACTGGATGGAGTAATTAAGCTGAGATGCAACCACCTGCAGGGTGTTCCTCCACTGTGGGCCTCTAACCCTAACCCACGCTTCAAGGTTTGATGTGTTGCCTGTTCAGAGATGCTCCTCAGCATGGATGTAACATCTAAATATTTGAGTTAGAGATTCATCTCAGTGAGACTTTACCTGGATAAATAAAGGATACCAACAGGCTCGGGGTGATTGCTGCTCACTGGGTATTTCCCCCTTTTTTCGGGGGGCTGTTAGAGATGGTTGTGGGAACGTCCCAGTGAGAGCTTCAGCAGGTCGTCTTGATCATGCCCCTATACCCAAACACACAGCCATGTGACCGGCTGAGTAGATATTAGTGTTAACGAGCAGTTGGACACATATACCAAAAAAGTGTATATGTGCTATAAACACACCTGACATCTGCCATATAAGGGGGATCTGTGGCACATTTGTGCCAGAATATCTGATTTTTCTGGCTGTAAACTCTTCTTCCTGTATTGTATTTGTTATTTACGGCCTGTGAAAGGAGAAACGTGATAACATCACCGACGAAGCACTGAGCGGACTCGGCAGCAGAGAGTTCAGAGAGGCTGAAATGCTGAAACCTGACATGTAGCACTTATAAAATACAGGAAAAAGAAGAAAACCTGAGGAGACGAATAAAAATAACTGGAGGCTTTTCTTCACGCTCAGAGACGAGCGTGATCGGAAGTCTGATGGCTCGGACTGAAAGGAAACGGCGAGCGTTACGAGTCAGTACCGTCTGACCCGGGTCGAAGCGATGAGGCGGTGCTGCTTTCACAAAACGAGCGGGACCATCCGCTGTCATGGCAACAGACAAAAATCGATGGAGCTCGGACAGATAAGAAACGAGTTCTTGTGTCTCTGAATTTAATCAGACGGCAAGAAAATCTGGTTCATTCTGGTTCTGGTCGGATTGTTTAAACAGGAGGGAGGTTCAGGCAGGCAGAGGAGGTGAAAGCTAAAAACAACTCTCTTCTCAAACATATATATACTCCACAGGTCAACACTAAACACAGACACTGACTATAATCTGCAGCTCTGACATCTGCAGGACTAAAAACCATCTGCTCAGTAAAAAAACAATTACTGCTGTCACAAACAATCCAGCGCTGCACGAGCTCATAATTCAGATTGTAAGACTAAAAAACAACAACCTGCCCCACAGCCCGCCCCACAGCCCGCCCCGCTTCATGCACCGAACAACGTGAACCAATGTGACCGACTCAGTGATGTAACTTAGTACATTTACTTTATTATAACAGCACAGCTTTAATGTACTTTAATTATTGAGGTTATTAAGAGGAAGAATTATTAAGAAGAAGAGCTCAGTGCATCATGGGTAGTCCTCCAGCAGCCTGAGCCTGTAGCAGCATAACCACAGGGATGCTTCAGGGTCACCTGGTCCAGCCCGAACTAGCAAAAAGGAAAGTTTGAAGCCTAATCTTAAAAGTAGAGATAGTGTCTGTCTCCTGAATCCAAACTGGAAGCTGGTTCCACAGAAGAGGTGAAAAATGAAGGCTCTGCCTCCCATCCTACTTTAAATACAACAAGTAAACCTGCAGTGTGAGAGCGAAGAGCTCTGATGAGGTCATGTGGTACTACGAGGTCTTTAAGATAAGATGGGGCCTGATTATTTGGCATTTTGTCTTTTCCAGCATCTTTACAGTGGTCTATCAGGCTATTGATCCATCTCCATCTATTTCTCACTTTGATGACAACAACCTCATGAAAATCCTTAACCTGCACTCTTTCTAATGGCCAGCAGGGGGCGACTCTTCTGGCTGGACAATGAAGGGCAAGCATTAAAAATTGAAATGACCTGATTTCTCCCGTGATTTATGACCTCTGTGAACTCTCTCCACATGAGTTTATGATGCCATTCGTTAGTTTCAGATTTCATTTTAATCATTTACAAATTCTGCTCCAAATGAGAGTAAAATAGAGAAAAGGGAAGTCAAAGGAACACCTTTACCTGCAGAGATGACGGATAACAGCCTGAACACGCTCAGGCAGCAGCAGCAATGATACAGACAGAGGAAAGAAGCCGACCGCTGCCTCAGACCTCCATCACGGAGGAAGCATCCACCAATCGAACACCAGCTAACCACAACACACCTGAGTCAGGAGAGGCAGAAACACTGAAACGCTTCAGCCGCGATAACGACGAGGAGCTAAACGAGCTGTTAAATGGGACTAATGGAGCATTTCCCACTGACGCGCAAAACTCTCCCAGTGACCTGAACCTCGAGGGCGTATTTCAGAGGCCGGCGGCGGTGCTGGTTTGTTTCATCACGCGGGAAAAAAACAGTGAGCGCAAACAGAAAGCGTCTGCACGGCCACGCGACAGAGAGGGAAGCTCATTGATCAATAATTAATGAAGCGAAGCCGACGTGAGTGCAGCACAGACCGCAGATCTGGGTCAAAGGAAAATAATGTGGAAACTTTCCAAGCTGTCGTGTTTCAATGTTTAAACAGCAGCGTGAAAGATTTCATTAGAGGATGATGATTGGCTGGAGGGAAACCCAGTAAACATATTTATGTTTTCACTTCAGGAAGAAACTGAGTTAGATTAGTTACTTGTTTTAATAAGAAATCCATTACATCGTTACCTAAACATAAAAAACTTTCAGTTTGAACTGAAATAAAAGCGAAACCTATGATTAAGTATGGCGACTGTGGTCCAGGAGGCTCATTAAAGGCGTCTGTTCGCTGCAGTTTACATGTGTTTGAACAACAATGAGTCCTTATATTAAAAACTCAAATCGAAGATGGCATCACAGAGGCTTTTCCTCCTGCAGCCGCTCCACAAACATCCAAATCTCCCAGCTGGCTCGAGCCACCGGGTCCAAATATAGAAGGCTGGATGATAAAAGACGAGCGAGGCTGTCGGGAGGAAAAATGGTCCAACGCCAAAATGAGTTCTCAAGGCGCTGCGGCTGTAACGGCGCTCAGAGGAGGAGGAGGAGGAGGAGGAGGAGTCGTGACCTCCGAGCTTTTTGGGGTGACAACTCAGAGGAAAGCAGAGACCCAGGAGACTTCAAGGAGAGATGAACAAGCTTCATATGCCTGGACCGGCGTCCTCTGGGCACGAAGCAGAGGCTCTCTGATCAAAGCCGGGCGCAGAGAGCGAGCAAGTTTCTGAGCTCGCAAAAGAGAAAACACAGCAGGGCAACGCACAACGGCAGCCAAGACGGCAACCAGGCCACAGGCAGAACTCAGACGATTGATGTTCAGGCTGAAATCTACACGAGGGTTCGAGGGAGACCAGCAGCGGCGTCTCTGTTCGACCCTCCTAACGGGGCTGGCTTTTAACAAATGCATCGTTTCAAAGGAGACGCAGAATTAGACGACGATGTTCGTAGTGAGGAAGTGTGATGCTGCGTTGCTTCAGTAAAGCTGTGCCAGCGTTTCGGCCTCGCCCTGCTGCAGTAACGAGCAGAGAGTTTGAGAGAAAGCTGCCTCTTCACAGCTTTAATTACATTTCATGTCCAGGTGTCATTAATATGTGTTTAAGGTCATTTATTAAACGCTGAGACATCAGGAACTCTGCAGTGGTTCATTTGCACACATCTGCAGGTCAGAGGAAATCTAAAGGTCCGTTTAAAGGAAATATCCCGTCTTTGTTTCTATCATACAGTCTGAGTGTTACATAAGCTCATCCTCGTGCTCTTATATGAGTGGGGGGACATCAGGGTCGTCCACGAACCCTTCAGAGAAGTGATCCTCGGCGGCTGGTGGCGGTCTGGATGCTTCCATCGGCCCTTCTTTGGCGATCTGGCGTGGCACGATGTTGGCGAGGTCGACGGCTGTGCGCTTGCTCGGGTCGACTTCGAGCCTCTCAGGAACGTTATTTTTCCTGTGGAGATAAAGGAGAATTATGAAGGTCTTAAATAAGTAAGAGAGCTTCGTGAAAGACACAGGTGTAGAGAAAGAGAGCGCCTCGGGCCTCCTTCATTAATACATTAAATAAACAACAGAACTGGAAACAAGCAGCTGGTCCCACAGCCTCTACAAACATTTATCAGAGGATGGTCAATGAATTTAACTGTGCTGCTCAGCTGTTGAGATGCTCTCTTCCCTGGATCAGCTGTGAGAACGGTTATTATAATGAATCCCTGCAGAGCTCCATTAACATCAGCACAAACACGGCACACCAGGAGCTTCACGGGATGTTTCTGAGGCCCAGCAGCTCCTGACATTTGATCCATGCAGTGTGTGAGTGTAGAAATGTTCACACACACAGTAAAGTAAGTAAAACTTTATTTATACAGCACCTTTCAAGATAAAAACCACAAAGTGCTTCACAGAAGCTAAAACTTAAAAATCAAAATCAACCAAAAGCAAGTTTAAAAAGAGTTTTTAGCTGTTTTTTAAAAGCGACCACTGAGTCCACAGATCTCAGGCTCAAAGGGAGAGAGTTCCACAATCTGGGGGCCACAGTCACAAAAGCTTTGTCGCCTTTTGTTTTCAGCCTCGTGTGTTGGACAGCAAGCAAGCCCTGGTCACATGACCTCAGGGACCTGCTGGGAATGTATGGATGTAAAAGTTCACTTAGATATGTTGGTGCTTAAACTGGATTCTGAATTTAACGAGGAGCCAGTGCAGCTGGATCAGCAGGGGTGTGACGTGGAGAAGCTTTGCAGCAGCGTTCTGAACTTGCAGATGCTCCAAAGAGGCTTTACATAAACAAGTAAACAAAGAGTTACAATAGTCCAGACGAGATGAAACAAATGCATGAATGACAATTTCTAATTCGGAGCGCGATACAACGGGACTCAGCTTAGCAATGTTTCTCAAGTGATAAAAACAGGAGCGAACCAGAGATTTTACATGAGCATCCAAAGTCAGAGCTGAGTCCATACTAACACCAAGGCTCCTGATAGACGGTTTTGCAAATGTAGCAAGTGGACCCAAGTTTTCCATAACACTATGTACAAACAAGAACTTCAGTCTTCTCCTCATTTAGTTGAAGAAAGTTTCCAGCTTCACAGTTACACAAACTGACGTTCCCTGTTTCTCTGTGTCAGGAAACACGTTCACCTCTCGTACAGAGATAAGGTGGTGACGGAGAAACAGCGACTGAAGTCATTAATAAAAAGGGCGAAGCTCAGACTGTAATCACAGAGCTGCTGGTGGATGAAAAGGATTTGTCTCCAACATTAGGATTCTCCAGCAATATCCACGGGAGTCTTACAGGAAGTCAGAGTAAGTCTGGAGTCATTTTAGTGAATATCGGAAAACCCTGAACATGGTTTTAAGATGCTCAACATTTGGATTTAGATTTAAATCTTAGTGAAAATGGACGCAGGAAGGTGAGTAAAATGTAGAGTTTATGAAACGTACAAAAAGAAAATGATTTCCTCAAAGAATCAGTTCAACCTTCAAGCTGTTTGAAAGCTGGTTCACCTGAGCAGTCGCTGCTGTTCCCACGCTGGTAGTTTTCATCTGTGTGGCTGCTGACCGGCAGGTAAATCCACCAAAAAGCAAGAAAATAAGAACGATAGCAGAAAAAACTCCTGACTGTACCAAGAAACGAAGCACCAGCCACTATCAGGATTAAAGTGAGGGTGATGCGTATGTGCAGTTGGGACAGACCACCATCATCCCCGATGATCGAGCACGTGACAGTTCATCAGCTACCTTCACGTCTGCTAAAGAAACTCTAAAAGTCCTCCTACCTCCTGGTTCTGACCTCTGAGTTCTCTGTGATTAACTTCTCTCTTTCTCAGGATAGTTTTCCTCACCGCGAGGAGAAATTCACAGAAAATATCAGAGTTCTCAGAATCAGCAGCAGCAGCTCTGAGAAGCTTCATGAGAACAGGAGAATAAATCAGCCATCGTTGGTGCTGATGCTGCGCAGAAACACTCAGGTTCCCAGATTTAATGTAAAACATCAATACGAGAGCTCGCGCAGATGTGATCGATGGTGCAAAGTGCACGTGACGCTCAGTTAATAAACCCCCAGACTGTAAATAATCTCTGACGATATGCAAATACACAGTTTAGGTCTTAGATCACACAGAGCCTCGCTCCTGCTGAAACAAGTGGTCATCTCCAACATGTCTAATGTGTCCAGAGGACAAACATTTTCCTTTTGGCCGACCTGTGCGGATGCAAATTTAAGAGTTTAATACCTTGGCTGTAGAAGATTAATATCATATCTACCTCTGCTATGAGTCTCAGACCCGGAGAGTTAATAAGTGGCGCTTTGTTGAAACTGCTGGTGTGGCTCACGATAAACAAAGTGTCCTGATGTCCCAGATTACTCCCGGCTCCTCGTGTATCTGTGAGTAGGATAACAGCTGTGAGGGGGCGCTATTACCCTGATCACGGTCTTCTTCTGACCCTAAACGAGACGTTTCCAGGGCCTAAAGAGAACCCAACACAGGGTCTCCCGGCTGTTAACATCCTCAATCGATTAACGCCTGAATGATTTTTTTCATTTCACCTTTTTTCACCTATTTTATTGGTTCAACTTTACTTGAGTTGGTTACAATCAGTCACCAGTTTACTGTAATATTTGGAATTTTGTTCATTGTGTATCAGAAATATTCTGTGGAAACAAACTGACTTCACGTGTTCATTGTTTACGGTTGTGTTCAGTGTTGTTACTCAAGCATCCATAAATTCATCTCCGGGGGTCAATTTTCCACGTTATCTGTTACCATCAAGCTCCTCCTCTGAACTCGTCTCCTCCGTCTCACAACAATCAAGTCCATTAACCCATCAGATCGATTTATAGGACGCCGGCTTCACGGTCAGATGTGCTGTGAGCAGCAAACCGTCTCCGGGGGTTTCTCTGATTGTGTTTGTCGAATTAACCGCGATGTAACACGTCACCGTGGGGACGCAGACGCACGATGACAAACAACAACTGGGTTAATCTGACATACCAGTTGATGCTAAATTGTTCCACTCGTGTGTGCACAAATTGATTTTTTTTCTCCCTTTCACAATAAAAGTCCTAGCCATGGCTGCTGTGCTGCTGAGTGCACAGAGGAATCACCCTGCTTAAATGTGAAGTAGAAGACATTGTGCCTTTTCTCCTCCCGTCCTCCTCGATCAGTCACAGCAGATGGCCGCCCCTCCCCGACCTGCCACTGGTTTCTTCCTGTTAAAAAGGGGGTTCTTCCTTCCCACTGTTGCCAGGTGCTTGCTCGTAGGGGATTGTCTGATTTTGGGGGTTTTGCTGTATTACTGTTCGGTCTTTACCTTACAACAGAAAGCCCCTCCAGTCAGCTGTTGCTGTTATTTGGTGCTATATGGATGAAATAAAATTGAATTGCATTATTTGTGAGACTGTTGCAAAGTAAAAATTCTGTTTTTCATAACTAGTTCTGTATTTTGTAGCACACAGACAACCATTCGCTCTCACATTCACGCCTATGGGCAAGTCAGAGTTTCCAGTTAACCGATCCACACTAACTGTCTTTGGACTGTGGGAGGAAGCTGGAGAACCCACGTATACACGGGGAGAACATGCAAACTCCACACAGAAAGAGCCCGGCCTGATGGTGGAATTGAACTCAGGGCTTTCTTACTGAGGCAGCAGTGCTAACCACCGCGCTATAATACCTACAAATAAATGTTAAACTGAAAGCAGAAAGATTAAAAGACACAATCTCAATGTCTTAAAGAAAAATACCACAAACTAACCCAAATCCTGGTCTCCTCTTCATCCAGTCCACACTGTGGAGAGTATGCTCTTCCAATAATTAGGCTTCCTTTTAGTAAAATCTTCCAGGAAGAGCGTTGCTACTATAATTTAATCTTCTGCACAGCAGCTGACAAACATCAGAAGGACGCAGGAGGAGGAAGAGGAGCCCCTTCATTACTCTCTGCATTCTCCCGCCTGTTTATTAAGAGGGGAATAAAGCTGCCAGAGGACTGTAGAGA
This sequence comes from Neolamprologus brichardi, assembly GCF_056152115.1. Lineage (NCBI taxonomy): Eukaryota > Metazoa > Chordata > Actinopteri > Cichliformes > Cichlidae > Neolamprologus > Neolamprologus brichardi. The sequence continues at coordinate 3,929,300 of NC_142121.1, read as the reverse complement.
AAACACACGGCGTCAGGAAAACCTCGGACAGAGGAAGCAAGCGTGTCGAATTTCAGAAATGAATGTTTAGTACATTTGATATTGTGGTCAAACAGGTTTGTAAGGACAGGATGTTTCCAGAGTCCATCAACAACCAAACCTGGAAAAATATGATCATAATGTGGAAGAATTTACAGTTCCCCTTTGCTTAGCTCCACATGCACAACATCCTGCAGCAGTGACGTACCAGCCACAGCAGCTGCTGGGAAATAACAGCTCCATTATCGACGCCCAGTGAATCTGCATTTGGACTCAGAGCTGTCGGCTGTTTTGTGTCGTGTTGGAATATTTTTAGTTTGGCTTTTTCCCTCATTTTTTAACTCTGCTTTTTTTGACCCAGCCGACTCCCAACCAGTGCTGCCTGCACCTCACTTTGGTTCTGCCACTTTATTCTTCCTGTTAGAAGGGAGCTCTTCCTCCCCACCAATGCCACGTCGATAGGGGACTGTCTGATACTGTGATATCTTGACTGATCACAGAGGGACTCAAACCAATCCATCTCCAGTCGGATTCTGTAAACAAGGCTTCGTATTTTTCAAGTTTGGCTTCCATTCAGCGCCTCACCGTGTGCCTCAAATTTGTTTAGACCTCGTTACGCCTCAGCACAGTGTTTATAGATGTGAATACTGCAGACCCGAGTAGAAATGCAGGAAACTTTGGAAGTTCATGAGCTCTCAGAGTAACCTGAGTGCTGATAAAGTCTGCAGGAAAATAACTATGACTAAGCTTTTATCGGACAGAGTTCCTGCAGGGTTATCACTCTCAGTTCGGTAATGGGGATGTAATCGAGTTGTACTCAGCCACAGTAACAACATCAGCAGGTTCTGTTCAGTGTCTGTGGCCACCAATCCACAGAGGATTAGGTTTTGGAGTGGATGTGAGGTGATGTCACGGGTCTGATCTGAACCCCAGCGGCTCACGCTAAGATAAGAACCGGGCTAAACGAGTCACGTGGACGCAGAGAGACGAGGTTAATGCGCAGATAGCGAGCTTCTTCCTGATGTGGACTTTTTTGATAAGACAAAAATATGATTTAAACCTGAGTGCAGATTCAAAGGCTTTAATGGATCGCTTGCAAACACACATTACAGTCAGTTTTTAAAAGCCTTGTGCTGAACTACAAAGGTAAATGTAATGTGGGACGGAAATGTTTCGGCTGGAGGTGGTACTGCAGAAGTGTCCATGATGTTCTGAGCAGCTCTGTGTGGAGAGGTTCGAATATCTTAGAGTCGTGGAATAATGAAGGATGAGAGCGACAGACGGTCGGTTGTGCTGAAAAGAGAGCTGGATGTGAAGGTCGATCTACTTTAATATGCCCACCTATCGGCTGTGGAGGTCCATGTCATGTAGATATGGGCGCATAGTGCCCCGAGAGGTTTCATTAAAAGATTAGGTTGATTTAGAGGAACAACCTTTAATCCAGAACTCTTTTTTCCGACAGAGATCTGACTCACTGAAATGAAAACTGTGTCACATTTAGAAGAGTCTGGAGTCCGCTGTGCGCAAACAGCCTTTATTTTAATTTTGTTTTTTTAATAAAATGATTAACGTGAGTTATGATCAGCTGACGGTCCTCTTTTCAAATATGGAAAACAGACAAATTTCAATAGAAAATTAGGAATGAGATTAAATCAGAGAGCTGTCTGTCACGGTCCTGGGTTTTAAGTTTCTTGTGCCTCTGAGTTTTTTGTATTATGTTCTCAGTTCTCTTTGTTGTCCCAGCTTATTCTTTAGTGTCTTAGTTCGGTTTTCTTGTATTCTGTTTAGTTGAGTATTTACTAGCTGCCCTCTGTGTCTCTTTGTTGTTGGTGTTGTCTGTGTTTCTTAGTTGCTCTGTCTCCCCTAGTCTAGTTTGCGTCTGTGCTAATTCCTGTTTTACTTTGAAGGTCTGTGTCTCATGTGAGTGTATCCTACTTTGCTTCCTTGTCTCGTCAGTCCTGATTTCTCCCAGCTGTGCTCTCCTTCTGTGTCCCATTCCCCTCGTTACTTCCCGGTGTATTTAAGCCCTGTGTTTCTCTGAGTCAGTGTCGTGTCGTCCCTCTTGCTGTGTGGATCGCCCTGTGAGTTTTAGTTCATTGTTTCCCAGTTTAGCTTAGTTTACTTTGTATGCTCGTTTTTGTGTGACCAGCAAATAAAGCTGTGATTTTGAGTTCTTTGCCTGAGTCTGTGAGTCCTGCACTTTGAGTCCTCATCTCCTGCCTGCCACACAGCGTTTCATGACACTGTCAGCCTCTGCATCAGTGCAGGTACGATCTCAGCCTGGATGTGAAAGAGAATAAACAACCCTAAATATTAAAAACCTCCCAAATACTGATCTAGAAATTTCCAGACTTTGATTTTTGGGGCTTTGATGGACCCAGTTCAGTTGGTAACAGTCCAGATTCACCATTTATGGGTTCAATGATAGGAAAGGAAATACAGTAAAAACTGTAATGAAAGAAAGAGAACAATAAGAAAAGAAAATGTCGGGTCAAAGGTCACAGACTTTACTGGGGTGCCTAAAATGTTTGAATTTTATTTGCCAAATTAGGTGGAGAATTATCAAGAGTTTACATTTTTCTGCTTTACGTGATCGGAAGTCAGAACTTTGGATTTTGGGAAACAAACAGTAATTTAGCAGCTGTTAGACTGATTACTTCATTTTTGAGGGGAGATAAAAATTTGTTTTAATTCTGTTTATCTGCAATAAATGTAACCTCATAGAGTTTATTATAACAACCTGACTGGGCTTTCCAGCTGACCTTGACCTTTAACCTTTCAGATCCACTTATCAATGGCGCTGTGAGCCGAGGGTCTGAGATTATGTCTGAGTCTATTTTACACTTAGTGCTGCTTCGTGCCATCAAGAAAATCCATTTCAAACCCGATCAGGGCCTTTAGATCAATTTCCACGCACACCCAAGGCAGAATACAGAATCTACAGGCCCAGGGGTCAAAGGTCACGCCTTATCATATCGAAACGATGCAATAAGTCAGCAGGAAGCAGCGGAGCTCACCTGTCACCTTAGCATTTATATCGAGAGTCCAGGACTGCACTGGGACTCTTTATGGAGTTTGATGGGGACAGATGAAGGACAGGAAGCAGCTCTCTGTCATAAAGCAGTAATGATGATGATGATGGTGGTGAAGAGCACACCTCCAGGCATGCAGAGAGAGCATGCAGATAAAGAGGTGAAGCTGAGCTCAACCTCAGTGAGAGCTTCATCACCTCACAGAGGAAGAGGAGCTGAAGATGAGAAGATGAGACAAACACAAAGACTCCAAATCTTCTCTCCTGACTCTTAAAGTTGCACGTTTACAAATTCACAGCTTTGACCAGAACATAGACTGTATATAAAAGATGATCTACACACATTTTGGACCTTTATGGCCATCTTGCTCTGTTGGAGCCTCATTCCTCAGTTTGCACATCTCCTCATTTTTAAATCTCACACAAACACTGAAGGGCAGAATTTTTAATCACCTTAAAGAACTGAAACATCTGAATACAAACCTTGTATCTGTAGTTGTAGGTGTGTATATTTCAGCTGTGACCACACCTCTTTCATACACTGAAAGTAAAAATACACCCGCTCTCCTCCTGATGTATATGATCGTGATTTTTACTGAAGCACAAGCTTCTCAAACAGTCTGCAACAGTCATATTATTTAATAGAAACTGCATGAAAACAGCACAAACACAGTTCAGGGTCTCCAACTGTCTGACAGAAACACAGGAGGGGAATGCAGATGCTGTCCGAGGGCAGCTGGAGGCTTTTAAATAGAGACAAGAAAGACCAAGATATGAAAAAGGTGTTTACTGACTCAGGTTTGTTCCTTCAACTTTATATAAAATGATTAAAAAGTGTAACAGCGGTGTGTCACCAGAACGGGGAGCCAAACCAGCTCCAAGTGCTTCAAAGGACAAAAATGGTTTCAATTCAACCAAAAATAATTGTAATTGTTCTTTTCTCTCAGAGAGGGATTTGGGTCACATTCACAGTTTGGTGGTCTGCAGCAGCTGCTTGCTGATTTGAGCCCAGCAGCACAGACACGTTTCACTGTGGAGAATCCTCTTCCTCGCTTCCTCACAGTGTAATGATGCCGTGTGGGTCAAGGTTATCTCCGCCCAGCACACGGTCATCGAGCAGGGAGAGCGCCGTCATGAACGCGGCTGATAAAATGAGTCACGCTCAGTGTTTAAAATACAACAGGCGTCTGTAATCAGGACAACGGGGGCCTGATGAGCCAGAGGTGTTTAAATATGTGCGTTTTAAACTCAAGGCCGCACTCAGACTAACACCACAGCCAACAATGCTCGACTTCATTCACACAAACACAAACCAGCCTGCAGTCTGCACCTCTTTATGTTTATCATCTATTACCATCACAAATAGAATATAACATTATTCCTGCAGTTTAAGAAACTAATGCCCAGTTAAATTTCACTTAATCATCAAATCACAAATCAAACAGTTCCTTCAAGGTGCTCAAAGTAAAGATCTCACAATATTAAAGAGAAAACCTCAATACAGTGTATCAGCAAGCACTTGGCGACAGTGGGAAGGAAAAACTCCCTTTCAACAGGAAGAAACTACCTGCAGAACCAGGCTCAGGGAGGGGCGGCCACTGTTTGGGGTGAAGGAAGAAAGACAGGACAAAAGGAGGTCAGTCTGCTGTCCTGTCTTCCTTCTCTCACCCCAACCGGTCGCAGCACATGGCCCCGCCCCTCCCTGAGCCTGGTTCTGCCGGAGGTTTCTTCCTGTTAAAATGGAGTTTTTCCTTCCCACTGTCGCCAAAGTGCTGCTCATAGGGGGTCATATGATTGTTGGGTTTTTCTCTGTATCTATGAAGCGCCTTGAGGCGACTTTTGTTGTGATTTGGTGCTATATAAATAAAACTGAATTGAATTGCCTTTCTGTCAGCTGTGATTCATTTCTATGCTGATGACAGACAGATAAACCTGCCTATTAGACCTTCTGACACTCGCAAACTGAGTCGGCTGCTGAGAATCTTTAGCATCTGGTTTAATGGTAATCGAAATCTTTGGACAGTCACACAGCAAAACTAAGACAATAATGTTTTTATTTCCATCAGGAAGCTAAAAGGCATCCTGCAGTTATTATAACAGCACAGTCCAGACCTTTCACCGATGATAAACATGTTTTATTTTGGAGGAGCTGTTTGGTAAATCTCTTCTTTTACTTGATGTTTAATAAAGTCACGTGTAAACACGAGCCTGCAGACACCACCGTGCACATGTTCAGTACTTGGTCTCTTGTTGCCCTTCATGTTGAGCCGTTTGACGTACTTTGGTTCTTAAAGGTGTTTTTCAAACGTGCTCTAAAAATACTAACTTACCTTCACAGGAGTACTTCACCCCAGCGTGGCCTCAGTTTGTGAAACGCTGATGTGCGCTGCACTTTACACCAAAGGTTAAAGGTTGAATTTCTGTTTTCATCTGTCGCGGTGCTTAAAGTTACGTCTCTTTATCTCTAATGTTTTATTCCATCCTTGCATTTGCTTTCTTCAATCATCATAAAGATTATTAAAAAGAAACTGGAGGTTAATATTTGTTTCCTGTGTGGATGTGTGATCATGAGTCTGTGCGATGAAGCTACCTTTGATTATCCTCCGATAAGCCGCCGCTGCGTCTGTTCTGACGCGCTCTGGGTGGACGTGGGACGGTCTTCGTCACTTTGATTTCACCTTCAGCCTGAAAAAGAAGAAAAAGACGACGCAATCAGCTTTCAGTCTTTGGTTTCTGAACTCTTTACAGGCGCTCTGCTGCAGGATTTAACAGCCATATGGAGGATTAATAGCAGCAGCTGCTGCGATGCTGCAGCATCAGCACCTGTTTCTCTTCTTACAGACGCAGTAAAGAGTTTCTTTATTAAAACTCTGAGTTTAACACGGCTGATCTTCAGAGGAAGTGAAAAAAGAACAGTCGTAGGTCCACACACAGTCAATCATCAGCACTCAAACTGTAACATCACTGTAATCTGACTTTTTACAAAGCGTCCCAACCTTTCAGAAAACATCTCAAAAGTTCTCTGTGAAGTTTTGCAGCAGCCTTTTAACCTCTTCCTGCTGCAGCGTCCCGTACCTGGCTCAGGTGTGACGTGTACCTGTACGTACCCTGGGCATTGTCAGGAGGAGGTGTCCGGTGGTTTGGGACCTCTGAGCCGTCGAGCTGTCGGGCTTCACTTCGGCCGGCAGAACCACCTGAAATATCTGCAGAGTAAATTATTCACAACTTTAATTAGTAAGATTAATGCGCTGATCTGGCACCGACGCCATCCCAACGTGTCAAATGACTTTAATCATTAGTGGGTCTTTTTATAGGTACGCTTTCCAGAAAGGACTCGAGAGAGAGTGACCAGAATAGCTCCAAAACAGAACGGCGGCGATCAATCACAGGAGAGGAAGCCTGTGGAAACCAGAATCAAGCGTGTGGGACGACAAATCGGGCATAAAATTGGACTTTTTTTCATTTAATTCAATTTGATTATGAGGGGAATGTGAGGAAAGCCACACTGAGGAGGAAAACTCTTCAGCTGCAGAGTGTGAGACGTGTCTGATGTGATATACACTCCTCACAGATGGCTCCTCCAGTCAATTCTCCCCGCTCTTCTCAACGAGTTCGTATTAAAAACGAATTTTAAAAGCCCGGACTGATGTATCACTGCGTAAATCACCCCGCCCGTCCAATCAGGACGACCTCTGGCACACAACAGCCATCCATAAACACTGTAACAGCTTGAAGTGCAGCCATGACATTCAGGAGTCTGGCAGCGAGAAGAAGAACTCAGAAGCTGCAGGGCTCAGAATTCATGAGGGGAGAAAGTTCATCGTGTGGTGAAACAGCTGTTTAACCAGGATTAAAGCAGCAGAAGTCAATGCAAAGCAGCAACATCTGCGGCTGAAAACGACGGCTGCAGTTGTAAACAGTCTTCCCTGAAGACGTGAGAAAAGTCTTCACAGGACTCTCTGCAGCCGTGAGAAAAACTGAGTCCACCGCACCTGCAGCAGGAATGACTTTAACTTCTCTTTTTCAGTACTGACAGTGATGTGATCAGTGCTCACTAGGGATGGGTACCGGTATCCGGTGCCATCTGACATAAACGGTAGTAACCAGACCGAAAAGCAGCGCACATTTTGGTGCTTTATTTTTTCCTGAGCTGTGATACACTTTAGATTCTAGCCAATCATTTTACGTTTCCGAGGATAGTAGGCGGGTCCAGGTACGTACGTTCTTTTAGAGCAGAGCTACAGATTAAAAATGCCCAAGGCGAAGCGGTCAAAAGTCTGGCTGTACTTCACAGCAAAAGATGCAAACTCAGCAGCTGCAACAAGTGCTTTAAGCTGATACTGTGATGCTGTCAAAGGAGGTAACACCTCAAATCTGATGAAACACCTGGCGACGCATAGCGTTTTTTTTAAAGCCGAGAAATGCGCCGTATTTGATAGCTTGCTGCGAGACCTCACACCGAGCACATCTACTGCAGGTGTAGCCGTAGCCCTGCCAGTGTAGCAGAAATGATGAGGATGATGATGCAGCAGCAGCCGTTCTTCTCTGCGTGAGTAGCTTAATGTTGTTCGTGTGTAATTTACGTTGAGTAGGCTAACCACGTTATTACATTAATGCATGTAAGGTGAACTAGCAAACATCATCATAGCTACATGCGGCTGTCTTCTTGTTTGATGGCAGATACTCCCTTCACCCTGGACAAAAAGGCTAAAATGACCAAAGAAAAAGTGGAAAACAGTTAAACATGAGAGGTTTTTGGACAAAGTTTGTGTTTTTTCCATTGTTTAAGCTGCTTCCAGCCAAGAGTGATACCATATATGCCCCATAGCTGCAGAAAAGTCTAACATTGTTATCTTTTTACAAAAAAACAGCTGAACATGAGAGGTTTTTGGACCAATTTTGTGTTCTCCATTCTTTAAGCACTGGCACCGTTTCAAAAGTACCGGTTTGGCACCGGTATCGGATAAAACCTAAACGATACCCATCCCTAGTGCTCACGTCTCTGTGGAGGAGTCTTGGCCCTTTTTTAAAATGTTGGTTCAGGTCATTGAGGTGTTCATGGTCAGCTCACTAACGTACATCTTTACTACTTTCACAGGAAAGGATTGCTGGAATAAACAGAACTGGAATAAACTACTATCAAGGTTAGAGCGTGCAATGCTCGAAGAAACAGCAGAAACCCGAGAACTCTGCATGTTAAGAGTTCATGGCAGTACAGAAAAAGGGTTACAGGGAGAAAGCCTCTTCTCTTTAAAATCAACATGTCAGCACAGATTAGGTTTGTGAAGCTGCATCTGAAAAAACCACAAGAGACGAGACAAAGTGGAGATGTTCGGAAACCAAACAGTTATCAGGACAGACTGTCGGCATGGTGGAGGAGGCTGATGACTCGAGCACCTCGCAGTCACAGAGTTGACCATGAACTCCTCTGTATGCCAAAGGATTAAAGAGTCAAATATGAAGCTCGGCTCAAAGTGAGTCATGCATCACGGCATGATCACAAGCACAGCAGCAAGTCTACAAAGAAAAGAATCAGAGTGTTGCAATGACCCAGTCAGAGTCCAGACAGCCTGAGCTGTGCATAAATGAATTCACTCAAATCTCAATGAACTGAACAAATGCTGTTGTTCATATGACTGAATACATGTGCAGTAACTGTTTCCCTCAGAAATCAATTCCTAAAAACATAAATAAATTAGCAGCTTTGGAACACTTGGGAGAAAATGCGGTGGATGCGCAGGACGGGGGCTCCTGTCACAATAAACCTGTCAGACTGCAGGAAACCTCCAGCAGGGCTGCAGCGGCTCCGCTTCTGCTGCAGGAGACTCGACTGATTACTGATCGTAAAGGTGTGTGCTTGAACAGAGCACTCTTTCCAAAAATGCCGACGTCACATAGGTTTGATGATTCAGCAGATTCTGGAGGCCTGTTATGTTCTGTGAATCTGCTCCTCCATCTATCACACGTTCCCGCTGCTCCCAACAAGCAACATCACAGCAGTCAGTCGTCCGTACATCCTCCACGCTGCAGACAGATCTCTGCATTAACAGGCAGTGTTTCAAAACACAGCGGAAAAAAAAGAGAAAAAGAGAAGAGCTCGAGGAGGTTTGGTCAGAAGTCTCACTTTTACTACTTTATAGCAGCTGGGTGAGCTCCTCACTGCACCATGTGTTACATGATGATATGGGCCACACACCTTTACAGTTTTACATGCTACCTGTATTTTTAACATTTGTCTTCCTGTTTTTATTCTTCTTCCTTTGTTTTACATTAGCATGCTTAATATAACTACAGGTGTGCCACAGGGTTCGGTTCCAGGGCCACTGCTATATTTGATGTATGTTATATATGTTTACATATATAAACAATCCTGGATATTATTGAAGTTTGTTTTTATTTACGTTCCAACTTTTTCAGAACTCTCTTTGTATTTAGGAATTAATACCGATGACCCTCTTCTTCAGGTCACATTCAACTGGTAAATGAAAGTCGGTCTGTCCTTTGAGATGAAAACGAAACTTCTTTCTTGCACTTTCGTGGCAGTGATGGATTATGAACATGTTATTTATACATGTGCATCTTCAATGCTTTCATATGCTGGGTCTGTGGTGAAGCACTGAGAGTTATTACCAACCTTAAAGCTCTGTATGTAAACTATGTGCTTGGGCCCACACGCCCAACACTTAACCTTAAAAACATTGTAGATTTTTAATGTAAATAGCTGTGTTACTCTGGTTTAGTAAAAACATGTTGCACACTTACACTTACGCTACCTCTGCCAGTCACCTCAATGTCAAAATATGAAGCTACTGTAAACATACACACAGATTTTAGAAGCACCAACTTCTCAGTTCTCATATTTTTCATCAGCGAATGAATTTGAAAACTTCTTAGTTTCTGTTTGCAGACAGAAACATGTGCATTCATCTCAGACCTTCTCTGGCTTTGTGGTGCTGCTGAAAGGGGAGCTGCTACAGTTTGGTGTCGGCCTGCAGCGAGTCTGCTGCTGCCTGCAGTCTCTGAACTCCTCACTGTGAGAAATCAGAGCTGCACTATGCAGGACATACTGCTTGGTAAGTGTTTCCTGTAAACTTTAGAGGCCAACAGATATCTGCAGTAAGTACAAACACCTCAAACTGCAAGTAACATGTGCACAGTTACCTCAACTCAGCAACACGGGAAACGATTTGCTGATTTGTTCCTGTTTGTGCTCCTAGAGCCTTCAAAATTCACAGGTTTGAATCCCAGAGCAACACGGAAATACGTTTAGGAAAATCTTCATCAAGAACTACTGTCGCAGTGCCCTTGAGCACAAGGACCTTCACTGGCTGACAGCAGCAGTCTGTGGTTAAACTGGCCTGCTTCCAGTGTGAATGAGAGGAGAATGAAAGTGGAGTCTGGAGCTCTGAGGACACGAGCCGGTAACAAACAAAAGTGAACAACCAGAGGAAAGACAAAGACTCAGAGGTCTGACTGAAGATCGAGGTGAAAACAGCAGCAGGTGTAGGAGCAAAGACAAAGACAGGAAGTCACGTCAGAATCTATCCTTCGAACAGGAAGTGACCAAGACACAAAAACACAGAAACATGAACATTAAATATGATGACAAACATGGGAAAAAACGACCAATCTAAGAGGCACCGACCAAGAACTGTGCACAAAGAGCTGCTTCTGAATATTTACTATTATTATTCACTGTTCTTTGGTTTTAAGATGCACAGCAGAGTTTGGACAGATAAGATTCTCTTACACTTGTCCAGGTAAAAATTTCACATTGTACTGAGTTGGCTGTGAAATGTTTTCACTGCACTGAATCATTTTCTTATTCGTTTCTGAATGTGATGAATCTCGATTTTTGGTGCCAACAGCATGAAAGCAAAGCTCCAACCTGCCTCGTATGAAAGGCTCAGGCTGCTGCTGGTGTCGTGAGGTGGGGGCTATTTTTATGCTCAAGCTGAAAGCATCTCTCTTTGACTGTCTCACAGTAGTCACATGGCCTCCACAGTCACCACGTCTCAGCCCAACAGAGCAGTGTAGGGCTGTGGTGGAACGAGACATTCACTTTAAGGATGTGCAGCTGACAAATCTGGAGAAACTTTGTGATGCCGTCACAAAAATATGAACCAAAATGTTTGAGGAACGTTTCCAGCTCTTTGACGAATCTACGCCACGAAGTATTCAGACAGCTCTGACGGGAAAAAGTGTCCAATCAGGTACGAGTAAGGTGAACGTAACTGTGACTGTGACTATCTGGATGATGGAAACGATGGTGAGTGAGGGTCTGAACAACAAACTTAACAAGCTGACAAAGACTCAATGACTGACTCTAAGTGGCTGCTGCTGCCCTTTATGATGGAAAAAGCCCCAAATTAATTTGTTGTAAAGTTCAGAGTGTGCAGCCAAAACTACGCACAGGCTAAACTTCAAATTAGGCATCACCTAATCTGAAAGGTCACCAGTTAATCTGAGTATAAAAATAAAAGCTTTACAGCGCACCTTTCCCTTGACGCTGACTCTGGCGTACGACGGCTGAACGTCCACATCGATCAAAGACGTGTCCATGTGTCTGTGAGAAGAGGAAGGTCAGTCATCATAAACACAGACAGGTACAGACGCTGATCAGCTGATCAGGTGGAGAGTTTTGGTCGGACATCCTCTGTGAAAGAAGCACCGTGATGGTTTCCCAACGTGAGGTCCGACCACAGTTTAAATCAATTTGACTCGATGTGGCTGCGGTAAATCGGATTTGGTGCAAACAGCCACCACATTAGACAGAAACCAGCTACACAACACACACGAAGACAAACCGTGACCAGACACAGATCTCATTTACAGCAAGAAGTTATATTTCAAAATAAAACGAGGTACAGCTTTTTCCTTTATCGATTTCTAAGGTTCAATATTATTTGACAAAACTGAGAGTAACTCTGCGTCTCACCATTAAATATGGATTGATAAACACAGGTCTGTTCGCTCAGTCCATTTGAACCCCTGTTTAAGACATGATTCGTTTTTAATTTTGATAAATGAAGCTGCAGAGAGTTTGTGCTCCTACCTGTAAACTTCCAGGTCCAAGATAATCGTGTTGTTTTCTTCATCTTCTGTTAGACAGAAATCCAGCCTGTTAACAACACAGAGCAACAATCCAGATGTTCAAACCAGGACACATGACACTGATTCTTAATGTAAACACTGCTATCGACACGGTGCCTCCACAGACTGTATAAATTATTATGAAAGCTCAAAGAGAGTTTTTGTCACCACGATGTTCATTTTTGGAGCCATAAGTGACAGACGACTGAAGATAAAGTCCGATCAGCAGACTTCCTGTTGGTGCCTTCCAGTCCTGTGATTCTAGCTGCGATACAGACATCAACTTAAAATCCAAACAGGGTATTTAGTTAAAACCATGCGGGCTTAAAAAGGAGAAAATTAGCTGTGGAGACCCAAACTGTTGGTTTTTTTTGCAGTAGGCTGTAAATGTGTTTCTTTTTGCTCTGAAGTTGGATGTTGTGAGACAACCCTGACGGTGAGGTTGGTCAAACTCACATTATTTTATGGCTTGAACTTGTGTCTGCAGCATGTGACGTTCCCGGCCACTCGGGTACATCTTTACTGAGCTGGCTGCTACGAGTCGGGCTGCAGTGAAGCACGGCGTGCTGTCGCCCCGCTGCAGTAAGGTGATATATCACATAAAGCATATATTCCTGACCCGAGTGTGTCCTCAGCTCAGATTACAAATGAAATCAGGCGCGCTTTAAGGCCTCGACCCCTGTGGCCTTGCTCATGATATAAACCGTTTGGATAATGGAGAAGGAGCGGGTTGCCTGCAAGCGTTCATGTTTTTCCCCAACAGGATGACAGGAAGTGGACCAGATAAAGCACCTGATAAGTTTTCACCTGCCTCACTGAGCCAAAGTAAAAACATGACAGATATGAAGAAGAACTGTATAGAAACTGTGGACCTGCAGCTCTTTCCTTTATAATCGTTTCCAAAATACAAATTTAACCTGTTGATCAGTCGGGGCTTTAAAATGTTATACTTAAAGATCTGATCCCAATCATCTATGCAGCACCACAAATCTTGAAGTTGTCATGTATTGCTGCAACAAACATGCCATCACGGTGAGGATGCAAAACCTGCTTCTGTTTCGTACTTGGGCTCATTGATATTCAAGACTCGTCCGTCAGCAGTGATCAGCGTCCTCGGGGCCTTCGGCTCCTTCTCCTTCCCCCTGCAGAGAAACAGCGCAGTGTGAGCAGATCACAAATGAAGTCAGGGTGTTCAAACAGTGGACTTACAGGTGACAGCACCTGGAGTCATAGTACGTTGGAGATCAAAGATTGCCCTCCCCTCCAGGAGCATCGTTAGAAAAAGAAATATAACGTGTAATGGAGTGTGTTTGCGTAGGCTGAAAGCCATGAAGTCAGTATGAACGTAGTTTAACCTGCCTAACACAGGGTGAAGAACCCCTGCAGGTTCAACACCAAGCAAGATTATGTGGAATAATCTGAAAAACAACAACAACAAAAAAAAGAAACTACAGATTAATCTGAGTGAGCCTGAAGAGGCGTGAGCCAAAAAGTGGTAGCTGCATTATAAAAGGGCAAAAGAATGAACGGTTCAAACAGGTATGGTAAATGGACTGGTTCTTATATAGCGCTTTTCTACTCTGTCCGAGCACTCAAAGCGCTTTATACAGCTAATTCATTCACCCAATCACACCCATTCACTTCTAAGTTTAAGTGCTAAGTAGCTAACATTCATACACATTCACACTCCGATGGATGCATCAGAGAGCAACATGGGGTTAGTATCTTGCCCAAGGATATTTGGCATGCAGACTGGAGCAGCCTGGGATTGAACCACCGACCTTCTGGTTAGTGGCTGATCCGCTCTGCCACCTGAGCTACAGCCACCCCAAGGTATGATATAAAAGCTCTAAAAGTGTGATTTTAAAAAAAGGTGCTTGCTAACAAATTATTCACTTCACTTGTCCTGAAAACTGAAACAAAACTTTTAGCTTCATACAGAAATATCAGATTAACATCGGTTATAGCTCATCAAAATTATAAATAAAAGTGGAAATTATTATGGAAGTTAAAAATATGAATAAAGAAATTAAATTAGCGGCTAAACATAAAGTATAAAAATTTTAAATAACTACATAAGATTGTGAAAAAGCGCATAAGTTGAATTTGCCAGTTAAAAATACGGATAAAGAAATGAAATAGCTAAACACTTAAACAGCTAGCTAAAACCATCACCAAATGAAACATAAAAAATTGGAAATTATCAGCTAAATGTTTTGCTAGCAGTAAAACCGTTTGCTAAGTGTAGCTTAACAGTAGCTGTAAGCTAAAATTACAAATAAAGGTTGGAAGCTGAAATTATGGTAGAGGAAAATGTTAGTTTTACACATATATGAATAAAGAAATGAAATAGCTAAACACTTAAACAGCTAGCTAAAACCATCACCAAATGAAACATAAAAAATTGGAAATTATTAGCTAAATGTTTTGCTAGCAGTACAAGCGTTTGCTAAGTGTAGCTTAACAGTAGCTGTAAGCTAAAATTACAAATAAAGGTTGGAAGCTGAAATTATGGCAGAAAATGTTAGTTTTACACATATATGAATAAAGAAATGAAATAGCTAAACACTTAAACAGCTAGCTAAAACCATCACCAAATGAAACATAAAAAATTGGAAATTATTAGCTAAATGTTTTGCTAGCTGTAAAAACGTTTGCTAAGTGTAGCTTAACAGTAGCTGTAAGCTAAAATTACAAATAAAGGTCGGAAGCTGAAATTATGGCAGAGGAAAATGTTAGTTTTACACATATATGAATAAAGAAATGATACCATTAGTTACATATAACAAATTAAATGCATTAGCCTGCTTAAAATATAAATAATGTTTTAAAAAAAAGAAACTACTGAAAGTGGTCAGTAACATAAATACTAGTTGGTTAATTTAAGTAAAACTAGAGCTGTAATAAGGATGTAATACAGCCACATTCAAATCTATCACCTTTCTTTCTGTTTAAATGACAGAGTTTGAGGACTGTTTGGCTGGATGTGGAAAAACTAAAGACTGAGAAAAGTCACAGAGTCGTCGCTTCGGTGTGCTCTCATCACCATCTGCCGCACAACCGGTCGCTCAATTAGCTGCGAGAAGCAGACGGCGACACGAGCGCTGACGGGGAAACACACACCTCATATCAGCCCGTCTATTAGGCCCACCGAGCAGCAGATGAACCTGTCAGCAGTCCAGGTGGGTGAGTGTTTAGCGCTCTGCAGAGGGTCGGCCGCCGTGACCTCCGCAGCCGTACATCAGCCAAGGAGAGAGGGGCGACGGCGTGCTTGAGGAGGCTTCGATGTGCTGAACCGGAGGGTGTCAGGTCATGGTTTTTATTGGAGTGGTTGGCTGGAGCGAGCGATAATGAGTCTAAGTGAAGCTGTGGAGAAGCCTCGTGGTCATCTGTGTGACGGCCCTCGAATTGTAAGAGTCGAATCAGCGGGTTCAGAAGGCGAGGTCGTCACATGGGTCACGCAGACTTCAAAGAGCTCCTGGAAGTGCTTAGCAGGTCCTTGAAATGTGTGAATATACAGAGACAGGGTGAATGCTGCCTCTGTGACAGTGCTCTAACTGTTAGTTTTATAAATGGAGGCTTTATCTTCTTGGTTTGTTTTTATAGCTGATTAGACAGTTTTACTGGTTTGGCCCATCTGATTGTTTCTGGTCCACAAACTGCTTCCACTCAGGATCCCTAAATGGTTCAAAGTGAGTGTGAAAGTGATGATTTTAGACTCTAAGAGCTTCATGTTGGGCTTTCCTTCAGCATCAGTCGGGGTTTAATGACGCGGGACTCTGACTTCCACTGGAGTCCAAAGTGATGACTGCTTTCTTCATATTTCAGTCACTTCCTGGATGTGTTGGTGTTAGTCTGAGGTGAGGCTGACAGAAATTATCCAAACAGAATGAGCATCTCCATCACTTTCCGTTCAAACGGCAGCTTTTCCCTCAATGCCAGATACTGTCGACTCGTCAAGGTCCCAGTGTGGCTGCCTGAGCTGTAAACCCGTAACTTCTATCTTTTTAAGGGTGCATCTGTCAAACAGCAGAGTGATGGAGACGTCAGAGCTGACAGTTCCAGAGCTGAGGGCGATCTGTTCAGACAGCGCTCAGTTAGCCGTGCAGCCCGCAGAGAAGTCCAAATCCATGCCGGATTCACAGCTGCAGTCCCCACGAGGAGTAAGGTACTGCAGCACCTCTGAACCCAACATCTGTTTGCTGCTGTTACAGTGACACACAGCACACGGGCAAAGTCATCCATCACAGAGGAGCTGTGAGAGCCAGAGACCACGATTACACAACAGCTTTCCATCAAATACAGCTAAAGCAGATCTATATTTTAAGGTAACTTTAAATTGTTGGGTCGCTCCTTAGAATATAAAGCACCTGAGCTGACTGTTGTCATTTATCACCATATGAATAAAACTGAATTGAATTCAAATTCGTTGGAAGTGGAAAAAGACGGACGGACGGATGGTTGGATGTGTTCAGTTTGAGGTTTGAACTGTAAAATGAACGTTTAGGTGTTTGTGTTTTCTTATTTGGAGCAAACTAAACGCAGACACAGTGTCGTTACTCTACTGCTTTACTCTGTGAACAAAAGACAACAGTGATCTTAGATATCTGGTTTCAGCATCACTGTTTTGTTCACTTTAACTGCTCTGAAGTCGTCATTTGACCTGCATCAGGTAGAAAAGCCTGACAGTGAACTGCTTGTAGCAGAAAACATTTAGCGGTCTCGTTCCCTGTGGAGTTGGAGGAGATGAAAGAGGCTAAAAGAGGGTCAATAACAAACTGAGGGCTGTCTATACTGTCGTGAATAAACACCAGCCAGGCAGCATCTCTGTGTGGTGTTTTCCCTCCTCTCAGACGAACAGAGCAGTCATTTAACGTGGGCCCGTCTCCCGGCTGACCTTATCGCAGAATCCACCTCAGGACCAGGAAATTCATCTTTCCTGACAATCCGGTGACGGCCCGACTGCACGCATCAAGTCAGCGCGCTCTGACAGCCGTGCGTGAGGAGGCGATAAAAACGGCAACGCCGTGTCAACCTGATTTTCTGCTTGGACAGCGTGCTGGCCAGGGATGCTGCTGTAATGTGGACAAGTAGGTGGACCATCACCTGTATCACACCACAGGTGTAACCTCACATCTTCTAAATCCAACCGTCTCGATTATATTTATCGGCATACATTTCAAGACTGTGCAGATTTAACATCTCACGTAACAAATGAAGAGGCGAGGATGTGACAGAAGCCCGACGCGCTGAAACACCTCTGGGCTGATGTGAGGCGTTTCCCGTGGGCAGAGATTAAGCAGCGGGACACTTCCACAGTGTTCGTCATACACAGCTCAGCTGTTTGTGACTCTGTGGCTCGAGGTGTTATGAAAGCTAAACGCTGTGAGTCAGCGCTGCGTCCACAGGTCAGCGAGACGAGCGGATGGTGAATAGAAAGGTTTTTTAAACCTTTGCCTGAAGAGGAAAAATGACCAAGTAAAGCTGATGTGTCAGGCCTCGCAGTGCAAACAGCCAATTTATTACAGCATCCACTGATCCTGGACCAGCCTCAGTGCTGTGGAACCTCGTTTTATCCTGAGATATATTCTCCTCTGTTTACGTCACAGGAGCCACGACGACAGAACTCAAGTTTTACTGAAACACAAAGTCTGATGTTTCTGTGCCGCCTGGAAACGACACCCAGCTCTTTGTTTAAGATCACAGAGGAAATTATTGATAAGATTTTCAGAAAAACTGGAACTTATTATCCAGTAAGACCTCACAGTTTCTCTCACTGGATAGAAAAGCTTTTATTTTATGTTGATAAGAATCCACAGAGCCTGTCTGTTTCTCAGATTACATGAGGTGCTGCATCAGTAGGGCTGTCACTATTAGTCGACTATCAAAATCGTCGACGACTGATTTAATAGTCGACGTCGTTTGAAGCTTTGTAAGATCACAAAAGACGCAGGAATAAGTAGTAGGATTTAAGAGTGTAATAACGGACTGAAACAGAAGATGGCAGCACTGCATGTACAAGGATGCCAGCTGCCGTTAAACCCCGAAGAAGAGGAAGCTGTCCCAGACAGTGTTGCCAACTTAGCGACTTTGTCGCTATATTTAGCGAGTTTTCAGACCCCCTAGCGACTTTTTTTCTACAAAAAGTCGCTAAAAAAAAGACGTGAAAGCGCATATCGCTTTTACTCTCAAGAAGCAGCGGGTGCTGTAACACAGTCAGTTCTTCTTTTATTCTTTTACTCTTATGCTGTTTTGTGGATCACAAGGTTTAAAACTACTTATAAACACACACACACACAAAGTAACTCCACCAGAGTGCCTATTTCGGGTCAATTTTACCGGTCCAAGCCCGGGTAAAGGAGCAGGGTTGGAATTGTGACATTAAAAAAACAATAATTGCTAAAAGAAATTTAATTTGTAGTTCTAAATAAATTCTAACTGCATTTAGGACGTTTTTTACTCACGTTATGTGTCTTTCACGATGTTATTTCTCTCTCCAACAACATAGATTACAATTACGTTAGCATGACCAATTATGCAAATTAGGTGATGACGTCATTTAGCGACTTCTAGCGACTTTTAGGACAGCCAATAGCGATTTTCCTTACTGAGGAGTTGGCAACACTGGTCCCAGAATTCATAGCGCAGCCCAGCTCAGTTTCCAACAATGGCGGCAGCTAGTTAGTTTTAATATTACTCTTATTATTCTTTCTGGGTCACAAAATAAACGTTTAACATATTTTCAGTTGAGAATGTAGCTGTGTAAACCTCAAATATCTGCTCAGTTTATCAAGACACCACATATTTTCAAAAGCGCTCCGACGTTTTCGGAGACGTCTGTTACCCACTAGCTCGATAGCTAGCCGGGGGCTAGGCTCACTAGAGCCGTGAGAACACCGGACTCCCGGCTTCAAACCCACCGCCGTCTTTCGCTACTCAGGTTAAACATGATATATAAGTCACTTAGATAACTTAAAAATGTTATTGTTTGGCTTTTTTCAGTATTTTATTTGTTCCTGAGTAAATCGGTTTGGCTGAGATTAAAGTTATAGTTTTTACACAGCTGAATAAACGTCAAGCAGATTAAACTCCATTGAAACAATCTGCAAATGTCATTAAAATTTAATAAACTATCATCTTGTCTTTATTTTTAGTTAGCACATACCTTAAACACTTAAAGCTGTAAGCTAATGATAGTTATATAAGAGCAGATGCTGCTGGTGCAATAAGCTGTACGTTTTACGTCCAATGGATGATGATCTGATTAGTCGACTAATCGCAAAAATAATCGGTGACTAGTCGACTATCAAAATAATCGTTTGTGGCAGCCCTATACATCAGTGCTTATTTTGCATCTTATTTAGTGATTAAATAGCTCAGAAATTAGCAAACAAAAAGTACTTTTCATCTTTAAGGCTTTATAAAAATAAGCACAGTGATGTAAGGATTAAAGGCTCTGCTAACTTGAACCACGGAGGCTGTCATAGCAGCATCTGCACAGATCTAATGCCAGCGCTGAGCTCCTCCATCTCTTTACGAGGCTGAAGATCTCGGGGGTAACGAGCATACTATGAATTTAAATCCTGCTGATGATGCTGGCTGGAAGAGTTATTTTATTGGCAGTAATCCTGACTTATATCTCTGAAACACTCCAAAGAATGAAAAAGACACACTGTCATTGTAACATCTGCATTTTTTCACATCGTCACTTCAAAGTAAACGAAGAGAACAAAGTTGGAGGAATGACCATGTGACAAACATGTTTACGTGCATATTAACTGTAATGAACAGGTGGACAAATAGAAACACTGGAGCTTTTTTGGCCTTCTGTCCTCTAAGAGACGCTGAATGTTTCCTGGTGACCAGAGGTGGTGATTTAATATTCAGAGCCTGCAGCAGGGTTCATCGCCCTGTGAACTGGAAGCTCGGAGCGACCCCAGAGGAGCAGGTTTTGTGTGTTTATTATTCTGCACGTCTGTTACATGTCAAGTTTATCTGGATGGTCTCTAATCACAGCTACAGTTCTGCCTCCACAAGACCGAATCATGGAAACACAGAAGAGCGAGAATGAAAATGATATTCCTCAAACCACGACGATCTTCAAATGACTGCAAACAGGAAGGAAAAGAGAGGAATTCAACCTTCACCCAAGGACACTGCAAGGACCTGAGGAAGGTGAACGCTCCACAGGGGACAGACAGGACAATCTTTTTAAACACAGAGGCACTGAATGAAAACATCATTAAAGTGTCTATATCCTTAAAAGAAGACACAAACTAAAAGTAGGCGGAGCTGTGTGCCTCAGATTACCATATTAGGGATATCCGCTCTCAGTGACATCACACAGATCCAAGTGTTTATTACCATCAATTCATCCATTTTATTCTGCTTATCTCTATTCAGACATGGACAGATTTTACTCTCCTCAGCCACCTCCTCTGATTTTTCTAGGATGACAAATATCCTGTTCCCAATCCAGCTGAGACACAAGCTCTCCAGCACATATTAGCCCCGTCCAGGGTCTTCACAGGGAGACAGGCGTGGAGACCAGCTGGCAACCTCCAGTCTACAAACTGATGTGTATTTGCTGACTACCTGAGAGTGGTTGCTGAAGGTTGCTGGCAGTCCGGAGAGTAAAGTTAGTCACAAAGGGGAACGCGATGCTGCACTGAAAACCTCCGTCCTACTGCTTTGGTGCTAGCAGACTGTGACTGCCGCCGCTCTCTCACATGGAAGACATCAACCTGGCTGCAAAAAACTCACAAAGCTGTAATGAAGTCGTAAAAAGTGCAACACAAACCACACACGGTCACAAAAATCTGTGATTTTCCAGCTAATCTGCACCATTTTTCTCCCACAGAGGAGCGTTCACTGTAAACTGAAATAATCAGCATTTCTGGGCCTCTGACCGGGCTGCTCTCAGTGAGGGAAACCTCACAGCTGCAGGCTGATATCAGCATACTGACAGGGAAACTCTGTGTGTGTGTGTGTGTGTGTGTGTGTGTGTGTGTGTGTGTGTGTGTGTGTGTGTTTAAGACATAGACACTTTGAGAAGCAGATGTTTAACACACTACACATACTCAATTAACACCCTGGTAAGAGGGTCACCTTACAGGTGAGCACTAATTACAGCAAAATAATTAGACTCATGACAGACCAGCGCTGTAATCTGATTGGTGTACAAGCAGAAGACGAGTCGGACCACTGCAAAGGAAACAGTCAGCAGCTATATTTTAAAGAGAGTTCGAGTACAATCAGCTAATCACAGCTCATCAGATTAACACAGGTGCCTGAAATCAAAGTCCCTTTACAAGCACGCCTCTGCCATTATCAGCAGTTAGTCTGAAGCCTTAATCTAACAGCAAACAGAGAGAGCTGCAACTTTAATTTGTCCGCAGTGTGTTTAAAAAGTGTGCTGTACGGTGGCCCTGAGAGGTCAAATCCATTGCAACTTAAAAAAAAACACCAGCAAACACTAAAATGCTGCAAAATCACACAAAACACAGCAGAAGTGTTTTTGGGGAGACAAAAACGTGTCGGACCGTCTCCATGAGCGACAGGCTAACAGTAAACAGCTAATAGTAAACACAGTATTATATGAATCACGTGATTAAAACACACACAACCTTGCAGCTTCTTCTTACTTTACACTGATGAATCGTCAGTGTCTCCATCCTTCATGTTTTTCATCGTCACTTTGTTGTTTTTTTCTATTTCGTTTGTGTTTTGTCTGCTTTTGAAGTATTTTTCTGTTTGCTGGTGTTTTCTTAAGTTCCAGTACATTTGACCTCTCGGGGCCACCGTAGCTCTGGTCCATGTTCACACATATATAAATATATATAATATATTATATCATATAAAGAATAAAATCTATAAACAGGAAGTTAAAGCAGAACAAAAGGAAGCTCAGTATTCACACAGTTAATTTTTCTGTGCTGTCAGCTCTGAAACTGACGGGACTCAAACCGCCGTCATTTCACCCACACGACTGACGTGACGAACCACCGGCTCGCGCTCTACAGCCGTCTGACATCAACAACATCCACGACATCAAAACCGCGAACACGTCAGCAACAAATCTGCCCTGAAACCCCTCAAAATGCCCCAGTTATGTCTTTAGTGTGAGTCATTAGTCTGCAGAGTGTGTGGCAGCTGGGCAGCTTGACCTTCACAGACCGAGTATACAGTGTAAACACAGTCTATGCTTTACATACAGAATATATGAATCCCTAAAACTTAATAATTTACTGGAAAACTGGACATTTTAGACTCTAAATGCTCCTTATCGTTTGTAAATGACATCAAACATCTACATTCATGCAGTTAGGTCCATAAATATCTGGACAGACGTTTTTCATGTTGTTTCCTCTTCAGGATAAGACTGAAGTGCAGACTTTCAGCTTTAACTCAAAGAGTTTATTTAAATTAGATGTTCAGAGGACCAAAAGTCAGCGCTTGAATTAAAAAAAGTATATAATCCATCAGTTTAGAAAGTGTTCATTAAAGTCAGCAACATTACACATAACCTGTAATATAAACCTGCTAATTTCGCGAACATGCTAACAGTTCAGTGAAAGTGCAGCTTCCTGTTTCTCTTTATTAACTCCACTGCACACTTTGCTGTAGATGTTAAAGTGTCTTCGTGTTTGAATTCGGGTTTTTTCTTCTTTGTTCATTCTTCCTCCAGCTGCAGTTTTAAATGTGCAGCAGCACAGATCAGAAGCTGTGACACTGCAGACTGTACAAACTTCTTTAGTTAGAATATTCTTCCTCTAACGCCTGATTGTTGGATATTTAGGCTTCGGGGCTTCAGGGTCGGTATTTTTAGATAGATTTCAGTAAACAGTCGCCACTGAGTCTCATCAGTCAGTCCCACTCTGACACCTGGATGTAAATCACTCAGGATTATTGGCACCTTCGAGCTCACTGGCCGAGTCATTCGTCACAAACACAACAGAACAAAATCCTCCCTGACCGCCTGAACTCGCTCGTCTCTCCTACGCCACCGCCTCGCCTCAGGTACAGAACACTTTGTTCGTCTGAGAGCTCCTCATTAACCCGACGGTCCGAGCTGGACCGCAGACTCATCCTGCCCGTCAGCCAATGTATTTATCTCTGATTCATGCTGCTTCACGCCATCCTCGACTCAAAATACATTAAGTGTTGTCCTGGTGAAACGGCTAACAAAGTCAACATCACAGAAAAAAAGACAACACAGCCAAAAGTTTGTGGACAGCAGCTGCATTCCAGACAGCTGTACTCTTCCACCTGTTTTAAGGTTTTAGTAAGTCTTTATAAATGATGGGCGGAGCCATCGTGGCATCACCCATCTTGAAGCGTCTACATTAGCGTTTTTTAGCTGGAAGTGATGATATTTGGACACGAGGTCGGAACAGCTAAATTATCAGCTTGAGCAACCAGCTGCGTCTACAGCCTGCACAGGTGCATCACACACTCCTGACAGAATACTAGGATGATGGTCTGTTAGCACCATTAACTGCACAGGAAACTAGATAATCACATTAAATATGTTTATTGTGAAACTTCTGTGATTAATTTAATATTTAAAAGCTTCAAAAGGATATGAAGAAACAACAGCTATGACTTTACGACTTTTGTTCAAAGCTTTTCTGTATTGTGCTGAAGAGAGATTGCCTGAAGCTGAACTAAGGCCAGGCTGTACTTGTTTTATAGTTTTACTTTGTACCACAAGGTGGTGCAGCGAGTCAGTATAACCTTTATTTAAAGAGGAAAGTCATTAATAGCCAGTGTTGGGAAGGTTACTTTTAAAATGTATTCCATTACAGATTACATGCCCCAAAATGTATTTTGTAACGTTACTCAATGAGAGTAACGTATTCTGAATACTTTGGATTACTTAATATATTATCATGCTGTTTACAACTACATGAATGTACTATTGCTGTGATTTATTACTGTTACTGAAGGTCCGCGGCTCCGAACCGTAGTAAAGTGACCTCTGGCTAATACGGTGGGTTCTGTGTCGGCTCGTAGCTGAAAACTAGCTTTACTTTGTTGTCTGGGTCAACTTTGCTAGCAGAGACAGAGAGAGGTGTTGAAAGGCTGCTCCAACAGAACTTATTGTTTTTGGAGGAAAACACGAACACGGTGTACAGTCGAGTCTTAATAGCTTACTTACAACTGGGCTCGTCAGGCTCTCTTCTTGGCTGCAGTGGTTATTATTATATTTACATGCTTCCAGCTCCCGTTTTTGCTCGATGACAGCTCGTACTTTTCCTTTTTCTCCCTCCCTCGCTCACAGACACATAACGGGTATGGCAGTCCATTCTCCCTGCAGCACGGACTACACTGCCTATGATGCTACATTCTTTAGAGCTATACCTGTAGCATTCTGCCTGTTAGCTTAGCACAACAACAACAAAAAGGCCTCTCTCACCCAGGAAACACGCAGAGAGAGAGAGCGTCACCCTGTAACCATGGCAACAGTAACGCTGCCACCTGGAACAACAGAACGTAGCTGTCAAACAAAACCCAAACAGTCCTGACCCGCCACAATATGAAACAGGGAAGTACCGCCGTGTAATCCATTTATTTCAACAAAGTAACTGTATTCTAAATACCACCTTTTTAAACTGTAACTGTAACGGAATACAGTTACTCATATTTTGTATTTTAAATACGTAACGGCGGTACATGTATTCCGTTACTCCCCAACACTGTTAATAGCACGCTCTTTTCTAACAGAGTAACATGAAAAAGAAAATGTCTTGATGAAAACGGGAACGGCTGAAAAAGAAGAGTTAAAAACAGTGGCACACAACACAAAGCAAAGTGCTGCCCCCTAATGGTGAAAGTTTCAGTTAAAACGTGCGCATGAGGGTAATTACAAAAAGTGCACAAAAGCAGACCTGAGGCCTACCAGACACCCAGCAGCTACACTCAGCATACCTGTCAAACACAAGGGCCACACCTCTAAATATAAGCCACGCCTCTAATTTAAGCCAGTCAGACAAATAGTAATCTCTGACCGGCACAGAAATCCCACCGTTTGGGATCGGCTGCTGTGGAGTTTTCAGGTGTGATTATAGAGACATCTGGTGGCTGAACTAGTGAATTGCAACCAAAAAACACCATATTAAAGTGAGCATGTGTTTTACATCACACAAGTAAATGTTTTTGATTAATGAAGATTAATTTAGAGTGTTTTTTTCTTCCATGCACTCCCCCCCAGAAGTTTGTAGCTGTACAGGGCACATATTTGTTGTCTGGGCCTTACTGACCTCATTATTTCATACAGCCTGATTAACCAGCGAGTTCATTACAACAGTTTAGTAAATAAGTCAGTGTGGTGCTCAGATCTCACGGCACTTACTTCTCCTTGGCCCGCCTCTTCTCCAGGTGCCGGTAAGCCTCCAGACGAGATTCGGGGGTGAAGCTGCACGGTGTGTGCCAGAACTCGCGCTCCCTTTGCTCCTCATCCTCCTCCGGGTTCTTTGGGTTCTCGTTCAACTCCTGGTTCTCCTTCTCTGACTCTGGACAGCTGAAACCAGAAGGTCTTAGGTCATCACTGAGTTTGTAAAGACAGTTTAGACTCTTCGATCACCTGAACTCATCAGGGTGACCTGTAAGTGTTGCTATGGATCACGTGAAGATTCCATAACAGTAATTTTGCTGTGGCTGCACACTGACAGTAAAGGTCCTGGAGCTTGACTCCCTATAGGTTTAGAAAGACTTTAAGATGTTATCATCACTTATTGTTACTTTTCACGCTCTCTATCGCAGCTAGCAACACCTCTGACCGCCTAGAGCGCCTCTACATACGTGACATCCTCGTCAGAGGGCTTTAGTCCGCCTCAGGGACCAGGAAACTGAAGGAGACACAGTGTTTGCAGTCTGAGCCTCAAAAATCAGCATCTTCCAAAACAAATCTCTAAGTGTAAAGCAGTGACAGTGAGAGTGACTGGTTCCAATTAGAGGCTCATAAGCCAAATCTAGTCCACACAGCAAACATATTTGTCCCTTTTTTTCCTCCTGATTTTAACAATTTCACTTACTTAACTTGAATATTCTGCTGTGTGAGACCAGATTTGTTCAACATAATCAAGCGTATTAGCAGGGACGTTAATAAAAAGTGAAATCTTGTCTCACTGCAGTTTGGAATTGCAGCATCTCAGAAACTTTCTGTACAAGAGTAACGATTTATCTTCTCACTCACACTGTGTTGTTGATGTCGGTGTACCAGCGGCCGTCAAAGCCTGGTTTCCTCTCCTTCTTTTCCTCCTCAACTCCTGCTTCCTTCCTCCTCGCCTCCTCTTTCTCCTCAGCTCTCCTCCTCAGGTATTCCTGCTCCTGCTCAGCGACGCGCCTCCTTGCCTCCTCCAGACCCTGCGAGGCTTGGATTCGTTCTGACCGGCTGATTTCCGTCCTGTCCAGACTCTGAGGACACAGAGCGAGAGCTGGGACTCAAACTCTGAACCTCCATCAGGGTTTAAGCTCACAGCCTGACGACCAAACTGCTTTCAGTGGTCTTTAAACGACTGTCACACGTTTTTCTCCTGGAGCTTCACTGGCTGTTGCTTTCACTGAAGTGTTCTCAGCTCTGCACACACTTTTTCATCAAATACTTTGTCATCAGAATCTTCCATACGGAGCTCAGCTGCCTCAATCATAAGTAAAAAAATAAGAAAACCCAAACAAATAACAGCAGCCTCCACCTCTCTGGATGTAGACGAGGATCCACCTCAGACGTTACCTTGAGCTGAGGCAGTGCAGCCACCACAAACTGCCTGTAGCCCTCGAACTGCGTGCAGGGATTCCCCACCAGAAACAGCTCTCGGAGGTGGATGTTGTGTCTCAGGGACTCCACGCTGCTCAGGCGGCCCACGAAGTTCACCGTCAGGTCCAGTTTCTGCAGGCTCTCACAGCCTGATGAGCGGGAAGTGGGAACAGAAAGGCGACATGTTTACATGTTTACAGAAAAACAAGCGCTGAATTAAAGCCCGTACATACGCTATGCACTGACCTTCAAGGTTTTCAATGACTTCAATGTTGTTCAAGGCCAGATTCAAGTACTCCAGCTTCTTCAGTCGGCCAACATTTTCTAAACGAACAAAAACACAAAATCACAAAGTTCCTGTAGAGGCAGCTGATGACTTTTGAGAACAAAAGCATCTGTGTGAATGTTTTCCTTGGTAAGATGATGTGACAGCACATCTAACATCTGACTGATGTCAGCTAAACTCCGCCCAAGTAGTAGTGGCCCAAACATAAATACCACAACTGTTCTCAAGACCTGACTTTCATAATAACTGGTGATATTTCAGTAAATAGACCAAGCCAACACTAAAATGCAGTCATTTCTTTCTTCAAAGGGTTCTACCCACACTGAGGCCCGTCTCACCGATCCTGGGGATGAGGTTGTTCTGCAGGTAGAGGATCCTCAGCTCCTTGCACCACCTGTCGAGGTGTTCGATCCTCTCGATGTCCTGCTGATGCAGAGAAACTTCCTCCAGGGAGAAGATCTCACACTCATTGTGCTCGGCGCGCCGGCGGATCAAATCCTCTGTGACTGAAACAGATTTCCCTTTGAACGTCATCTGAAGCCATTTCTAATAAAAACGTCTTCTCAGCAGGTCAGGAGGTGTTGGGGAGAATCAATGCTGCAGGCTGGTTTAACCTGCTTTGCTCAATCTCTAATCACAAATTATTCAATCAATACTAATTTATAGTAGATGCTAATTAGAAAAATAAAACTAAATAGTCATGTGTGTTGTTAAACTTGGTTTTAAGTCGGTTAAAAACAGGATCCTGATGACCTGAAATAGTCAGGGTTTTTTTTTTTAATAATTAGGATGTCTTTAGTTTCATGGCCAAAAAAGTGTTCAAAGCTTAAATGTACAAAAACAGAATTCTTTTTTCATAAATTCAAGTTAAGTTAAAGCGTGCCTGTTAAGTCACGTGGCTTAAAGTACTTTTTAAAACACGAAAACTCAGAGCAATCCTGTCCCACATAAATAAACTTCTTATTTTTAGCACCATAAAAATAACACTATATTTAATTTAGCAATGTAGTCAAAGTAAAGAGGATCTTAATCTGGAAAGAAAAATCCACCTGACCCCCCTCAGAGTCAGCTGATTTTTGTATAATAAATTTATTCAAAGATTTAACTTCGAGTTATGGATATTTAACGATTGACAGGCCCTTAGAGTACATAAGAGTGGGCTGAAATTTGGGACTTTTTCATTTTTAAAAAAAAATCTAATTTTTTTTAGATTCATCAGAAACTTTCAGGGTTAGAAAAACACATTTAAGCTGCAACCAAATCAACTTTTAACCCAGTATCACAATCTTGATACCTGCTCTAGTTCCCTGTAAACATGCACCTGTGATGTTTGAGAAACCCAGAACATAATTAAAAAACTCTCTGTCATTCTGAAATATATTTCTAGTCTCCTTTAAGTGTCTTCAAACTATCACGGTATACAAATACTCGAACTGCTGACAGACAGATGAATATATATTTTGAATCATTCAGAGAACTGAACTGTTTCTACTAACACAGACTAACACTCTGGAAATACTAAATAAGTTTTCTAACAACATGCTAACTTGAATTTCACCGCCGTGACCGTCCCGTGAGTTCATACCCGGCACAAACCGGTTCAAAGCGGGTTTTAAAACAACACAAGTTCACGGACAGGCCACGAAATCGGTTATACTGTCAGTTATGAACATTGAAACAACAAATGGTGTATTTTTGCCTCTATTTTTTTCACTTACTGTAAACCATCGTCCTAGCTGTGGCCAACCGTTGCCATGGAAACCAAACAGCAGCTGCTGCGTTCGAGTGCTGTGGTAAAATGCACCACTCCAAACGGACTAAATGAAGTTACATTGTTGACAGTGCTTTTTGAAATTGCCCTATGCTGACTTTAAGACTGACACGACAGAGGCGCGGACATTCACGAATAGGAATGCTGAGATCTTTTCAGATGTGTGCTGCTGTTTAACTTTGAAATGTGGTTACTTTAATTATCTGAAGAGGCATTTTGCTAGGCTCTTCGACTGTAACTAAAAAAAAAAAACACGTGTTGTTAATTACTTACCTGGGTAAAGTAAGGCTGCGATGATGATTTACAGCACTATGTTCAACCTCAGTTGATATCTAATCGTAGTACAAAGACATACTGGGGCATAATGTCAAAGAGCAATAGCTAATATGTATATTGTTAAAACTGGAACATTTAAAATATTTAAAGACACAAATATACATTAACTATGTTTGAATAAAAAGATTATCTAAAAATACGAAAAGGAATCCAACAATTATATCAAAGGTAATATATTTAAGCGGAAATTGGTATTTATAATGTATACTTGAACCTAGCACGGCTAGATCTTGATCTTTTATTTTGAAAGTTCTGGCGGAAGTTGCTAAAGAGACTACGGATCCGTTCCAAACAAAAACGGTCGGTGCTCCGCAGCATCCATCCTATTTTTCACCGGGTTTGAAAAAAACCCTTTCTCAGCGTGAAAACGGGCGGGCCGTCGCTCCTCTGCTGAGTCCACAGCGTTTGTTAATGTCGATTTAATTCGCGGTTCGGCGGCTGGTGTCGTTTCTCGGTGGCTGAACATGACGAGCTATACGGGGTTTCACTCTCAGCTGACGTCCATCATGGAGGCGCTGACCAAAGCAGCGGTGGCGGAGATCTGCGAGCTGGTGGACGACAGCTACGCGGTGCTGCGGCTGGAGATCACCCGCAGTCACAAGGAGAATGAGGCGCTGCGGAGGAAACTGGAGCTAATTGAGTCCATCATCGCCCGGGGTCACCGGGGCAGCGCCGCCGTGCTGGAGGAGGAGGAGGGCTGCGAGAGGCTGCTGGATTTCACCCCGGGTGAGTTTTCAGGCTTTCGGTCATCTGCAGGTCAATGACCCCGGTGATGTTTCGAGCGCGAGACATCCTGTGTTCCGGCTCACAGCGCGTTTCAGAGCGACGTGAACCAAGCTCCATTGAAAAACAGTTTAAAAGGCGTTTTTTCACTGCCCTGTCAAAGATTCAGACACTTTTGTCTCCGCGTGATGTTTTCCAATAGTCATGTATAAATTCGGCTTATAAATCAAAGTCAGCACTGCACTCGGTGTACACTTTATTCGGGTGTTTTCACTGTAAACCAAGCACTGATAATGCGTTTACCAGTCCCACTTTGAATGAACCAAACTTTCCAGCTGCTTCCATCAGCCGAAATAAAGAGATGGTATAAAAGACGCAGAAAATACGAGTCATAACTAGAAAAACAGAAACGATCTTGAGATTTAAAGGTGGATTTTATTAAACGACTTTATTTTTAACGCTACCAAAATTACTGACTTTGATATTTGGGGGGCTAAGCTGGGAGTTGGAGCTGCTGTTTGATGATTCAACCAGCAGCTGACCAGTTATAAACCCATTATAAACCCAGAATAAAACCAGTTAAACCTAGTATGAAACCTGTATAAACAGTTATAAAGCCTTATAAAACCAATTTGACCCAGTATAAAACAAGTATAAAAGATGTTTGTTCACTTTTTTACTGTATTTTTTTCAGGTATTGACCTCTTTTATTTCATCTTTTATTTAATTGAGCTTCTTTTTGTTATTGTTTTGTCATATTTGTGATTCATTGATCTTTTCCACTGTTGTTTAACATTTTAGCTGCTTTGTTAGAAGTTCCCAGCTCCTGGGATAAATAGAGAATATTTCATCTTATTAAATAACCTGATAACTACAGAGCCACTGTCTCATTCAAATCCCTTAAAAAGATTAATTAAGTTTAAGTTCTCTGCGTGTGCAATGTTTGGTCTGAAAGATGCAGCATTCAATCGCAGTCATGTGACTTTAAAACCTTTAAAGTTTTAAATTCCTCACAGTTTTAAAATCAGCACAAAACGGAGACAGGAGTGGATCCTGTGTTTTGTGTTTCTCGGTCTCCTGATTCACTTAAAGACCTTTTTTTTGTGTTTGTGGTGTTTTTTAAAATTCTCTCAGATCACGCCTCGCCCGCTGGAGTCAGCGCCAAGCAGCCGAAGGCGTCAAACCTCAGACGATGTGCACGTGTCGCGGTGCTGGAGGTGACAGCGGAGGCGAGTCCTGCAAACACAGAGGTGAGATTTCCCACCACGTCAGCTCTGAGCAGACCCGATCACGGTCAAATAACGATGTGATGTTAATGTGTAACACGAGGAGGGGCTTCCTTTTTAATTTTCAGAAGCGTTTTTGCCTCGTAGCGTCGTTTTTTTAATCAAATTAGAATTAAAATCTCAGCAGTAAGCTCAGTGAAGCTTTCTGTTTCCCTCTGAATGATTTGAAAACAAACGGCTGAACTAAATGACGTCAGCTGCACTAAAGTTTTCCTCTAAAATAAATCATCAAAAAAATAATGAAAAGGTCTAAAGTGTAATAAAGTTTGCAGAGATTTTGATAAAAAGATGAAAATGGAGTGAGTTTGGATATTTAGAGAAAAACCTTTTTTCATGAATGTGAAAAGTCGCTAAAAAGCTTTCAGCGTAATCAGGCCACACTTAGCAGGTCTCCCTGAATCAGAGGAAACAGACCGAGGAAACAAAGTCTCCCTGAGACATCAAAGACAAAACAGCAGGAAGAACATCTCCGGACAAAAGGCCGGTTTTCTGCACAGCGTTGACTTTTTTCCTCTGAACAGCAGAAGATGTGTCACTGTCACAAACATTTACTACAGCTCTGCTTTTTCTAACTGTCAGGACGGTTCGACAGCAGCTGCAGAGGAGACAAGTGAACAGGATGTTGTTCTGATAAAACAGGAAACACCAAAAGAGGAAGCTGAATCTGACCTCGCCACAACAGACGAGCTGCTTATCAGTGAGGACGGTGAGCAAACCAGCAAAATGTATTTGATTCCAGGTGGAGGCTCAGAGATACTGTGTGGATGTTAAGTGTGTCTATTGATTTAGTTTAATTGCATTATTATTTAAGAGCAACAATCACAGAGTTCCTTCTTTAAAAATGCTAAAACTCACGTGTCAAATCTTTACAGTAAAAAAAAAACAATCAATAAGTGAATATTTTAAACTAGCAGCAAAGTTCCACCAAATAAAAGCAGCAGAAACAAAATCAGATCAAACCAACTGCAGTCCAGTCAGTTTAAACTTTCAAAATAAGAGCGAGGGGCCAGGCCAGCAGTAAATGGATGGGCTTTTTTTCCTCTGATGAATGAAAAATAAAATTGTAATTATTTTTTTTATTTGTTTTTCAAGACTTTATTTATGTATTTATTTTACCTCAAGGATAAAATCTACTTTATTTATCCTAAAGTTGGGAAATTCAGTTTTACAGCTGAAAGAAATTAAACATAAGTAGATTAAATAAATTCTAAATTTAAAAATGATCAGAAAATGAAATAAATTAAATAATTAGAAATGTAAATATGAGTATTAAGTAACAGCCACAGACTGTTTATACCAGGGGTCAGCAACCTTTAACACTCAAAGAGCCATTTGGACTCGGTTTCCACCCAAACAAAAACTCTGGGAGACGCAAATACTTTATGACATCTACAATGAAGATAACACTGTATATACTGTTTTTTTACCTTTATGCTTTGTGTGAACAACTAAGGTGTGTTGCTTATGAAATCCATGAAGTGCTACAGAGAAAAATACATTTTATTTATGTAATTAACACATTTTGAACTCTTAAAGAAACATAACAAAAGCAAAGCTGAACTAAAACGATCCAGCAAATAAAAACTGTTGTGAGCCGCCCTCATACCTTGACCTGACTTTTAAAAAATAATTGGAAAAAAAAATACTATGCTGCTAAAAAAAGTAAAATAGATATTTGCAAAATTCAGCTTAAATATGTATTTTACCAGGTTAATGTGTGTGGCGGGGCGTGGTCTGCAGCGCTGCTGCAGGGGAGGCGGACATTCCTGAGATTCCTGACCTGCTCCGTTTGAACTTCAGTTTTCCTCTGTGTGTCTGCAGGGACCGAGGTGCCGACATCAGACACGGAGGACAGCGAGCAGGGCGCGCCTCGGTTGAGGATCTCAAACACAACCTGCGCCGACCTTCGGCCGTGGGACCAGAATAATAACGCAATCTCAGAGCAACTCGCGCATCACGAGTCCCGCAGCACGCCCGGTTCCCCGCGGCCCGCAGGGGGCGTCGAAAGCTGCTCCTCGGACATCGTGTTTGACTTGGAGTCGGAGTCGGAAGACCGCGTTGTGTCTGTGGCTCACAGCAGGAAGTCGTTCCTGCTTGAGTCAGGAGGAAGTCCGGCCTCGCTGCCCGGGACCTCGGAGCTGAAGCGTGGCGTCTCCCTGATTAGTTCACTGCCTTTTGACTCAGAGCTGGATCTGTGCTCATCATGGACCAATCAGGGCCTGCCGAGCATGGTGCCCGTCCCTCACCGGCCGTACCTGAAGCCGGACCAGCGTCCCACGCTCATGGACAAACCGTCTGACTTAAATGCCGGCGGTTTCCCTTTGGCGCTGGCGCTCGGTGGCTCCAGACTGGACGCTCTAGAGCTCAACCGCTACAGCAGGGACCGCCGCTTCGTCTGCAGCTACTGCGGCAAGTGCTTCACGTCCTCCCGGAGTCTGGAGACGCACGTGCGCGTCCACACCGGTGAGCGACCGTACAGCTGCGCTCAGTGCGGGAAGCGCTTCACGCAGTCGGGTCACCTGAAGACGCACCAGAGCGTGCACACCGGGGAGCGGCCGTTCGCCTGCGAGCACTGCGGGAAGAGATTCGCCGGGAAGCAGAACCTGAGGATCCACCAGCAGAAGCACCATCAAGGCGAGCAGGCGGTCGCGGTCTTTTAACCCGGTTACCGGAGAACTCGCTGCTGTTACTCAGTTCAAGACATTTGATTGGAAACTGATTTTATATCCACTGATCAGCCAAAACATTAAACACTCCTGACAGGCTTCCCTGAATAAATACCATCGTGTACGCTCTGATTACAGCGGCTGTTCAGCTCGCAGCACATTTCTAGAAACGAGAATAATTATTGTTGCCATCTGACCAGCCTGAAGGTGGAGGAACGACATGGGAGGAGCCAAGCAACAGAGTAAAAACAAAGGAAACACAGGAGAAACCCTGGAACTGTTCACTGTGGATCAGTCACCGTCAAAATCTAACTTATCCGCTTCACACCTGCTTCTTCACTCATCGTCTACTTCTGTCTGCAAACTCTTCTTAAAGTTCCACAAAACACTGAGGACCTCCACCCGCTGCACCCGTGGCAGCACGAGCTGGTTCTAATGTTGTGGCTGATCGGTGAACAGACCTGATCAATAGCTCTGACTGCTGTCGTCTTTCAGGCCTTACCTGTTTGTAACCATGTGCCTCTGTATTAAACGAGGCCCTCTGACCTGATCCTTCATTTCTTACAAACACACACGACCCTGTTTCAGGTTCCCTTTGATTGTTTTCAAGATCAAGAACCGGCGTTTGGATGGAGCATGTGAATATTCTTTGTTTGGCGTATATCTGGAAATAAAAGTGTGCGCTCTCACATTGATCATTTTCTTTGCTTTGCTCGTGTTTCAGGTGCAAAATCTGAGGGAAGCAAGAACATTCATATTTTGGACGTGATGGTCATCTGTTAACGACGGTGTTTTAAGGTGGACATAAAAAAAGATCCATCAGAGAAAGAACCACAAAAATACAGTTGCTGTTTAGTTCAGTCGATCGATTAGGAATTCTCAGTCTGATCTCATAACTTAATATAAGTTTATAATGTATAATAATGTGTTAAAATTAGAAAATAATTCAATTTTCAAGTGCTTTGAGGGGTCAGTGAGACTAGAAAAACTGATTATTTCCAGTTATAAAAATATGTATAAAGTACAAATTATAAGAAAATTAAAAGTCAATGTGAGCACAGAAAAGAAGTTCAATTATAAGATGTCAAAATTATGCAAAAAGCATCTGAAATGTGAGAAAAACTTTAAATTCTAGATCCTGAGAACATTAAATATTAGAGAAAAATGTCAAAATTATGACAAGAAAAAAGTTCAGTTTAACATAAAAAAACTCAAAACTACAAAGTTGAAATTTTAAGACATTATTTGTCTTAAAATGTCTAAATTATGAAACTTTGTAAAAGATTGTTTTGAAATTGAGAATAAATTAAAGATGATAAAATAATGAGAATTTTTTTTTAAAGTGAAAACATAAAAATTCTGTTTTTCAAAATAAGATGTGAGTATCACGAAAAAGCACGATGACATTCAAAAGTAAATCAAAAGATAGTTTAAAAAATATAATGACATATTTACATTAGATGAAAATGATGAGATGTTAAAACTGAAGAATTTCACCATTAAAAACTATAAAACCAAAATGAAGTGAAACAGTAAATAATGTTAAGAATATTACAAACATTTAATAAAAACAAATTAAAAAGTCAAAATTGAGATAAATGTAAGTCAAAGGTCAAATAAATCATTTTATTGTGATTTCATTTTGTCTTCATTACTTTAGGAAAACTAAACGATCCCTGATTTACCTGCAGGTTAACACACCTGGAGTTCTGCTTTCTGAGGCGACACCTGGCAGCCAATCAGAGGACAGCGTTTTCTCTTTGTTGTGTGTTTGGAGTCTGAACCGTGCTCTCCGTTCAAACTGACAGCTCCACAGCTCAGCCTGCAGCTTCTAATAAAAACAACCAGAATCTGTCTTTAAATTATTCACACAGTGGCGCGCACACACACACACACACACACGCCTCAAAGCAGTTCAGCAAAAATATCATTCGTTTTCAAAATGCTTCAAGGATCTGAACAGCAAACAGAATATCAGTTTGTTTATGTTTACAGTCCTACGCCTGTTCTGTTTATATCGCATTTACTTGAATCTTAATTGGCTTCTATTCTTTCTCATATTTACACAAGTGAAAAAAAACAAAATGATAAACAATATAAATACGTCTGCAGGTTCTCAGCCACTGAGGATAGGGTCAACCCAAATGGACTCGGAGTCCTGAGCTGTTGAGGTCACCTGAGGAAACGCTTGTCGTGTCCTGAGAGCCGATGTCCTAAGCGACCAATCCCGTTCAGTGATGGTGGATCACAGTGGACACTTGACCTCCTTCACTCCTCTGAAACTGCAAAATGTGAACGCTGGCTTCCTCCTTTAAATGCAGCTGTACAGCTGAATCATCAACCCGCGCTCACATCTTGCCTCAGGTGACCTCAGCATGATGGTGGATGCTCAACAGGTCACCCTCAGGTAAACCTTGAAGGGCAGAGAACCGACGAGGGGTTAAACACCCGGGAAACACAGCCGGTTATCTTAGAACTGAAGAGGCCTCTTGGATGAAAAGCAGAGTCTTCATGAACATGTCTAAAGACTAAAATATAAATACAAGGAATGGTACAATAAATTAAAGATGATTAAAATCCAGCCTCTTCTATTAGATCTTATAGTTTGAGTTCATACATTTTCCAGTTTTACTTTGAATCTTTATATTTATAGTTAGTTATTCTATTTTTATGAGTTTGTGTCAGTGTCATTTTGCATTTTTGTTATTTCAAAAGAATTTTATCTATTTAGGGCCCGAGCACTGAGAGTGCGAAGGCCCTATTGTATCTGCTCCATTTCTTCTTCTTCTTCTTCTTCTTATTATTATTATTATTCAGGCAAAACAAGAGCCTTTTTGAGGGCCTAAACATGCTCAAAAACTCATGAAATTTTGCACACATGCCAGGTCTGGTGAAAAATTTTGTATTTTAATGGTTTTACATATGAGCACTGGGAAATGGCTCTAGAGCGCCACCTATGCCTTGTTAAATGCAGCCCTACGACCACATCGTTTGAGCTACATGTATGAAATTTGGCACATGTGTACCATGCCAAGACGAACAAAAAAGTCTGTGGGCCCATTGACGCGAACCCAACAGGAAGTCCGCCATTTGGACGTGAAGATGACATTTTGGCTCTAATTTTGCCATTTCCATGCCTCGAACGTTTGCGAACTCCTCCTTGGGATTTGGTCGTATAAGCTTCATCTTTGGTCAGTCAATTGTGACTTTAAACTGAACGGCGCACCCTGGTGGCAACGCAGTTCACCATGAAAGATGAAGTGGCTTTTGAGGGGCTTGGAAAGCTTAAAAAGTGTTGAAATTTGGCGCACCCCTCCAATCTGATCAGGGCTATCTTGTTATTTGATCCTTTTCATTGAATAGCGCAAAATGGCTCCACAGCGCCCCCTACAAAATTTCAAATCATCAGCCCCTACTCTGTGTTTTATGTATGAGTCTCAAACCTGGTAAGCTTATGGAAGATATCAAGATGTACAAAAAAGTCTCTTGGAGCAATATCCCAAATCCAACAGGAAGTCAGCCATTTTAAAATTAATGTGTAATTTTGGCGACATTTTCCCCTCTTTTCAGGCACCGTACTTTGACGAACTCCTCTAAGGGATTTCGTCAGATTGGAATGATCTGCAGTGCGTGGCATCTAAAGACCTTTGTGATGTTAAATTGCGAAGCTTTTTCCGTTCAGGGAAACGGGGTGGTCATGGCAGCACTTAGAGTTTGAATCACTCGCCAAAAAGCAGTACTCTGCTGTCACTCAAAAACACCATGTCCAATCTCTCCCAAACGTCGCAGGCATGATGAGACTCGAGCTCGGAAATGTTTGGTATGTCATTTGTCAGTAATGGTTAGAGCGCCACCTAGTGGGACGACTGTAATCATGATTGAATGAGATGAAATGTTAGCTGGTGGTTAAATGCATGAATTCCATCAATGTGACATCAGATCGGACGTGCTGGTTGTAGGTGTTTGGCGTGGCTCGACATGCCGGGGTGCAAAGACCCTCATAACGCTGCTTGCAGCTTTAATTTTTTTAATTTTTGATGATTATTTTGTCCAATTTACTATCTGAATTTTTTAAAAAGTCTATTGTATATTTTCTTTTTCCTACCGACTTAGCTTTACATTATTACAATTACATTATTATTATTATTACAAATAATAGTTTTATTATTTTATTTAATCCGCACTTTTCATTGTTACCATTATAGACAGTTTTTTCTTATTTATTTAAACCTTTTCACTTGTACTATTTTAACAGCCTGAAAACGCACTTTTTTTCTATTTTTACATTAAACCCTTAGCAATGTTTAATTACGCATGCTCTGTTCTGTTTTCTTGCCGTTAGCAGTCGCTCACTGACGGCGTTCTTAATGTAGTTCTGTGGATAACAACAGGCTCTTATTCTGAAGGCAGCGGTGTTGTTCCGGAAGTGAAGTGTTGCAGGAACCGTTTTCTCTTTTTTCTCTTGCCGACGGTTGAAAGTCCAAACAGGTTCCACTCGCGGCTACATTGCGCCCACCTTGCGGCTCCGTGTGGTCCGGTTCGGGTTCCGTTGGTTCGTCGGGATGTCCGGTTTAAGCAGCAAAGCTCTCCACGAGCAGCTCTCCGTCATCATGGCCGCGCTGACCAAAGCGGCGGTGGCGGAGATCTGCGAGGTGGTGGATGAAGGCTATGCGGTGCTGCAACTGGAGATCACCCGGAGCCACAAGGAGAACGAGGACCTGAAGAAGAAGCTACACCTCATCGAGTCAATCGTGGTCCGGGGGAGCAGCGGGGGAGGAGGAGGAAGGGAGGCTGCGGATGCGGATGGACCGGAGGTCTCACCGGCGGCGGAGGCTACGCAGCAGTCGGGAACAACGCAGCAGCAGCGGGAAGGTGACGGACGAGGAGCCGCGGCTGGAGCGGTGCGGGACGAGGTGAGCACTCTGCGGGTCTGAATCAACCTGAAGCCCGGGAACAGGCAGACATCAGAGAGCAATGATAACAACCGCAGGTTAGAGCCGGAAGTGTAATACAGTCGGCTCACAAAACGGAATAAATAACATTTTGTCTGAATGACATAATTACCTAAGAAATGTCCCGGAAACTTTCGTGTATGTAATCACAAATACAGGTATTTGTTATAAACAATAATGACTAATAAAATGAACTGAATCAATCTGCAATCAGTATTCAAAACAACTCAGATGATCGTTTAATTTATTGATATTTTGTGCCAATGCTTAAATATTTAACTCAATGTTTTATCTAATCTGACAATAAATGGAAGATATTTACAACATGTGTTCTTTTTAAATCGCCCAAATCTGAAAATTCTCTGAAATGAGGATAATTTATTAATAATTACTGCAGTAATAATCAGAATAGTTTTGGAAATAATTTAAAGTTAAAACTAGTTTAAAAGTTTTCATTTATTTCACTTGAATTAAAACCAAAATGTATAAACCTCGAGTTCATCCTTACAGTT
The DNA here is from genome assembly GCF_056152115.1 of Neolamprologus brichardi. Lineage (NCBI taxonomy): Eukaryota > Metazoa > Chordata > Actinopteri > Cichliformes > Cichlidae > Neolamprologus > Neolamprologus brichardi. The sequence continues at coordinate 3,889,868 of NC_142121.1, read as the reverse complement.
AATCAGCACTTAAAAAGAAGTGTTTTCCACAGATTTAATTTCACTTTTACAAACAGGTTTATGCCATCAAACTTTCTTTTCCAAACAAAAGGAGAAAACGGTCTTATCTCTGCACATGCTCAGTGCAGCCTGACGTGTTTGTTTTGTCATCAGGCCTGAAGCCTGAGGGCAGTTTGAGAGAGAGCATGATCTCTAACTGAAGATTTGAGATACTGAAGTTTAAATGAATCCCAATGATAAGTCAGCCAATCAGGACTCCAGAAACATTTATTCTTCTTTAGTTTGTGTTTCTATAAAAACTGTATTTTAATCGTCTCCTTTTAATGTTGTCTTTTGCGTCTGCAGCTTCCAGAAGTGGTGCTGATTAAAGACGAGGACTCGGACAGTAACGACGTCTTTGAGGAAGGTGAGTAAACGACCTGCGGCAAATCTTTTGTGTGTTTATTAACAATGATTAAGGTTGTGTTCATGCTCCAGAACAATTTAAAACAGAGAGAAAAAAGCAGAAACGTCTCTGTAAAACTTTCTGCAGAGCTGTAGCGTTACGGTTATTTACACCCAAACTTCAAAATTTAATTCCAAAGTAATAAAAAATCTGCTGCACTCGAACGCACCGCAGGGAACAAACAATCATTAGTAAAGAAACACATCAATAAATTACCAACCAGAGTGTAGTCGTCATGGCTACGGGTTTCTATAATGCTCTATTAGGAAAAAAAGAATTAAGGAGTGATATCTGGTCACTTCACTTCTTTCCTTTCATTTTTCCTCTTTAATTTTTCTGTCTCCTTTAAAATGTATGACATGTATCAGTTTACACCATGCACTGCTCTGATATCAGAGTTAGATTAATGAGCTGGATTTGGCGCTGTGAGAACGAGGATGGGAGTCTTTCTTTGTCAGTTAAGGCATGAGTGATTTCTCAACTTCCTAAAAATAAAAATGTCATTCTCAGGGAGGAAAATCATTAAATTAGAAAAATAAATAATACTTACAAAAAAATTAAAAACGGCACATCATCAACAACATCAAGAATACTCCGGGCTCATCATCCACAGCTGATATTCATCTAATTTGTCCTGATGAGATCGTTCTCATTACCAACGTGTAGCATACCGACAATTTGTCCCGAGGTTTCCCATAGGAGCGTTCCTGTAATACGTGTCGGATTGTGGATCCAATCCAACAGAACGAAGCTCCCTGTGTTAACACACGTTCCAGCCATGTATTCCAGCCCTAAACCTAACCACAACCTTAATCTTGTTAGTTAGTGTACATCTGTAGATTCATTCCAAACAGTTCTCATGTTTCTGAAAGTGTAACATATTGTTGTATGTTAGGTTTTGGGATGAGAACGTGATGTTCTGATGCTCAACATTTCACAGCATTGAATCTTATCATGAAAACTTATATTATAATTTCTTAGGTACTAAGTTAACAGCTGATGGGGTGGCGCCTGCAGCCAGAGAGGGCATCACATCGACTCCCATCAGCCGGCGCACAAAGCGGCGCTGGCGTGAAAGCTTGGAGACGGAGAATAGGTCATCGTCTGAGCAGCTGGCACAGAAAACATCCGACCTGACAGCAGGGACGCAGAAGACCGTGTCCGTCTACACTCTGGACTCTCCCGATCGTGAGCCGGGATGTCCCGAGCAGCTTGACGACGAGGTCGAGATGGAACCTGGCGAATCTGCTGTGTCGTACTCGTCACAGATGGACCCCGACATTCATCTGGTTCAGGAGTGCTCGCTGGTTCCTTCGAACGCCAACAGGCCGGTTTATTTTAGCAGCGGCGCTCTGATCGAGTCTCCGTCAAACCAGGCAGACCTCGATCTGACCGTCGACCCAGGGTGGCCCAAACAGTCAAAGGGTCAGATGACTTTTACTGCGTTTCACCAAGACGGAAACGCGGATGGCGACGCCTTTGGGCTGAAGGTGCTCAGCGTCTCCGGCTCGACCCCCACAGACTGCCAGCTGTCCGAAGCCAGCAGCTCTGCCTTCGAGTACGAAGACGGCGGCGATGTCATGAACTTTGCCCTCTACAGGGACCAGGCGGGGCGGCCGCAGCTCTGCAACGGGCAGCCGAGCGCGGGAGGCAGAGGGAAGCGTTTCGTGTGCTCCCTCTGCAACAAGACGTACGCCACGTCGCAGAACCTGGAGGTCCACATGCGCATCCACACGGGCGAGAGGCCGTTCAGCTGTGAGCAGTGCGGCAAGAAGTTCACCCAGTCGGCTCACCTGAAGTCGCACCTGAGCGTTCACACGGGCGAGCGGCCGTACGCCTGCAGGCTCTGCTCCCGGAGCTTCATCGTCAAATACAGCCTCAAGTTGCACATGAAGAAGTGTCACCCGAACGTCCCGAGCGACCCCTAAATGCCCAAATGCTGGTTTTTACGAACATTTAAAAAAACATTTATTTTGTGCTTCCATCAGCTAATATGACTATTTTTATAACTTAAATTATTACTTAAATTTATCATCTTTTATTCTTTCACTCTAACATCTCAAAACATAAGAGATCAAATCTGTCCATAGTTTATCTAACGTGCTTCACGTGTCTGCGTCTCTGTGATTGGCCCACATGTCGTTCAGCTACTGAATCTGATGCATCTTATCTCTAAAATCTGCCTGTAAAAACCAGTTAAGATCTTTTTTATATCAGCCCTGTTGTCTTTATTTCGGGTGACGTCTCTTGTGCATAAGAAAAAGCTCGGCAGTCGCTACAAACATGAATTGGCCGTGATGGTACTGGGACTGTATATAAAAGATGGACATGGAAACTGCGCCATCACTACAGGCTCCGCTTTTTGAAACTGGAAGTGACCATATTTAGATTATAGGGTAGCGTGCAAAGTTATCAGCTAATGCAGAAGTGCCTTAACCTGCATTTTTAAGATGCCACCAGGGGGCGGTAGCTGCCTGGTCCTGTAGAAGTCTGTGTGGAAACTGCCCTGTGACCTGACCTCTGTAAAGACATCCCTAACGACTTATAGGCCCAGTCGCTCATTTTCAATAAAACCGAGTTAGTTTTCTAGATTTGGATCATTCTAAAAATTATCCAGGACATGAGTCTGCTAGAGGTGAAGTCACGTCGGCTACATCCGTCTTGTAACACTGTCCACGTCCTTAACTTAAAGCCTTAACAGATTTGAAATATTTCACCCCCCATGCTGCTCTTAGTCTTCAAACGGTCAATAGAGACTAGAACCATATTTGTAGCAGTTACCGTAGCAGCCTGTAAACATCAAAACATGTTTACAGGCTGCTACGGTAACTGCAGCCTGACTCACTGTTGAAGTAGCCTCCGGTGGACATCAGAGGAACTGCAATTTTTCCTTGTACTCCAAAATGCTTTTTTTTTTTTTTTTTTTAAACCCTAAAAGCTGCTTAAATTGTCACCACATCACTAAGTTCAGCTCCTTTTACCTTAAATACTGACAATTTGAGTTATTTTAACAGACATGAACAGGACACGTGAGCGACACAGAAAGAAACCTTTCTAACAAGAATCACAAGGCATGTTACACGTGCTCATCCATAAGCCAGGTTTGTATTGATTAATGTGTTTACATGGAGTAGTATTACCAAGCTAATCTTTGTGTTGACATGTAGCTACATCTGCACGTGCAGCAACACCCAAACAGATAAAAAACATCTCATTCTGAATAATTTAAACAACCACTTATAATATTTAGGGTTTCTAAGTTCATAATTTTCTGTTTTCTTGTTAACATTTCTGCGTTTGTTGGACAAAAGAAAAAGGTTCCAGGAAGCTGTTACACACATTTTTTTGGCTTTTTAGCTAAAATAAGAGCAGCATGTTCATCAGTTAAAAGCTGTGCTGTTACAAAGTCTGCTGCACATATTGGAAGTTGTTTCACAGAAAGTATTGTTGATACGGTTTATGTTGAATGACAGTTTGTCTAATGTTTGGGTAATAAAATGGTTAAAAAGTGTTTTGCATCTTATTTCATGTGTAAATAATAATGAGTTTGTTCAATGTGGATCAGGATTTGCAGAAACTATCAAAAGCCTTCACAGCAAGGTGCAATGTTTGTGCGGTTTTCCCAGACTGTCATTGTAAATAAGAATATGTTTTTCATTATGTGGTTAAATAAAAGTTCACTGACTGCAGGCACAATGTTGTGGTACAAAGTGATGCCACATGAAAGTACAGTTCAGTTTGAGTCGATATCTCTGCAACACAATACACAACGTGTCATTTCTTCACAGTCTGCCTTCATTTTCTCACATTAAAACTATTTTTAAAACAAAGTATATTTAGGTATTTAAATCCAGAGAACTTCTCTACTAACCATTTCAGGCTTGAGAACCTCGTTATCGCTTGTTTTGTTTTTTCCTTCTTCTTTGTAAAAACAATTTGTAGGAATAAATATTTATGGCTTTATCAGTGAGCAGGAAATTAGACTACTGGTTGATTTGGTTTGATTTTGTGATTTTATACAGAAAAGCTTGTTTTTAAAATCACATTTTCACACATGTATTTGTTTAATATAGCTTTTACTCTTAAATAATTACTATATTCATTTACATTTGATGGTTAGACACGCTTATTAAAATGGGGAAGGCGGTACCGGAGCAAAAAGACTAGAACACCGGCTCTGGTAGAAAAACATACATTTCTTTTTTTCTTTTCTTCTTTTTATAACGAACAAGAGACTCTCAAAAACAACAAATAAAATAAATTTTAAAATAAAATATAAACGTGAGTTGATACAGGTTTCATCTCCCTAAGAAGGACAATCAAACGAGGAGTTATTGGGACGTTTTCATACCTGAAATTTGCTTGAAACAGTAAAATGATACTTTGCACATGCGCACTGTGGATTAATTCCAGCCCCCGCCATCACTTCCTGGTCTGTATCGGAGAGCGCACATCAGGTGAGCGGCTACATTCAGGTAAGCTAACGGTGGAGTCCAAGGTCCTGCCTCGAGCCCGCGGTGTGGATCGTTCTGCTTCGGATACACGCACGCGCTGGATTGGACAATGTCCCCCGCGGCCGCCTTCCACGCGCAGCTCGCCTCCATCATGGAGGTGCTGGCCAACACGGCCGTGGCGGAGATCTGCGAGCTCGTGGACAGCGGCTACTCGGTGCTGCAGCTGGAGATCTCGCGGAGCCGCAAAGAAAACGAGGTGCTGCGGAGGAAACTGCGCCTCATGGAGCTGCGGGCCGCCCGAGCGACCGCACTGCGAGCCGCGGTTACCGCCAGCGGCAGCGCGGTGCTCCACGCGAGCGGCCGCGCACGAGCCGAACTGAAGAGGAACGCGACCGCGACAGGTAACCGACCGTGACAGGTAACCGACCGTTAACTTCTAAATTCACAGCAACTACACTGTAAAAACGAAAGGAAAACTTTTTGACCAGAGTGACGCGGTCAGTTTGGTAACAGACGGGTTGTTAACCATTTCCTGCTGCTTCGGTGTCAATGAAATAAACAACAGGTAGAGTACAAAAAGAAATGTTTTATGTTTATTATTTTTTCTGACTTTTTCCATTAGTTTTAGAGGTCAGTAGCACTTCTGATAGTATGAGGCGATCCCCGTGCCCTACCTGCAGAGTGTGCACAGGAAGTAAAACACCTCCAGCCATAGAATACCTGATTTGGCAGATGCAGGCTCACCCTGAGCACACGTGATAGACGTGAAAAGGTTTTGTGCCAAAATTTAGGTAGGTCAGTGATGGTATTGGGAGGCATTGAGGGATGCACAGATGTCTACTGGCTAGCCAACGGCACCCTGACTGCTGCTAGGTAACGGGATGCAATCCATGGACCCGCTGTCACAGCCTGTACTGAAGTAGCGGGTCCTGGGTTCCTCCTGGTGCACGACAATCCCCGGCCTCATGCGATGAGTATGCAGGCGCTTCCTGGAAGATGAAGGAATTGATATCACTGATTGGTCCCCACGCTCGCTGGACCCAAAACCCAGTAGAACTACATCTTAAAGAACTGATGTAGATCAATTTGCAGAAGAAAAAGGACATAAAGGACAATAAAACCGCAGCAATGCACAGAAAAAAAAAAACATTTACAGCTGTACATGATTCAGAACTTTAAACGCCATCCTCACTCACTTCCTGCAGGTGAGGTAGTCTTGTCCAGAGTGTCCAATCAGGCGATGCCTCAGTGCAGAGACCACAACTCGCCTGCAGAGCCGAGACAGGAAACCACACAGAGTACGGTGAGTAGAAAAGGTGGGAGGAGCATCAGCAGGATTTCCTCCCTCACTCTTCATTGTTTAACCTCTCTCCTCCAAATCCAGCAGCCTGCAGATGTTACCACAGCTGCTGTGATCAAAGTGGAGGACGATGACTGCGTATCCTGGTCCCAGTCTGAGCCGGACAGTGAGTATAAGAACCTGAAGAGAGCCTTTTACTTCCTGTTTGACTCAGTGTAGTCTTTTTAGTTTGTAGCTGGCTCATACAGAACAGATCTAAACCGCGATGGTGTCCAGTTTAAGCTGTTTAAGAGGCTACAACTCTTTCTGCTTTTTATCTCCAGAAAGTTTCTGTCACAATGACGAGGGACAGGTGGAGGCAGAAGCTGCAATCAAACAGGAAGCAGCAAACGATGGTGGCATCTCGTGGACGAGCGGGGAAGTCAGCTCTACCTCCACCTCTGTCCAGAACACCCAGAGGTCAGAAACCAGCAGCTACGACTGTTTGATATTTGAGCCGCAGCTTCAGCATGGCTCCCACACCACCCAAAATCCTCCGGGAGCGGAGGCCGGCTGCTCATCGGCGTCCAATTCAGGTGGCAGCTTCACCTTCCCGCTCAGCAAGGCGAGTCTGTCTGCAGCAGAGCGACCTGCAGGTTTCCAGAGCAGCCAGCAGAGGGCGGTGCCTGCAGACGAGCTTCCTGTTAGGAAGGAGACGCCAGGAGCACATCGCTCCTTCATCCGGAGGGGCGGGTGGAGACAGGATGCCATCAGCAGAGCGGCAAGCCACAGAGGCGAGGATGGCGGGGGAAAGTCGTTCGTCTGTAACTGCTGCGGGAAAAAGCTCGCCTGCCTCAAGAACCTCAAAACCCACATGAGGGTCCACACCGGCGAGAAACCGTTCGTCTGCGAGCTCTGCGGTAAACGCTTCTCAGACTCCAGCAACCTCAAACGCCACCAGAGCGTCCACACGGGCGAGAAACGCTACGGCTGCGTCCACTGTGGCAAACGTTTTGCCCAGTCGGGGTCGCTGAAGGTCCACATGACCGTCCACACGGACTGCAAACAGTTCAGGTGTTCGTACTGCAACAAGACGTTCATATCAGGCAGCCACCTGCGGCGCCACATCACGCTCCACGCAGGGGAGAAACGGTTTGGCGCCGTGCAGTGACAGCTGGGAGAAGCGGCGTTGCAGATATCTGCAGTGAGGTCGTCTCAGAAACACGTGACCTACTGTAAAAATGTGTCGTGTATGTTTGAACACAAAACAGATGTTCTTGGATCACCTGCGTACGTTTCTACGCGTTTCATTGGAGCAGCAGACAGTTTGGCCGCCGGGATCGGCTCGATTTCAGGCCTCTGCTTCCAGTTTTAATCAGACTTCTGAGTCGCTCTTAGTCTGCTCTTCTTCCCAGGTGAGGACACACCTGACAGATTAGGTCTTCATATTAATAATAACTTTATCTAGCACTCTTCACCAGATAAGAACTATGTACATAAAACAACACAATCGATCATACAGCACAAATCTAGTTAAAAGCCAGTCTAAATAAATGAGTCTTTAGCTCCTCAGTGTCCCCCCAGAGGAGCTGGAGGCATCTGCTTCTCTGTCTAAACTCTGACCTTTGACCCCAGGTAACAGAAGGAAGGGCTTTGTGTCCATCAAGTATTTGTCTTGGGCGTCAAGGTTGTCATGTTTAATTAAAACTCAGCTTCAGTTAACTGTGTCCATGCTTACTAACCTAAAACCAAAATGTAATCGTACTTTCAGAAGTTTCAGTCTTTGTAAAGTTGCTGAACCCAAATAAAGCCCGAGGAGCTGTCGCACTCTGCCAGTAAAAACAAAGCAAATCCACAAAATCCAAAGCTAACAGCTCTGTTTGGATAAAGTGGATGGATACTGAAGTCTGGTCACGTCTGCAGAGAAAGAACTACTCAAAAGATCCTGAACTGAAAAAGGTAACAGCCAAGAGCAAATGAAACTTCCATGAGGGGAAAAAGACTTTGAACTGTAGGGGAAACGTTTTTAGTGGATGGTGATGTTTGATTTAAACTCAAAACTGTTTTAACAAGTGAATCCAAAGTGGGCGCCACAGCCTCCTGGCTGGGCCGGGAACTCGTTTAAACTAAATAAATACAGTTTTGAAGCAATTTTATCCTAAAACTTCCATTAAACATTTACATTGAAGAAAAAATCCATCCCACTGTGTCATTTGAAGTTGGGTCAAAGTGGTAGCAAGCTAAGGAGAGCACCTGAGACTGTTTCTCCAGCAATGGTTTCCAGCTCTTCCTGAGACGCTCCCAGGATAAATATCAAGTGAATTTCTGATTTCCTCTGGATCCTCTGGTGCCGAGGAGGCATGCCGATTGTGTCACCTCCTCAGATGTAGGAACAGTAGATCTAGGTGGAGCTCCTCACCTCCATCTCTAAACTGCCGCCCATGTGACGTCCAGAGGTCGCCGACTGTTGAGTGAAGTTTAGATACAACAGGCCAAGTAAACAATAGTCTTTCCCTGAACTTGTGAGCGATTAAAGAGGCTACAGATCCTGAGATCAGCTCCAACACCTGAGCTTTCTGCGTGGCTTCCCCCAACAATCCAAAGACGTTCAGTTATTGGAGAATCTAAAGAGCCCATAGCTGTGAATGTCAATGGTTCTCTGTGTCTGTGTTAGCGACGTGTCAGGTTGGTGACCTTTCTGTGGAACCTCTACTTCCTGTTTCAAATTTCAGTGGTCATGGTGTCACCGGGCAGGGACTGAAAATAATCCTTCACAAGTCTTGTGGTTTTTCAGTAGCAGGTGTTTTATCCAACGTTCATGTGTGAAACTAGCCTGTGGTTGCGTGAAGGTAACAAATGTTTATGACTGTACATCGAGTTTCATTGTGACTGACGTGTAACTGAAGAAACGCTGAACAAACTTCCTTTTTTATCATTTTTAATAAAAGCAGCTGCTAAAATCAGAGCGCTCTGTTTGTTTTAAACTATTCTGATCACTTGAAATTTGATCCTTTAGGCGTCTCAGTTTTAACATGACAAAACTGGGACCAAAATCTTAATAAATGTTGGTCCCATTAAGAGCCAAAAAAGAAAGCACAAACGTTTTGACTATATTAACACTACGTTCACCTTAAGGTAGCAGCTTGTTTGATTAGGATTTCAGGCTCGCTGCAGGGTGAAGGTCCAGCCAGTGATACTGAAGAAATCTGAGTTCATTCACCATCGATGTAATCATTAACAAAAACTAAAAAGCCCGAATCACTTTCAGAAGCTGCCAATCGGACCATCACACGATCCCCAAGTTTTCCATGTTTTGCTGAGCAGCTGCAGCTCATGGCCACTTCCTGTTGGAGCCATTAAAAAAGAAAAAAGGTTAGACCGATTTAAGTTAACTTGAGAACCCACGAAAGTTCTCAAATTGATTTAAACTTAGAGCATGGATGGACACGAGTAGATTTGATGAGATCTGTGGAAGATGATGGATTCCTGCTTGTGAGTTTTATTTCTTAGCTGTTTCTCTGACAGTTCTCAGGTATTCGGGCTTTGCTTGCAGCTTCAGGTTCAGTCTAAACACATTAAAACACACAACAATGAAGACTCAACACTTTATGTGCAAAAGGAATCACCCGAGTGACGAGTTTCAGCTGTTGAACAGGTGTTAACTGACTACTCACACCTGAAATCCATGACCGTCAATTTAAATCCATTTAAAACAAGAAAAATACAGATACACAGTTTGTCTTTATAATATAGTTTAATGGATCATAAACATTCACCTTAGCCGAGACTAAATATAGCTGACAAAATCCCAAATACTGTAAAAGTTCATTCTCAAAGCACAGCGCCACCAACAGGCCAAAGGCTGATTTGCAGACTGAAACACAGCGATCCACACTGTAAGAAATAAGGATCATTTCATCTGATTTCACACTGATTCACATGTATACATTCAGAATTTGTTCCTTTGCTTGAAGTTCAAATTAAATTTGAATTGTTTAAGGTGAAATTTTACAGTTTAACTTCCAGAGACTTAAAGTACGATGAAATACAATTTAAAAAAAAAAAGTGCTGTTACAAGAATTCCACATTTGAAAATAAGTGCAGTCTATAGAAATTACAAAACTATTTACATTAACAGTAACTCCATATTTAGTAGCTGCTCCACACAGAATGTAAAATTTGTCTTTAAATCTATTTAAATTATTTTCCTCCTCAGGATTTTTCTGTCTTTTACTCTAAATTTTATATTTAGAAGAACACCATTAAAAACATGAACTTTGTTTATTTAAAGCTGCACTGACTGATATTTGGCCAACAGGGGGCAGACACAGAGAAACAATCTCTGGAGTTGCATTTTTAGCTCTGTTTTGGTCTCCTCCACCACCTGGAAAATATAGATTTTTGACCATAAAGCCAAAACTAGGATTTAGAAGAAGCTAAATGGTGGAATTTACAACATTAAAAGCAAAACCTTTAACATTACAAAGATTTCATTGATCATTTGATCCACGGTTCTTATACAAAAAGTATTAAGCGCAGCTTTAAATTCAAAGTTGAGCAGAGCAGTATTAAAAATATCAGTACGACATATTGATTGCTGTTCATTGATAAAGTACATGTGGTAATACATCACCTGTAATGTTATCTTTAAACAAATTTGGCACTTGGATTAATTAACAATAATTCCTGATTTATGAAGACAGGGAGAGAGTTAACCACAAAAATTCAGTCACACCAGAGCTGAACACCTTGAAACTTTGGCTCCCTTAGTTGTGCTGGTAGCAATTAGCGATGAACGCTAAGTGCGTGATTAGCTAAAAAGGAGGACTACCATAGCTTATTAACTTTATAAACATTACAACTGTCTGTTCTCGAAACTAGCTAGTTTGTCTGTATCTAGTTATAGTTTTATTTACCTTTATCAATTATATAATATAAATTGTAAAAGAGGGCTGTTAGCTTTAGCATTTCCTGGCTGATAAGAGTACTAGCTGTTAGCTTAGCGTCTTTTAGGATTCACCGCAGTTATGCTGTTAACGTCCCACCAAGTCGAAAATAACTGTTGTAAACGTTATTGCAGGCATTAAAAAACCTTGAGATTTTGTTGAAAAGTGAAACATGAACTAAAAATTTGATGCCAACTTTGCTTTTACTCTTTATCCAGATTTTAACCAGATCTTAGACAAAAGTAAAACAACGTGGCTATTTTGGGGGCTGTTTTTGTTGGGTTTCTGTGCCTCATCTGGTGTGACTGTTTTAACCCTTCATGCTACAGATGCGATGCCGAGTTCACGTCACATGAGGAACGTTGTCAGTGGAAAAGATTCCAGTGTTTATGGCTTGCTAGCATTAGTGAAAAATTCACAGCCGGAGTCTTATTATAGCAATCTAGGTGTGGATCTACACCTTAGATTGGTGTTTAACTACTTTAACTAACAGACTAGATAATAGTCTGATCTCGATAGTTTTCAGGATTAGGTCTCAGTTTTCCAGTTATATCTAAAACCCAGATGTTCACGTACACGTTAGAATCACATTTCTATTAGCTAATGCAGCTCCCATGTGACATAACCCAGCATGATGAGGTTTGTTGTTTTCTTTTTTTATCCTAAAGGCTTCAAATGATCTGAACATGAAGAGTTAAACATTTCTCTGCTCCGCTAGTCAGTTTCCACAAACTTTATCACTCAAACATTTCGGCTTCACACCAGAGGAGCTGATTTGTGCTGCTGGAGGACCCAAAGCAGAGATCATCTCCTCCTTCTTCACTCTTGGCGTAGTTTGAGGCCCAAACATGATTTAATTTTTAAAAACTTTATAAGACAAAACATCTCGTAAAGCGCTACAGTACTTGGTTTTCTTACAAAGCTTCTACAGCGAGTATTTTGACTTTAAGAGATCTCTCCCAAATCCACAAACGTTCTCCCAGCTTATTGTTTCTTCCATTTTCTGGAATTATTGCTCCTTATAAAGGCAGATTTGCTTTTAAAAATAAGAGCTTTATATGTGTTTGTGTAACCAGGTCATAAATAACACATTTGACCTTCGACCTGTACGGATTACGTTTGTACCACATTAAAGTCTCCGAAGAATCAGACAAAAACAAACGCAGTGAAAGAAACCACTCAAAGGCAGAATGTTTGAACTTTATCTGCGTTTCTCACCTTTCTGTCTCCGTTCAACATCTGTCAGTGCGTTTCAACAGCATCTCAGGGTTCCCTTTATTATTATCAGCATGTGAGCACTGCTGGCTGATTGAAGGCACCTAACAGCGGAAGAGTTTTACCACAAAATGCTGCAGAGAATAACTATCTGAAAATAGCTCTTTAACATTAAATACACACAATTTTCAAGCGTTTACTGCAAATTAAATGTGAGAATTTTCCTTCTGTAACAACCTCACATGGTTTCTAGTGGCCAAGAGATCAGCAAATGCATAATGGACACTACTGTTACCTAAATAACCCAGATCAAATATATTTGGCCCGGATTCAGGCTAGATCCATCTTAAGTTCTGGACCGGATCTGTGCAACGGACCTGAGCTGGTGTCTTTTAGCACAACGGCCCAATACCGGTACGGATGCATTTTAATGATGTAAGCCAGATCCTGGAAATGTGTCTCTATGCTATGAGATGGTTCTTGTCCAAGGAAGGTTTGGAAGGCAGCAGATTCAAAGTGCTTCAGGAGGATTCAGGAGTTCTTGTGGAGGTCTGAGCAGGCATCCAAGGAACTTATTGGTTTATAAAAAGCCCAGAAGCCTCAATATTGTTCTCGACATTCTTCATCCAGCTAAAGATGTTCTAAACCCGGGGTGGGGAACTCCAGGCATCACGGGCCGGAGTCCTGCAGGATTTAGATGCGTCCTTGATCCAACACAGCTGATCTAATTGGCTAAATGACCTCCTCAACATGTCTTGAAGTTGTCCAGAGGCCTGCTAATGAACTAATCATTTGATTCAGGTTTGTTGACCCAGGGTGAAATCTGAAACCTGCAGGACACCGGCCCTTGAGGCTTGGAGTTGGACACCCCTGCTCAAAACAGTCCTGAGAAGATTCTTAAAGTAGATGATTGTTAGCTGTTTGAGAGTCCGGCAGAGAATTGAGAGGACCTTCTGGAGGTCTGTTTGCTTTAACGGCCTCTGCTGGTTTCATAAGCTCCCATTTATCTGACTGTGATCAATCAGGATGATTTACTGGACACTATGGCCCCGCCCACTGACCTGTCATCAAGCAATGTCAGCAAATTAAACCTGGCGATGATTTTATAGATGTAAGAAAGTATTTTGTACCAGTAAAATGATCAGGAATCCAGCTTTCACAATAAAATCTGAGCTGAACTTTAATGTGAAAATACTCACTGTGTTTGTGGGTATTTTATTTTGTAGTAAAACTCTTCGTTCTGTTTATTCTGGAGGGAAAAAATGGCACTTTTATAGCCTCCAGGTGATTTTTGTGCATTTGGTTTTTATAAAAAGTCACAGCTCTTATTTTTATTTATTTTTGCCCTTTAACCCTGAAAATGTTTTGCAGACATTAAACGTCCGACGTTTGGTCACTTTGGAACGCTCAAAAAAGCCAAGATCACCTACAAACCAAAGAAAGAAGACACTCCTAAAATACATCGGCTACATTTTGAGTTGATATGAATGTTTTTAGCTTTCTAAGCTGCTAAACTACTAACATGTGCCACTGAGCTCCAACACTTTAATAACAACTTTTTTTCATGGCTTAAATCTGACTAAAAGCACGAAGCAGCCTCCTGCTCTGCGTGTACATTTCAATGTAAAGATGACACATTTTTAAAAATGTGAATACAAAAACCTCTTTTAAGGAGTGATTTTTGTTTTAAAAGGAGAAATGTTTGCTCTAAAATGTTTTCTGGAGCTCAGATTATTTTGTGCACCTCACATGCAAACATAAAGTGAAATAATAGTCAGAATCTAACGTTTCTGCTGAGTCCCGTCCGACCTTTTCGCCTTCTCCTCCTTCAGGTTCTCCAGACGCGTTTCCTCACTCGTTTCTCGACGTGATGTCCTGAAACCGAATCAGTGGCAGCCGTTAAAACTCGTTTGTCTCCTCTGCGGCTCAAATGTGAGAAACCAAGTTTCTGATTTCAGACTCACCTCCGTCTTCGCCCTCCTCCACTCGCCCAGCGGGCCCGACTTTGTCAGGACTGAAAGAAACGAGAGCAGTGACGTGTTAAAATCACAAAAACAAAATCAGATTCGTGCTCTGCTGGCAGATTAAAAGTAGCTGCAGAGCAAAACTGCACCAGATTTACTTTTATTAGTTCATATTATAATCAATAGGATTCATTCGGTTTATTACAGGACAATGGTGTTTTTAAGACCCCAAAAGTAAGCGATGTAACCCAAACAACACTGTAATGATTTACCATAAGCTGGTTTTTATAACTGCTAGTATTAATATCGCTAACAAACTGCATTCGTCTCTCTGGATTTTGAACAAGTTGCAGTCGTTTCGGCTTTTTTTGGAAGACAAACTGATCATTTTATATAATAAAAAATAATACAGTTGTAGAGAAATGTAGTCGTCTGTCCTTTGCTTCAGTCTGTGGGACGCCTCTTATCAATCAGCTGATACATTTATTTACAAATTTTAAACACTTAAAGCTGGAGCTGGGCGATATAAGATTTTTTCATATCATTATATGTTTTTTTCATTTCAGGCGATAACGATATATCACGATATAAGTCAAATAACTATATTTGTAAGATTTAAATGTGCCGTTGCTCACAAGTAAAATGTGAAATAATCAGCAGCTTGTTTTGATTTAAATATTTATTTCCCATAATAAGTTCAACAGGGTAGATGTACTTAAGGAACATGAGACTGTTTCAGATAAATAAAGGCAAATATTGCAAACTACACAAAAGGCAGCCGCTAAAGCGTTTAAGTTTCAAAATAGAACAAACAAAACTACTAAATTGTCAATTCCACTTAGAAACAAAATATTAATTCTAAAAATAAATATTAGTTTGTTTTACAGAAGAACAGACAAAATTGACTAACTTTTGTCAATATCAAATAAACTGAGAACTAAAAGGAAATTCTCAATCTCTCCTTGTTGTATAGCTGAGCTTTTCAAACAGTTTTAACAGTTACTTTAGTCTGACAAAAGCCGAATGACGAATTAGCGCTTCCAGTCAGAGATTGAGCTTGCACCGGTTTATTGTATTTCCAGACTTGCTTTCGGCACAATTTACAGTGCGCGCTACTCTGTTTGACTTGAAATAGCCGAAATACCTTCACACTACCGAACTTCTGTGGCTCTACCGTTCGACAATCTCTCCGGCGTTGGAACCATCATCTGTTTTCTCTTCGGTAACCTTCAGTCACGTTCTCGGTTGATTTTTCTCTAGTCAGCACACTCATTTCCTCCATTACCCGGGCGGCACGGCGGCTGCTTCCCAAACAAATACACATGTGCGGCGCCGGCTTGGCACTTGTGCTGCATGTAACAAGTCACGTGACGTGACGCTGCGGCTGTGATTGGTTCGGCTCTGCGCTACTTAATTTGGATTGGCTGTTCTTTCTTTTTTTAAGAGGCCAAGAGAGATGAGGCCTATCGCAATAGTTTAATTTTTCTATCGAGAAAAAGTTATTTCGCAACACATATCGTTATCGTTCTGTCGCCCAGCTCTACTTAAAGCTGGTATTTGGGAAAAGAACGAAGGTCTGAAGCTGTAATTACCAGCTTGTCATAAACAAGTTAAATGTGAATATTTGAAGACTTTGTCTTTATAACCAGTTTAAGTTAAAAGGCCAAACTGGGCCAAACTGGTATCACTCGTGCTCCAACAGCAGTGGTTGAAACAAATAGTGAGCTGCAGTTTTCAAGCAGCATTTAAAAACAACTTTCTCATTAATTACAAAAAACAGCCAAAGCAGGGAGCTGGAAGTACAGCGGAAACATCCAAGTAAAGTAATGACTCTCACTGCCAGCAGAGGGAGACAAACGTCTTATTTCTGTTTAAAGACAGCCTGTAGTGATGAAGAGCGGCTCCATTCACACCAGTGTGACTGTAAAACAGGGATTTGCACTGAGGGCCAAATAAACTTCTGCAAACTGAATAATTCACGAGTCACAGCTGGACCTTTGACTGAGTTTCTGTTACCCGAAGACAAAAGATCTTTAATCTCTGAACAGGAATGTCGGTGATACTCACGCATACATGTTGTGATCATCATGAAGACGGTCGACGTGACAGTCGCACTCCACCACAGACACCTGCAAAACAACGGTCTTTGAACACATCGGCACTTCCACACAGAAAGATCACGCCGTTTCTGTAGGCGGGACAAAACATGGAGGCAGCTTCAGGTCTGAAACATGAAGCCAGTGTTGAGCGTATTCTTTTTAAAGGCCACCAGGGGGCGACACTTACTTAGAAAACTGTGGGAAAGCTGTGACCATGTTATAGGCTCAGTCACTAGTTTAAAAAGATGCATCTTATTTTGACACTTTTATTTTAAGGACATAAAATGGGATATTCTCATTGGTTGATGAGTGTGCAGCGCCCCTCACTCAGAAATAAGAGGAACAAACACGTTTTTAACTTTTATGCACTTTTTAGAACCCTTAATAAATAAATTGTGTTTCTGCTTCTATGATGCATTTAGCTGCTGCAGCTTTCTAAACTAAACTGAACGGACAGACGAGGCATTTTCAGATCCTCGATCGGCTTCAGGAAGATTTTCTGGGAGACTTAAAGAGATTTTCTTGGTTCATGCTGATCAAACAATCAAAGTGCTCTGAAAAAACTAAATTAGGAACTGAGGTCTCACCCCGAGTACAGAGCTGTGAAGATGAAGACGGTGAAGACGAGAAGGAGGAGGGCCTTCATCGTGAACCCTGAAACAGAAAGAAGAATAACAGGTGAGGCGAACAGAGGTCGAGCTTGTGGAGATCGTGGGTGTTCGTTTTGTGTCTTTGGTGGTTTCTGCAGATAAAAATCATCAAATGTTTTTCCTTCAGCATTAAAGTCGAGTGAGATGAGTGAAAACAGAGATTCAGACTGGATCTGAGCAGGCTGCTACGAGTCTCTGCAGGCCTCTGACGTCAGAGACCCTGCGGCTCACCTGTGGGCTCAGGTGACGCCTGACAGCAGCAGGTGTTGGTGTAGAAAGGTGAAGGAGGCGGGACTTCGGAGAGGCTGCCCAGCGACTGGGTGAAACGCTCCTTTGACTGACAGATCTCAGAGCAAATCTCCTCGTGGATCAGGAGATTTGGAGGCGGGGCTTCTTTGTCGGGAGGAGTCGGGACCTCAGTGGAGTCTGAAAGAAAAAAAAATCATTGTTCATTGTTGTCCAAGTTAACTTGAGCGTACTCGCCCTTTAAGCAGCCGGTTACCCACCGTACGTGAAGGCGCGGCTCTCCTCCAGCTCAGTGCTGTTGAACGGTGACCAGGACTCGTCCAGACAGGCCGGACCATCGGGGCTGCTCCTGGACCAGTCCAGGTCAACTTCCTGCTTCTGGTTCCAGTTGTTCCCTGTCCCGAAAACACCTCTGAAGACTTTCTCATCGAGCCACGACTGGCAGCTCTCCGTGACATCGCTCAGCAGGCGAACCAGCGAGCTGCGAGGTCGCCGCCTGCGCCGGAAAACCCTGAAGGAAAAATGAGTGTTCAGACACGTGTGTGGGTTTGAGGTCCTTCGGCATGTTCCGAGTTATTTTGAACTTTGTTTTTTGTCATTTTGAGAAATTTGTGTCTCTTTGCACAGAAAAGATGAACAAAATGACATAAAACAACATCAAAGTGAAACAAAGAAATCCACAAAGAGCTAAAGAACGAGACCCCCAACAAAAAACCTCAAACCCAACAAAGTGGGTTAAAGTGCAGAAAGTGACCAAAAGCAACTCGAGTGTGGAAACACTTCCTCGGAGAATGACCACAGCCTGACAAAAATAACCACAATGTGATTAGAAACAACAGGAAGTGACCAAATCTGAGCGCAGCGGCCCGCTCTGTCTGACTGCACACCAGGAAATAAACGTCAGGAACAACATTTAATCGAATTTTAAAGTAAAATAAGACTTTTAGTTGTTATTAAGAGATGAACTCTGCAAACACATCAAGGCTCCACCTGTGAACACAGAGTTCATGTAACAGAACAAAGACGCTTTTCTCATGTTGATGAAGTGTTCAATAACATGGGGTCTCCTAGCAACAGTGATCAATGACATCACACACCCTGGTCCCCGAGAGCAGCTGATGTCAGGTCTGAAGTATTTACAGCTTTAAAACCTACCCGACATGTGCCGAACGGCTCACTCTGATTGGCTGTTGGAGGTGAGCTCACCGCTTTAAAGAGGTGTGTGTGTGTTTAACAGCTGTCACACATTTGTACGACCACGAGATGTTATGTTCCTGTTGCTGATGTAAAATAATCCTGAGTGTGGACCAAAGGGAGGAAAATGTTATGGAACAAAGGTTTTTCCAAACTTTGTTAAGCGTTTGGCGAATGTCACAAAGCGTTTGGCGTCCGGTTCTCTCAGCTCTGTAATTGCAGCTGATGTCATCGATCATATTCTCCAAAAAAAACATGTAAAAAGACTTTTTCTCAGTCTTTGGTAACAAAAACGTTAGCAACATTAAACTTCTTGTGATGCTGTAAAATGCAGTAAACGCAGGCTGCATTTCTTGGTATAAACTCTCCTTTGGTTAATAAAATCAAACTAACTCTGAGGCAGAGTTTGAGCTAAACACAGTCCAGATTTCCACAATCCCAAAAAGCTGTTGGGACTGTTCATCCATGTGTTTCAATAAAGTTTAACATCCAGGTGTTCACAAAAAAGAAGATTTACGAGTTCAGCCAAGTTTGAGATAGCAGGAGGTTAGCTTGCTAGTTTGCATGTAAAGGCACAGCTCTGATTTCACTTTGGAGGTAAATAAAAACAGAAAACCAAACAACAGTGATGTTTGTAGCGTCCGTAAAGTTAGACGAGCTACTCTGTGGTAGCAGAGTCGGATCAATGAATAAAACCTGGTCACACAGGCCTAGAGACTGGTCTGCAACCGTTTGGCAACCACGATTCATAAAGAATAAAATCCCCAACCGGTTGTGAGTGGTTGCTGGAGGTTAATGACAGTCGCTGGGAAAATGGCTGTTAAAGCCCCAGTAACACAGACTGGTCAGTGACAACCTGGCAACCAACTGTTGTTAGGGAAAACGTGCATTCCCCTACTGGCTACGGTTGCTAGCATCTTGCTGCGGTTGTAGTTTGAATGAAAGTGACCGACTGTAGTGTTGCATTGTCTGTAAATACACTCCAACTACGAGCTGAGCGTTGGTAAAACTTCAAGAAGTGTGACACAAACAGGAAATTGAGATAGTTCGCTTTCAAAATAAAAGTCACAACTTTTACTTGTGCATAAACGTGGAACGAGCGAGCT
The DNA here is from genome assembly GCF_056152115.1 of Neolamprologus brichardi. Taxonomy (NCBI): domain Eukaryota; kingdom Metazoa; phylum Chordata; class Actinopteri; order Cichliformes; family Cichlidae; genus Neolamprologus; species Neolamprologus brichardi. The sequence goes on along the minus strand of NC_142121.1, from coordinate 3,870,270 downwards.
CGCTGAAACAAAGTTTTTTCTGCTTCCAGATCTCAGGTAAAAACCGTCTAAATAAATGGCAGCCTCCTGGTCTACCTGCCGCTCTCACCTGTGCAGGTTCTCCTTGTAGGAGACGCTGGTTTTGCAGGGCGTCAGTGACACGTTGCCCTCGCCGTCCCAGGAGAAGCTGTCCTCGGTCACGTCATAGTATCCATTGGTGAGGAGGCGTGGCGAGCGGCGGCAGCAGCAGGGCTCGCTGCCGTGCGCTGAGGTGTAGCAGATGTAGGAGGAGTCGGGAGAGAGCAGAGACACGTCGAGGCTGCAGGAGAGAGACCAGCGAAGGCTTTTCAAACTCCTCCTGCTGAGACTTCACACGTTCATCAGAAACAGGAAATAAACGATGCTTTTACCTCTGACAGTGACTGTTCCTCAACCTTCGCTTGACTGGAGAACCTGAGCGGCAGAAAAGACCATCAGACACACACACACACACACACACACACACACACACACACACACACACACACACAGTGGTTTCTAAATACAGACGACTTTTATCAGCATGAAGAGGCACAGGGCATTCCTGGGTAAATCTGCTCAGAGGACTCGATGAAGATAAAAGCCGAGCAGGAATGTGACAGACGGGCAGCAAAGTGCTGCACGGAGCTCGTCTGAGGAGCTCAAATCAGATCTGTGGAGTCGCTAAAAGCTTTAGTTTGGTTTCTGATCGTTTTTCACATCCATAACAGTTCGAACAGTTCGAATAGGCACAAAGAAAATTTGCTACAATGTCGTAATAAAGTCCCAGAATAAAAATAAAGTGTTGGTGAACGTGGTCGGTGATGTCGGTGACGTACTTGTGACGGCGCCGGAGAAGAACAGAGCCATGTTTGTCTGCAGAGCGGCGTCCGAGGATCTGCGGAGCACATGAGAAACCAAACAGCTGTCGGTGAGAAACAGGCAGATGTTGTTCTAACAAATCTTTTCGATGAAAGGCCAAAACCAGCAGAGAGAGCGCCTCTCCAACCCTCCTGACCTCGGACCAGTCTCACACTGAACGCCGTCAGCTGACAGCTGCTCTTTCAGCGAGACACTGTTATTATTTTTATTGTGATTTAGTGAATTTATTCTGGTTTTACTCTATAGAGACACTTTTTACATCACGTTTTATTGGATCTTATTAAAAACGATACTTATTTTAACATTTATCAGATTTTTTTACTTTTTAAACTTCATATTATTACGTTAACTTTTCCCTTTTTTTGTGTTTATGCAAAACATATATATACTTACTTATTTTATGATATATGTTACAATAGTATTTATCATTTACTTTATCATTTTCTTCTTCTTTTTTTTAATTTTATTGATTTAAAAAAAATTATAGTGATTTTATTTGTATTAAAATTTTAACATAATTCACTTTATTAGATTTAACAGGAAACTGTTGTGATTCAGGGCTTTATAAATAAAACTGAATTGAATTGTTGTTTCTTTTTAACTGAGATCCTTTCTTCGTGTAATCTTTATTGAACTTTTATTTTATTGTATTTGTCTGAGCTACTCTGACTTGTGTTTATTGTTTTTACAGGAATTTCCAAACTTTTGGGATAAAAAAGCACATTTGATCTTTCCTCTGTCTCTATTTAAAGTTCCTGTTGTTGGGGTCTATTTTCAGCGGTGGATTAATCTGCACTCGGTGGTGTAGTGAGTATTTCTAGCTGCAGGATTTTGTGCGTGTGAGAGTCTGAGTAAACCACAGTGTGTTCATAAAGGAAGTTGTTGTTGTGTATCTGAGCTGGAGCTCACAGACATTTCTCAGACTTTTACACACAGTTTTTATTAGTCGACTCATTTTTTGCTGGTTTGACTCCCAACGAGAAGAAAAATCTAGAAAATCCAAAAGAAATCTTGTTTTTCTTTCTGTGACTTCAGCTCTTTAAAATCCTCCTCAGCAAGTCTGAGCACTCGAGGGATTAACTGGAGCTAATCTGAGCTAATCTAATCCAGACTGATCAGGATATTTATAACAGGCTGTTTTTAGGCCTTACCTTTAAAGTTGCTCTTTGTTCTCTGCAGCGCTTCTCTCACATCCTGCAGAGGCGCAGCCTGAGAGCAGACTGCAGAAAGAAAAACAGACGCTGTGACTCTGAGCTCACGCTTCCTGTTAACCCTTCGTCAGCTGACCGACACACACACACGCACACGTGCACACACGCAAACAGGAAACGAGTTTGTATACACTATCGTCTCTGTACGAGAGACAAAGAGCCGGTGAGTGTGATGGTTTAACAGGAAGCTCTGAGGGACGAAGGCTTCTGCACAAACTGAAGCACATCATCACATTTGGATCCCACATCGTGTTTCATGGACAACGAGCCTTCGTGGCAGGATGAGAAAAGAACACAACAAGAGACGAGGATGAAGGCCCGGGGGATCTGATGAAGAGGAGTCATCAGCAGGCCGAGTGATTTGAACACACAGACTGTTGGGCAGTGAACAGAGGCGCTCTGTGTCACAGCGAATAGATGAGGAGGAGCCTGGGGCTCGCCTTTCTCTGCTCCTCCTCAAGATTCAAAAGAAAACCCGTCTGGCGTCCGGTTAACGTCCACTCAGCAGCGAGACTCGATGATTCAGCTCTCCAAAAACAAAACAAGAGAAGGAAGCGGCGTGAGCTCGGAGGGAAGAAGAAACACTCCTCATCTGCTACACGTCAGCGCAAACATCCCAAAGATTTCTGATGTTTTTCAACTTTTTCTGTAAACCTGCAGATTATAATCTGAAGAGTTTATCACAGGGTGTCAAACTCTTCTCAGTCCATGATGCTAGCAGCCACATACAGCACAGCTGAGCACCTGTAAACCAATAAAAACAGGCCCCTCTGGACCGTTTAAACGGATTTAAAATGCTTCTGTCCATCCCTGAAACTGAGGAGGAAAAATATGTTTTTTAAAAATTTTACTCTGTTTTTTTCTGCGTTCGGTCAGTGTGATGTCACAAAGATTTTTCAGCCGTGGCGCCTTCGTGGCGCTTTAAGCGGTGCACATTGGGTAATGCCTGTGAGTAAAACAATAACCTGATGCTGCTTCAGCCTCTGAAGGATTTTAAACGTTCCTCCTGCACAGCTCTTGCACAGCTGCAAAGCTGCGAGTGGGCCGGGCTGCAGGCTCTGGTGGGCCTGCCGTGGGCCTCGGACTCTATGTTTATCCTCTGGACAGCAGCGTTTACATTTTATTATTTCTGTTGTTTACGACTTCTGCCTGACAGGAACAAAAACAGTCAAATAAAAGATTTTTCCTGTTCTGGGAAAAAGTAAAAATGACTTTTTTCCCCATGAGGCTTCAGTACAAACCGAGATAAAGACAGACTGTTTATGTCAAACTACATGATCCGATCTGGAAATATCTCGGAATAATGATTTGTGTTACGATCGATCCCTCTGGGTTTGTGTCAGGAAGGACAAAACGCTGCCAGATCAAACATGCGGCGGCTGCTGTGGCGAGCCGCGTGAGTAAAGGAGCATCTTTGATTTTCACGTCGTCCTTCCTGCTCTGCTGAGTTTAGACAGAGAAAACAAACACGGATGCATGTTTGTTTAAACAGAACAAGTCAAAAATAAATAATTATGTTTATTTCAGTTTATGTTGACTGAAAACAGGAGGAGAGGTTTGGACGACAGTCTGTGAACTCATGCACCTCTGAACTCTTTCTGGGATTTCTGTGTGATCAGAAAACTGCCTGCTGCAACTTTTTGCTGAAAGCGCAGATGTTTATTGAACTGCTTTCATCGTTTTTTAAGAACCAGAGAGATTTTTAATGAAAGAACATTTGATGGTCGCAGCTTTTCAGATGTGACTGTTTGTTTCTTTTCTTCTTTTTCACTTTGGAGTTTCAACTGTTTTCAATCAGGACAGTTATGAGTACATTCACTAAAAAAAGATGATTCTCTACATTTGACTTCTGTGAACGTTTTTCCTTCTTTTGTTTGATTTTACGTCGTATTTTGTGTTTCTGATATTTTCCTGTCGCTGCAGCAGCAGGTTGGTCTCTCCTGTAAAAGTGCTTCTGATGCATCATTTAAAATAATAATATATAATATTTACTTCATGGTGATCTAATAAAAGTAAATATTAACATTAGGGGCAGGAATAGCTCAGTAAGTAGAGTGGTGTCCCCATGATCGGAGGGCGAGGTTTCGATTCCCCTGAGGTACCCCTGAACAAGGTACCCCGAGCAGCCAATGGCTGCCCACTGCTTCACTAAGTGAGTGGGTTAAATGCAGAGAGGAATTTCTCCACGGGGATCAATAAAGTATACAAAAAAAGGCTTCAGCTGTTATGTGGATGTTCCTGTTTCTGTATTGAGACTAAAGATAATCTAAATTATTTAATAATAACTGAATCCCCCCTCTGTGCCCCCTTTATGGATTCTTCCCATCCCGTGTTTCCCAGCATGCCTTGCAGCAGCAGGCTGGTCTGTGCTGGAGCTGCTGATGTTGGAGGAAAACGCGTCAAAAACGGAAGAAACCATTTTCCACCTTCAGACACTCAGACTTCTTCAATTTGCTGTTTCAGCTCTAAAATCACTTTTCATGTGAATCTGAGGATTTTTGTTTAGTTTCGTTAATAACGAGGAACAACAATGAGCTCGAGCTTCATCACTGCTCGTCCTCATTGTTGAGTATTTCTGTGTCATATTCCTGTAACAATAACTTTGAGCTGTTCGGTTATTATTTAAGATTTTTTCACACTTTGCTGGTTTAAAATGATCCGAATTCTTCAGAATATCCTGTAAACACTTTGATCTCCGCGGTTTTCCCACGTGATCTGATCATTCATAAAATATCTGTGGTGTTATTTTACTCTGATACACATAATACTGAAAACGGAATTACAGTTTTTATTATCGTGTAAATAAAAAGAAATTATAAAAGAAGCTTTATAAACATAAACAAGTTTATTTTTATTTATTTTCTTTTAGGATGAAATTAAAGTTTGCATAAATATCCAGCCCGTTAAAAAACGGCTGTTTGAGTTTGTTTGTGTGTTTTAAGTCGGATCAGCAGCAGAAAACAGACAAAGAGAAACTAACGGGACTGAAGCTCAACTCACCGATCACTTTTCCTCCTTTTTTTGTCCAGAAAAATCTTCTTCCGGTCGCTGAACCTTTTTCGTTTTTCCTTTGCGTATTTTTTCTTCTAGACTTTCGCTTTGAAACCTTCACATTTCGTCTCCAGGAGGATAAAAACAAGTCTGCAGCTCGCAGCTGTCACTCTGCCTCGCCCACCCGCAGGAAGCAGCAGCTGCTGTCAAATTAAAACACGTATGGTTTTCAAAGTAAAAGCACCAAGCGAAACAAAAATATTTAAAGTAACTACGCAAAACTGATGATTACTGAATAAAACATATATTCGTGCAGGTTTTTCTTTTCTTCTTTATGTCCACGAGGATCTCTGTGTAGAAGCCAGCTGCTTTAGCGTCCAACCTTTCAGATAACTTTCTTCTGATTGGCTCACAAAAACAGTCGGTGGGGCTTCTGTGTGCCTGACAGGTCTACAAGTTAAAAAAAGAAAAAAGGTTTGTGTGTTTGAGTTTGCAGTCTGAGCTTTGGGCTCATTATTTGAAACATCGGTTTGATAAAACATCCACAAACAGGACAGGAGATCCGGGACAGTGTGCAGTTGGTTTCTAATTTTCAGCCTCATTTAGAGACAAACAGGTGAAGAGAGAAACGCAGAGTTTAGTTCAATATAAATAAAAAGTTTCCTAAACTTACATTTATTATTCAGTAAATGTTCCAGCTTTCATCAGGAAACGTTTAAAGTATTCTAATGTGAAGGTGTTTTATGTTGAAGGTCCAAAACACAACTTCCTGTTTATCCTTAATCAGCCGCTGCTGATGAAATAAAATTCCCTGGAGTCAAAATGGTTGATTTTCTGTTTTTTAAGGTTTTATTTAGTGTTTACAATATTTAGTAGAAAAATAAAAACTATGCTTTTAAAAGTTCAATAACAAGCCCTTTATCTGCAACTCTGGCGCCATCTGGTGGTCAATCTGATTAATGGATTTGAATCATTGAGCTTAACAGAGAAATTCTTTAAGTTTATAAAAATCCCTGAAAGACATAAAAACATCCATTACAGGAAATGGAAAAATATGTTGGTTATAAATAGATGTGAAGACATTTTTCAGCTTCCTGAGCCTTTCAGGTCCTTTTAGAGGAGTCGGACCTCGCCGGGTTTTTCGGGTCTAGGCTGCTGCGCTAGGCGAACAGCCCGGCGGCGGGCTCGGGGATGTTGGTGGCGTGCATGTCTCGTGTCATGTTGGACTTCTCCTTGAGTTTGGCCTGAAGCAGCGTGTGCTCCACCACGCCGATCCGCACGTCCATCTGAATGATCTCCTGCTTCAGCTTCGTCAGGCTCTGCTTGATTTTCACCACCGGAGCTGCAAAAGCAGAAGAAGAAGAAGAAGAGAGGTCAGCACTGCGGCAGCGCCGGAGTCAAAACCGAGCACTGTGACCAGATTCACCTCACCTCCGTCAGACATGCTGCTGCCTTTCTCCTCCATCTCCTGCTTCACCTTCTCCAGCTCCTCGCTGATCTGAAACAAACAGAAGAATTTCAAATTAAAACACAAGAACAATACAGGCTGTCATCATTTCAAAATAAGACAAATATTTAATTAAAAGCAATCCAAGTCAACACTGACGTTGTTACGCGATTAGCTCAGACTGGTTACTGATGGGTCTCTTCCTCCATGTTTGTTTGTGCTTTGACGCTTTTATTTGTTTAATTATAAAAGTGAATGCATGGTGCGTTCACTGACCTCGGCCAGCACTCTGGTTCTCTCCGTCACTCCTCCGCTGGCCTGCTGGTAGCGCTCTCTGGCCTGAAGGATGACAGGAGTTACTGAACTGACTGTTTCCACACATTCTGACATTGAGACAGTTTCAAACTGGAATTAACGTGAACTCAAACGCGTCGCGATGACGTGAACGAATCAGGAACGTTCAGCTCCGGGTTTACCTTGCTGAGTTTGGCCTGGGCGCTGCGGTACTCCTGGATCAGATGCTCCAGCTGGTTGTTGATGTACTTCTCTCTGCTGCTCACCTTCTCCAGCGTCTTCCCGATGTCCTCCTGCAGCTTGTCCAGGTGACTCTGCAGAGACGACGAAGAATGACGTCATGTTTAGTTTCACTCCATGAACTTATTTTGTTTTCATCTTTCTCCAGAATTATTGAAACAGTCCTCAGGATGTTCGTCTCTGTGGTTAACGGCAGATTCGCTGAACATGGAAACATCTGTTTCTTCTTCTTGTTTGATTTAGTTCATTTAATTAAAGCTGGCCGATTGATAATATTCTTTATGTGTGACTGAAATAAAATAATACTTCTTGTTCGTCCCGTCCGATGACAGTGAGAGGCTGCAGGGAGGACATGACATGATGATGAAGCGGGTCAGTGAACGCACCTTGGCCTCCTTGAGTGAGGACTGGATCCCGTCTCTGTGCTGGTGCATCTGGTCCACGTGGACCCTCCAGTCCTGCAGGACCAACACAGACCAGAGAGTGAGAGCCACTAACACTGACAGCCAACCAGAGAGCATGCTGGGAAACTGCAGGTAACCTTCAAAGCCTTCAGTCATTCATACAGAAACAAAAGCTTGTTACGATCACTCTGGACGAGTGTGAAGCGCCGGCAGAGTGAAGCGTCTTTCACTTCATCTCACATCTGGCGGAAGCTCCGACACCTCAGGCGAGCGCCAGGCGAGCGCCTACCTTGTTGTCGGTCCTGATGGTGACTTTGAGCTGCGGCAGGACTCGCTCCACCTCCAGGTTCCACTCCGTCGCGTCGACCGTCGACTCCAGGATCTCGTCGGGTTTGGAGGACGTCTCAGCTTCCTGCCAGAAAACAGACGCCGCGGCGAGTTCAAAGCTCGGAGCGAACGCGAGAGCGTGAAAGTGGAAATTATGATGTAATCTTATTCTGAGGTGATCTCACAGTGTGAGTGCTTCGTAACTTCAGAGCCTCCAGGTCCATCACGTTCTCCTCCTCCTCGTCTCCTTCATCCTGGTCACACAGAAAACAATCATGAGATGTGAAGACGATTCATGGCTCGACCCAAAACATGGTCATGACAATATACTCGATTATGACTTCTGCTCTAAAGTGTGATGGACTTTATAAAACGAGGGAAATATTTTGTAATAAAATGTTTTTAAAATAAAAGTGTGAGGATGTTTTATTTTGAAATCTGTTCCCTGATTTCCTCTCAGTGTTTGGTGATCTCTGACAGAGGTGCAGGAAACCACCGCAGTAAAAACAGATTCATCCTGTAAGTGTGCCGAACGGAAAAGAAGAGGAAGTTAGACGAACACCTACGATCAGCTCCTCCTCCACTTTGCTGAGCGTGAGCTCGGCGTCGTCCTCCACCACAGACTCTTCTTCTGTGTTTTCTGATGGGTAGTTTGTCCTGAAACAGAGACAGAAAGAAGTAAAACAAACTTCTATAAACACAGAAGCAACAAAAGCAGCCTGACGAAAAGAAGAAAACAGACGGCATACTTCCTGAAGGTGAAGCCTCTCCTCCTGAGCGCCTCCTCAGCCAGTCGGTCCAGCACGAAGCAGACGTACTCGCCTGAGCCCGACTTCAGTTTGGAGGGCGGGAAGTCCACCTTAACACCCTGAAAAACAGAGGAGGAACTTTAAAAAGCGTCAAACTCTTCTTGTTTAACGGAAGCTCCCGCCTTCACACAATCGGTCAGATTTATCACAGCACAAACAAACTAACTCCAGACATACCAAAGCTCATTTCCAGCTTCTAAACTCTTTCTGTGTGACTCACAAAGGCCCGCAGTTCTGCCAGGATGTTGGACACGGTGGCGTTGGGTTCGTCGTACTCCTGCGGCTCGGTAAACGGCCTCCCCGCCACATTGATGAGCCACGCTGCGATGATGGTGAACATGTAGAACTGCTCGCCGGGGTTAGACGCCAGGTATGGACTGGAGACGAAGTAATGCCTGCACGGAGAAAGCAGAGGGGACTGAAGGGTTTTCCTTCACTGTGCAAAAATCAAATCAGTGCAAAAATCAAATCAGCACAAACACTGAAAACAAGCCTGGATTTCATTTTATTCTTATGCAATACTTTGTCTGGGTTGATCGATCAATCAACAGAAAATAACAGAATAAAGATCAAGAACTGAAACGCTGCATTGTCCCAACAAATGAATCAATAGCAGAAGAGCACTCTTATCCTCATCCTTGCTTCAGTGGCTCAGAGCTTTGACAGTACAGTACAATGCCAAGGCCACACAAACCCTCAACATCATCCTTGAACTCCATCACTCTCCTCCAACCAGAGGGATGAATGAACAACACAATCACTTAGCTTTAGGACGTGTCTGTGTTTTTATCTCATTATATTTTTGTAAACGTGTGACTAGTTACTACTAGTTACACACTTCGATTGTTTTTTTCTGCTTCTAAATCCTAAAAAGGACACCGTACTTACATCCGAACTATGCGCTTCTCACCTGGACAGGTTCTTCATGTTGTGTTTGCCCAGAACCTCCTCCTCATAGTTGAGTGCATTCAGCTTCTCCAGCAGGCTCTCCATCACTGCGACCCCCCGGTAAGCCGCTCCGGGCCCTCGGTCCTCCTCGTCGCCGCGTCTGCCGTCCTCAGCCATCCTGCAAGTTTCACGTTTGCGTGGAAAATGTAAAAACCTAGCACCTTTAGCAGATTAGCACTGCTAACCTGCTAGCGGTGTTTGTTTGGCTTCTGTTGTCAGGCAACCGAAAGCTAACCAGCTAAGCGGCTAGCTGACGTTAGCAGATAGCGACTTCGTCATAACATTTTAAACACTGGTTTAAACTCAGTCGTTGGTCACAGTTCTTTTATAAGCTGTATCAATATCCACAGTTTGGAGAAAAGGTGTATAAAATGAGTCTGAATCCTCTCAGTGCCGCGTTAGATGCTGCCGTTAGATTAGCTCGCTTCTTTGTGTCGGCTAGAAAACATCGCAACAGCGACCCCCGCAGGCTGGAGTGTGTGCTTAAAACGGTATTTCCAATATCCAAAGATTAAAAGCTCCCCCTAAACTGAACACACACACACACACACACAATCTGGTGCCAAACACATTTTGCTTTTTCAAAACCACCTCTATAAATTCTCTATAGGCTCCTCTTGTTAATGTATATCTTTCATCTGTTTCTTTGTTAATTTCTATATTTTTGAGTTATTTTATTGTATGTGGTGTACAGTATGACAGTGTCTAAGGCAGCGTGGGGGAAGAATAGGATATGTAATAAAAGGATAGAAATGCACAATATATCGCCAACTGCTGCACCTGGAACACAAAAAGGAGAAAATACGCAGCTACATAAATTATCAATCTTCTCGTGGTGTGTGAGAGACAGAGAGTGAGTGAGAGTGAGTGTCTTTGTCACAAATGTACTTGATAATGAGGGTGGGAAACTGCAATAACATCCCAGGAGCCAGAGGCAGACAGAGATCGATCCGAGCCCCCAAGCGTACCAAAGGCCACACATCTCAGCGACATCCGCCCATCCCAGCAGGAGGCGGAGGGAGGAAGGCCCCTAATGGGGTGACAAAGGGTGAGAGAGCCCCCACTGCAGTTCTTGTGCATATCATTAATTTACCTTGTTAGATTAATAATATGCATTATTCATGACATGGATGTGAAATTTCACAGCCTAGAAATGACCATGCAGCCTCACACAGAACAAAACCAAATTTTATTGAACCATCTCACATGTGAACCTGTACAAATTCGTACTTTTTCCCATCAAGCCTCGTTTCACGGGCAGTTTTTCCAGCAGATGTTTCAGGCCTTTGTCTTCTTACCTGTGTGACATTGCATGTGAAGTTTTAATGTTATTTCCTTTTTGTACCTTTTCCCACCGGTGTTACACACGAGCTTGTGATCAGCTGTGTTTTCACGTGCGTTTTTAAAGCTCTCAAGCCTTTAGATTTTCTCCCACAGCTGTTACGAGTGCACGGTCTCTCCCCTGTGTGACTGGCGTTATGCCTTTTAAATGAGGACACGGTTTTCAGTGTTTTTCCACAGGTGTTGCAGAGATACAGCTTCTCACCTGTGAAGGTTTTGGTTTTCAGAGCCAAATCAGAATCTGTGCTGAGATCAATGACTTTAACAGGAGCCGTGTTAGGCTGCTCATGGGCAGGAGGACCCAAACATGGCTGAACCGTAACAGCGTCAGTCTCCTCGTTCTGTACGAGCTGCTCTCCCTGGTGACTGAGAGCGACTGCTGCCTGCTCCTCTGTGATCTGTGGAGGCTCCGGGTCCTTCTGGTCTGGGCTGAAGTTCCATTCCTGGTTAAAGACCTGCTGGTCTGTGAGAACCTCCATGCCATCACAGACACGCTGCTGTGGCAAATCTGCAGGAACAAACCACAGGTTACTAATGAGATGACGGAAAACTTCTCACGAGCAGGTATACTGTTACAGGTATGACACGATGATGGCCACTAAGTAAATATGTCAGGTAACTTGTTAGGTAGCTGCTGGGCTGTTAACCTGTTTCCACCGATCATGTTTATGATTCAACACATGAAGCAAACAGGCTGAAGAGGAAGAAGTCAGTCATGCAGAACTCAACAGCGCAAGCGTTTCACTCATATCTGAGATTAAAACTGGACGCATGTGACTATTTAGGAGCACGTCTGCAAACATACTTACCTGCCACTTCATTAGTTACACCCTGCTAACCGCCTTTCGCCTTCAGAACTCCTTTAAGTCTTTATTAGATTTTGGTCCATTTTTACATCACATCAGCACACTGAGCTGATAAAGGGACAGACTGGGTCAGCGTCAGTCCTCAGGTAGGCTGTGGTGTTTAATCGATGCTCAGCTGCTACTGAGAAGCCCAAAGTGTGCCAAGAAAATATCCCCCACACCTTCACACCACCAACAGCCTGACCCACCAATAAAAGGCAGGATGGATCCATGCTTTCATGTTGCTTACGCCAAACTCTGACTCAGAATAAGACATGGTGTTTAACTCTCACCATTATGACTAAAAATAACAGGGTTTTTTTTAGAATTAGTAGAAACAAACAAGTATTTGTGTGGATGCAGAAGTACAAATTACAGAGTCTAGCTCGTTGTTGGCTTTCCTGATGGTAAAGAGGTCAGTTGGTGTTCTAATAATCAGATAGATTTTATTTCAAACTTAACCCCTTCAAACTTTTTTTTTTCTGCTCTTGCTCTTGACGAAGGCGGTCACACTTTTCTCCTCCTCTCCCTTAGCTTCCCTGCTTAGCCTCTTATGTCCTTGTCTAGTCTCGTGTTTTTTTGTATTACTTTTCCCTGGAACACTCTCTCACAGTCTGTTCTCTAAAACGGATACCCCTTCAGTGCCAGCTGCGGTCGCAAGGCTGGAGCTGACAAAAACACCCTGATAACGTGTTTAGTCTATTCCTTCCCATTCCATGCATCCCCCCTCCCTTTCCAAATGCCTTCGATGCTTGTTCCCTCCTGGGAACACGGCGGGTCTGAGCCCGCGCTGGAATGGTAGCGCTGGGCAGGATGGCTGCTGTGTTTGCTTCGGATTACTCCTCACCCCCCACCCGACCCTGTGGCTTGTCACGTGTTCCATAATGTTGTGTTGTGGATATTTATGTGCTTCTTTTTGTGCAGAGGAGTTTTTTTGTTTCCTGTTCTCATGCTATCCTCCCAGGAGCCCAGCATGAGTAGAGGTCTCTTTTTTTCCTCTTGTACTTTCCCATTGTAGTGTATATTTCAGTGTTTTTCTGTAACGCTACCGATCTCCGACCTGTATCCCCATGTGATGTCTGTGTTGTGTGTGTCCTATTTCACTGCAGGGCAACCTGCACGTGGCGAATAAAGCCTTGATTGATTGACAGATTGATTGAAAAAGTCTGATGCTATTAGCACTCAGAGTTAGCTGTGTTAGCCCCGTTAGCCTATCTGATTTACATCTATGTGTATGTTTTTGTTGTGGTGTTAAAAAGACGCACCTATCCTGTAGATCTTCACCACGGGGTTCCAGGTGCTCTTATTAATAACTTCGAATGTTTCTTTGGATGTGGAATTAACAAACATGAAAATATCAGAACTGTTAGAGAGGGGCCGGTCACTTTTTGGTTGTGGTTCACTTTCTTCACAAGTTGGTGTCATCATAATGGCATCATTCTCCTGCTTCAGTGCAAACTGCCCTCCTTCCTGATTGATGAAGACTTCCTTTTCTTCCACTTTAATCTGTGGAGCCTTCAGGTCTTCCTGGCCCCGACTGGAATTTCTCTCCTGGTCACAAACCTGCTGGTCTGTGAAAATCTCCGTCTGAACGCCGACGTGCTGCTGTGCAAGATCTGCTGGGACAAAGAACAGAAACACAGGTTGCTAATGTAAGGGCAGAAAAAACATCTACTGTACATTACATAAGTGATGGTGCCTAAAAATGCCCTGTTGGTCTTAAAAGGCCTAAAGTGTGCCAAGAAAATATCTCCTATATCATCACAACACCACCTGGTGTGCTTTTCTGCTGCTGTAGTTCATCTCAATTAAGGTCAAGCTTTTGTGTATTTAGAGATGCAGATCTGGAGTTGTGAAACAGTCAGACCATCCAGGTCTCTTCCTCATGCTAATAGTATCTCTGTTTGAACTTCAGCAGGTCATTTCTTCCGTGCCTAAGTGCACTGTCTAGATATTTGTGTTACCAAGCAGTCAACAAAGCCAGCACACACATTATGTTTCCAGAATAGATGTAAAAAATGTTCTTCGGTTTATGATGACCATGTTTGGATCATGACTTGGACATTTAGACATATGGCTCACCCCAACGGATCCACAGTATTAACTGCAGATACACTAATTACCAATATTTAGTTATGAAACAGTAAGTAACTATTAATAAAGTGTTTTCACAGACACGGAGTCACTAATGCTGCACAACACAATCATTAAAAACAACGAGAAATACAGTTAACAGGAATGCAAAACCAAGAAAACAGATAACTATTATATCAATGAGAAGCACAACAGAAAACCTCGCGAAGCAAAAAGACTTTTAACTGAGTCCATACAGTGGGAGATTGTTCCAGAGCAGTGGTCCCAGAGGCTGGACTCCGACTCAAAGGAGGAACAAAGACTGTGAGCAGCATCATGTTTCATAAGAAAGTGAGATAAACAGTCGGAAGCTTGTTCATTTAGAGCTCTAAATGTAAATACAAGAATTTCTGGAGAATCTGCAGCAGGATTGTTGCTGGTGCTGGACATGGTCTGTAGCTTGCTGCTGAAAGATTGGAGATAAGCAGGTTGGGTACAAAAGTTGAAAGAAGATGGGCCCTAAAAAGTGGTTGGCTAGCACAGTACTATACCTAATAAAGTGGCAATGGATGTTCCTAGTAAAGTTGCCAGGAGTATCCCCAAAATAGTGACCCTGTGCACTGGTGTACTTAATAAAGTGACCGAGGAAGCAGGTGTACCTATAAAAGTGGCACACATGACGTACTTCATCAGCTGCCCAGTGATTTGAGGTGAAACAGGATAAATATTTCAGCCAATCACCGAAAGACAGGGAGCAGAGCCAAATCAGCCAATCAGATAATGACATGCACCTGTGTCAGAGGAGCGCTGTTGTGTTGCCATGGTGATGGCATAGGCCAACTGCCTGTGAAATGGGTTTGGTACTGCTATGACAAAACGACTCATAAAATCCAAACAATAAATCATGTCAGGCTGATTTAAAAAGTGTGAGAAGCCCAAGAAGCTGTTCTACACTGATGTAAATGTTAGTAGGCCTGGTGTTAAAAGTGTGGCCGGGGGAGCGAGAGAAAAACAGGTTGTTCTGCGTTTTCTCTAAAAACCTTCATGAAATTATCAGTCGTTAACTGGGCATTGGGAAAGCACTCCACTTGTTTAAACGCCTCCAGTCTAAGAAAGCATACATCTGTTGGCTTTGATGGAGACGTTGTTGGAAAGAAAACATTTTCCTACGATTTGATTGTAAAATGGTGGCTGTAGAGGGAAAATTGTGCGTGCGTGGGCAGGTGGAAGCTGATGTTTTTCATTAAACTTGTGTGTCTGGTTACTCTGGCCTTCCCGTTCACTTTAACGGATTTTTCAACAAACGGCGGGAAAATTTTGAAAGAACAAAAATCAATAACGAGCCTTTTTTTCGTACAGTAACGTGTTCTGGTGACGCTGCCGTACATATGCGTGCCTGACACGAGCTTCTAGTTTGTTCTTCGCGCTCTCAGGTCGTCCGTTAGCCTCTCTGCCCGCCCGCTGCTGGCCGTTAGCTCTCCACCCCTCTCTCTCTCTCTCTCTGGGTTCAAACACACTCCAGTCGCGCAGTCTGACTCACCTGTCCGCTGGAGCTTTAACGCCGGCTTCCAGGTGACGTCCTGCAGTTCGCGCTGACGCTCCATCTTCTCCTCGTACTGGACGATGGTTTTTTCAAACTCTGAGAAGATATCTTCAGCAGCAGCCGTCAGTCTGTCCCTGATAAACTCTCTCAGATGATGAATTGAAGCCATTGCTGCTTCAACAGGTGAAATTTCCACCTACAGTAAGACACTGCGCTGGCTCTACCAGTACAACTACTCAATGGAGGTTCTTCTTCTTCTGGATTTGGATTTTTATTTATTTTAATTTTTTTAGGGGGTGGGGGGTTGCTCCCTGCTGTCAGAAAAACTGACATAAACGTTCGTTATCGCCCCCTACCGGCCGGTTTTAGTTCCAGGCGAAAACAAACTTTCATTAACAGGTCATAGTGTTTCTCCAGTCAGAGATCATTTCTTGCTAGGATGTTAAGAGGCTTTGGAGGTTTGGAGAGAGTTTAAGTCATTTTGATTCAAAAGATCCTTGTTTTTAACATCTCAGCCTTACTGTGGCAAACTGAACAGCTGTAAAACAATCACAGGTGGACAGCAAGTCTCATTAGATGAGCTGTATCATTGTGCCGTCTTAAGGAAGTACGGCCTATTGTTGCTGAGAACACCCTCTTTATTCTGATTGTGACTGGGACCAGGTTCCTGGTTCTAACATGTTCTCTCTGGCTTCCTCCCACACTTGTAAGCTGTGCATGGGTTAACTGGTGAGTGTAAGTTAGCCTGTCTCTGTCACCTGTCCAGGATGAACCTCACCTCTCGCTCAGTGAGGGCTGGGAGCGCAGGAAAATCAATGCATAGTTTAAAAAAAATAAAAATGTTTCTGTTATTTTACAGTTTATCTATGATGTAATAAATGCTGCATTTTCTGGTCTTTATTATTATATAGTGACTATGAATGTTAAAATATTTTATTATTACTTTATTATTCGTTTATAAAATCTGTTGAATAATAAAAATTTCGTTCCTACGTTATAAATATTAAACTCTAAAAACCTTGTGACCTTCTGCAGTGGAGCACCTTATGTGTGTGTTTGTGTGTGAATAATTCATACCGCCTCGCTCCCTGTGGGGCAGCAGGCAGAGCGTGGAGAGAGAGGGGGCGTTTGTTTCATCTGCATGCTGCTCCCTGTCTGTCAGCAGCACACAGGTGGAGCTCCCCGGTGACCGGGTTTGATGGACAGGCGTGCTGACTGCCTGCTGCATCGCTGATGACGCTCAGCGAGCCGCAGCTTCACGCCATCGACCTGAGGAATAAAACCCTGCAACACAGAGGGGCCGGTGTTTATTCTGATGGGATACAATACGAGTGTACAAACAATACCCACGTCCCACAGATGTGTTCAGTGCTGAAGACAAAGTGTGAGGTTCTTACATTTCTGTGGAAATCAGAGGAAAGTAAAATCAGGCAGATTTATGTAGCTCCTTTATCCTTTCATTAAAATTCAGCATTTTACATTTTAAAAGCATGATTGAATAAACTCAAAATTTCTCCTACAACAAATTTCGGGTAAAAACATTCCTGCATCCTGACTTATTCATGCAAACATCTGGAGCTTATTTCTGTTTCGGTTTAAAGGATGAGATCAGAAAAAAAGCCATTAAACATTAAACACAACCTGTAAATTAATTCAATATGACAAAACAAATAATAAGAAAGCAATATATGACTGAGCTGATGGTAAATAAATAAAAATGCAATAAAAGAATAAAAAAGTAACATGAATAAAAAAATAAAAGTAATGTAAATAAAAAATCAGCTACTAATACAAAGCGTGAAAATGCAAAAATGTACAATTTTAATCCCCCCAAAAATCAAATACATTTTTAGAGAGAGAAATGTATTTCTTCACTCATAAGAGAGAAGCCCTCGGTCCTCTCTCACTTTATGTTAAATCCTCTATCAGGAGTTTAGGTGTCACCTTTGACTCGAGTCTCACATCGGATGGGCATGTGAAATCTCTGGTTCGGTCTTGTTTTTATCATTTAAGAAATGTGGCTAAGCCCGGTTTTATCTCGCTCTGAACTGGAGATTGCTATACATGCTTTTATTTCGTCATGCTTGGATTATTGTAACTCGCTCTTTATGTGTCTAAGCAAAGGTTCTCTGGATCGTCTGCAGGTTGTGCAAAACGCTGCAGCGAGGCTTTTGACAAAATCCTCCAAATACTCACATGTGACACCGTTGTTATCTCAGCTTCCTGTTGAATTTAGAGTCCATTTTAAGATCCTGGTCTTGACCTACAGAGCTGTGCACGGACTGGCACCAGCCTACATCTCTGATCTGCTACAGCCCGATGTCCCAGCAGGTCTTTGAGGTCATCTGATCAGGGCTTACTTGCTATAAAAAATACTAAGAGGAGGACTAAGGGTGACAAAGCTTTTGCCACTGTGGCCCCGAGACTGTGGACTCTCTCCCCCAAACATTAAGAACTGTGGACTCAGCAGCTGCTTTTAAAAAACAACTCAAAACCTTTTTAAAACTGCTTTTGGTTAATTTTTTGCCTGTTTTATTTTCTCTTTTTAAATCTTTTTATGACTTGTAATTTTATGTGCAGCACTTTGTGATTCTGTCTTGAAAGGTGCTGTATAAATAAAAAAATATTTTTTTATTTATTATTTTAAAAAAAATCTAATGCGCTGTGCACATTGAAGAGAATGGCAACCTCAACATCGAAGTTTACCGGAAGCCCACACACACGGACCAGTACCTCCTGTTTGACTCCATCACCCTCTGGAACACAAACTTGGAGTAATCAGGACCCTACACCACCGGGCAGAACATGTTCCCTCTAAGCCTGAAGGGAAAAAGAAGGAACACACACATGTAAAGGAAGCACTCAAAACGTGTGGCTTTCTTAAAGTCAGCAAAGAGGCACAGAAAAGAAGATCAGACACCAGCGAGGGAGGATAAGAAGGACAGACGCAACAACATTGTCATCCCCTATGTAGCCGGTGTATCAGAGAAACTCAGGAGGGTTTTCTCCAAGCATGACATCCCGGTGTACTTCAGACCCAGCAACACACTCAGACAAAAACTGGTTCACCCGAAAGACAAAACGCCAAAACACAGACTTAACAATGTGGTGTTTGCTGTACAGCAGCAAGGAATGCCCAGACCTCTACATTGGAGAGACAAACAGCCACTTCACAAGTGCATGGCACAACACAGAAGAGCCACCTCCACAGGACAAGACTCAGCTGTCCATCTGCATCTTAAGGTCAAAGGTCACTCTTTGAGGATGCCAACATTCACATTTTGGACAGAGAGGACAGATGGTTTGAAGGAGGAGTGAAAGAAGCATCTATGTCCACTGTGAGCGACCATCTTTGAACAGAGGCGGTGGTTTACGACACCAACTGTCTGCCATCTATAATCCAGTTTTGAGATCCCTTCCCAGACGCCTTAACGCCCACTCACATCCTGGGCCATCTGACCTCAGGAAATCACATGATAAGGTGGGGCCAGGTTTCACAATGAGCTCACCCGAAACTCTGGCTGATTGGGACCCACACCCAGTTTCACACCTTGACTCAGGCGATTAGAGGATCATCAGGGGGTCCTTTTGTCCCTCTGTGGGGGGAAACTCCCACTAGGTTTATATCTGGGACTCTCCACCATTTGACCTTAGAACTGAAGAAGCTTCTCGGATGAGAGGTGAAACGTCTTCAAGTAACTTAAAGAAGTCCAGACGCTTTTCTTTGCAAGCTCCTTTGACTACGATGACCTGGATGACTGAGAACCTTCACAGACAATCTAAATAAGTTATAGTTAAAAGCATGTAAAAAGTTTAACATAATTAAATGACTCTAAGGATTAAAATAGTTGAATAAGCTCAGTAAAGAAAAATTAAAACAGAATTAAAAAGCCTTAAAATAACCCACCACAGTCCAGCGGCGATACTCGCGCCTTTAAGCCTTCATGAAGTTCTGACCAATCAGAAACCTGAAACATGTAAAAGCTGCAGTTCCTCTAACATCCACTTGAGGCTCCAGCAGTGAGTCGGTGCCCATAAACACCGACGTTCACAGCTGATAAAAGAACAGTTTATGTCTCTGTGGATAACTTCCTGCCTAGCAACAGTACAGTGGGGATTTTGTCAAGTACTAACTTTGTAACAGGCCTCATGGTCACTTTGATTGACAGGTGGCTGCATGTGCTTCACTACCACTGCCTTGAGTTTCATTAGTCTGTTAATTAGCACTAATGAGCAGCTCTGTGTAAACGTGGTCGCTCTGGCTCCAGGAATACAACCCACAGTAGTTCATCTTTTTTATACAGTCTTATTTGAATGGCTGCAGGTTTTAGTCACTTTAAAGAGTTTCTGTATAAGAATCACGCCTGTAAATGATCAAATGATTAATTCAGCAATTTCTGATTAATTAACTGCCGCTAAATTCAGAATCATATGGAAAATTAACCTCAGCACTTAATTGTCCGGAGCCTCTGAGCTGCAGTTATAATGAATCTCCTCCAGAACAGGAGTGTTTGCACAGGCTTCACCTCTGCTCTGGTGTGATTAGAGGCCCTCTGCAGCCAGGCAGCATGTCAGCCTGGCCTCCTCCTCTGGGTTTGCCAGCACTGGATGGAGGAGTAATTGGGAGGAGAGGCAGAGGTGGATCCGTGGCTTAACCCGAGCGAGGCGGTAATGACTCGCCTGAGGGCCAGCATGAAGCTTATCAGCCTGCCGGACGTCATTCAGAAAGCCTATTTGTGCCTTTCTGCTCAGAAATAACCACTATCCCAGCGTCATTACTTCACTGCATATTATGTAAAAGGGTGATAGGTGACTGCAGTAAATGACTGCGTGGGGGCTGATGCGGTTGTCAGGGTCCTGAGGGTGATTTGTCTGACCTTGTAAGGCATCTCTACCTGTCACCTCACGTTGGGCTGCAGGTTTTTCTTCCCTCTCATGCGAATGCTGTCTGTTTACCTTGAGCTGCACCTCCCTGACATTAAACAGCTGCTCTAATGAAGACTTATTTTAGTAAACAGAGATTTCTTAGCAGCTCGTTTGGGTTTCAGCCTTCAGCGCTCGCAGCCAGTTCTGAAATAACTGCAGAGGAGAAATGTGCAGCCTGTACGCTCGAAATTCTGCTCAATAAGCAGCACAAAATGAACTTAAAGTATCCAAAAGTCATATTTTACTGTTACATAATTATTCGTGAGTATATCACGTTAATGTTGCAGCTGGAGACGGTTTCTAATGATTTCATCTGTAATCATTTTACCGTGCAGGATGACACGACGCCTGTTCAAATCATCTCCGACTGGTTTCCAGGGAGTTCAGCCTCCGCAGGCACCAGGTCTCCGTCAGCTCCTTCAGGATGTGGTGGAACAGAGATTTCCATCACGGATGTGAAGTGATGTTGTCCAGAAAAATCCAGAATTGAATTCAAAATCCTGCTCCTCACATACAAGGTCTTAAATAATCAGGCCCCATCTTATCTTAATGACCTTGTAGTACCATATCACCCTATTAGAGCACTTCGCTCCCGCTCTGCAGGCCTACTTGTTGTTCCTAGAGTATTTAAAAGTAGAATGGGAGGGAGAGCCTTCAGTTTTCAGGCCCCTCTTCTGTGGAACCAGCTTCCAGTTTGGATTCAGGAGACAGACACTATCTCTACTTTCAAGATTAGTCTTCAAACTTTCCTTTTTGCTAAAGCATATAGTTAGGGCTGGACCAGGTGACCCTGAATCCTCCCTTAGTTATGCTGCAATAGATGTAGGCTGCCGGAGATTCCCATGATGCATTGAGTTTTTCCTTTCCAGTCACCTTTCTCACTCACTATGTGTTAACAGACCTCTCTGTATTGAATCGTATCTGTTATTAACCTCTGTTTCTCTTCCACAGCATGTCTTTATCCTGTCTTCCTTCTCTCACCCCAACCAATCACAGCAGATGGCCCCGCCCCTCCCTGAGCCTGGTTCTGCTGGAGGTTTCTTCCTGTTAAAAGGGAGTTTTTCCTTCCCACTGTCGCCAAAGTGCTGCTCATAGGGGGTCATATGATTGTTGGGTTTTTCTCTGTATCTATGAAGCGCCTTGAGGCGACTTTTGTTGTGATTTGGCGCTATATAAATAAAATTGAATTGAAAATTGAATTGTCATGTGAGTACGGACCAGGAGCTCTATGTTGTGAACACTTGGTGTTGAAATGTGCTGCAGTGTAGTTCAGCTATGTGTCCTCGCTCAGTCTTTCATCCCCGTCAGGAAACTGCTCGGATATTTACCTGCATGATTTACACACCCGTGCGCAGTAAATAGAAGCTGAACACCGTGCCTATCTATTGTAAGTTAAGGTGAAATGAATCATAAACCATATTATTAAACGATGTGACAGCTTTG
The DNA here is from genome assembly GCF_056152115.1 of Neolamprologus brichardi. Classification (NCBI taxonomy): domain Eukaryota; kingdom Metazoa; phylum Chordata; class Actinopteri; order Cichliformes; family Cichlidae; genus Neolamprologus; species Neolamprologus brichardi. Next base: position 3,848,549 of record NC_142121.1, on the reverse strand, counting down.
TTACATGTTCTGCATGACAGACTTATTTTTTCCTGCATTTGAAGGTCAAAATAAACATTATTATCGAAATAAACCAATTTTTTTAATCAATGAATTTATTTATAAGCACATTTAAAAACAACACAGGTACAAAGTAAAGCGTAGAACTAACACACGTAGAGAACCAAAGAAAAAGTCAGTCACAATTAAAAGCAGGTGAGTAAATATGAGTTTTCAGACGGGTTTTAAAGAAATCGAGCGTTGGAGAGGCAGACTATCCCAAAGACCCGGCCTCCTCCAAGGTTTAGTCTGCTTTAGTCAGAAGCAACTTATCAGCTGACCTCATAGTTCATAGGCAGGAGGGAGCTAATCCATTTAAACAAGCAATAAAATCTTAAAATCAGTTCTATAACGTACAGGAAGTGTAAACGAGCCAAAACCGGGGAAATGTGGTCGTGTTTATGAGTGACTGTGAAGAGTCGGCTGCAGCACGCTGAACAAGCTGAATATGAGAGCAGTTGTCAAGCCTGATACACTGATCCCAAACAAAAACCACGTCCACAATATGAAGCGTCGGCTGAATGAGACCACGATGTTTCCTCTGACACCTCAGAAGGATTCAGATTTGAAAACTGGCAAAACAGAAGATTATTTAAAATTAGACTTCAACAACTCCAGAGAAAAATAATAATATATGGATGAAATCAAATCACATATATGTGAAGAAAAACACGTCTGAGTACCAAGAAACAAAAGAAAGTTAAAAAAAGATGACAATAATAGTGATGGGCAGTGATGACCACATTAAGCGTGAAGCTGCTCTCCTCTCCTGGTTTTCAGCATCACGCAGACGACAACAGCACAAAGCATCAGCATCAAGCTGAGCAGCGTCCACCTGACTCTGTAGAAGGTGGAGTAAACTCCAAAGGGCTCTCTGTAGACCAGCAGAGTGGTCGATGACGACAGGCAGCGCTGATGCGAGTCCAACACTGCGCACGTATACTCGCCTGCGTCCTGCGCTGAGACGTTGATGAGCACCATGCTGTTATTGGGTTGGTTTGTCGTGCTCGCCTGCGTTTCGTTGATGTGAACGACTTTCCCTCCCGTTTGGATCGACTTCCTAAACCACTCGAACCACGCCCGTGACGTCCACTGAGCACATCTGAGAGTGACGTTATCGCCCTCCGAGAAGACCTCCAGGGCGGGCGGGCCAAACTTTGGGCACACCACGAGCAAGTACCGCTCGTTTATGTTGGGCCCGCCGCAGCCGTACCAGCCCGAATCGTTTAACGTCAGCAACGGAAACACCAGCGAGTGGTTTCGCCCGACTTCGAGGTCGGTGTTGGAATAATTTTCCAGCTTCCACCAAACCGGGACTGAACCAGCGAAGGCGCAACGCAGCACAGCCGGCTCTCCCACTGCGTGGTAGATTAGCTGTGGTAGCTTGAACAGATGTGCCGAGTGGCTGCTCACACACTGCCGTTGGTTCATCACCAGGCAGATGTACAAGGTGTAAAACGTGACGTCGGACACGTGAAGAACCGATGTGTTCTTCACGTCCATGAAGCTGTCTCTTATACTGTCCACCTGCAGAGTCGACTGTTTGTCTTTTCCAAACCTGAACTCATATCTGATCCACTCAACTGCCACGCTGCCGCCTGCTCCTTCACAATGTACGTCTGATGTTTTTATTACTTTCATACTAACTGCAGCACAAACAGTCAGGCTGATGGTTTCCTCATACGTGACTTCGCCCTCGCTACGGCACACATGTTGGTACAGGCCAGAGTCCGAGTGGGTCAGGTTGTGGAGAGTAAATGAAAAAGCCTCGGGTGTTTCTGAGACCGAGAGTCGTCCCGTCAGATCCTCACACACTGTGACGTTTATGTTCTCAAAGTGAGAGATGTTCCACAGGACCAGCATTTCTTCATTACGTCTGGAGGTCACGCAGGAGCTCTTCTGCCTTGGCAGCCGAAATTCAAAAGATTCTCCTTCCTCTCGTATGGCGATGATTTCTCCTGCACAAATGTCGCAGATCAGAGCGAGGAGCAGGGGGAAGCGGAGCTGAGCGGCTGCAGCCATCCTGCTCAGAGGTCGCCTCACGAGTGGCGTACAAACGCCGCTCGCTTCGTAAGCTTCCTGTGCCTGCTGGAGGACGGACGTGACTTCTTTATCACAACATCGATGGACACTGAAACATGTACCTCAGTATCAGCAATCTGCTTAATGTGTAAATGTTATGAAACTTTAAACAACACAAACAAGAAAAAAAGGACGTTTTAGTAAAAACTTCTGATCCTAAAACTGAACTCAAAGCCAGCAAGAGTCCGAAGAATGACGCTCCAACCTGAAAACATCCTCAGATCCTGAGTCCCACACAAAAGTCTCTCATTTCTTTATAGTTTTCTTTGAAGACATATATCAGAGATTTATGGAAACATGTGGATGCTTCTGTGATTTGTTCCGTTCTCTGTCAGGATGATCCCACACTGCTTCGGTTCGGGCTCTGGAGAGAACAATAACTGATGTGGTTTTGTCTGCAGCTATGCTTTTACTGCATTGGCCGTGTGTTTGCGGTCACTGACCTGCTGGAAAATGAAGCCACTGCCAGTCAAACATTTTCCGGATGGATCTAGATGATGGTCAAAAGCTGATGGTACTGTTCTGTGTTCATAATTGACCAAAAGAAAGAGATCTTAGCTACAAGGGGCAGAAATGAGTTTCCTTCGAAGAGCTCCGCCACTCGAGCTCGCATCTCCTCCACATCTTGCTGCCCCGCAGACTTCTCCGCTGAGACTGGTGCCCCCACTACCCAAACCTGGATCATTGATGCAACGATGGATAATTCCATCATTTCTGACACGATCTCCAACACCACTGACTCAAATGCAGCCCCACATCATGACTGTTGTGGCTGAAGGGTCTTTGCTGGATGTATCACCGGTTTCTTCACAACATGACTTTCAGATAGTTGTCACCTGCTGTAGGTGCTTTGTAGGCCTGTCAGTTGAAGACACGCTGCACACCTCGCTGAGATATGCAGGTTTTCAGCTAAAAGCTCTTTGAGTATCGCTTTGTTGGTAGGAAATACTATTTTATGTCTGTCAAACGGTGTATTCCATGAAATTTGTCATTGATTCAACTAAAGAAATGGGAACAAATGTGTTTTTATGACAGGCTGCTAGTAACAAAGTGTCTAAAGATACAACTTAAAATTGGTTCTTTGCCAGTTTGTCTGTTATAAGCAAAACAACACCAGTTCATCCTTTGAGTTTGGAGCCGTTTTATGCTCAAATGAAACATTCCTCTGAAAACGGTCAGGTGATAAATGAGTAAAGTACGGAAGAGGATTAGGGCCACTGGAAAAAAAAAAAATTCCGACTTTAATCTCAGAATTCTGACTTTATTCTCAGAATTCTGAGATTAAAGTCGGAATTCTGAGATTAAAGTAGGAATTCTGAGAATAAAGTCAGAATTCTGAGATTAAAGTAGGAATTCTGAGATTAAAGTCAGAATTCTGAGATTAAAGTAGGAATTCTGAGATTAAAGTCAGAATTCTGAGATTAAAGTCAGAATTCTGAGATTAAAGTAGGAATTCTGAGAATAAAGTCAGAATTCTGAGGTTAAAGTAGGAATTCTGAGATTAAAGTCGGAATTGTGAGATTAAAGTCAGAATTCTGAGATTAAAGTCAGAATTCTGAGATTAAAGTAGGAATTCTGAGATTAAAGTCAGAATTCTGAGATTAAAGTCAGAATTCTGAGATTAAAGTAGGAATTCTGAGAATAAAGTCAGAATTCTGAGAATAAAGTAGGAATTCTGAGATTAAAGTCGGAATTCTGAGATTAAAGTCAGAATTCTGAGATTAAAGTAGGAATTCTGAGATTAAAGTAGGAATTCTGAGATTAAAGTCAGAATTCTGAGATTAAAGTAGGAATTCTGAGATTAAAGTAGGAATTCTGAGATTAAAGTCAGAATTCTGAGATTAAAGTCAGAATTCTGAGATTAAAGTAGGAATTCTGAGATTAAAGTAGGAATTCTGAGATTAAAGTCGGAATTCTGAGATTAAAGTAGGAATTCTGAGATTAAAGTCAGAATTCTGAGATTAAAGTAGGAATTCTGAGATTAAAGTAGGAATTCTGAGATTAAAGTCAGAATTCTGAGATTAAAGTCAGAATTCTGAGATTAAAGTAGGAATTCTGAGAATAAAGTCAGAATTCTGAGAATAAAGTAGGAATTCTGAGATTAAAGTAGGAATTCTGAGATTAAAGTCAGAATTCTGAGATTAAAGTCAGAATTCTGAGATTAAAGTAGGAATTCTGAGATTAAAGTCAGAATTCTGAGATTAAAGTAGGAATTCTGAGATTAAAGTAGGAATTCTGAGATTAAAGTCAGAATTCTGAGATTAAAGTCAGAATTCTGAGATTAAAGTAGGAATTCTGAGAATAAAGTCAGAATTCTGAGAATAAAGTAGGAATTCTGAGATTAAAGTAGGAATTCTGAGATTAAAGTCAGAATTCTGAGATTAAAGTCAGAATTCTGAGATTAAAGTAGGAATTCTGAGAATAAAGTCAGAATTCTGAGAATAAAGTAGGAATTCTGAGATTAAAGTCGGAATTCTGAGATTAAAGTCAGAATTCTGAGATTAAAGTAGGAATTCTGAGAATAAAGTCAGAATTCTGAGATTAAAGTAGGAATTCTGAGATTAAAGTAGGAATTCTGAGATAAAAGTCAGAATTCTGAGATTAAAGTAGGAATTCTGAGATTAAAGTCAGAATTCTGAGATTAAAGTCAGAATTCTGAGATTAAAGTAGGAATTCTGAGATTAAAGTAGGAATTCTGAGATTAAAGTCAGAATTCTGAGATTAAAGTCAGAATTCTGAGATTAAAGTAGGAATTCTGAGAATAAAGTCAGAATTCTGAGAATAAAGTAGGAATTCTGAGATTAAAGTCGGAATTCTGAGATTAAAGTCAGAATTCTGAGATTAAAGTCAGAATTCTGAGATTAAAGTAGGAATTCTGAGAATAAAGTCAGAATTCTGAGATTAAAGTAGGAATTCTGAGATTAAAGTAGGAATTCTGAGATTAAAGTCAGAATTCTGAGATTAAAGTAGGAATTCTGAGATTAAAGTAGGAATTCTGAGATTAAAGTCAGAATTCTGAGATTAAAGTCAGAATTCTGAGATTAAAGTAGGAATTCTGAGAATAAAGTCAGAATTCTGAGATTAAAGTAGGAATTCTGAGATTAAAGTCAGAATTCTGAGATTAAAGTCAGAATTCTGAGATTAACGTAGGAATTCTGAGATTAAAGTAGGAATTCTGAGAATAAAGTCAGAATTCTGAGATTTCTTTTTCTTTTTTTTCCCAGTGGCCCTAATCCTCTTCTGTAGTAAACGGTTAAAGTGGGTCTGAATGATGTTTTAACTCTTTCACTTAAAGAGAAATTAAATCTGTTCGCCTGTCCTTCCAGCTCAGAGCACACAGGCCTACACCTGCACATCCTCCCCCTCCTCATCCCTGACGTGCGTTCACGTGGCAGGACAACAATAAAGTTTTGGTTGTGGTACTTCAGCGTCTAGCTAACTCTGCTGAGAGCATAAATGAAGTAACTTTGCAATCTGTCTGCTAGCTGGAGCTACAGCTGCTGTTTAACAGAGAGAGAAAAGTTTGTGTGTGATAAGCTCACAGCGAGAGATAAAGAAATGAGAGGACAGGCGAGGACGACGGGAGATTTCTTTCAGAGATAAGCACTGATCTGCGAGCGGCCTCTGATAAACTGGAAGCTTGAAGATTACATGTAATGTCCTAATGCTCATTTCCTATTAAGAAATGTCTTTGATACCAAATTAGAATAAAATGCCTTCATGTCATTCAAGGTAATAGTGGACAGAGCGGGTTAAACTGAGCAGCTCACAGTGATGGAGCTGTGCAGGGCAGCAGCAGAGACATTATTACAGACAGAGATACTGAAATAAATCTAAACGGAGGATTTTACAGCAGCAAAGGTGGTGGGAGTCAAACCTCCAGAGAAAAAAACTTTTAAAAGTTTATTTGTGGGCAAAGAGTCAAGAGATTTTTATCAGAGCTGACTGGGTTGCTGCTGAACAACTGAAGGAGGAATTGTGCTGCTTGTAGAAGGACTTTGAATCTAACGATGCACATGCACACAGGGATGGTCAACACCAACAACACAGCACACAGTGTGACCGACACCTTTGTGAACAACGCAAATCTCTGCTGTCTGCAGAAGAAGTGTCACAAACAGCAGCTCGTGTGGAGGGCGAGAGCACCCAAAGTGCAGGATGCTGGAGGAAGCTTTCAATGTCCAAAAATATAAAGTGCAAGAAATCTGAAAACAGCAACAGAAATAACGAACCGCAATCAAACACACAGAGACAAACGGTAACGACACACACCACGAAAGGAAAACTGGACATTTATACACAGTGAGACTAATCAGAGCGAGTGGAGCCACCTGCGTGCTGTAACAACCGTTATCATGGCACAGCACCGGTAGTGGAGTGTCGTTCCACTATTGTGGTAGTGGGAGTGAGCATGCGCATAGCCATTACAGATGAGCATGCTGCTCTCTTCTCACCTGCTTATCAGAGAGACCTTACCCTTGTAACAGGCTGGCGTGGGCATCTACCTACCCTCGACACATATGTGGGCAGATTGTGTAGAGCCGTGGAGACCTGGATTATGTGGTCTTGTTACTGGTGATGCCAAATAAAGGCCTGCTGTCCTACCTACCAGACTGGCCTCCGAGTTGTCTGGTTGACTCCCACGCTGCGCTCCTACTGGACCAAACTGCTGTTTGGTAGGAATAATGGAATCATGGGGACAAAGAACTACCAAAATAAAACAGGAAGTAACTAAAAATAGAGAATCCACCACACTATAACTAGGGATGGGTATCGTTTAGGTTTTATCCGATACCAGTACCAAACCGGTACTTTTGAAACGGTGCTCAAACCGGTGCTTAAAGAATGGAGAACACAAAGTTTGTCCAAAAACCTCTCATGTTTAACTGTTTTCCACTTTTTCTTTGGTCATTTTAGCCTTTTTGGCCAGGGTGAAGGGAGTATCTGCCATCAAACAAGAAGACAGCCGCATGTAGCTATGATGATGTTTGCTAGTTCACCTTACATGCATTAATGTAATAACGTGGTTAGCCTACTCAACGTAAATTACACACGAACAACATTAAGCTACTCACGCAGAGAAGAACGGCTGCTGCTGCATCATCATCCTCATCATTTCTGCTACACTGGCAGGGCTAGGGGCCAGGACTCTCCTCTTCGGGTTTTTGGGGGATGTTGCTAACTCCGGGTCCGATAACAGGAACCACACCCGCAGTAGATGTGCTCGGTGTGAGGTCTCGCAGCAAGCTATCAAATACAGCGCATTTCTCGGCTTTTAAAAAAACCCCGCTATGCATCGCCAGGTGTTTCATCAGATTCGAGGTGTTACCTCCTTTGACAGCATCACAGTATCAGCTTAAAGCACTTGTTGCAGGCTGCTGAGTTTGCATCTTTTGCTGTGAAGTACAGCCAGACTTTGACCGCTTCGCCTTGGGCATTTTTAATCTGTAGCTCTGCTCTAAAAGAACGTACGTACCTGGACCCGCCTACTATCCTCGGAAAGGTAAAATGATTGGCTAGAATCTAAAGTGTATCACAGCTCAGGAAAAAAAAGCACCAAAATAAAGCACTGAAATGTGCGCTGCTTTTCGGTCTGGTTACTACCGTTTATGTCAGGACCGGTGCCGTAATGGCACCGGATACCGGTACCCATCCCTAACTATAACCATGTTGACAGCGTCACACAGCTGCTGCACACCTATGATGAGACACTCATCAGTTTGAGAAGCTGGAACCAGGCTGTGGTGTTTAACCGATGCCCAGCTGGTAATGAGGAGTGTGCTCCTCACCTTCATACCACCAGCAGCTGGAACCATCGATACAAGGCAGGATGGATCCATGCTTTCATGCTGTTCGCACCAAATTCTGACTCCACCATCTGAATGCAGCAGCAGAAATCGAGACTCATCAGAGCATGTTGCAGTATGCTGCTGGGTGGCTTTGGATCACTCACTATGTAAAATCCTGATCTGAGGGCTTGGATGTCCTGTGGATCTTTTCTGAAGTGGGCTGTATTTACACTGTGAGTGTTTAAAAACTAAAGACATGATACACGTTAACAGTGCTGATAAAAAGCCGGAGAGGCTGAATAGTTTTTTGTGTCACCGTAGCACATTAAAAAGACAAAAACATTGTTATATACTTGAACTGGAAATCGGTACTTTAGCGTTTTACAAGCTTAAGTACTGACTTAAATCAAACAAGCACCAGGCTGCACGTTCATGTGATACCAATTTATACCAGAAGATGGCGCAGTGAGCAAATGTAACATTTAGGAGATTCGTTAAGAACCACGCTCTGACAATGAAAGGCTGCAAAAGGAAAAACCCAAACAAATATAAAAATAAAAGGTTTTATGAGGATATAAATGTTGGGCCAAGAAGAAGAATGCAAAAAAAAAGGAGCAGAAACAAATGTCTGAAAACATCTGCCCCCTGGTGGTGGTAAAGTTATTTTAAAGGAGGCAATCAATTAACTATCTTTAACACTACAGAGTTCAGCTGAGGATAACATGACTGATTTTGATCAATAAAAATATGACTCTATGTGTTACTAGTTCTAAAAGACATAAAGGTCACATGATTTTTGTCCAAAAACACAAACTAAAGTGGAAATAATCCTAAAAGAACTGAAAATGAATCTTGATTAAATGTTTAGGTAAACAAGTCAATGATTGTGCCATTATACCAACATTTTAACTTTCACCTAAAAGTGCCATCTCAACCATCTCGTCAAGCAGAACGTGTCAGATTCAACAGATAATTAAGTAATAATAAATAATAGTAAAGCTTTTATCGGACCTTTCAAAAGTTAAAAAAAACACACACAATAAAATGCAAACAAAATAAATGTAAAGAATGTCAAAATATTAAGAATATTAAAAATGAATTAGTTCACATAGTTTAAAAAAATGTAGACTTAAAATAAAATAAAACAGTGTTTTTAACACTTAAAATGAAATAAAAATCCTCTATAAATGCAGTTTAAAGAATAAAGTGAAGGTAAACTAATACATTTATAATAAGTGTATAATTTAAAGATAAAGAATAAGCACAGATGTATAGTTTTTACTAACATGAAACAGCTGGAGGAGCTGCTGCATGCTGTAAAACTGATTGGTGGTTATGAGCTGTAGTTCAGACTGCTGGCTGACAGAGGTCAGCAAAGGTCAGAGATAACAGGGAAGCAGCAGGAGGCGGTGTGATGCTGGTAATTGCCTCTGCTGTGTGAGCAGATGTGAGGCTGACTCACAACTATCCTCCGCCATCGAGGCGCCGCTCATTTGCCTAACGGAAGGTGTCACGTCTGAAAAACGACAGATTCGTAAAGAAAACGCCGTCTTTCTCACAGCTGATGAGCCATCATGTTGACTGACAGGTAGAGCTGTTAGCTCTCTCTCTCACATACACACACACACACAGTATCACAGGCAGGCATCACTGAGGCCGCCTCACTGTGTTATTTTTATACCGTCTATAGACAGCCTATCACTGTATGGAAGCCATGTGATGCCAATATTAACCTGAGAAAGCTACAAATCTTTTTATATTAAAAAAATTACTGAATGTAACATAAATATAAAACTGAACAACAGAAATAGTCTGGTTATAATAATAATAAATAAAATCCGTATGTATATATTATTTTAAGTATGTCAACAAAAAGCATGTCCCCCTGTTTTTTACGTTTTCTATTTTTAATATTTTATTAAATGTAAGGTTTTTCCAATTTATTATTTTTACTGATATTTAAACTGGTTTTTAAAAAGTAATATTTGATTTTGTTTTATGTATTAAACACTTTTTAATGCTTTTATAACTTAACTTGAAAAATGACACCCAGGAGGTTACCTGTCAAAAACTACAGTTTTGACATTTAGGGACTGTTTGCTTTTTTAAGAATGCTTAGGAGCATTTAACTAAATATTAGTGTGTTTATGCATATTTGATCCTGTATGTGACCTTGTGTGGATTAGAGAAAATCCAAAATAAGTTCAAACTTTATGTCTCATCACTGTTTTGGCCAACGCTAACTTGAACACTGAGGCCTCAGTCACAGAAGCACAGACACCTTCACTGAAATCTGGGTTCAGGAGGATCGTGTCAGTCGCTAGAAAGGTTATTATAGCCAACAGGTCAATTCAAATCAACTTTATTTGTAATGTCTCAAATCAATACTACAGTTGTCTCAAAGTGCTTCATATTGTAAGGTAAAGATTATAATAATAGAACTATAACTATAAATAATACGAAACTAAAACCTAAAACCTAAATGTGAAAAAAACTTTTAGTTAAATAAAATGAAAATAAAAAATAGACTTTTAAAAACAATGAAAACTGCCTGAAATAATCTGGAAAATAAACTAAAATAACATTAAAAATATAAAGGAAATAAATGTAGTTTTATTATCTGTTAGCTTAATAAGAATCACTCTGATGTTGACAAAACTGTGAGTCAGCTGTTTCCAAAAAGTTACCTGTACTTGTTTCCCAAATCTTGCCTTTGATGTTTGCTCTCCATTTAAAACTAGTTAAAAAGACTCAAACTAATATTGGAACTAAGAAAAAGTCAAACTAAACACCCTCAGGCTCCTTGTATAAATCTAATAATGCAAGGGGACTTTCAAAGACTGACCTGGATTCAAACTTTACTAGATGCAGCTGTGGTACGAATTTTAAAATTGTACGTCACCTCTCGAGTTAGCGCGTTCACAAACTTGGCGCTTGCCATCCTGTCAGAAACTAAAGTGAAACTCTCTGGAGACAAACTGAAACTAAACCGAATCAAAAACAAAAAGTCAAACAAAAAAACTGGGGTGCAGCGTGGCATCGAGCGCTCTCAGGCCGGTGTGACCACGGCTTAAACAACCACAGGCTTCGTTAATAACACCGGTTCTCTGAGGGAACTCGGAGCTCCGTTAACTCCAAACAGTCGAAGTGAAAAAGTAAACGTCAGCTCTGACATTTACTTTAATTTACTGAAGTTGTTTTACAGATTTTCTTGTGCACTGAGGGATCGTCGGTGACATTTCGGATGCTCACCTTCGCACCGACCTCCAAGTACATGTATTTAAACAGTGTGGAGAAGCCGCCGGTGTGGACATAAGCACTCTGCAGTCATAATGCGACACTTTATAATTTCTCAGATATGGATCCAGACAGATTAAACACCTGCTGCTTCTGCGCTGAGGCCAAATCGATGCTGTGAAAACAGAGCAGTAAATGTGGTTTTATCATCACTCTGAGGCTTAAATACTTCTCTCTTCCTCCTGTTCTGTCTCTATACGAGCTTTCTGTTGCAGACTTTCAGTGTATACTCGTAATTTATTAAAGACAGAGCTGTTTTTTTCTGGTGTTTGCTGAAGGTGCAGAAAGTTTCCTTTCTTCACCGCCTTCGTCAGTCGGTTGCTCTTCGTCTGTGGCCTTGTAGCTGTCACGGCGAACAAAGGGGAAACGTTAGCGACTGAACATTTCAAGTAAGACTTTACATCATAGCCTGAGAGCTTTTCACCTGAAACATGAAGCAAAATAAAAGAGAGAAGGGGAGCCTTAAATCCGGCGCAGCTCTTCAACTTCACCCCCGTCGTACAAAATGTAAATCCTACCTGTGAACGCATGTTACGGCGCCAAAAGAACACATTTGACAAGTCAATCTCAGAGAGTCCTCAGGAGAAACCAGTGCAGCCTATTCAAGAGTTTCTGGCTCAGAGGAGGAAGAAGAAGTGTTCGCACTCTGAAGGAGAAAATGAAAACGTGTTAATGGAGCTCCTCTTTTCCTACCCCGCACTCCACCCGAGGCCGTTTCTCTTCAACAGATTGCTTGAAGAGCTCAATTGTGCTCAGCTAATGCATAACAAACAGATGGAGCCGAGCGCAATCGCTCCAGAGTGGCGTCTCCGTCTCTTTCTCTCCGAAGCGCTGAAATAAATCAAAATTATGGTTTTTGGCATCGGTGAAGCTGCGCGGGAGGAGAGACGGTGCAGAGAAACACACAGTCACACATCACCCGGATGACGAGCGTTTTAATTACCGCCGTTTTTGCTCCACTTCTCTCTAAACTTTGATGGGTACGGTTGCCGTGACAACCTGGTAGCAGGCGAAGCGTGGCCGAAGCGCGGGTTTCCGCCGGTGTGGGCTGATTTCTACGTGGAGGAGTCATCGCTCGCCAAGTTTGCCAAGGTTATGAAAAGCAGCAGCGCTGAAATTAGACAGAGCCGCTGCAGCTCATTTACACTGAGACTCACCCACTCCACACTGTAACGCAGCACTGGCAGCTAATCAAAGCTCCGCCAGCTGTTACAACTCCAAACCGTCACAGGTTAGATTTACAGTGTTTTGGTGACCTCTGTGTTGTTTCCTTGACGACAGATGTCATCATAGAAAAGGAACAAACGCAACAAATACAAAGGGAAAGGTTGTGAGAGGGTCACTTGGCTTTATTGGGACTTAATTGTGGTTAATGACAGTAACAGAGTATTTATGATGAGTGAAATTTCATCCAGCCAGCTTTTTGATGGATGCAGGATATGCAGGGTGTTCCTGATGTCCTTCTTCCCAGATGCACTCTTCCAGTTCTTCCTGGGGGATTTATAGGAGGCTTTGCAGAAACGTAACCGCTAACCGCATTACATTAACTTGGACGTGTGACAATACTGGTGCAGGATATGGTGAAAAGGCCCCACACAGACCACTCAGCAGCCACTGGTGATGATGGAAACCAGGATTCCCCAACCAGCTGTGAGTCACTGCTGAACTTAGGCCTGCAGACTGGTCGGCTAATAGTTAGCAACTATTAGCAGACAAACATGAGAAACCAAAAGTAACCGTGACAACCATAGCAGTTAATCTTCAAATCTGATTTCACCCAATGAGAGAAGCCTCCAGGAACTACTGCCAACCAGCGGGAGAATACATGTGTTTCCATAGTAACCAGCGGTTGTTTCAACTTGCGAGCATGTGTGCATGACGTCACGTGAGAAACCTCAGTATCCGGTCGTTAAGTGATGACGTGACGAATCCTACTTCCGGGCCTAAAGTAGTCTGCGTTTAATATGGCTTTTGTGTTGTTAACATGTTTAATGTTTTGTATTTTCTTCTATTTAATCTCAAAAAGCTCCTAAAATAGTCAGTGATCACTGTTGACCTCCCTCGGCTTTTATTACCGCTAATGATTTATTTAAGCTCAGTTTTTAAAACCTTAGGATGTAACTACAGCACAGCCCATGCAGCAGTATATGAATGACTAACCTCGTATTGTGGATGGATTATCTCAGTTGTTCTCCTGGCTGAAGTTTGGTCCTTTTACAGCATCCTGCCATGCGATTACATTTGTTCCTGACCACCGAGAACACTCACGTTAACTTTTATCGAGTGGAAAAAAAGTTAGCTTGTTTATGCTATGCTAACATAGCTGTGTCGCTAGCGGTCACGTAGCACATCATTATATACCAGCTAGCCAAACTTCAGTAACCCTACAAACGTCACTGCTGTTTAGTTTTCTGTCTTCATTGATGTTGGAAGTGATAACAGAGCTGTACGTTTTAATTTGTTTCCAAAACCCCGCAGTCAGGACATGCTATACTGTATTTAGATAGAAGCTAGCGAGCTAACTTCCTGCTAACTTCTAACTCTGTTAAATGTCATAAATTCTGTTTTCATGGATGCCTGGATGTTAAACTCAATTGTTACACCTGGTAGAGCAGAACGCTGATCATTTTATTAAAGATGAAAGACTTTAGACAGTTTTTCAACTCTCAGTAATGCCATAGTGATCGTTTGATATATGGACCTGCAGCGGAGTTTAGGCCCAGACATGGCTAGTGACGTCAGACTTAATGACCGGATAATCTCTCCAGCAGGTAGTTGGATGTAGGTGGGAGGCGCACAGGAGGAGTCCCAATGATGTGCCCGAACCGCCTCAGCTGACTTGGGGATTTGCCTCTGTGCTCCCTCCGGATGTCCGAGCTCATCGGGGTGGCTGTAGCTCAGGTGGCAGAGCGGATCAGCCACTAACCAGAAGGTCGGTGGTTCGATCCCCGGCTGCTCCAGTCTGCATGCCAAATATCCTTGGGCAAGATACTAACCCCATGTTGCTCTCCGATGCATCCATCGGAGTGTGAATGTATACGAATGTTAGATACTCAGCACTTAAACTTAGAAGTGCTTGTGTGAATGGGTGTGATTGGGTGAATGAATTAGCTGTATAGAGCGCTTTGAGTGCTCGGACAGAGTAGAAAAGCGCTGTATAAGAACCAGTCCATTTACCATTTACCATCGCTCTCTCTGAGGCGGAGCCGAGGAGAAGACTCCTTTCGTCTGTTTGCATTTGTGACCGCTGGCGAGGGTCTCTGTGTAACTTCTAAAACTTCCCCACTTATATCAGACGTTTTTGTTATGAAGATTTAAATCAGCAAAACTTTTTTGTATCAGGTTGTAAACGTGTTTCTTCGTGCTGTCGGACTGTGGGGACTGACCGGCTTTGCAAACGTTCTCCCTGATCCTGAGTTTTTAAGTATCAGCTGCTGCCTGCAGGCTCACCGTTTGCCTCTAATTTTGTCTTTGTTCCGAGAGCCTCGAAGTTCCTCAGCTGAACAAAACATATTTCAGTCGGCGTGTGATGAAATAACAATGTTTTCCTTTCAAAATAAAGCTCTGACCGGCATGCACTCTACAGATAATTGGATCATCCAGAGCCTCTTTGATCGTCCTTCATCTTTATAGGGTTTGTGTTGCAGCCGGTCAGTTTGATTGGACTCTTTTAGGAAATAAGAGCCCCGGGGTTTGTAATAAATGTAATAAATTCATACTTGACAAGCTGCAGGGGCCTCTGGCCACACAGAGACGAGTCGCACTGTAAATCCCCTCTGGAGCGAAGCGTGGTGATTGGCGTTTCATTTGGAGGCCGCCGGCGGCGGCCGAGGGGTGACTCGGTGGGACTCTGCTGACTCGGTTGAGCGATCTTGTTTTACCGGTGCTGACGTCCCAGCAGTGATTTAATTTGAGCCACAGACAGTTGCGATCAGAGAGGAGGGATGATCAGAGCTTCTGTTAAACAGATGTTACTGACAAATTCATACATCTGTAAAAATATGAGCATCAAAGAGTGAAACCTGATGAAAGTCAGAAATTTAATTACAGCAATCTGCCCACAGGGACCGATGGAGCTCAGCAGTGACTGAATACTGATTTTATCCATCTGAGCTGCATTAACCTGATGAGTTAATGGAGTTCTGAATGGAGTTTAAGTTTTTAATTAAAGAAAAATATCTGAAGCTTTCACATGAATACAAACAAGGAAGAGCCGGAGAAGTGAATGAATGAATCAACACTGCAGTTCCTCTAACGTCCACTAGAGGCTGCTTTTAAAGGTGAGTCACT
This sequence comes from Neolamprologus brichardi, assembly GCF_056152115.1. Taxonomy (NCBI): domain Eukaryota; kingdom Metazoa; phylum Chordata; class Actinopteri; order Cichliformes; family Cichlidae; genus Neolamprologus; species Neolamprologus brichardi. The sequence continues at coordinate 3,833,052 of NC_142121.1, read as the reverse complement.
GCTCATAGACTTCCATTTAAAAATGAGCAACTTTACAGCAGAAATTAACAATTAGCAATGAACAAAATTAACATTCAACCCGATGCAAACAATATTTTTGGTCTTCTCTCCTCATATCAACAGTACAGAGGACGTATTTGCTTACAACTCACCTACCGTTTAAGCTAGCAGAGGTGTAGCATCTCGGCTAAACAGAGTGGCTGAAGTGGACGTGTGCGCCATGTCTGTGCTGGAGGTGCAACAGAACTTTATCTCTTGAAGTTTAACGTCTGTGTGGCGGCTGATAAAAGTGAAAGTTCAGTTTATCAGGATCTCCGTTAGCTATAGCGGTGCAGCAGCTGGTCTTCCCGGGGTCCACGGAAGAATTTGTCTCGCTGGCTCGTACTGCTGGGAAATTATTAATGTTTATGTGAGGTTTTGTGTCTAAAATGCACGCAGTTCTAACTGTAGAAATGAAAACTTTGATAAAACCTTGGCAGCAGGAGTGTGGAAGAAACCTGATGGCTAAACTAACTAAACTTGAGCTGTGAGGTCTAGCACCGTCATCCTGAAGCTAAAAATGTCATAATGATTGTTAACACTGGTCGTCTTTTGTCTGTGACAGCCCAAAGTCACACAGCATTCCCAGTTTATGGATTTTAACACTGTAGAGGACGACCTGTTCTCCTGCTGGCCTGCATCTGTTTTATATGACTGTATTTAATCTGCTTAGAAGACTCCGGCAGACTAGAGTCCTTTATGCCCCCCCGGTGGAGTTCATAAAACTTTATTATTGTTTCTTTTTTCACTCACGGATGTGTCCTTGTTGAGTTAATTACAAACTGTTTCCCTGATTATAAATGCTTTATGCTTCTCAGGGCGCTCTTGAAAAGATGTCTTCAGTCTCAACGAGATGACCTGATTAATAGATTGTTGAGAAGAAAGGGACTCAAAGTGGAGACAGAACAAATCACAGTGGTGTTTTTCCCACTCTGTTACAGTGTCACACCTTTAAATGTAGTGTTTTACCGTACAGGTGGCTGAATAGGGTACGGAGACATTGTAGAAACCTTGTAAATAAAAAAAGTGCAAAGTATGAGTCCTGACTTTAAGCCAAAATAAAAGCTAATTGGGTGAGTTACACCTGTGCAGGTGTAAACAAACGTTTTCTGTATCAGGTCGGGAGTCAATGGGCCCGAGTCATCGCTGGAGACAGCTTCTAGTGGACATTAGAGGAACTGCAGCTGTAGTCAGGTTTCATTAGCCCTGGATGTTGGTCTCTCGGTCATAATCAGAGCTCTGACTTGACCAAACTGTGTGGACGCCGTATGAATAAAGGTTTAATAACAAAGGAAAGAAAAAGCAACAAGGTTTCACAAGAACTTTATTTATAGAAAAATGAAATAAAGTGAACAAAGGCAGCTGTTTTTCATCGTGTGGCTGATTATTGTAAAAATGGAAGCTGAGCTGTAATCAAACGTGAAAAAAGAAAAGCAAGAAGTGAATCCAAATATAATCTACTGCATTAAACTCTCTCGCAACACAGAAGCATAAGTAAGATATACAGGAAGTGTATTTTCAAAATAAGGCACAGCACTAATGTATCACGACAGCCCTATGAAAGCAAAGCCTCTAAAGAGTATCTGATGACTGAAACGTGGAAAACTTTAAATCCTGTGATCCTGATGGAGGCGGCGACCTCAGTAATCACTGCAGGAGAATAAACTCAGCGTGCTCACTGAACTTCAAAAGAACCTATGAATATCAAGCAGCAAAAAATAAAACATTCATACGCCAAAATCTCTCACAAACCTTTGAAGCCACCAACACCAGAGCTCAGACCGCCTCAAATCCACCACATTCAATTTCAGACAGTAATTACAGTCTGGCTAATGTCACTGCTAGAAGGGGCTGCGCCGCTCTCGACTCCATGCAAACTTTTTATTAGTTTTAGCACCAGATCCTGCGTCTGCTCCTCTATTAAACCTAAAGCTGCACCGAGCAAATATTTAATGAAACGCGTTTGACAGCTTTAATCAAACTTTATTTAAATTCTCTTGGACGTCCCAAAGTTTCTGATGTTGTTTCAGGAGAAAAACAACCATAAAGATGTCCGTTTGGGGAGTTTGAGGGGTTTTGTGGAATGATGCAGCCAAAGAAAACACGGGTTACTCAGTTTAAATATTTAACCTGCTGTAAACAAAGATGTAAAACAACATGTATCTTTAACCGGTTCACGCTGAGCGGCCTGGCGCAGATTTAAAGGTATTTTCTGTAAAAACTTTAAAAATGTAATGAAAACTTTAACCACAAGGTGGCAGTGTTCCATCTCTAAATACTGTTACAGTTTCTCTTTCTTTGACATTCTTAACACTTCCTGTCTTCTTCTGTTGACACTTTTACTAAATTTTAAACGGTTTTAAACCATCTTTAAATGATTTAAGCTCCTTTCTGAAAAATGTTTTATTAAATATGACTTCAAACGGAGCCCATAAAGTAATCTGGACAGAGTTTAGTGAGGTCACAAACCCCTGAAACTGAGGGCTTATTTATAGAGGAGGCGCCCCCTGCTGGTCAAAGAATCCAGGTTTATTCTGCATTGGCTTCAGCAAATAGTTCCTAAAATTGGATATGTCACTTCCTGCTTGGCACCACGTCTCATAAACACTTTCAAAAACCTTCTCGGTGGCTTCTGTGAGGTCATTGGTTTATTTAAAGTTAAAGCGCTGGCTGATGTCGCCTCCAACACTACAGGGTTTCCTTTGCACACTGAAACCAGCCTGACATCGACTCTGTGTTGGTGTCTTTTCCCACCAGGCTTCTCAGAGACCAGCTGAGGCCAGTTTTACCTCTCCTGTGTAAATACATATATATGTATACTGTATATGAACATCCTGATAAAAAAAATCTCAAACTTTTGTTGTATTTCTCTAAGTTCTCATCAACATCTGACGTCTTTCGTTTCCGTCTCGACCTCATCTGCACCTTTCACACTTTATGGACCTTTTATTTAAAGAAACCTGAATTTGTCTCCGTGCATCAGCTGATTTAAATATCTAGCGAACCTTTTAAATAACCAGTTGATATTCTGATGAATTTTCTGGTGTCAGTACCAACGTCTTCCTTTAAACAGTCAGACAAATAAAATGTCCTCCAATGATGTCGACCAATCACAGACCTTCTCTCTGATGTGTCCTGGGCCTTCTACTTCCTGTGATCTTCCTCTGCTATCCGGGTGGCACCAGCTTCCTCCACAGGCCCCTCCCTCTTGCTCTCCAGTGCGACCTCGGTGTAGGTGACCCCCTCCTCCGGCTTGCTCTCCTTCCCTTGGAGCTCGGCCTCGGCGCCCTCCTGGCCCTCGGCGCCCTCCTGGCCCTCGGCGACAACTCTCTCCTTCTTCAGCTTGATGCGGAAGGTCTCCTTGCTTGGCGCTTTCTTGGCGATGTTCTCTTTGAGCCGCTCGCCAGACTGCTTCAGCCGCTCGCCAGCCTGGTGCATCTTCTCCCTCCGCTCCGGCGGCATCACCTTCTCGCCCAGGTGGTGGAACTTGGTGCCCAGGTTATCTTTGGTTTTGCTCATGTTCTCCTTTGAGAAGGCGGCCTTCAGTGTTTCCGTGCTCTTCATGACCGACTTCTTGAGTCGAGCAGCTCGCGAGGGGTCGGCTTCTTCCAGACTCAGGTACTCCTCGTCAGAGGAGAGGTCGGCGGGGGCGTCGTAAGAGTCCGGCTCCATATCCAGCCCCTCCAGGCCGGGCCCTTTAGGGGACTTGGTGACGGCCACTGACGGGACCTCTGTCTCACCCTGCAGATTAAATGAAAGGTAATTAAATATTACAGATTTATTATCGAATGTTTTTATTATTCCTGTTTTTAACGATTCGGTGTTACTGTCCCATCTGCTGAGTGTAAAAGAGATTTTAATCTCAATTAGAGATGCACAGAGTTCATTTCTACCTCATCGACTGACGCCAACCGTCTGAATCCAGTGTTCGTGCAGATGAAATCACAACTAGAAGACGAGACTGTTAACAAAATGCAGGTAAAAGAAGACCTTCAAGGTTGTTTTGACCAGTGTGCTATCCCATGTGGTCACATGACCTCTCAAAGTTCAACCAAAATGTCCTTTTTGAAGTTTCTGCAGTCAGAAAACAGATGAAAACATCTGTGCACCGCAGCTTTTGTTTCCACTTCCATGTTACAGACAGAAAACTTAGATTTTGGCTTTAGATTGAGACACGTTGGTGGTTACAGTTCTTAACAGAGCTTAAATGTCAAAGGAGCTTGCAAAGAAAAGCGTCTGGACTTCTTTAAGTTGCTAGGTTTGCCAGGTTTCACAATGAGCTCATCCGAAACTCTGGCTGATTGGGACCCACACCCAGTTTCACACCTTGGCTCAGGCGATTAGAGGATCATCAGGGGGTCCTTTTGTCCCTCTGTGGGGGGAAACTCCCACTAGGTTTATATCTGGGACTCCCCACCATTTGACCTTAGAACTGAAGAAGCTTCTCGGATGAAGGTGAAACGTCTTCAAGCAACTTAAAGAAGTCCAGACGCTTTTCTTTGCAAGCTCCTTTGACTACGATGACCTGGATGACTGAGAACCTTCACAGACAGAGCTTAAATGTGTTTGTTCAGCCCTGAAAACATCACATGGACATAACTTATTTATTTTCTTGAGACTGATTTGATGAGAAACAACCCAACAGGACCCGTAATGATTTTCTGCTTCTGTTTCTAGTTTAGTTGAAGTCGGGCTAAAACACTTCTTATTTCTGTCCTGATGAATAGAGGTGAAACACATATCCAGTTAAAGCATCTGAGTCTGTGGAGGACAGACATCCATCTCAAATGTGCTTTAAAGATCCGGAGTTTGATTTTTATCCATCTAAAGTGCTCATTAATCTCAAATCTGCTTGACTCCTTACACTTCTGCAGCAGAAGTCATCATTCATTAGCAAAGCGCCTCGTCTATCTCGGGATAAACACACGCAGTTGAAACCGATATCCATCTGTCTCTTCTATCCATTGAGGATAAATTACTCTGCTGCTCGAAAAGCTGAAGGGAGCTCGCACAGAAAACTCGATATTCCTCTGAGATACTCTGTGAGACTCAACCTACAAGCTCTGAAAACACCGGCAGCGTCATAAGATCCAGTTTTTCTATTTTTGCACATGGCGAGTAACCAAGGAAGCGGCTGGCAGGAACGACACCTGGAGCACAGAAATACTAACTACACCGCCCGGTGAAGTCGGACTTCTGGTCCCTGTTGGACTGGACTGTTATCACAGCTGATTCGAACAACTTCTCATCTCATTCTGTCAGATAAGCATCTCACATGTGAAACAGTGGCCGCAGTACACCGTCCACCAAGAGACAGTCAGGTTTTACAGCTCGTCCACGTCAGGACACGAGGGGCGGTGGTGGCATACGCCCACGAGACACCGATCCCAGTCTGGACCTTTGAGTATTACGGTCTCTGTTCAACTTGATGATCACAGCAAAATGTGTAGCAGACATGCGGACATGCACGCAGAAGATACACTACCAGCAGGGGGCGATAGTGTATTTAAAGCCCAGAAGTTGGTAGCAAACAAAACTCATATGAAGCACATTGCAGGGTCCTTAATCGCCAAAGATTAAGCTAAGTGGCTAACATGTACATATAAGTTAATATTAGGGATGCACCGATACCGATACTGGTATCGGGTATCGGGGCGGATACTGTAAAATGTGTGTGTACTCATACTCGTAAAAGTTAACCGATACCATGAACCGATACTAACTTATTTCATTAATCAGAGGGTGGCTGGTCATTTCTGTTGTAGTTTTTTAGATTGGCCACTAGGGGGCCAATTATTATTTTATTTATTATTTATTTAATAATAATTATTTTGTTTGTTTGTTTACAATATGGACACTCTGCAATAATTTAAACATTTATTTTTTATTTATTTATTTATTTATTTTTTATTTATTTTTTATTCTCAAACCTAATTTGTATTTATTTTATTCCAAACAGAAGTGTTTATTTATTATTCTGAAAGCTCGAGACAGTGCCAATAGTTCAGTGATATTTTATAAAATTACAATGTGACTCTGCAATAATTTAACAGAAGTGCTTATTTTTCACTTGAAATTTTTTTGTGGTCATTTTTATTAAGATTTTATTTTTTATCGGCAGGGAATATAATAAAACCTGTCTTACAATTCATTGTATTTGTGTGTGTGTGTGTGTGTGTGGTAGAAGTATCGTTTTTTGTACTCTGTATCGGCAAGTACTCAGATCCAAGTATCGGTATCGTATCGGTTTGAAAAAATTGGTATCGTTGCATCCGTAGTTAATATATTAATAATATGTGTTTAAACACTTTCCTGTGATTATTTTCATGGTGGCTTGAAATAAAATGTTCCTCTGCTCTTACTGCAGCGTCTGCATGACGCACCGACGTGTCCGTGTCACGCTTTGCCATCATATCAGGCTGATCTGTTACTTTAGCTTTCGCTCACTGAAAGATTTGCTAAAAACTTCTCGCCTCAATTCAGGCGCTAAAAATATCTCGGCTAGTTTTAGGTGCCAAAAACTGCTTTGCTAGCTCTGGGCACAAAAAACAGTTTAAATTCAGGTGCTAAAAACCGTAAAGAGGCTTGATTTGTTGCTAGTTTGCTAATGCTAACTAACTTATTGTATTTTCGGACAGTAGAAGGAGAATTTGATGATAAAATAAATGAGAAAAGGAAAGGTTTAGTGCCCATGTGCTCGGGTTTTACAGCGACCAAGAGTTTTAATTGTTTTCGCGTCTTTACTCTTTCGAATGGCCGACACGACGGAGCAGCCACTGGAGGAAGCTCGTCGCAGGCCTGCTCCACCTGCTGCGCCCTACAGGTGACTTTGGATGTGAAAGCCAATTAATCCTAATTAAGTCGTGGCCACCTGAGACGATGACACTCATTAATCAGGGCGGAGTCGTCAGAGCGTATCCACACGCTGTGAATGACACAATAATTACACCGGCAGGGAATGTGGGTCGAAGTATGTATTAATAACCTCGCCGGTAACGGAGGAAGAAGAAACGGAGAGAAACCATCAGAGCTTTTAATTACGTTAACACACTCAGCCGCAGTCTAATCCCAACCTTTATGCGTTTAAATCATGAACGGGGTCTACCGCGCGCAGCAGCAGGGGCCAGGGGTCAGCCTCTAGTGAGCGTTAAAAAGAAACACAAAGCCACTTCCAAGAATCACTTGAACAAATTAAAGAACGACAAGAAAGGACAACAGAAACACGTAAAACAGGTAAAAAGAAACACGGAGAAGCACAAATAGTCCAAAAGTGTCTGCAGAGACGCACAAGGTGACCACAAAGAAACACAAAACAACCAAAAAACCCTCAAGGAGAGGAAAAAACCTGCAGAAGCACAAAACAACTGTAGACACATAATAAAAGAACAACACAAACAAAGTAAAAGCACAAAATTACACAAAAATGTCTTAAAAGTCAAATTAAATTACTTCAACATGACGACTGGATGCAAAATAAACACAAAGAAACACATAAATAAAATAAACAAAGTATTGATGATCACTATGAGGCCTGTCGTGGTTAACAAAGCTGCACAGTGAAGCTGTGTTCAAATCTCAGCCGTGTTTGTGGCGTTTGAAGAGCTTCCTGCTGCGGCGCCTCCTGTTAGCAGGGTGACCTCCTTTAATCGTGTTTGTTCACTCCTCGTCGTCTCCCTGCAGAAACATCACAAACTAAACGCCATCAGCTCCTCTAAAATTACACATTGTCCTCTGATGTCCGCCGCGCGCGCCACAGCGGCCCCGAGAGTAAACCGGCGGCCATTTATCTTTTTCTTATTACTGCCCACCGTCCGCCCGTCATCATTCAGCCGCCGGCAGGCGACGAGCGTCTCTAACAAAGCGCTCGCTGCTTCCTGGTTAAACGGCCGCAGCCGAAGCTCTATATTAGGAGACGAAGGGAGGCCTGAGAATAACGACGGCACATCGGTCATGTGGAAACTCAACACTGCAACTGTCTGCAGAGGCCCCGCCCGGGACCGGGCTGAGCTACAGCCGGGCTCGCTGTGAAGAAGGACAGCAGTATCTCATGTGCTGTAGCTGGGGACACGCACAACAGCAGATATGAATCATCGTCCATGTGCGGACACGGCCTGGGGCGCGGTCATCGAGTGAGGAACTGCTGTATGATTTAATGATTTAATAATGACCATCAAATCAAATCAAATCAAATCACTTTTATTGTCACATCACATGTGCAGGTACACTGGTACAGCACATGTGAGTGAAATTCTTGTGTGCGAGCTTCACAAACAAGTTGTGCAAAAATGCAATAACATAAAACAAGCAAAATATAAGAATGGTTAAATCTGAGACTAATAAATATATGTACAATATATAATAGTATATGCATTACTGGATCAGACAGAAACGAGAGGGTTAAAGGGTTCATGAGGAACATGATGAGTGCAAATTACCCATGATGCACTGGAAAGTAAGAACTGTATATGAACGATGGACATGAAACATGAAGATGGTCCACTGGTTTGTGGACATGTTTTAGCCTCATGTTAGCATGTTAGCAGCTCCCATGTTGTAGTTAAGTGCTAAGTTAGCCGCTAATGTTAGCATTCATAGACTATAAGTTCATCACACAGACACAGATAACTGCTAATTAACACAAAGTAACAAATAAGAGAGAAATGTTACAGTTTCACTCATCAACACAGTTTTTACTGCACAGCGCCCGTATTACCCCATATGGAAAAGAAATAGAAAAGACTTGTATGAGCTTTAGCTTGCTTCATATAGTGAATCATATCAGGCTTATATGATTTACTCATGAAAGTGGCCACTTTCTCATTACTTTCATATATTGTTTTTAGGAAGTTTCATTTATTCAACTTTTCAAGGGATCTTTTATCTGTTTTCATCTCTTTTCATACAAGTTTCACACAAGACACATACAAACTTTATAAGATTTATATGTATCTTTTCCATATGGGACTGGTCAGAAGACTGCATTAAAAATGCTCCAACAGCAAACCAGAGATTGAATAGAAAGTGAAAACAAGCAGACAGCCAGCAGCTATAGCAACCTGTAACTGCGTCTACTGACACAGTCGGTGGGAAAAGGTCAGTCAAAAAGACACCACCCCAAATAATCCATCCATTCACTTCTGCTTATCCTTTTTCAGGGTCGACCCCAAATAATGCAAATGTTAAGTCTCAATACAACTTAAATAAAAACTAAAATCAGCCCCTCTGTAGTTATTATAACGGAGGAAAAAAGCAAAAGAAATATATGCAAAAGGATACAAAATTAGCACATGACTGCAAAGACACGCAAAACAGTTATACATGAAAAACATACAAGACAAACTACTTTTAAAATCCCCACAAAACACACCAAAGTCATGCAAAGCTGCTTGAAAACAAGAAAACACATAAAAGTATAAAAAAAAGAGTTTAAATGATCACAGAAACATGCAAAATGTCCACCTATGTCACAAAAAGACCACAAAACTGCACAAAAATGTTAACAAAGATACAAAAAACTACATGAAAACGACTTCAAGCAGACGTTAAACGAACAACTACACAAACTGTTTTTTTTTGTTATTTCCAGAGTAAAAGTTCTTCTGAAACGACCTCAAAGAGATAAAAAGGTCATTTTCTTAAATACTGTAACCATGGCAACCCGATGCTGCTCAGATTTGCAGCAGCGCAGAGATGTGACCTGGACAACCTGGAGGACTCTGACTTTCTCGCTCTGCAAGACCGTAAACTGTGTCTGCTCACAAACTCCCGTCAAACACAGGCAGGCCGAAGTTCAGCGGTTCGACCTGTGAAATGTGACGGTGCAGGCGAGAAGAACAAAACCCACCAAACAAAGTTGGAGTGGAGCCCACAACCCTCCGCCCTCCCGTCTCTTTTTTAATACAGACTCATCTCACAGGAGTTTTTATCTTCTATTATCCTTTATCTCTTTGGCTGCTCTTTAGCAGCCGGTCAGGTTGATTGACGTCTCGTTTTTCACCACATCCTGGCCGCTGCGATAAGCTGACGTATCAGAGCCTGACTCTGGCTGACAGCAGTTTATGGCCTGTCCCTGCCGGCAAAGAGGGAGAACGCTGTGATCCCAGAATAGGCCCCTCTGTCACGGATCCACAGCAGCTGTTAGCAGCACACACAGAGCTCCGGTTACTATTCTGAAGTCTGAAGACATTATTGAGGACAGCAGGACCTGCAACTCACTGCTCGACTTATCTCTGCAGAGCTGCATGGAAAAGAGAGCAGGGCAGCTCCCACAGCTTCCCGCTGGAAATGTGTGAAGGCTGCTTTTTGATTACAGGCACAAAATATTTTCTTTATCAGCTCTGTGATGGACTCATTTCACTGTGATCTGATGTCAGTCACGTCTATAACTCTGCAAAACTCATACGGTGAATCTGACAAGAAAAAATCTGTAGCACTGGCATAAAACATAAAACACTAAAAAAGCACAAACACTCCAGTTTCAACCAGTGAGAACGAGCCCTGAACTGTCTTTGAAGTCAACCCAGTTTAAGACTTTAACTGTCTTCAGCAGCTAAATGCAGACTTTGGCTTTTACAGAAATAACGAGGCTAAAGGTTTCAAGTCTCTATGCTAACCCAGGATAAACACGCCGAATAAATAGGTCCAACTCTGAATGATCGATGACGCACCGCGCTCTGACTGAAGTACTCTTAAAATTCAATTCAATTCAATTCAATTTTATTTATATAGCGCCAAATCACAACAAAAGTCGCCTCAAGGCGCTTCATAGATACAGAGAAAAACCCAACAATCATATGACCCCCTATGAGCAGCACTTTGGCGACAGTGGGAAGGAAAAACTCCCTTTTAACAGGAAGAAACCTCCGGCAGAACCAGGCTCAGGGAGGGGCGGGGCCATCTGCTGTGATTGGTTGGGGTGAGAGAAGGAAGACAGGATAAAGACATGCTGTGGAAGAGAGACAGAGATTAATAACAGATATGATTCAATGCAGAGAGGTCTGTTAATACATAGTGAGTGAGAAAGGTGACTGGAAAGGAAAAACTCAATGCATCATGGGAATCCCCCGGCAGCCTACGTCTATTGCAGCATAACTAAGGGAGGATTCAGGGTCACCTGGTCCAGCCCTAACTATATGCTTTAGCAAAAAGGAAAGTTTGAAGCCTAATCTTGAAAGTAGAGATAGTGTTAAAAACAAACCAGAACGTAGAAATACCAGCAGTGTTTGGAGGATCAGTGAGCCGGTTAGTTGACACACAGTGATGTGCCACCTGGAGCTATAGCTAGGCTAACGTCCCAAATATAATGGAGTAGAAGAAGAAAGCATCGTGACACAGAAACACAATCTCAAGTTTTCAGGCCCCTCTTCAGTTTGGATTCAGGAGACAGACACTATCTCTATTTTAAGGCCTGCTGAGGCCTCAGTTTTAGGCTTCAAACTTTCCTTTTTGCTAAAGCATATAGTTCGGGCTGGATCAGGTGACCCTGAATCCTCCCTTAGTTATGCTGCAACTGGTGTAGGCTGCCGGGGATTCCCATGATGCATTGGGTGTTTCTTCTTGACTCACTATGTGTTAACAGACCTCTCTGCATTGAATCATATCTGTTATTAACCTCTGTCTCTCTTCCACAGCATGTCTTTATCCTGTCTTCCTTCTCTCACCCCAACCAATCACAGCAGATGGCCCCGCCCCTCCCTGAGCCTGGTTCTGCTGGAGGTTTCTTCCTGTTAAAAGGGAGTTTTTCCTTCCCACTGTCGCCAAAGTGCTGCTCATAGGGGGTCATATGATTGTTGGGTTTTTCTCTGTATGTATCATTGTAGGGTCTACCTCACAATATAAAGCTCCTTGAGGTGACTGTATAAATAAAGCTGAATTGAATCATCAGTAGGTGACATGTACGAGTCTGTGATCTGCATCTGCGATCCTTTTAACGAGGACTAAACACAAGACTGTAAGTTTAGTTGCTGATTGTTAGCACCATCACTAAACAGTCTAAATGCTCCTGATTGAGATTTAAACTCCGACACAGCTGTCATCTGACAAAAGCTGAACTTATAAGGCCTGCAGCTACGAACACCGAGTCTTTGATCACCGTTATAAATCTTTCAGTTCACAGAAATGTTTTTTTATTTTCTGTCCATCATCCGACCAGCTCCTAGCAGAAAATCCCACCGCACTGCGGTTCCCAGCTGCCGTCTCTTCACGACTGTTTCACAGCATTCGGACTCACTCTGTGCCCTTAGCTTTATTTTTCCAGCCCTTTACGTTCAGGAAAGACTTGACAGGAGCTTTTATTCTTGTACATGTTGCTGTGCTTTCTAAATTAAAGAGTTCAGTCGAGAGTTTCTTATTAAAACTTTGAAGTGAATCCACCTGATCTGATTAAGGTCGCCCACACTTTGGATGAAAGTGCGCCCTCTCAACATAACGAGGATGCTTTTCTATTAATTGCCAATGTTTCGGAGTCGAGGGTTCTTATGAGTTTGAACTTAATCCGCCCTTCATTTCCTCACATCGACGCTCGCGCCTCTCACTGCGTCCACCGCTTAATGAACCGAGTCAGAGTTCATCCAGTTAAGATCGCGCTGCTTGGCACAGATTTGGTCTACTTCATTTCTCATGCTTAATCATTCTCCAGCTCCTCGTAAACACAAATGTGGATGTAGCTCAGAGTAGCTCAATTCAATTCAATTCAATTTTATTTATATAGCGCCAAATCACAACAAAAGTCGCCTCAAGGCGCTTCATAGATACAGAGAAAAACCCAACAATCATATGACCCCCTATGAGCAAGCACTTTGGCGACAGTGGGAAGGAAAAACTCCCTTTTAACAGGAAGAAACCTCCAGCAGAACCAGGCTCAGGGAGGGGCGGGGCCATCTGCTGTGATTGGTTGGGGTGAGAGAAATTCAGATTTTATCTACTTTTTTAACTCATTCCACCGTTTAACTAATGTTCTTCATCAGCTCCGCAGCACCGAAGGACAAAAGAGTCAGTTTACACCAAATGTAAGGGTTGTGGAATAATGAGATGCAGTCCTAATAAAGCACATCAGGTCTCAGTCATGCAGGTCTAGAGACCGTCAGCGAGTCCACTGTCGATCACTGGACACTGGAAAAGAAAAGGGGAGTTCCCATACTGGTTGGCGAGTTGTTGCTGTGGTGGTTATTCTGGTCTCTTTTGCTTTTTGTTGCTTAACTATCCTCTTAATGTCTGATAAACCCTGAAATTACTCAATTCAGCAATTAGCCAGTTGCCCGTGCCAGTTATTTGCTGGTCATTTGATTAAGCTTGCTCTAAGAAGAAGAGAGTTAGTGGCTCCCAAACGTTCAAGATTTCCTCTCAAGACGTGACATCATTCAGAAAATTCAACAACTTTTGTGAGAAATTCTAGAAAATAGACTCTTCTGATTTCCCATGCTGAAAATTTATTTATTTTCCTCGTTTAACTAAATCTGTTTAAGTCCTGATGAGGTCACCGTCAGAGAGACTTTGTGCTCCTGCACAACTATCTAACTGGTACTGGTGCCAGTTAGATAGTTTTAGCACCAACATCTTCCAATCAGACTTAAAACTCCAAACATGACTGTTTCTACTTTTCTATTCAGCTTCTAATGTGAAAATGTAAAAATACTCTGATTGGCTGGCTCATGAATCCTCTTCTATAAATTAGTTTATTGGATTACTGAGTGAAGACTGTTGACTTTGCAGCTGTTCAGCTTCCCTTTAATATATTTTTGGTTTCTTTCGGTTTCCATTGATTAATTGTGTCCATTTAAGGGTCAGTGTGGCACAATAATAAGTCTTTCTTAGAGAGAATCTATCTAAACCCTGCAGTTAAGCCATTAACCCACAGGCTCGCTGTGGTGTGTTCAATGGGCAGAATTCGTAAAGTCAACGTTTAAACGTCCGACCCTGAGAAACTCTGCTGACCTGGTAGATGACGACTCTGAACTTGTTGCGGGTGAGCAGCTCGTCCTGCGTGGACTCCACCTTCTTGACTCGGATGTTTTGCTTCTCCACGCGTGTCCGGACCTCCTTGACGTTGGCGCTGACTTTGCGGGTTTTCTGCAGGAGCTTCTCCACGGTGCCGCTGGTGTCGGTGTGGTCCTTTGCCAGCTTCAGGACGTCCCCCTGGATGGTCTTGATGTTGCTCTCCAGATCCTGCTGACGCTCCTCCATGCGCTGCTGGGAGGACTGGACGTTATCGATGATGCTGGCCACGCGCTCCAGCAAAGACAGGATGGTCAGGGCGCTGATGGGGTTCCCGGCCTCATCCTCCACCCCGGCGATCTGCAGCTTCTCCTGAATGCCTGCGCTGTGGTACTTGAGCTGATCCATTATCAGGACTCCTGAGATTCAAACTTAAGTTGTAAGAAAAGTTGTTGTGCAGAACGCAACCAGGATCGTTGGGGTTACCGTCAGGGAGACCAGGGCAGCAGCACCAAGCACTTTGACCCAAACTCCAGTGTGGGGACGGGAGAGAGGAGCAAACTCCACCTACTCCTTTTAAAAAAGGCTTCAGATCCAAAGGGAGCCTGATTCAGTCCTCATCGGGATGTGGGCCAGGCGATAAACTTAGAGGGGAGCAGCAGTGCTCACACGAAACCCCCCTGCAGCTAAAAATAAAAACTCTTTGTAAGGCGACACTCTGACATTTTGGGAAATGCAAAGCAGGAGATGATGGAAATTCCCATTCAAGTCCCACTTTTCGATGCCAGCCCCACGCAAGACTGATGCATAATTTTCCGTCACTTTCACATGTTACACGCCGGCAGCTGTGAAACATGTACATCAGCAACAGCTTAGGAGTCACTCTGCAGGCCTGCAGGGGCGGATGCAGCGAGGTCCCAGTTGTCTGGTGTGATTACACAGCGCGGGAATGTTTAGGGGATTTAACGCTGCAGCTCTGCCCTTTTTGCTTTCCCAGGACGACAGAGTCCAAACATTGACTGAGATTCAGATCTGAGGCTCTTTATAGAGATGACTGACAGCTCCAGAGCGCGAGGAGGAGTATCAGAGCGACACTATTTTAACACCCATCTGAAGAGGAGGGGTTTATTTAGTCTGCGCTGTTCAGTGTGCAGCACACGTGTGTTAATATGTTGTGTTTAGTGCTCTTTGCTTCACAGTCTGACAGCATGAAACCAAACGTGCTGAAAAATAGGTGTTATGAATTAATACACCTTCACTTAAAGCTCCTTCATGTACCAGCAAACTGAAAACAGTCTCACAGCAGTCTGAAATACTCACAAAATGTAATCTATTGATTTGTGTTCCTGAACACCAATTTTACCTTTTGTTTAAAAAAAAAAACATGTTTGTTTGTTGTTGTTTTTTTACAGTCCAGACTTTCTGTTGATTCACATGTCAGAACAGGAAGTGGAATTTTTCCAGACGTAACCTCTGAGGTCTAACTCATTGTAGGTAATAATCCTCACCTAATACTACACTTTGGACAAAAGCAAAACTGACCTTTCGGAAATGAAAATTTTATATCAGGTAGAATTAATATTATTCTTATTCCCAGATTGTCAAAATTTGGAGAAATGAGGGCTTAACATTAAAAAAATCTGTATGTAGGAGCGTGATGTGACACTCTTGCTTCTGCATAAAGTAGTAGGCATGTCCCCGCTCTGAAACCCTACACTGTAAGCTGACGGGCACCTCCCTAGAAATGTGACCGATGCAGCCCACAAAGACCGCGATTGGCCCCTTCAGTACTAACAGTATTAACCCCCTGTGCATTTCCTGCTAGCTCTTATTTTGCTGTTAGTTTTTTAAATGGAACGAAAGAGAATTTATGAACTCATGCTTTCATGTCAAGCTTGCACTTTTATGAACCAAAACTACTTACTACAGACGTACACAGACATTAGCTAAATGCAGCCTGTCTGTGGGAAGAAACCAGCATGAGTAATAGGGCTACCATGATTAGTCGACTAGTCACGATTACGTCGACGATTTTAATAGTCGACGCGTCGTTTGAAGCTTTGTAAGATCCCAAAAGACGCAGGAATAAGTAGTAGGATTTAAGAGTGTAATAACGGACTGAAACAGAAGATGGCAGCACTGCATGTACAAGGATGCCAGCTGCTGTTAAACCCCGAAGAAGAAGAAGAAGCTGTGTCCCAGAATTCATAGCGCGGCCCAGCTCAGTTTCCAACAATGGCGGCAGCTAGTTAGTTTTAATGTTACTCTTATTATTCTTTCTGGGTCACAAAATAAACGTTTAACATATTTTCAGGCGAGAATGTAGCTGTGTAAACCTCAAATATCTGCTCAGTTTATCAAGACACCACATATTTTCAAAAGCGCTCCGACGTTTTCGGACGTCTGTTACCCACTAGCTCGATAGCTAGCCGGGGGCTAGGCTAACTAGAGCCGTGAGAGCACCGGACTCCCGCAAATCGTTTTCAAATCCACCGCCGTCTTTCGCTACTCAGGTTAAACATGATATATAAGTCACTTAGATAACTTCAAAATGTTATTGTTTGGCTTTTTTCAGTATTTTATTTGTTCCTGAGTAAATCGGTTTGGCTGAGATTAAAGTTATAGTTTTTACACAGCTGAATAAACGTCAAGCAGACAGCTGATTATCAGAAGTGTGAGATGCTCGAGAATTTACTCCGGTGTCCTGTTATATTTTAGATAGCAAGGAGTTTATTAAACTTCACCGAAACAATCTGCAAATTTCATTTAAATTTAATAAACTATCATCTTGTCCTCCTCCGTGAATCGCAACCTTATCGTGGTGGAGGGGTTTGTGTGTCCCAGGGATCCCAGGGGCTATGTTGTCTGGGGGCTTTTGCCCCCTGGTAGGGTCTCCCATGGCAAATTGGTCCTGGGTGAGGGACCAGACAAAGAGCGATTCAGAAGACCCCTATGAAAAAAACACAGAGGGAACAGTTTACCCTGCCCGGGATAGGGTTACCGGGGCCCCGCCCTGGAGCCAGGCCCGGGGAGGGTGCCCGAGGGCGAGCGTCTGGTGGCCGGGCCTTAGTCCATGGGGCCCGGCCGGGCACAGCCCGAAGAGGAGACATGGGCCCATCCTCCCGCAGGCCCACCACCCGCAGGAGGCGCCATAGGGGTCGGGTGCATTGTGTGCCGGGTGGTGGCCAGGAGCGGAGGCCCTGGCGGACTGATCCCCGGCTGCCAAGACTGGCAATAGGGACATGGAATGTCACCTCTCTGGTGGGGAAGGAGCCTGAGTTAGTGCGTGAGGTTGAGAGGTACCGGCTAGATAGAGTCGGGCTCACCTCTACGCACGGCTTGGGCTCTGGAACCAGTCTCCTGGAGAGGGGCTGGACTCTGTCTCAGTCTGGAGTTGCCCCTGGTGAGAGGCGGCGGGCTGGGGTGGGTATTTTAATATCCCCTCGGCTTGCTGCCGGTACGTTGGGGTTTTTCCCGGTGGACGAGAGGGTTTGTTCCCTGCGCCTTAGGGTCGGGGAACGGGTCCTGACTGTCATCTGCGCTTATGCGCCGAGTGGCAGTTCGGAGTACCCAGCCTTCTTAGAGTCCCTGGGGGGGGGGGGTGCTGGAAGGTGCTCCACCTGGAGACTCTGTTGTCCTGCTGGGAGACTTCAATGCTCACGTGGGTAACGACAGCGAGACCTGGAGGGGCGTGATTGGGAGGAACGGCCTCCCTGATCTGAACCCGAGCGGTGCTTTGTTATTGGACTTCTGTGCTAATCACAGTTTGGCCATAACGAACACCTTGTTCGAACATAAGAGTGTCCATAAGTGCACGTGGCACCAGGACGCTCTAGGCCGTAGGTCGATGATCGATTTTGTAATCGTATCACCAGACCTGCGACCATATGTTCTGGACACTCGGGTAAAGAGAGGGGCTGAGCTGTCAACTGATCACCACCTGGTGGTGAGTTGGATCAGGTGGCGGGGGAGGACGCTGGACAGACCTGGTGCACCTAAACGTGTAGTGAGGGTGTGCTGGGAACGACTAGCAGAGGCCCCCGTCCGCGAGATCTTCAACGCACACCTCCGGCAGAGCTTCAACAGCATTCCGAGGGAGGCGGGGGACATCGAGTCCGAATGGACCATGTTCAGCGCCTCCATTGCCGAAGCTGCTGCATTGAGCTGCGGCCGCAAGGTGGTTGGTGCCTGCCGTGGTGGTAATCCCCGAACCAAATGGTGGACACCAGAGGTGAAGGGAGCCACCAGGCTGAAGAAGGAGTCCTATCGGGCTTGGTTAGCCTGTGGGACTCCGGAGGCAGCCGACAGGTATCGACAGGCCAAGCGGAATGCGGCTCGGGCAGTGGCTGAAGCAAAAACTCGGGTGTGGGAGGAGTTCGGAGAGGCCATGGAAAAAGACTTTCGGACTGCCTCGAAGAGGTTCTGGCAAACCGTCAGGCGTCTCAGGAGGGGAAAGCGGTGCTCTACCTGCACTGTGTATAGTGCTGGCGGAGCGCTGCTGACGTCGACTGAGAAAATTGTCAGGCGGTGGAAGGAATACTTCGAGGACCTCCTTAATCCCACTGACGCGTCTTCCAAGGAGGAAGCAGAGTCTGGGGATGAGGGGAATGACCCGCCAATTTCTGGGGGCGAGGTCACTGAGGCAGTTAAACAACTCCTTGGTGGCAGAGCCCCTGGTGTTGATGAGGTCCGCCCCGAGTTCCTGAAGGCTCTGGACGTTGTAGGGCTGTCCTGGCTGACACGCCTCTGCAATGTTGCGTGGAGATCAGGGGCAGTACCCGTGGATTGGCAGACCGGGGTGGTGGTCCCCATCTTTAAGAAGGGGGACCGGAGGGTGTGTTCCAACTACAGGGGGATCACACTCCTCAGCCTCCCCGGGAAAGTCTATGCCAGGGTGCTGGAAAGGAGAGTTCGTCCGCTAGTCGAACCTCTGATACAGGAGGAACAATGCGGTTTTCGTCCTGGTCGCGGAACACTGGACCAGCTCTTCATCCTCTCGAGGATACTTGAGGGTGCATGGGAGTTTGCCCAACCAGTCTACATGTGTTTTGTGGACTTGGAGAAGGCATTCAACCGTGTCCCTCGGGGTGTCCTGTGGGAGGTGTTGCGGGAGTATGGGGTGTCTGGCCCATTGCTACGGGCCATTCGATCCCTATACAACCGTTGCAAGAGCTTGGTTCGCATTGCCGGCAATAAGTCGGACTCGTTCCCGGTGGGTGATGGGCTCCGCCAGGGCTGCCCTTTGTCACCGGTTCTGTTCATAATTTTTATGGACAGGATTTCTAGGCGCAGCCAAGTGGCGGAGGGCTTTCGCTTTGGTGGCCTCAGGATCCCATCTCTGATTTTTGCGGATGATGTGGTTCTGTTGGCTTCATCGGGTGAGGGCCTCCAGCTCGCACTCGAGCGGTTCGCAGCCGAGTGTGACGCAGCGGGAATGAGGATCAGCACCTCCAAATCTGAGGCCATGGTTCTCAGCCGGAAAAGGGTGGAGTGCCCACTCCGGGTCGGGGATGAGGTCCTGCCCCAAGTGGAGGAGTTCAAGTATCTCGGGGTCTTGTTCGCGAGTGATGGGAGAAGGGAGCCGGAGATCGACAGACGGATTGGGGCTGCAGCTGCAGTAATGCAGACGCTGCACCGGTCCGTCGTGGTGAAGAGGGAGCTGAGTGTAAAAGCGAAGCTCTCAATTTACCGGTCGATCTACGTCCCTACCCTCACCTATGGCCACGAGCTGTGGGTAGTGACCGAAAGGACAAGATCGCGGATACAAGCGGCGGAAATGAGCTTCCTCCGAAGGGTGGCTGGCATCTCCCTTAGAGATAGGGTGAGAAGTTCGGCCATCCGGGAGGGGCTCAGAGTAGAGCCGCTGCTGCTCCACATCGAAAGGAGCCAGCTGAGGTGGTTTGGGCATCTGGTAAGGATGCCCCCTGGGTGCCTCCTGGGTGAGGTGTTCCAGGCATGTCCCACCGGGAGGAGGCCCCGGGGCAGACCCAGGACACGCTGGAGAGATTATATCTCTCGGCTGGCCTGGGAACGCCTTGGTGTTCCCCCGGATGAGCTGGAGGAGGTGGCTGGGGAGAGGGAGGTCTGGGCCTCTTTGCTTAGGCTGCTGCCCCCGCGACCCGGCCCCGGATAAAGCGGATGAAGATGGATGGATGGATCATCTTGTCTTTATTTTTAGTTAGCACATACCTTAAACACTTAAAGCTGTAAGCTAATGATAGTTATATAAGAGCAGATGCTGCTGGTGCAATAAGCTGTAGTTTTACGTCCAATGGATGATGATCTGATTAGTCGACTATCAAAATAATGGCTTGTGGCAGCCCTAATGAGTAAAGACTGGACGTCTTATGAGTCGCTGTTAATTATGAATAGCTTTTCTCAGTCATTAGCACAAATTTAAAGAGGACATAAAATGACAATTTAACAAGTTTTATAAATAATTACTATTGTTGGAATTTCTTTTGTGAAAAACTGGGATTTAAATTGATTACTTGTTAAATTATAATTGATTTTTGTGTAATAGAAACTTTCTGGCTCAGTGACCACATCACAGAAGACGAGGCTGGCAGGCATTTCAACAACATACCGAGACACCTTTTATATACTTTCCAGTCGAGCAGGAGGAGAGAAAGAGTTAGCTCGGAGGAACTGGGTATTCAGAGGGGTTGGGCAGCATCACCTAGTGCAGGTGTGGACAGTGCATGGAAATGCCGATGAGCTGTCAGGGTACTGGTGTGGATCACATGCTTGGAGATCCGCCCATTCCCCCATGACCGACATTTCCCAGATGTTCTGCTGCTGATGTTGGAAATGGACATGCATCAGCAGCAGGTACGCTAACAATAACTAACGGTAGCTTGTTAGCATCTAAAATGTGACAAAATGATGTCTGAAACTTGAAACTTTATAATTTAAGTATGTCACTAATTCTAAGTTGCCATATACACTATCACTGCTTGGATAATAAAAACCTGCTAGTTTGCTAACTAGCAGTAGTTCTGAGGTATGGCTGAGATATGGTACAAAAAGCATAAAATCATAGATGTTCTACAAAAACTAGCCTTGACTTATTTATGACTTTGACCCTGTGGTTAAACGAGGCTAACTGCACAGACAGGCTAACCTAAAGTGCTCCTACAAACCCCAGCGTTGTGGCTAGCTATCACTTTTGTGCAGCTAGCCAATAATGAGGAATCACTCGCTGCTTAAGTGGTAAAGAGAGCAGATGGACTGTGTTTCCTTGGTTTTTACCTCTATTAAATTAATTGCTGCAGCGATGACTATGGCCAAGTCCTGGAATATCGACATCTATATAGTTATCTGGATATTTGCTGAGATCTCTGCTCTGTAGCCTGCCACATCTGTCCCAGATGTGAAGTATACTTTAGCTTCAAATCAAAACTTTGTGTTATTTCCATTCAGTCACTGCTTTAAGTGACGTATACATCAAATGAAACCAGTAGAATGAAACCAGCACAGAATACCAGATTATTACTTTTGTTGTCATCCTTGTGTCTGATTGGTGCACAGTGTTAACCAGCAGTGTTTGACAAATCAGCAAATCTAATCTGATCATTTATCTGAAGCCCTGTCATAGCTGGTGAATGACTTCAGTGCTACATTTGTCCTGAACGCACTGTTGTACTGTACACAGGGTAAAGTTCATTTAATATTTATATGGATTTTGGTTTGTTTAGAAACAGCTCTCATATTAATCAGTTTAATTACACAACAACAAACATTTATAATGTTTTCTTTCTTCTAATTCGCTCCAGTTTAATAAAGACCAAACATTAAATCAGCAGTTGCTCGCTCTGCCTTTATTTAAGCATTTCCTGTGTTACATAACTACAGTTCATCCTTGTTTATGGAGAATAAACTACCTCTGGAGGCTGTTGAATGAGCGAAGGTTTGATCCTGGTAGGTTTTCTTTTCACTGGCTGGTAGTTTGGAGCTGACTGACTGCTGAGTCTGGTCGACTGAAATCAGCAGCTGCTGCTGTCCCTGAATACCCTCCAACCCACCCAGCTCTGCTTCTGCACCCACCACCTCCAGTCTGTATCTCTATATTTACCCGGGGTGGCGTGCCTGAGGCCCCGCCACCGACAGAAATGTATGACGCCTATAATGTGGCGGGTTTATTTTCATATGGCGAGCAGTGACCTCTGACTTCTGCACACCAGGAGAATTTGGTTAGACAGTCGACGCTCCTGTGAGGCGGGGGTGCAGCGATAGCGGGAGCTGAAAGTACGACTTTCATATCCAACATCTGTGTTTGTTTTCAAACCACAAACTCCCACATCATTGATGCACGTAAACACTCTGTGACCACGCTCTGTCGTTTGAACACTATTACACTGAGATACGCACGACTCTGGCAGCTTCACTTAATGACTAATTAAATCTGATAGGTGAGCACAAAATACCGTGAGCCAAGTTCACTTTTCATGTGCTGCAGCCTGGTGGTCGTGCCAGATGCTGCTGCACAGATATTAGAAAGTAAAGTCATCACAGTCCAGCTTTTACCGCCATTACTGTCTTTGTATCAGGAGAACATGAGGAAGATCCTGAAGATTTGTAGACTCAGCTTCTTCACACCTGCCTCATGCCTTCATCTGTCTCCTGACCCTAATCATTTTGACATTTATCAAATTATGAATTTATTCTAGGGGCAGGGTTTTTATTTTTTCAAAATACTAAAATACCCGTGTGTGTGTGTGTGTGTGTGGATAGGGCCAGAGAGTCTAATTATTAGTGAAAATAACATCAGCCTGTTACAACCGGTCGCAGCAGATGGCCCCACCCCTCCCTGAGCCTGGTTCAATATACAATATAAAGTACCTTGAGGCGACTGTTGTTGTGATTTAGAATAGAATTAGAATAGAATTCAACTTTATTGTCATTGCACATGCACAGGTACAGGGCAACGAAATGCAGTTTGCATCCATCCAGAAGTGCTTTAGTGATATAGATATATTACAATATATATTAGCAGTAATATAGATATGTAAGTATGTTACAGAAATGGGTCTATTATGGTATGTTATAATGTACACGGTATGAAGTATGTTATGAATATTCTATAACTATAAGTATGTACAGGCTGTAGTGAGTACAAGCTATGTACAGGCTATGAACAGGATATAAATAATAAATTTGGCGCTGTATAATAGATGGATGGTGTTTCCGGGTCTTAAAGTTAACCTGCATTCTTTTTATGTGCCAGCAGGGGGCGACTCTTTTCATCCCTAAAAACAGGTGGTTGAACACAAGTCTGTAGGCTCCGCTAGCTACGCTCAGCTGTTTTGGGTACGGGTGGGATGAAACGCTTCAGACCACGGTGTGTAACTGAGTGTAAACACAAAAAATATTTTATTTTATGTGCTGGAATGTGCAGAAAATAGGTTTAAATGTTAAACTAATTTCTTCCAGTCAGAGAATGTTGCATATAATTAAATTTTTGCTTGATGCATAAAGTTAAAAGATTAAAACTAATAAAACAAGTTTTAAAAAGAGACTTTTCCATTTGATTACATTTTGTATGATGATTATGCAGAAAAAGTAGAATTGGGCTGAAAGATCTATCACTTTATCACCTATTCAGGTTGTAAATCGTGTTTTTAAAAAGTAACTAAGTAATTAATTACTTTTGAAAATAAGTAATCAGTAAAGTAACAGGATTACTTTTTTGGGGAAGTAATCAGTAATTAGTTACTGATTACTTTTTTCAAGTAACTTGACCAACACTGCTTATAAATACATTGAAATTTAAACTCTAAACAGAGTTATTGAATCAAAAGCTGTTCTGACTTTCATATGAGGTTTAACAGAGACGAGCTGGAAGCTGATGAAGGGGCAGAGATGGTGTATAATGTGTAATTTTAGTGTTCAGTATGAAATGAGGACATCGTGTCTGTACAGGAAAAACAAAACTGTCTCTGGTCTCCAGCGACTGATGATGAAGGTCATCTCAACACTCAGTTTAAAAAACATCATTAATTCATCACAGGGCGTCGAGTGCGCCGTAACACGAGAGCATCAGTCACGAGAAGACGCAGAAATCGAAGAGAAAGCTCACAGGACACTCAATCAAATCCACAGCACTCTGGTGTACATTAAAAAAACGTTTTTTTTATTTCGTCAGAGACCAAAAATAGCCTCGCCGAGTCTACATGCAGAATATAACATGTCAAACACATTCTAGTCACATTTAGAGAAGTCACGGCTGCGATGGTCGACAACAAGTAGAAACACTCAGCAGAGGGCTGGGGGGAGGGGCTGACCTACAACCTGTAAATGTAGACTAAGACGGTACAGAAAACGTCAAATCAGAAACATACAGAGAAGAAAACAAACCTCCCTGGACCTGGGCACAGCCTCGGGGGCGTGGTCGTGAAATCTGGCGGCATCACCTGCTCATGTCTCACCTTTACCAGCAAATACAGTAAATTATTTACAGTTATTCAGTCGTTTTTGTGTATTAGCTGAACAAAGGACTGTTTGGTCTCAGTGGATGCTGTGAGTTCGCTGCTGGTGGATGGTTTCTGAATTAAACTTTAGAAGTAAATCAGCTGACACTCGTGTTTGGATTAAATACATGAGGATATTTTTCTTGTGTTGTATTCCCACAGACAAACTCTTGGACCAACTTCAACTTTAAATACAGAGTAAATGAATCTGACCTTAAGAAAGTTGGCGACTTGGTGAAAAACAGATTTAAGGATTTTCTGGCCTCTTGAATTATTACAACACGACTTAAAATTAGTGCTGTTGGCATTAACCTCGTTAAAATGACGTTGACGCCACAAGGTGGCAAATCTCCATTAGCGAGTTAACGAGGGTCGCCCCGTGCGAGCGGCTGCACAGCGTCGATGCACAAGTTAGCTTGTTAATGCGTTAGCCAGTGTTGCCAACTCCTCAGTAAGGAAAATCGCTATTGGTTGTCCTAAAAGTCGCTAGAAGTCGCTAAATGACGTCATCACCTAATTTGCATAATTGGTCATGCTAATGTAATTGTAACCTACGTTGTTGGAGAGAGAAATAACATCGTGGACGAGACATAAAGTGAGTAAAAAATGTCCTAAATGCATTTAGAGTTTATTTAGAACTACAAATTAAATTTATTTTAGCAATTATTGTTTTTTTAATGTCACAATTCCAACCCTGCTCCTTTACCCGGGCTTGGACCGGCAAAAGTGACCCGAAATAGGCACTCTGGTGGAGTTACTTTGTGTGTGTGTGTGTTTATAAGTAGTTTTAAACCTTGTGATCCACAAAACAGCATAAGAGTAAAAGAAGAACTGACTGCGTTACAGCACCCGCTGCTTGTTGAGAGTAAAAGCCATACGCGCTTTCACGTCTTTTTTTGGGTCTGAAAACTCGCTAAATACAGCGACAAAGTCGCTAAGTTGGCAACACTGGCGTTAGCGCCGTGCAGCCCCTCGAATGGGGCTGTCACTACCCGATCCGTACCGGAAACCCGATCGGTACCCCGCATGCGCGAAAGGTGTCTACTTCCGGTCGAAGCGTTTTACGATAGTTACAGGTCAGAGTATCTGTTAAGATGTTAAGAATAACAAGTATCTCTTAACATGTTTCCGATAATGAAATATAATATAGACAAAAAAACAAAAAAATAAAAAGATAGTGACGGATCAGGACTCCCCGATCCTTACTGCGCATGTGCAGGGGTTTTCTTCTTCTTCTGTTCGTTTAATGGCAGTTTACTCCCCAGTGTACGAGGATACTGCCACCAGCGAATGAACCCTATTGTAAACTGAATTAGCGTCATTACAAACGTGTGTTAAATTTGATTTAGTGATAGTCGAGTGTGTTTATGCTCGTCTGTGAGGAGAGGATTGACTGGAATAGTGATGATGATGTCCGCTATCACTGTTAATTGTCAGTAAACACTTAATCTGGCTGCTGAATCTACACGTGAGATATTACAAAGTCTGTATTATTAACTCTGTCATTAGGCGCCATTCTTCTTATTTTACGGCGCTGTTGTTCAATCGGGGAACGCTCTCTGTTGAGGAGAAAAGCATGAATATGTTTGTAAACGAATTATCCATAGTTTAAATGTCCCAGTAGTCGAAAAGGAGGCAGAGCTGTTGAGAAATGCTAGGAGCTAACTGGGCGCTAACCGTATCATTCATATATATATCACATATATCATCATATATTGAATGTCGCAATGTTGGCAAAGAGAGGAAGTGACGTAAGATTTGCGCATGCGGGGTACCGATCGGGTTTCCGGTACGGATTGGGTAGCAACAGGGGCGATCCGCGTTAACTCGCTAATGGAGATTTGCCTCCTTATGGCGTTAGCGTCATTTTAACGACATTAACGCCGACAGCACTTAAAATGAAATGTTGCACCTTCAGAAATGTGTTAAAGTTCATGACATCCTTCAAATTTAACACAATTTGAAATGAAATGTGGATGTTGTGACAAACAAAAACACAAAGCCGGACTCGGAGTCGCACAGGCTGCGTGACGGTCAGGGACACGAGGAACGACACAGAACTCATTCACCAGATGATCCCACGGAAACGTCGCGTGATTGCTGTCGGAGCAAACCTCACATGTGTTTTCTTGTCGTACGTTGCATTCACAAAAGAAATGACACCAAATCAGCTCCAACTGCTCTTTTCATGGTATCGCCTCTTACGCCTTGATTACAGTCTGTTGTGGACTCGCACAGCCGGAGACGGCGCGGCCGACTCGTCAGTCCAGTCATTTTCTGCATTTCCACCACCTGGTGTGCAAACGTAGTTGGTGCATCGGAAACAGAAACTTGCAGGCACGAGATGACGTTTACGTCACTCCGACTCTAGCAGACGGGCAAAGCTTTAACATTAACCGGTGTGCTGGCGACCCGCTCGGGGCTGTTTTAGCCACGAGCACGCTCTCAGAATCTAGACGATGCAGAACAAAAAGACGAGGCTTGGATTATTTATTAGGATTACGATACTGATCAGATTTTTCCTCCTTATACGCCGAAAGTTGACTGTGTTTGTGTGAATAACGTAAGGCCAAATGACGCCATGAGACGCACATGTTCATACCAGAGAACAGAACGCTGTATTATTACTGTTATTTTTTCTCGTGGGATCGTCTGTGCTTGGAATGTTTTGCTGAGGGGAAAACACAAACCAGAAAACAAAATTATTCCCTCACATCCAGAGAAAATCCTTGATCGAAGCAACCAAGACTTCTTCCGTGGAAATTACCATCAGCACGTCGACGTCGATTTGAAGTCCAGCCCTTCCTTTACAATCTTCCGTACAGCATTCATGTGTTCATGGCTTTACTGGTTTTACTTTCCTTTCATTAACGACGGCAGAAATGCTCGTTGTGTGTTTGCTTGTCTTCATAAAGCCAACATTTGATTCCCAGACAATGCACATTCCTTTTCAGGGAAAAACCCCCCAAACCAACCCCGACTAACGGCTTCGTCCTCCATTCGTCAGTCCAACTTTTAATCGTGCCATCGAAGGAGGAGGCGAGGAGGCATCGAGGCCGACAACTTTTCCTTTTAAAAAGTTAAAACTACACCACAGTACACAGTTATCACAAGTCATGCTAATATACATAAACTACAATTTCGAAGTTAACATAAAAACTTCCAGTAAAAGCTACTTTCAAGAAAAGAATCCTTCATGGTAAGAATAAATTATTAGCTTGTTTGAACACAGTGAAGTCTTTACATGGACCGAAGGGTGAGTGTAAACATATCTATGGTACCAGCTGGCCCCTCTCGCCTCTACAAAAAAGGACGGAAACAAAAAACACTGCATTTGGTAATCAGCTGCACGTTATTAGTAAAAAGCAGAAAACAAAGGGGCAAAGAAATCAAACTTTTCAATAAATAGCACATTCCAGAGGGGCAGATGAGACTCTGTCAGCCGGCTCGACAAAGATACCGCAAAGCATTCAACAAAACCTCGTAGCAGGAAAACTGAGACGGCGGACGTGGCGGCGATGCAAAGTGACAGCGGGTTGTGTTGAATCGGCTCCTTGAACTATTTGCGGCATTGGAGGAAAAAATGTAACGAAAAAATTTGATGCGCACAGATGCCATCCAAAATTAAAAGGAGGGAAAATAAGGCCCCTGAAATAAATATTCTTCTTTTAACAGTTTCCTAGGAGAAAAGGAAAACTCACTACACCTACTGTTAAAAAATGGTATATTCCCGCGCCGTAAGAAAACAATTATCAAAAAAGACTTCCGGCAGACACGGCTATACCATCCTGTTGTTAGTGTCCGAGGAAAAGTGTCCCAGATTTTGTTTTTGCCGGCGACCCCTGTTGTTCTTCGGGCATTTCCTGAAGACAAAGAGAGCAAGAAAGTCGGTGTTACAATTTGTGTCCGTTACTAAAATCTGATTTATATGCTGTGATTGAGTCAATCTCCCAATTTGGTGCTTTTTCTTTTTTAGGTTTTAGATCGGCCATTGTACAGTATTGTGCAAAAGTCTTGAACCACCACTTTTTTCTCTTTATATTTTCTTTCCAAGGAGTCAGACTCGTTAGCTAAAGTGGCCAAAAGTTCTCCAGGTTTTCTCTGCCTGACCATTTTCAGACAGACGACGTGTTTTTCTTTCTTTTTGTTTGTCGAGCATAAAAAGATCTCAACCAATGAACCAGCGTTGTGTCTGCAAATAACGGGCAATTTTGCAAAAAAACATTTTTAAATTGTATCTTCAAGGCAGCGTTTCACAAAACCTCATAATGTGTTCCAGTTTATTTAGTTCAACACATTTTGACAGATATAAAAGAGTATTTTTACACCAACAATGTGATTCCCAGAGAGCTATTTGCTGAACACATATATCTTGGCGTGGTGTGTTCTTAAGTTTATTATTATTATTATTATTCAAGACATGGACTGAAAATCAGTGACCACAGGTCTCATGACGGGACGAATGTTCAGTAGTGCAGAGTAGAGGTGGGAATCACCATACAGCCCACGATACGATATTATCACAATACTTAACGCACGATACGATATTATCGCAAATTTTTAAAAATATTTTGCGATATTCAGATTCTGTACATAAAGGTAAACTTTATCAATATTCATTTTCTCTAATATCAAAGTCTCACACTCAGTCTTTCTCTCATTTCAGTTTTATTGTTGACAAACTGAACGGTTTGTATTACAGTCTAGTCCAACTTAACTGAATCAACCATCTGGTACAATTATAGCTATTCTGAACTATGCAGTTTATGAAAACTATGCAGCCCCTTCAGCAACTGAAGAATTTGAAAGTAAATTAAAACAAAATATAATTTTACATTAAATAAAAAAGTTTTAAACTTAATTAAAATAAAACATGTCTTAAATTAAAATAAGTAAACTGTCATGTTTATTGCTGCCAAAAACAAGTTAAACACATTTGGACAGTGAAGGAATGTCAGGATTCTTGCTCAGAAAAAGGATCAACATGCTCTGAAGTCAGAGCACAAAAACCTTTTTTGTAACAAAATATCGATTTCTGCTGTCCCTGTATCCATACATTATTAACAAACAAAATATCACCATGCTACACAGTATCCATTTTCCCCCCACCCCTAGTGCAGAGGTGGTTCAGTGAGGGGAGCCATCTGTAAAACATGGTGGAGCCTCTGTTATGAAGCTGTACTTCATGCAGTCGTGTTGGAGATCGTCACAGCTGATGGTGTATTAATGCAGAAAGTTACCATCAGGTTTTTCATTAGCATGTAATGATCCCAATGATCCACACTGCCACTGCAGGAAAACCAACCACACTAAACATTGTACAAACTCTGTTTTTGCCTTATTTACTGTGACTTCATGTTTCATTCAACTCGCTGCATCTATTTTTCTAGTAAAGTATAAAATAATTAACACACTACTACTGCTATTACAGTGTTGTGGCTCCTGTGAAAGAAATGTCGCTCTTTTGATAAATAATGTAAGGACACAAAATCAAGCAGAAATGCTAAAGACTAAAATCTATTAACACTTTTTAAGAACTATGTCTATCTCAATTGCAGGAGTTAAATTATAGAACAGTCTAACAGAAGAAATAAAAGTAAAAACATAAACAAGTAAAATATAAAAACCTAATTTTAAATAAGTATAAGAATGAAGAAAACGGGGTTAACCCAGGACGGTGATGTTGCTGGTGGTGTGGTTCTTTTTTGGTTTGTTTGTTTTTCCATAACTTGTGAATCTGCAAATATACACCTTCTGTATTTTTCATATGAAAGAAACTGTGGTGGTTGCTTATTTCTTGTTTTTGATTTATGTATGTTTTGTTTTGTTTTGCTTTACTTTTGTTTCATATGTTGTTTGTTTAATTTAAGACTAAAGGAAAATTAAATGAATGAGAGGTAAAACTTGAGGGGGACAAATAAGTAAATACTTCTGCTCCTTTTCAAACACATAATGGATATTTTGTAATGATTGTGAAGCCACATGTTTGAAATGTTTGAAATAAAAATGAACTGAAGTATTTTAATGAGACGTAAAGACATAAATATTTGACAACTAAAACTTTAAACACTATTTTTTTCTTTTCACTTGAGTACCTTGTGATGCACATCACTACGGCAACAATGATGGCGATCTGCACGGCACCGATGATGGCAGCGATCAGGACGTAGTGCAGCTTCTGTCCACTGGGGACCACGTAGAGGATGTTGAAGTCCTGAGGCTCGTCACACTGAGGACCTTTGTATCCTGCGTCACATCTGAGTCGGACACACAACACGACTGTGATGTCACATGTTACACACTTTTTGTTTCATGATTTAAACTTTGACATTTCGTACTTTTACCACCACACTTCTGATGAAATCCACTAACTTTGACTCATTTTTATGTATTTATCTGAAACGTTTGCAGCAGAGGCAGCTACAAACCTGCAGGTGGCCATGTTGTACTTGTTGATCTCACATTTCCCGTGAACGCAGAAGCCGGAGAAGCTGTCGGCACACGGGATCGACATTCCCGGGTAGAAACCTTCTCCGTGATCCACAATCCTGGTGTCTGAAAGGACGAAACGAGAAATCAGAGACACGAGGTGAGAACAATAAAGAGATTTTTATTATTGATTCACATTTTATTACATATTGATTTATAGTTTCTGTATCAAACACAAATCTTTACCACAATGCTGATAATGATTTGTTAGATTTTCATTTTCTTTAGTTTCTTCACTTTTTTCTATATTTAACGGAACAAATCTTCTTCCATAGTTTGTTTTGTGATGTTTATTTGATTGAACTTGGCTGTTTTTCATATTTGGCCTAATCTGATCTCACAGCAGTTTGTGAAACAGTCACAACCTTTAATCTGTTGATGTGTTTCTGGACGGCGACCTTGAACACGGCGTTTAATCTTACAGGTCTACAAGTGTGAGTGATTTTCCATTTTAAAAGGCAAAAGCAGTTTGTATCAGGAGCTCGGAGGGATGGTGGTAGAGACCCACGATCACACACGTCACAGATTTTCACACATCGTTTAAACGCTTTATAAAGAGGCTCATAATCAGCAGCCTGTCACCTGGTTTGGCTCAAGTTACTGTGACAGGTTGAAGGACTACTGCATGTAAAACTGTTCAGTTAATACTAATTCATATCAGCTGATATAAGGACAAAAATGATGTAAATATGGTAAGAAAATGGTTAAGAGTTTATTATTTTTCATGTTATATTAATGGCTTTCATGTTACTTAAGAAAACTGCAATCTATACATCAGTGATTGGCTAGTAAGCCTTTTCTGGGATCGATTAGTAGTGTCTCTATTATCCACTAGGGGGCTTTCGCGCGTTCTCCTCACTGCAATAAACTACTGCATGAGAGACGCAAGTCATAATCACTCTCGTGATTCTTTTCCCCCTGTTTTCAGGGGTGTAACATTAAACGGTTTGTTTGGGGTTTGAAAAAGCCACGTTTATTTTAAAGCTTCGTTTGAGCCTCCCCACTGGCTCAACCGCAGATTTGTGCTTCTCACATAAAGATTCTGACATTTGTGTGAAATAAAGAGGAGACAATAGATTCACTAGATGATGATTTAAAGAGCTGAGACTGGGCTGCTGTGACAGTGATTTCCCATCTTTGGGATAAATAAAGCACATCTTACTTTATTTGATCTTATATCTTAATTTTGTAAAGATATATTTGGTCATTTGAACACACAGACACGTTTCAGTGAGTTTGACTGTGACGTCGCTCATCTTACATTCAATTAACGAACATTATTAATATAATAACAATATTCTGTTGTTTTTTAATGTTAAAGCTAAATTTGGTAAAAGCAGATCTACATTTTATGCTCCTAATAATAATAATAATAATAAATGAAGTGCCACAAACTGAGTCATCTCCTGAGCTGCAGCGCTGTGCGAGCGCATAAATCCTAATAAGACACAGACGTGTCTCTTCGTGCGATGATTCACTGCAGTCTTGGAGAAAAAGCTGACGAAGCAAACTGTGCTGCTCATTAAAGTGACGGAAACGTTATACACCAAATCCACATTAACATGAAGGAAGCTGTTAACAAGAAGCCGCCTGTGTGTGCCTGTGACCGATTTTAAATTCTGCTGTTCGCCATGTTTACGACGGCCGCGATGACGTCTGAGCGCTGAAACGCTCGAACGAGATTATAGGACAGAAGTCGGGACAGAAACCTGTTGGTTTACCGACAGTTTTGCAACCTTCATCTTTTCAATTTAAAACCAAACGGTGATGTTACTATAAACCTGAGCTACTCTAGTTCTTATATTTATCATTGAATGATAAAAATGGGACTAGAGTACTTCATGCTGTTACTGTCACTGCTTTAGCTTTTTGTAACTAGACATCACAGCAGAAACCAAAGGACACTCTAGAGCGGTCCAAATTCATGGGCTGCATCCTCCTGAGGACCCGGCCTTCGCGGTCTACGTGGGCCGGGTCCTCAGAAGGTCGGGTAGGCCGGAAGTAAACGGCTGTGAAACTGGACGGTCTAGCCTTCTGATTAGCGTCACCGCT
Source organism: Neolamprologus brichardi (assembly GCF_056152115.1). NCBI lineage: Eukaryota > Metazoa > Chordata > Actinopteri > Cichliformes > Cichlidae > Neolamprologus > Neolamprologus brichardi. The sequence continues at coordinate 3,800,071 of NC_142121.1, read as the reverse complement.
GTCTCGGTGGAGTTTAATAAAATCGGCCGTCTGCTCCTTGCTATCTAAAATATAACAGGACACTGGAGTAAACTCTCGACCGTCTCATACTTCTGTTTAATCAGTTTTCTGTTTGACGTTTATTCAGCTGTGTGAAAACCAAGGAGGAACCCACCCGGGGGATTAATAACGTTTTATCTAATCTAATAACTTTAATCTCAGCCAAACCGATTTACTCACGAACAAATAAAACACTGAAAAAAGCCCAACAATAACATTTTTAGGTTGTCTAAGTGACTTATATATTACGTTTAACCTGAGCAGCAAAACTCTGCGGTGATCTGAAAATGATGTGCCGGGAGTTGTGCCGTTCTCTGCGGCTTCAGTGACCCTCGAGCTCCCGGCGAGCTATCGAGCTGGTGGGTAGCAGACGTCTCCGAAAACGTCGAAGCACTTTTGCAAATATGCGATATCCTGATAAACCGAGCAGATATTTGATGTTTACACAGCTACTTTCTCCCCTGAAAATATGTTAAAAGTTTATTTTGTGACCCAGAAAGATTAGTAAGAGTAATTTTAAAACTTAGTAGTGGCCGCCATTGCCGGAAACTGGAGTTTGGCTGGGCCGCGCTATGAATTCTGGGATATGGTAGGCCACGAAGGACACACCCGACCCATCCTTCAAATTCGGGGAAAAGGAGGACGCATTTGTCGGCTGCATTCGGAGGAGTCTATGAATTTGGACAGCCTTCGGCGCGTCGCTGTGACGTAATCAGTCTACAAATGCGGCCTCAGGAGGAAGCACCTGCTATTAACTAATCTCAGAGCAAGAAGTAGCCTCCTTTATTCTGCTTCTGTTCACCGATGAGACCATGATGAACAGGATACTGTGTTTAGTAGCACCTGGTGCGCGCAACTGAGTCCATCAGTAAAATGTTTAGTGTGGTCACAGATCCAGTGACTGACAGTGAGAGCAGCGCCCCCTGCTGGCTATGAGAAAGGATGCATGACTTAAATCCGCGTTTTACATCCAGACTGAAGTAAAATCACATAAAGTAGAACAAATGTGCATTCTTTTTAATGGCCAGCAGGGGGCGCTCTGTGTGGCAGCAAACCCTTCTGTTCCTGTGGAAATCTGTTGGAAAACAGATCCTCTGCTCTGATCCTAGTGAACACTTTCCTGATGAGATAATGAACTTCTCTGCTTTGGCTCATTTTGAAAAAAACATCAAGCCCATCTTATAAATTTTATTCCCTCTCAGAGTCAGAAAAATCGATCTTTTAAGCCGCTTGTGGTAAAACATTGTTTTAAAAGGTGTTTTTTGTGCGTGAACTTCTTCTCTCCCTTTTTGAGTTGAGCCTTTTTAACCTTTCACTGTCTTTGGGAGCCGTGAGTGATGAAAGCTTGTGGTGAAGGGCAAGTAGGGACACGCCGCGGTTTGATTCATTCGTCACTGAATGATTTACTTATTTGAAGGACAGGCGCCGATGTGGTGAAGGTCACCTGAACGCGGCGCAGAAGGAAAAGCTCAGCCTTTCTCAGCTCTTTATCAGAGGCAGAAATGTGTTGCTGTGTCCTTCCCTGTTTGCGATGTAGACAATGCCGCAGTTTAATCCCGCGCTTCTTTTGTCCGAGTTAAAACTCGGAGCGAAGGAGGAATCGCCCCCCCTGAGACGTTTCAGTCGGTGATGTAAATGCACGGCGAGCTCTGCAGATAATAAAACGCTTTAGATTTTGTTTCATCTCCTCTTTGATCTCCAGACTCAACACTTGCGTCGTGCAGCTGATGGTTAAGGCTCTGAAATGCCCTCATTCTGCTCGTCTAATCTGCATGTTGACTTATGAGAAATCACACAGTCGCACCGGGATCAGGCTTAAAAAACTGTGTACTTTCTTTCTTTCAGAGCTGTGCATTTCGATTTCCTGCACTTTGTTTCCCGCCCCCTCTGAGGACCTTATTGTGTATTAAGGAGATTTTCATTAGGTTTTATCCTGCAGCTGTTGCTCTTCAGCAGGTTCAGACGCAGGTTAACAGGCTGCCGAAAGGCCGCAGGAAGTTTTACCGCATTAGAGGCAGGAAAAGTGGATTTACAGTGTGGTTATATAATATGAGCAAATACAAACAGAGTCCCAGAGGTTGTTAATGTGCAGACTGCTAGCCATGCTAGCGGCTGAGCTCTGTGCATATCCATCACATAGTGACACAGACTGAATAACAAGTAGAAGCTCTGACATAAAATCCAGTCTATGCTCGTGTCTGTTTAATGCCATCGTCAGGTCAACACACCTGTGGTATGAATGCACCTGAGCTGCAAATCTGCACTGACAGGAAACTCTGTCGCTGCCAACAGTAATCTGATTCCTGAAAGTATCTTTTCAAGATTCAGTTTGACTGCCCTCAGTGTCTCTGTGTTCTCATATATGCATGATGCTAATGATGCTAATGATGCTAACGATGCTAATGATGCTCAGGTTTGAACATAGGGAACAAAGACACTGTGTGCTGACACACTGCACAACATCTTCCTAATGGGGTCATTCTTGGCCACTGGAGGCCGGCTCCATCCCCACAGACTCTCATGTTAAAATGTCCATAAAGAGTTCATCTTTTAAGGCTTTTCTAACAGCTGGCTGTAGCTGTTAGCGCTCTGCTAGCTGAACTGGACCTCTCATGCATGTTTGTGGTGTTGGAAGGAGTCTGCTCCACTTTTGAGGAGTCAAATCAAACGCTACATTTTTATGTGAATCAGTGCTAATTATCAGGTGCAGTTTACAGACGTTTCTTGTAGTGATAACTTGCTACATTATCCTCTTTTTGCTTTGTGATCCATGCTGGAAGTCACACACAGTCAGAGCAGTTTTTCTTTTTCATTTTTATTGACTATAAATACAAAAACAAGTGTTTGGAAAGCTGCACGGAGCTTTGAGGGTGTTGTGCTATTTTGTGTCTGAACCTCTACAACACAGCTGGAGAGGGCAGTGTTCGTATGACCCACAGGGGCAAAATAATAGGGAAAAAAATCAGGTGGAAATAATCGAACATTATCCTTTAACTTGCAGAGTGCAGCAACCTGGCAAAAAAGGAACATGAGGCGTGTTGAGCTTCCTTACCGAGGACGTTTCCTTTGAAAGGGCTGCCGTCGTCTTTCTTGCCCTGCTTTTCTTTATCAGCTGCAGAAGAAACAGAAGGATGGAGTCGGTTACATTCAGAAATCCTCTCTAAATAACCCCCAACAGTTTATTTTTTCCCCAGTGTGATGGAAAACAAAGATTTCAGCGTTTCCATCCAGGCGACGGCTTGAGATCATTTCTATTTCCTCGGGTGAAACCGACACTGCCTGACCGCTTGACTTCCTCTTCGCTGTCTTGCATCGTGTCTTTTGTGATCTGTTTATTGACTCTGTGTGTTTACTCTTCAGAACAGACTAAAGGAAGTGAAAGATGTCGGGGGATGTTTACTCGCCATCTGAGTTTCGCTCTGTTAGAGTCGAGGTGGGTCAGTCTGATGGTCTGTGTGTGCTTTGTGTGGCCAACAGTGGTGGGTGCCAATAAACAAAGAAGCAGCAGGGTTAGGGTTCTTGTGTTGTTGTGGTTATTTTCCTGTTGACAAGCTTCATGTCTTCGTGCCGTCTGCAGGAGGATCTGCTGCGAATGTTAAACAGGGCATACACTCTGGTTTGTACGTCTATCATTGTGGGGACCCTGGTATACATATCGCCCTTGTCCACTGGTCTCTACTTAGCTCGGCTTGACTCAGTTTGTAGACTTTTCCTATAAGGTGGAAACCTGTTTGCTCAGCTGGCGTTAAAAATTGATCTGAGTCGCAAAGTAAAATTACTTCTAAATTATATAACAGCATCCTGCGGTGTAAAAACGACAGCACTCTGTATATTAAAGCGAAGTGGGAAAAGGAGGGTAATTTGTCAATTACAGAGAAGTGTTGGGCTCACGCATGCAAGATACAGTGGGCTACCACTGGGTCTAATGTTTGGCGTGAATTTTGCTGGAAAAGCATTATGAGATTTTTCATCACCCCTGCTCAACAAAGATATCGAGGACTTGGTGATAAATGTTGGAGATGTGGGGGAGACGGAGCTAACCATTTCCACATCTTTTGGGGCTGTAAAGTTATTCGCCAGTATTGGTCTCTAATCCATGATCATTTACAAAATGTTTTTTCATTTGTTTTTCCTTTAACTTTTGAGACCATATTTTTGTGCAGTGTACCAGTGGATAAACTAAATTCCAACGACAGAAGACTCCTGTATATCCTTCTGGCCGCAAGTAAAAAGCCTCTTACGAGAAGATGGCTTAAGCCTGAACCACCAACGATAGAAGACTGGTTACATTCTGTACAAGAGATCTATACGATGGAAAAAGTGTCATTTTCTCTTAAACTTCAGAGGGATACCTTCTACGGAATATGATCTAAATGGACAGACTATGTTAAGCATATGAGGTGTGATTTTGTATATGATGTTACAACCCTGAGTACGTAAACCTACCTGCCCTGCTGCCTCCTAACCCTATTTTTTTTCTTCTTTTCTCTTCTTTTTCTGTCTTCTTTATTTTTCAATTATAAGTTAAAATGTGACAGCAAAGAAAGTGTAAAAAGGCAAACTACTGTTATGTTCAACAGCTGTCCCAATAAAAGAGATAATAATAATAAAGAAAATTGATTTGAGTCAATCCAAAAATGTGGTGTCAACAGTGGCCAGCCAATGGCGTCACTCGACGAGTCATGAGACTGACTCCTTAACAAAAATTAAAATGCCATTTTTGAAACCTGGCAACGAAGGAAATGTGTCGCATACAAATGATGTTACGAGACTTTTGGCCGCATTGTGTCTGTGAAGGTTCTCAGTCATCCAGGTCATCGTAGTCAAAGGAGCTTGCAAAGAAAAGCGTCTGGACTTCTTTAAGTTACTTGAAGACGTTTCACCTCTCATCCGAGAAGCTTCTTCAGTTCTAAGGTCAAATGGTGGAGAGTCCCAGATTTAAACCCAGTGGGAGTATCCCCCCACAGAGGGACAAAAGGACCCCCTGATGATCCTCTAATCGCCTGAGCCAAGGTGTGGAACTGGGTGTGGGTCCCAATCAGCCAGAGTTTCGGGTGAGTTCATTGTGAAACCTGGCCCCACCTTATCATGTGAATTCCTGAGGTCAGATGGCCCAGGATGTGAGTGGGCGTTAAGGCGTCTGGGAAGGGATCTCAAAACTGGATTATAGATGGCAGAGAGTTGGTGTCGTAAACCACCGCCTCTGTTCAAAGATGGTCGCTCACAGTGGACATAGATGCTTCTTTCACTCCTTAAACCATCTGTCCTCTCTGTCCAAAATGTGAACATTGGCATCCTCGAAAGAGGATGGACCCACACCCAGTTCCACACCTTGGCTCAGGCGATTAGAGGATCATCAGGGGGTCCTTTTGTCCCTCTGTGGGGGGAAACTCCCACTAGGTTTATATCTGGGACTCTCCACCATTTGACCTTAGAACTGAAGAAGCTTCTCGGATGAGAGGTGAAACGTCTTCAAGTAACTTAAAGAAGTCCAGACGCTTTTCTTTGCAAGCTCCTTTGACTTTTGGCCGCATTGCTACAACAACCCCATACGCACAGGAGGTACTCAGCTGTAATGGAAAACAAACCAAACTGAGTAGAGTCGAGTAGATACTGGTGGAAGCGAGGCTGGACATTGACAATGTTTAATCATAACCTTTTGAATCCAGACGTCAGGATCAGAGGTATAGTTTAGTGAGAAACCAAGAACACGTCTGCTCATTAGCTTAATTATGAACTATGTAACTCATTTCATGTCTTTACTGAGGTCATAGAACAAGTTAACCCAGGGCTGTTCTCACAGGGGTTATTTGTTCATACTGTCAATTCATTATTTGATACTTTGGCCATGTTTGATATGATTATCCACAAGAGGAACAGTGTATACATATAAATGAAAAAAAAAATCCAAGAAAGATTTTATTTCACAGGGAATAAATTAAAACAGCACAGCTTTCGTTTGCCTTTACCGACTGACGAAACTTAAAATCTCTGTTGGAGAAAATGTGTAAGTGATAACAGTGATTATCAGTGATCTCTTCTAAGTTGGGCTTTGTGCTTCAGGCTCTGTGCGTGCTCACATATGGCAGCGTTTCCTGGGATATCCGGTCGTAAAGTCTGACATCACAAGCCGTGTCTGGGCCTAAACTCCGCTGTAGGTCCATATATCAAACGATCACTATGGCATTACTGAGAGTTAAAAACTGTCTAAAGTCTTTCATCTTTAATAAAATGATCAGCGTTCTGCTCTACCAGGTGTAACAATTGAGTTTAACATCCATGAAAAGGGAATTTATGACATTTAACGGAGTTAGAAGTTAGCAGGAAGTTAGCTCGCTAGCTAAATACAATATAGCATGTCCTGACTGCGGGGTTTTGGAAACAAATTAAAACGTACAGCTCTGTTATCACTTCCAACATAAATGAAGACAGAAAACTAAACAGCAGTGACGTTTGTAGGGTTACTGAAGTTTGGCTAGCTGGTATATAATGATGTGCTACGTGACCGCTAGCGACACAGCTATGTTAGCATAATACAAACAAGCTAACTTTTTTTCCTCTCGATAAAAGTTAACGTGAGTGTTCTCGGTGGTCAGGAACAAATGTAATCGCATGGCAGGATGCTGTAAAAGGACCAAACTTCAGCCAGGAGAACAACTGAGATAATCCATCCACAATACGAGGTTAGTCATTCATATACTGCTGCATGGGCTGGGCTGTAGTTACATCCTAAGGTTTTAAAAACTGAGCTTAAATAAATGATTAGCGGTAATAAAAGCCGAGGGAGGTCAACAGTGATCACTGACTGTTTTAGGAGCTTTTTGAGATTAAATAGAAGAAAATACAAAACATTAAACATGTTAACAACACAAAAGCCATATTAAACGCAGACTACTTAGGCCTGGAAGTAGGATTCATCACGTCATCACTTAACGACCGGATATGACTCTTCCACACAAAATGATCCCTATGAGTGTCACCTCCTCCACTCAAGAACATAGAGTGGACACAAAAAGTATAACAGTGAAATGCAACACTGTGCCAATAGCATGAGAACTGGATACATTTAATAAGCATGAACAGTTACTGTTCCACGGTTTAATACGGACGATGTTTTAGTTCGTCAGCAGATCAAAATGAGATCAGGTGTTCTCGATGCACGGTTCAGCAGTGTGAATAAACTCAGCAGCTGATTAGAATCAAGTATAAAAACATTTACACCGTAACCATGGTGATTTAGCCAGTTAAGATGGGAGACACAATTTTCTGTTTTATAAGGTCAATACAGTTCATTAAGCTATCAGCCTGACTTTTAAGGTCAGGTCCTTATTTTGTCTGTTGATATTTGAAATCACACCCAAAGTGAGGATGTAAAAAACCCACATTCTACAAAGTTCTCCTCATAATGCACCAAAATGCACTTGGTCTCCACACAAACATGCACGCACACACACACACACACTCATCCATTTTTAATGCTCCATCATTCCTGAGGAAATATTGACAGAAATCTCTTTGTCTCCGTCTTACCCTCCCCCTCCCTCCCTCCCTCCATCAGCATCTCCCCAAAGCCTCATTGTTTCCCATCTTTGCTCTTGCTCCCCTTTTTCTGTATTTGCAACCAAAAAATAAAAATCACAAAACAGTCTGCTGATGCAAGAAAAATATGAATGACAAACTGTTATAATAATTTTATGTGGTATAAGCAGAAGTATATGGACTCCCTAGACCAGGGGTGACCAACTCCAGTCCTCGAGAGCTGCTGTCCTGCAGCTTTTAGATGCATCCCTACTCCAACACAGCTGAATCAAATGGTCTGATTGCCTCTTCAGCAGCCATCAAGTTTGGCAAAGGCCTGTTAACAAGTCATTCATTCAGGTGTGTCGGAACAAATCAGTCATTTGTTAGTAAAGCTAATTAAGCTTTAAACTCTTTTACACTTCACTGTATATTGTGAATACAAACACAAGTTGTAGTTTGAGGCTGACTAATAACCAAAAAAAATAAATAGTCAAGTTACCATTATTGGATTTAATTTACTTTACAATTCCCACATAAAGGGTTTAACCACTTCAGTTCTTATATAACCAGTAGTGGTGCATGTGACGTCCCCAAATTCATTACTATCCACATAAAAATCAATAACTGGTACAACTGTGGGTTTGGTCTTCTTTAAATATCCACATATTTATATCTAGATATCAACTAATATTTCATTATGTAAATTTCCAGAAATTAACTGAAAGATTTGGGATTTATAAAAACATCAATATACAAAATATGTTTCTGGTGGACTAATTTACAGTTGAAGGTAATGAGAACAAATACACTGACTAAGCTGGAAAAGGACCACCTGGGTTGGTGGTGGGTTGCAAAGTGGCTTTAGGAAGCTAATGGGCTAAATAATGTGTGTAGGTGTGCAGAGCGGTATCAAATGAGCCATTGGGTGTTATCTGACTGCCTGGTAAAGTCAAGAACAGCAGCTTTTGTCTTCTTCACTTGTTCAGTCACATCTTTAGTTATTTCTGGGTCCAAATGAGTCACAGATTATTATGTCAGGGTGATTTCATGCTGCAAGCTTGAAAGCTAGCTTGTAGAATCTCCTGGTCTCGACTCTGTGAGCTTTCTTGTGTAATTGAGTGTAAATATCATCGAATGGCTGAAAGGGTCCATCCATGATGTAAGAGCCAATTAAAGGTTAATTTTATTGGTGCTGGTAAAATGATTAGAGGAGAAATATACATGTTTGATGTTAAGAATATAATTTCAAGTTAATTTCTAAAAACTGTTGTGTTAAAGGTATAGAATATAGAAGTGCGACATTCTAATGCGCTTTTTAGTATTTTGGGCTTCCGGCACACTGTAATTACGTAGTTGGGGCGTCGGATAAGCTGGAAGCAACACAGTTTTTTGACCGAGTCTTTCCATGTAAATTAAGTTTCAATAAACATCTTTTTTGCAAGAAAAGTACCTGGACTTGCTCGCGTTTCAAATGCATGTTGCCGGACTGACTCCTAAAGGTGGTACAGAAGAGTGAAATAGAGACGGAGTGCCGCCACTACACATATCGTCAGGTTAGTTATTAATATGTTAATGTGTGGTTTGGATCTCTCACTATGAAAAACTCGATTTGAACAAATCATGAATGGTGTTAGTAAAAAGCTGGAGCTGTAGAGAATTACAGCTTTTGTAAGTTAACAAGCTTACGTGAACCACAGGTCCACATTCGGCCAATATTTGGCTCCGCTGCTGTGGAATAACAGGATCAATGTGTTCAAATCCTTTGAATTTGGTTTCTTGGCTGTGGTGCACTAAGTCACTGGCCTGCTGCCCTGAGGAAATAACAGATCAGAGAAGGTGGCAGGTGCTCTTCACCTCAGGGTGCAATACCACCCCTCACCACCCACTCACCCTCACCTGCCACCTCACTGAGCCAATCAGATCACTGGCCACCTAAAAGCAATAACCACTGACAAGAAATCCATAACTCTTCCCGGGTTAGGGTCTCCTGCTGGCACCTGCAGAGAGTGCATCTCCAGCAGGGCGACACATTGTGATTCAAGGTGAGTCCATCAACATAAATCAGACCTGAGGCTCAGAGCTGTACCGAGGCTGGAGGAGCTCTGGGTGTTGGCACAGACTCTGAAAAACATCACGCAGCAAACTGTGACTGCAAATGAGGTTTGCATCTAACGCTTGCACCTCACCCTCGGCTCCTCTGAGAGGAAGAAACCTTCAGTGATGGTTCAGAGGAGCTGTGACTCATGGCAACGGTGTTTTCATCTCCGCCATGAAAAGATGCTCTGCGTATTTGAGAATCAAACATGGGAGTAAATTTATAAAACTGCGAGAAATCACTCGAAAAAGAACTAACAGGCGGGGCAAAGCTGGAGGAAGCTGATGAACTTTTGGAATCCCTTTTTCATGTTTTTTGGCTCTAATTTACTCTCTTTTGAAGCTTCTGAGACAAGAAACCTACAACACTTTAAAGAAGAAAACCTTTAGTTACAAATGTCATTTAGAAGCTCATCAACTTTAAGCTTCAAGTCCAAGTCACAGTTTTGCAGTCACAAAATGACCAGTAGCTTAAAAAGGTTCAAAGTAGTCGCACTTTCACCAACAGTGATACTATTTCATTTATGTTTTCCTCCATTTTATTCAAGAAGAAAGGAAAACCAAGAATCCATGACTGTGCATGTGGACATGAACCTCCTCATGCTCAGTAGGCGGCGACTCCTCTTCAACTTCAGGTTAGGGTTACTAATAAGCAAGATTACAATAACAATGTCCATATATGGTAATGTTAGGGAGGAGGTTGGGGTCAGTGGATGGGTCATTTTGATGACTCATATTTCCTATAATGATGATCTGATCTGAAGAGAACTGCTGTTCATGTTAATCTCCTGTTACAATGAGTCACGCTGCATTTTCTCTTTATCTGCAGAGAGTCGTGGAAACACTTTGACTGAAGCATCAACGAGACTTTACTAACCAAACGGTGACGTCACAGGGCATGTTTGACATACCATGTCAGCACCCACCAGTTTGTAAAGTCCTGCTGTGACACCACCCTGGTGTCTGAAACCAGATGTAATGAGTGAGTCATTACCCAGTGAGCATATCTGGATAATAAGCTTCTTTGACAAGTACAATTACCATAATTTATCAAAAGAACTCAGGGTTTTATTGACCTGAAAGTAGAGACTCAGACCCAAACTCATCAACAGGAAAGTATTTACAGAGGTTCTTCTACAGGACGTGAAGCCTTTTGGCAACCGGAGGTAGTTTCACTGGTAGCTACCAGAAATAATTCATTCTTCTGTGTTGGCTTCACTTTTCAGACCCACAAGTCACATCCATCTTTTATACTGTCTGTCTGGACTATGGGTATGCAGCTTACCCAGACATGCTTGTGCACAGTCCTCTAAAAGAGCAGTATGATGAGGCATCAGTTAAATACAAATGGGCGGGTTGTAGGGGGTTGGGAAACGCATCTGTAACCGGAAGGTCGCCGGTTCGATCCCCGGGCTCTCTGTCCTGGTCGTTGTGTCCTTGGGCAAGACACTTCACCTACCGCCTGCTGGTGATGGTCAGAGGGGCCGATGGCGCGATATGGCAGCCTCGCTTCTGTCAGTCTGCCCCAGGGCAGCTGTGGCTACAACCGTAGCTGCCTCCACCAGTGTGTGAATGTGAGAGTGAATGAATAGTGGCATTGTAAAGCGCCTTGAAAAGCGCTGTATAAAATCCAATCCATTATTATTAAATGAAAAATTAATAGTCAAAGATTAAAACATCAGTATGAAAAGAAGAAACGGTCGAGTTTTCACTGTTTTCAAAATGAATTCATATCAGGAGTTGATGATAATTAAGGCAGGCCTACAGATTAGCTAGAGGCCACATGGAACCACCGTTTGGAAGAAAAGTGAGTATCCCCGACCACTTCCTGTATGGCTGACGCTTGCTTATGAAATTGGTCACAAAGACGTGTTGCACTGGGATTTTTTGGGTCTCTGGTAGGCTGCCAACGTATCTGCAAACACAAACTACTCACTAAGTAGTTGAAAAGTCTGATGCAAGTACAAGTTTGCAAGTTGTTGTTTAATTAAGGCAGAATTTTTGTTTTCAGGTTTCACTACCACTCACTAGTTTGTGTTTGCAGATGAGTTGGTGGCTTCCATGCAAGCTACAGGCGACCACAGCAACCTGCTAGTGACCGAGGCAATTGTAAGGAGGGTTTTGGTTGTAGCACCATGTACCTCTTCTTTCTAATGTGATTAATTTCCCTCTCATTTAAACGACTTTTCAAATATTTGCCATGAACATTCATATTCATATTCATTATGCAATTCATATAAAGTCTATTATTTTGGTGTTGTTGTTGCAGACTTCCTGTTTGAGCTGGAAGAAGCTGCAGGCAGCTGGGAACTCTTTCTCGTAGTTTTCCGAGTTTTCTGGTAGCTTTGAAGTCTCCTTGCATGTTGTTTTGATTGTCTCATAGCTTTACCTGATAGTTTTACCCGAGTACTTCAAGCCAGAATGAATTCTGTTGGTTAAGCTAGGCTATAACAAACTATGGCCTTTTGAAATTTGAGAGTTTTTCTATTAGCGATGGATAAAATGAAAATACTGTACAGCTAAGAAACGCTGGATTTAAATTCATAGGTTATGGCTCATATTACTCTGTAGGTGGAGGAAACTGATCTGAACTTGAAGTCTAACTCTGTGTTTCTGACTGATGTTATTTAAACCTGCTGTTGGTGCCAAGCAGGCCCTGCGTGTCAGATTATTTCAGGATGTTAACAAGGTGTGGATTAATTTCTCGCGGATTAAAACTGCGGCTCCTGCTCGCTTGATTTGTTTCCTAATTGAAAACACCGGTGATTAGATGCATTAATTTGTCTGACACGGTTTCAATAACGAGGCTGATTTATGAAACGGTCACAGTCGTGCAGTCAGCAGTACTCAGCGAGCCCTGAACGCCATCAGTCCTGCATTTTACTACATCAGCAAGTCAATGTGAAGTAATGACCCACGTCTGCAGCCGGAGGAACAACGCTCAAGCTGGAAGATTTAAACAGCAGCAGTGACGGTTTTCAACTTAAACAACTTTTTGAAAGTGAGCTGGAAAAAAAAAGGAATGAAGAACAAGAAGGTTTCAGTCAAGTAAAGCGATGAGGACTAAACAGAAAGAGAAGCGGACTCATATAAGAAGGAAAAAGTAAAGAAAGAAAGGAGTTAAAACTGAGGAAGAGAAATAAAAAGAGGAAAGCTTACATTTCTGAAAGAAAGATCAAAGACATCAGGAGGAGAGAAAGGGCCGAAGACAAAAGAAGATGAAAGTGATTAATGGAAGGACGAAAAAAACGAATCTGGGAAGAAAAGAAAAGTTCAGTGAGGAAAATAAAGAAGAGTCAAATACAAAGAAGTGAAATGAGTACTAAACTTCTTCGTTTCATCCATTTAGAGTGTTTTTCCTTTCAGGGCGGCTTATTGTTGAAGAACGAGCTTATTTCATAATCCACACAGCTGATGGCGACCGTTTTCTGAGATTCGGTGAGATTTTCCAATCTGGATCGGATCAAACTGCTGCGGAGGCGTCGGTGGGCGGATTTCTGTCTGAACGCAGAGCGACGAGGCCGAGAGCTGCTCTCGACTCGCTGCGGTCGAGGTCAAAGGTCGTCGGAGCGGCTCAGGCTATTCACAGATCATCAGCAGAAGCTTCGCTGAGCCACGGGGGACGAGCAGCGAGGGTTTACTACAGGCTCCTCATCGAGACTTCATCTCACGACGTCTTTTGTACCAAAGCCACAAATGTTTGGTCCACTCGTCACGAGGACGAGAGGCTAGAAGTTATTTTAAAAATGATGTGATTGTCTCATGTGTGCACCATGAATAAGACCAGTTTATCAGGTTTTAGCTTTTCTTCATAGTAACCTGTGACAGTTATCCTTCTGACAGCTGCATTTAATGCGCGTTTATACTGTCAGACTTAATTATTGTGAGCAGATCAGCTGATCTCAGAACTCAGCTGAGAGAATTCAGACTCTCCTCCTAAACATCAGCAAGACTAAGGAGCTGATCGTGGACTTCACTACAAAGCAGGCGAGGAATTACAAGCCCCTCATCATCAGTGGCGCCAGTGGAGAGAGTGGACAGTTTCCGATACCTGGGTGTCCACATCACTCAGGACCTGTCACGGTCCTGTCACATCAACACCCTGGTTAAGAAAGCCCGTCAGCGTCTCTTCTTCCTAAGAAGACTCAGAGACTTCCATCTGCCACTGAAGGTGCTCAAGAACTTCTACTGCTGCACCATCGAGAGCGTCCTGACGGCAAACATCTGCACCTGGTTTGGGAACAGCACCAAGCAGGACAGACGAGATCTGCAAAGAGCGGTGCGCTCAGCCGAACGCATCATTCAATCAGACCTGACCTGCTGTCCATCTACACCAAGCGGTGCAAGTCCAAAGCTAGGAAGATTATGATGGACCTCTCCCATCCCAACAATGGACTCTTCTCACTGTTGAGGTCTGGGAAGCGCTTCTGCTCCCTTAAGGCCAAAACAGAGAGAATGAGGAGGAGCTTCTTCCCCCAGGCTATTCGGGCCCTGAACCAGTGTAGGACTGGACTCTCACACACATCACACCACCACACATTTCCTACAATCCTATAATTCCTATAATTTATAATCTTGATAATCTCTTTCTGCTATTTGCACATTTCTTACTGTTAATTTGTAAATTTTGTAGTAACCTGTAAATTGTAAATACTGAAAAACTTTTTTTCTGTCATTTAATGGTCGGGCATTGTACAGCTACAAGCATTTCACCCCCATGTCATACTGTGTATGGTTGTGTGTGTGTGACAAATAAAATTTGAATTTAATTTGAATTTGAGTTCAGAAATGAAAAATGGCGTCAACAAGCTAACTTTAGCTTCATCACATGGTTCTGAGTAACAGGAAAAATCAACAGCATTAAAATGTCTCAAAGTCATAAATATATATCAATGAAGAAACCGAAACATGAGGAATCAATCTGTCTGTGAAGTCGGTGATGGTGCCTGATGAGGTTAGTCCAACTTTGCAAAGTGAACGATTCGTTTCCTGTGAATTTGTGACTTCAGACTCGGTAACCTGCAAATCTGTTTCTCTGACTCTTTAAGCCTCCTCAGGTTTATTATGAAAAATGGATTTAACTTCCTCCTGTTTCTTATTGGATGCTTAAACAAGCCTCTGGGTATCATTGAAACGCCTTCACATTCAACTTGAGTGTCTTTAAAAGGTCAGTCGGTGTTTGTTTTCTCAACATTGATCAGCTCTGTGGACACGTGGAGCACAAACCCGCGCTGTTTGCTGCAGGTCAGGTTATTAGGAAAAAAAAGGAAACTGAGCCATAATTACTGCTTCGTGTGACACTGAATGCCTCATTTCTGTCACACAGGAGGGACGTCTGTTTATCGAAACCCTCCGTTTCCTGTCACGATCGTCTCCAGAGATCCGCTCTCCTCGTTGGCTGAAAAGGGTGTTGGCGTCACTTATTCACACAGCGCTTCCTGCCGGCCGCCACAAAGCTGCGCGTGGAGCTTTGAATCCAGTCGCTCATGCACGTCAGGAAACAGCGTGATGACAGAGAGCTCAGAGAGCTGAACAGACTGTGGGTGGAGGCGTACGCCACCATGATGGAGGTAAATCAAAAGCTTAAGAAAACAGACGCTCGGAGATGTTTTACATTTTCACGTGCAAACACAACCAGAATCACAGCTTGGTGTCTCATCGCTCGGTGTCACAGGGCGCCATCAAAACACGAAGACGCACGGAGGCAATGACGCATTCTTATCATGGAAACACACACACTTTTAAATAACTCTCTCCTGATGCAGATAATCACACCAAATATTCAGGATTGTTTGTGCAACTGAAAAAACTCAAGAAACTCAATATTTCGTCCTGATCTTAGGAGTCAGCAACCATTTTGCTTTTAGTCAGAACAAAACAGCCGTGCACCTGCACCAGTGGATAGACCAAAGTACGATGGGTCATTAACCTCACTGGATTCAAATTTGCATGCAAAACAGGAACACAGCCAAAGTGTGGCACACTGAGAATATCGCTCTAATACCAGAATCTTTATTGTCAGTGTAGCAACGAAACACTGACAATAAACTGAGGCCCGATTCTCAGTATGGACACTGGTGTAATCCTGGCTCAAATAAGTGGATCTGATATCAGTAACAAGCCGCTCGGTTCAGTTCATTGCTCTGTTTGCTGGTGGGCGAGCTAATGTAGCGCGACAGAAACTGAGAGCAGCTTTTATTTCGTCTTTCTGTGGCTGTGTCCCAATTCAGGGTCTGCAGCCTCAACGATCCTCAAGGGCCGCGTACTTAAAGACCGCTAAGGCCGGAAGTGCGAGGCTTGTGAAATGGGACGGTCTAGCCTCCGTCGCGCTGCCCAGGTTGCCTAGCAACCATGACACTAACAGCTGGAAACGTTTCAAACAGCTTTGTTTGACAGAAATGAAGGAGAAAATCTTTTGTTCATTTGTTTGTTTCTACATGGGCTTTGATCATTCTCTGATTAAGCTCGGCTATTGAACGGCGTATATTTTAAAGTAAAGGCTTTAAAACCAAGTTAGTACAAACGTCACTAATGTCACATGACTTTGCCGACATGTGGCCAACAGGAATGTTTTAATGTTCTTCGTTATTAAACATTTGCACATAAATAAGTGACATAATATTCAGTACTTACTTAAAGTTTACTCTTCGGGCGCCCCTCATCTGCCGTTTTTTTTCCGGCAAAATTATCCACACCCACCGCCGCGCTATGCATTCTGGGATATGTTGGGCCACAAAGTCTACACCGCCACATCCTTAAAATTCAGGGAAATGAAGGACGCGTTTGAGGGCCGCATTTGAGGCAGCCTTTGGATTGGGACAGCCTTCGTCGCGTCGCGGTGACGTAATCGGCCTTTAAGGCTGCAGACCCTGAATTGGGATACAGCCTCTGTCAGCTCCACATGTGCCAGAAGGTAAGTAGCAGCCAGGTGCTCCTAATCAATGCACCTGATTAACTGATCACGAGCAGGTTTGAGCGCCTCTATAAAAGTGACAGATTTGCTGGTCTGGAGAATTCAGGTGCGTGTTAACAAAACAATCTTCTCAGGAGTTCAAGATCACGCCATGCTGTTCTCAAACGCGCACAAAACCCAAAGAGCTTCATTTTACACTCTACAGGTCTCAGCATGTTAAAGGCAAAGTTCATGACAATTAGAAGATTGAACAAGAATCAGTTGTTTGGAAGCGTCTAAAAAAACATGGAACAAAAACATCTGGAGCGATGTTCTTTGGACTGAGGAAATAAAACAATAACACAGCCAAACAATAACATTTTTAAGTTATCTACGTGACTTATATATCACGCTTAACCTGAGTAGAGAAAGACTGCAGGGGTCTAAAAACGATGGAGTGCGCTGTTCTCACGGCTCTAGTGAGGCTTGAATCCCCGGCTCGCTGTCGAGCTGGTGGCTAACAGACGAAAACGTCGGAGCGCTTTTGCAAATATGTGATGTCCTGATAAACTAAGCAGATATTTGAAGTTTACATTCTAAAAGTTTATTTTGTGACCCAGAAAGATTAATAAGAGTAATATTTAAACGAATTAGCTGCCGCCATTGTTGGAAACTGGAACTGGCTGGGCTGTGAATTCTGGGATAGGTTGGGTCATGAAGGATACACCCGACCCATCCTTTAAATCTGGGGAAACGAAGGAGGCGTTTGTCTGCCACGTTTGGAGCAGCCTTCGTCGCCTGGCTGTGACGTAATTGGCTGACAAATGCGGCCTCCGAAGGATGCGGCCTAGGAATTGGGACATGCCTATTGAGACTGCCAGCATGGTTGGGGAGGGGTGATGATTTGAGCAGTGAACCCCTCTGTACATCAAAGTATTGTAGAGTCAGGAGGCCGTGTGGCTGACAGCTAAACGCTGGCTAAAAGTAAGTCATGCAACGGTCCAATGATCCCAAGCTGAGCTGCAAATCTCCAAGAAAATGCACCAAAGTCCTGATTGTAATGTGACACCTCAGGAGAGCTGTGCATAAACAAATGCTGCAAAAACCAGTGAAGTGACGCCGTAAAGAAGAGCGTGGAAGACTGATAACATCATGCAGAAGTTACTGCAGCTGGAGGAGGATCTACAAAGCACTGCATCACGGGCGTAGTTCTTCACAGGACTGCAGACAGTCTGGGTTGGACGACGGGGTTCTCTGCAGCCTTAAACAGGCCTTAGAGGAGCTGAACTCTAAGCTGCATCGTGTTACTGTATCACCACCTCTGCTTCAGCATGCAGTCATTTATAAACGAGTTACAGTTACAGCCTCATTCTGTGATTTAAGATGAGATTAGCGTCAACGCGTCAACCCGAGCAGCTTTAAACTGCCCACAGAGCTCGTGTAATGCAATCGCGTAATCTCGTTAGGTCTTACCGGGGCACCTGCCCAGGTGTTTGACATCGATCTGCTCCTGCTTCATGCACGAGGCCTCTCGGACCAGGCAGGGGTTGTTGTAGGAGTTTCCGTCAGTGGCGCACACCGGGTTTTCATTGTGACCGCTGCAGTCGATGTTACATATGCACCTGAAGGGAGGAGAGGAGTCGAGTCAGGAGAATAAATGTTGTGTCTTCAGTCTGAACGCGTCTCTGCCACACAATCATTAACCGAAGTGCGTTTAGAGGAACGAAGACGCTGCTCATTAGTCCTCCACAGACCGGCTGCAGATACAAATAACTAATTTCAATCCCTTTCAAGAACTCCTTCACTCGTGATTAATGGTTTCAAATTTACTCCCAGAGTTCAATGCTGGGACCTGAAAAAAGAACTTTTTGACTCTTATTTCAGTCGATTTATAGTCTTGTTTTGCTACGCTTAATAAGTCAAGTCGAGTTCATTTACGTAGCCCAACATGCCTGGAAGGGTCTTGCAATCGATACAGAATAAAAAGCCTGTTGTCCTTAATCAGATCAGAATATCTCCCTTAAAAAAACAACTTGTAGGTAAAAATATGGAGGAAAGCTCACAGAGAGAAGCAAATATATCTCACATAGAAATCAGGACCTTTATTTACCTCAACTACAAAAGTCAAACAGCCTTGGAGATGGATCTCATTTGTAAATCTCTCTCTGTGTAAGTCTGTAACACTCACTTCAGTTTCATCTGCACTTTATTTAAGTGGATTTTTCCAGTGTCATATATTTTATTCCTAGAGCAGCTTTGCATGATTGACAGCCCCAAATAATCCTTCTTTATCTCATGGTCCTCAGTTTATCCTGTCTGAAACAAGCTGTAAGCTAACTCTCTATGATTGGCTGCCGCACACAAACAGAAGGTTTCTCAACAGGAGACAAAAAGTGAAGCTTTGGTGTTGTTGGTGTCAGTTTGTATTTACACAAACCTCGCTTCGTATGAATGTTACGAGTCGAACACTCACCAGACGTCCTCCGAGTCTTCGTCACACTCCGCTCCGTATTTGCATGTGCTGCACTTGGTGAACTTCTTCCCGACGTCTGAGCCCGAGCCCTCGTCGTCTGAAAGACACAAAGAAGAAAAACTTCAAGTATGACTGTGCCTTTAAACAATAATGATTATTAATCTGTTTCTTTTCACTCTTTGTAAATCGCTTTGGACCAAAAGACGGTGCAGTGAGCAGTGAGATATACCAAGATGTCCCAGTATTATTCACGGAAGCATTCGCTCAATTTTCTACAAAATGCGATCACACACTGGTATCATGTAGTTATGCTATATGGAGCTTATGGTCATTTTGAGACAGGACCCCCTTTCAATAAACACTTGCTACGGGAAAATGTTGTTTCCCATCCATCCATCTTCATCCGCTTTATCCGAGGCCGGGTCGCGGGGGCAGCAGCCTAAGCAAAGAGGCCCAGACCTCCCTCTCCCCAGCCACCTCCTCCAACTTATCCGGGGGAACACCAAGGCGTTCCCAGGCCAGCCGAGAGATATAATCTCTCCAGCGTGTCCTGGGTCTGCCCCGGGGCCTCCTCCCGGTGGGACATGCCTGGAACACCTCGCCCAGGAGGCGCCCAGGGGGCATCCTTGTCAGATGCCCGAACCACCTCAGCTGGCTGCTTTCGATGTGGAGCAGCAGCGGCTCTACTCTGAGCCCCTCCCGGATGGCCGAACTTCTCACCTTCCTCCGTGAATCGCTACCTTATCGTGGTGGAGGGGTTTGTGTGTCCCAGGGGCTATGTTGTCTGGGGGCTTTTGCCCCCTGGTAGGGTCTCCCATGGCAAATTGGTCCTGGGTGAGGGACCAGACAAAGAGCAATTCAGAAGACCCTTATGAAGAGAACATCGAAGGAACATTTTACCCTGCCCGGGATAGGGTTACCGGGGCCCCGCCCTGGAGCCAGGCCCGGGGAGGGTGCCCGAGGGCGAGCGTCTGGTGGCCGGGCCTTAGTCCATGGGGCTCGGCCGGGCACAGCCCGAAGAGGAGACATGGGCCCATCCTCCCGCAGGCCCACCACCCGCAGGAGGCGCCATAGGGGTCGGGTGCATTGTGTGCCGGGTGGCGGCCAGGAGCGGAGGCCCTGGCGGACTGACCCCCGGCTGCCAAGACTGGCAATCGGGACATGTTTCCCAACCAGTAATGGGAAGCTAACTGTTGCACCTGTTGTGATTGGTGGGTATTAGCAGTTGGTGGGTATTAGGAGTACCTCACTGCAGTGGTTCAGATCCTGTTTGGCAGAGCGAACTTTCTCTGTGAAACTCGGGGAGTTTGTATCCTCTGCTGCTTCTCTTCAATGTGGAGTCCCACAGGGTTCAGTTTTAGGCCCGCTTCTTTTCTCTCTATATCTCCTACCCCTTGGGTCTATTTTCAGGAAACATGGGATTTCTTTCCACTGCTATGCCGGGGTTAGTGATGCGTCCATTAGGCGCCTGCAGGTTGTGCAAAATGCTGCAGCACGTCTTTTAACTGGAACAAAAAAGTCTGAGCACATTACCCCAATTTTAATTTCACTCCACTTGCTACCTGTACATTTTAGGATTGTTTTTAAAATTCTCTTATTTGCTTTTAAATCTCTTAATGGCCTGCCCCCCCAACCTCTCGGAGCTACTACAACCATATACACCTGCCCGTTCCCTTAGGTCCGCCAATCAGCAGCTCCTTAAGGTACCGAAAACTAAGTATAAATTTAAAGGTGATCGTGCTTTTGCTGTAGTTGCTCCAAAGTTGTGGAATGATCTACCCTTGCATGTTAGGCAGGCCTCTTCTCTTTCTGAATTTAAAAGTCTTCTTAAAACATATTTATTCGCTGAAGCCTTTGGCATTGATTAGAGGGGTTGACTCAATTTGTTTTAACATGTTTCAATTTATTTTAGTTTTTTATTTTATCTTATCTTATCTCATTTTAATTTTATTTACTTATGCTATTAGCATGTACAGCACTTTGTGAACTCTGGTTTTATGTTAAAGTGCTTTATAAATAAAGGTGGTATGGTAAACAAATAAATAAAGGTGGTACCTGTTGTGATTGCAACTTCTCCTTTGACGGAAGTGTGTGCTACCACTGAAAGCACATTTCAAGAAATGCGGCTTTTACTTTGAAGGTGAGCACTCCCCATTTCTGGTTTGTCACATTTTCTCGAGTGTCGCTGCAGCTCAGAAAGGAAATCTGCCAGCAAAAAAGCAATCGCACTCTCAATAGAAACCAATCATCAACTAGTGGGGGAAGACACAATTTTCCCTCGCAACTAGTGATTACCAGATGGTTGCTGACCAGTGTTTTTATGTGGGACCAAACCTTAGGCCAGCAGTGTCCAACTCCAGGCCTCGAGGGCCGGAGTCCTGCTGGTTTTAGATGCGTCCTTGATCCAGCACCTGGTGGTGAAAGTTTTCAGTAAAACAAAAGCTCAGGTCACTCTGATCCAAAGGTTCAAGGCCTGAACTACGATACATGAAGGGTTTGTTTCTACTCTCAACTCTGTATGAGATCAAAGAGGGGAGATTTCCCTAATATGGTCATATCAGGCACAGGAAGTCCCACCCACCTTCTGTTTATCTGGTGCCTTAAAGACAGCTTGTTTCATGCTGCAGGGGAAGCAGAACAGGCCCTCTGTGCCACACTGAGTGCTGGTGAACCAGACCTTGACCTGTTTGCTCTTCCGACACATGAACCTGTGACTGTTTAAACACAGCTATAACGTCTGAATAAATTCAGCTTCACTTAAAAGTAAAGTCAGGTTGTGAAGGAGGAACCATGGTGTTGCTGTCGTAGACTGTTACTGAGGAGCAGAGATGAGAGCTTGTACTGTGAAGTGTACCGTTAGTCACCTGTGACACTCTGCTTGTTGTTTCTCCAAAAAACCCGTTTTAATTTCAGCGCGCCGTCTGTTTTGCTCTGCTGGCTGTGAAACTCTTTATTCATCGCTTTCCCCTCATACTTAGCTTTTATTATTATTATTTGTGCACATCTTTCCAGAACAGAAACCTGATTTCATTTCAAAAACAACCTCCAGCTCACATCAGCTTCTGTTCCGGTGATCGCCGCCGTGCCCTTAACGCCGCAGGCGCCGTTTGCCACCATCAACACGCGACACGGCTCACGCGCTTTTCTATCAGACACAGCTGAACGTGTGAAGAGGCTCCCGAAGCTTATTGGCCAAATGGAAACAGAGACAACGCGTTATCATCTTATGATATTATTATTATTACCATTACAGGGGGATGCGTTTAATACCATCTCGCATGACGGCGTCTATTTTCCAGCAGGGAGCGAGTTCAGAGCAGATGAGGCGGTAACAACCCACAGCATCAAATATCAAAGAGCCGCGGGGATTATCCCAACCCGCCTTTCATCAAGGGAGCAGTTTTCATGATTCATCAAGTGTAATTTTGTCATGTAATAGAGGAAAAGCTCAGAGCCATCAAGGGGACGGAGATTAATCCGCAGGAAGTGTAATGAGCATCCTCAAAGCTGCGCCCGGAGCCATTAAAACATCTATTCAACCTTAAAATCCAAAGAAAGGTGAGATCAGAGCTGCAGCTCCACTGCAAACAAGCAGCACCCTCAAAAACACTGGAAATAAAACACGAGTACACATAAAAGCAAGAGAGCCTTTACTCCAAAATCTCAGTGTTGACAAAATCACCAACTCATCTTTAAACCTTCAGTCTGCTCTGATTATTACACAAGCAGGAGATTTAAATTCACCATGATCCTAAATCAGGATTTAAAATAAAAAATCAGGAAGGAAGGAAGAATTATGTAAAGATTAAGGAAGCTTTAAATTGTAAGTAAAAAAGTCCTTCAGCACTAGAAGTTGCTTTCGAAACTGATCCCAGAGGATTTTATTTTGAAGGGTTTTCATGTAGGATGACATCAGATGATAATCTGTTTAATCTAAATCTGCACCTGCGTCAGATTCATCCACACTGATTCCCTCGTATCCAAGTTTGAAAGATCATATGTTCCTTTCTACTTCTAATTTTAAAATCTTATGAGAATTACTAGATTTTTCTATTGTTGTCAGTGTTTATTGTAATGACTTCATGCAGCATTTGCAGTACCTTCATGTAGGGCTGCTCAATTAATCGAATTTTAATCTCGATTACGATCTGGGCTTTCAACGATCATTAAAAATGACTGAGCCGATTATTAGCCCCTCCCTCGTGCTTTACTCTCGCGCTGCTCCGTGTGGCAAATCGAGCGCACCTCGCACTCACAACAATTAAGAGCAGCGGTCTCCAACCTTTTTTGCGCCACGGACGGTTTATGCCCGACAATATTTTCACGGACCGGCCTTTAAGGTGTCGCGGATAAATACAACAAAATAAAACTAGAAAAAAAAAAGATTTATTCATAACACACGTGAAAAGACCAAAGAAAACCGAGTAAACGATGAAAACGATAACAAAATAACGCTGAAAACTGATAAAAACCCTGAAAACTATACATTTCACACCTGAGCCTCAACTCTCGCGGCCCGGTACCAAACGACTCACGGACCGGTACCGGTCCGAGGCCCAGGGGTTGGGGACCGCTGATTAAGAGGACCCGAGGGAAGCTCGGAAAGCTAAGCAGAAGTTATTTGGAGAGGAGAGTGACTGCTGTTGGTTGAAAAGAGGTAAAAAAAACTTCAGTGTGGAAACATTATGGGTTCAGTCAGACGTGGATCAAGTAGACACAGTGTGTAAACTTTGCTACAGTGTCGTAGCTGCACCACAGAGCAACACTGCAAAGTTCACTAAACATAGATGTTTACATTTTTCATTTATTTCTTATATTGCAAACATTTGCACTGTTATCAGTATTTGCACACTATTTTATATTATCTTTAAAGTCATTATTCAACACTTTGTTATTGTTAAATAAATAATCGAGATCTCAATTTCAGTGAAAATAATCGTGATTATCATTTTTGCCATAATCGAGGAGCCCTACCTTCATGGCCCACTGCGGGGCTGCGGGCCACACTTTGGGAATCATTGATTTTGTTAATTTGATTTGGTCCAAATGTAGCTCGACGTTTTATTACTTGTTTAAAAAGATGCTGAAAAAGTGACTTCGACTTATCGCAGACTTTTAGGTTTGGCTGAAAGGTGAATGATGAAGTCGCCTTTTTAGGATGCGGGAAGATCTCCGTATGCATACAAAGCCTCTGAGCAATTTTCTACTCTGATGGTTCCTGAATGATGTGAAAGGCCAAGCTGTGCTTTAGTGGTCGCGGCTGCTTAGGATGCTGCCCCGCAGAGCCACACCTGACGGATGGTGGGTGGAGGTCCAACCACAGGCTAAATAACTGCTTCAGTTTGGTGCAAAACGTTAACTAGTCAGTCTCAATCAAACACAGCTTTGAACAAAGATACGACTGTAACAGGAGCATAAACACAGCAGTGTCTCGAGCACTCAGCAACACTTATTGTCTCAACAGACTTTGAAACCACAGCAAACACTGCAGTGGAGACACATACGGTACAGCGCTCATACTGCTTTCCTTTAAATGACTGTTCGCTGATGATACAAGACTAAATTTATCCTTAACCCTTAAATTTAAGCAGACGAGAGGTTGTGAGTGAATCAGTCCAGATCATCATCGTTCAGTTCAACGATGCAAAGACATCTGCTTTGTCTGTCTGTGAAACGTTACACAAAACAGCTCCACGGTTCACTTTCAAGGAAGCGAGCATGTGTCCTACCATAGAACCAAGTCCGCCAGAGCTTATATTATATGTTTACATGCTGTGGAGCCATTTTTGGGAGCATTTCAAGTTGCTATACATCAATACAACCATTATAGCCCAGATTTTAATAATATATATGCATTAAGTGCATAGTAATTACATAAATTGCAAAAAAGTGCAATAAACTACAAAAAAATTGAAAATCGTTTTTGTTTTTTTAACATATATTTCTAGTTAGAGAAATTTAAGAGGCTTATCCCTCAAAACTGTAAATACAAAAAAGTTGCACAAAATAGTTTCCTACCACAGGAAATTTATTTTGAGTGTCTTCATAGTTTTATTTTTGAAATACACCAATTTTTATACACTGCAGGAAAAACGAAAATAAATATTATAGTGCAAATTTGCAAAAAAGCAGCATATGCATCAAAATAAACTATTTCCAGCAGTGCAATATGAGTCCTAAGCATCCCAGAAACCACACAGAAAGTCATAAAGTCAAAGATAACTTTTAAAAACACCAGTATAGGCTCATGAGGCCCTGATGGTAAAAAACTACATTTCCGTGAAAATGACGTCACTTCCGGTTTCGGGCAGGTCATGGCGGACATGCGATAGTTCACGCTGACGTCTATTCCAACGTAGGAAGTGTTATGAACAGCTGATCGGATCAGCAAAGTGTGTTTCTGGAATATTATGTTTTTGTTGCTGCAAGTGCTTTTTATGCAGTTTTTGCAAAGTTATATGTGGAAGGAAACTGTGACCGAGGACAAGCTGATGGCATAAGATGTAAGTACAACTCCTCCGGTTTCATATGCAAAAAAAATGATTGCGCTAGCTCACGTGGTTGCAGAGCTACCGGGATTTAAAAATAGTTACGCAAAATGGAGCGTGCTGCTCTGACCGGCTTTAAAGGGTTAACAGGAGCTGGTCAGCTGACAAGTCCACCATCTTGGCATTATTATGAAGGAGGACTGTGGCAATATCTGAGTTTTACTAAGCAAGTCTAGTTTGTGTATGAAGTGTTTTTCACAGACATGCATAACAACGTACATAAAAACTGTAAAAACTATAAAATCAAAACCAAAAGAATAGAAATATTCACAGACTGAAAGGTTTCGTCCTCCGTGTTCTTCAGTCTCTAAAGAGATGAACAAATTCTGAGCCTGCGATCGAAGACTGCGAGCTGCAGTGTGTTTAAGAGAGGCTGGGATTAAAAGATTGTGGCTCAGGAGGCAGCGCAGGAAAGGTTGGTGGTTCAATCCCAGGCTGCTCTAGTCTGCATGCCAAAGTATCTTTAGGCAAGATACTGAACCATCTGAGAGTGATGTTAGATAGAAAGCATGTAGATGTAAGGTAGGCTGTACAGAGCACGATATAAGAACCAGTCCGTCCTAAAATCTCTCTTGAACTCACTCAGTAGTCTGGCTGCGACGCTGGAAACACGATTTCTCTAAACGGGGCGTTCCAGTGTTCGTATCGCTCGTTACAGACACATTTACAGAAGCTTTAAATAAAAAAGTATAATTAAAATTCCTGTTTGTTTAAAAAACAAACAATTACAGTATTAAAGTATTATCCTCTGTGGTTTATTAACACAGCCAGACGCTGCTGTTTTATTATTAATGTGTGGCAGCCAGATAACAGCTGGCCACTCATTAAAAAGGTGAAGCCTCTCTGACAGCCTGTAGCATGTTCACATTATTATGTCCACCTCAAGACACACAGAGCTGCATTATGAGTAAGGATGGAGAGGTCGCGCTCTTATTATTTCGCACTTATTGCAAGATTTCGACAGCAAAAGCATGATTAAAATGACTGGTGAAGACAGACGCTGCAGTGTGTGTGTGTGTGTGTGTGGGCCTGCTGGCTGACAGATTGGCCTGCTGTGTGTGGATGTATTGAACACGGAGAGCTCAGCTGGGGCTCGGAGGCTGCCGATCGATTGACGAGGATCTGCAGCAGAGAGGCTCCTTTGTTTCTGTTCAGCTCTGCTGACAGCAGGACGCTGCTGCTCCACGCCGTCTCCACCCACAGCCAGAAACACAGCGACTGCACCAAAAGCCTCCTCATATCCACACAGTGTCACATCTGGACTTTCAAGTTTCATCGTTGAACGGGCGTAGAAGTGGTGCTCTCTCTGTCTATGAGACTTTGTGTCTGCATGCATGCACATAATTTACGTAAAGACAAATTCATAGATGGCGCAGGTACCAGGCTGTGTACAGAACCACTCTGAACAGTGAACTACACATCCCATAATGCACTGCAAATGCAAGATTCTAACGCAAATGACTTCCAGTGTTCTTATGCAAAGTGATTCAGTATCATAGTGTTTAGTATAGTTTTAGTCTGGTGTGTGTCTGTACCTGTTTATATATCTTTGTGGGGACCAACAGTCACAGCCAAAAGTGTCTGTCCTCACGAGTTTGAAGGCATTCTTGAGACTCAAAATGTGGTTTTAGTCAAGGTTACAATTAGGTTATTGTTAGGGTAAGCGGCTAGGGAAAACATCATGTAAATTACATGTCCTCACTAAGATATCAAAACGAGAATGTGTGTGTGTATACTGAAGTAAAGTACACATGCTCCGATGTGTAAACCGTGTTTTGTTCCCGAGCTCAATCACTGCTCTAATTGTTTCTCAAATTTCATGCTTGCCACTCAACCCGACCTGGGTGGGTTTAAACGTCGCCATGGTAACAGCCACCTCCATTAATCAGACAAGTCAGTGTTTCAACTTAGAATTGTGGGTAGCGTAGTTCTTTTCCCCGACATCACAAACAAAACGTTGATATCTTCGAGACTTGTGTTTTCTACAGGAGCATCTACAGCCGTTTCACTGTTGTGACTGTAAATAAGTCTAGTTTGGATGGTTACAGCTCATAATTATGACATAGTGGACGTCTCGGTTTTTTAGAATTTTGTCATTCGGATATTATAAAGTTCAGGATACTCTAAGTGTCATGTCTCCTTTCATAGAGGATTTCATAGATGTTAGCGAGGTTAGCCACGGTTGACATTACGTCACAGCTAAATCTCACATCTTTTGGATCCATCCTCATGTAGAAATCAGTCCACGTGCTTCATCCTATCCTCTGGCTAATGTTAGCTAACATTAGCTAACATTAGCTAACTTTAGCTAACATTAGCTAACGTTAGCGAACATTAGCTAATGTTAGCTAACAGTAGCTAATGTTAGCTAACAGTAGCTAATGTTATCTAACAGTAGCTAATGTTAGCTAACAGTAGCCAAACACACCCGTAACACAGAAATAAAAAGCTAGCTACCCAACATAGCTAACCATAACTTTGTTGCTAACATCATCAGGATGCTATCAGCTGGTTATTTTTGCCCTCGTGAGAAGTTATGTGTGATCCGTGGATGCGAAATTGAGAAATAGATGAGAAATTTTGAGGTAAAACACACGGGAGCAGCTTTAAACATCCCATCTGTTTGGATTTCTGTGGAAATCCATCTTTGTGGAGTCTTTCATTTAGGAATCAGTCCATGTGCTTCATCCTATCCTCTGGCTAATGTTAGCTACCAGTAGCCAAACACACCCGTAACACAGAAAGAAAAAGCTAGCTACCCAACATGGCTAACCATAACTTTGTTGCTAACATCATCAGGATGCTATCAGCTGGTTATTTTTGCCCTCATGAGAAGTTATGTGTGATCCGTGGATGCTGCTCGCTGTTGACGAGAGGTTTTGAGGTAAAACACATGGGAGCAGCTTTAAACATCCCATCTGTTTGGATTTCTGTGGAAAATCCAGCTTTGTGGAGTCTTTCATTTAGAAATCAGTCCTCAAGCTTTCCAAGGCAACCGAGAGTCGAGGAAGGCGCCATTTCTTTAAGCTGCGCTACAATCGATTCACACTTTAGCAATAATAAAAATAATTTAACACACGAAAAATATGCAACAGTAAAAGATCCACTGAATCTGATTTTCTGATCATCCAAATCTTAAAACGGTTTTGTGTCCAGAAGTGGACAGAGATCAGGTCTTCATCCTCCTCCTCATCATCACATCGCTGACATCTGTTCAGTTTCAGACCAGGAGGCATCGAGGTTCAACACCCACACACACACTACAGAGGCAGGAGAGGGCTAATTAGACGTCGACAGAAAAGGTTAAAGTATCAAACTGACAGCTCAGGGTGGAGGCCAAAAGCAGCAGGTCGCCACCCGTGAATCATCCACAGCATCATGTGTTTAATCCAGAGTCTGTTATCATGAAACTAATACGTTTAGCATGACTGCAGATCAGATGTGACAGTCAAAGACAAAGGAAGGAAACAATAAGAGCTGCTTTAAATGATTAATGTGACACAGAATTAAAAACTATAAATTATATTCCAGCTACTGTGCGATCAGCGCTGACGCTCAGTGCCAAAAACGCCTCTGAGAAGTTAATGGGTTTGTTGAAATGAAACCGTGTGCGTGACTCGAGTGGCGGAGGTATTTCTGTTCTAACGCAGACGTTATTTATTGGATGAATTATTCACGCCTTGTACAGCTGATTTGTTTGTTGTTGTTTGTGAATGTCAGGCTTCGTTTTATCAGTCCCGAGCAGATGCACTCGCTCCTCCTGTGAAATGGCGTGAAAAACCGCAGTGACCTGCTGTTACGGAGCCTTTTCTAAAACATTCAGCCGTGTATTTGTGAGCTGAGGTGACGCACAGGTTCTGTATTTTCCAGCTTGTTAACTAAAAACTTTCATTAAAAGGTTTTTTTAAGGCTGCTAATTAGATGTAGATTACAGGATACAGGTATATTCTTGCTTGTTGCATTAAAGCTGTTTAAAAGCTTAAATAAACATAAAGTTAGTATGGATTTCCTTCCAGTCACTATAGATCGAGTTGGCTTTGTTTTAGTTAAAGATTTGTCTCACTGACCTGTAAATAATGCGACTTTATTGGGTGATTCTCAGCTGTTTATGGTTTATGTTTGTGTCTTCCTCAGTAATGCATGAACCTTATATTTCTTTCCTTATCTACCAGTAAATGTTAAAGCTATTTTCTCAAAAGCTCATATATAATAAATGTATATTTAATGACTACCAAGAAGCAGAAACTTCTTTGAAATCCCATTTAGCTGCAATTTAGAGCTAAATCACAGCTGCTATTTAGCTGCTATTACAGCTGCAATTTACTGCTGAAAAAAGGTCATGCACTGAAATGATTGATTTTTCCTTTCCTTTGCAGATTACCTGGAAAATACTGAAATAAAATTTCAAACTGCTAAGAATGGAGGGGAAAATAAATCTCATCGTGAATGCTCATATATCTTCTTCTTGTCCTTAGCGGGCGACCAGCGGCGGTGGTCTGCCGCGCAACCAGTACGCTGCTGTAGGTGCCGCAGGTTCTCTTGCTTGACCAACGATTATCTTCCACGCTTTTCGATCTAAGGCGATGGTTCTTGCCTGCTCGAGGTCAAGTCGAAGGGCCTTCAAATCATCCTGGATTTGTTTCATCCATGTCTTCTTTGGTGCATTTCGATGCACCCTCCAATCGGTGGGGCGGGTCAACCAGAGTAGGCCATGGGGGTAGCGGCTCGGGTCCATTTGACAAATGTGGCCAAACCAACGGAGTCAGCGGCGCTGGATTAGGTCGCCGATTGTCGGTTGGCTGCCGCAGCTGGTGCGGATGGTCTCATTCGAATGACGGTCGCAAAGGGAAACGCCGAGAATGCATCTAAGGCAACGCATTTGGAAAACTTCGAGCTTGCTCAGGAATGCTCATATATGAACGAACCCACGGCCTGACACAGGGTTAAATCTGGCTTTGCAGATGCAGAAGCTTCGCGTTAAGACTGGTTAGTGGACAGTTTAAGGTTTCTAAGTTATCTGGACAGTCATTCCCAGAATGAAGAATGCTGGAGCCCAATTTTATGGACGTTTTGGATCTTCTAGTGCAGGAGTGTCCAACTCCAGGCCTCGAGGGCCGGAGTCCTGCAGGTTTTAGATGTGTCCTTCATTCAACACAGCTGATCTAAATGGTTAAATGACCTCCTCAACATGTCTTGAAGTTCTCCAGAGGCCTGCTAATGAACTAATCACTTGATTCAGGTGTGTTGACCCAGAGTGAAATCTAA
Organism: Neolamprologus brichardi; assembly: GCF_056152115.1. NCBI lineage: Eukaryota > Metazoa > Chordata > Actinopteri > Cichliformes > Cichlidae > Neolamprologus > Neolamprologus brichardi. Next base: position 3,769,239 of record NC_142121.1, on the reverse strand, counting down.
AACCTGCAGGACACCGGCCCTCAGGCTGCAGTTGGACACCGTTCTAGTGAGTCTCTTGGCGAGTGTGATCTTTCATCAGCAGCTTTCATTTTGTCTCACCACGGTCATCGCTCCATTTAAAACTGTGTGGTGCCACTGCTGTACCCCAAATCATGACCCTCTTGATTTGGGAGTCGTCTGAAGGCCGTGTCCTCTGATGTCATCAGCAGTAATCTTGGAGTTGTGTTTGATTAGTCCCTGACACCAATCTAAAGCAGAGCTCTACACGTTTTTACAATCTCAGAGATTTTAGTTGATTGAGTTTCTAAAGAGGAGCTTACTCTGCACTAATGTAAATGTGTGTAATCCTGTATCCACTTTGGTAATTTGAATCTTTCTCACTCAGTAAATCTGCCCTGGTCAAACACCGTCCCATATCACCGCAGTACTAACGCTCCTGCCACAAGTACAACTTCACAGCTACTGTCACTGTTTACAATTAGAGTTTGTCACCTACAGAGCATGTCACTGTCAGGATCACAGCTGTGTGGTTTCTCAAGTTCTTCGACTTTAAGATGAATGTTTGTTCCACGGCCCATCGATGCGGGGTGATGACGTTTCCAATGGCCCTCAAACAGTGCCGGTAAACTTGCTGTCATTTCCTGACAGTCAGTGGCGGCTGGATGATCCACATTCACCCAACATGGACTGGAATTTCTTTACATTTGTGCAGAGACTTTGCAAATAATCGCACCACGAGAAAACTGCTCTGGCTTGGTCAGTAATAATGTCTCTGCTTAAACAATCTGGATGAATTTTTACAAACTGCCCATCGTTTATAAGGACAAAGCTTTTCAAGCTGGTTTAAAAGAGCAACAATTGCTCCTTGTTCTAACATCTACAGATGGGTTCGTCCTCGTTGAGTCACTCTGTGCTGCACTATTGTCAGTAGGGCAGCACAGCAGTGAAAATACATTTTAACGGCCAATGAACAAAATATTTAAACAGCTGAGTGTAAAAAATATATTGAATGGTTAAATTCGAACGCAAGTGTTTGAATTCAAAGCTTTGTGCAGACACATTTGTCAGTCAGCCTTTACCAAAGAGAAAACCAAGCCTTTAAACTTGAGCTGTAACAATTTGACCCTCAAAAAATGAACATGAAAGCAGCAAAGCCCAAGGAAAATTACAAATTACAGTGGAGAAGGACTTGGCATCATCATGTCTCCCAATCAAGTGCAAATTATTCACACGGATGATCTGTGAGGAAGGAAAATCACCACAGCTCCACGTAATCATTCAAATCACTCTTCACAAGGAACTTATCAGCCCTGAAGGGAACCTTTCAGAGTTTAAAGGACAGACATTACACATGAGTAGGGTAAAAATTTCTACCTAACAGAGCTCATTAGAAAACTCTGCCAGTTGATGACCTACTTTAAGGACATATTTTTTTTCCTACTACAGGGTTTCTCTGATTTATTTAGTAGAGATTCAGTCCTTCTGAATTCAGCAAGCATCACACCGGAGCAGTTTTCCATCATGGAAAAAGGTGGACTGCCATCTCAGGATGGAGAGGAGCTGCTGCCTCAAGTTAAGGAGTTCAAGTATCTCAGGGTTCATACGAAGGGGAGGAGTGGAGCAGGATATTGGTGGACAGATTGTCTACTGTGGTAAAGAGAGCTGTGAAGGCAGAGTTGCTGGTTTATTGGTTGATCTATGATCCGATTTCATTAAAAAGTTCTCCAGACTGTTTCACATCTGTCACATGTGCTCAGGGTGAATCTGCTCTCACTCATTCACAGCACAGGGCGCCAGTGGTGGATCTGCCAGTTCTGGTATTCTATGGCACAACTAGAGGAGTGACTCTCAAACTGTGGTACACGTACCACTTGTGGTACTTGGGCTCTCCCTGGTGGTAGGCGGGAAATCTCCAATGTTTTTAAAGATTAAATAATGTACCATTGTGGAGGTATGCAAAGATGACACAAGAGTTTCCGAAGCTCTTCTGGGAGCCTGAGTCGACCAAAAAATGTCTCCCCGAGCGTGAGTCCTCTATGAAGAGCAGCCTTTCCTTATCGCCAGAGGTCGCGGCTGTTACAAAGCGCTGGCGGGCTGGTTTCCCTGGGTCTTAAAACTGCAAAGGCAGTGCTTAAAACACTGCCCTTTTCCGCGGTGACACCATGCTGCAATCCCAGCCACCATCGATGAGTTGAAGGCCCCCGGGAGAATCGGTGGGGGTGCAGTAGATGCTGTCGGTGAGTCGGGAACTATCGCCTGGATGCCGAAGCGCCGGGTTGCCAGGAGAATCTGCGAGTGAGCGGTAATCCTTCGCGGCCAGCAGCGGGGAGTTGGCAAGGCCAGCTCGTACCGGCACCTGTCAGAGGAAGACGTGAGTAAAGAGGAATCCGCCATCATCCTAGCAAGGACAGCGTACTCTCTGTGGGCTCGAGAGCGGTACCATCACCCAGGCTGTTCTGCATCGGAGAGGGAATAGTGCAGCACCAGCAGAGCCTTGAGAGCCATGTATTTCCCTTGGGATCCCGGAGGAGGGTCATCACACGGCGGGTGGACAGCGGATCCAGCAAGGCCACCACAGGATGGTATTTCGTGTCGTCGGCTGAAACGCCACGAAGACCAAACTGAGCTTCGACGTGCACAAACCAGGAAGGCCTGGAAGGCCGCCACAGCAAAAATTAAAACGTGCAGCTCTGCTATCACTTGCAACACAAATGAAGACAGAAAAATAAACAACAGCGACGCTTGTAGGGTTACTGAAGTCGGGCTAGCTGGTATACAATGAGCTACAGCTAGCATAAACACAGTGAAGCTGGAGGATGAACGCTAACTTTTTTCAACTAAATGACAGCCTTAATAAAGCAGAGTAGTTTGGACCCAGAAGCAGGGTTCATACGTCATCACTTAAAGGTTGGATAATGCAGTACATTTGTTATTATTATCACTTGTCACATCCTGTTTATGACAGCTAAAATAAATAACATTCATATAAGAAATAAAACTGTCTTGCATAAACTGTATGTTGTGTTAAATAGGCCTATACTACTTTAATGTCAGTCATATGGGTGGTACTTCAGGAACCATATATTTTATGATACTCATTGTGAAAAGTTTGAGAACCACAGTATTCGAGGAAGTTGGGCCTTCGGGCCACCCACGTGAAGTCTGTTTCTGATTGTTTGGTCAGTGACCAAAGGTCATTTTGTAGCTCTGCCACTGTTTCTCCTGTTTCTCTTACACAAAGGAGCAGACAGCGGTCCTGCCGATGGGTTGAGGGCCTTCTACGGCCCTGCCCAGCTCTCCTAGAGTAACTCCTGTCTCCTGGAGAGACAGATATTGATGTACCATCCTGGAGGAGCAAACTGTAGGGCCCAGATATCACTTCATGATACCATTAGTGACACTGACGGCCAAACTAGTGAAAAAACAGCCAAAAACGATGAGGAGGGAAAACGTGTCAGCGCTCTCTACGTCTAAAAACCGCTCCTGTTTTTGGGGTTGTCTCATTGTTGCCCCTCTTGTGCACCTGTTATAAATTTCATTAACACTAAAGCAGCTGGAAGTGATGAACAACCCCCTGTGATACTTACCTGACCAGATCAATACAACAGACGTTTGATTGAAATGATGAAGTTGAGGTTCCTCAGTCGATGACTTACATAAAGTTTAGTTTTTATGTATAAAATTGTATTTTTGAATAAGAACAAGGTATTCTCATCATAAATGCACACAGATTTGTGCACATGCACAGTTAACAAAGTGAAATAAACAACTAAATGTGTGTTTTAGTCAATTTTATTCTGCATGTCACATGCAGCCATGATTTACTGTTAGGAAACAGGTTAACAGGTGTGAACATGTTTAAAGAGCTGCCGTTAGTTTTCCTAACCTTTTCTAATCCTCCATGGCTCAGCTCTTCCATCTCCTGCTGCTCAGAGGCCCCGCCCACATGCAGATGGCAGCGGATGGTGGAGGTACTGCCTCTCGAGCAGCCGCCTCCAATTAAAACCCCTCCAGCAGCCAAATTAAACAACAAACGCTGTGGTCCGTGCTCACAGATGGTTGCAAAATGTCTCTGTTGCCAAATTTGGCAACAGCGAGGCTTTAAGCTCGACTCCCACGGGACAGAAAACACCATCGTGTTCTTCAGGGAGGACTTAATGAAACCTTTATTAGAGGAGTTAACATTCAGCGAGGGGCAGCAGAGGCACAGAAGGACTCACAGAGGCAGAATTAACGGTTCTGCGTGGAGGGGTCGCTCAGCCACGTTTTGACCTCAGTGATTAGTTTCTTCATATCACAGACGGCTCACAATACAAGCAGTTAATGTTTGTGCAGGGCAGATAACGACTCGGCTGTAATTGATTTGTGTTTGACTTTCACCCGCAGCAGAAGTGAAGCAGGAAATGAAATCTTTAAATAGCCCCGTGAAAGACAGACACTCACCGTCTCCGTCTCCTGAACCAGAACCGGGATCTGCGAAGACACAAGAGACACAAACCATCAGATTTCTGCTTGTTATTAAACCCTTAAACAAACCGTCTCCTGGACGGGAAGCCATGCAGCTTTTTAGTTCCTTTAGTGGTTTATTATATAAAGAGCTTTATTTAAGATATGTGCTTTTACAAACTTCATGTATAAAGTTGTTATTTATTGTAAACCCAACTAGAATTTGCAGCCCTGAACATCCAAGGGAAGATTTCAGATATATGCAAATGCCCTCAATGTTACGGATTCATAAGACTTTTGGGCTTTTTAAAAAGAAATCAATTCCATTACTGACTGATGATGAATTTTCTGTGTGGGCTTGAGCAGGTTTGCAGCATTAAAGCCACTGTTACTGCTATTATCAGGGACTTTATTATTATTGAAAGAGGTGTGCATGTAAAATTTGTCACTACCATAAGTGAAAATAAACCTTGGAGATGTCCCAGTGAGTACGCGTACCACTTGTGGTACTTGGGCTCTCTCTGGTGGTAGGCGGGAAATCTCCAATGTTTTTAAAGATTAAATAATATACCATTGTGGAGGTATGCAAAGACGACACAAGAGTTTCCGAAGCTCTTCTGGGAGCCTGAGTCGACCAAAAAATGCCTCCCCGAGCGTGAGTCCTCTGTGAAGAGCAGCCTTTCCTTATCGCCAGAGGTCGTGGCTGTTACAAAGCGCTGGCAGGCTGGTTGGGTCTTAAAACTGCAAAGCCAATTAGTCCAATCCAGTTTCAGTGGATTGGACTAATTGGAACTGGTTTAAACAAGAACCAGACCCATTTATATTTATATAGACCCATCAGTACACTGTCACCTACGAGCAAAAACCTGGAGATGGTCGAGAGGAAGAACTCCCTTTCAACAGGAAGTGACCTCCAGCAGAACCGAGCTCATAGACTCTACTTGGATAAACCACCCAAGTGACTAATTTTAGCATTTTTTTTATATTTTCAGTGATAATCATGCAAATCATGATCTATTGTTTTGTGTGAATAAAATGGTTCTGCTTTGATTTACTCAAACCAAGTACTAAATCAAACCCCATAGTTAGTAAAAATAACACTATTTCATTCAGGGGGACTACAAACTTAAATATTGTTCCATCTATGAGATTTATCAATGGGTTGTGGCTAAAGGCATCAGGTGAGCCATCGGGTTAAAAAGAGCTACAAACCAAGAGCAGAAATGAACCAAAATATACTTCAAGCATAATTCAAATGTTTAAACCGGCACAAACATATAAAGGCTGACACATGAAGCTGCAAACATTTGTACTGAACCCCAAAATCATGGCTATTAATCTTGTACTCATTGATCAACTTTCATTCATTCAGAGCAAATACATGTCAATCATGGTCCAGCAGGTACACGTATGTGGAAGTAAGGGTGTATTCCTCTCTGGCAGCAGGTTTAAATAAACAGGATTATGTTTGCGGCGCCTCGTTGGCTCAGACCTGCGGCTCCATCAGGAAATTGACTGACAGCATAAAACTTGGCACGTCTGCCTCGAATTAAGAAATGGACGCCACGTTTGGAGTTTCTGGCACGCAGCTGCTGCTGCATTAAGAAATGGACACCGGCTGCTTTGTTCAATTAAATTTCACCTTTAGCTGCTTCACTTCTTTACAAAGTCATGATGAGATTGTTTTTCATGGGAAAGCAGGAAGAAATGGTCCGAGAGTGGGTACAGATATTAATGGTTCTGTCAGTGTGGTATTGATTAAACGTTAAGAGTTTGGTTGCAAACTGCAGGTGGGACTCTGCTTCAACCTCTTAAAAGCAAAAAAACAAAAAAACATCAGTGGGTGAGGGAGATGTTAATTTAGTAAAGAGAAAATTATTTAATGTTCAAGGTGAAGGTTTAAAACTTTTTCCAAAATCAGTGAACAGTTTGGGCTTGTTCTTTGACGCACTATTTTATGACCAGTATTCAGTTTTTGTAGTCATGTGACTGCTAATGACATGACATTAACTGTAAAGAGAGCATAAAGAGACAGTGTAGACCAATCTGCAACCAATTCAATTCAATTCAATTTTATTTATATAGCGCCAAATCACAACAAAAGTCGCCTCAAGGCGCTTCATAGATACAGAGAAAAACCCAACAATCATATGACCCCCTATGAGCAGCACTTTGGCGACAGTGGGAAGGAAAAACTCCCTTTTAACAGGAAGAAACCTCCAGCAGAACCAGGCTCAGGGAGGGGCGGCCATCTGCTGCGACCGGTTGGGGTGAGAGAAGGCCAAAAAGTGAACGTTCCCAGTTTCTATTTGGTGTCCAAGTTTTTCAGGTCAGCTAATACTTTTTGGCTAGCTAGCCAAATAACATCTCTAATCACATGATATATTTTCATAAGAATAACCATAGGAAGCAAAACACAGTTAGCCAGCTAGCTAGAATTAAATTGATAGAGTAACTCACAGTAAAGTATACTCTATACCAGGAGTTTGGATGAATTAGCCAACCACATCTATATTAACATAGTTTGCTAAATAAGAAATCTTAAAGCGTGTTTGTGTCAGCTGATAGCCACCTTCATGCGACCACTTGCTGATATTACAAGGAGAGAATCCAGATAATGAAAAGATCCCGGGTGTGGTGAAGTTGCTTCCTTGTACAGGACTCAGAAAATCATCTTAGGATCAGAAGGTGCTTGATCCCTTACGTAGCACCTAGCTAGCTAACTTTAGCTAAACTTGCTAACATTGTTATTAGCAAAATGCTACCTGAAGCTACAGCAGTGGTTTTTTTGCAGTTATGTGGGGTTTGTGAGCTGGGAGACAGCCTTTTATTGACATTTGTTTGACATGTAATCATCTGTAAGCTAATATCATATATTTTAGCATCAAAACTGAACTGAGTTCTTAAAATCAGTCCACAGCCTGTCAGAGAAGTCAAAATGTTACAGTTACAATCTGTTCTACCACTGGAAAAAAGAACTTATGAAAACAAGTTACCCAACATGAAATAATACATTTATAACCACACTTCCGTGTCCTTCATGGTTTAGTTTGATTTCCTACAATCGAATCAAAACCTATAAAACAAGAGCCTGAAACAGACGTTTGTTGGAAACGGGTCTATCAGGGATTCAATTAGATAAACAAAACATTACAACGCTGTATTGATTTGCTGGAGGCAGATTTAGTTATACATGAGCGCAGAGCACACTTTAGAAACTGATAACAAGTAATGATTAGAATTGCACTAGATGAGACAAAGAAAGATACATCACGGAAATATATGCACCGTGGGTAACATCAGTCAGTTGGTACAGATTGGAAAATAATAAGGAACACAAGTGAAAGTCATACTTTTTTTTTCTAAAATCAATTTAGCCTAACTTGAAATAAGAATATAAAACAGAAGCTAATGATCTCTGCTGGGAAATGCAAGGAAATCAGCTGTCAGTCAGACCCCACTGTGCTCACTGACCTGCCGCCATATTTAGCCTATATATGAAAGAGCGATGGGTAACAAACTAACAAGGAATGAAAGTACTTACAGGTGGAAGAAATATACTGAACTCTAAACCTGTTTTTACTGTTTAATTCATTCATGATGTGACAAAAGAACAAATAATCCATAGTCCACTGTCATTCCCAGGACATCTAATACTTGACTGAGTTTGTCAAAGACGCAGACGTGGTTTTGTTGCCTTTTCTGACTTTGGGTAAATTTTATTCCTCAATTAAATTGAAATGGTCGGGTCATATTAAGATTCGCCATGCAATGTTATTAACTTTAGAGACATAAAACTACAGTAAACATGTAGTTTCTCTGTAAACTTGAATATTTCAACATTGGACTCTCACCTTGGAACAAACCTCAAGTGGCCATTGGAGGGACTGCAGTTTATGGTGTTTCACTGCTCGGTTGGCGTAGACTGAAGAGTATGTTTATAAATGTGTGAATGTGATATTTTTGTGTCAATAAGACTAAAAAACTGCTAAATAAAAATCAATCCACTTACAATTTACTGTTCTGATGAAATGCAGATATCCAGCTGCTGACTGCCGTCACTATACCGACTCACAGTATTTATAGAAAGCACTTATTTAGATAAGCTGGCATGTGGACAGTATACATAGTTTTAATTTGGCTCTGTCCCATCCTTGGCTTATTTCTCAGGCCAGGAGATTCCTGCTTGTCCACAGCCTTGGACAGAGTCCTGAGTTTGGATCTTCCTCCTCAGAGATATTCAGAAAACTGAACTAAAGTGCAGTAAAACAAACAGTAAAGCACAAAATGGTCATACTGGACCAGAACCACGGTATCCTTGCTCTAGCACCCTCCCTCCAGCTTGCAGCAGTTTAAAACAGGATTAAATGTCTGAGCAGTGATGTCACCAACATCTGAAAATGACTGTTTACCCTGTAGGATGAGAGCACACAGGGCAGGATGGAGGCAGTTTTCTGCAAAAAACCTTTGAAACAAGTTGTTTTCTTTATCAAAAACTGAAGAAAAGCTCAAATTTGAAGCTTGAAATTGTAATTTGATCAAACCTGAAAAAGCAGGGATGCAGTCAGACAGGAAGATGGAAGAAGATGAAAGAATGCGAGGTTGAATCAGACTGAGATGCTTTAGGTTTTAGATCCAGCTGATAAAAAGAATCTGTAACTGCGCTGGACGCTGGATCGCAGACACCAACTCTTTCTGATCAATAAACTTCAAAGAACCTCGTGTTTAAAAAAATAACTTTCATCCTGAGAACAGAAAAAAGAGCATCTTTCATTTAATCTGTGAAAACACCTTCAGCTGCGTCGCTGCTTCTCTAACACCTCTGTCAGCCACCTACAGACGGCGGAGGATCGTTATAATTATAAGGAGACGTAACTGTTCATTAACCGCGTGGACACGTTCACTCCTACAGAGTTAAACTCCTACAGAAGAATCGGCCGCTGCGGCCGCACCGAGTCAATAAAACCCGCTGAGGAAATGAAACATGGCTGACCCTGTGGTTAATGAAGCAGGCCGAGGCTTTTACCGCAGCTCGCTGCTTCCTCTGCTGCGGTCCACATCTGTAAATCAATCTGCTTCCCGACGCTAAATATCATTAAAAGGTGTTCCTAATGTGCAAAATAATGAAAAGCAAATGAGGCCTGACAGGACGAATGATGAGCTGAAACCCACCTCCTCAAACATCCTGACAGATGTGGAGGTGCGATAATTTAACTCGCATTAAATTTAAACACAAGCTGCTGTTTTTAACCCAAAGCTACATGAACGTGACTGTCCACGTCATGACCAGCCTGCTGTCATCCTGACAGTAAGTCTGCTGTCCTGTGGCGCCCTGATGCATTCGGTTATGACGCTGCAAACGCATTTTATTAATGAGCAGGGTTACTGTCGTTGATGTCTTATAACCCAAACTTCTTTTTTTAACCAAAACAATAAGGTTTTAAAGCTAAAGCCAAACCGAGAGGACTCTGCTGCCTAATCGAAGCTTCTTTTCAGTGCTGAAAGCTTACCGAGTAGTTTCTAGTGTCTAATCGTGACTGAGTGCTTATTTACACTTTAAACCAGTAAAAATATCATTAAAAAAGAGCAAATACACCTGCAACCTTCAGACGCTACCATCCCTCCATCGACCTAATAAGGACTTTCTTTGCCTCAGACAGTGCAGTTCAAGTCAATTTATATAGCACCAAATCACAACAGCAGTTACCTGAAGGTGGTTATTATTGCGAGTTAAAAACCCGTCATCGGCCTTTCAGTGGTCACAATTGCTTCACCCATCAGAGCCATGATGCCAAAAAACTCCTTGAATGTCACAAGAGATGCAGAAGGTATCTGACGACAGAGGATTATGTCACCAAACCAGGTCTGGTCTAAACATAAAGGCTACGTTCACACTGCAGGCGAAAGCGCATCAAATCCGATTTCTTTGACCCTATGCGACTCATATCCGATCATGGTGTGACAGTGTGAACGGCACAAATACGATATTTTCAAATCCAATCTGGGTCACTTTCGTATGTGGTCCTGAATCCGATACATATCCGATGTTTTAGAAAGCTGCTGTTTGATGGTCATGTCGCATTAAATCCGTCTTTTATGTCACTGACACAAGACAGACGCCAATTATCAGCGCCGGAGAAGCGCCCGATAAGACATCGCGAACGCTTCCTGGCCATCCAGTGAAACTGTTGGGAAGACAACGTTGGAGAAACGTGAACATTTTATTTGTTCTGTATAATCTGCAGATTCTGACAGAAATCTGCAACTATCCTTTGAAGCACTGCTCCTCTAAAACAGCAATAAGGATCATTATTAGGTTATTTACATTATTATGTAAATAACAAAATAACTTAAAGCAAAAATTCGGAAACGTGAAGTCCGAAGTCTTTATATTAAGGTCCATCAGTCAAACAATACTGTTGCTCTGGGTCTAAACAGAGCGCGTTGTGTGTGACTTCTTCTTTTGCGCATGCGGGCTTTGAGCGTTCACACTAGAGCGCGTTTGCTGTCACATTTTATTTGTAGTGTGAACGAGCAGACAAAAAAATCGGATTTGATCAAAAAAATCGGAATTGAGCATCAAGACCTGCAGTGTGAACGTAGCCTTAGAGCCTCGGTCACCTGACGCCGGACTTGTTACTGGACTTCGCTTCAATATTGGTGTCTGCAAAGTTTCTCGTATTGATGATCTGCACGGACTTATGTTATGTTTGTAGTGTAATGAAATAAGTCAGGGACAGAAAGAGAGAGGAGCAGGTTTAAATCTGAGACGATTTCTTCACAGGCATAAGAAACTGGAATTCTCTCAGTGATCATCTTAAGTGTTGTACAAATGTTTCTCAATTTAAAATCTGCTATAAGAATAAAATGATAAACCAGTATGAAGAACTTGAAAAGAATAGAATTGAATTGTAGAAAAATGATCCTTTTAGTTTGATATTTAGTGGTGTTGCTCATTGTTGAGTATATTGTTCTGTTTGCTTTGTTTTGTTGTGTGCAGAAAATTGTCAGAGTGTAATTTTGGTTGCCTACTTGTATTATCACAGATAGGGCGCAGGTATCAATAAGAATTTATTCTTCTTCCTGCTCCTTTTCATGCATGGAAACAGCATTACTTTAATTGAAAGGAAGGTTGTGTATGGGAATGAATTACTGCTGAACCATGTGTGAAACAAAAAAATAAAATAAAATAATAAAATTTACAAGTTTATGAAAAAGGAGAAAAATGCAGTTTGATGCGCAAACTAAACCTTTGTGTTATTTTAAATTAAGCGCTTTTTCAAATGCATTTTTTTCGCTTTAATTTTTTACTTTAAACAATAAAATATCACCGCTACAACCATTAGGCCAGTGCAGTGATTTATAATGCATGTGGAATATTTTGGGTCTTTGTTTGAGGATGTGTTGTGTAACTGGACCTTCTTAAATATTATTACATTTAAAGATGTCATGTAAAAGAGCAGGAAGTTAACCAAACCCAAACCCTCCTCGACAGCCTGGCGCCCCGGTGACCTGCTGAGTGTTAAATACACCTGTAATCTGTTCGGTAGGTGTGAAGAGAAGAACCTACAAAATCAGGAGGATCCATCCTCTGGAGACTAACAATCCCACAAATATGCTAAGATGAACCACTTAAAGACAGAAAAAGGACCAAAAGCAGGTTGATTTCTTTTTATTAACTATGAAGTCCATAAAACTACAACCAGCTGAACACTGGACTATTTCTACAAATGATCTGGTCAGAAATATCCGATGTTGTAACTCAGACCTCAGTGAGTTTTAATAATCACCCAGAAAAAGGTTTTTACGTTACTCCAACTCTTAATTAAAGGGGAAGTATGTTTCATCTGCAGGGCGAGTGCTCTGACACATAATGAAGTGCACAAAGAGCTCGTCTTTGTATTGATCAAACAACTGATTTACAAACTAATTGGGCCGAGAGCCAGATCTGAGATTAATAAAGATTCCCACCTCATCCAGAGCGCCTGCACACCTCGAAACGCTCGCTGCCTAAAGGACACAAGTCTCCCTGCATTAGCACTAAATGTTGGCTTCAGATATAGACTGGTGTGGGACTGGGCGTAATTCCTGGGGACGCCGGCCGGGCCATCGATAAGCTCATTCCGGCTCCAGCGGGGCCCTGTTTGTATCTCAGGTTCACATAAACATGAAGGAAAATCAATGACATTGATGTTTGTCCCAGAGCTGCTCGCTGCATCTGCATACTAAACAGCACATGCTATCGATAGCCAGGTCCAGTTTTGCTTTTAAAGTGGACCTCTTGTGCTCATTTCCACCTCTGTAGTTTTCACTATTGGACTCCACTAGAACAGCTTTGCATGACTCACAGTTCAAAATAATCCTTATTTATCTTACGAACCTCGGTAGAGCCATTCGATTCAACTGAACCAAGCTGCTTTAGCTCATTTTCTTTGAGGCCACCCTCCCTTTAGACCAATCAGAGCCGATCTAAGAAAGTCATTCTACTTCCACTTAATCAGACTATAAAGACATCAGGTTGCATCCAGGCAGGGAAATGATTCAACACCCACAACCAGCTGCTTCTGCTACACATGATCTGATGGAGAGTTGGAAACAGCAACATCGAGGGTACTGCTGTAAACTCTGAACAGACCAGTCTGCGTGTATTTGTGTAACAGTCTTTTATGGACAGCGTCCTTGTAAAATAATAATAAATAAAGACAATAACTGATGTTTCAGATTCTGACTTATTCGTGAGGACAATCTCATGAGTGGCCCCTATGAAACCAAAAGAGCGCAGACAGTGAGAACTGTCTCGATTTTATTACAATTTTAATATTTCATAGAATTTTTCTTATTTGGTCACATTTTGACATATTTGGCTACAGTGGTGCCATCTTTAAAATCCCCCCCCCACACCTGACTGGTGCTGGAGGCTCATGGGTATTGTTGTTGTTTTTTTTTGTCATCAACAATTTTTATTTATTTCATTTTAAACTTCAATAACAGAACTTAAGGATAACTACATAAATAAGTAGTTTAAAAAACAAACATACAAACAAAAAAAAAAGAATATAGATAAAAAGATAATCCATAGGTGGCATCGAACACTGCAACAATCGTATAAATGGAACCTGGCCCCTCCGGACGAATGTTGGAGATGTGATGGTCAAAATGCTTCGATTTTACAGATCTTATGGAGCTGTTCGGCACTTCGGGATTGGTGGGAAAATATAATGGAGGTAATTTTCAGTGTTCTAAAAAGGAGATTTGGTATCTCACCAAAACTGTCCATACTTGGTATAACCACAGAACTTTCTGATGGAGATTTTTCCAGTTATACAAAAAGATGGATTATTCTGGCTCTTACTACGACCAAACGGGTCCTGCTAAGACATTGGCGGAAAAAGAACCGCCCTCCCTATGAAGGGTGGCTAAAGACAATGGCTAAGTTGGCGTCTTACGAAAAAGTGACTTATGGTTTATTGGACAAATTGCATCAATATGATTGTATTGATCCCCCTTTACAAGCTGGCTTTCTGTAACTTGAAGAACAGTTGAGTAATGACAGAGTGGTGGTGTGGGGATTGGTGTGCGAAGAAAGAAAGAATAGGATAACTTTCCTTCGTTTTTGTTGGTGGGTTTTTTTTGGGTATTGTTGTTTTTGATTAGTGATTTACATTTCTTTCAATTGAATTCTACTATTTTACACACAGTAAAGTAATAAAAAAGTGTTCAGGATTTCACTTCTTTAAACTAGAGCAGCTCTGCTTGATTCGGTTACAATTTATCTTCATTTATCTTATAAACTTATAAACTTTTGCTCTCCCCACACCCCAACCGGCCCCTCCCTGAGCCTGGCTCTGCTGGAGGTTTCTTCCTGTTTAAAGGGAGTTTTTCTTTGCCACTGTCACCACGTGCTCGCTCATAGCGTTGGTCTGATTTTTGGAGTTTTCTCTGTATTATTTTAGCATTTTATCTTACAATATAAAGTGCTTTGTTGTGATTTAGAGCTATATAAATAAAACTGAATTGAATTAAAGGATCAATAAGCTCATTCCAGAATTGCTACTCCTACAGTAGTGGTCCAAATTGAATCAAACTAGCACAAACTAATGAGTTTTTACCCAAACTGCAATCAAGGTAAAGGTCAGATATGTTGTTTCACTGGCAACGACCTGAACTGTGATGGATCATGAGCTCGCTGATTATTCAGAGTACTCTGCTTTAGCTGCAGGAGCGCATCAATAATTTAGTCGTCTGTAATTAATGAACATCTTTACTGGTCTTTATCTTACAATATAAAGCGCCTGGGCCTTGGTCCATCCCCTCAGTTTGTTCTCTGTCTGAAACTACACGTTTTAGCCCCTCCCCCTTTGAGCCTTCACTCTGATTGGCTGCACAGCACAAAAACGGGTTCACTGCTACAGCTATGTGCCTGAGATGACTTATGAGGGCTATCCCCTCTTTATGACATCATGCAGATCCAAGACTAGAAAAAAACCTCAGGCAGCCATCCGTCAGCCTCCTAGCAGACACACCTGTGCTGCCATAGTTGACAGTGACCTAATGTTGAAGTCGAGGTCACTGAGATTTAAACTTTTAATAAATCCACTCATGGTAAAACTTTGAGGCTCCTATATCGCCTCAATCACAAGCTTAGTTGTCCACACCACCCGCCCAGTGACGACGTTAAAGACTGTGTAAGTATATCCACATTTGCTGGCATCATTAGTTGATGCTTTTGGTATAATTTAATATGAACACCCACTGGAACAGTATATATACGACAGAAAGCAGAAGAAGTTCCCTTGAAAAGTTTGCCGTCTGAACTTCAAAGGTCTGTAATGTCACATCATCTTCTTCCAGCTGTGAAATCTGCTCTGCTCTCCGCTCTCCTCAGGCAATGGAGCCAGAAAGCCAACGACGAGCGTTTTAAAGAGTAATAAGTCTGACCTGAGGCTAATGTGGAGTCTCAGCCTCTCAGCTGGGCAGCTACACCCACCACTGACCTGTGATCAGATCCCAGCGAGGAGTCTCAGCCGTCCCAGCTCCTGTAACCTCCCACACTGCTCTCTAAGAAAAAAAGGGACCCAAATCGCTGCATTTCCTCCATCTCCCGTCCTGCTCGGGGAAATAAAATCAGCCGAGCTTTCGTGCGGTTGCCTCGGCTCAAAGCCGTCGAACGCTCCAATTACAGGAAGCATAAATCTCAGGGAGAGGAAATTGCAGAAGGCCAGGAGGGAGGCGAGGAAAGTGGAGGGCACAAGCTCTCCGGTGTAGTGGGTAATAAGAGCAGAGCACCAGCCGATGCCTCCTGGGAAATCAGGCCACTGCCCCTGCAGATGGAGTTGACCGCCACCACCAACGTAGCCGCTGTGGCGTTGCTATAAGTTTCCACAACTCATTTCTTAGGAGAGGAGACATAAAATCTGTCTGGCCTGCAGAGACATCCGAGTCCAGGGAATCTGCGGGGTGTTTGATGGGGAAAATGCTAACCTGTTTGTGCTTTGGCGTGGCTCTGATGGATGGCTGGTGAGCATCCAGCTGTGGACGACCAGCAGCCTTTGGGAAATGAAACCTGATTCATTCCTCACATGGCTCTGTAGATACACAGCATATGGCCAAAGGTTTGTGTAAATACAGTCTCATCCTGTTTTTATGGTTTGCTACTTTTAATTATGCAATTAAAGTCAACTATTTTTGCACATTTAAGTGTAAGAGCACATCTGCTCACGTAGCCAGAACCTCAAAGCAATGGTTTTCCCAGTGAGGCGTTGGAAAGCCAGCTCACCAACTGTTAGCACCAGCAGCAGCTCACTAATGGGAGCGGTGGGTTCAGCATCTGGAGGAAAGGCTGACTAAAGGTTACAGCAGCACAGTAATGATCATGGCTTCAGGACGGCTGTGGTGTGAAGTGTTAATGTGGTATTAATTGTCTTGATGCAGTAAAACTCCATCTGTTAGATCTTAAGCTTTAAGTGGTCAGGATCTTCGTAAGTAATCAGGATACTGTCAGAATCTGATTTCTTAAACATAATGAGTGGTTTTAATGATCTACACAGGCTTTCAGAGTAAAACAGGCCTGGAAGGGGACAAGATGCCACAAAATATATAACAGAACCAAAGTGTCTGTCAGAACAGAGCCCAACATGGAGCGACCATTAAATGACCCTCGCTAAATCAGATGCTACGGCTAAACTTTGGGCATCTTCTTTTTTTAAATGATCCAAAGCTGAGAGGTTTTCAGGTTTGTAAACAGAAATTAATATAATTGACTTAACTAGACGACCACGAACACATAAATCAGACTGAAAACAAGGA
The DNA here is from genome assembly GCF_056152115.1 of Neolamprologus brichardi. Classification (NCBI taxonomy): domain Eukaryota; kingdom Metazoa; phylum Chordata; class Actinopteri; order Cichliformes; family Cichlidae; genus Neolamprologus; species Neolamprologus brichardi. The sequence continues at coordinate 3,752,487 of NC_142121.1, read as the reverse complement.
CCACCGAGGTTTAGAGCAGTTAGACGTTAGCTCGCTAGTTAGCGCGCTAGTTAGCTCGCTAGTTAGCGCGCTAGTTTCCTTCTAAAGATGATAAACTGTGTTCTGATTGAAGTAATTCTAAAAAACTAAACTGCACGGCATCATCACAAGTGTGGGAATAAGTGAATACTAAACAGCAGCAGTGTTTGGAGCTGTAGCTAATCTAATTTAATATTAAAATAAAGACATTAGCATAGGGAAGATGGAGGATGAGAGTTAAATGTGTGAGGGGCAAACTTCAGCCTAGAGAACATCTGAGACGATTACTCAGTAAAAACACCCGGCGCTGAGCTTGACGTCCACACTGAAGTCTTATTTGGACCAAGAGTGACTCTTTAATGAAGGGTTAAAATATCTGGAGTGGCGGCGCCCCTGGGCTGCAGTTTCACTGTGAGGTTTTAAGAAGTTAAAGATGTGCTGCACATGAATAACGCCAATAAAAAGGCAGAGGAGAGCGAGGACTATCGTTTTTGGAGGCTTGTTTCATTTCTCAAAAATAAGAGCCAGAACTGCAACACATTAAAAAGACGAGAGGCTCGGGCATAGCAGGAAACCCTCGGACTAGAAAGTCAGGCGATACATCATCAGAAAACAAGAGAAATCCAACAAATAATAACCAACCTCAGTTTTTAAATGGCTAAGACTGAATATCGAGATTAACACAAATAAGGGGCGAACAGAGCTCAGATCAAAGACACGACGAACAACTGGAAAGATTTTATTTCATGATTCAGGAAGATTATTTGCACTGAACTTCAGACATTCCTTTAAACGATGCGAGAACAGGAACAATAGTCCAGACTGAACTATTCTCCAGTAGTTACTGTTGTGATGTGCTCGGAAATAACTTTGAAGACTAGAACTGATATCAGCATCTTAACGACCCAACGGTCAGAAAAACAAAGAAAGTGGAGGCTCTGTTGATTTAAATCGATATGTCAGAAGCTCCACCGCCTGCATCTTCCCGCTCGCTGTATTTGTGAGTGATTAAACCGGCTGCCCTTTGTTTGGAAAATGCACGCTGGGCGTTGAAAATCAAGATTCAATCTTCTGTTCCAGTTTGTGTTGTTGCTGTTCGTCTGTGTGGGTGTTGGTCCTGATGCGGGAGGTCCACTTTAATAACTGATCGATGGATGTGACGGTGAATCGGACTCCAACACATCCCTGTCAACAATATGTAGAGATGTTTCATTTCCCTGAAAATAAGATAACACAGCAGACCTGAGCTGCTAGACAAGCTTTTAAATAGAAACTGTGTAATATCAAGTATTTCAGGTGTTTCTCTGCACAAACTTAGAACTCATCATATTTCAAACTCTGCCTTTTATAATGTGAATAAGTGCCTCACTTATACTTTAAATTACGCTCCAGCAGTCGGCCTTGCTGCCGCGTTTTCATGCCTTCCGAGTTCACTGTCATTATGTTTTTAATTGACTGAACATCAAACCCTGAGAGCTCGTCCTCGGCTTTTCCTCTGAACTCTGCGCGACGTCATCAGTCACATTGATTTCAGAGAACGAGCCAGTTAATCAGCCGCAGATCAATTTTAATTACGAGTCGCTGAACGAGTCAGTAAAATCCTCCCAAACCTGGAGGGTTATGAAAGTCCAGGGTCAGAGACCGAGCAGTTACACTCAGCAGAGACTCAAATGTGATCTATCAAATCTTTCAATCGAGAATTGTGTGTATATATATATAAAAAAAACCGTATAATTATCTGCTGCTAACTGGGGCTGTCAAAAATATTCTAAATGAACAAAGCGGCACTACCAGTGTCTTTGTCTCTCGTAAAAAGCAAAATGTACAGTACAGTAAAATGTACCTTTAATGGTTTTAGCTTGTATCTAATAAAAAGGTCTATAAAAAATTTGGAAGTTATTCGATACTTTTTAAAAATCTTCTTGTGCTAGAAAATGTCGGCTTTTTTAAAACTTCCTCTCGTAATGACGGTGACAGCAGACTAATTACAGCTTAAACGTAGTTTTTCTACAAACATCTGCAAACTTGAATGAAAATATTCTGTTGGAGAGGATGTCACGAGTACGTGACTGCAGCGACATCTCTCTCTATTTAACCCTTTAAGACCTACCGTAGAACCAAGTCCGCCAGAGCTGATATTATATGTTTACATGCTGTAGAGCCATTTTTGGGAGCATTTCAAGTTGCTATACATCAATACAACCATTACAGCCTAAATTTTGATAATATGTCTGCATTAAGTGCATAGTAATTACATAAATTGCAAGAAAGTGCAATAAACTACAAAAAAATGTAAAATTGTTTTTGTTTTTTTAACATATATTTCTAGTTAGAGAAATTTAAGAGGCTTATCCCTCAAAACTGTAAATACAAAAAAGTTGCACAAAATAGTTTCCCACCACAGGAAATTTATTTTGAGTGTCCTCATAGTTTTATTTTTGAAATACACCAATTTTTATATACTGCAGGAAAAATGAAAATAAATATTATTGTGCAAATTTGCAAAAAAGCAGCATATGCATCAAAATAAACTATTTCCAGCAGTGCAATATGAGTCCTAAGCATCCCAGAAACCACACAGAAAGTCATAAAGTCAAAGATAACTTTTAAAAACACCAGTATAGGCTCATGAGGCCCTGATGGTAAAAAACTACATTTCCGCGAAAATGACGTCACTTCCGGTTTCGGGCAGGTCATGGCGGACATGCGATAGTTCACGCTGATGGACATAGGAAGTGTTATGAGCAGCTGATCGGATCAGCAAAGCGTGTTTCTGGAATATTATGTTTTTGTTGCTGCAAGTGCTTTTTATGCAGTTTTTGCAAAACTATATGTGGAAGGAAACTGTGACCGAGGACAAGCTGATGGCATAAGATGTAAGTACAACTCCTCCGGTTTCATATGCAAAAAACATTATTGTGCTAGCTCATGTGGTTGCAGAGCTACCAGGATTTAAAAATAGTTACGCAAAACGGAGCGTGCTGCTCTGACCGGCTTTAAAGGGTTAAGCCTCAAAGTTCAGTTTCAAACTGCTCTGAAATCTAAAATCAGGCCGTTTTCTGCTTCTTCTTCTTTCAGCTGCTCCTTTCTGCTTAGATCTTCCTCTTTTCCTCCAGCCTGGCAGCTCCATCTTCATCATCTTTCGTCTAATATATCCACCTTTCCTCCTCTGCACACATCCACACCATCTCCACCTGTCTGTCTCCAAACTGTTGAGCCTGAGTGAATCCTTCCTGCTCACCAGTGAAAGTCTTACTCTTAGCTCAGCCGCCTGTCTCTGTCAGTGCTACTGTCTCCAAATCACACATCACAGCAGGATGATGCACACTACCAGCTTTAAACCTCCCCGTCCACTCTGCTGCTGTGCTTCTATCACAAATCACCGCTGACACCTGACTCCACCCTGACTGTCCGTTGCTTTGGTGTCCAAATGTTTAAACTCTCTACCTTCATTATGTCGGCTCCTCTCAGCTTCACTGCTGCAGCTTTTTTCTACTCTTGGATTTATATGATGTCACAGAGAGGGGATATCCCTAATATGGTCATTACAGGCACAGAAGCCCCTCCTGCTGTTTAAAATCTTTTGAGCGAGGCAGCCAATCAGAAGATTGTTAGCATAATGGGAGTGGGAGAAGCTAAAACAGAGAGCATCTACTGGTGCACAGCATTAAGGCCCAAGATAAGATAAATAAGGATTATTGTGAACTGTAAATCACACAAAGCTCCTTTAGTAGAGTCCAAGAATAGAACAGGCCCACAACTAATGGAGCAAATTGCAAATTTCTCATATTTTTTCTTGAAAAAGAATCTGCAAACTGAAATGTGAAATTAGGTTTTAGTGACGGAGCAGCAGAAGACGTGTTACTGGAACTGCTTTTTGCACTCACCTGCATCACTCGCAGCATCAGCACCTGTGCTTGACTATATCAGGCACTGAGTATATATATATTTAAAGGTTGGATGCTTTAAGACGGTGTGTATATCATGAGGCTGTTTCTCGACAGCTTCTCTTCGTAATTCCCTCTGTGCTGTTTTTAAAAAGCCATTACATCATGAGTGATGGAACAGAATGAAGACGAATGAAGGCGATGTTCAAATGAAGACGCCACGACTCTTAAAATGAGGCAGCAGCTGAATGATTCCCTCAGACGACGCCTTAAACGGCGTCGCAGCTCGATATCAGTAAATGAGCCGTTATAATTCACTTTTCTGACGAATCCTCACTCTCAATCGGTCGGTCACCCCGACAGCGTTAATTCCCGTTTCCATTGCGTCAACACTGTGTACTTCCTGGCACACACTCACCGGTGGAGCAGGGCCCGTCGGACACCCGGGAGATGAGTCTCTGCTGTTTGCAGGACGCCTGTCGCCTGTAGCACTCGTTCTGGTAGGTGTCTCCGTTTGAGCCGCACACAGGGACGTAGTTTTTGTGACACTGGAAATCAAACACAATCAGATGTTAATTAAGCTTCAGTGTGACAATAGAGAGAGGGGGAGGAGTCAAAAACATGTAGATTGACTCTACTATGCAAAACTATTAATTACATCAGCTATATACATTACAGGAATTATTGTTGGTTACAATAATAATGATGATCAACAAGGTCTAGTTCTACATTTTGGTTTTATTTTATTTTAGTTTGGGTCAAGTTTTTATTGTTAACCCTTTAAGACCTACCATAGAACCAAGTCCACCAGAGCTTATATTATATGTTTACATGCTGTGGAGCCATTTTTGGGAGCATTTCAAGTTGCTATACATCAATAAAACCATTATAGCCCAGATTTTAATAATATGTCTGCATTAAGTGCATAGTAATTACATAAATTGCAAAAAAAGTGCAATAAACTACAAAAAAATGTAAAATCGTTTTTGTTTTTTTAACATATATTTCTAGTTAGAGAAATTTAAGAGGCTTATCCCTCAAAACTGTAAATACAAAAAAGTTGCACAAAATAGTTTCCCACCACAGGACATTTATTTTGAGTGTCTTCATAGTTTTATTTTTGAAATACACCAATTTTTATATACTGCAGGAAAAACTGCAAAATAAATATTATAATGCAAATTTGCAAAAAAGCAGCATATGCATCAAAATAAACTATTTCCAGCAGTGCAATATGAGTCCTAAGCATCCCAGAAACCACACAGAAAGTCATAAAGTCAAACATAACTTTTAAAAACACCAGTATAGGCTCATGAGGCCCTGATGGTAAAAAACTACATTTCCACGAAAATGACGTCACTTCCGGTTTCGGGCAGGTCATGGCGAACATGCGATAGTTTGCGCTGATGGACGTAGAAAGTGTTATGAACAGCTGATCGGATCGGCAAAGCGTGTTTCTGGAATATTATGTTTTTGTTGCTGCAAGTGCTTTTTATGCAGTTTTTGCAAAGTTATATGTGGAAGGAAACTGTGACCGAGGACAAGCTGATGGCATAAGATGTAAGTACAACTCCTCCGGTTTCATATGCAAAACAAATTATTGCGCTAGCTTACGTGGTTGCAGAGCTACCGGGATTTAAAAATAGTTACGCAAAACGGAGCGTGCTGCTCTGACCGGCTTTAAAGGGTTAAAGAGAGATGTGCATTAAAGAACCTCAAAAAGCTGTGAACAAGTCTGGGCCAGAATTCTTGTATGACGATGAGAAACTGTCACGAAATGATCACCTCGAGTTACAGCAGCTAAATGATCCTACAAGCAGTTTTTCACAGAAACACCTGAATAAATAAACAGATACAGAGTATTTTATTTATTTGTGTTACATCAGAGTCAGAGAAACGTTACTATGTTACCAAATGTAATTCGCTATATTATTCTGCAACACTGTTGCAATGTGGTTCTAGTTTTCTTCCAAACTGAGCCTGAGCATCACCTCCTTATGTTTGCACAGAAATGAGTCCATGCAGAGCACGTTTAAAGGTAGAGAGGAGAACGATGGCGTTATCAAGCCTGTGCTGTACATGTGTGATCAATATGGGTCAAATATGATGCAAGCTGTCAGGCACTTCCAGAGTTTCATTCGCTCTCCATGGAGGTTATATAAACCCGCTCTGCTCACGCTGTCAGCTATAAGCTACAGCTGCCAAGGACACATATCAGTGTTCAGCAATCCATATTCTATTAACTCTCACACATCAATCATTTAGCAGGAATCCCCTGCAGGTTTGACCTCCGCGACCTCCAACACGCTGCAGAAGCAGGCCAGGTTCATATCCAACAGGAAGAGAGTCCGATGGAGTTGGCAGCTGAAATCCACGAAAGACAAAACAACCGATGAGCAGCATCCAACCTCCAGCTGAGAGGAGAACATTTTTCTGTCCTGTCAGGACTCGTCCCGCTTTGCTCCGTCAGCATTTTGTGGTTTTGTTCTGCTGAAGTAAATTTGTTGTAACGTGTTTTTTTCTTTCCATCAGACTTTCAGCTAGAGCTCATTATCAGCACTCATCAGCATGTTTGGCTTTCTTTGTTCAATTTTAGCGACTGAAGCTCTTTTTCTGTTCAGAGAAGCAAACTCAGAAGTTTTAATGATCGGGAATTAGCCGGATCCCTGCTGGTTAGAGGAGAACAGACGGCTTATTTCGGTGAAAATCGAACAGATTAGTCCTTTAAATGAAGGCAGGTGTGATGAGTTTCATTGCAGGTGGATGTTTGATTTTTTGACTGCATGGCCCTGCCTGCAGGCAGGCAGGTGGAGCAGCTCCTATCAGACAGTGAAATAGCTTTAATGAGGATCTCTGTCATCTCAATAAAGCGTAACACACGTAAAAATGTGTGTCTTGGACTGATTTACATTCACACATACACAAACCTGCACAGAAACCATAAAGTTTTAATGGTTTCGAGCTATTTCAAGGCTCCATGGGAGATAAATCCGCTGAAAACTGCTGACTCGCAGTGCAGAGTTAGATTTATTTATCTGCATTAAAGCGCCTCTTCAGCTCTCAGACACTTTTTACTTTCACAGAGCCGATAATGCTGCGAGGTGAAGCACAGCCATTGTCAGAAACTGTATTTGAAAAGGGAAAATTTAAATAGTGCCGGTTCTGCTCATCTCCAGCTCCATGTTTTGACTCTTTTAGAGTAGCTTTGCATGACTAACAGCTAAAAATAATCCTTCTTTATCTCACAACGGTCCTCGGTGCAGAGCCTCAGTTTCCCCTCTGTCTGAAACAAGCTCCTCCCCTTTAGGCCAGCTTTGTACTGACTGGCTGACTGTCACAAACAGAAGGTTTGAAGGGCAGGTGGGTGGGGTTTCCAATCTATGACATCACCAAGATCCAAAAGTAGACACAAAAGTGTTTCGAGCAGTCTGCAGCTTTAGGCACACCAGGAAGTTTAATATGAACATCCACTGCTGGAAGAGGATATGACAGGAAATGACTTGCCTCCAAACATCTGGATCATGCTCTCAGTTGACTTTGGGGAAGTTCTCGTCCATGAATTCTTTGTGAAGATGCAGACGTAGAGAACTGAACAGAGACGGCACCTCCGCCTGCCCACAAATAAAACTCACTGAAGCTTTAACCACTTTTCACATGGTTTGCTTCGTTTTGTTTTCATATAAATTTTCAGATATAGAAATCTGAATCAACCGGGCCTCGATCCCCGCTGTTTGATCCCATTATAAAAACCCCAGAAGCGCCTCTTCCCCTACACTACATCTGCTCTTCCCTGCAGACACGAGAACACACTGTGATGTTTTTTTGCACTATCAACAAGCAACCTTCAGGCTGTCCTTGAGGCCTTTTGTAGAGGCAGAACAGAAGATGGGAAACAGATGACAGTCAGGTCGTTATCAAAAGAATCCAGCGTGCTTGACCTTTCAAAGCCTTCAAATTACAATTACTGTTCATCTTGTTTGCAAGTCTAGTGGCAGAAAAATGAAAACAGAACGATTTAGCTGTGTGAGATGCTTTGATTTTAGTGTTTGTTCATTAATAAGCTTGCACTGTTTAATATCAAATTTAGATCCAAAGCAGCAGGAAGTGGTAGACTTCTGCATGTTTGAACTACCTGTAACGGCTCTTTATTCTTCTTTTGTTTTGCCGCGATACACATTTGGACACTAGGGGGCAGTCACCTTTTAAATGACTGCATTTATAAAGGAAGGCTTGACAGTAGGGCTGCCACAAACAATTATTTTGATAGTCGACTAGTCACCGATTATTTTTGCGATTAGTCGACTAATCAGATCATCATCCATTGGACGTAAAACATACAGCTTATTGCACCAGCAGCATCTGCTCTTATATAACTATCATTAGCTTACAGCTTTAAGTGTTTAAGGTATGTGCTAACTAAAAATAAAGACAAGATGATAGTTTATTAAATTTTAATGAAGTTTGCAGATTGTTTCGGTGAAGTTTAATAAACTTCTTGCTATCTAAAATATAACAGGACACCGGAGTATATTCTCGAGCATCTCACACTTCTGATAATCAGCTGTCTGCTTGACGTTTATTCAGCTGTGTAAAAACTATAACTTAAATCTCAGCCAAACCGATTTACTCAGGAACAAATAAAATACTAAAAAAAAGCCAAACAATAACATTTTTAAGTTATCTAAGTGACTTATATATCATGTTTAACCTGAGTAGCGAAAGACGGCGGTGGGTTTGAAAACGATTTGCGGGAATCCGGTGTTCTCACGGCTCTAGTTAGCCTAGCCCCCGGCTAGCTATCGAGCTAGTGGCTAACAGACGTCTCCAAAAACGTCGGAGCGCTTTTGAAAATATGTGGTGTCTTGATAAACTGAGCAGATATTTGAGGTTTACACAGCTACATTCTCGCCTGAAAATATGTTGACCGTTTATTTTGTGACCCAGAAAGAATAATAAGAGTAATATTAAAACTAACTAGCTGCCGCCATTGTTGGAAACTGAGCTGGGCTGCGCTATGAATTCTGGGACACAGCTTCTTCTTCTTCGGGGTTTAACAGCAGCTGGCATCCTTGTACATGCAGTGCTGCCATCTTCTGTTTCAGTCCGTTATTACACTCTTAAATCCTACTACTTATTCCTGCGTCTTTTGTGATCTTACAAAGCTTCAAACGACGCGTCGACTATTAAATCAGTCGTCGACGATTTTGATAGTCGACGTAATCGTGTCAGCCCTACTTGACATGATAACTATTTACAACAAATTAAAGGGTCATTCCACGAAAAATCACCCTGCTTGTACCATAACTTGTTTAACTGTGTTGTTTTTGAGCCCTTGGATCTTCATCCATGCAGGAGATTTCCACGTGAAGTTCTCACGGCTGAAAGACACCAAATAAATGTTACTGCGACTCCATCTGTGTCCCGATCTGAAGACAAAATCAAATCTCTCTTCAGCCTTATTTATACCTCTACTTTGAGCGTCACTATCATGGATGCACGTCTGTGATGTGCGGGAACAGAAACAAGCTTCGGTACTCGGATGTTTGATCTTTTTTTCTCATCATTCACCAGAGAAAAACTTCAAAAAGTGTGTTTTGGATAAACTTTAAAGCCGTGTGGGATCAGTTGCTGCTACAGCACATGAAGGATCTTATTGTACCTGTGTTTGCGCACCAGGCTCGTCTCCTAGCTTTATAATATAATCATATTTTAACACTTGTGAACGTGACGAATGGCAGTGAGATGGAGAAACGGCCTCACACAGCATCACACTGATCAAATAACTTCAATAAATAAGCTTTCTGGGTGATGTCGGGCTGCGGTGTGGACTTACACGAGTCTCATTCTGCAAGTTGTACTTGACTGTATTGCACGCTTCAGGGCATGAACTGCATCATACTCTTCAGGTGGTCAGGGTGGGCGGTGGGTTTACAAAGCGGGCTTTTCATCATGCAGTCAGTGTGGACTGGACGGCTTTCAGGCTCTTCCTCCTGTTACAATCAGAGTTATAATTCAGGCTGTCGCTGCTTCTGTGTGCAGCTGAAGACTCCTCAGAGCCGCCGTCTCGCTCGGACAGCTGTGAAACTGCTCTGATCACGTCGAGCGTCTGCGCTCGCTTCGCTCCGTCCTCTTTGTGTGCACATGAATGTGGGCTCTGCTTTCAGCTCACGGAGCGTGACGGCCAGCTTCAAACAGCCGCCGTGTGTCTTGTTATTGCGGTGAAGCTGCGGCTCTGTGGTGAATTCTAGGAGCTGCCCTTCACGCTGCCGCTGCTTTTATTTTGCAGCCGTTCGACCAAATATGCAGCGAATACAACAGGCTGACGGGAGAGTAATTATATTTGGTTTCATATCAGAGGAACAGGCTGCAGGCGGGTCATGCTTCTTTATGTGTCAGAAAGAACTTCACGGTGTTTTTCCTCATTTTAGCTCCTAAAACTAACAAGAATTAACTGGGAAGAGACTGCAGACAGGCCGGCTGCTCGCAGGATTTTATTATTCACACAGTGCTGCTGTGACTGCTCCATTTTCATATTAAAGAGGGAGGCGAACATGACATGCCTGTCTCATTTTCAGAGGCAGGGCGCCTGAGCTGCCAATGAGAGATAGTGCTTCCTTGTGCACTGATCAAAGTTAGCATTCTGGCTACCACCATGTTAGCTTTTTCAGAGCTAGACATGACCGGCATGTGGACAAGAGGGTGGAATTATCAGCTAATGCTACTTAGCTTTGTTAGCGAATTTATTTCATAAATGGGGTGCAAAATATAGACGCACATAAGTGTTACTAAAGCATGGAGTATGCATTCCTGTCACAGTGTTTACACCCCTCACCCCCAACTAATAGCCGCCCCTCCCTGAGCCTGGATCTGGTGGAGGATTAAAAGGGAGTTTTTCCTCCCCGCTGTCCCCAAAGCGCTTGCTCATAGGGGGTCATATGATCGTTGTGGTCTCTCTGTATTATACTGCATAGAGTCTTTATTTTACAACACCCTGACACAGGAGCTGAGACGTGCATCTGGACATTCAGCCCATCCACCTACTGTTAGACTACTTAAATGACAAGAAATGTTCAGCCTGTGTTAACGAATAAAGGTGGTCACACCAAACATCGACGATCAGGCTTGTTAGAATTGCACAAACTCTGTTTTTGCCTCATGAGCTGTATTTCCGTGCATGTTTGCATGTTTCAGTAAACTGCTGCAAACACTTCCTGTTTTCATGGAAACCTATAAAGACATGCGGGGTGGCAAGACTTTTGCACACAGCTTTCCAAATATTTACTAGAATACCGTATTTTCGGACCATAAGTCCACTTAACCACTTTACTCAACTCATTCTTCTTGCTTCCTCCACTTCTGTACCATTGATTCATTAATGCTGTATTCTATCACAGCTGCTCTATTCCCGTGTTGTTGCAGTATATGAATGACTAACCTCGTATTGTGGATGGATTATCTCAGTTGTTCTCCTGGCTGAAGTTTGGTCTGTTTACAACATCCTGCCATGTAATTGCATTTGTCTCTAACCATCAGGAACCTTCACGTTAACTTTTATGGAGTGGAAAAAAAGTTAGCATTCATCCTCCAGCTTCACTGTGTTTATGTTATGCTAACATAGCTGTGTCGCTAGCGACCACGTAGCACCAGCTAGCCAAACTTCAGTAACCCTACAAAAGTCACTCCTGTTTTGTTTCATGTCTTCACATTTTATTTTTTCAGAAATCTCTCAGTCAGAACATCCTATATCATGTTTAGGTGGAAGCTAGCGAGCTAACTCCATGCTAACTTCAAACTCCATTAAACTTAATAAATTCTGTTTTCATGGATGCCTGGATGTTAAACTTAATTGTTGCACCTTATTACAACACTGATCATTTTATTAAAGATGAAAGAATTTAGACAGTTTTTAACTCTCAGTGATGCCGCGGTGTTCGTTTGTTTTTGGGACCTGAAAAGGACGGAGTTTAGGACCCAGATTACTCCGCGAGGCTCCTGACTACGATAGCCGTAATGCTCCGACAATCCATCAGGCGGTGCGGCTTCGTAGCTTAGCAAAGTCGTACTAAAACATTTTTTTTAACAGATTTTTGAGCGCCGTGGTTTGAGACCTCAAACCACATAAAATGGGTTTGAGGTCAGTAAGCACATCAGAATTGATACATAAGGTGCACTGTCGATTTTTGAGAAAATGAAAGGATTTTAAGTGCGCCTTATAGTGCGGAAAATACAGTAATAACTCTTGGAAACAAAAACACTTTATAGATAATATCAGCGAATGTTTTTAGAACCTTGTTAACATGAACTAATGGAACACAACTCTAACTTAAACATGTCATTGATGACAGGTAAACGTTTCATGTCCAATAAGAAAAAAGAAAAATGATGTCATCTACCTGGAACTGGCAGACACACTTGAGCTGAGCGCCGTCCTCTCTGCAGGTGCCCCCGAATCGGCAGGTGGAGTCATCACAGACCCTCAGGTCGCTCTTCTTCTCTGACAGATCTAACGGCAGAGACACAAACAAAGGCAGCGAGTTAAATACGGAGACAACAGGCAGGCGGATCAATGAGGTGAGTCACACCTGCGGCACCTCCACGAGTGCTGCTGCTAAATCCCGACATCCCGGCTCTGATCACACGCTCAGTCCAGACAAGTTTATGAGTTTATGAACAACGAGAGCAGACGGCGAGCTGAGCTGCAGGAGAAATACGGACACGACAGAGATGATTGTTTATCAGCCCGAGCAGACACCTGGACTACAGGTGAGTGTTTACACCGGGGAAATAACAGATGGACTCGCAGAGCTGAGAAATCTGCTCTCCTCAGAGGGAAGAAAACTGGTGGGTGGTATCATCATTAATGCACAAAGCAGAAGTCACTTCTCATCTTCACCTGCCTGAGGAGCTGCTCACAATTACAGGAGTCTGACTCTGACTCACAGAGACAGGTGGAAAAAAGCTCTCTCCCGGGGAATCGCTGGCTTCTTTGCTGTGATTTTTCCTCTTCAATCTAACGCGCTCGGTTGAATCTGATACTGTGGATTGGTGCTAAATAAATCAAGCTGAATCGGTGGTGTAATCTAACCATGAAAACCCTGCTGTGCCTCAGTAAACCAGCTTGAAACTATCAGTAGATCGAAGATAAACGGAATAATCCAGGATCAACCTCCTGACAGTGTTTATCTAGATTATTTAGATCTTCAAACCCAGAAGAAGATTATTCATGTCAGACTTGTCCACAAACTATACACAGAGAAGTTTAGCAATACTAAAAAACCATGATTGGTACATTTACATGTTTATACAGATGTTTCATCCCGAGGGCGACGTTCAAAAAACAGCAATGGAAAATGTTTTTACATGTTTATCCATGTAAAAACATTTACATGGATAAACATGTAAACACTATGGCTCAGTTTCACAGGGATGGACAACAGTCGGCCTCGTCTTAGACTACAAACTGCTTTTAATAAAGATCCTTTCAGTTCGGTGCTAGGCTAATCCGAACCTGGTAAACTGGCTCATGGAGTTAGAACTCCAAGAGGTGCTACTGTATGACTTCAAAGGATAAAATAATAATAATAATAATGATAATAATAATAATAAGCCCCCAGCTTTGCATGGTGCACTGTCAAAATAAGCCTCAGAAGGATTGTTAGCAGGTGGGAGGGGCTTCTGTGAGGCAACGGCTAATTAGGGGGATTCTGGTGTAACCAGCACATATCTGAACCAAACTTTGGCCTAATAGCCAATAAAATAGGCAACTTCCAGTTTGGATTCAGGAGACAGACACTATCTCTACTTTCAAGATTAGGCTTCAAACTTTCCTTTTTGCTAAAGCATATAGTTAGGGCTGGACCAGGTGACCCTGAATCCTCCCTTAGTTATGCTGCAATAGATGTAGGCTGCCGGGGGATTCAAAACAAACTCAAAACAAAAATCTTTACAGTTTAATGCACGACATGGTTTTTAGGCTCATTTCTTGCTCCATGTTTTTATTCTCGGACTCGTTTTATCCTCTCGGTTCAGTCTGAAACAAGCCCTTCTACCTCTCTTCAACATTTTTATTTGCCACCCCTCTCACACAAAAGGTTTTAATATCAGAAGCCCCGCCCCTGTTAGTAGTAGAAAACACACCTATAAGTGTTGAAACTGGTTGAAACATCAGAGCGACGCTCTCAGGCTGAACTCGCACCTGATCCTGAATCAGTTTGGCTCTTTAAACACTCATGATCAGTTCATGAAATGTCACAAGGCGACTTATTTATGAGCATTTTTATCTGCGAGACTTCTAGAGCCGACACACACACACACACACACACACACACACACACACACACACACACACACACACACACACAGATAATAACAGGCCTGCACGGCTCAGAAATGTGCTGTGAACTTGAATAATCCACATTTCCTTTGAGATTCCTGCAGCAGATTCCCGCCTCGGTGCCAGCACGAGCGCTGCCGAGTGGCTTTGAGGAGCCGTGTAATGGCCTGTAATTACTGTTTGCAAACCTCCCCGAGTCCCAAAAATGGCCGCCGCTGGCCGCAGTAACAGCCAACCCCGGAGCTCAGCAGCGTCTCAGAGACGAGCGATGTGAGCCTCCAGCTGAGAAAATAACACTCAGACTGAACGAGCAAGAAAACAAAAGAGTAACAACGAGTTTGGAAGAAGTCGTTCAAGGTAACAACGAGTTTTAACATGAATGTTATGGTGTCTCTTACGTGTTTCAGGCCCACAAACACATGCTGAAGAAATATCACAAACATTCACTGATGCTGAACGTGTGAAGCTTACACATGTGATCGGTTACTGATCAATACTTTCCTCACCGTGAACCTCACACTGAGCCAAACAGCTGAGTCTCACCTGTTTGATCTGAGAGTTAATCATCAGGATGCTGATTGGTGAACGTGAACGTCACATCATCAGAGACGAGCAAACAAAACATCTGATTTCACTTTCAGGGTGAATTTGTGACAGTGAAAGAAAAATAAACTGCGGTTAAAGTTAAAAAGGTAAAAATCCAAAAATGTGGTAAAAGGTTATCAGGTGAGGGCCTCCAGCTCGCACTGGAACGGTTCGCAGCCGAGTGTGAAGCAGCGGGAATGAGGATCAGCACCTCCAAATCTGAGGCCATGGTTCTCAGCCGGAAAAAGGTGGAGTGCCCACTCCGGGTCGGGGATGAGTTCCTGCCCCAAGTGGAGGAGTTCAAGTATCTCGGGGTCTTGTTCGCGAGTGATGGGAGAAGGGAGCCGGAGATCGACAGATGGATTGGGGCTGCAGCTGCAGTGATGCAGACGCTGCACCGGTCCGTCGTGGTGAAGAGGGAGCTGAGTGTAAAAGCGAAGCTCTCAATTTACCGGTCGATCTACGTCCCTACCCTCACCTATGGCCACGAGCTGTGGGTAGTGACCGAAAGGACGAGATCGCGGATACAAGCGGCGGAAATGAGCTTCCTCCGAAGGGTGGCTGGCCTCTCCCTTAGAGATAGGGTGAGAAGTTCGGCCATCCGGGAGGAGCTCAGAGTAGAGCCGCTGCTGCTCCACATCGAAAGGAGCCAGCTGAGGAGGTTCGGGCATCTGACAAGGATGCCTCCTGGGCGAGGTGTTCCAGGCATGTCCCACCGGGAGGAGGCGCCAGATAAAGCGGAAGAAGATGGATGGATGGTGATAAAAGTAATGAGAAGTAAAAACATGAGATGAAACAATACAAATAACAAACACAGAGAGCTTCAAAGATTTTTAACAAGTCAAAAAATTTTAAAATAAAGTCAGAAAAATTGTGCAAAAAAAGTTTTAAATATGAGAAAATCTTAAATAAAATTACTGGAAAAGAAAAAATGTCAAAAAAACTAGAACAATATAAAATATGAATATAACACAATGAGCCAAAAATAACATTAGAAGCAGAATCTCAAATATGAGAGAAATTATTCAAAAATTCAAAAAAGTAAATACGGGAAAAAATGAAACACGTGAGACATAAAAAAAAAAACAGAAAATGTGAGATTTGAAGTTTAAATTCTGACAGTAAACGTTCAGAGCTGCAGAGCCAACCATTGTTAAACATCCCCGAGTCGCATCATCGTTTGTCCTCATGCCACCCGATCGTCCGGCTGCTCCAGTTTCCTCCTCTTATTGATCTCATTTCTCAAATCTCAGGTGTCACCTTCTCGATTTTGACGTCTCTGTGAGAAATAACGGACAAACCCAGGAGAATCAGAGCAAATGAGCCGGTTCAGCAGCCTCGTGTAGGTCTGCAGGCCAGTCGTGGCTAATTAAGTCCAAGCAGCAGCCACATCCATCAGCCTGGAGTGTGTGTGTGTCTGTGTGTGTCTGTGTGTGTGTGTGTGTGTGTGTGTGTGTGTGTGTGTGTGTGTGTGCGTGTGTGTGTGTGTGTGTGTGTGTGTGTGCGTGTGCGTGTGCGTGTGCGTGTGTGTGTGTGTGTGTGTGTGTGCTGCTTCCTGTTTGCAGGTTTAATACCCAGACAATTTGGGATTATGCTGAACGACAAGCCGAAGTCTTTAAACCTCCAGCTGGAGACGGACACACATGCAGATGAAGGCGCCTCCTTCACAAACCGGTGTAGGCGCCGTTTGTGTGTGGGCGCCGTTTGTGTGTCCGCGCCGTGTTATCTGCCTCGGCTGCTGATGTTTTTCTGTTTGTAGTCGACCCCGGCCGTGTTGTGTTCGGGTTCCTCGGCCTCATACATTTTACAACAGAAACAGGGATTTGAAATGCACATAATTCCCTCCTTTGGATCGGAGCAGAACTAAAGAAGCTGACGGAGCGTGGCAGCAGCCGCCGCCTGGAGGCACATCCACCTCCCAAATCCCTCGAGCCCGGCCCGGTCGTCATGGTCACCCCGCCTCTCCTCCGGCTCGTTATCTAACCCCCCTACCCCCCCTCCCCTGCAGCCCTGACTCCAGGAGATGGACGTCAATACTTCATCTTCTGTCTGCTGCTCCGAGTCCTTCGACATCCTTTTAACCCTTTCCCTGCAGAGACACAGATGTGTGACTCCAGCACACCGGAGCAGCCGTCTGAAAGGAGGTTAGCACTGCTTTTCTCTGGATTTACAGGCAAATCTGGGAAACTTTAATATTTTCTCCTATTAAACCCTCTCAGATGACCATCATGTTCTTCTTTCACCTTTACTTCATCTAAAACGAGACCCAGGCTGTATGAAGACTGCATTTCTTCACGTTATCTTTTTGGCCACAACGACGTTGCTTTTAATACTTTTACCAGCTCAAACACGGTCATGAGATCCAGTTCAGGGACGTCACGCCTTGAATTCCTTCGCCCAGTTTCACGAGTCAGATCTATAATAAAATAAACATGTAAACATGTGACTCTGTGGGGACAGACTCCGTCTTAAGCCAGCCTCGAGTGGACATTAGAGGAACTGCAGACTCTGGCTCTGTGTTGGTTTAAGCTTCGTAGCTCTGGAGTTCAGCAGGTCCCGGGCTTCATGGAGGGATTGTTTGGTTTTGGAGGTCAGCGCTGACCCTGGGATGTCTTTCCTTTAGCTAATGCTAATGAATGCTAGCCTGCCTGCTGAGGTCAGCGACGTCTGGACCTTTGAAAGTGTACTTTGTCCACACAAGAGTAAAAACTGGCACAAATGTGTGACGCTCTGCAGGCAGCCTACGAAGGAGCGGCCTGCCCTACGGCGCCTTGGACTGGGTTGTGTTTAGTTCGTTGATGATCTCACGAGGAAAGACGATTGGCTGGTTTATGCATGAGGAGTGACTCAGAGACCCAGCAGGGCCAGAGCCGCTTTTTCCTTTGTGCTATTTTCGTTTTAACTGAAACAATAATTCTGTTTTTGTTGTTTTAGTTGTCGTTTTATAAACACAGCAATCACCGTGGAGAAATCCTTCACAGTGTTCAGCCTTGATTGCAGTGCAGCACTAGGACTCTTCAGAGGTGCAGCCTTTTCAGCTGGTCACTGGAGCACAGCTGCTCCACCTTAAATAAATATCGGACTCATTTCTAAACACGGTTACATCCCTGCTGATCAGATTACTCATCGAAACTCAGCATCGCCTTACTTAACAATAATGTAATCCTTGTAAAATTAAATGAGTAACGTAGCCTTAATTAGGCCCAAATGTGTCTGCCATCTGAAACATATTTGAAAATTTTACATAACAGAAAACCACGGACTCCTGGTGGGCAACGACGGTACTGCACGTAAGCAGCAAATTCAACTTATTTATTTAACTGATTTTTTTTTTTTTTTTTTTTTTTTAAAGAAACAGAGATGCACAACCTTAAAAATCAGATGGTTTAACGTTTATATGACTCAGAACATGTAGGATGTATTAGAGGATTATTAAAGATTCACCCCAACCGGTCGCAGCAGATGGCCCCGCCCCTCCCTGAGCCTGGTTCTGCTGGAGGTTTCTTCCTGTTAAAAGGGAGTTTTTCCTTCCCACTGTCGCCAAAGTGCTGCTCATAGGGGGTCATATGATTGTTGGGTTTTTCTCTGTATCTATGAAGCGCCTTGAGGCAACTTTTGTTGTGATTTGGCGCTATATAAATAAAATTGAACTGAATTGAATTAATTCAATTCAACTCAACTTTATTTATACGGCACCAGATCACAGTCACCTCAAGGCGCTTTACATTGTAAGGTAGACCTTACAATAATACATACAGAGAAAAACAATTATATGACCCCCTATGAGCAGCACTGTGGCGACAGTGGGAAGGAAAAACTCCCTTTTAACAGGAAGAAACCTCCAGCAGAACCAGGCTCAGGGAGGGGCGGGGCCATCTGCTGCGACCGGTTGGGGTGAATCTTTAATAATCCTCTATTTCTGATGCTGAGAAATTAAACTGGAGAGTAAATCACCACAAAATCAAAACAAATAAATAATATCACAAAACTTTCTTTGTGCAGTTTTGTTTGATTTTCTGCTCTATGACGATCACAGCAGTCATTAAAAGGTTTGGGTTTGCTGCAGAAGATTTAGAAGTGGGCCTCTACAGTCTGAAATTTGGCCGGCTGCTTTAGAGCGATGCCAAAGATATTACAGCAGATTCTCTACAGCTCACAGTCAGCTGCCTCCCAAATGGCCCTCGGTATGGGGAGCACCAACGAGAGCGTCACGATACGAGCTTTAGTCCCGACACCTTTCAATCTCCATCACATCCAACACCCTCACCATTCACGCACGCCCAACATATCCAGACCTCGACATCTATGCCATCAGGATAAGCCGTGTTATTCACCTCCTAATGTTCTGGCTCATCCGAGTTTGAAAAGGACATCGGAGAAAATAAAAGCGTCCTTAACAGCGTCATCAGTGAAACTTTCATCGCACTCCTTTCTTCTCCAGACAAAAGATCATTTCAAAGGCCACAGGAAGTTCAACATCCTCTGAAAAGTTCTGATAAAAACCTCACACACACACACACACACACACACACACACACACACACACACACACACAGAGATATCTCCAGAGTGAGGTTCATTTCATAGAGAAGTGAAACCTTCTCAAGGACTGCTGTGGCGTATTGATTTGGTTTGCTAAAAGCAGAGAATTTATCCTCGGCAGAGACGAGAAACAGGAGAGGGAGGCGGCGTGACATTCATGTAAAGTACAAACATCAGTGATGCATGATGGGACTTCACCCCCCCCTCTCGAAAACCCAAATGTTCCACTTCTCTGTGCCATTACAGGCAAAATGGACCCACTGCATAACAAAACTATCCGTTTGTGATCGTTCACTTTGTGCCTTAAACCCATCGTGAATGCTGATGCGTGAAGCTGCACATCTAGTATATTCAGATTTACCAAAGCCACGAGGAAACATGTCAGAGCGCCTTCAAAATAAAGTCAGAGCTCCTTCACAATAAAGTCAGAGCACACAGTAAACGGCTGTGAAACAGAAGCTGCTGCAGAAGAATCTCATTCTCTTAACGTCCCCGGTGATTTACAGCTACACAATTACTTCATTACGAAACCCGGAGATGATCCCAGAGTTTAACGACGTAAAATAAAATAAACTAACACAGATGACAAAAGCTGCAGTTCCCCTAACGACCGTTTGAGTCCCACGTTTAAATGTTGAAATGTTTTGTGTGAATTAGGAAAAAACGGTATGGCTTCCTCTGAGGCGAGAAAACAGACTGTCTGGGAATTTTCATCCGAGGATGAAAAGGTCACCTCACCAACATCCACATCTACCAGTTTTCAAGCTCCTACCACCTTTCAGTCCAGTTCAGTGTTACATACACACAGCACCAAATCACAACAGCAGCTGCCTAAAGCACGTTGTGTTTCTGCAGCCATCAGCGATGATACTTAAAAAGACAGTTAAAGGCTGAATAAGCTGCACAGGTGCAATGACCTCATCCAGGTATCTGCTAATAAAACAGAAACTCATAAGTGAACTGAAATATTGTGGGAACCGTTTGATACAGTGCTTTCGGTTTGGTACGCATATGTATCGAACAATACAAAAATTTTATTTATTTTATCAACTTTTCTTCTGACGATGCTGTCTGTATTGAGAGCTCAGTGGATCTGCGCTCGACTACTCCGCCTAGGCTGCACTGTCGAGCGCAGATCCACTGAGCGCAGCGCAAGCTAGCAGACAGAAGCTAAGCTCGTTGCAACATGGCAAACTGAACCTCCCCCACCCTCATTCAGATCTGGCGTTTGGAACTATTTTGGTTTTCATGTGACGTATGACCCTGAAGGTAAGCGCGTCATGGACAAAAGTAAAACAGTAAGTCAGATGTGCCACGCAATGCTCAATTGATGGGAATTAGTGCGTTAGCGCAGTTAGCTTATCTGCTAATTAGCGCTCAGTGAAAGAGTTTCTCACCAAACCTGAAGCAGAAACTTGTCGGATGTTCTCACCATCACGGTGAAATTTTAACACACCAGCAGTTCCAGTACAGCCCACTGGTCCTGCTCAGTGATTCCAGTTAGCTGAGGTG
The DNA here is from genome assembly GCF_056152115.1 of Neolamprologus brichardi. Taxonomy (NCBI): domain Eukaryota; kingdom Metazoa; phylum Chordata; class Actinopteri; order Cichliformes; family Cichlidae; genus Neolamprologus; species Neolamprologus brichardi. Next base: position 3,731,610 of record NC_142121.1, on the reverse strand, counting down.
AAGCTAAGCAGACAGCTAGCAGGGACACTTCAGTTCAAGTAGTAACTTCCCTAATGTTAGGCCTTTAAAACCGGTCAGAGCAGCACGCTCCGTTTTGCGTAACTATTTTTAAACCCTGGTAGCTCTGCAACCACGTGAGCTAGCGCAATCATGTTTTTTTGCATATGAGTTGTACTTACATCTTATGCCATCAGCTTGTCCTCGGTCACAGTTTCCTTCCACATATAGTTTTGCAAAAACTGCATAAAAAGCACTTGCAGCAACAAAAACATAATATTCCAGAAACACGCTTTGCTGATCCGATCAGCTGTTTGTAACACTTCCTAACATCCATCAGCGCGAACTATCGCATGTCCGCCATGACCTGCCCGAAACCGGAAGTGATGTCATTTTCGCGGAAATGTAGTTTTTTTTTTTTACCATCAGGGCCTCATGAGCCTATACTGGTGTTTTTAAAAGTTATCTTTGACTTTATGACTTTCTGTGTCGTTTCTGGGATGCTTAGGACTCATATTGCACTGCTGGAAATAGTTTATTTTGATGCATATGCTGCTTTTTTGCAAATTTGCATTATAATATTTATTTTCGTTTTTCCTGCAGTATATAAAAATTGGTGTATTTCAAAAATAAAACTATGAAGACACTCAAAATACATTTCCTGTGGTGGGAAACTATTTTGTGCAACTTTTTTGTATTTACAGTTTTGAGGGATAAGCCTCTTAAATTTCTCTAACTAGAAATATATGTTAAAAAACAAAAACGATTTTCAATTTTTTTGTAGTTAATTGCACTTTTTTGCAATTTATGTAATTACTATGCACTTAATGCATACATGTTATTAAAATTTAGGCTGTAATGGTTGTATTGATGTATATCAACTTGAAATGCTCCCAAAAATGGCTCCACAGCATGTAAAAATATAATATAAGCTCTGGCGGACTTGGTTCTATGGTTGGGTGTTAAAGGGTTAAAATGGACCAACTGAGTAACAGCCTTAAAGTTGTCCTTTAAGGCCGTAAACATGTTTATTTCCATTGGACATTAGAAACCCTGGAGTCTGTGTGACGGACTCACTGCTGGAGCCTCTAGTGGCCTTTGAAGAAACTGCAGCTCTTAGTGTTTAGCTTCATTTTGAACCCTGAGCTGAGACGATGATGTTGATGACTGCACGAGAAAGAAACCAGAAAAGCCCGTTTCTATCGCAGTGAGTCTTCACTCAGTCCTCGATTTGACTTTGACTTGTCTCAGTAAAGTTGAGCGACGCTGCCTCTGTGCAGATGTTCCTCTGAAAATCATGAATTCTGATTAATTACTACAATAACTGTTTCCCTCAAGTTTTATATTATCATAGTTTTAGTAGTAAAAACAACGCGCTTTAAAAACAGCTACATTTTTATGAGGCCGGATCGTCTGCCAGGTTTCACTGCACCTGTTTCCTATCTGGGATTTATTCTCTGATTTATTGATACTCCACAAATAACGGCACACTTTTTGGAAACAGGCTGTGAGAGTTGTTCATAAATGTGTCGTCACTATCAAACAACAGACGTGTGGATGTGAAGCGCCGAGTGTTAAAGGGGCTGATGATGGATCTGAGCTCTGCTGACTGATGAAGAGTAAACGCTGCGAGCTGCTCGGCTCCTGTTTCCTCCTCGATCTTGGTGAAACCTCCTGACCGCAGCAGCTGGATGAAGAGCTTTTGTCTGTTCTTCTTCTGCCGCTTGAATAAAACATGAAAGCCCGACAGCCCCTTCCTCCTCCTCCTCCTCCTCAGCTTTATCGCTGCGAGTGATGCGAGCACGATGTCTTTAACTTTAACACTTTTAAATAAAGTGTTTGTTATCTTTTTTAAACTGCAGCTGCCTCCCTGGCCTTCAGTTAGCGTCTCAGAAGACATACGTTTAACAAAGACAATCTACAGACACTGAGTTTTCAATCTGCAGAAAGTCAAAGAGAGAAAAAACCTTCCTGCAATAAAACAGAAACTCATAAGTGAACTGAAATATTAACGTTAACGTCCCTGTGATGTCTCAGTCTCACAGACTCGACACGCTGCTTGTTAACCAAGCTAGTTAGCAAATACAGTGACCTCTGACTCCAAAGAAACAACATGGCGGTGGTAATCGTGGCATGATTAGGAAAATGCAAATTCAAACCAAATACAAATATTAGGGGTGCAACGATACTCGTATCGATATTGAACCGTTCGATACAGTGCTTTCGGTTCGGTACGCATATGTATGAACAATACAAAATTTTTAATTTATTTTATCAACTTTCCTTCTGACGGTGCTGTCTGTGTTGAGCGCTCAGTGGATCTGCGCTCGACTACTCCGCCTAGGCTGCACTGTCGAGCGCAGATCCACTGAGCGCAGCGCAAGCTAGCAAGACAGAAGCTAAGCTCGTTGCAACATGGCAAACTGAACCTCCCCCACCCTCATTCAGATCTGACCTTTGGAACTATTTTGGTCTTCATGTGACGTATGACCCTGAAGGTAAGCGCGTCATGGACTAAAGTAAAACAGTATGTTGGATGTGCCAGCAATGCTCAGTTACATTGGTGGGAACTAGTGCGTTAGCGCAGTTAGCTCGTTAACGTGTTGACCGTCCAGCCCCATGCACGGGGCGATCCGTGGTAGCTCGTTAACGGAGATTTGCCGTGTTGTGGCGTTAACGTCATTTCAGATTAACGCTGACGGCACTAGTGGGAACACAACGAATATGACTGCACATTTACTCCGACATCATCCTCGTGCAAAGACAAGTGGAAGCAGACAAAAACAACAAGCACGCATGCTACAAACTTTACCCGAGTCATTTAGACAGCCGTTAGCACATGATTCTCCTTATGGGGACCTGATATGTTTAATATGCTGCTGAGAATATAGCCCAGAAGAAGCGTATAGTAGAGCTTTTATTTTGGAAAGAGCCATTTCTCTGTAATAAACTCTCTTTTCCAAAGATGAGTGATTCCTCGATCAGATAGATTTATTATTATATTACTTTGTTGTTTCAGCAACATTAAATTTAAAAACTGTACTTTTGAGTTAAAATATATATTTATAATTTTAATAAATGACAAATTAAAAAAAAAAATTGTATCGAAAAAGTATAGAACCGAACCGTGAATTTTGTGTATTGTTGCACCCCTAATAAATATATATATATATATATATATATATATATATATATATATATATATATATATATATACACATATATATATATATATATATATATATCAGTGCAATTTAAAAGTCTTTAAATGAAAAAATCCACTTGATGCTGAGTCCCAAACACTCATCGGTTTTATAAACTGGATCCTCGGCGATGGAGGAAAAGCTCCCCGATGCTGTCTGAGAGCAGCTACGTGACTTATCGTGTCCTACAAACAGAGAAAGTCACTGGAAATAAAACCGATCTCTAATCCCAGCTGTTGGTTATACTTTGGAAGGAAGTCTCCCACTGGCGTCAGAACTGAATATTTATTATGGGATTTGAAATGGACCCAAAATCCTCAGAACTTCATATCTGGTCTAAAAACATGGTTACGATAAAATTCCTCCTGAACGCGCTCGCCCTTTCTTCCTCGCTCTGCTGGACTCTGAACGGTGTTTTTTCCTGTAACGATCCGACGTGTGAAAACAAAAGTGCGAATGAGGCCAAAGCAGCAGCGCAGAAACACGACGCGGCGATTAGATTTCAGGGATTTGAACCCTGACCTCGTCTGAATCTGAGCAGATGCCAGCGAAGGACCTGCTGTCCAATCACAGCTCCTCCTCCTCTTTGTAACTGCAACTAATTTGTCCAGTTTCGAGTTTTTATTTCCTCCAGGGCGTCTGAGCGCGGGAGGCCTGGAGGGCCGGCAGACGCTCGGCTCGTTTGGCTTCATCAGCCGCGGCTGCTGCAGACTAATCTTCACCTGGGAAGCAGCGAGTGCAGCGCAGAGATAACAGCTTTGATGTTTTATTCATGTCGAGCAGATCAGAACGACACCAAAACTCCTTTTAGCTTCTTTCTGGAGTCTGACGCAGAGACAGAGCAGGAAGTAATTGACCTCCGGGGAAGTCGGGTCGCAGTTTGCCGTCAGCAGATTGGCTCGTTAGCAACAATCAAGCCTGAGAAGGAGTTTTCACAGAGACATCTCAGATTTTCCATGCATCCTGGAAAATCTGGAATTCTCTGTGCAGTGCTGTCAGAGCAGGTTTCTTTCCTTAGACTCTCATTAATTCAGCAAAGCGTTAATTCAGACAGGGCGTCAAGCTCCACCGTGATCCTGGCAGATCAGCTGATCTCCACGCCGACTAAGATCAGCTGATGGCTCAGCAGATGTCTACACAGCAAGCTGGCAAATCTCATAGAGGGAGCATTGTTTAGCATCTGATCTGAACCAGGCTGTGCTTTAGCCGCACGCTCAACAAGAACATGATGAGAAACTGGAAGATGTCCCACACACGTCCACATCTTCACTCTCAACAGTTGTAGAAAATGAGTGTTTCCTTCAACATAAACCTCACAGGCTGTTGGCTATAATGCCACCCAGCCCTGTGCGAAGTGTTTAGGCTAATTCAATTCAATTCAATTCAATTTTATTTATATAGCGCCAAATCACAACAAAAGTCGCCTCAAGGCGCTTCATAGATACAGAGAAAAACCCAACAATCATATGACCCCCTATGAGCAGCACTTTGGTGACAGTGGGAAGGAAAAACTCCCTTTTAACAGGAAGAAACCTCCAGCAGAACCAGGCTCAGGGAGGCGGGGCCATCTGCTGTGATTGGTTGGGGTGAGAGAAGGAAGACAGGATAAAGACATGCTGTGGAAGAGAGACAGAGGTTAATAACAGATATGATTCAATACAGAGAGGTCTGTTAATACATAGTGAGTGAGAAAGGTGACTGGAAAGGAAAAACTCAATGCATCATGGGAATCCCCCGGCAGCCTACATCTATTGCAGCATAACTAAGGGAGGATTCAGGGTCACCTGGTCCAGCCCTAACTATATGCTTTAGCAAAAAGGAAAGTTTGAAGCCTAATCTTAAAAGTAGAGATAGTGTCTGTCTCCTGAATCCAAACTGGAAGCTGGTTCCACAGAAGAGGGGCCTGAAAACTGAAGGCTCTGCCTCCCATTCTACTTTTAAATACTCTAGGAACAACAAGTAGTAGCTAAGGTGTGACCCACCTGCCACCGGCTTCAGCACAAGAGCAGCAACCTCAGGTCAGAGCGACGGCACAAAGTAACCAGCTTGAATTCACGTTTCTATAAATCTGTAGCTGTTCTGTTGTGAACACGCTGCCAGATCTGAAAACCTCTGACTGATCTGCCCTTTACAGCCCGTCCTTCAGGTGTCTCGCCATCACTAAAGTTTTTAAAGTCGTCCCCTGACCTGTCCGCGGATCGTCACGGCGACCTGCAGAGGCGTGACACAGCCGCTGAGCTGCGACAGACTTCAGACCGAGGCGTTAAACGAGCCACCGGACCGACTCCAGCCCGGTGCGTCCGTGAAATAAAACTCACTGAAGTGCGATTTATTTACCCCGCGGCCCAGAGCCCCGCCTCCAGGTGGCAGCAGTGGCGGAGTCTACCACCTTAGCTCTCGGCGGCTTCCCGCCACCTCGGCCCGGCGAGGCTTTAATTGTGTTTGTAGTGTTTATGAAAAGCTTCTCTGAGGCTGGTTTATTCGCGGACCTAATGATGCCGCTGAGCCACACATCAGAGTTCGTTTACCAACAACAAGCCGCTCCTGTCCTGCTCTTTAATTACACATTTCAGCACATATTTCACCCACACCGAGAGAATCAAACGGCTGCTTTTCACTTTACTTTCATTCAAGACATTCTCCAAAAATCCATTTAGTACTTTCAGAGCTTCATTTAAAAAACCTCACTTGGAAAAACTGCAGAGAGAAATGAAGAGAGACGTCCTTAAAGCTCCCCGACGCTGCAGCTGATGCTCCTCGCTGATTCACCGCTCTCAATATTTTTGTTGTTACAGTTAATGGAAAACCTATTTGCAGATGGAAAGTACTTTCAGCCATAATTCAGGCTGTATTTTATTTCTGTTTTGCCTGAGTTACAGTGCCATTATACAGGCGCACATTATGTGCAGTAAAAGCTGCGCGACGGGGAGCACTTTTCAGCCAATTTGACTTCGCCCCACAAAGAGCTGACAGCAGGACCTGCAGGCTCACATTTGGCTGAAAAGTGAAGGTTTTAAAGCTATTATGTGCTCCTTTTACATGAGATGGCAACCATCAATTTTACCGCAGCAGCACGCTGACGCTGAGGTGGAAAATTATTTTTGGAAACACACAAGAGCGACAACAAAGTAAGATTGTGATTTCCTCAGCTCAGAAGTGTGTCGCTGTATTTGGATATTTCACATTTACGATGTTTATATCATGTGTAGCTCTGCTGTTACTAATGTTATTAAAAATATACAAATATCAGCTTTTTTTCCAATGGAAGCTGATCTCTGGGATCAACACGGATTACCAATGGCTCGCCAGTTTTCTGTTCGTACTGCATCAGCTTTGTCATTATTGTTATTTACCAAAAGGACGATCTTCAAAGGTCTTTCAACCCCACACAGAGCCAGTAAGACTCTGCGACGTATCATCGCTCAGTTTGGATGCAGCTCATCCTCGAGTCAGTCGCCACAGACTCCTCCTCCTTCACAACGACCGTATGGCAAGTTGGGATGGGTACCAGTATCCAGTGCCATGATGGCACCGGTTCTGACATAAACGGTAGTAACCAGACCGAAAAGCAGCGCACATTTCCTGAGCTGTGATACACTTTGGATTCTAGCCAATCATTTTACATTTCCGAGGATAGTAGGCGGGTCCAGGTACGTACGTTCTTTTAGAGCAGAGCTACAGATTAAAGTCTGGCTGTACTTCACAGCAAAAGATGCAAACTCAGCAGCTGCAACAAGTGCTTTAAGCTGATACTGTGATGCTGTCAAAGGAGGTAACACCTCAAATCTGATGAAACACCTGGCGACGCATAGCGTTTTTTTAAAAGCCAAGAAATGCGCCGTATTTGATAGCTTGCTGCGAGACCTCACACCGAGCACATCTACTGTGGGTGTGGTGCCTGTTATCGGACCCGGAGTTAGCAACATCCCCCAAAAACCCGAAGAGGAGAGTCCTGGCCCCTAGCCCTGCCAGTGTAGCAGAAATGATGAGGATGATGATGCAGCAGCAGCCGTTCTTCTCTGCGTGAGTAGCTTCATGTTGTTCGTGTGTAATTTACGTTGAGTAACCACGTTATTACATTAATGCAATGAAGGTGAACTAGCAAACATCATCATAGTTACATGCAGCTGTCTTCTTGTTTGATGGCAGATACTCCCTTCACCCTGGACAAAAAGGCTAAAATGACCAAAGAAAAAGTGGAAAACAGTTAAACATGAGAGGTTTTTGGACCAATTTTGTGTTCTCCATTCTTTAAGCACCGGCACCGTTTCAAAAGTACCGGTTTGGCACCGGTATCGAATAAAACCTAAACGATACCCATCCCTAACGGCGAGTGACTATTTTTTGGATTTTGTTATGGTTAAAAGTTAGGGGCGTGGCCTCTGCTGGAAGGTGACACACTCGACTGCTAGGCTTACCTCTAATGAAGTCATCAACTGGATCTCTGATGCCTCTTTGACGTATCCAATAAATAAACGTCTACTGGATGCACTGGGTTTGCACTAATTACACATGCATGTTGCACGTGCACAGTTTATAGATGCAGCTTTATAAACTAGTTACCGTTAGCTTGACACAGAGCACACACCTCGAAACATGACTGGCTCCAAAACAAATGCAGAGTCCAGAAAGCAATGGGTGGATGTGTCCATCTATTATATACAGTCTGTGACAGAAGATAAGGAGGGTGGTGCACGGTGGAGTAGCTCAAACTTTGATTTGGGTTCACGTCAAGTGTTTGGATAAATATTTCTGGATGAAGTCGATTTATTTTTCATGCATTTCATTTTTACTTCAGCTTCAGTCACTGTTTGGTTTGATTTCTGAAGCCAAACTACTTTGTTATGCTTATGAGGAGATCACCTCGAGGCGCTCAGCAGAAAAACTAAAACAGTGGTTGCATTTTTTAAAGAGCGATTAATCCACTAGAGTCGATCATTTAAAATCTCCAATCTCTCCTGAAGGTCGGTGACGTCAACCAGGAGAACAAAGGAGGAGCTTGTTCTTTTCTGTGGATTCGGCACATGAGTGGTTGGGTCACTTCACTAATTTCTATGAGAGCAGGCACGCATGAAAAGACAGTACAGGCCAGGAAGTCTGGCCGGATTCTCACAATAAAAGATTTAAAGGTCAGTAAAGTATTTCACTGCATTTCTGGAGCTCTAACGCTTCGACGTGCTTCTTCATTTATATAAATGAGGGGATTGCATTTCCTCACACTGAGCTCTGATGTGGTCGTCTGCTTACATAATTAAAATTAAGGACGGTCAGAGAAGATGAAGAAACAAGAAAATGATTTTAGTTCCTGAAGGCCGAGTCAGAGCTGAGCTTCGGAGAAAGAAAAGAGGAGAGCGAGAGAAAGCAAAGACAGCTTCTAAATATCCAGCAGACAGTCGGAGGAGGAGGAGGAGGAGGAAGACGAGCAGAGCTGACGACAGGATGAAAGACTTTAAGTGCTGAAAGAAGTCAGAGGCTGGCTCACCTCAGGCTCTTAGTCTGGAAGATGTATGCAGTGTGTGTGTGTGTGTGTGTGTAACAGAGAGAGTGGGAGAATCATGACTTGACGTTTGGCACCTATTATCTAAACTGTAATCAGCCTGACATTTGAGAATCATTAGAAAGAAAGCCAGTGTGTGTGTGTGTGTGTGTGTGTGTGTGTGCGTGTGTGTGCGTATCCTCGTATTCCTTATACCGTGAGGACTTCATTTTTGGAAGACTCTAAGACTCTAAGACAAATTAGGAAATATAACTGGTTTAAACCGGTTAATCAGATGATCCAATCAATTATTTAAATTAAAAAAAACAAAAAAACAATAAGATATAATAAATCTTAAACTCTCTTTTTGCAACTTCCACGTAACAATCTTGAGGACAGTGAATGCTAAAAGTCTGGCTTTGTTCTTATTTTCCTTCTCAATGTTTATGCTAACAGTAAAGCATAACACAGCAAACAGTGTAAAAATGTTAGCCTAGCTAACAAAACTGCTTCTATCAAGCCTGATTTCCTTGTCTCTTTATTGGCTAATCATGAGAATCAGATAGATTAGGAGCTATTTTGTGTTCATGTCAGCATTAAAAAAAGATAATAGCTATATATAGCAAAAACTATAACTGCTAAGCTTTAGCATGTTAGCATTGCTGCTCTAAAAACTAGACTGTTAACACGTTGTTAGCGGGAATTCAAGACAACATCCTGATAACAGTGAAATGTCGATAATGTCCACAAATTACAAAAGAGCTGCTGTGGAGAAAATAAAGTAAAGTAAAATACATGGCTAAAGTTTCCAAGTAATCTTTGTAAGCTAAAAGCTAATGCTTCAGACTGCTCTAAAGACTCGAGTTTCAGGCATTTTCTATCTAAACGATGAAAGAATATCCCTAATATGGCCATTTTTGCCTCCAGAAATAAGGTCAGAGGACAGAAATCATTCATGTCAATATTCCTTTAGTTTAAACGCTCATATTCATTTAATGGTGGTGTGTGAAAGAAAGAATTAAAGTTTATTAAAGCAACATTCACTTTTCTGATGATGCTTTCCTGCAGGCGCTACGAGATTCTCTAATTATTACAAGGACGAATCGAATTGTTTTTAGGTTCACTAATTTGCAATAACAGAGTATTTCTGGGTAAAAGAATATAAAAATATTTCAGTTCCTGGCTAAGACATTAACAGAAGTGCAGCCCTGGTGCAAGCTCGAGGCAGTAGCTCAAGGTAATTCTCCTCCCGTTCACCTTTGGCTGCGACCCTGACAGTAATCTGTTTTCTACTCGTCCATCAGTCCACTGAAACCTCTGCTCTGCTGCTCTCCTCACTGATCTCCACACAAACCTCCTCCCCTCCCCCAAACTCTCAGCCTGCCACAGGAGACCGAAGCACTCAGGTCGACAACACAAAACGCACACGAAAAAAGACGAGGCCAAGGCCAGTCGAGAGGAGGAACCGCGGGCGCTTTCATTCTGTGTTTGTTGGCAGCTTTTATCCGTCTGTCCATTTTGTTCTCTCTTGTCAAGCTTAAAGGTGGTTTCACTGAGGACAGAAATCCAAACAGGCCAGAAACTCCTGCAGCTGCTTCCACCACCATCGCAGCCAAACGGACATTTAGGAAAGAGCAGCGCTCCAAAAGACTAACAGTTAGATACTCGAGGAGAGCTAAAAGGCCCCGTTAATCACATTTAATAGCCTCACTGGCATTACGGGATGCCCTGCAACAGTTTTAGGATGGTGTCCTAGAAAAATGTGCAATAACCGTCCATGCGTCTGAATCGTAAAGAGCACCACTACCATTCAATCACTGTGCTCAGAAGGATGTCATACGATCCACTGACTGCTCCTGAAATCAGACTTTCAAATGTATTATTTTGGTTTCGTTGACTGAATGTTGGAACGTTCGTGACTTAATAAATATAACATCTTTATTTCACTGATTTTGTTCACTTTAGTTTCACGGTGCACAAGCACAAAATGTCTAAAGGCTTTAAAAGCTAAACAACAATCAAAGACCGACACTCGACTCTGACACCTGATGGCTACGACGGGACCAGGGCTGCCACGATTAGTCGACTATCAAAATCGTCGATGACTGATTTAATAGTCAACGCGTCGTTTGAAGCTTTGTAAGATCCCAAAAGACGCAGGAATAAGTAGTAGGATTTAAGAGTGTAATAACGGACTGAAACAGAAGATGGCAGCACTGCATGTACAAGGATGCCAGCTGCCGTTAAACCCCGAAGAAGAAGAAGCTGTGTCCCAGAATTCATAGCGCAGCCCAGCTCAGTTTCCAACAATCGCGGCAGCTAGTTAGTTTTAATGTTACTCTTATTATTCTTTCTGGGTCACAAAATAAACGTTTAACATATTTTCAGGCGAGAATGTAGCTGTGTAAACCTCAAATATCTGCTCAGTTTATCAAGACACCACATATTTTCAAAAGCGCTCCGACGTTTTCGGAGACGTCTGTTACCCGCTAGCCGGGGGCTAGGCTAACTAGAGCCGTGAGAACACCGGACTCCCGGCAAATCGTTTTCAAACCCACCGCCGTCTTTCGCTACTCAGGTTAAACATGATAAATAAGTCACTTAGATAACTTAAAAATGTTATTGTTTGGCTTTTTTTAGTATTTTATTTGTTCCTGAGTAAATCGGTTTGGCTGAGATTAAAGTTATAGTTTTTACACAGCTGAATAAACGTCAAGCAGACAGCTGATTATCAGAAGTGTGAGATGCTCGAGAATTTACTCCGGTGTCCTGTTATATTTTAGATAGCAAGGAGTTTATTAAACGTCACCGAAACAATCTGCAAACTTCATTAAAATTTAATAAACTATCATCTTGTCTTTATTTTTAGTTAGCACAGGCCTTAAACACTTAAAGCTATAAGCTAATGATAGTTATATAAGAGCAGATGCTGCTGGTGCAATAAGCTGTAGTTTTACGTCCAATGGATGATGATCTGATTAGTCGACTAATCGCAAAAATAATCGGTGACTAGTCGACTATCAAAATAATCGTTTGAGGTCCTAGATGGGACCCTGTTGAGTGAGCTGGCTGGAGGGGAAACACAAGAAGGGCTGAAGCTAGTTAGCAGTGACTGAACTTTCAAAATAAGAGCACGGATGACAGTCCATTAATTACAAATGATGCTGTGTTTAAAAATGACTGCAATGAGATGGAAAACGCACCTGGACAGCTAAAGATACACCTGAGAGGCTCAAGTACAGTCGATGTGTGAGACGCAGTCTAACAGGTGAAAGAGGCCGTCCTTCAGCAATGTGTATGAGACCAATAAGAAGCTAGTAAAAATACGACAGTCATCGGGTGACTTATCCAGTGACAGGAGCAGATTTTGGGGTTCATGGTGGATCTAAGACATCTGACGGTGATGCTGGAACAGAATATGTGTCTGTGTGTTGAGACCTGACTGACTTTTGGCACAAACAGCAGAAATCTGGCGACGACGGTTTTACAGCAGCTTACCCAACAGGGCAGAAAAAGCCCAATCTGGCACTGCTGGCAGGTTAAATAAAGCAGGAATCACTGGTGCCGCTCTCCACAGCTTGAAGCTTTGAAAATAAAACTATCTGCTGTTATTATGTTGAGGCGACTCTTTGAATTAAAGTTGACATATGGGAAACAATAAAGAGCTTCTATTCATTTTAAAAACTGAAAGCTGAAAAGTCCTGGAAGCGAGTTTGTGTCGGGGGCTGTTTGAGTGCAGAACAGTCTGCATGTGGGGCTTTGAGTCTGAGTCTGAATAACCTGCAGCAGACTTTATTGTGATATCTCAGTTTGTGTCACTTTTTTGGCAAATAATCCAAAAATTAGCTGTGCTGCAAAGCTCCACAGGTAAGAAGATGATTTTGAATTTGAAATTAGACAGAATTTAAATCAGGCAAGTTAGGAACCAGCCCTCACAATCAGCTATTTTTGTAACACAACCTTTGACCTTTCTGCTGTGAGAAAAGGATCTCCACAAAGGGAAAATGTCCTTTTAATAAATAAATTTAAATAAATAGATTTAAATAAATCCATCAGGGCAGGAAAACACTTTTAAACTCTGTTAAAAACTGCAAACAAATAATTTTTGTGCTTCAGCCTGAAGCCAAATTCTGTTTTTCTTTTTTTTACATTCAGCACGATTTTTTGATAACCAAATTGAGCGTGAGTGTCATGGGACAGATCACAGCTTAGTGATATGAGCTCAGTATCAATATGTGGGCAGAAATGAGACGTTTCACATGCTGTAAATTAGTTTAGAGCCAACCCCACATGGTGACGTGACCCTCGAAAGTTCACCCAAAATGCATTTTTGTAAAGTTTTATCTGATAAATCATCTGCTCGTCCCTCTGCGTCACATTAGACCGCTGCAGTTTCATGAGAGGAAGAGCTCACACAAAGGAAAACAGGAGACAGAGAAAGGCATGATGGGAACCACTAACGAATGAGGACAAACTCAGGACCACGACAGGTTTACGAGGTTTCAGGTGCTTCAATTCTTCCCGTTAGCAGGATTTAGTCAGGGCCGCTTCCTCTCTGCACATGAGCATCGTTGCGTTAAAGTATTCCTCATTATCCTTTGCTGATTTCTCCGTCTCTCTCACTGCTTTCCTGCGGCTGTCTCACCTCCTCCACCAGATGTTTCCATCCCGGTGGTGCAGCTGCATCCAAACCCTCGAAGCAAACCGCTTCCTCGCAGTCGCCATCATCCTCCTCGTCACCTCGCCGCCGGCTGTGAATTAGCTCGCGTGTCAGCCTCTTCAACTTCCTCCACCCCCGCGAACCGCTGTGTAATTTGCATAATTACCGCCCTATAACTTCATACAGTGTAATTTGTCTCAATATGATGTCGGCCGGTGATTTAACACTGCAGCGAGCTCAGCTTTACTGTATGTCGGTGGCTTTTTCTTAGACTGTGGCTTTTTATGGCAGGAAGGATGTAAAGAGCCACTTTGTCTCAAACCCACTGAGCCTTACTCACAGCTCTCAGAAAAATGTTACACTTCCTGATCTGCAGCAAAGTGTTTTATATATTTTTGACTCAGCTGATGTCGGATCTATTCTGTCCCATCTGCTCTCACCTGCAGAGGAGCTGACAGTCAGACTAATGTGAGAAGATTTTTGGTCTCATTTATGTCACTTATCTCGCCGTCAAAGACATTAATGACTGCAGGGACGGGGGTTCAGCACACGTCAGTTAAATGTAGCTCCGCCCACTCTCTGTAACAGGACTCGGTGTTTCTGCAGCAACAGAGAGAAGAGCCGCAAGAAGACAAAGTGGATTTTTATTTCCGTTTTTTTCAGTTCTGAATTGGTGTCCGTGCAGATGTGTTCTGGGGTGCAGCGGTTAGAACATCTGCCTCACGTGTGACAGCGCTGGTTAAAGATGCACTTTCATCCAGAGTGGGGCCCCTTTGGGAAATAAGTGAGCAGCTGGGTGGAAGCAGTGCCTTCTTCTACATGCATGATATGAGTCAACAGGTAAAGCTGCAGGTCTCGATGTTCACCATGTTTAACGCGGTTTCATCCTCTCTGTGGGTTCTGCAGCATTTTTATGTGCACAACACTGAAACAGCCTGATAAGAAACAACAACGCTGTAACTGTTGTGTCAAACTAAACATCTGACATCACACGATTTCTCCTCATAAGCTTCTATGGATGAACGATGAAGTCGGGGCTCGATCACAGTGATCGGTGCTTTTTTTCCTGTTAATGAGTCGATTCAGTTTTATTCATACAGCTCCAAATCACAACAACAGTCACATCAAGGTTTATATTGTGAGGTAGATTCTACAATAATACATACAGAGAAAAACCCAACAATCATATGACCCCCTATGAGCAGCACTTTGGCGACAATGGGAAGGAAAAACTCCCTTTTAACAGGAAGAAACCTCCAACAGAACCAGGCTCAGGGAGGGGCGGGGCCATCTGCTGCGACAGGTTGGGGTGAGCAACACGTTCTCACTCCCAAAGCGTAACATTTTACGCTAGGTGACAAATCGTCAACATATTACGTTTTCGGCTACCCACCACGTTCCTAAATGACGACCTCGGAAAAATGAGGAAATGTGAGAACCGTATGGACTCAATCTACACATGTTCGCTGTTTTTCTTCAAATCGCTTAGAAACACGCTATTTAACATCATTAAAGTCCTGGATAAGGTCAGGAAAAAGGTTATGGTTAGGGCTAGGGATAAGGTTAGGTTTAGGGCTGGAATACAGGGCTGAGACGTCGATTACCGCGGGAGCGTCATTGCACTGGATTTTGGCCATAACCCGCCGCGTACCATAAGAACACCGAAGGTCTCCTTTTGCGTTCCTCAGGAACACCGCGGGACGTGACAAAACGTCGGCATGTTACGCCTCGGGAGTGAGAACGGGCTGGGGTGAGAGAAGGAAGAAATTCAATGAAATTCAATATTAGCATCAGATTAGATTCATATTTACTTCACCTTTAACGGGATCTCTGCATATAAAAACACACACTTGTGACTCGACCACAGCTTCGTGCATCTCTGCCATCTTTGGATCTGAGACACTGAGACAGACTGGCTTCATTTTAAATGAGAGATTTGTTTCTCTCATGTTTGCAGAGGTTTAAGCAGGTGTGTGAGAAAGAGTGGAGGTGAGCCAGGTGAGGCATTTCACACACCTGAGAACGATGAGGACAAACGTTATAAATCGAGGCTCTCGCTGCTGTTAACTCCCCGTGAGTGTTTCTGTCTCACCAGCTCTCATGAGTGTGCTGTTGTGTTATTTTTAGTCTGTATTACTGAGGGTGGAGAGCGCTGAAGCTCTAACCCCGTCCCCTGACCTGCACTGGTCTCGGTCATGGAGCACACAGCACGACGACGTTGGACTGAAGAGACTCGTTTATGAGACTAAACTTGTGATCCGGCGATGTTTTCCCCTTTGTTTGCCACGTCACAACCAGGCGAGAAAGGATCTTACAAAGAGTTCAAATTGAATAAAATCTGTATTTGTGTTAATTATTGTGTTTCCTTGAGCGAGACCTTTGAACTCTGCTGCTTTCACTGTGGAAACCTCTTCAGAGCGTCTGCGAGCAGAGCCTGAGAGGCCCCTTTGTCCTCCTCGCGGCCGTTCTCACAGACTGTTTACGGCCTCTCTGCATGTTGGGACTGTTTATGAACCTCGCGGACGCCCCTGTCAGCTCGCCACGACCTCGCAACCGACCCAAAATCTGTCACAATCTCCCCCCGCGTCCCGAGGAGCGGACAAAGAGCCGGCGAACCTCACGACGGCAGCGACGACACATTTAGAAACCTAATGATTAAACTGGATTGTTTAAAGCCGCTGTCACAAAGCAAACAGAGGACCGTCCGGCTTTTCTGCCTCGCCTCACATTTGCATTTTCAATTTCAAGCTCTCACGTTGGTTTTATTTCCCCTCCTTAACCGTCTGTCAGGATCTGTCTTCCTTTCTGCCTCGCGGTGTCTAACCTCATCCTCACCTAACCCAACCAATCACATAAATCTCACAGCTGGCGTGTTAACGGCGCAGCGGAGATGGAAAATTTCTCACCCTGGTATTGATTCAGAAGCAACGTGATGAGCGCCTTAGTTCGAGACATCGCTTTGTCTCCTCTGGAAGACAAAAGAGAGATTTTATTTTGAGACAGAAACGGCCTCCGGCTGCAGTCGGAGCGCTGCGAGACAAAAACCTCAGAAGAAGAAGTTACTGAGATAAACAAGCGGCGAGACGTGAACCTCAAACAGGCGGAAGTGTGGTGAAAGCAGCCGGCCCCACGCAGAGCGAGGGGGCTCATCGAGCTCGGCCTTTTTCAGCGTCATCAATCAGAGTCAGACAGGAAGTTTAATTTAGCCGACTGCAGCTCAGCGTGGAGGTTCCTCCTCAAACAGGTTAAAAGAAAACACCAGAAATAATCATTATTTCTCAGTCTCAAGCACACTTGTTAGCTTCATTCCCAGACTTTAAATAAATACAGCATTGTAATAACTCCGGTCAGAACTAGAGGATGAAACAGAAGCCATGCAGACTGGCTGGGTGTGGACGCTCTACGGCTCCTGACGCATCCTTTACCAAAACATGATTGCTCGTATTTAAACTGCAATGATAACTTGTTGGTCTATAATGTGTGAAACATGTCAAATGCATCCTGAGCTACAAACAACATTCCTGTAACAAGGTAGAAGCTGTATCCTTATGTGTCCTTTATTTATGCAGTTTACATTAAAAATGTCTTCTGTAAGAGTAATCTGGCCAAGAGGACAGCAGACCTGCAACAAATGTATCAATATTCTGTAAACATACTTTAAGTGGACAAAAAGAACCAGATTGGTTACAATGTAACTACAATAACACAGACTTATAAAGATAATTCAAAAGCAGGTCATATTTAAATGTTATATAAAACCCTTTGTAAACCCTGTTCACCAACATACGAAAATATATTAGACATAAAAAACACACGGAAATAGGGCTGTTCGATATAACGATATAAAAACGTCTATCGTTTGTTTCGTGTTGTCGCAAAATAAACTGTTTACTTTGTTTATTTTTTCATGTTCTGATGGTCACTGTAGTGGTTATATTAATTTCTTAAAGTTCTCTCTTTCTCTGATATTTAATATAACCACACTACGGATGGACAAGCGCCTGTTTTTATGCGTTGTCATTAGCAACAGCGACGGTAAAGCCATCGCGTGTCCGCTTGTTTATTTTCCACATAAACCTTTCACAATAAAGCTCAAGATCCTGTTGAGACCTTAACCATCGGTTAAAATACTCGACTCCAGCTTCACAGAATTTACAGAAAATGTTACATTTTTGTGATTTATATCGTTATCGGGACGATAGAGGTTTTATATTGGGATATGAGATTTTGGTCATATCGCACAGCCCTACACGGAAACATTGGAAATCAGTTTTTGGCACAACGCCCGACACTCTCAGTCTATAATCTGTATAATCTGTGATCTTTGCAGATGGTTTTTTCAGGACACACTCAGCCTGCTCTCAGGTGTTAGTCTGTGATCATCGCAGCTCTTTGTGCTCCAGGTTCTCCACATGAGCCCGCCCACCTTCCACCAGCGCTTCCTTTATCACAGTCTCTGCATTATTTCAACCGTCAATTAAAGCCTTTGGACCTTGTTGTCTGGTGTCTGCGTTTGGGTCTGCCACGTCTCTGAGCCGTCACCTGAAGATCAGTTGTTGTTTTAGGTTTTGCAGTTTTGAAGCTTTGGCTTCATCATGCATCGTCATCCTCACCTCCCATAAGCATCGGCTGACGGAGGTCGCTCTGCTTCAGGCTGAACCGCGCTGCAGCATGTTCAGCTGTTGAGTCGGTACCACAAACTAAAACGTTCACACACAACCAACCACCAACTCTGAATGTGATACATTCACTCACTGCACGACACTGATGACTCTGAATCTGCTCTTAACGTTCAGCTGCTTCATGTCGCCAACGACACGAAGCACAACAGCACACGGCAGCTGCTGCTCACAGGAAACCTGAATGGTGTTAAATGACAAACTGATGAAATGAGATTCAGCAGCAGCCATACAAACGTGAGTCGTACGTCTGAATGATTCAGATTAGGATCAGAGATGTTGCTCTGCTGTTAGTGCCCCTGTTAGAAATTACAGGGACGTTAGATCAGTCTGCAGATGCTGCGCTTCATTCGTGGCTTTGCTTTCATGTGACGACTCTGATGTTTGTCATTCATCAGAGTAAAACGGGTCCAACCGCCGCGCCTCAGATCCAGACCAAAGGAAACAGTTCTTGGAAACATGGTGGTTTCAGGTCAAAGTGAAGGAACATTTTCTGTCCAATCATCGTTTTATGTGCAGAGAAACATCACACAAGTACACGAATATAGATTTACTGCATCGTTATTTATTAGTAAATCAATCAATGCGAACAGAACGACGATAAACAACAAACTGCATCCACCGTGTGCGCGTTGTTCTGTGATGCGTCAGCGTCTATTTACAGGATGTTACACGTATTAATTTATGTGATTATAATTAAGAATAAAATCATCGTGACTTTCTTGACAGTTACTGTTTATTGACCCGACAGCGAAGCAGAGCCGAGTGCACTGCGGGGTTTGTCTGTGAATCACTGACGCTCGCCGTGTTTCCAGCTGCGTGGTTACTGACAGAACAACATAGAACTGAGCAGCATAGACTGACCCAACATCACAGAGCCAGGATCATATGCTAAACTATCCAGATTGTTAGCTTATGAGACGAGTTACTAACATATAGATTTAAGAGATTTGAAAACATTTTCCTTTAAATTACATTTTAGTGTATTTTCTTCTTTTTTTCATGCTCCAATTCAGTTTAAAGTTACGACGGAGCTAAAAGTGACATTTTTGTTGCATCTTTACAGATTCAACAACATCCTTGTCAGTGAATATTTGTTTTTTAAGGCTGTTATTTAACCCTTTAAGACCGACCATAGAACCAAGTCTGCCAGAGCTTATATTATATGTTTACATGCTGTGGAGCCATTTTTGGGAGCATTTCAAGTTGATATACATCAATACAACCATTATAGCCTAAATTTTAATAATATGTCTGCATTAAGTGCATAGTAATTACATAAATTGCAAAAAAGTGCAATAAACTACAAAAAAATTGAAAATCGTTTTTGTTTTTTTAACATATATTTCTAGTTAGAGAAATTTAAGAGGCTTATCCCTCAAAACTGTAAATACAAAAAAGTTGCACAAAATAGTTTCCCACCACAGGAAATTTATTTTGAGTGTCTTCATAGTTTTATTTTTGAAATACACCAATTTTTATACACTGCAGGAAAAACGAAAATAAATATTATAATGCAAATTTGCAAAAAAGCAGCATATGCATCAAAATAAACTATTTCCAGCAGTGCAATATGAGTCCTAAGCATCCCAGAAACGACACAGAAAGTCATAAAGTCAAACATAACTTTTAAAAACACCAGTATAGGCTCATGAGGCCCTGATGGTAAAAAACGACATTTCCGCGAAAATGACGTCACTTCCGGTTTCGGGCAGGTCATGGCGGACATGCGATAGTTCGCGCTGATGGATGTAGGAAGTGTTATGAACAGCTGATCGGATCAGCAAAGCGTGTTTCTGGAATATTATGTTTTTGTTGCTGCAAGTGCTTTTTATGCAGTTTTTGCAAAACTATATGTGGAAGGAAACTGTGACCGAGGACAAGCTGATGGCATAAGATGTAAGTACAACTCCTCCGGTTTCATATGCAAAAAAAATTATTGCGCTAGCTCACGTGGTTGCAGTGCTACCGGGATTTAAAAGTAGTTACGCAAAACAGAGCGTTCCTGCTCTGACCGGCTTTAAAGGGTTAAACAAACAGGAAGTAAAAAGATGTACCTCTACCCGACGATGACACAGGTACACATTTTCCCATAATTTTAGCCGTTTTTAGCAGTTGTTAAATTTACATGTTTACATTTGACAGAAAAGCCTGGTCTCCAGGAGCAACGACAAACACACCGAAAACTCTCCAACACAAAAACACGACGATTATAATGTTTCTCCCAGAGAAACAAAACGGCAGCCTTCGAGATCACACCTGATCGTCTCAATCATGTGCGCCCCAAACACTGAGCCGGAGCCCTGACAGATTTATATGTGAAGCACTTTTTCAGCCCCTTCCCCCTATCCTCCCCCTCCTCCCCCCTCGCTTTGCTGAATGGATTTGCCCAAAGAGTCGCTGATGCGAGACTAATCAGGCCCAATTCCAATTCCGGGCACAGCGGAGGACACCAGACCCCTGGTCCCCGAGCTCAAACAGTAAACCAGCAGGTGATTTGCACTTGATGCATTTTAATTGGAGCACAAAGAGCTCCAGAGCTGTGTGTGTTTTGGGCTGTGAAATGCATCTCTGCCCCTCCGCCCTCCCCCCTCTGCAGCGCCTGACTCTGAGGAAAACAGGAGCCTTCAGACGTTGCTCTGGGTTTAGAGATGCCCGGCTGGAGCTGGAGGCTCCTTCGATCAATGGAGTGGGTGGTGTGGGTTGGTGTGGGTGGGGGGAGCTAACCCCAAGCGCTGCAGCGGCTAATGGCTTCACAACAAATCCTGCGGAGAATATGAGCTCCTGAGGCTTGTGGTGACAAAGGCCGAGGAGGATGAAGGAAGGGCCGCATAGCTGTGCACACGCATACCAACAAACCACAGTGAGAGTGATGAACGAGGGCTGCAGAATTAAAAGCCAGAGCTGCACTGAATTATTACTCACCTCTGGCATGGAAATACTGCTCCAATCAATTCCCTCAGAATAAATAAATGTATGAACGGCCTCCGCGAGTGATTTTTGGATTGTGGAATTTATCACCATCAGCAAAAAGCTGCTCTGTATCCTCCAGCTAATAACGAGACATGAAGACAGCGTTCGGTCTCCCAGGCTCGCAGCTCACCTACAGACTGTTTACCAACTGCAGCGTTTCCCACATTTTAAACTGTGTTTGTGGAGATACAGAGTCAGGGAGGGTGGATGCGTGCAGCAATAATAAAAAGCTGAGTGTTTACACTCCGTGGGTTTCTCCTTCTGTGGATGGACAGCTCCCTGCTCTTGGACTGTAGGTGCTAGTGGTAGCTCCATAGTGGTGCCAGTTTTCCACCCGTTCTGGATCAAGTGTCCCTTCAGCTCACAGCACATCTCAAGACCAAAACAACTGAAGCACGAGATTGGGGTGTGGCTGACCAGGGACGAACTGCTCGACAGAGCTCGATGACATCAGCGACCTGACAAGTCCAGAGGGAAGCACAAGACAAGCTGGAGCTACCAGACTCGTAACTTTAAAAATATGAAAGGATAAATTAACGTGATTACTTTGTGACTTTGTTAAAGTAATAAAAATAGATAAAGATGTTGGGGAGACGCCATCTATCACTGCTGGCCTGCAGCCTACCAGAGGACGCCTCCTACTGCAGAGCACCTGTGCAGAGATTGAGCCAACAGCCAAACGGCGCTTAGATTGCATGCTACTAGCATGTCTTTATCCTGTCTTCCTTCTCTCACCCCAACCAATCACAGCAGATGGCCCCGCCCCTCCCTGAGCCTGGTTCTGCTGGAGGTTTCTTCCTGTTAAAAGGGAGTTTTTCCTTCCCACTGTCGCCAAAGTGCTGCTCATAGGGGGTCATATGATTGTTGGGTTTTTCTCTGTACCTATGAAGCGCCTTGAGGCGACTTTTGTTGTGATTTGGCGCTATATAAATAAAATTGAACTGAATTGAATTGAATTGAATTACTGAAAGCTGCCCTGTAGCGTGACCCTCAGTGGGCTGGAGACAAAGGCGGTCATCATCAGGTACCTGAACCTTTAAACTCTTACTTCCTCTGGTGTGAGCTTGTTTGATTTATAACACGACAGAAAACAGCAGCTGGAAACGAATGCAAAATAATCATTTTATAGCAGTTTTATAACCATTTTCTTGGAAGACGAATTCATGACTGAAATTACAACATGGTTAATCACCCGGTCCCAGCTGGGCTGCAGCAGAAACTCTGTGTGTGGAAAACATGTTGTCGATGTTGTGCAGCCTGTGGAGCGATGGAAACCCTTTGTTGTGTAAAGTTCTGCAGCTCTGAAGCTGCACAAGTGCAGAAAACTTAGGTTTGATTCATCGACAAAGAAGCACCGAAAAACGAGGTTGTTTGATGAACTTTCACACACACGTGTCACATTTGTCTTACTCGTTTTAAGGGAGATGATTTGAACTTTCTGTACTAACTAACATTTTTATCCCTTCTTGGCTTCAGGATCTTGAAAATGAAGAATAAATTAAAAAAATAAAAGTTGGAAAAGTTTTTTTTCAGAACTGCTCACATGTGTAGCTTCATCAATGTTTTATGCTGAACAGGCTTCACAAGGCATGAAGTTGTTTTTCCGGCCTTGTTGAAGAGGTTTCAGGGGATTGAAGCACAGTTTGGCCGACAGAATCCATTAAGGCTCTTTCAAGGTAAAAAGTTTTTAATTTCATTACCTACTGTAATCTAATTGGTTTTGCCTGTGGTTAAATGGGTTTCAGGGAGAAAAACACAATAAAACGGACCTAAATTAAACCTTTGCTGATTCTGAGCCTGAATTAATGATCATCGGTTTGAAGATACAAATGTGTTTTATGGGTTTTTAGGAGGAAAATTCAGGGTTTGACTCACCGCTGAACTGAAAACTCCTCGCAGGTCCACCTGCTTTGTTCTGGAGACTTTTGGACTAGTTGAACAGATTAATTAATGGATTATGTTACAGCAGCGTATCCTAAATCACTATGTGTTAACAGACCTCTCTGCACTGAATCATATCTGTTATTAATCTCTGTCTCTCTTCCCAGCCCGTTCTCACTCCCGAGGCGTAACATGGCGACGTTTTGTCACGTCCCGTGGCGTTCCTGATGAACGCAAAAGGAGACCTTCGGCATTGTTATGGTACGCGGCGGGTTATGGCTGAAATCCAGTGCAATGACGCTCCCGCGGTAATAGACGTTCCAGCCCTGTATTGCAGCCCTAAACCTAACCTTATCCCTAGCCCTAACCATAACCTTTTTCCTGACCTTATCCAGGACTTTAATGATGTTAAATAGCGTGTTTCTAAGCGATTTGAAGAAAAAGAGCGAACATGTGTAGATTGAGTCCATACGGTTCTCATATTTCCTCATTTTTCCGAGGTCGTCATTTAGGAACGTGGTGGGTAGCTGAAAACGTAATATGTTGACGATTTGTCACCTAGCGTGAAATGTTACGCTGTGGGAGTGAGAACGTGTTGCTCTTCCACAGCATGTCTTTATCCTGTCTTCCTTCTCTCACCCCAACCAATCACAGCAGATGGCCCCGCCCCTCCCTGAGCCTGGTTCTGCTGGAGGTTTCTTCCTGTTAAAAGGGAGTTTTTCCTTCCCACTGTCGCCAAAGTGCTGCTCATAGGGGGTCATATGATTGTTGGGTTTTTCTCTGTATCTATGAAGCGCCTTGAGGCGACTTTTGTTGTGATTTGGCGCTATATAAATAAAATTGAATTAAAATCGGCTTGTCGTGGGATCGATTTGGTTTTAGATACTCGTGAAACTTTAACAAATAAAGTTTTTTGGAGGCGTGTCTTCGGCGTCGTAGGTTGCAGACAGAAAAATGAACAGATTTGAACATTTGAAGGAATCCTGATGGATTTTCCGACCACACTGATGTTTTTGTGTCAGGACAGAAGAAGAGAGGATCCCATTTAAAAGTGGCCAAAAACAAAGCCGCTGCTGACTGTGAGCCATAATTAGAATCGAAGCGAGTTTGGCTTTAATGTTATTTGGCAGAATTTAATGGGATTTTCTCCTGAAAACAGGCAGGAAGCCAAATCAAAATCTGTCAGCATATACAAAATAATCTAATTATTCAACTAGACATGTGTAATAAGCTGTTATTATCAGTTTTTTCTCGAGATAATGCTGTTTTCTTCACATGTTTGACGTCTCTTTCAGGCCCAGTACACTGACATTAAGATGCTGGTCCATTTCTCAGGCACAGTTTAGAGCCCGAGTCTTTGTCTGTAGGCGACAGAAAGCCCTTTTCACAGCTTGATTTGGGAGGAGAGACTTTCCATGAAAGAAAAGGGAAATGTGCAGAGCTGGAGTGGAGACGGCGTGGCTAAAGCAGGCAGAATGTGGCTATCTGGATGTGCAGCCACGGTTTCGAGAGGTGGGGAGGCTGAAAAACAAAGACGACACAACACTGTGAAAATGAGGCTGGTGAGGCATCGGGAGTCCTCTGTTGCCATGGTGTTTCTCACAATGCTGAGCTTGAAATGAGGGACGTGGTATCAGCGGAGGCTGAGTGCCTGAATAAATGAATCCCCACAGAACGCCGTACGTACGTTTAAAGCTGCCTTAATCAATAATTTATACGTAGCATGCAGGGTGCTGAGTATTGTGACAAAGCCACAGAAAGTTTCAGTGTTTCTGCAGCTCTGCTCAGACTTTTAGCCTCGTTTAGGTCCTCGTTTTGGGTTTGCAGAACATTTCCTCCTCAATATTCTGGCAGGCTGTTAACCTCCATTGTAATCAGCTATGAATCCGTAATCAGAGTGAGGAAGAACATAAAGTCTCCCCAGCAAATAGCCCACTGTCATAGGCAGAGGACCAGGCTACTATTGCAGGCCTACATCTGTGCTTTACAAAACCAGGAAGTAGGAAATTTAGGGTTTCAGAACCCAAACCAAATCTAAGGTTGTAGACGAGGACCTGCTGCCAATCATCTCTGGGTTTTATTCTGAATTTCTGGCACCTTCAGCAGAAAAAGGAACATCTGTGATTTTACAGCACTGAAAGTGACAATATTGGGACGTCTAAAGATCAATGTACCATATTTTCGATGATTATTTTTGCTGGTGTTTTGGAATTACACCTGATGAGTGAGGAGCTGGTCTGACTGGGAAACTGAGCAACACTGATTGCTCATTGGCTACCAAGTTGTGATTGTTAAGTCGTAAGCCAATGAGCGTAACCTAGGCAACCCTCCTGTTTGACTCTATTAAACACCATCAATTACAAAATGAACATGATGTTGAATTCAATGAGACATCAGCTGAGGACAAATTTACTGTAGACTTCTTTGGAAGTGGAAGTCTTCCTGTTGGTCATTAAAAAGCTTTGATCCAGCAGCTACTTGTTTGGGAGTATTATGTGCACACTAGCGTTTTCAGTCGTTTTCACAGAGTTGCGCATCCACATTAAAACGGCCCGACCTGTCCGGGACCCCGCCCCTCGCTCTATGACAGCTGGGATAGGCTTCAGCCGCACCACAGCTCTGAATTGGATAAGCTTAAGAAAATGGATGGATGGTCCCCCTAAGAATCAGCAAAGGAGGATTAAGTAGCTCACGCTCATTTGCTAATGACTCCAATCAGTCATGAAGCTCATCACACTGACAAAAACACTGTTTTTATAACCGCTTATCCATTCCTAATTTCAAAATCAAATTAAACCTCAGACCAGGGGTTCCCAAAGGGGGGGTGGAGGGTGCAAAGATTTTCTTGTAAAACAAAGGGGGGCTACCAAAAAAAAGTTTGGGAACCACTACCTTAGACTAACCAGCCATTCTAACAGTAATGTTAGCAATGCTAGCACCAGCAGCCTTCCTTCTGTTAACCCTTTAAGACCTACCATAGAACCAAGTCCACCAGAGCTTATATTATATTTTTACATGCTGTGGAGCCATTTTTGGGAGCATTTCAAGTTGCTATACATCAATACAACCATTATAGCCCAGATTTTAATAATATGTCTGCATTAAGTGCATAGTAATTACATAAATTGCAAAAAAGTGCAATAAACTACAAAAAAATTGAAAATCGTTTTTGTTTTTTTAACATATATTTCTAGTTAGAGAAATTTAAGAGGCTTATCCCTCAAAACTGTAAATACAAAAAAGTTGCACAAAATAGTTTCCCACCACAGGAAATTTATTTTGAGTGTCTTCATAGTTTTATTTTTGAAATACACCAATTTTTTTATACACTGCAGGAAAAACGAAAATAAATATTATGATGCAAATTTGCAAAAAAGCAGCATATGCATCAAAATAAACTATTTCCAGCAGTGCAATATGAGTCCTAAGCATCCCAGAAACCACACAGAAAGTCAGAAAGTCAAAGATAACTTTTAAAAACACCAGTATAGGCTCATAAGGCCCTGATGGTAAAAAACTACATTTCCGCGAAAATGACATCACTTCCGGTTTTGGGCAGAACATGGCGGACATGCGATAGTTTGCACTGATGGACGTAGGAAGTGTTATGAACAGCTGATCGGATCAGCAAAGCGTGTTTCTGGAATATTATGTTTTTGTTGCTACAAGTGCTTTTTATGCAGTTTTTGCAAAACTATATGTGGAAGGAAACTGTGACCGAGGACAAGCTGATGGCATAAGATGTAAGTACAACTCCTCCGGTTTCATATGCAAAATAAATTTTGAGCTAGCTTACGTGGTTGCAGAGCTACAAGGATTTAAAAATACTTACGCAAAACGGAGCGTGCTGCTCTGACCGGTTTTAAAGGGTTAACACAGTTTCACAGTGAACAGCTGATCATTTCTTTATCAAAACACTGCCGGATTTTATTAAAGTCATCCATCCTATAATCCACCTGACTCGGTTATGGCTCCCATCACTGGATACAGTAATGGTGTCAGAGATGACATTAGTAATTGGTTTAATAAACTAGCATTTCTGGTGTTGAGCGCTAAAGGTTCAGAGCTAAAATAACTTCTGTCAGCAGGTTAGCCTTATTTTTAACAAACAAACACCCACATAAAATATTGTGATAGTTTAAAGATATGAAAACATAAACCATGGGACAGATAATAACTGGCAACCATTGAGTGGGCTGGTAACATTCAGAATAGGAGAGCTTTATTGTCTCCTGTGTACATGAAGAGTCACAATGTGCAGAAGAAAACTATCAAGCAAGTTCTGCCATAAAAACATCATATTTCCTGTTTCTTTGGCATGAGTGTCACACTGAAACAAAAACAACATATCAGTGTGTTCACATTTTACAGGCTTATTTTTGGCATAAATATCAGAAATCTGGCCCCAACAGTTTTACAGAAGCTGACCCAAATGGGCAGAAAAAGCCCAATCTGGCATCACGGGCAGGTTAAATAAAGCAAAAATCACTGGTATCGCTTTCCAAAGCCCGAAGCTACAGAAGCTGCTCTCAGGTTATCGACTGCATCCACCAGTCAAAGGCAAACACAAGACAAATTCCCACACACGAAGAACAGCGTGTGAATAAAGCAGGCACAGCTGCTTTCTGCAGTAAATATTCAGAGCTGTAAACTTCCTCCGGGGATTTGGAGGCCTGAGAATAAACAGAGCATCGCATCAGCTCGTCGGATGATAAAACATCATCTCCTCCTCCACGTGCTTCTATCTGCCCCGAATGAAAACTTCACAGTTGGAGAATCCATTAATCAAACATTTCCAGGCTCCTCGTGCTCCTCCAGAGGGTACAAGCTGACCAGCTAACATTTGCTAATGCAGATGTACAACATCTGTCTAATGTGTATTTTAAACAAGCCTCAACAGGTTTGAATGTAAAATTTGTGCTGAATCATCCATAGTTGGTCCAGTTTAGCTCATCAAACTTCCTGTTTTTTCTGCAGATATTCGACAGAACTTTCGTGATGCTCTCCTCCACAGAGCGAGGAGCATTCAAGCATCAGCAGCCAAGTAGCAAAATTCTTCATAATGATTTACTAGGTGCTGAATCACAACAACAGCTTCCTCAGGGCGCTTCACACTGCAAGCTAAACCCCTACGATAATACAGACAAACCCCAGCGAGTCAGACGGCCCCGTCTAAGCACACACTTGGTGACAGTGGGAAGGAAAAAGCCTCTTTTTACCACAGTCTACGCTACATATTCATTCAGGAAAACGATACCTGCACGGCAACTAGGGCTGCCACAAAGGATTATTTTGATAGTCGACTAATCAGATCATCATCCATTGGACGTAAAACGTACAGCTTATTGCACCAGCAGCATCTGCTCTTATATAACTATCATTAGCTTACAGCTTTAAGTGTTTCAGGTATGTGCTAACTAAAAATAAAGACAAGATGATAGTTTATTAAATTTTAATGAAATTTGCAGATTGTTTCGGTGAAGTTTAATAAACTCCTTGCTATCTAAAATATAACAGGACACCGGAGTAAATTCTCGAGCATCTCACACTTCTGATAATCAGCTGTCTGCTTGACGTTTATTCAGCTGTGTAAAAACTATAACTTTAATCTCAGCCAAACCGATTTACTCAGGAACAAATAAAATACTGAAAAAAGCCAAACAATAACATTTTTAAGTTATCTAAGTGACTTATATATCACATTTAACCTGAATAGTGAGAGACGGCGGTGGGTTTGAAAACATTTGCCGGGAGTCCGGTGTTCTCACGGCTCTAGTTAGCCTAGCCCCCGGCTAGCTATCGAGCTAGTGACTAACAGACGTCTCCGAAAACGTCGGAGCGCTTTTGAAAATATGTGGTGTCTTGATAAACTGAGCAGATATTTGAGGTTTACACAGCTACATTCTCGCCTAAAAATATGTTAAACGTTTATTTTGTGACCCAGAAAGAATAATAAGAGTAATATTAAAACTAACTAGCTGCCGCCATTGTTGGAAACTGAGCTGGGCTGCGCTATGAATTCTGGGACAGCTTCTTCTTCTTCTTCGGGGTTTAACGGCAGCTGGCATCCTTGTACATGCAGTGCTGCCATCTTCTGTTTCAGTCCGTTATTACACTCTTAAATCCTACTACTTATTCCTGCGTCTTTTGTGATCTTACAAAGCTTCAAACGACGCGTCGACTATTAAATTAGTCGTCGACGATTTTGATAGTCGACGTAATCGTGACTAGTCGACTAATCATGGCAGCCCTAACAGCAACAGCAAGGATGTGGCCGTGTGATGAAGCAGTGGCGGCTCTTAAGCCGTCTCATTTTGTCCTGTTCTTCTTTTATCACACTTTAGCCATTTTTCCCACAGTGCATTGCTGGTGTATTGTTTGATGGCTGTTTGGGCCTCAGTGCCAGCCGAGACAAACGACTGCACCGTCTCTGAGATAGAAAGTGCTTGTGGCTCCTCACAGCTTGGAAACAGATGTGATGATCCTGATGATCAAACCAAAGCTAAATCCCAACCTTTGTATTTGAATCATGTTTGCGAGCCCTTTTTCATCCAATCGGAGGCGAATCTGACAGAGAGAGGCAGAGTTTGCTGTAAGAGAGCAGCGGGCAGGCCGAGCCGCTCCAAATCTGACAAATGAGGCCTCTGCAGTTCATAAACCTGCCGCTCACGCCTAATCTACCGAACCATTGACGCATGCTGTATCACCTCACATAATTGGCAGCCCACGCATTAAGCCAATGTCACGGAGAAATCATTTTCATTCTTTCAGCCAGGACGGAGGAGGCTGTCATCAAGTCTTAATTGCTCCTTCGGTTTGACGCCCAAACATCAAAAAAGATCAAGACATGTTCGCAGGTTGTGTGAGTCAGACGCTCAGTTAAGAGACGCTGCGGGCGCCTCGGTCTGCAGTTCTTCCAGGAATTTGACATATTTAGTCTCGTCTGATCCTCCCGGAGCAGAACAACAAAGCCAAAAGCTCCAGCCAGAGTCATTAGAAACCTTCATCGAGCAGAAGATCAACAGATGGTCCGAACCCCCACAAAGGCTTGATCATCATGGAGTCAGTTTGGTCTCACAGGAGGAGACAGAAGACACTGAGGCAGCTTGAATCTATGTTCGTCACAGTGAACATGCAAGGAACCTTGAAAAACGGTTTGCAGGATGACCTCATGCATCAGTTTGTGGACTGCACCATGTTGGAGTGACGAGAGGGTGGAGTCTGTACGGTGCATCACACGGACAACCGCTAATTAGAGCTCATTAACAATAAAATCCTGACGTTTCACTCAGTGAAACATTCGCTTCGACTTCTTGGACAGTCGCAGTACAGACGAGCAGCCGTATTATTCTTCTGATAACAGCAATAAAATACAAACAGCCCAAAGGTCCAGTTCAGTGACTCCAATTAGCTGCTGAGATTAGCTCTCTGATGGGTGAGCTATAAAAAATAAAGCAGTCATCAAGGAGGATGAACCATCCATATAGGCCACACTGCTCTAAGCCAATGGCTGTGATGGATTTATAGCAACAAACAAAACCAAACGTATCAGAAACAACACTTTTGTTTTGTGGGAGTGTTCTTCTCTTTTTCTTTTGGTCTATGTGCTTCCACACCCGTCTCCATCTGGCCTGATCCAGAGCTCCTCCCGGCGTTCCTCGATCTGATCCAGCCATCGCCTCGTTGACCTTCCTCGAGGCCTCTTCCCTTTCAGGCTCACGTATTGAATCGCACGTCCACACCATCAAACTCTGGATCTCGTCTACCTCCGTTCGCTGTCGCACAGCCTCAGTCTGAGTGAGGCTTTGGCACAATTTACAAACGGTTACTCGTAGCAGCTGATGTTGGGCTCTTGAAATAACTGAAGCGGATAGCTGACATCGCCGTGACTCGTCTATTAAACCTGCTTCAGGCAAATGTTTTTGTGATTTGATGCTTTAAAAATAAAACTGAATTAACTGAGTCGAATTACAATCACTTTATAGACACAAACACTGAGTCAGGTTCAGTTCAACTCAACTTTTTAGCAATAAAACTGCAAATCTTCCAACTCAGAGTCTTAAAATTAAAAGATCATCTACAAAAACATGTCCAGGACTGTTTATAGTGTTTATATTTGAAGGTATTTTCCTGCAATGACATAAAATAAAGTCATCAAAGCAAAGTGACGCTCCAACCCACGACCTTTGCCCTCTATCCTGATAAAGGAGGTGATAAGGGAGGAAAAACCACAGGAAGCGAGGGCTCGTGTTCCTGCAGCCTGAAAATAACTTGAGCTAATGAGTGTGAGATCAAAGAGGTGGGTCGATCAAACGCTCGCCCCTTCAAACGTCCACACCTGCAGCCAGACGCTGTTAAGATTTACATTTTGGGAGCGAACGTGATCTGAGGCTTCAGCTGAGTAACGCTTGCCCTCGTTTGAAGTGCAAACATCGGTATTTCACGCTGCAGCGATACAGAGAGACGTGATGTCAGCCGTGCG
This sequence comes from Neolamprologus brichardi, assembly GCF_056152115.1. NCBI lineage: Eukaryota > Metazoa > Chordata > Actinopteri > Cichliformes > Cichlidae > Neolamprologus > Neolamprologus brichardi. The sequence goes on along the minus strand of NC_142121.1, from coordinate 3,700,259 downwards.
CTCACCTGAAGGCCTGCAGGCTACAGCACACCTGCAGATCTGCAGGATCACGAGCTGCTGCAGCTCACGAGACACGTGTAGAGGCTGAAGGATGTCCTGCATTTTCAATGTTTCAGACATCCGTGTGAGCGCTGTGGTTTGTGGTACTCACAGGTTTCCACAGAAAAGCTGTGCATTTCCACTTGACACGAAGATATCAAGATTTGTTTATTTTATTTGTTTACTTTTGCACATCTCTCCACAGGAACAGCAGCACTGACAAACAACCTTCTCAAATCCTCCACCACACGCCAAAACGATGGGTTCAAAAAGCTGTTTTATCCTGAAAATCAGACAAAAGAATCTCAGACTGCTGAAGTGCTTTTTAACCGCATTACTGCCGAACCTGCAGGGACAGCAGTGGACGTCCTCCGCTCCAGACTGCAGCTCAGCAACTGTTTGATGGGTTATGAAATTTTGCACAGATATATTTATTGTCCCCAGATTGAAGGAGAGATTGCATGAACTGTGAAGAATTTATGGTTATTAACCTGATTACCTACCACAGAACAAATCCACCAGAGCTTATCTTTACATTTTTAAATGCTGCATTTTTGGAGCATTACCCCTATTTACACATCAATACAACCTTTATATCCCAAAATGTAACAATATCGATGTAATACGTCCATAGTAAATACCTATATTGCAAAAAAAGTGCAATAAAATACAAAGAAATTGACTGTGTTCATAAGTTCATTTTGTTGCAAGTTGTTGCAAAACTTGTAACAATAAATTGTTACTGTGCACAATTAACATGATGACGGATACTCCAAAGTAGGATGTGCTGAACAGCTGATCAGACTGAAAAAGCAGGGAAACTGGATCACAGTGTTGTTGCGGTTTTGTGTCCTTTTCACTTGATTTCAGCAAAACCCACTGGTGGAAGGAAACCATGCTGCGGGACGCGCTCATGCACGATATGTAAGAGTAACTCCTGCTGTTTTATATGAAAAAGAATTACTGTGCTAACTTATAGTTAAATGTCTACCATTTAAAAATAGAGCGCAGGCACTCTTCTCTATAATAAACAGTTAAGGGCGTGGTCATTAGCGCCTTGAGGCGACTGTTGTTGTGATTTGGCGCTATATAAATAAAATTGAATCGAATTGAAAAATTAGCTTATGTAGCAAAGCTCTTCTGTTCGCTACACGTGCTGCTTTCCCCCAAACATATATACATAAACCCCTTTGTGAAACATTTGTAGCATTAATTAGCTACTACTATGCTAGCGTGCATGACAAGCTTAACTTGACCACTAGAGGGCGTTTAATTTCAAAACATTATGATGTCATAACAGCTTGTTGTTGGGAGAGGATCATGTGACCGCCAGCCTGTTCAGAGGCGTAACAACTCTGTGAAAGGCCCCAGGGCAGATATCGCGTTACCACCACATCACACTGCAGCAAACACAACTACAAGTGCAAAAATATTAGCAAATAGCAATAATCAATAATATCGATGGCACCATTCAAGTTTTTTTCTTACTGTCTTGGCGCAACTGTGACCACTTAACCCTTTAAAACCGGTCAGAGCAGCACGCTCTGTTTTGCGTAACTATTTTTAAATCCCAGTAGCTCTGCAACCACGTAAGCTAGCGCAAACAATTTTTTGCATATGAAACCGGAGGAGTTGTACTTACATCTTATGCCATCAGCTTGTCCTCGGTCACAGTCCACTTTACAAAAACTGCATAAAAAGCACTTGCGGCAACAAAAACATAATATTCCAGAAACACGCTTTGCTGATCCGATCAGCTGTTCATAACACTTCCTACGTTGGAATAGACGTCAGCGCGAACTATCGCATGTCCGCCATTACCTGACCGAAACCGGAAGTGACGTCATTTTCGCGGAAATGTCGTTTTTTTTTTTTACCATCAGGGCCTCATGAGCCTATACTGGTGTTTTTAAAAGTTATCTTTGACTTTATGACTTTCTGTGTCGTTTCTGGGATGCTTAGGACTCATATTGCACTGCTGGAAATAGTTTATTTTGATGCATATGCTGCTTTTTTGCAAATTTGCATTATAATATTTATTTTCGTTTTTCCTGCAGTGTATAAAAATTGGTGTATTTCAAAAATAAAACTATGACGACACTCAAAATAAATTTCCTGTGGTGGGAAACTATTTTGTGCAACTTTTTTGTATTTACAGTTTTGAGGGATAAGCCTCTTAAATTTCTCTAACTAGAAATATATGTTAAAAAAACAAAAACGATTTTCAATTTTTTTGTAGTTTATTGCACTTTTTTGCAATTTATGTAATTACTATGCACTTAATGCAGACATATTATTAAAATCTGGGCTATAATGGTTGTATTGATGTATAGCAACTTGAAATGCTCCCAAAAATGGCTCCACAGCATGTAAAAATATAATATAAGCTCTGGCGGACTTGGTTCCATGGTAGGTCTTAAAGGGTTAACTTCCTCTGGGTTTAATAAAGTGTTCTGATTCTGATGGACTGATCGGTGGTGGTGACACGAAGACAATAATGTCAACAGGTCATCACAGACTGATGGGTCACCTTTCAACAAGCACACCCGTTTATAGGATTCCTCATTCAACACTCATTCCCGGTAGACTAGCTTCTACATACGTCACACAACATATTACAGTACGAGTGGCAGCAATGTTTCAGACATTTACAAAAACACTAACAGAACTTGATCTTTCGGGGCTCTTGCTCTGCAAAGTCACTGATAACGCTGCTAAAGTCGAGGCGATGTACTCATCCTGCTCTCATCTCTTCGTCCTCTTTTTCTCTTTGCTTGTTAAACATGACTTAAAATGCAGCTGTGCTGACAAACTGCTCGAAAGACACTCGCTGAAAATGAATCGCTGCGTTGTTGACATCGAGGGGAGGACAGCAGGCAAGGTCAGTAGGTACATGTAATATCTTTACCAGCACGTTCTAACTGAAGGAATCCAAAATTATTAAATATTTATATTTGAAATTCAACTCATGTGTCCATTTTTGGACCCATTAGGTAGTCATGTTTACTGGACTCTTGTTTTCTGGGCTTTGTCCCGGCTGCCCTGCAGGATATTTGAGCATGCTAACATGCTAATGTTAGCATTCAGGTCAAACCATAGCCTCACAGAGGCTGCAGACACTTAGGCTAGTACTTGTGAAATTTATGGCAATATCATCACAAGAGCAGTTTGCACAAGCTGATCACAAGCTGCAGTTGTGGGCCAACACAAGCCCACTTCCTGCGTCAACAATGAGACTACTGGTCTGGAGTTTCTAACTCCAACAGAGCTGCGAGCGAGGCTCCAGATGACTCGCTGAAGATTAGACTGTAATAAATGTGAATTTATGTCACTGTCGTCACAAGAACAACTCTCTCATATGACAGTGGTTCCCAATATTGAGGTTAATGGGAGAAGCTACACAAAGTGGTCCTTATTGTTTCCAGACGTTCCTCGAATTCCCTTTTCTCCTTCTTGTAAATCAATGTCAACTTTTTCTGCAACACTTAAAATATAAAGAGTCTCCAGAACAAAATAGTCCTCGTAGCATTGGTCAAGCACGAGGGGTTTGTTTGGCATTTAAGTTTCTTTCTGTTCACAGCACGACTCGATTAGAAAAACACTTCCAATCTCTGCTAGATAACGTCTACGTTGGAGAATTTACTGAGACTGAAATATTAGATATCATAGTGTTTTAGAGGAATGACTTGAATCTGAGTCAACTTGTGAATCTTGAGTTTAATAAAAACAACTGCAGACACCGTGTGACATCCGCAGACCTCCTGACAGACAACCGAGCCTTCCTCCAAAGAGCACCTTGACTTTATGGCTCGATTTATCCTCCAGGCTTAATTAAACTCCAAGAGCCACAACAGATTTACAAAGTCCACATCCAGCCAGTTGACAAACACCTTTTATTGCCTCGTGGAAGACAATTAAAAGTGTCTGTCACCCTGTAGCGCTGCAGATAATTGGTTTGCCCTAAACTCGGCCCGCAAACCCGATCGTTGGATAATTCCTGCTCAGCTGGGGAGGAGCGACGGCGGGAGAAAGTGAATCGACATCAGTGAAAACGCCACGCGGGTTGATCCGATCTGTCCTTCACAAATATAATCTGTCGAGCACACTCTGTGCTGGTATTTCAGTTTTGGGTTGCTCTGACTCAGAGTGAAGCAGGTGGTCTCCGTGATTCTGCAAGTAAAAGGTCAGCGTGACTTCAGGCTCCGTTTTTATTATTAAGGAAGGTGATGCAATCCAAAATTCATCGCTCACACTTTAACCCACAAACCCAGACTTCTGAGGCGGTCCGATCACCCTGACCCACAAACTCCAACAGCTCAACCTGAAGTTCCTGAAAATCTTCAATCCTTTTACTGATAAAGTGCTCGGTTTGATTTTGATTATGAATCCAGCTCTTTTCTTTACAGCGCTGCACTTTTACTCGTCCACAAACGCCCAGATTTACTTCCTCTTTAGTTTGACTCGAGTTAAGATGACTGAAAGAGAGCCTTTGTTTAACAAGAACAATCTACAAGATATAAAAACGTGGTGGTGCCTACAGATTAGGGCTGCCACGATTACGTCGACTATCGAAATCGTCGACGACTGATTTAATAGTCGACGCGTCGTTTGAAGCTTTGTAAGATCACAAAAGACGCAGGAATAAGTAGTAGGATTTAAGAGTGTAATAACGGACTGAAACAGAAGATGGCAGCACTGCATGTACAAGGATGCCAGCTGCCGTTAAACACCGAAGAAGAAGAAGAAGCTGTGTCCCAGAATTCATAGCGCAGCCCAGCTCAGTTTCCAACAATGGCGGCAGCTAGTTAGTTTTAATATTACTCTTATTATTCTTTCTGGGTCACAAAATAAACGTTTAACATGTTTTCAGGCGAGAATGTAGCTGTGTAAACCTCAAATATCTGCTCAGTTTATCAAGACACCACATATTTTCAAAAGCGCTCCGACGTTTTCGGAGACGTCTGTTACCCACTAGCTCGATAGCTAGCCGGGGGCTAGGCTAACTAGAGCCGTGAGAACACCGGACTCCCGGCTAATCGTTTTCAAACCCACCGCTGTCTTTCGCTACTCAGGTTAAACATGATATATAAGTCACTTAGATAACTTAAAAATGTTATTGTTTGGCTTTTTTAGTATTTTATTTGTTCCTGAGTAAATCGGTTTGGCTGAGATTAAAGTTATAGTTTTTACACAGCTGAATAAACATCAAGCAGACAGCTGATTATCAGAAGTGTGAGATGCTGGAGAATTTACTCCGGTGTCCTGTTATATTTTAGATAGCAAGGAGTTTATTAAACTTCACCGAAACAATCTGCAAATTTCATTAAAATTTAATAAACTATCATCTTGTCTTTATTTTTAGTTAGCACAGACCTTAAACACTTAAAGCTGTAAGCTAATGATAGTTATATAAGAGCAGATGCTGCTGGTGCAATAAGCTCTAGTTTTACGTCCAATGGATGATGATCTGATTAGTCGACTAATCGCAAAAATAATCGGTGACTAGTCGACTATCAAAATAATCGTTTGTGGCAGCCCTAGTTCAGACGCCTGCTTTCCCCCACAGAGGGTTTTGTGTCCACCTTCAGTCGTGTTGGTTGGTTCTCACGGGTTAATTAATGTTTAGGTGACTTATTTTTTAGGTGTAAAGAAATTCAGTGTCAGAGACTCTTCAGATCAATACATGAACAGTGTTTGTAAAGTTAACAGCCCCAAGTAACTGTGTTAAATAATCGAGATCTCAATTTTGACTAAATCAATTGCAATTAGTGGTTCCTGCAACACTGGAGCAGCCCAACCACCGAGGACACAGGATTCACCTTCTGGGAACCATTAAGGTAGAAAGACTACGATGACGAGGGAGACGGTGGAGCAGAGGTGAGCGCCGTTTCCTCCTGAGTTCAAATCCACCGAGGGGCTCACAGGTCCGAGTCATCACTGGAGACAATCCTCGAACCTCACTCGGACTATTTTCCCTGAAAACATCCACCAGCGCTGTGGTCAGCGGTGCCACAGCGATGATGTGGGGACAGAAACTTCAACAGCAGACACAGATGCCTGACGACGGGCCTTCAACCTAAAAAAAACTACCAAATGAGACGTGCAGAGCTGCTGTGGTGACTGCTCGTGAATTTACAGCATAATGTCAAAATAAATGCACGAGACTTCATGTGAAAGGTAACACCGTCTAGTTTAAGACGATCTCTCTACTCTCCATGTCTCAGTCCTGTAAAGACGGCTGTTAAGACACTGATACTTTAAACGTCGTATAAAGTGACATTTTTGCTTCTGAAATTAGAAAACAAGCTCAGCACAAAGACGACATCCAGCCAGCTACAGCTAATGCGACCTGACAGCAGATCTACGACAGATGAAGGTCTGATTCACGGCTCCCTTCGGACTCCATTATGTCACAGACGTAAAAGCCCTGAATCAAAGTGTGAACCGGACTTCATACTTTTCCGCAGACCTTCTGGAAAGTGGCAGGTCTTTGGAGGCTTTAAAAAGCATTCGCTGTGTTGTTGTCTAACGTTGGCGGTCAAAGCAAACAGAACATTCAGTTCTCACGCCTCACAGCCTCCGGTGACGAGGACAGAGGGGAGGGTGACGTCCGTTCCTCTGCCAGCAGGCTTCACAAAACCACAAATATTTTATTGATTAAAAGCAAGATGATTTTGTGCACCGTCAGTGTCCCAGAAGCCATAATGAGATTTTTGAATCTCTTGTTTTGTCCCAAAAGCTTTTCAGTTTTCTGTGACGCAGAGCAGAAAACTGCTCAACAGCACATCATCATCAGTGTTGGGAAAGTTACTTTTAAAATGTATTCCATTACAGATTACAGATTACATGCCCCAAAATGTATTCTGTAACGTTACTCAATGAGAGTAACGTATTCTGAATACTTTGGATTACTTAATATATTATCATGCTGTTTACAACTACATGAATGTACTATTGCTGTGATTTATTACTGTTACTGAAGGTCCGCGGCTCCGAACCGTAGTAAAGGGACCTCTGGCTAATACGGTGGGTTCTGTGTCGGCTCGTAGCTGAAAACTAGCTTTACTTTGTTGTCTGGGTCAACTTTGCTAGCAGAGACAGAGAGAGGCGTTGAAAGGCTGCTCCAACAGAACTTATTGTTTCAGAGGAAAACACGAACACGGTGTACAGTCGAGTCTTAATAGCTTACTTACAACTGGGCTCGTCAGGCTCTCTTCTTGGCTGCAGTGGTTATTATTATATTTACATGCTTCCAGCTCCCGTTTCTGCTCGATGACAGCTCGTACTTTTCCTTTTTCTCCCTCCCTCGCTCACAGACACATAACGGGTATGGCAGTCCATTCTCCCTGCAGCACGGACTACACTGCCCATGATGCTACATTCTTTAGAGCTATACCTGTAGCATTCTGCCTGTTAGCTTAGCACAACAACAACAACAGGCGCTCTCTCACCCAGGAAACACGCAGAGAGAGAGCGTCACCCTGTAACCATGGCAACCGTAACGCTGCCGCCTGGAACAACCAGTGTTGCCAACTTAGCGACTTTGTCGCTATATTTAGCGAGTTTTCAGACCCCCTCAGCGACTTTTTTTCTAAAAAGCGACTAGCAACAAATCTGGCGACTTTTTCTGGTGTTATTGGAGACTTATTTATGACGACTTTTTGACATGAAAATGCATATCGCTCTTACTCTCAACAAGCAGCGGTGCTGCCTTGGGCGCCTCACCCGTGCCAAAGCGCTCACAGGCGGAGGATAGTCCTCCCCCAGCTGCTATCAGGGCAGGAGACGTTCACACCTGTGCGTCCGAACGGCAAATGAATCGCGCATGAGTGAAGCCGCTGCTCTCGCACTGACTGTAACGCAGTCAATTCTTCTTTTACTGTTACGCTGTTTTGTGGATCACAAGGTTTAAAACTACTTATAAACAAACACTCTCACACACAAAGTAACTCCACCAGAGCGCCAATTTCGGGTCACTTTTGCCGGCCCAGGCCTGGATAAAGGAGCAGGGTTGCAATTGTGACATTAAAAAAAACAATAATTGCTAAAAGAAATTTAATTTGTAGTTCTAAATAAACTCTAACTGCATTTAGGACGTTTTTTTTACTCACTTTATGTCTCTTCCACGATGTTATTTCTCTCTCCAACAGCGTAGGTCACAATTACATTAGCATGACCAATTATGCAAATTAGGCGATAACGTCATTTGGCGACTTCTAGCGACTTTTAGGACAGCCAATAGTGATTTTCCTTACTGAGGAGTTGGCAACACTGGGAACAACAGAACGTAGCTGTCAAACAAAACCCAAACAGTCCTGACCCGCCACAATATGAAACAGGGAAGTACCGCCGTGTAATCCATTTATTTCAACAAAGTAACTGTATTCTAAATACCACCTTTTTAAACGGTAACTGTAACGGAATACAGTTACTCATATTTTGTATTTTAAATACGTAACGGCGGTACATGTATTCCGTTACTCCCCAACACTGATCATCAGTGGTGCAACAACAGTATAAATACTGAGGTAATCGAGTTAGTTCTGCTCGCAAACAAGCTCTGAAAACACAGACGAGCTCCATCGCTCTGACTTTGAAGTTTGGTGAGGTCAGCTTCACAGTAACCATCCACCGGCTGCAGGTTTGTTAGATGTTCTTCATCTCTGGTGCAGTCAGAGCCCATCAAGCTCAAACTTCTGTCGGAGTTTCTGCTACGTGCAGATTATTAAAAAACAGAAACCTTAATCTAAACAAGCCTAAAATTCTGACAGAGGATATTTCAGTTCAAGAGTTTTCAAATAAACGACTAAATCTGTATTAAGGGGCTCATTAAAACGTTGAAGGGATTTCTTCAGCGTTGCTTCGCATTCAGACTTGTTCTCATCCTGCTAAAGAGCGTTATCTCACTTCTAATTCATATTTAATACTCGAGCTTTCAGCTCTTTGAGCTCTTAAAAGACAAAAGACATAAATTCAGATGACAACTTGTCAGCTCTCCGACTGCTGCTGTCGTGATCATTTGGGATCCTAAAAATTGGGCTGTGATACAGGAAAGGCTGAGGAAATGACTGCTCTGACATTTATTTTGTCCAAAAAGACAAAACTGCCGTCAAATTAAGTGCAGAAATGTTCCCACCAACTCCTGAGCTATTATTTTCTCAAAGAGTAGAAAAATCAATTTTCAATTTTCTCCATTTGACTCCGGCGGCCGGTCCTGCTCCTTCCTGCTCCGCGTCTCAGGAGAAGAGAAAATCCTCTGGGAGGTTTTCGGGCTCATCGCACCTCAACTCGTTAATTATTCAAATTAGGAGACAAAAAGCAAAGTTTAACTCAAATATCTGGAGTTTATTCAGGATGCGATCGTCCAGGACACGATAAAGACCTTCTGACATGAAAAACGGAGTCACAGAAACAACAAGTCCTGAGCATAATCATCTCAGAAACTCCCGGCGCTGCCCGCGCTCGTGTTTATGAAACAACAGACGTGTCATCAATCAGGAGCATCTGCATGGAAACACTTAAAACTGCCTGATATGTAGAATCCTGGAGGAGGTATTGTGTCTGTGCCAGAAATATGATTAATGTTGTTTCTGCTGCTATCTGCTGTGCTGTGAATAAATTGATATTTTGGTTGTTTTTTCCTCACATGGGGACGGAAAGCAGAAGGAACATCTTGTCATTTATCATCTGTTTGTTTCTGCTTCATTACGAGGAATAAAACGCTTGTTAAACAGCCAAAACACACACACGCCATCACCCAAAATGCAGCTTTGCGTTTGCTTCGCTCCTCATCGTCAGCCTCAAACTGATTCTTCTGCAAAGACTTTAAGGAGAAAAAACTGTGGACGCCCTGCGCTTAAAGCCAAAGTGAATCCTTAGATGTTTGTGCATTTCCAGATTTTAATCCCAGGGTTTTTATTTCTGCAAGAAAATATTTGTGGGGAATAAAAAAGGACTAAAGCTTCCAGCGCAGACTCGTTAAACCAAAACCCTCCTGTGATTGCTTTGGTTTGGTTTCTGCCGACTGCCCACCTGTCTGCAAACACTCACCAACTACTTGCTGAGACTCGGAGAAGTGTAGCACAAACAGGAAGTGGACGACATTTGACTTTCCCGTTTCACACATATTCCGTGAGTATTTGGATCCATGCATCCTTGACATTATCCTGTCTTCCTTCTCTCACCCCAACCAATCACAGCAGATGGCCCCGCCCCTCCCTGAGCCTGGTTCTGCTGGAGGTTTCTTCCTGTTAAAAGGGAGTTTTTCCTTCCCACTGTCACCACAGTGCTGCTCATAGGAGGTCATATGATTGTTGGGTTTTTCTCTGTATCTATGAAGCGCCTTGAGGCGACTTTTGTTGTGATTTGGCGCTATATAAATAAAATTGAATTGAATTGAATGCAAACTTCCTACGAATGTGGGAATTTGCTGGTAACCAAAATAATTGCAAGTAGGGATTCAGTGCAGGCCTGTATGCACAGATCATGGTCGGGGAGGTCCAGTGTTTGACGTAGTCAGATCTGGCCACCTCAAAGTATTGATCATTCCCGGGACGTAAGAAGGCAGCCTTCGGTCTCACCAGTCGACCGCTCCGTCTTCCCCGGCGCCGGTGGCGCTTGGTTGATTGGGGGAGCTTCGAGGCAAAGCAGAGGCAGGCTGGGACGGGAACGCCGGAGGGAGAAATTTCTGATTCCCGTGGTTCCAGTAAGATTCACGTCTCATGAAAGGTTCCCCCTTTGATACTTCCATGTGGAGTATATCACCAGACACAGTGCAGACACACAGCAGCCTGCTCCAGACGGGACATCGACATGTACAAACCACCGCCTACTGATCAGTTCTCTGGAAAACAGCGTCACCATTCCTGGAAGCTCCCTCAGAGCTCAGACTGCAGATAGTAAGAGAGAGTCTTTAGTTTTTAAAGACTGAAGTCTTTCCCAGTCAAGCATCAGTAAGAAATCCAGATTCTTAGGGGCTTTTTTTATTGTGGCTGCAAGTTTACAGAGATTTTATTATCCTATCAGCCTTTAAAAAGTGATATGATCCTAAAACAGGGAACCTAAGACCGGTTTGTTTGTTGAACTTGCATTAAATTCAGACTACTCACTGGATTAAATCCTGTTTTTATGGGTTCTTCACTTCCTCTCAGACTCTGAAAGGCTGCCGGAGTTCCCGCTGAAAGAGCGTAACTCTTGCTGCAGCAATAACCTGATTTAACCAGCAAATCAATGTCCCTGAAAACGCAGTTATCATCAGATCTTCCTGAAGCTTAACGACGGGACGGTGATGCTGATAAATGTGCTGCAGCGCTGCTCTGACCACTCAAAGCACTTGAAACACACATGTTCATGCAGCTCTTTATAAAACCATGCACGCTGTAAAGCTGTCAGAGTCTCACTCTGCTGCTTTGTGTTTGTAGTTTAAGCTTTATTTCAGAAACGTGCTGCTCCGCCTCTTTTCTGGAAACTCGCTCATACCTCACATTGATGAACCTGAGATGATCGAGCTGGAGAACCACCTCCATGTGACTGATGTTAGTTCGAGGGAGCCGGGCCTATAATCAAAGGCCTGGTGGCCTGGAAACAGTAAGTCAGCTGTGCAAGCCGATTGGTTGGCTGTTGGCCCATTTGAAGGAGTCATGGTGTTTCTGACTCACCCGAGAAGCAAACCGTCGTTTTTCTTGCAGTCACTGTTCAAAGTTTAAAATCGTCGTGATTTTAAATTTAAAGTTTTTAGCGGCTCCCATCTGCCCCGACTCGTTTCACAGCGACGGGATGCTGAATAAAGAAGACGCTAAAAGGGGAGCTCTGTGTGTTTGCCTCCATCTTTAAATGTAATCAGATTTCTGGTAAACTTGGCCGCAGGCTGACAGCAGCCGTCCTCCCTCTTTCTAGCTGGGACACCTGCAGCATGCTGGCAGGAGTCTACAGAGGGGAAAGCATGTCCTCCACTGCTTTTATATTAAAGTTTTAGGTGCCGTATATACAGATATTGATTTATTGTGCATTAATCATTTAAGCTGTTATCGATTTGTTGTTTAGAATATTAGCCTACGAGTATTTGAAGTAACTACAGCTTTGTGGAGCAGGAAGTCGGACCTGCCTGCACGGTGAGGTGAAAATGTTACAACTGCTGAGAGCAGGTAAATCCATCACTGACTTTCTCACTTACTATGTGTTAACAGACCTCTCTGCATTGAGTCATATCTGTTATTAATCTCTGTCTCTCTTCCACAGCATGTCTTTATCCTGTCTTCCTTCTCTCACCCCAACCAATCACAGCAGATGGCCCCGCCCCTCCCTGAGCCTGGTTCTGCCGGAGGTTTCTTCCTGTTAAAAGGGAGTTTTTCCTTCCCACTGTCGCCAAAGTGCTGCTCATAGGGGGTCATATGATTGTTGGGTTTTTCTCTGTATCTATGAAGCGCCTTGAGGCGACTTTTGTTGTGATTTGGCGCTATCTAAATAAAATTGAATTGAATTGAATATTTTTGGGAGAATTCATATTTTATTTTGCAAATTTCTGAGTAAGATCACAGGATAGCGCCTCCCTCCTTATTTATGTTGAGCCAGAGTGGAAGCTGCACACAAACCTAAAGAGATGCAAAGCACACAGACTTTACTTCCATAAGCTGCGCAGCCATATACTGCGACTCACTTTTGCATTTTTTTATTTTTATCTGTGGTTAAACCGACAGGAAGGGCGCTGGATATCATGTTACCAGCAGCTGCTCTTTCAAAATAAGAGCGAGAGGATTGTTTAAATCGGCTGTGGATGGCATTGTTATTTCAGATGGATTCAAAAATAAAAGCTGACAACCCAAACATATTTACATGCATTCATTATAGTGCGTGTGTGCGAGAAACGCTGTCCTGTCAGTTCTTGATTTCAAATGCAAATTATTCATGTCGTCTCATTATCATGTTGAAAAACAGGCCACCGAAGATTAATCTGCCTCACCGCTGTCGCTGATGACATTATCACAGCGACACCTGAACCACGGCCCTCTACCTGCTCGTCACTATTCTCCTCCACCCCTCCAGCTTGGCAGGAAGATTACTGAGGGGTGGATGTCCTTCTCATCATCAGCTGCTCGGCTAAACGGCCTCCGAGTGTAAACAGTAAACAGCATCGACAGAACATCAATATTCATCCGCAGCTCTGTTCATGTCGGAGCCGCTGCTGAAAATTTAATCGCGCCTGTTACACTTTCCCCAAGTAAATTTGTCGTGTTTGCGCTTCCTGGCACACACGTACGAGCCTCTGAGCGCGCTCCGTGGGGCGAGGCGGAGGACTTTGAAAGGATCTCCCAGGAGGCGAGCGTTTAAAAGCCTCGCGCAGGGCCAAATTATACAGTATGATTTCATTTATCTTGGCGAGGGTGAGTGAGCTCCGTCCCGGCTGTCAGGGAACATAACCCGACTCAGCCCGAGCGAAGCACCCGACAAAATAAAAGGAGATCGTGACTAAGTGCTCCTCGTCCTGTCGGGGAACAGCCGACTGCTATTAATTACAGCCCATCTCTGCTGACATTTCCCCAGTTTTCAGGTGACATTTAGGCGAAAATAACTGTAGAGTTTGATTTCTTTCACTTCTTTGCTCCACCTGCCCGTCCAGGCACTCGTCCAAGTCCTGCCATTTTACTGTATGAGATTTATTACTCATACTGCAGCTGTGTAAGTAAGAAGTAGAGCAGGGAGCTGGAGAAAGCCACAGGAATGAACTTGTTTTGACCAAGAAATAAAATACTTGTTGTGTGCCACGGGTTTCAAACTTAAAGCTTGAACGACCACAGTCACAGTGAGACTACAAACAGCCGACACAAGGACAGATTTACAACTGATGTCTCATTTCCTCTGAGTTTGATCAAAATCTTAATCTATATTTTTGAATAAATCAGTAAAATAAAGAGCAAAGTGATGCCTGACTCTGTTTGAACTACATCAGCTGTTGATAACCGGCTGTTTCTGGGCAATTTCTTGTGTTATTTTTGTTATCCGGTGAAGCTAGCTAGTTAGCTAGCTAGCTAGCTAGTTAGCTAGCTTCACCGGAACTAGCTAGCTAGCTAGTTTTCTGGACTGATGATCATTGGGTAAAAATGGTAACAACAAATCATCCAACTCTAGGTTTCCATATACTGTTGTTATGTGATTATTTAAAGTTCAACAACAGGTTCAACAATAGTTAGCTAGCTAGTTAGCTAGCTAGCTAGTTAGCTAGCTTCACCGGAACTAGCTAGCTAGCTAGTTTTCTGGACTGATGATCATTGGGTAAAAATGGTAACAAATCATCCAACTCTAGGTTTCCATGTACTGTTGTTATGTGATTAAAGTTCAACAACAGGTGGAGCTAAATCTCCACCTGCTTCCATTAAACCAATCCAGATGAAGAAAAGGCGAACGAGCAAATATTAATAAAGTAGAGAATAAAAGGCAACATGACAAGGATTTCTAATGGGTACAATTTCTACCTGAACCCAGAAGAGCTGAATTTTTGAAGGTTTTTGATTCCATTTATTTAAAATTCAATCATTAAAAGTCCAGTTCCAGACTTTGAGACAGAAAGAAGTTCAGCATTTAACCATTTTCATGCAGTCATAGGCTGTTTACTGGACGATGGGGCAACATTCAGTTTCAGGATTTTTCTGATAGAGTCGGTCATGACCAGAGGTTCCCACTTCCCTCCACACGTTACAGAACCTGAATGCAAAAATTGTGAAATTTTCAAAAAGGCAAATACAAAGCTCAGAGTTATTCAGGTAAAGATGCTTGTTTATTTGAAACTGAAGTGAATCTATTTTCAATGATGAAAGATGAAAAAAAATGATGGTTCCCACCAAAGATAATCACCAAGTCTAACATCTGCTTCATCAGATTAACTCGATGACATCACTCAGATGCAAGAGCAGAAAAAAAACTGCTTCAAACTGAGTGTTCAGGACGATCAGAGACCTTCATACTGACCTCGTTTTCCAAACTTTGACCGTGTTAAATATGAACATCCACGACTGGAACAGGAGATATATACAAAGAAATAAGGAGAAACAGAATAGGCCCTTTTAAGCCTTTAATTGGCTGAAAAACAGCTCTAAACCACATCCTCGGATACAGCGAGGGGAGTCTGCTGAACATATGTGCCTCCAGAAAAATAAGCATCCCAAATGAAATGGTTGGTAGGCCACAAAATTACACAGTACAAACATATGGAGGACAGAGCTGACGAGAGACTTCAAAGTCTGAGCTTCAGACTCGCCGATCTTACTTGTTCTCGCAGTAATCTGCCGATTATGGCAGAACGTTTCACCTGCGGACGACTTTATGTCCAAACACCTCACCTGAACAAACAAACAAGACGAGAACCCTGAAAAGTCGGCGTCTCTGTCGCCACGCTACATTTACTCTCTTCAGACAGAGTCGAGACATCGCTGCACAGCTCGAGCTCCCTGCTGCTTTTCAAACCTTCACAGCTGCATCAGCATAAATCACATCTCTAAAAAGTGAAAAACTGGGCACTCCAGGGTTCTTCGCATCAGCTCTAGAGAGGGTGCAAACGTTCTCTACCACAGTCTGGGAGCACCGGTGAAAATAAATATATTTGAAATATGAAGAAAAACTGCTGGCCGGTATTTCCCCGCTTCAGCACAAAGCCTCGACTATTGTTTGTGATGATTCTCCCCCAGCAGCTCCCACGTTCACACGTGAAGGTTCATAAATCTATTTAAGGCTTCTAACGAGTAAACTTTTGACATTTTTTCCTGTGGAGCTCTTTGTAATTATTTATGGTTGGTGTGTTTTTCAGTCATGGAATTGCAGACCTTGTATATTTAACTTTTTTATTTATGAGATCTTCCGATGTCAACAAAAACAGCAGCAATGCAAACTAACAAAATAAATCACCTGGGTTTGGGTAACAACCTGGATGAGTGGATTAATGCATCACTGAGTCGTGGTGTTCTCCAGCAGATACACGTTTCTTTACCGAATCTTGGTTTGAATCAGTCGACTTGCAGCTGAGAGCTCCGCTCTTAGTTTGGCTCTTTTTAAGGGATTAATCAACCAAAGGTAAACTTGAGAACATTTTTTGGCTGGGACACAATCAGTCAAGCAGAATCTGCAAATGAAAAGTTCCAGCCATCGTGGCCGTCGTGTTCGGTGCATGCAGGCTAACAGGTCTTACTGCCTCTTCTGTGCAGACACAATAATGCAATGTTGGATTTCCAACATCCAGCATGAAGAGAAAGTGACGTAATCTTTAGCAGAAAGAAGCGCTGAATCCCCATGAACCTTCTTTACATACATGAACGACTTAACCTCCATTAATTAGTGAACATTAGCAGTAAACTGAAAATAAACTGTATTAAGTTACAAACTTTTGCTGATCAGTTTAAGCTTTTGTTCTTTTTTTTATAATTTTACTAATTTATGCTCTATTCTAATGGAAACCCCGGGGCAGCTGGGATCTTATTATATTCTCTGTCCTAATGAGAAGATAATGTGTCTGAACTCGACCGTCGTTCTGACTCGAGCTGTGCAACGTCGAGTTGCAGGACTGCGCTGCATCGTTGTGCTTTTATTGCACAAGCGAAAGTTTCCTGAAGAGACTTGGGTGGCCCGGCCTTGCATGTTGATAGCTGCCATCATTGATTTTGGGGTTTGTTTTTCCCCCTTCTGAGTAAAAGTTGCGATCCTTTTACTAGTGGACAGTGTCCTTGCTTTTATTTTGAAAGTTCAGTCGATGTAAACAGGTCCTTGTCGTGTTCCTCTCAGGGCTTGTTGGGTTGCGGTTGTGCCGTCTCGTCTTGCTCTAACTGCCATCTTGGACTACAAACAGAAGTCCTCCTCCAGCTCTGGACATCCACCCCGAGCTGGTGGAGAGCTGCTTGTTTGCTTCTACACCGAGGTCACCGAGCTGAATGAGGACCACCGTCACCAGAAGCCAGAGCTCATCCACAGAAGATGAATTTCTGATGTCACAAGTTGTTAATGGTGTTAATTAACAGAAGAACACCTGAGTGTGTCTTTGTTGGCACGCCACAAGTGCAGTCCAATTCAGCTCACAGACAGGAAACACGTGGATGTGTGATACACTTCATACGAGCGGTAAACTGCTCACGCATCCATCCCGTCCACGTTCTTTGCCCAAATTTGCTCCAACTTAAAGTAACAGGAAACGACGGCAGCAAATGGAAACCAAACTCCAAGCTTCAGCAGCAGATGGCTGGTGTCACAAATGCTTTTCCACATCTTATATTTTACACTTCAGTACCAGAGAATATTGGTTCGCTATGAATGCTTGATGTTTCTCCAGGGCTGCATTTTCCCTTCAAACCCTGCTGCACGCTGCTTCCAACAAAGTGCCAAAACCCATTTTGTTCCGTCTCTCTCGAGACGCCAAAAGCTCGTCGTTTATTCTGTTTTTCAGACGAACACCAGCTCTGAAAGAAGCGCAGTCAATTATTATCTGGTATCAACACTCAGTCCTGTGCCACGCGCTTATTGTTATGCATGGAGCGCTGACTGTGTGAATTAGGCTTTCCGTGCTAAAAATCAAGGTATTTGGTTTGTTTAGTGACTCGGAACATTTTCATTTGCCTCTGCAGAACGTGGCATTATGTTCTGATGAGGATCGCGGCGCTCGTCTGCGAGGAAAACGCTCCGTTTCTTAATGCAAACACGGCGAGCGGCCCGAGCAGAAGCAATTGAGAGGTTCATTAATAAAACATGAGTGAGGCGGGTTATTGCAGAGTGACAGCTAACACTCATTTACATGGCTGCTGCTCTTTTCCTTTAAATATTTCATAGAAGAAGAAGAACAGAGTAACGGTGCAATGAATGCATGAATATTAGATATTGATGCAGCAGGATGCAAACACGATCGCAAATAGCATCGACTAAAATCCCTGTCAGAGAGCATTACGCTAAGAGTAAGTGATAGGCTCACAGAAGCTCGGTGCTCGCTCACCGCAGAGGTCACGATGAGGCTGTTTCAGGGATGCTGGACGTGAGGCGCAGCTCATTGTTTTATTATATGACAGAGCTGTGGTGCTTTCCTCATACATGTGATAGCATCCAATAGTGCATCCAAACTAGATTTTCATAAACAGTTTTAGTCTATATATAATCAACAGTTAATTGGTTGTATAACAGATAATTAATTTCCATGATGAAAACAATCTGGAGGCTCAGTCATTAGCAGCACATTTAAAGCTTTAATATTTAAATTTTCTCGACTATAAAACATTTCACGCCTGGTTCAGGCTCCTTGTAAAAACAGAAGCTTCCAGTCAACTCGTTCTCAATAGTATTGTTTTCATAAATGACTCTTTTTACTTGAAAAACATCCACGGACACTCCGCACACCAACAAAAGGCCCAGAAAGCCGATCCTCACAGTTTGAACCTGAATCAAAACGATCCCAACAGTAACACAGTCACGAGTCAGTATTCTGCTGCTAGTCTGCTGTTAGCTGGTTTGCACAGCTTGTTCTCACACTCCGTGTGCAAACAACCACCGGCCAAAGCAGCGATGCATAAATGAGACTGTCCAGGGTTCCTGCAGCCAGAGAGTTCAGAGTTTTTAAGGAGTTTTTCAAAAGATCTGCATGAACTTTGAGTCCAACAAACCAGGAGACATCGGCCTCCTGGTTCTAGCGCTCTGTATTAAAACGTTAAAACAAACGTTTCCTCATCTGCATCCACAAAGGGAAACGTGTGGGAGCTGCCTCACACATCTCAAACACTTCCTGCACAAAGGAAATTCACAGAATTCACATGTCTGCTTGTCTTTGACCGTCAGACAACTTGGCTTTAAAAAAATATGCATGTTGTAGCTCGTGTGATATTAATGCCCATCAGTAAATTATTGAAAATAATCTGTATCTGCTTGTTTTCAGAAAAAACGATGAATAAAAAATCGACTCTCTCGACGCCTGAAAGACTTTTAAATACCAACTATTTCCATATTTTCAGATTAATTCATTTAATACATTTCAAGACTCTTTAAGGACCTGCAGGAACGCTGCTAATCATTTACTGAAGTCACGTAAGCTGTGCAGCGTCTGAGAGACCGGCGTGGATTCTCTACATCTTAGTAGTTTAGTGTGATGCTGAGGTGCGTTTGCTAACGGGCCCTGAGCTCCTGCTGGCAACTCGACAAAAATGAAGAAGCCAGAAATTAAAGAGGAAGAGGAGGAGTCTGATGAGCTGTGAGATGCTGTTCTTCCAGTTTATAGATGTTGTTGCAAACTGATGTTCATTTCATGTCAGCTTTCAGTAATTTGCTTTAGAGATGAAAAAAAAGTCTGCATGTCCTTCTTGCCTGCTTTTTTGAGATCTACTGTCGAGACTTAGAAAACAGATGCATGTGTGACGTGTTTGAAATTTGCAGAACGTTTGGAAGATGAGCAGAAGTCTTCCTCACAGCTTCCATCACTTACGTTAACATCTAGGAGGAGTTTCTTCGTGCTTCTCTTTCCTCTCAGCTGCGTCTCCCTGGCCTGAATCTGATGGAGGTTTCTTCCTTCCCACCATCCCCGAACACAGCAGAGGGACTCAGATATCCGGAGCCATCTCTGATATTTATCTTGCGATATGAAGCTGTATATTAAAAGTGTCCGACGCATTAAAACTGAACTGAGTGGGCTCACATCGGTCAGAGCTGGTACCCGACTGCCGTCCCGGGCAAACAGAAGAGGACAGAAGAGTAAATCATGTGTATGTGTGAGTCAGCGGGATTGTATTAGATGAGAAAAGCAGAGATTAATTATTTGAATGTGACACAGGCCGTCTGAGAGCCTCGCTGTGTTTTCCTCACATACGTAAAGACTGAATATAAGAAATGAAGTGTGTGACACAGTGGGGGGGTCCTCCACCCAACTGCTCCCCTGAAACCTGCCTCAGCTGATGTTCCTGTAAATGCAGTTTTAAAGCTGCATTTTCACCTAATAAGCAACTTTAAAATCATGAATCCCAAACTGGAGAAGTTCATTAAAATCTGCTTTTCTCCCTGAGAAAAATTAGAAATGCAGCTTTTGCTGTTTTCAAGACATTAGAGAAGCAAACTGTGCCAAACATTTCAAGATGTTCTTAAAACATTTTATTTTGCATTTGATTCTTGTTTTTATGTCAATAACTGAACCTGCTGCTGTGCAGAACAGATCAGCTGCTCGGTTTCTTCATCAACGTCGGTCTTTAGCTCTGGTTTCTTACAGGTTTGTTAGTTTGTGCATGTTTGAACATTTTGTTTTTTCCCATTTTTAATGTTTTCGTGTCTGTGAAGCCCTCTGAAACTTCACATGTGCAAATAAAACCGACTCAACACGGACTGTGAAACAGGAGGAAAGAGCTTCAGTCAACAGTTTGGCCAAATTTATCAAAAGAACAGCAGGAAAGTTTGAGACAGAGACGTCTTAACATAAAAATGTTCAATCGAAACTCAGTTAAATGAAATGAAAAATAAAACAACAACAACCCACAAAGTGACTGCAGAGGATCATCAGAAGCCGCCACATGGATCCAATCATGACAACATGGACCGGATATACAGCTCGGATCAGCTGTGAGATCGTAAACAGCTCTTTAGGAATAAATGTGTGGATACAGCAGATTAAATTCACGCCTCGCAGACTAACCGGACTCCCAGCAGCAGGAACATTAACCCGACTTCATATTTCAGCTCGAAGCTCAAACAGGCCAACAGACACGGACACGCAGGACAATGAGGATCCAGTGAGATTCAAAGGTCACCACAGCAGCAGCGGCTCCAACAAGTCCCGGAATCACAGAGACGTGCCCACGGGAATATCACACACAGACCCGCGCACACAGATTAGGATTATTCAAAGCGCAGAGGCTGATTTACAGCAGGGGTGGAGGAGGTGGAGGTCTTACCTGTGCAGTCCTTTCCTTTGCCTTTGCACTCGCCGCTCTGAGGATACGACCCCCGAGCCTCCAGCAGCAGAGACAGCAGGCAGGCGGACACCAGGCACCGGACGACCCCGCCGGGACGCCCGCGATGCCTCGCAGGGCCTGACAGCATCGCGAAGAAGCCGATCCGACCTGCAGACGCCGGCGGGACGCAGCGCTCGGATGTCGGTTCAGGTGGAAAGCGCAGCTTAATCCCGGGTGCAGCAGGCGGAGGCTGGCTCACACTGTGCCCCGCTGACGGAGAGCGCAGAGGGGGGAAGGTGGAGGAATGTGCGGGTAACGCTCGCCGGATCCGCGTTCAGGAAGTGTGGGAGGCGGTCCAGTTGGTCCGGGCAGGGAGCATCCTCCCCCTGCGTCCGCGCCTCTATCTTCAGGCAGACCGAGCTGCACCGGCTGGATCCGGCTGTCTGTCTCGCGCCGCACACGAAACGATCCCGCGCGTCGTGGATCCGTCACGGAGCTCAGCGGGGCGCTCCGGCTCACAGACGCGCTGCAACCACAACAAAGAGATCCGGACCGAGAGCAGGGAGGACGGGCGGGCTGGTCACGTGAGAGGACGCAACGCTCCCCTCCACCTCCACGCCCCTGACGCACGCGCGCGCGCACGCACACCTTGAGCTGCAGAAGGCTGCAGTGAAAGAAGCTCCGGCAGGTCGCGGACCTGAAACAGCCCACATCCACGGCCGGGAGCACGTGCGACACCGAACGTGACGGTTTTGCTCAGTATCGTTAACGATGCAAGAAGGAGCACGTGACACTTTAGAAGGAAGCGTGTCCACTCAGGACGTGAAATCCAGTGGAGGCTGCTGCTCCACCAGCAGCTGCTTCAGACAGTTTTCACATTTTTCCATTAAGAAGTCCCGAGAGAGGCGGGAACGATGTCACGGGAACGATGTCACGGGAACACGCTGCTGAACTCTCCTGGAAATAAAAAGTCACGTGATTAATAATCAGCAGAGTCACGATGAATTGATTATCAGATTAGATAGATTGATGAGGAGTTAGAGTCACAGAGGTCGTTTCTTCATTTAATTCACTGTTATTGCACCTACACGATCATCAGTCCTTTGTGGACACTTGAAACTGTTTTAGAGTTACTGCTGAATTTTCTGTTTCCCTCTGATCTCTTAAAAACTTTAATGTCACTGAGACTTTCTAGCTGGATAAATAAAGGATGGTCACTTTGCCAGAAACTTCTCTGTGGCTCGACATGACTTCCTGTCATTGATGGGAGAAATGTTTGACACCTGTATCACAGGTTATAGCCCAACAAGTCATTTACAAATATGGGCAAGGTTCAAATCTGGCCCACTGATCAATAAGATATCCTTCCATACAGGATGATGTATTTTTGAAAAGTATGTGTTTTAAACCAGCGGTCCCCAACCTCCGGGCCTCGGACTGGTCCGTGAGTCGTTTGGTACCGGGCCGCGAGAGTTGAGGCTCAGGTGTGAAATGTATAGTTTTCAGGGTTTTTATCGGTTTTCAGCGTTAACTCGGTTTTCCTGGGTCTTTTCACGTGTGTTATGAATAAATCTTCTTTTCTTCGGTACCGGTACTAGTTTTATTTTGTTGTATTTATCCGCGACACCTTAAAGGCCGGTCCATGAAAATATTGTCAGACATAAACCGGTCCGTGGAGCAAAAAAGGTTGGAGACCGGTGATTTAAACGGTCCCCAAAAGCTGATTCTGTTCATCTGGATGTTCCCTCACTCGTCAAAGTGACTTCAAATGACTTTGGGCTTTTTAGGCTTTCCCTCCCTGCATGACTGAGCATCAAGACATCTTTTAAAGTGCTTTCAAACTAAGGGTCGGTTTCACGCTGCACAAAGTCCAAAGGCAAGGCAAGTTTATTTGTACAGCACAATTCAACAACAAGGTGATTCAAAGTGCTTTACAGAGACATTAGAAACAAAAACAAATAAAAAGCATGATTTAAAATTGATTAAAACAAGCAAACAAACTAACTAATTAACAAACAAACAAACAAACAAAACAGTATATAAAATCAAAACAGATAAAATCAGTAGTTAAAATGTAAGTTTTGAAATTTAAGCTTAAGTGCGGATTTGGTGTTTTATTCAAATGCAGCTCCAAAGACTGTTTTACTCAAAAATCATCGCGTTGGTGCTGAAACTGGAAAACAGTTTAGTTCCACAGACAAACCAGTCGGTCCCCACAGTGACTGAGTCACTATCTTCGCTGTGACTTGAACACAGCACTGCCTGGTTTCCTTCACCTGAACTGAGTCACCAAAACCTAAACCCCAGTCGTTATCAGCACTCACCGACTCTGAGCATGCTCATTAAAAAGGGGCGTTTCACGCCTCATATGACTCCAATCAGATCAGATGATGATGATTCATTAGAGTTAATTGTTTTAACACTGAGCAGGTTTCACATTAGAGCTCTGAAGCTTCACACCTGAAAGGCTTCTGTCCAACAGTCGGACGGAGCAGACGGAGATCCCTTCAGTTCGTCTGCAGATCAAAGTGATCAAACAGACTCAGCAGCAGATTAGAATAAAAAAGAAAAACATGCATCATCAGGTTAAACCAGGCAAACTCCAGTGAGTCTGTATCTGTGACGTCGTTTGCTTTCAGTAGCCTCAACAACTTTACCTGAAATTCAAATATTTTATTAGTCACTCAGTTAACAGGAAGTCTGTTTATGCTAACACACCAACACAGCAGAAACATTAACGCTGAGCTTAAAAACAAAGCAGCGAGCGATGGAGGCAACATCTGTCCATCTTCACATCTGTGTTCATGGTTTTATTGTTTTATTTTATTCTGTATGTGCGCTTTTATTGTTTGGAAACGACACATTGGAGGTGACAGAGTGGAACATGTTGAGAGAATCATTTGGAGCGATCAGAATAAATGAAACATCAGAGGTGGAGCTCAGGTGGAGCTGTTTGGAGAGAGGCAGGTGACGTGGTTTGGGCAGAGGAGGGATCGTGGATATATTGGATGACGGATGTTGAGGAAGCTCACAGAGGAGATTCATGGATTAGTGCTGGTGTGACAGAGGTGGATGTGAAGGACGGGGTGAGGTGGAGGCAGAGGATCTGCTGTGGCGACCTCTAAAGGAAGCAGCTGGAAAGAGAATATTTTGATTGTTTCCTGTGACTCAGGAGATCTGGGCGTCCCTGTTTCAGTTAACAAAGGTAAACAAAGGTTGTCTGACTGTGCTTTCAGTTTTCTGCATTTTCTTTTACTCGTCGCTGGTTTTGTTTTTACGCTGCGGCGTCAGAAACCGGACGTTCTCTCAGGAGACGAGAGCCAGCATCATGAGTCTCTGTCCTCTACACACGTGATGATGATGATGATGATGCGGCGTCTGATGTTAGGCTTGAACGTCAGTGAAGCAAACAGCAGATGTGACATTTTGATCCGTCCTGTTGTTCTGATCACGACTTTCCTCCCGCTCGGAGCTGTGCGCTCACTCCAGACGTCTGCGGGGAAACTGAACGACAGATTTTTGTGTCCATCTAAACAACATCTGACTGATACTTCCTCTTAATGGGGTTGTGTAGCAATGCTCACACATTTCACCACCTCTGTGCCACCACGTGAGCGAAACCTGAGCTGGTTGTACAAACAGGCCCAAACACGAGTCATTAAACCTCCTCGCTGACTGGATTAATATTTACACTGCACATATTGGCCCACGGCTTCATTTTGGCCTCCGCTGGCGCTCCACCAAGCTGGACCTATTTGGCACGCTGCCTTTCATCCTGCTGCTGTCGGTTTGTCGTCTCTCCATCACGTGCACATTTTTCTGACGTGGAGGCAGCAGCAGCAGCAGAGGAGTCTTCAGCGGCGCCGTTGGACATGGTCGGTTCCACGCCAGCAGCTGTAACAGCTCTCCCGGGTGCTATCACCGCCTGCCAGACGGCAGAGTGGAACGAGCCTGTTCTAAATCACTCACAGCTCTGCTGATTAGCTTCCTGGACGAGGTTAAAGACTTTTCAGAAGATGTGGAAGGACAGACCAGAGCTGAGATAAAGAAGTCTCCCTGATTTATTTCACGTCACGCTGACACTGAGCCAACGCTGGCAGAAACTGACACCCGGACTAATGTCCGCCTGCTCAAAGTCCCACACAGACCTCGACTCGTATTAATGACTCCTGAGCAAGGCACTTAACCTCGGTGGCCCAGCAGGTGGAGGTTTACCGCCAGAGCTGCTCTGAGGTTTAGAGACAAACACAGAAAATTGTTGTTGCGTGTCTTTGTAGGGACCAAAATCCAGGTCTGAAGACATTCTGCAGACTCAAGATGTGGTTTTAGTGACAGGGTTACAGCTGGGCTATGGTTAGGGTCAGTTAAAAGTAGGGGTGGGTTTTTATAAATGGTAAATGGCCTGTATTTATATAGCGCCTTACTAGTCCCTAAGGACCCCAAAGTGCTTTACATATTCAGTCATCCACACATTCACACACTGGTGATGGCAGCTACATTGTAGCCACAGCCGCCCTGGGGCGCACTGACAGAGGCGAGGCTGCCGGACACTGGCGCCACCGGGCCCTCTGACCACCACCAGTAGGCAACGGGTGAAGTGTCCAAGCCGGGGCTCGAACCGACAACCTTCCGATTACAAGGCGAACTCCCAACTCTTGAACCACGATCGCCCCGATTATAATCAATTAATCGATTAAAATCGATTCTGGCTTGGATAACGTGATATCGATTCATTAAAATCCTGAATCGATTTTTTAATATAAATTTATTTTGCCCGAAACGCCCGAATCTGAAACCTCAAAATTTCAACAACCACCGAACAGCTGAAACAGTAAATGAGAGCAGGAACACGGATTCTGCACAAAGACGTAAACACAAAGCTCGGACCCGCCGACGGATCAGGATCAGTGAGATGTCGCCTTTCTCACCCGACGGCACGGACACGGTCGGGGCTGAAAGCCGACAGCTCGCTGATTCTGATGTTTCGGCGGGTCCGTGCTTTGTGTTCACGCCCTTTTTGTGCTGATTCTAAAGCTGTTAGTTTATCTCTCTCCAAACGATATTGACTGAACCAGCAGCAAAAGAAGATCCAAACTAAGCTTCACATAAACATCGTCATGAATTCACTCTGACTTTTGCTGTTTTGCTTCGACCACGATAAAATCACACTTCATGCACAGCTCTCTCTCTCTCTCTCTCTCTCTCTCTTCAACAACAGTTTCCCGTCTAAAAATCAGTTTTCTTCATTATTCGCTTGCTTGTTACGCACAAGTCTACTGTTGTTTACAGGCTGTCGGCCGTCGTTTTTTTCCCGTTTTACTTCCGAAAAGAAAACCTAATTTCTGCCGTTCAATGCTGAACAAATTTAAACTTTTTAAAATTATGCAAAATGCAAAACGCCGTGTCTCTAATAAAACAGCTGTAACGTCAGAGGTAATGTTCATAAGCTGATTAATGGTTTTCTTTTGTTTTTGATCTACTGCAGAATATCTTTATAAAACCCAGCCCAGGAAAATTGCCTTCATGTTTTTCTGTTTTCTGTTTTTCTTCAGCTACTTTGACGCCAAGGCCTCTGCTGTGACGCTCACACCTTTGATAAAGTCTTGCATTTTTCACGCTTCACATAAACATCGTCATGAATTCACTTTGACTTTTGCTGTTTTGCTTCCACCAGGATAAAACCACACTTCATGCACAGCTCTCTCTCTCTTCAACACCAGTTTCCCGTCTAAAAATCAGTTTTCTTCATTATTCGCTTGCTTGTTACGCACAAGTCTACCGTTGTTTACAGGCTGTCGGACGCTGTTTTAATACTGAACAAATTTAAACTTTTTAAAATTATGCAAAATGCAAAACGCTCAGCGTGTCTCTAATAAAACCGCTGTAACTTCAGAGGTGATGTTCATATGCTGGTTAATGGTTTTCTTTCGTTTTTGATGTACTGCAGAATATTTTTATAAAACCCAGAACAGGAAAATCTCCTTCATGTTTTTCTGTTTTATCTTCAGCTACTTTGACACAAAGGCGTCTGCTGTGACGCTCACACCTTTGATAAAGTCTTGCATGTGTCAGCTTCCTTTTTATAGATACAAAAATATGTAAATGTACTGATCTGAATTATAATATTTCTGACTGTCAAAATTTCCCAGATTCAAATCGAATCGAATTGAATCGATTCTAGAAATCAGTGACGATACTCAGCCCTAGTTAAAAGCATTATGTCGATTAGACGTCCCCACAACATATCAATTACTAACGTGTGTGTGTGTGTGTGTGTGTGGTTTACACTGTTGTCTTAACACTTCCATGTTTCACAGCAGCATCTGTCTCCTGGTGTTTTGCATCAGCTCGTTGATGCTCAGCCTCGGGTCGAGGTGTTTGTGGCTTTAGGTGAGTCACGGCGCTTTTAACAGATGCATTAAAGCCCTCAGTCGCCCACTAAACACACTCGTGGCATCAATCTGAAAAGCTCAGGTGACTTCTTGAGTTACTGCATTTACAAGATCTTCAGAAAATGTGACCTCTGACCTTGAACTTATTTGATACTTTTAGGATGTGTTTTATGTCCAGTTGACGTGGAAACCAAAATATCAACACTTTCATCCTGATGATAACATCCTTGTTCCTGCTGTTCCTTTATAAGGAATAAATGAAGAGGACAGGCGCACACTTAACAAAAACCTGACGACATGTTGACGTGCATGTGCTGACGTCTGCACAGTTTCGCTCACAGCTGCACGCTGCTGCAGAGGAGGCATCGCACAAATCTGCTGTTTAACAGGAGCTTCACAAACAACTTCAGAGGG
The DNA here is from genome assembly GCF_056152115.1 of Neolamprologus brichardi. Taxonomy (NCBI): domain Eukaryota; kingdom Metazoa; phylum Chordata; class Actinopteri; order Cichliformes; family Cichlidae; genus Neolamprologus; species Neolamprologus brichardi. Next base: position 3,672,529 of record NC_142121.1, on the reverse strand, counting down.
AAACGTTCACAAGCTCGTGAGCTTCATTAGTGTGGTTTGTGTTTGTTCCTGAAAAACAGATTCCTGCTTCTGCTTTCCATCGTTGGATTTCGACTTTATTCAGGCTGATGGTTTGAAGACATCTGCCATGTGTTAAAAATAAACCTTCAGCTAACAGACTGTAAAACAAACAGGTGGCTTGATAATTAGAAAGATGCTCTGCTCTGTATTCTAGAGACAGTAGGTGAGAAACTAATGGAAGTGCTGTTTTGTGACTCGCTCTCTGAAGGTTTTGTCTTAATTTCTCTCTAAGCTTCTTCAGCTTTGGTCGCCTGTTTGGGGTTTAAACCGAAGCTTTGCCGTCGTCAGATTATTCCTCCCACCATATGCTCCCATCCCACCGCAGAGATTTACGGCCTACCTGGTGCTGACGACATATTCAGCTCGGAAACTGCAGAGAAAAACAGTAACTCGCCAAGTAAACATATTCAAGCAGAAATAAAGTTTTAAATATAAAATGAAGACAAAAAACAGATATTTACATGTAAGTAGAGAATTTCTTAATCTAGAGACAAAATCTGTGGTGAAGTTATGTCTGGCATCATTTCTCACTTCAGGATCCAAATGTTCCTCCAGTCCCTGAAATTTTTATTAATCCTTTATTTATCCAGGTAAAAAATCTCATTGAGATTAAAAATCTCATTTCCAAGAGAGACCTGGCATCATGGCAACAAACGTCACATACCACAGAGGTATATAACATTTAAAACGAATACAATATCCCATACAAACATGTGTAAAATATACAATAACAGATCAAATTAAGAGTACATTAAAAACAATCACACTGAGTAAAAGAGCTGTTCTCTCGTTCCTTTAAGGCAGACTTAAACTCTCCCAAGGTAACCAAGGTCGTGTCCAAATTCATGGGCTGCTTCCTCCTGAGGCCGCATTTGTAGACCGATTACGTCACAGCGACGCGACGAAGGCTGTCCAAATTCGTAGACTCCTCCGAATGCAGCTGACAAATGCGTCCTCCTTTTCCCCGAATTTGAAGGATGGGTCGGGTGTGTCCTTCGTGGTCTACCATATCCCAGAATTCATAGCGCGGCCCAGCCAAACTCCAGTTTCCAACAATGGCGGCCGCTACTAACTACTTTTAAAATTACTCATACTAATCTTTCTGGGTCACAAAATAAACTTTTAACATATTTTCATGTTAAAAGTTTATTTATGTAGCTGTGTAAACCTCAAATATCTGCTCGGTTTATCAAGATTTCACATATTTGCAAAAGCGCTTCGACGTTTTCGGAGATGTCTGCTACCCACCAGCTCGATAGCTAGCCGGGAGCTCGAGGGTCACTGAAGCCGCCGAGAACGGCACAACTCCCGGCACATCATTTTCAGATCACCGCGGAGTTTCGCTGCTCGGGTTAAACGTAATATATAAGTCACTTAGACAACCTAAAAATGTTATTGTTGGGCTTTTTTCAGTGTTTTGTTTGTTCGTGAGTAAATCGGTTTGGCTGAGATTAAAGTTATTAGATTAGATTAGATAAAATAAAACGTTATTAATCCCCCGGGTGGGTTCCTCCTTGGTTTTCACACAGCTGACTAAACGTCAAATAGAAAACTGATTAAACAGAAGTGTGAGACGGTCGAGAATTTACGCCAGTGTCCTGTTATATTTTAGACAGCAAGGAGCAGACGGCGAGTTTATTAAACTCCACCGAGACAGCGGTGACGCTAATCAGAAGGCTAGACCGTCCAATTTCCCCAACCGTTTACTTCCGGCCTACCCGACCTTCTGAGGACCCGGCCCACGTAGACCGCGAAGGCCGGGTCCTCAGGAGGATGCAGCCCGTGAATTTGGACACGACCCAAGTCTAATCATTTCAGTTCCTCCTGCAGATTATTCCAGGAAGCAGGGGCAGCGCATTTAAAAGCGCATTTTCCCCAATTCTGTTCTGATTTTTGGGACAATCAATTGTATGATTTTGTTCGAACGAAGGCTGTATTGGTTGTGGTTTTTACACATATAAACACATAAATAAGATGGAACCAGCCCAAGGAGAGATTTATAGATAAAGATCAACCAATGGGAGTCTGTGAATATGCAAAGATGGACATTTAGCAGCAGCATACAAAGAACAATGATGTACACGATTTCCACAGCCAGTAATAAAACGTAAAGCACAATGGTGCACAGTATCCAACCTCTTTAGGTAGTGGGCAGGTGCATTCATAAAAAGCAGGTCACCATAATCCAATAAAGGTCAAAAGGTTGAAACTCCTTCAGCTCTAATAAAACGATCAGTGTCTGTTCATCCAGCTGTTACAATCACACCTGCACATTAACGAAGTTTAGAGAGTTACTGACGTCGAGTTAGCTGAACACACCAGCACAGGGAAGATGGTGCTGATGGGGAGACAAACAGCGAGGAAGACGATGCTGTAAACGTACCAAACTTCAGTCTGAGGTTGGTCGCTAACATGTTGCTGCATTTATTAGATGATGTGTAAATGTCCTGATCCTGAGCTGAACGTCCACGCAGAAATCTTAGTCAGCCCAAAGTGATTCTGCTGAAGTGTTTAACGTCCGTGTGCTGCAACACGAGAAACTCAACCAGCAAAGGAAACACCTGGAAACACGGTCGATGCATCAGCGCTGCTCGCACAACTGGACCGTCACTTTGGGCAGGTTGATACCAGGAACAAAGCTCATTTGACAAGCAAACAAAAGATTTCTTCAACAAAAATGCATTTGCAGAGGACTCTGTTATCCCCGACAGAGATTTAGCTAAAAACATCGAGCTCTGTTCATAAACAGTGACCGAGGAAGTCTTGAAACAGACGTTCAGGCTGAGGAGACGAGTCAGGTGTACTCCAGCATCAGTAAAACACATCTGTAGTTAACATGTATCCACGCTGGTCCTTAATTACACTCTCAAAGAATATTTGCTGATAAAAAATAAAGTAGTGATTTCAAAAATCACATTTTAAAGAACTTAAACGTTACATTTTAGGCACTGAAGCAACTTTGTTTGGGCTCTGCTGCTTCATAACGATTAAACTCACTCTGAAAAATGCTGACTTTGGATTGACACCCCGAACCTGCTGCCAAAACACATCTTCTGTAAAATAAAAATGCATAAAATCGTGTTCACTGTGGCGCATATATCAAATTGGACTGAAACCACAAACACGGCTGAAAGTGGTTCCAGAGAAAACGTGAGCAAAGTGATGAAAGGCTTTTATTTGTTCTGTTCCAACCTGATGCTCAATAAACAAAGAAAAATCATACTTGGGACGTGAATTCAGTGCAGTGAATAACCGTCACCGCACTGATGTGGAAGCTTCACATCATGTTGACCTTTTGTGTGCAAAAAGGTCAAAATCCCGAGAAGAAGAAGAAGAAGAAGCCGTTTCTGCCAGTTTCATGTGGACGTTTTCCAGCCTTCGTTTCCAACTCGGCTCCTCTCCCGCTGTTCCCGTTCGACTGTTCTTGCTGTGGTAACAGACAAAATCCTCACAGCACCCCGTCACAAACATGTGCTGTTTGCTAAAGTCACAGTCTGCGAGATTTTCAGCTTCAGAACGAAGACAAAAAACACGAATACGTGCAGGAAGTGGGGAAACGAAGACTCTGAGGAGAAAGAGGTGGATTTGTGTGATTTGTGTCATCTTACATATGCAAACAGACATTTAACAAACTGACATTTTGCTGAATTTGATGCCAAGTTAAGCACATTTTTCATGCATTTGAAGGACGTCACGGGTGAAATATGTGCACAATCTTTGCTGAAATATCTGCTGATAAAAAGTCTCTTCTGCACATTTTTAAACTTTAATTTCTTGGCTCGGTTGGTGGCCGGCCGCCTGCTGTAACAGCGTGTAAACGGGAGGGGCGGATGGGATGGGTTGAGTGGATTGCGGGGCCTAAATGGGAAGAGAAAGATGGCAAATGAGCAATGCTAATTCGATTAAGTTCCACGATAGTTATCTCTAATTGGCTTACTGCGTTTGTTGTGGATTGGCAGACACTCGGAGTCTGTTGTCTCGCTGTGGCATCGCTGTAATCGATGCCTGCTTGTAAGATAACATTAAAGCAGGAAACGCTCAGATCTGGGAAAATTAGCAATGCAACAAGTTCTGCAATTAAAAATTTCACTGCGAGAAACATCAACCTGTGGAAGAATGAAAAGTTTGCAGAGAGCCGACCCCCCCTGGATGATTAGAAACCTGCACCTGAGGGGAACCCGGCTGTTTTGGGGGTTTAGCTCTGATCCTGATCATAGCGTGCAGTCTCTAATTTCCTCCGCCATCTGTAGCTCCAGCTCGTCTACAGGGGAGGCGCGACCCCCTCTGCTGCCGATAACGGGGAGGATAATCCAAACCATCCTGCAGGGCCGGAGAGGGGAGGGTGGGGTCGGGGTATAGGGTTTAACCCTTTGCTAATCACCACACAACCCTTCGAGTGCAGGAACAAAGACTCAACGAGCCATTTAATCTCAGCCACCGTCTGACGCGCTGTTTCTGCTCCTGAATTCGATAAGCGGGAAACAAAATGCATCGACCGTCTTTCTGGGACCTAAACTGAGAGCTGCTGGTTCCATTTGCGAGAGTCTAAATGGAACCAGTCCGCAGATGTGACGTCTCCACCCCTCCGCCCACTGCCGCTCATTACAAACACCACTCAGGAAGTCAGTGTCGACACATCAGGGACAGTAATCAGTACTTTCACATTAATACATGTGAAAGGTGATTTTTGTAGTTTGTTACTTCTGATTTTAGAGCATCAGAAGAGCAGAGACAGAGATGTTTTTTTACCTTACATACTCAGTAATTTAATAAAGTACAAACAATTACACTCAGCTGTGAGTATAATGACAATCTCATCAGTGCACTGATTTGTGAAATTATTGCAAAAGAGGCATTAAAAGGATGATTGCGTTGTTCCAACGATTACGTTGACGTCAACTTGACTTTTGTTCAGGTTCATGAAGACAGTCGTGGCTCGTTGGAGCGACTGATATAAGAACTAATTGCAGGAATTTAACCTCTAATCTTCACGGAGGTCTTCCTGAGAGTCGACCCAGGCAGAACAGCTCTGTCATTCCTTATGTGGCAAGATTGTTGGAGAAACTTTCTCCATGCATAACTTTAGACCCAGCATCACCTTCAGACCTAAATAGGCTCATCCCAAAGGTCATGTGAGCGCCCTGCAGACTCGTGGCTCAGCAGCTCATCAGGCAGGAAAATTAATGAGAAGACAAACGTTTGAGGAGCTTGTTTATGTCCACCTCTAATAACCATCTTTGAAGAGGTGGGGGCTCAGATGAGTGAACCGAAAGTCACACTTTGACCCACGGCAGCCTGAATAACCAACATGACTGCATCTCAGGCCCACCTCCAATGTGAAGACCCCACCTGAGGTTAAATACCTGAGACTCCTCGTCAGCTTTTAGAACTAAAGACGCCTCAGAGATGAGAGATAAAATAATCCGGTCGTTAAGTCTGACGTCACTAGCCGTGTCTGGACCTAAACTCCGCTGCAGGTCCATATATCAAACGATCACTATGGCATTACTGAGAGTTGAAAAACTGTCTAAAGTCTTTCATCTTTAATAAAATGATCAGCGTTCTGCTCTACCAGGTGTAACAATTGAGTTTAACATCCAGGCATCCATGAAAACGGAATTTATGACATTTAACGGAGTTAGAAGTTAGGAGGAAGTTAGCTCGCTAGCTAAATACAATATAGCATGTACTGACTGCGGGGTTTTGGAAACAAATTAAAACGTACAGCTCTGCTATCACTTCCAACATGAATGAAGACAGAAAACTAAACAGCAGTGACGTTTGTAGGGTTACTGAAGTTTGGCTAGCTGGTATATAACGATGTGCTACGTGACCGCTAGCGACACAGCTATGTTAGCATAATATAAACAAGCTAACTTTTTTTCCACTCGATAAAAGTTAACGTGAGTGTTCTCGGTGGTCAGGAACAAATGTAATCGCATGGCAGGATGCTGTAAAAGGACCAAACTTCAGCCAGGAGAACAACTGAGATAATCCATCCACAATACGAGGTTAGTCATTCATATACTGCTGCATGGGCTGGGCTGTAGTTACATCGTAAGGTTTTAAAAACTGAGCTTAAATAAATGATTAGTGGTAATAAAAGCCGAGGGAGGTCAACAGTGATCACTGATTGTTTTAGGAGCTTTTTGAGATTAAATAGAAGAAAATACAAAACATTAAACATGTTAACAACACAAAAGCCATATTAAACGCAGACTACTTTAGGCCCGGAATTCGTCACGTCATCACTTAACGACTGGATAAAATGGCAGTTATATTGTATATTTTCATTTAATGATGACATATTCTAAGTGTCGTGTCTCCTGAAAACATCACAAATGCAAACGTGTTTATTTTGTTCGTATGTGAAGAGCTCACAGCAGCTGCACAGATTTGTAACGGGACACCCGCCCTGCAGAGCCGTCGTCCTCCTCGCATTGAGCTTCAGAGGAGAAAAGTAACCGAAGATTCATCTTCCTGCGCAGCGGAGCCTGATTTTACATAATTAATGACTGCCATAACGTTTTAATAAGCTGACCCTGTCCTCTCCTCAAAGCCTCTATACAAAGCCCATGAACGGGGTAAGTTCATAAAATCTAATCGTCTTAAAGCCACGACTGACACATTATATATCAGCTTTATGTGGCAGTCGTGTCATTTTTAAAAAATAAGTCATTAGATAAAGTGATTTACGAGGCTTTGGGAAAGCGAGTTCATTGAAAAGAGATGAAACTGTTGAAGTTTTTCTCTCGCCACATTTCTCTCGGTAACAGTTTTTCTTCCATTAATCTGACGTCTGCAGCTGCTTTATAAATTCAGATTGCACTTTGGACGTGAGATTAATCGTAATGAGGCGGCGTCCGCTAAATGTCCATTATCCACAGCACAAGTTAAGAGGCTTCATTTTGTCAGTCCGGTCGCTGCGTTTATTTACAACCTGCATGTCATGAAAAGGGTGATGAAGATGGAGCTGCTGTTCAGGAGGAGACCTCTGAGGATGCAGTGAAGGAGGACATGCAGAGGGCTGGTTTGACAGAGGAGGATGCTGGGATGAGCTGAGATGGAGGCAGATGATCACATGACACCTAGAAGGAGGAGACATCATAAAAAAAGCCAAACACAGAAGTTATTTGGGGGAAACTGAGCAGAGCGCCTCGTTTCTCTGACGTTATGTTCTCAGATGCTCGACAGCTGAAACCATCGGACTGTTTCAGGATACATCAAAGTAAACCTGTGTCTATGCTCCTGCCCCTCACCCTCTGACCAGCAGTGTTGGTCAAGTTACTTGAAAAAAGTAATCAGTAACTAATTACTGATTACTCCCCCCAAAAGTAATCCCGTTACTTTACTGATTACTTATTTTCAAAAGTAATTAATTACTTACTTAGTTACTTTTTAAAAAAACGATTTACACCCTGAATAGGTGATAAAGTGATAGATCTTTCAGCCCAATTCTACTTTTTCTGCATAATCATCATACAAAATGTAATCAAATGGAAAAGTCTCTTTTTAAAACTTTATTAGTTTTAATCTTTTAACTTCATGCATCAAGCAAAAATTTAATTATCTGCAACATTCTCTGACTGGAAGAAATTTGTTTAACATTTAAACCTATTTTCTGCACATTCCAGCACATAAAATAAAATATTTTTTGTGTTTACACTCAGTCTTTCAAATAGATGCAAGTAAAACACAGCAGAAAATAAATAAAGTCAAAGACTAGCGGTCCTGTTGCTCTATTTTCACCTGTAAAGCAGGAGTGGGGTAGGCGGAGGTTTACCCTGGTGCAGGTGTGCAGCGGTCAGTGGAAGGATCCGCGAGTTTCTCTGTGAGTTTCCCATTACGTCGTAGCTACTCGGTGCTTGTTTGGAAGTTTAGGGGTTTTTTCTCTGTAAAAAGAAGTTTTCTTCCCACGCACAACGGACACTAATGTTTTTGTCACTTTTTATGGAATCAAACTCAAAGTAAGTAGTGAAAGTAACGATAATCTAATTACCGTTTTTGCAATAGTAATCCCTTACTTTACTCGTTACTTGAAAAAAGTAATTGGATTACAGTACAAGTAACGCGTTACTGCCCATCTCTGCTGACCAGTCACAGCACAGAGCTGCCTTGTGATCCACCACATGATATAAATTATAACTCATAAAAGGAATATTTAATTAATCTTTTAATTGTCAGAAGGTTTAAAAACACACAAATCTATGATTTTCTGGTGATTATTTCCTGTAAAGCCTAAAACCTGCCAGGTTCCTTTGTGTCACAGCAGAGATGACTTATTTATTTTTCCTTGTGGTCCCCATGGAGGACTTAAAGATGAGCTCCTCTGTAAATCTTTGAGTAAAAACCTGACCCCCTCCCAACAGGAACGTCAGAGCGAACCGAGCCCGCCCCGGGACTTTGATTCAGATAATTCTACATCAGGTTTGAATCGCTCGCCCCAGGCCCCGCTCCTCTCTTCCTCTCTTCAGAGCTTGAAAAGGAAATGACTTTTCCCCTCCATCTGTCACAGCGCTGCTGCACTAATTGAAAGCTGAAAGCGTGAATCCATTCAAAAGGAGCTCCATTTTCATTTTCACAAAACCTGTCCGATCACAGCGGCGCTGCAAAAATTAAATCAGGATGAGTCACAGAGGACGTTCGGTGCGGGAGGCTCGTTTGTAACTTTGTTTCATCTATAATTAAAGGCTGAGATGATGTACAAATTAAACTTCTCTGTAAGATTCGGACTTTAATAACGCCGATTACTCTCAGCTCCTGGTGGATTGCGGGAAACTGAAGAAAATGAGACAGATGATAATTGATTCATTCAAACTGAACAGGAAATCTCTGGAGTTGAATTTGACACTGAGGATGCAGGTGAAACGATGCTGATGATGCTGCTTCCTCAGCTCAGTCATCACATGATGTAACGTGTTCAGCCCTAAAGCGAACATTTACTGCCTCACGTCAGTACATTTTTTAAATTGCAGCTGATTATTTTATTGCAGGGTGTAATGTCTCAATAGGGTTAATTAAAGTCTGGCTTTCTGCTAACTTTAAATCCGTATGATGTTCTGCAAAAACTGCTGAGCTACAGTGGTCCCTCTGTGCCCTGCCACCTTTATCAGACTTCAACAACATCTATTTAGCATCATAATACAGTATGCATCAGGTAACCGATCAACAAACAAACAATCAGCCTGTCAGTCTTTGAGCAAACTCTAAATTTCATGTTGGCGAGCTGTTTAAGCTGCTTTAGCCTGCCTACTGTTGCTAATGCAAGCCGCTTTGCAGCCCACCTTCATCCCAGCTTCTTTTCTTCGTGCTGTCTGACGTGATAAATATCTGTCGTTCTGTAAGTTGCTGCTGCTAACATTTAAAGTACTGCAGCTTTTACACAAGCTGGCTGGTCCATGGGCAGAAGATACTCAAATGATAAAAAACACTTTTTGCAAAAACACGTCTTTAGAAGCGGTGAAATGCATCGATGCACTGATCGCAGTTTTCTTTCTCAGAACTACGACTGACAGCATACAAAAAAAAAGCCTAAACCAGAAAGCAGAACAAAATAATAACCTTCACAGTTTCCCCCAAAGTGCAGTAAATCACAGGATCTTCTCTCACTGACGCGAGTGAAAATAAAACTCTTTGCTACTGAAAAAAGGCCCAAACAACAAAAGAAAGTGAGCTGCTGTACACCCAGCGTGACCTGATGTATTTTACCTTACTGAACAAAAGCAGGTGCAACAGAAAGAAACCGTCATTGACCCTTTTTTCTTTTTCATCATAATCTTCCACTGCTTTGCTCCGTTGCTCATACCGAGGCTGCTCTGGAAAGCTTTGCCTTTACACTTTACTTTGGTGAACTTTGTGTTCTTCTACACTAATGACAGTTTATCACATAAGCATGCCAGACCAGCTTCTAATTGGTGATATGTGAGACTGACCGAGAACGTTGGAAGCAGCTATGGCACGCCCAGAAACACGTGGTGATTAAGAAAATGACATTTAAAAGCTGAATATAGCACAATCACACGACTCTATGGAGTGAAATACGTTAACCCTTTAAAACCGGTCGGAGCGGGCTCTGTTTTGCATAACTACTTTTAAATCCCGGTAGCTCTGCAACCACGTAAGCTAGCGCAATAATTGTTTTTGCATATGAAACCGGAGGAGTTGTACTTACATCTTATGCCATCAGCTTGTCCTCGGTCACAGTTTCCTTCCACATATAGCTTTGCAAAAACTGCATAAAAAGCACTTGCAGCAACAAAAACATAATATTCCAGAAACACGCTTTGCTGATCCGATCAGCTGTTTGTAACACTTCCTACGTCCATCAGCACGAACTATCGCATGTCCGCCATGACCTGCCCGAAACCGGACGTGACGTCATTTTTTTTTACCATCAAGGCCTCATGAGCCTATACTGGTGTTTTTAAAAGTTATCTTTGACTTTATGACTTTCTGTGTTGTTTCTGGGATGCTTAGGACTCATATTGCACTGCTGGAAATAGTTTATTTTGATGCATATGCTGCTTTTTTGCAAATTTGCATTATAATATTTATTTTCGTTTTTCCTGCAGTATATAAAAATTGGTGTATTTCAAAAATAAAACTATGAAGACACTCAAAATAAATTTCCTGTGGTGGGAAACTGTTTTGTGCAACTTTTTTGTTTTTACAGTTTTGAGGGATAAGCCTCTTAAATTTCTCTAACTAGAAATATATGTTAAAAAACAAAAACGATTTTCAACTTTTTTGTAGTTTATTGCACTTTTTTGCAATTTATGTAATTATTATGCACTTAATGCAGACATATTATTAAAATTTAGGCTGTAATGGTTGTATTGATGTATATCAACTTGAAATGCTCCCAAAAATGGCTCCACAGCATGTAAAAATATAATATAAGCTCTGGCGGACTTGGTTCTATAGTAGGTCTTAAAGGGTTAATTAGATAAAAATACGAAGCAAAAAAAGTGCACTTCTTTCTGTTAACGTTTCTTTTACTGGGAGGTTAATATCTGACGGCCATATTATGTGCTGTATTTGCTCTCGTTGTCTCTCTGCTGCTCATTATAAACTGTTTGGGTTTGCACCATAAACCACAAATTTCAGCTTCTGTGGCCGTTATAATTAGTGCCTCATTAGAAACATTTTACCAGAAATGTTCTGAACTTATTGGTGAATCTGTGTTTGTTTTTAATTTTTCTGACAGCCGCTTTCCCATCAGCCCCTGCTCCCCTCGAGTACAGAGCTTTACTTTGATCATCATCCGCCTCTCTGAGTCGATGTGTTAATGAAGTGGACCTACCGGAGACCCGCAGCTTTAATCCTTCGATACAGCTGGAAGCTTATCGATACTCTGGCACCGTGCTGGGTTTGTTCAGGTTTCCATATCACCCCTCCACCTCCACCTGCAGCAGCTCCCTCTGAATCCCCCTCTTGGTGACAATCGATTTAGACGGATCAGAGAGAAGGCTTACCCCGGCAGCGCTATTGATTTCCCCCCCACCCCAAGCAGGTTATGAAGTCAATTCAGTTTTGACCTATGAGAAACAAATCGCCCACAGAGTAATCACGGATCGGAGAAATAGATAAAGGAGGTAATGACATGGTTGGAGAGCTGCATCCAAGTCAAGAAAAGTGTGAGCGCTGCAGCTCGGCGATAAGGAGCCCTGAGAATACACAACAAAGCTGCTTCGAGCAGGAACTCGACCGCAGGTTTAGAAAAGTGAGTCAGGAGAACATTTTATGTATCTGATGTTTTTCTCGTCTGATTTAAGAACAGACCGTTGCATCGTTTATGAACTCGCCATGTTTTAGGTGAGATGTACAGACCACTGATGTGATGGTAGCTGGGTGATGTGGACGTGGAGGGGTCTGTGGGACCTTCGGGAGTGGGCTGGGTGGGGGAGGAAGGCCAGGTCAAGGTTTCAAAGCCGATCTCTGATAAAACCCCCTCCCTCCTTTGGGCCTGGGGACTGTTGTGCAGTGGGCCGGCTCCCTCTTGTCTGGGGGGAAACTCAAAGCCACAGACACCAGCTTAAAAAACTGGAAAGAAAATCAATCTTTGTGTGTAAAACTAGACAAAAAGCAAAAATAGGGATGAGCTGAATGACCTTCAGAGGAGGCATTTTTCCATCCCCTCCTGAAAAATGAAAATGATCAGTTCTGTGTTTGTGAGTGTTGATGTTTTGATTTTTGTTCTTCTTGTCCCTCCTTTGAAAATGTCGTGCACATCCACACCGCACTCATCTCTGTGTTTATACCTGCACATTATTTTCTAAGTGTTCATCTCCCGCGTCTTGTCCTGAGTCCGAACAACAGTTCAGAGGTTTTCAGTGCTGTGGGCTGTTTTTGGTCATTAAAGCATCCTTCAGTGGATGTTTCTCACGCTGTGGTGTTACCACTGCTTTGGAGAAAGATTTTAAATGACCGCTCCAGGTAAGTTGCTACCTCGAACGGAGGATTTTCAAAGAGAGACAGCTGACCTCGAAGGAGAAGATTAGTTGGTTCATCTTCACTGTTTCCCTCATCGACAGCTGCGAGTAATGCCTGGAAGTTTATCCTTCGTGCTCTTTGAGCTCAGTCCTTCACTTGCAAACCCATCTTATCCAGAATGATTTCACCCACCATGAAGTCATTGAAGGTCACTGTGGGTGCCAGGTGGATGCTGTTTCTTGTGGAGGCCCTCATTGGATGATGAACTTAGTCATTCAGGAGTGCAGAGTAGAGAAGCTGCTCCATATCCAAAGGAAACAGATGAGATGGTTGAGGATCCAGGATGTGAGGGAGGGGTTTTATCTTCTGGCTGGCTTGAAGAAGAGCCTGAGCTGATGGTGGAGAGACGAAGGTCTGGCTGTCTTTGCCCACACAGCAGGGAATGGGCAGCTACATGTGGACCCTACAGACAGGTACCGCCTCCAAAATGAGTTTAAACAACTACTTTTTAATCCATCCAGCTCTTGTGACATCAGATGTCACTGCGGTAAAGATGTGTGAGGTCACTCCTGGGTCTCAGATTTATTTTCACCTTCTGAGCAGAGCCCAGATGTTGTCACTGACGCGAGGACAGAGGTAACAGAAGCAGGAGCCGTGCCAGTGGCTTCATGTCACTTTCCATCACGTCAGCGTCGAAGGGCTGCGGGATGAAGATGAGTCATGGACGTGTGTGATTAAGGCTCAGACTCGCCCTGATTAAATAAACATACAGGAAGCAGTCACTCACCGGCGGACTCTCATCAGGCCGTCGAGCAGAGCGGCTGATGAGAATCTGTTCACTTTGATCTGCGTCAGGCTCGATGATGTCGACAGCTGCTGTGTCAACGCTCACGAGGGCCTCAAGGACTTTGCTGTGTGACTGCCGGCCCCGTGTTTGCATAGTCCTACAGGAAAGCAGGTCAGAGCTCCGCCGCTGCTCCACAAATGTTCATATACTTCCTGCAACGACAGGAAGTCATCAGTCCACCAACAGTTCGCTGAAAAGCTGGGAATTAGACAGAGCAGTGTAATGTTTGTGGCATCAAACGTGGAGCACAAACACGTCCTTACTGATACTTAAAGGGAACGAACGCTTTAGGGAACAACAAGGCATCGCCATGGTAACCAAAGCAGATAAATCCTGAGTCATGTTGAACAGGGGAAAACGTTTTTTTGAGTTTGGGTCGCTGTTTTGTTCCTGCATTTTATATAATTTGTGCCTTCTCGTCTCCTCCTGCCTGTGACCTGAAAGTCAGTCTTAATATTTATCAAGTCCTAAACTCCACGCGGAGGACAGCGGACTGAGGAGGCCCGCCACAGCAGCTGCTTACTTAGTTACTTACTTACAACGAAGTAAGTAAGTAACTAAGTAAGTAAGTAAGTAAGTAAAGTAAGTAAGGTAAGTAAAGTAAGTAAGTAAGTAAGTAAAGTAAGTAAAGTAAGTAAGGTAAGTAAGGTAAGTAAAGTAAGTAAGTAAGTAAGTAAAGCAAGTAAGTAAGTAAGTAAGTAAAGTAAGTAAGTAAGTAAGTAAAGTAAGTAAGTAAGTAAAGTAAGTAAGGTAAGTAAAGTAAGTAAAGTAAGTAAGTAAGTAAGTAAGTAAAGTAAGTAAGTAAGTAAAGTAAGTAAGTAAGTAAAGTAAGTAAAGTAAGTAAGGTAAGTAAAGTGAGGTAAGTAAGTAAGTAAGTAAAGTAAGTAAGGTAAGTAAGTAAGTAAAGTAAGTAAGGTAAGTAAAGTAAGTAAGTAAGTAAGTAAAGCAAGTAAGTAAGTAAGTAAGTAAGTAAGTAAAGTAAGTAAGGTAAGTAAGTAAGTAAGTAAGTAAGTAAGTAAGTAAAGTGAGGTAAGTAAGTAAGTAAGGTAAGTAAGTAAGTAAGTAAGTAAAGTAAGTAAGGTAAGTAAAGTAAGTAAGTAAGTAAGTAAAGCAAGTAAGTAAGTAAGTAAAGTAAGTAAGTAAGTAAGTAAGTAAAGCAAGTAAGTAAGTAAGTAAGTAAAGTAAGTAAGTAAGTAAGTAAAGTAAGTAAGTAAGTAAAGTAAGTAAGGTAAGTAAAGTAAGTAAAGTAAGTAAGTAAGTAAGTAAGTAAAGTAAGTAAGTAAGTAAGTAAAGTAAGTAAGTAAGTAAGTAAAGTAAGTAAAGTAAGTAAGGTAAGTAAAGTGAGGTAAGTAAGTAAGTAAGTAAAGTAAGTAAAGTAAGTAAGGTAAGTAAAGTAAGTAAAGTTTATTTATTAAGCGCTTTTCATAGACAGGTAGTCACAAAGCGCTGCACACAGAGATTAAAATAAACAGTACGATAAATAGCAAAATGCACAATATACACAATATAGAGTTTAAATGTAAATTAAAATATAAAAATGTAAAAAGCATTGGTCAACAGAAAGCTTGTTTAAACAGTAAAGTTTTTAACTGTTTTTAAAGGATTCCACAGTACCACTGTGAGCGTGATGGGGGGCAAAATCTGATCTCCTGATAACTTGTCAACAACATAAACGCCAACATCAAATATACGATCAGCCAGTTATAACCAGGACATCAGCGATGAGTGCGTGCTGTTGCTGTCACCACTGTTTTTTTTTTTTTTCAGTATTTTATCATCAAGGTAACATTTACGTAGCCTTTAATCCCTTTCTAGTAACAGCTGCCTCCTTCCTGCTGCTCGAAACACACAAGGATGTTTTTAAGGAACATTTGCTGCTTGTGGTGTGAAACATCAAAGCTGAAACAAGCCTTAGCTGCTGTGGACGTCCACACGCTGATGGAGGCTCCTCAGTTTGTCTAAAATCTGAATCTCTCCGGTAGAAACAAACAAAAACATCAGAAATGTGAGTAACTTATATTTGTCCATCTCTCAGCGCTGGACTAAAGCAGTATCTCTCTGCAGTAACCACCAGTGTGACCTGTGATTCCCGTGCTGATGGATTTCATTGTGTCCACCAGGATAAGACAGGAAACATTAAATATATCTATCAATCAGGAAAACAAACATTTTCTGGTGTGTATAATGACTGTAAAGCATTCAAAATGAGAGAAACTGAGACGTGACTTTGATTGTTGTTTGCAGAATAATATGTTTCCCAATTAGCTGCCCTCACTAAACAATTAAAATCAGCAGCAGTTTTAACACTTTGAAATAAAACCACTGCTCAGAAGCAGCACACGGGCCTGAATCTGGCACATAATGGCACGACATCTCACCGCACACGTCTGAATCACCGAGTCGAATAATTGTTTGAGTGTCACACTCGTTTACATATTGAGTGCATTTCCTGGGAACATGCCAGGAAAAAATATCAAAAACAACACGCGTGGGCGGACAATTTCAGCTAAAAGCCATTGTGCTGTCTCTCACACGAATAATAAGTGCCGCTCCTTTTAAAGCCTGAACAAATACCGGCGGTGTAAGCTCACGCAGCTGGCACAGGAAGCTGAATATGTGAATAATAATGAGTAAGCGACGCTGCGGCAGCTCCGAAGAGGAGCTCACCTGAACATCAGTGCAGTCTGTGGAATAAATAAGAGCCGAGGCCGGGTGAAAGCGAAACAGCAGCGCCTTCAAATTAACTGTTTTCTGAGCTGATTTTGGTCAGTACTGCTCAGCCGGTCGTGAAAACATCTTATTGAACAGCCGCCGTTTCTGCCAGTGTGTGTCGGTTTGTTTGTTGAGGAGTGCAGGGAGCTGACAAGAGGCTCGTGTTCAGTTAAGTCTGTCCCACTGAACAAGCGAGCGCCCTTTCACTCCAATGTAAAGTATTACAGCATTAGAGGGAAAAGCCAACAATCAGACAAACCTATGAGCAGCACTCGGTGACAGCAGGGAGAAAGAACTCCATTTTAACAGGAAGAGACCTCCAACAGAGCCAGGCTCAGGAAGGGGCGGGGCCATCTGCAGTAAGTATGTGGGGGAGTAAGGGGAGAGTATAGAGATGAGGACTAACACAAACTGGGACAGAAAACACTGAATTATATTGACAGAGTAAGACTCAGTGGATCGTGGGAGATCCTCCAGCAGGCCAGTCCTATAGCAGCACAACTAAGGGACTGCTCAGGATCAGCTGATCCAGCAGTTTGAACCCTAACCTTCAAAGTAGAGAGGGTGTTTTTGTCTCCTGAAGCCAAACTGGGAGCTGGTTCCACAGCAGAGGGCTGAAGGCTCTGCCTCCCAGTCTACTTTCAGAACCACAAGAGTTCTGCAGAGAACCTTTGTAGAGCTTATGATGCAACTTACACAAGTGACCAGTGTCAGGGGTCCCATTTATGAGCAGTCTTTATGTATTAGGAGACCCTTCAGCTTTGAGTCACTTATCCACTCCTCTTGCTCATTGGGTACAAACGGCGATTATGCTGGGGAGGAAGCTGCTGGTGAAAGAGTGGAAGGCCTCATCGACTCCTACCTTCTCTCAGGGGTATACCTCTTTGGGACAAGTGGCAGCTTACGTAAGATTATCATAGACTGCTAAATAGACTGGACGACTATAATGATAAGTGGGCTAACTACTTTTTACATACAGGTCAGTGACGTATCCGGCTAAAGTAGTTAAGGTCGGACTAAATAGGATAGCTGTAATCTGGTCTACGTGAAATATTGGCATCATTGTGTATTTACGGGGTTTTTTTTGTTTTTTTTATGGAAATATGCATCGATTCTCAAGTTGTTCTGTTGTTGTTACTGGGAATGTCCATTCTGCTATCTTTTGGGTGTTTTTTTTTTTTGTATATTAAAATCTAATAAAGTTTGAGTCATAAAAAACAACAACAAAACAAGTGACCGGTGTCGTTGTCCACATTTATGCGTGTGTGGTGCATTATGTCTTCATTACGGCGTGGCCATCCTGGCGTCTCAGCTTTTTCTCTATTTCTTCATGATTATTCTGAGAGTTTCAGCAATCTGCTGACGTTTGCGTTATGATTATTTATGCTTTATACGTGGTGACGATTGTTTTTGTCTTACTGTTAAATTCAAAAACTGTGTCGAAAAAGTTGCAGAAATGCAGATGAAGAATCGATGAAGCTGAGCAGCCCGCAGGTTACATTTCTCTGGAGCTGCACATCAGGTTATGAGGCGTAACGTGACGTGCTCCACTCTGCTATCCAAAAGCCCAGACTCCAAACTACAATCGTATTCTGCTGTTGGAATAAAAAATGATTTCAAATGTGAGTCTGTGTGAAAGTGGACATTAGAGGAACTACCACAGTGTTTGCTGCTCTCTGGGCATCCACACATCAGAGGGTCAGATCCACATCTGATCCTACATGTTGGCCAGCTCGCCCTCATCGATCGGCTAAACCCTAAATATTCCCAAAGAGTTTATTAGTTAGACTCAAAGTCTCTTTCACGCTCTCAGAGATCAGCTGACAGCAGCATCAATGATTTTATCCAAGGCACTCAAACACGTGACCTAAATTTAGCATCTGTATGGTTTTAATAGAAAGGAAAAAGTGGTCATTTTTTCTATCGACCGTGCTGAAAACCTGTATACTTTCATAAACCCTGTAGCCATCCAGCTTCTTGCTGTGAAACTGTCACTACAGACAGAATGTGGACAAATCACCAAAAGCTGCAAATGAAGTGGAGCTTTTGAACAAAACTAATTCCCAGCATGTAAAAAACAGCCGAAGGCATCGTGAAGGAGGGCGGTGCAGGAACACAGGAACTAAGATGTGCTACTTATGTTTAGAGCTGAGCCCCGCTGAGAGGAGATAGCTGAAATAACAGAAGGTGGATTTCTTCTGAGTCTACTTAAGGAAATCTCCGTCGTGTAAACCATTTATTTTCACTGCACCCCACCCACCCACCCAGCAAAGAGCACACTCCAATCAGACAAAGGAAACGTCCCGCAGAACCATTTCTTCTTCTGTTGTCAGAATTTAAACTGATGCGTTGTGTCTCTCTGAAACTCAACAATAAGTGCTCCCTTACAATCATCAGGACAAAAATGAAGAAATGCTTCAGGTTACGGCTGTTTTTGGACTTAAGCAGTCCACCTGAAGCATATAAGGTGCATTGTCATAATTATATCCATGTGACCTTTAACCAGCGGGGTCTCGATGTCACTCAGGTGAATTTGGGGGACTCAAAGGAGCTTGTTAAACTAACTCAGCCTGTTAGAAATACGACCGTGCTTCCAGTTTCCAGCAGAAAATTACTTACTGAGTATGCAGGACACACAAGAGGCAGAGAGAATAAAATCTGAATCTTTTATCCAGTCAGAGGTCGCGCGCAGGTAATCAGGCGGCGTGGCAAACAGGCGGGTGGAGAGCACGCAAAAGAGCAGGAACATGAAACAACTCAAAGGGCGAAGAGAGGACGGCCGAGCAGCTCGAGAGAAAAGAAGAGTCCAGTGTGAGGCAGGTGAACAACAGGTGTGTGAGTGTACTGAGGTGGCTGGTTAATTCAGCACAGGTGATGCTAATGAAGGCAGGTCAGACCATCCAGACTGCACACCTGAGACTCCTCGAGTCTGCACCCGAGGAGGCAACACATCTTTAACTTAACGACACATCTATGCTTTAACCCTTTAAGACCATAGAACCAAGTCCGCCAGAGCTTATATTATATGTTTACATGCTGTGGAGACGTTTTTGGGAGCATTTCAAGTTGCTATACATCAATACAACCATTATAGCCCAGATTTGAATAACATGTCTGCATTAAGTGCATAGTAATTACATAAATTGCAAAAAAGTGCAGTAAACTACAAAAAAATTGAAAATCGTTTTTGTTTTTTTAACATATATTTCTAGTTAGAGAAATTTAAGAGGCTTATCCCTCAAAACTGTAAATACAAAAAAGTTGCACAAACTCGTTTCCTACCACAGGAAATTTATTTTGAGTGTCTTCATAGTTTTATTTTTGAAATACACCAATTTTTATATACTGCAGGAAAAACAAAAATAAATATTATAATGCAAATTTGCAAAAAAGCAGCATATGCATCAAAATAAACTATTTCCAGCAGTGCAATATGAGTCCTAAGCATCCCAGAAACCACACAGAAAGTCATAAAGTCAAACATAACTTTTAAAAACACCAGTATAGGCTCATGAGGCCCTGATGGTAAAAAAAAAAACTACATTTCCACGAAAATGACGTCACTTCCGGTTTCGGTCAGGTCATGGCGGACATGCAAAAGTTCACGCTGACGTCTATTCCAACGTAGGAAGTGTTACGAACAGCTGATCGGATCGGCAAAGCGTGTTTCTGGAATATTATGTTTTTGTTGCTGCAAGTGCTTTTTATGCAGTTTTTGCAAAACTATATGTGGAAGGAAACTGTGACCGAGGACAAGCTGATGGCATAAGATGTAAGTACAACTCCTCCGGTTTCATATGCAAAAAAAATTATTGCGCTAGCTCACGTGGTTGCAGAGCTACCGGGATTTAAAAATAGTTACGCAAAACAGAGCGTGCTGCTCTGACCGGCTTTAAAGGGTTAAAAACAGCCTCGTTTAGAAAGTGATGCCAATTAAATTTAAGGTTTCACCAAGTGCATCATAAATCCTTCTGTTCATGTTTTATATTTAAGGCTACTTTTGATCAAAATCACATCAACCAGAGAGATATCATCCATTTTTAGTCAGTTTGTATATTCCAGCTGTGCGAAGCACCTGTGCAGCACCTCCCACAGCCTCCTCTCCCCTCATGATGTATTTCAGGAACTGAGACGCAGTCGAGAGCGTGTACTGAGAACACCGGCAGCAGGACGGAAGAGACGAGGAAACAAAAATAGATGAAAAAACCCCGAACAAAGATGGGAAGTAAAGCCCACGACAGCGTGAAAGCACCGAGGATTACAGAAAACAAACAAACAAGAAATGAGCTAAAAAATAAATGAAAACCACAAAATAGGCAGACGTGATGATTTTAGGCCTGATTGTAATTTAAAATATTAAACAACAAATTAATTTTTTAGTGTTAGAAGAATCTGTTGTGGCCTGTGTTGCCTCCTGCAGTGGTGAAATGTCGGTTTCTATTCCAGAAAGTCAGCGAGCTGCGAGGCGAA
The DNA here is from genome assembly GCF_056152115.1 of Neolamprologus brichardi. Taxonomy (NCBI): domain Eukaryota; kingdom Metazoa; phylum Chordata; class Actinopteri; order Cichliformes; family Cichlidae; genus Neolamprologus; species Neolamprologus brichardi. The sequence continues at coordinate 3,652,008 of NC_142121.1, read as the reverse complement.
GGCTCCATATCCTGAAATGTTCGTGTTTAAGATCAATAAACGGATCCTTGTCCCCCGACAGTACAACCGATCATCAGTGACTGTTAAAAATAAATCAGAAGGACGCGTCCTGATCATCCAAATCTGATCACTTCTAGATACAAATGAACAAAAAACTGAGGCTTCAATGTGTCAAAACAAAGCAAACAACGAAACAGAGGGTGATGTCACGTGGCTGCGTCCATCTTTTATGTACAGTCTGTGGTTTAAACCCAGCTCAAAGCTTTGCGCATGCGCTCCTGCAGAGGCTCCGATGTGCTTGCGTGTATTAATGTTCCTTTGTCCAAAGTTTCAGCCCCTGTGGTCTGTTCCTGTGCACTCTAACTCTCGCTGAGCGACTCTTTCTAAAGCTGTGTGGGCGAGCTGTTCGAGAGCGTCCCCTCGGGCGAAACCTGAATTTGCATTTCTGTCACAGGAACGGGCGTTTTTGGCTTTTAGAGCTGAGTTAGAGATTGAATTTGAGAAGCAGAACTCGGAGCAGATGAATAAGAAACCACCGAGTCGATGGCTTCGATTGAAGCGGGCATTGTCCATAAATATATTATGGTCATCGGATCTGCTGAGGGTCATAAAAAAAATCCCGTTTCTCCTCTTTGATCAGCCCAGAAGTAACGAGGGCGATCTTTTGATGTCCTGCGAGGGTGTAAATTATTCACATAAGGCGGTGAGTCTAACGAGACCTGTGAAGCACAAAGGCGCGTACAGTGCGCTCAGCTGTCACGTTAAACTCCCAAACACAGGCGAGCGTTTCCTGCACACAGGAAAACAGTGAAACAGACGCGTGGAGCGTAACGTGGTTTCATCACATCCATCATATTAAAGAAAGCCTTAAAAGAAAGTTGATGAAACTCTCCGACACACTGTAAACGCTTCCCCTGCGAGAGCACGCTGTCAGTGCAATCGGCTGGATTTGAACCGTAACTGGGTCATTCTGCCTCAAAAATGAAATAACTTCAAGTCTGTGGAAGAAATTTAAAGTTAATAACTTGCAAAGTTTGTCTTATTCCATTAAAGTTCCCTCTTTCTGATGCCGTCCCTCTGCAGACTGTCAGGGAGCAGAAGAAAGAAATTAATTACGCACTGAGAGTCAGAATTTTGATTGAAGACTTTAAAAAGTGCCGACAGCTTTAAATGTAAAATTAGATGACTGCATGTCCCATTAACGCGCTCTTACAGCTCTGTGCAGCCGCAGTGAAACGGTCTCTGGGTGTCACCTGGTCTTAATTGCTGATTGTCTGCGCCTGACAAGGTGCGTTCGCGCGCTCTCCTGGCTATCATCATTACCCAAGACTGTTTATATATTCAAAAAGTGTGATAAAGCAAACCCAGCAGACCATCACTTTCAATTCTCGTGTTCATCTGCAACAGTTTTACTCTTTTATGTTTTATTGTTTGTAATTACTGGCGAGGGTTGAAAAATAGCCACGTGGCCTACAGGTGGCACGTTTACAGTAAGGCTCATTAATCTGCATTGTTAAAAACAGGGGGCCTTCTCAAGGACTCTGCACCTTTGCTAAAATCACTTTAAATAATCATACTAATAATATTAAAAATCCTCGACATGCTGTGTCAGGTGGTTTGGGTTAAAATGAGGCGGTAAATACATTTCCCACGACTAAATTCTCTATTAAACTTTTAATCGCAGTGTTGTGTGTGTTTGAATATGCACATTTAACAGTTACTGATTACTAACGGCATGAAATCATTTTTATTTTAAAGGTTATGGCAAAACAATATTGTGCATATATGTGATTACTGGAGACTTAAAGACGTTTGTGTTTATGTTTCCCTCAGATCGCTGAGGACTGAGCTTTAATTCAAGGATGTTGGTGAAAACAGATCATTAAACATCCAGTAAGAAGAAGATAATTTAACATAGTTTGAAAAGTGTTTAGTGAAATGAATGAAGAGCAGAGGACAGAGCACATTTGTGTCATTCACGGAGGTGGTTTTCTTGTAGGAGGTCGCCCCCTGGTGGACGTTTACTTCACTGTGCAGTGTTATTACAGCTCACTCCCATCATTAAAAACAAATATTGCACATGTCAACTGTGAGCTAATGAGCCAAAAAAAAGTAACGGATTTATAACTTTCTAATCTCACCCAACACTCGAAGCACACTAGACGACAAGTTTAACTACAGCACTTTATTCTTTACACGTGAAACACTTTATCTTCTTCATCCTCAGCCAGTCAACCTTACACATGTCTTTGGGCTGAGAGAGAAAGCCTGAGTTCCTGGAATCACCACCTGCACTCACTGAGAGGCTCGAACCAGGAACCTTCTTCCTGTGAGGCGACGGCGCTAACCGCTGCACAACCACACCACCTAAATGCAGCTGTGGGAGCAGAGAGGAGGGATGAACCCTGTCATAAATGCAACCCAGGGATGGGTGATGATTGGCTAATAATGAGACTAAAAGCCTTCTTCAGGTGCGTTTACACCCGTGAACTGATGCAACAGCTCTGCACTCTCGCCTCTTTAATGACACAGATATTTCCTCCAGCTTCAGCCGCAGACTGCGACTCTGTGACGCTCTCAGAGACAAGAGTGCAGTGAAAGTTCAATTCTGTCTAATTACTAATCACTGAACTTCACAGTAACTGCATGAACATGTTTGAAGTGAGTAAAAGGTTCATATTTAAGTGTTGCTTGATGCAGGACTAGACTGTGTTTGACTAAACAGGTAAAAAGTTTTACACTTTGATTTTTAAGGTTTTATTGTTCAGTGAAATTAAATGGAAGCAAAAATAATCAACAGAAAACCAAACCCACAAATTCCTGAAAGTTACAGACACAAGTTATTTGGTTTGATTTAAGCAGCTGTGCCTCGACAAGTTAACGATGGCAGCGAGTGAAGCAGCAAACAGACGGCGCCTCGTCTACGTTCGTGCCCCAGGTTTCAGCCCTCGTGGTTTGGTAGCCAAACTTCATTAAGTCTGTAGGTCTCAATGTTATTGCTAACTAGCAGACAGCGCAGCCGCTTTGAGATCCAGGAAACGAAATATGCAAAATGCACTGTATGAACCTTTTAATGATTTTGAAGGATTAATTGAAAACATTTTAATGCCGCCTGAGGCCGTGCTGCAGGAGGAACTATTCCTGTGCGTTTCCGCTGCGGTTCATTGCAAACACCAACACTTCTCTGGAGGTGTTGTTCTTCCTCCCGCATGTTAGCTTAACCGGTGATTCTCTGTAGATGTAGGTGCAGATGTGAGATTTTTGACATTTTGATGGGTCAGTAAGGAACTTATAGCTACAGTGAGAAGCTTCTTTTCAGAGTTTGTTTCCACCTGAAAATGTGAAATCGTTTAACAGGACTGGGAGGTATTTTCAAACGTTTGTCTTCAGCTGGAGTCACATCCTCACTTCCATTCTGAGGTTTTCTTGGTTTGACAGAAGTTCAAATGCCAAATGTGAGCTAAAGCTGCTCACAGACCTCCTGCAGAGGCTGAAGGTGAAGCTCTGCTCGAGTCTGTGCGCGGTGGAAAAAGGTGGAGGTGTCTCTGCTGCCGAGCGCCTCGTCCCCCGTCTCACAACCCTGCAGCTACACATTAATAGTTAATGAAGGCGCTGGCCGCCTCGTGGCTGACCTCACCGCGACCTTTCCAGCAGCGCCGGGCAGAGGCACAACTGTTCATTTATGGAAATGACTGTGCCCTCTGTCATCCAGCAAAGCCCCCAAGGCTTCATTTCAGCTCGGACACGTGGAGGTGAAGCGCTGAGAGGAAACCTGGGGCTGAGGTAAACTTCCTGCTGGTGAAGTGAGTCACAGTGAGATCAACACACGTACGCGGTGTTCCTCCTTTTATGGGCACTCGCTAATTTTAGATGGATGCTTCTGAGTACATATTTAAATTCAGCACTTAATAATAGAAGCTGGTGAGACAGATGTCTTCCTGTTTATTGATCTTTGCTTTAAAGAAACATTTGGAAGATTCATATCTGTTAAACATTGTTTCCTCAGACTGTTTGTCCTCAGTAGTTTTCATGTTTTGGGGTTTCGGTTTGTAACTTTTGTTTTTGAAGAGCTCCAGCTTCCTCAGAGAGTTCAGGCTGAAGGATAAAGGTGGTCGTACCAAATATTGACTTTCAAGCTCATTAGAAACATAAACAAACTCAGTTTTTACCTGATAAACTGTATTTCCGTTTGAGTTGATACATTTCAAGAAATCACTGCACCTACTGGCTGTTTTCTCAAAAACGTTAACATAGTTTTGTACAACACACAAAACTATGTTTATTTCAATGAAAAGTAAATATGAAACAAAAACTTGCTTTGTGACTGTAACAGTAGCTATATTTTCATTTATTTCATTAAATATCATGTGGTGTCTAACGCGTTACTGTAATCTGATTACTTTTTTCATGTAACGAGTAAAGTAAGGGATTACTATTGCAAAAACGGTAATTAGATTACCGTTACTTTCCCGTAGGAACGCTGCGTTACTGCGTTACTAAAACTGTGATTTTTTGCGAGAACGTCTCATGACAGTGACGTAAGCGAGTGCGACGTTCGTGACAACAGCTGTGTGCAGATCAACAATGGATCATATATCGAGTGCAGAGAGAGTATGAGCGTGCAGCGTTTAAAGCGTGGAAGTACTGACCTTACTTTGAGTTTGATTCCATAAAAAGTGACAAAAACATTAGTGTCCGTTGTGCGTGGGAAGAAAACTTCTTTTTACAGCGAAAAAACCCTAAACTTCCGAGCAAGCACCGAGTAGCTACGACGTAATGGGAAACTCACAGAGAAACTCGTGGATTCTTCCACTGACCGCTGCACACCTGCACCAGGGTAAACCTCCGCCTACCCCACTCCTGCTTTACAGGTGAAAATAGAGCAACAGGACCGCTAGTCTTTGACTTTATTTATTTTCTGCTGTGTTTTACTTGCATCTATTTGAAAGACTGAGTGTAAACACACAAAATATTTTATTTTATGTGCTGGAATGTGCAGAAAATAGGTTTAAATGTTAAACTAATTTCTTCCAGTCAGAGAATGTTGCAGATAATTAAATGTTTGCTTGATGCATAAAGTTAAAAGATTAAAACTAATAAAACAAGTTTTAAAAAGAGACTTTTCCATTTGATTACATTTTGTATGATGATTATGCAGAAAAAGTAGAATTGGGCTGAAAGATCTATCACTTTATCACCTATTCAGGTTGTAAATCGTGTTTTTAAAAAGGAACTAAGTAACTAAGTAATTAATTACTTTTGGAAATAAGTAATCAGTAAAGTAACGGGATTACTTTTTTGGGGAAGTAATCAGTAATTAGTTACTGATTACTTTTTTCAAGTAACTTGACCAGCCTGTTAGTTATTTATTGAAATGGACCGACTATCAGCAGGTCTGAGATATTTTGAGAATCAGACAGTTTTATTGGTCCTTAAATGCAGCACTGGGCTTGTTCCCCTTTGTGTGGGAAGATAAGTCGTTTTGCAGTAAGAGCTTCATTTCCAGCTGTCTGATAACACAAACACGCCCAACACTAATATTGTTCTTGTGGGCTGGGTGAGAGGAGCTCTGTGTGAACATGAGAGGCAGATGAAGAGCATCACATGTTGACCTGTACAGCGAGTCTTCAGTTCACTCAGCCCCGCCTGTTTGCTATGAACCACTACACAGTCCTTACAGATGAAACGTCCACTCAGCTGCCATCAGTGTTCATGGCTGCGATTCGGGTCATCTTCATGAATGTGTACGTAAAAGAACAACATAATGCACATGAAACAGAAGACTGTCAGAATAAAACAGGAAGTGCAAACACTGAAAGCAAGACTAAGATGGGATGGTCAGGGACTGATGAGAAAACAGAGACGTGTGCATGACTGCGAAGGCTGAAAGACACAGAGATGAACGACTGAGCTCGAGAGACACGGACATCGAACTAGAACATGAACCGTAACAAACAGGACTGTGACACTTCCTGCACTAACAGTCAGGTCGTGCCTTCTACAGTTTACTCAAGTAGTTTTTATTTTACTGTACTCATGTGTAAGAATATCCCTCAGACACAGGAGCAAAGTGTGCAGGTCTAATCTTAACAGATGTACCTGTTAGTCATAATTACTGGACTTCAAAGACCTCGAGAACCGCAAACATACATGTTACTAAAGTGAAAAAGGTGCATGTTTGTATTATTTCTTCTGGATTCAAGCCCCTAAAACACAAAGACACAGGACATGAGGACGGTGCAGGAGCTGACAGGGAGGACGAGCAGCACTGCTGATGTTGTTGCATTCAGCCATAACTTGAACTGTCCCAGATCAGCAACTGCAGATGACATCTTTACTCTGTGGTCACAAAATAAACAGGCCACAAAGATTCGTCCGTGTAGTTTCAGATGTGACGTTATTACAACCTCAGTTCCAAAGATTTGAGATGCCGATTCATCTTGATCGTGTTTTTCTTTTCATGATGAACGTTTCAGTCGATGAAAAGTCTGGACTGCACCAGGCCGGCTCAGCACTTGGACTCTTCTTTCATGACGCCATGCTGTTACAATAGACGCAGCATACAGGTTAATATCATCTTGCTCGAACATTCATGGTGATCCAGATGTTATGTGGATTGGAGCATGTGTTGTATATGCCTTTCAGCACTGATGGTGCCTTTCCAGATGTTCCAGATGGTTCCTGGGTGGATGTGGCATTCATGCTTTCATGCTTTCCAGAATATTTCAACCCTCTCTACCTCAGTGCATTTTAAATGAGCTTTGGACCAGAGAAGTATTTCTTGATGGTGCTCACATACAGCTTTTCATCATGTGACAGAGCTTTAACCTGCGTCTGTGGATGGACGGTGAACTCTGGATTTCTGGAGGTGTTCCTGAGCCCCTGCAGCGCTTTGAAAGCATCGTATCTGTTTGTAAAGCCGCCCGAGGGCCTGAAGATCACAGGCATGAATATTGAGTTTCAGCTTTTTCCAGTAATTTTACACTGTGGAAAATTATTCTGCACGAATGCAAATCTTTACTTGTGAGAAACTCTGCCTCTCTAAACTGCTTTTTCATACCCAGTGATGTTACTGGACTGTTGCCAGTTGACCTAATAAGCTGCAAAATATTCCTCCAGTTTCTTTAGTATCAGTAGATTAGTTCCTTATCCAGCTTTTTGTTTCCCAGTCCCAAACTTTTGTAGACACTTTTCATTACAGTCAGCATGACTTTGAAATGAAGCGATGCTTGTGCCTGTCGCATGTAGGTGAGAGGTGATTGAACAGAAACCCCCAGAACCAGGTCGTTTTTGATGCCCAGTGATAACTGGGTAGTTTGTAATATCCTGTTATTATCAGTACTATTTGTTGACTAAATTTGTTTTCTGGTGTCTGAACCAGTGAAACGTACTGAGCAAACACAAAAGAAGTCAGATAAAGTCCTGATGGTGGGTTCTCTCCAGAAGGAACTGGCTGAGGTGCACATGTGAGAAGGGGAAAGCTGTGAGTGGTTAGTAAGCCAAAGTCAGTGTATTTCCAAATGAATGAAAAATAAACATTTCTAAAAGGAAAGTTTAATGAGAACCTTTGAGAGTGCTGCCATTGTGCCCCTAAAGCTAGAATGAGGTGCAATCATTTCTGAGGATGTACTAACAAGCCTGATAAACAGTTTCTGCTTCGTATCACAAAGCTCCACTGAGCTCCAAAAATAAAACTCATCAGCACATTCCCGTGAACGCACACAATGCATTTATTTTCACTCAGCAACATCATGCTGCCCCAAATAATCAGCAGAGCAGGAAATGTGAATTAGCTGCTGCTGCAGACGAGCTCACGGCAAAAACGGAGCAGTATTACTTTAAAAAGCTGGAAACACATTCAAGTTTTAAAAAAAGTTCACGCAAAACTGCTAAACCATAATCATAAGCGATGGTCCCAAACTCCTGTGAGAAATCCTGTGATTTACACCAGCTCAACCGTCATTACTGCATTTTTATGCAAAGTAGGAGAAACATGCAAGTAATCTGACATCAATAGAAAGACCGGTGGAAACAGATCGAGCCAAAACTTTAGAGCTTTGCATTCTGCTCTGTGGACCAAGTCACTGAGAAAAGGTGGAATAGTCATGAAAAAGAAAGATGCTGGTTTCGTTTGTTACACTCAGCACAACTTTCAGACTGATAGACTTCAATACAAAGTACTTTTGCTTCCACTCATGTGGATGTTTTCAATAATCTTCTATGGGGATCAAACGTGGTAACAAACCAAATCATAACCTCTGCATTACAAGTCTAACATGTATGTTACTGCCTACACTGGACAGTTTTTTAGTTTTCATGGCCTAAATCTAACTGAAGAACAAAGCTTCAACTTTTACTAAAGTAAGATGACAGTCAAATGGTTACATTGTAACTTTGTTCTTTGAGCGAGAGACTCTCTTCACTCCGTCGACGCCCACATATGGAAAATGTGCTGTAGAGAACAGCAAAGTGAAATGCCGCCACCAGTTCCTTTTGCTTCAAAATATAAAAATTTATTTCATCTTTTAAAATAAAAGATTCATTTTTTAATGAAGAATTATGTGCATGTAAATAGAAACAGGGAAATTAATGAACAGGTGAAAAACACTTTGAAATTTGAATATATATCTATTAGGGCTGCCACGATTAGTCGACTATCAGAATCGTCAACGACTGATTTAATAGTCGACGCGTCGTTTGAAGCTTTGTAAGATCACAAAAGACGCAAGAATAAGTAGTAGGATTTAAGAGTGTAATAACGGACTGAAACAGAAGATGGCAGCACTGCATGTACAAGGATGCCAGCTGCCGTTAAACCCCAAAGAAGAAGAAGAAGCTGTGTCCCAGAATTCATAGCGCAGCCCAGCTCAGTTTCCAACAATGGCAGCAGCTAGTTAGTTTTAATATTACTCTTATTATTCTTTCTGGGTCACAAAATAAACGTTTAACATGTTTTCAGGCGAGAATGTAGCTGTGTAAACCTCAAATATCTGCTCAGTTTATCAAGACACCACATATTTTCAAAAGCGCTCCGACGTTTTCGGAGACGTCTGTTAGCCACTAGCTCGATAGCTAGCCTATATAGTTGTTCATTTTCCTTTGTTGTCACTAATAAATAAAAGACAAAAACGGTTCTTTTCAGTCATTGTCGTTTCTTCTTCTACAGTCTGCGTGTACAGACCCTCTTAATGAAATATCGTTGATCCTTCAGGAGCCAAAAACATGTTTGTCTGTTGGTTTATGTCACAAAACACGAGCGGCCTTCAGTTCATCTGTTAACACCGACACAAAGATCAGGTGTGGACAGAATACTCAAACCGCTGTTTGTGCTGAGGGAGGGTTGGGAGACAGATGATTGTTTGGATCCATCTGGGCTCAGTGTTCAGCTCAGCGGGGAGTTATCTCCTCTGAGGCCGAGCCTTCCCCAGCTGATCTTCTGTTATCTTTGTGCACAACGACTCTGATCTGCAAACATTTCACACTGAAGCGAAACCTGAACAGTAGCGCTGTGGTAAGAGTATTCTACACACTGCACACATGTATCATGTTAAAAGACCTTTTCTGTGGTCACAGGAAAACAGGTCACAGCTGCAGGATTTTCCCAGTCAGGAATAGATAAGCAAAGTTCAGTGACAGGTGTGTTTGTTTCAGCACAAGCTGCACGAGCGTTACCGAATCACCAACTGTGCAGGAAGGTTAAAGAGGCGGTTAACGTAAAAACAACGACAAGGAGCTGCAAAAGAATCAGAGACACAAAGATGGTAAGAAATGAGAAAAACTGACCACAGGGAGATCCACAACAAGAGAACTGTGATTAACTAAAATGAGCACAAAAAATACAAAAAGGCACAAAATAGACACATGACGAACATAAAGAGACAAACATGTAAAAAAAGAGACGCAAAATGTCAGCAGAGGCCTGCAGACAAGACAAAAAGAAACAAATCAATGAGAGATATAAGCTGAGTCCAAACAGACACAGAAAGACACACAAAAAATTTAAAATAACCCCCAAAACACAGAAACCAACAAAAAGACACAAAGACTCAAAAGTTCTGCACATGTGCATCAAAATGACAAGAAAAAGCAGAAAGTGACTGAAAAGAATCACAGACAGACACAGAGCTTCTTCCAGCTCAGAGTTTTGCTTCTGTGTCGAGTCTGCAGCGTCATCGCACATCAGAATAATTTTATTTTTAACTGGTGTGTATTATTATGTTTACCAACTGCAGATGACCAATCATCTTCCTCCCCGCCCTCTAACCGGGACTCTAATCCTCTGAGAAACCAAAGTGATGCTGACTCTTCCCTCATGCATCCTCCTCTTCCTCCTTCAAACAGACCTGGACAGGACAGCGCTGTCACGTGATATCAGCGCTCAGTCACATGTTGCGCACTGCTGTCCTCCTTAAGAATTCTGCAGTTCCCCTATGATGCATTCAAGTGCTGCTGGGATTTTATGATTTTTTGATTATTTTTATTCTGCAAATGTAACAAAGATAATAAAACCACCAGGGGGCAAACTTTAAAGTTTGATTCTTTAAATATGAAAAACAGACCTGAAACATTTAGCTAACAAGCTAACCACGCACAGGGCTGCATGCGGCAATCTGCGCTAACGTTATGGCGTTCATGTCATTTCAACGAGATTAACGCTGACAGCACAAGCTGATACAATGAATGGCAATCTCATAAATCTAAGTACAAATAACATTTTTTTTTGCCACAGGCAGCTTTAGTGTATTTCCCCTGTTTTCAGTTTAATTATGAGCACTAAGCAGGCTTTGTCTAAAGTGCTGTACCAGTATGACAGCAGCTGGAAACCTCAAACTCTCAGGAGACACATTTAGAGGTAATTTCTAGCTGCAGTTAACGACACAGCTGATCAAACAGCAGCATTGATGCTGGTGTTAGTGTAGCAGATTTCAAATGGAAGACTACGTTGTGATGACAGACTCATGGGAAACTGAGTCTGTGTAAAACCGAGACAAATATGAAGCAAGGTGCAGTCAAAAATAAGCCACTAATAACAACTTGGAATACTTAAATCCCCACTAAGACGGATCAATTACAAAATACATATTAAAACAAACTTTTCCTAACATGGCTGAAAATACTATTCAGTGTGCAGCCTCGGATCATGAACTCATTATGCACATGAAACAAAACCTAAAAGACAAAGTGCACCAGCAAAATCAGTGTCACACAGCAACAGCAGGCCTCTCCTCATCCCTGTGTAGCACAAGTAAGGAACACATAGACGGATGGTGTAACAGATAAAAGGCAGTTCCTTTAATTATTATTTTCCTTGTTCAAAGTAATCAAAAACACTTTGGCCATAAGAACTAATACTTAGTAAAGAAAACACATAATAGTACAGCGAGAGGAGCTACAGAGAGTGTGCCTTACCAGTGGGGAGTCCATGCAGCTCTGGCTGGGAACCCCCACACAGCATGTTTACAAATAGTGTCACACTGATTAATGCCCCACTTCAACAGTGACATGTGGAACCTTAGTTTTACAAAAATTAACTTTACATAATAACAAAAATATAATATATACAATACAGTTTTGAGAATGTTCACACTCAGTATATTATATCTCAGCTACATTAGCATCTGCGCTAACGATTACTGCTGAGATTCAACAAATGTAAGAGACGTGCAGGTTTATGACCCTCAGCTAAAAGAGCTAAGCTGTTATAATAAAACAATAAATCAAATTCACTGTGGTTTAAAGGCAAAGAGGAAGTGTTTTAATCAATTATTAAATCATAGAAATATCAAAGCTGCATTAGTACGTCTGGTAATGACGCACAACAGATCAGCTGCTGCAGGCGATCTGTGAGGAGCAGACACAACCTGGCCCTCCAGTTAATGAAACCTATTTAAGAAATATTAATATTAATATTAATAATAGAACTGATCAAAAGGGATAAAATTATAAAAAAAATTATGATTAAAACAAAGAAATGTCCGTTAAAATGAAATGCACGATGAAGGCATTAAGCCAGAGCTCCTCACAGACAGTGTGGTGCTGAACTGTGGAAGGCCTCATGAAGAATTTATAATTCAGCGTGAACGTTAAACAGCAAACAGCGAAAGAATTCAAACCAGGCGAACTCGTCTCAGTCGACATCCGAGCAGCAGAACTCTAATTTAACTGTTTTGTTCTTCAGGAAGACAATAATTACAGTAACTGTGGTGCCAAAAATCACTGTGAGCTTTCTATTCCTGCTTCTTGGCTCAAAGTGAGTCCCTGTAAACTATGAATCACTCTGCCATGTTATGTAGGAAGGCTCATGCTTAGAATTTGCATTTTGCCTGTAAACATATTTTATACGCTGCACATATTTTGATCGAGCTCCGTAAGTCTGCTGAAATTGAGCCGTTTTATCTACATCGGTCAGTCTTTTCCTGCAAGGTGTCAGGAAATAAAGCACAGAAAAGATTCAGCTGTGAAAATTTACATTTTCATTGGTTAATTGGAGTTTGTCATCGAAGCTAGCCCGTGCCATCAAAGTTTACTAATGAACGGTGAAACTGCAGTTCCTGGAATGGCCACTGGAGGCTGCCTACATGTTTAGTTAATCCTTTCATGTTTACAGCAGAAATAAACGTGTTTGCAGCTGCTAGTTTCCCCACAGAGTTTTTACACTCTGGGGTTTGGTTGAGGCTTAAAGTAAGGCAGCATGGCTGCTTATGCTGACAGGTGTTATGGCAAACTTATCCATGTCTATGCGTTGCATCTGTACTGTTTTCTCCTGCAGCTCATTAGGAGTAGTTGGTGAATTTGCTCTCCACCATCTGGCTCTAAATAAAACACCAGGACAGTGGCCAAAAACGTGAGTCCAGAAACCAGCAGGATCCTGTTAATTTGTGCTATATCTTTTATATAATAGCCACTGTGATAATATATTTAAAGTTATTGTTTTGTAAAGCAATATATAGCTTTTTTGTATATTTCTGTTTCTTCAACTTCTTTTTTGTAGCTGATTGTTTAAAAAAATGACTACATAACTCATTGATGTATTGGTGTCTCCATTTATCAGACTACTGATCCTATCTATATGTTTGGTAAAATTATGTGCAGAGCCTTTCTTTTTGTAAATCATTCAATCTAAATTGAAACATAGAGGTCAGATCTATTTTTGTGATGGTAGCGTGCTCAGTTTGTCGTTATGCTAATCACCTTTCGTTTCCCTCCTTCTGCCCCGTCCCTTGTATGCTCAGATTTCCGGCAGCCAGTGAAGGTAACGCATCCATCAGCCGTGGTTACCGGACCGAAGGGGACAGAGCGGCACCGTGAAGCGTTCATTCATCCCCGCAGAGGATAAAAGCAGCACAAGGTCTCATTGTAAGTGGTTTCGGTCATTGAAAAGGCTCGCTTAAAACCTCTCTGCGGCCGCCGGGAGCCCCAGCACGGCCGGTCCAGTCCGCTCCGCGCGGTGGCGGCAGGAGCTGGTGCTGATTTCCGGGTTGTCGTCTTTGTGCACACGGCACACGGCTGGTGCGGAGCGCACAAACCCAACGTGTTACTGTTTACCTCCAGTGCGAGTTTGTGTTTCGGGTCAAATGCAGCCACGCGTGGCTGCTCGTACCACCGGGGATGTATTTTGTATGTTTTATTAGCCCTGTTTGAGCGGCCGAGCCTCGGCAGCACAAGGCCCAAGCCTGGCCCGGGTCACCTGGCAGATATCGTCTTTGAGCATCCTCCGAGAAATTTAAGAACTAACCAGCGGTAGCAGCGTAGCTAGCCGGCTAAACCACCGTTTAAAGGGGAGGAGGTAAGCGTCCGTGTGAGCGATATCGTCACTCATCGTTAAAATTGAACACCGCACACTCTTATTCATTAACACTAATATGATCGGTTTCTTATTTTAAGCTAACTTCCTAATGATCTAAACCAGCATCCGCTAACTTGGACGAACGGCACACCAAGATCCATTCAGAAAACGTCTAATTTTAACATTTCTCCTCATGTGAAAGGACGCGTACTTCAAGGTTATTGTGATAAAATTCTTTATAAGCTACTGCTTAGATCGGCTTAAAGGAAACCTTTTTTCTGCACAGTGACCTCATCTGCTGTGCAGTTTCCATCTGTCACTTTGTGAACACCACGGTGGGCTGCCGGTGTTTAATCATGTTTCTATTGTGTCAGTTATTCACTGTAACTGTGGCGCGCATCTGTTCCATCTGTAGTTACTTACTGGGTGAGTCTCGACTGCAAGTTCTTGCAATACGTGAACTTGAGGACATTTAAGCAGTAATGTTGTAGCGAGCACTAAAATTCCCTTTGACTCAGTGAACTGTTTTCACTTCCTTAGAAAAGCAGAGTCTCAGTCTGTTTCTTCGGTTCTTATTTAGAGGGTGAAATGGTGAATCCTTTAGATAGAAATACTGACAGACATGAGTGAGTAAGCTGGGGAATTTCTGTGATTTCTGTTTATATGACTATACTTGAGAATGGCGTCACCTGTAGGCTGTGGGGAAATCACCACGCATTTGTGATTATAGATCCTTCATTAGTATCCTGTGAGTGCTGGAGCTTACTGTTTTAATATTAGGTTTTAAGTGTAGATATTACATATAAATAGGTGATATAAATATGTAATAAGGGTTGTTTTTGATCAGTTACCCGTGGAGGGGGGCGATTCTAAAACTGCGACCTAGTTAAACCTAGCTAAAGCAAACGTAGTCTCAGAAGATAAATGTTACTTCAGATAATGAGTGCATTAGAAATCTGTTCAGATAATATGAGATGGACTCTATTTGTCTCAGAGATGGGAAATTCGCAGCAAAGTGGACGAGGCAGCGTGCCGAAGAACAACAATCGAAGAGAATATACACTATACAAGGGAGAAGAAATTTATATCTATATATATAGTAGTGCAGTACACTGGTAGCAGAATATTACAGTTTCAATGTTGGAGTTTATTTTTTGTCCACTGTTAATGTCCCCAAACGATGCCCCATGCTTCATTGCTCTGTCTATAGAATAAATCAAACATCTTTTGGGAAATTTCATCAATAATCAATCATTAAAAAGTGCTCAGCTCTACAGTGTACGAGGGTCAGCCAATCAGAAGAATTTTGGCTTTAGGTGGGAGGGGCTAATAACAGTTTGTGGAAGAGGATAAATTGAGGCGCTCCACCCAGGAAGGCCCAGGATAAGATGACCACCGATTACACAAGGACTGTAATAGAGTCCAAGAATAAAACAAATGTAATCGTTTCACTCTGTGTTGCCTCTTCTTGACATGTCAACATATCTACCGTCTGTTTTTGTCCACAGGAAGAAGAGGAGAGAAGAGGAGATGAGTGCAGTTCTGGTTCTGATGTTTCTCTTCGCCATGAGTGGCGACTCATTAGGCGCCGTTACAGACTGCAGCGGGTCCACAATGGAAACCAACAGCGCGGTTCGTTTACTGTCCTCTGTCGTCGACGCCCAGAGAGCCGAGCAGAGCCGGAGGGAACACCTGGAGGCTCTGTTCAACAGGTGAGCTCCTGGCAGTGAGACAGGTGGAGCTGGTTTGTTAGTCAGCAGCTGAAGTCAATCGTTAATCGTTCTGTTCAATTAAACCTGACAGATATGGAGAAAACGGCACCATCTCTCTGGCCGGGTTGAAGCGCCTCCTTCAGAGCGTTGGGCTGGATCGCGTGAGGAGTGTTATGGTGCAGCATCACGAGCAACCCGGACACCATCACCACCACCGCCACCACCACAAAGGCCACCACCATCACCACCATCCCCATGAAAGCGATTCCGATCACCTAAAACACCTTTCACAGCCCCAGAAGTTTCCAGACACCCCCGACAGCCATGACGGTGCCGTGGGAAAGAAAAGCGAGGATCCAGATAGTCGTCTAAACCTCTATGACAAGAAAAGCACGGTGGCGGCGGTGGCTCAGGAGGTCGGCACCACAGTGACATACAGAGCTCAGCACGCGGTGAAACAACAAGATGGAAGCCAGGGGCGACCGTCAGGGGAAGAAACGACCAGGATCGGCGTCACTGAGAGCCAGACACAGGCAACCGCAAGCGGCGACGGCGAGCATGACCACGATCAGGATCATCCCCACGGCCGCAGCCAGAACAGTTCAGAGGTACGATACTGGTTTCTGGCTCAGTCGCAGTCAGCAAACCAGCTGATGTCAGCCGAGATGTTTGTACTCGAACACGTGATAAATCAAATCTCTTATCAGGTGTTTTCTTTAAACTGCTTTCATCCCGCGTTTCCTTAGTATCTGCAAGCCGCTTTGCAACCCGTGTGCACCTCTGTGGTCTTTAAATCTGTCTTTACTCAATGTTGTTGTTTAATTTTCCCCCTCTAGTGTCTGAACGCCTCCTTCATCCTCTCCTCGCACGGGATGTCTCAGGAGGCCGGCGTCACGCTCAGAGACTTCAGCTTTCTTTGCCCCGCCCTCCTCAACCAGATCGACGGAGGCGCGTGCGTGCTGCACGGAGACGCCTCGGCACACGGGGCGAGAGGTAGGACCAAAACTCCTCATCAGTATCTCCAGGAAAATGTGTGCAGCTGCTGCCTGATCATCACTTCGGTGTTATTTTATAATACAAGAAAGCAGAAGAAGAAAAACAAGCATTTTATTTTTTGTTGAGTCGAGATTTTATTGCCTCTGCTGTAAAACCGAACGACTGACGTCTTCTTTAAGCAGACTTTAGCTGCTCTTTGTTTGAAGCTGTTGGGCTGAACGGTGAACCGGGCTCAGCGTTTGATCTTCTGGTAAAATCACATTCCTGTTGCATGACTCGCTCAGTGAACGCGTCTGTTTGACTTCGGAGAGCGCTGACTCTGTCCTGGAATAAACAGGCTGCTCGGTCACGTCACCAATCAGAATCATTTTGGTAACTCGATTATTTAACACAGTTATTCTTTAAGAAACGTGCTGTTACTGAACTCTAACACGGGACCCTTTACAGGCAGTTTCTTTAACCGTCACTATAATTCAAATGAAACCAAACAAAAACGAGGTGGAGGAGGACAGGTTCATCTGGTCAGGCGTTGGGCCTCTATTATGACTCCAAGGGTAAAGGGTAGTGATGAGTTGACTGGAAATAATAACCAGGGTTTTAATAGTTTTGCAATTTTCATTAGTTTTTATTTTTATTTAGTTTTGACTTCCGATTTTCAATTTTATATCAGTTTTAATTAGTTTTTACCAATTGTTTGCTAGTTTAGTTTAGTTTTTATTTTTTTGAAAATCCTTAGTTTCAGTTTAGTTTTGATTAGTTTCAGTTATAGTTTTAGTCGTGTTTGCAATAATTAAGTGTAACAAAATCCCAGTTTCATCATATCAGTCATTCTGCTCATCCTTGGGTATGTTGCTATTCCAGCTACCATACTGCACCCTGGACAGGTCGCCTGTCTGTCGCAGGGCTAACACGCAGAGACAGACAACTCACATTCCCACCTATGGGTTCTTTAAATAAATAAATAAAGGCAGATGAACAACCATTGATACCAGGCAACTATAAAATGTATATCTTGGCCCCAATGAGACTATTAACTCTCGCAGCACCGGGTGTTCGTAATTTTGGTTCAAGTGAATTGATAAACTTTTTGAAGGTAATTGACTCACACAGTTGTGTAGATATCCCCGTCCTGTTGTCTCGGGATGCATCACGCTGCCTTGCCTGGGGTTAGCTTCTGTTTTCTGGGGATGAGGGTTGAGTGTGCTCCCTTACCTTCTCAAGGTAAGCTAGGTTAGCCTTCTTGTGTGAGCTTTTCAAGTGCACTTTAAGGTTTGTGGGATTTTTTTCCCTTTAGAAATGTCCCTCATAATTTGTCTGTTTCCACTACAAGACACTTGCTTTATCCAAAACACAGTCATATTCAAAGTAATCCCAAATTGGACTCTGGCTCCCGACTTTTCCTGACATGATTCTGCGCGTGGACGGAGCAGCAACACAGACGACTCGACTAACGTGCTGCCACCTGCTGGCATAATGAGACACAGCAAGAAAAAAATCTGTAAACTAAACTTCATTTTCACCCTTGACTATTGTACGACACGCACACATCAATGAAAACTAAACACATTTTTGCTATAAATTCAGTTAATTTTAGTTAGTTTTGTGAACACTCATTATAGTTTTAGTTAGTTTTCCTTTTTTTGTTTTTATTTTTATTTCCGTTAACGAAAATGTTTTTTCACTTCTAGTTTTTGTTATTTCGTTAGTTTTCGTTAACGATAATAACCTTGATAATAACTAAATGTGAAGTGAACGGCTGGCAGGAAGGAAAGAAAAGAAGGAACAAAATGCAGGACGGTCTTTGTTTTATCACCAAACATTTGGATTCAAATTAAAATAGTTTTGCTGTCTCCAGGCCTTCGAACTTCTGAGGAAAGTTCCCACCAGGATTAAACCCCTCAGGCGGCAGGACTGCGGCTAATTCCTGCTGTCAGACTCTGACTTTGTGGTCTGATTGCTGCGATCTGGATATTTTGATCCTGATATTTGATTCGATGGCTGGAAAAAACAGATCCGAGTGTTTGGGAAATGTTGCCACGGACTGAGAATCAGAAGCATTTTGTATTTTTAGATGAACTGTTTGCTTATCATCATCATCATCATCATCAGTGTGTTTGTGTTGAGCCTGTGGTGTTTAATCTGATGAACCAGTTTAAACCAGTTACACTCTGTCACAGTGTCCCGTCCTCTAACCTCAGCCTCGCGGCTCTTTGAATTTGTAAGAATGAAGTAATAACTTCTGAATTTCATCTTTCCTCCTTCCTGTTTTTAGAGCACAAGCATCACAAGCATGCTCACGGTCACCATGGAGACCACAACCACTCAGACCACGACCACAGTGAGCACATGGGCGGCGAGAACAGCAGAAACATCACCACGGGTACGTTTAATGTGAGCCGTCTGCACCACCTAATCCTCCTCAGCCAGCGTGGGAGGAAAGTTAATCTCAGAAATAATATTAATCATAATAATACTGCTAATTATATATTATATTAACACTTTTTAAAATGCAGTCATAAAGTTTGGATATGAATATAAAGAACTGGACATATTCTAAAATACAAACACATTCAAGCACATGTTCAAACTAAAGTCTGCAATATGTCGATACAAAGACGGTCTGAGGAGACTGAGGCTTGTTTTTAAGTTATCAGCTGACAGTAAAAGTCAAATTTGAACCCTGGTGAAAAATAACTCTGAAGGTTCTTAGCAGGAGGTTTGATGTTGCTGGCGAGGAGGCCGTGTAATGACTGAGCTCACTGTACAAACACTGAGACTGAGCTTGAACATTAACCCTTTAAGACCTACCATAGAACCAAGTCCGCCAGAGCTGATATTATATTTTTACATGCTGTGGAGCCATTTTTGGGAGCATTTCAAGTTGCTATACATCAATACAACCATTACAGCCCAGATTTTAATAATATGTCTGCATTAAGTGCATAGTAATTACATAAAGTGGAACAAACTACAAAAAAATTGAAAATCGTTTTTGTTTTTTAACATATATTTCTAGTTAGAGAAATTTAAGAGGCTTATCCCTCAAAACTGTAAATACAAAAAAGTTGCACAAAATAGTTTCCCACCACAGGACATTTATTTTGAGTGTCTTCATAGTTTTATTTTTGAAATACACCAATTTTTATATACTGCAGGAAAAATATTATAATGGAAATTTGCAAAAAAACAGTTTATTTTGATGCATATGCTATTTCCAGCAGTGCAATATGAGTCCTAAGCATCCCAGAAACAACACAGAAAGTCATAAAGTCAAACATAACTTTTAAAAACACCAGTATAGGCTCGTGAGGCCCTGATGGTAAAAAAAAAAGTCATTTCCGCGAAAATGACGTCACTTCCGGTTTCGGGCAGGTCATGGCGAACATGCAAAAGTTCGCGCTGACGTCTATTCCAACGTAGGAAGTGTTATGAACAGCTGATCGGATCGGCAAAGCGTGTTTCTGGAATATTATGTTTTTGTTGCTGCAAGCGCTTTTTATGCAGTTTTTGCAAAGCTATATGTGGAAGGAAACTGTGACCGAGGACAAGCTGATGGCATAAGATGTAAGTACAACTCCTCCGGTTTCATATGCAAAAAAAAATTTTGAGCTAGCTTACGTGGTTGCAGAGCTACCGGGATTTAAAAATAGTTACGCAAAACGGAGCTCTGACCGGTTTTAAAGGGTTAAAACATCCAGTTAGTGGAAGTTGTGAAGCGTTCACTGAGGTCAGAGAAGCTGCTGATGTGTTCAGGAAGCCACAGCTGTGTGTCAACAGTGTAGTAAGAAGGATGACGACATGTAGTCTGTAAATGTAATTGTGAAATGTCCGATAGTGTGATGAACAGGATCTGACAGCACTGGTGTCAGACGCTGCAGATGAATCAAACTAAAACTGATTATTCATCGAGCAGCTCCGCTTGCAGACTCGTGTCAGGTGAGAGCATCTTTGAAGTGAAATTTGTGGTCCTGTGAACGTGTCCGTGCAGCAGTCTGCAGCTACAGTTTGGACAGCAACAGAAAGCTGAGCTGCCGGACGTGGACGAGCTCAGAGTTCATCAGGGAAAGAACGAATAAATGATCAGTGAGGACACTTCAGACTGCGACTGCTCGAGGGCCGCCTCTGTGCTGCTGGAGCAGAGTGAGACTAGCTGAGGTCACGACTCGGAGGGATCGCTCTGGGTCGGCACTGAGTTTCTGCCGAAGTTGAAGAATCACCGCGTCGTGTTCTGGAAGCAGAGACGCCGCGGTCTTTTCTGTCAGCAGCGTTCTGATGTTCCTGAAGCTTGTGTTTGTGTTGCAGCGTGGGTCGGCGGCTTCCTCTCCATCACCATCATCAGCCTGCTGTCTCTGCTCGGCGTCGTCCTCATCCCGCTCATGAACAAAGTTTTCTTCAAGTTCCTCCTCAGCTTCCTGGTGGCGCTGGCCGTGGGCACGCTGAGCGGCGACGCCTTCCTGCACCTCATCCCCCACGTGAGTCCCCGCAGAGCGCGACCACCTGACTCACAGGAAGTCTTACAACACGTGATGTTCATGCTCTCAAGTTAAAGTGATCAATGACTTCAGCTGTTGAACGCAGCGGAGAGCGAGCCGGCAGACAGAGAAGCTGCTTAGCTGCACGTTTGTAAATCTACTGCAGCAGTGAGGTGAAGCGAGTGTGTTCGAATCCTTTTTTTATCAGATTTGACTCTTTGTCGAGCTCTAAAACCAAACTGTGCGATTCTCACACTAAACAGATTTGTAATCAATGATCTATCAGGTAGATCACGTCTCTAATTCTAATCAGCAGCCAACTGATTGATCAGCCTCTAATTATTCTATTATGTTTACACATTCACAGACACACATGCAGACGCCACACATCATAAATGAGGATCATGTGTCACGTGTGTGACATCATATGCATTCAAAGATCACAACAAGCACAACTTTCAATTATTTTTTGAACAACAGTCAGATAAAGAACATTTTGTAACCGTTTACAGAGATTTGTGACAGTTTTTCTGTTTGCTTTTGTTCTGATAATAAAGAGCTTCATCATCATCATCATCAGTCGATGTGCAAACATACATGAGATACTTTCAGTCTAAATATTTAGTTCTTGCTGCTCCACCTGTGTCACATATTTATGCTAAGCTAAGCTAACGCTGTGTGATCAGTCTCAGGGAGGCCACCATCACCACCACGACGACGACGCAGCGATGACGGGACACCACGACCACGAGCACGAGGAGAACCTGGACTCGGTGTGGAAGGGCCTGACGGCTCTGAGCGGCGTCTACTTCATGTTTCTCATCGAGCACTTCCTGACGCTCGGAAAGATGTACAAGGAGAAGAAACAGAAGGTGAGAGACGGCGAGTTTCTCTAACAGTCAGGATGTTTAACACTCCTGATTCCTGTTGTTCGTGCAGACATGATGATGCGACTCAGGTCTCGGTGTGTTAAACTGACCGTTTAACACACCGAGACCTGAGTCGCATCATGCAGCCCGCTCTTACTTAGAATTTAGTTACTTTAAAGCCCTCAGTTAATAACCAAAGGTCAGAACAGAGCATCGTACAGTCACAGTCTTGCAGGCAGACGGCCTGTTTGTCCAAACATCCTGATGTCAAAGTTAAGGATCTTTCTTTGAGGCAGCTCCACAGACGTGTGGGAGATTTCATTAAAAAAGCTCTTTGATCACATAGTTTGCATGCAGTGTGCGGCGCAGCCTTCTGCCATGAAATTGGATGAACACAAACACCTCAAAATTTCAGTTTTTCACAGAAATCCCCGACTCAGCTCGAACACTTTGAGGTTTGGCTCCGAGGAACATGTTTTGCTGTCGTCGCCTTTTTTCAGCTGAGGGAGTTTCTGAAGTCCGCTCCCCTGCGTGGCTGCAGATCGCCGCCGGCGTTTGGTTTCAACTTGACTTTGCAGTTTTGTACTTTTTCAAACGCCATGAAAAATCGATGCATCCTCTGTTTACGCTTTGCAAAGATACAGTCGGACACAAACGGTGAGATTTAGCAGCAGCTTTCCTTCTCTGTGCATTTCTATGACAGAGAGTTAATTGGGACACTTTGCACACTACAAACCTTCGTGCTGCTGTCAGAAAACTGCAAACTGGTCCTTTCATGTTGATGTTGATGAGTTTGTACGAACTCCACGCAGATCCAGAAGAAGTGTGATCAGAACGAGAACGCGGATCCGGAGAAACAGCCGGCGCTGGAGGAGAACAGCGTGAAGCCGAGTGAAGGTGAGAGACGAAACCAAGTCGGGGAATTATTTCGTGTTTTGTTCAACAACTCAAAGTGAAGCCGAGCGCCACTCGAGCCGAGAGCTGAGATGTGTTTCTGTATGACGGCTTGTGTCAGCTTGGTGCATATTAACAGCTGTGATGTCACGTTTGGCGTGAAGGCTTTAAGCGCTGCAGCTCGATCCACCATAGAGCAGAGCTCTGACCTCGGCGCAGGCGGAGGTCGACCTCCCGGCCTAACCTGACCAGATCTCCACATTGTGTCTCCAGATGTGGAGACTAATGGCGCCAGCACGTTCGGCGACCACTCGAGCAGCCTGCACGGCAGCAGCGTGGCGGAGGAGGAGCAGGTGATGCTGGCGCCGCAGGTGTCCGTCGTTTCGCCGCAGGCTTACGGCCGAGCGTCGGGGAGCGCCGCTAACTACACCGACGAGGACTGCGAGAACAAATGCCACTCCCACTTCCACGACACGGTCGGCCAGACGGACAGCAGGCACCACCACCACCACGACTACCATCACATCCTGCACCACCACCACTCTCAGAACCACCACCCGCACAGCCACTCCCACTCCTACTCGGAGCAGCACTTCCAGGAGGCCGGAGTGGCCACGCTGGCCTGGATGGTCATCATGGGAGATGGACTGCACAACTTCAGCGACGGCCTCGCTATCGGTGAGTAGAAGGGTCACAACCCGTGATCTCACTTCCTCTTTAGCTTCAGTTTTTTGTCTTGAACTCGTTTAACAACAAACACACCAGTTTCTAACCAATCAGAGCCCAGCAGGGTTGGTTTAACGTGAATAAAGATGGTGCTGAGAGAGTTTGTCATGTCACCACAGGAAGTGACCATTCAACAAGTCATCAGTTGGATATTTGTCTGCAGGAGAGATGAAGTTATATTTGTGAGGGTGTTAAAAACGAAATATGTGGTTTTGTTGTCACTGATGGGGATGAAATTCTTGAGCCTCAGCTTAAGGAACCAATCAGTGTCTGATTACACCTGAGGTGGGTAAGTGGGCGTGGTCTGCAGTGATAGGCAATACAATATGGACCCAAACAGGGCGGGGCCTAAAATGGATCCATGTGGAATGCCGCAGATCGAAGAAGCTGTTAGTCAGATATGAGCTGAACATACTCGGTGTGTTACCACGGATACCAAAAGACGGGAAATCAACGTTTCATGATTCAAAAGTCGTACAATGGTCGTGTCCAAATTCATGGGCTGCTGCCTCCCGAGGCCACATTTGTAGACCGATTACGTCACAGCGACGCGCCGAAGGCTGTCCAAATTCGTAGACTCCTCCGAATGCAGCCGACAAATGCGTCCTCCTTTTCCCCGAATTTGAAAGATGGGTCGGGTGTGTCCTTCGTGGCCTACCATATCCCAGAATTCATAGCGCGGCCCAGCCAAACTCCAGTTTCCAACAATGGCGGCCGCTGCTAAGTTTTAAAATTACTCTTACTAATCTTTCTGGGTCACAAAATAAACTTTTAACATATTTTCAGGCGAGAAAGTAGCTGTGTAAACATCAAATATCTGCTCGGTTTATCAAGATATCGCATATTTGCAAAAGTGCTTAGACGTTTTCGGAGACGTCTGTTACCCACCAGCTCGATTGCTCGCTGGGATCTCCAGGGTCACTGAAGCCGCCGAGAACGGCACAACTCCCGGCACATCATTTTCAGATCAACGCTGAGTTTCGCTACTCAGGTTAAACGTAAGGGGAGGATGCAGCCCATGAATTTGGACACGACCAATGAATGACTCACATCAGCAATACACAAAAGATGCAAAGCTGTGATGTCGTTTCAAACCAGACTGAAGAATCTCAACAAAGCTCCAGAACTTCAGATGAAAATTGTGGCATTGGTCCAAAAGTCTCTTTGAAGACTCTGGAGGGACAGATGTGGGTTTAAACTTCTCAACAGTTTTAAGTCTGGAAGCGAGACTGGTTGAAACTGATGGGAGTGGAGAAAGTAGAAACATGAGAGAGTTACGGGATGAAGCGTCAGTTCTGTGCACAGAAATCATCTTCACAGAGTAGGTTAGAAAGTTGGTGCGCAGCATATTTAACATATGTGACCACTGACGGCAGAATTAGTCATGTTAGAACAAACTGTGGTGATTAAAGTTAAACGTCAGGAGGATTCACCCTCAGCCACAGTAAACAGTGACATGAAGATGTGCATTTTCATGCTGCTGCTGGTTTCTAATATTTGGATTTATCTGTTTGCAGGCGCTGCGTTCACTGAGGGTCTGTCCAGCGGTCTCAGCACGTCTGTGGCTGTTTTCTGCCACGAGCTGCCTCATGAGCTGGGTGAGACTTTTTCATCTTATCTCAGTGGAACATTTTCTCTGTAAGCCTCAGTCTTACCTACATAAAGTACTTTATTATTGCAGTGGAATAAAGAGATGTTAGCTTTGAAAGAATAAAAAACCCTTCTTTCAGACTTTTAAACATCTGTTCATCTAAATATGGAAACCTTTCACTGGGAGGTCACAGCATGTTTATTTTATTATGAAATCAAAATCAAAAATCAGGTACTCCTTAATCCACTGCCTGCATGTTGGTCTGCCTGCATGTTGGTCTTCAAAACAACTGCGTCGTGCAGTTGTTTTGAAGCAGTAACATCACAGTAAGAGACAGACAAGGTTTAAATGTGTGGAGCAGCAGAAGGTGAAGAGCTTGTTCGTTTCTGCAAATGCAACACAGATCAGTTATTCAACCACCTGAAAATACACCACAAACTGCACGATCTTTAATGCATGAAGGCAAAGAGAAACAGTGCAGTGGCTGCAAGGCTGAACCAACCAACAGCAGCTCAGAGCGAGCTGTGCAGCACGTCTGTCTTTGTGCACAGTCCTGCTCTCGATTCTTTTCACGTGTTTCTCTGATGTTAGTTTGATTTATTAGTTATCCCGTCCTTGGACACAGTCTCAGAGGTTTAATCCACATCCATCATGCGGGTGCAGCAGTCTTAGTGAGTAACAGTCTTCTCCGATTCTCAGGTGACTTCGCGGTGCTCCTGAAGGCCGGCATGACGGTGCGTCAGGCCATTCTTTACAACGTGCTGTCGGCCATGATGGCCTACCTGGGCATGATCACCGGGATTTTGATTGGACACTACGCCGAGAACATCTCCACGTGGATATTCGCCCTCACGGCCGGGCTCTTCATGTACGTGGCCCTGGTGGACATGGTAAGTGAGCATTACCCTCCAGCCAATCAAAAGGGAGCATCCACTCTGACATCCTGATCCACAGAGCGAGAGGTTCACTTTTAATGCTGTGAAATTTAAATAAATATTCCACATAAAAAATGTTAATTTTGCTTGACACTAAATACAGAGTTCAGCCTGAGATGAAAATACTGCCATCATTTTATTGGCATCTCATAAATCGTAACAATCCCGTCATATAAATGTCTGTACGTCTGAAAAAACAGCTGCAGGAGGGTTTAGTGCCCGGAAAACACAGCAGAGCTTCTTTCTCCTGAACAAAGGCGCCCTCTTGTGGCTGTCGCCCTGCTCTGCACTCTAGAAAAGCTTATTCAATTTTTTACCTCCTAGTGGTGTAACCGGGTACTGCAGCAGATGTGCGGTGCATTGTCCGTTCATTTAAACTAACGTCTCCTTCATGGGAAAAGTTCCTGTTTTCTGCAGAGGGTCTGTGAGCCTGAGACAGTTTTCTTCTTTCAGGTCCCCGAGATGCTGCACAATGACGCCGGCGACCACGGCTTCAGCCACTGGGGCTTCTTCCTCCTCCAGAACGCCGGCATCCTGCTGGGCTTCTGCATAATGCTGCTAATCGCCATTTTTGAGCACAAAATCCAGCTGGACCTGGGATACTGAGAGAGAGTCCTGAGCTTCATGTGCATTCCAGTACCGCCATCAGAGTTGTAGTGTTTTTTTTTAAATTGTTGTTGATAGACGCCTTGAGTTCGTTTTTACTTGTGAAGCAGGAAAGCAGCAGCTGAACTGAGCCGTCTGCCAGAGGCTCCAGCCTCGGTCGGCTGGAGGTCGGCTGTTTAAAAAGGGTTCAGAAATATTTTTTTAAGGTTTTTCTTTGTGTTAAACTTGTAGATGTTTTTGTCTTTGTCAACAAACGCGCACGACCATCACAAGTAGGAAACACCTGGAGTCCTTCCAGGATCGCCTGTCACCAGTTATCGTTTCATATTTATGAAAAATTCATGAAGGAGAAACTGTTGCTTTCAGCCGCCCGGAGCTCGTCTGAGGAACGTGTTTTATTCTGTTTTTGCTGCTTTTGTGTCTGGTTTTCTTCTTCTGTTGCTGAGTGAGCCCGATCAGTGTTACAGTGTTAGCAGAGCAGTTTTTCTGTTTCTCCGGACAGATTTCTTCCTCACAGGCTGAAAGTGAGAGTGACTTTCACGTTGCTTCAGTGTCTTCCTCTCACTCAGGTCATCAGCCAGTGTCTGAAGCCGCGGTTTGAAATCTGTCAGTTAATTTTAAATCCTGTGGGTTTAATTAATCTTTAAGTTTAAATATTTGCCAACAAGTAACCGTTACACTGAGTTTTAAAGGTGTTTGCAGCCAGCTGAGTTGTGCTGGTTGTAAACACCTTTGTTTAGCTGAAGTTAAACTCTGGAACTCATTTAAGGAAGTTGAACTTTCCGTTTCCTGTCACCGGCTGGAAGTCTGTCCAGTTAATGAGAAATCTGCGACATCGCTGTCTGTTCATGTGAGCTCTCTACAGGATGAGATCACAGACAGGCTTCAGATCTGATATAGAAATTAGTGAATATAAAATAAATCTTCTGTTAATCGACTAAAATTTCTGACGTGTAAACGATCCGCTCGTTCCTGTTCCTGTCATCGAAACAGGAAATGATTACAATCAAAAAGGGGAAACTGAGCAGTCTGCGTTTTTAATTTTAAGTTCTGCTTTTTACATTTATTTGATTGTTAAGAGTTAATGTGGCAGCTCAACATAAAACAAATGTTTCTAACAAGTCTCTGTTACGGCCTCGTGCTCCGGCTGAACGTGGACTCGTTTCGAAGCATCTCAACAACAAGCGTTGTTTGTTTTGTTTTAAAGGTTCGCGGTTTGTTTTTCAGGCGCTGCTCTGAGGTTTAGGTCAAATCACGTTTTCCTCTTAAAAGAAAAAAAAATCACCTCAAAGAAAAAGTTCAGACTCTCACTGTGCTCGTTACATGTGTACCATTATGTGTGTAGTACTTCAAAAGTATGCAGTTCATTTGACTTCCTGTGATGTTGGTTGTGAAGATCGAGGATCATACAACACGTGTTTAAAAAAAAGAAAAAAAGAAGAAAGAAGTGGTTTTAAATTTATGGGGAAAAGTACGGAAACCAAAAAGTTTGTGTGTTTAATGCTTCTGTTCATGAAAGGTGGATAAAATCATAGAGAAAGGACAAACAGCTCTGCGGTGAAGGTTTCATTCAGATTTTATGCTCTTCCATGTTTGGCCTGTGATCATTTTTACTTGTTTTCTGTATTTTATTTAAACAAAAAGGTTTTTTTTTCTGTTTGTGGTAACACAAAGTAAAAGCTGTCGTTTCTGTATCCCTGAGAAACAACCTGGGATCTTCACCAAAACCAGCTCACACCTCAAAACCTCCTGGAGCTCATCTGCTCTCTGTATCCTCAGTTACAGGTGATTAAACAGATGTATATTTATGGTTCTGCAGAGCTGTTTCAAACTGTTTCTGTTATTTTGTCCACCCCTGCCGCCGACCCCAGAGCCCTTCAGGCCGCTTTGATGTCGACTCGCTGTGCTCTGACATTCCTGAACACCAATAAACTTCACACTTCACATCACCTGCTGCTCTGTGCGTCTGCTTTGGATTGATTTTAGTTGTTAATCTTTTGATTGAGGTCACATTTGAATGTTATAAAAGTCACGTTTGTTTTTAAACTGATATGGAATAAATAACTGTTTTATTTAGTCATAACTATTAGCGCTGTCAGCGTTAATCTTGTTAAAATGAAGTTAACGGCTACCAAACTGCCATCATAATTCTACATACAATGAGAACAGGACAAATCAACAATTTACCATTTCATCTTGGAGCAACTGTAACCCACATAATTTCCTTAGGGATTAATAAAGTTTTCTGATTCTGATTGTTTCAGGATGACCTGCCATTATCCAATCACACATCTGCTTACCTGGATCTTTTGCTCGTTTCTCCTCCTCTTCTTTTCTATTTTTTCTAAACTGAGCACCTGATGGCTTTGAACTTTTCTTGTCCATCTTCCATTGGTTTTCATTTTGCACTCCAGTATGAACACAAATCCCCCAACTCAAGGATCGCCTCAACATAACCTAATAGACCTACACCTTAGTTCACAGATTCACTTTGTCTAAGGTGTATTTCTGGGATTTCACACAACCCAGGATTCAAATCATGAATACATAACGGGCTTGGATTTACAACATTATGAACCCCTTTCCACGGGTTGTGTGTGCAGTGGCGTGTCCAGCGGCCCAACAAGTTAAAACAATAAAAATTCAATCAAATATCAAATGTACGATTATGTTTTCACAGTGAAGCTCAGATATCCGAGTGTAAGTGAATGCAGCATCGGCTTCTGCACGTTAGCAAAGGAAGGAGAGCCGAGCGGGAAAGAGGCGCCGCAGAAAACTATTTTTCGGCGAAAGAAAATGAGGAGAAAATAAATGTCCCGGTAAGTAATATTAAGTTTGTTGAGTTTAGTAAACTTCGGTGAAATTAGAATACCAAGGAAAAAATAACACTTAAAGAATTATTGCAACCGTTGAATATTTCAAACAGTAGGCTGCTGGGGGGAGCTAGCATAAAAGTTATGAGTTATAATCCAAGTCGTAGCATTGCTGTGTGGAGCTGCAGATTTGGTTGCAGGTTAACATCGCTGGACTGGCCATCGGGCATACCGAGCATTTGCCCGGTGGGCTGATGACTTATTTATTTTTGTAACGGCATGAACAATGAGAGGTGGTGGATTGACCAGATGCTGGCGGATGTGTAACAATAACTCCGTTGTTTTGTGGTGGCTATGGCGGAGCTGCCACAGAGGCAACAGGTGGATGAGGGAAGGGGAGGCAGCAGGAGGAGAGACCCGAGGCGGTGAACTGAACTTCAGGTAAGAAGTTATGACCTGCTGTCTATCTGGGTCAGATATAAACCAAGTTTAGGTGGAGTTTATTTTTGTTGTGCTGACTTTTTACCGTCAGTTACAATAACTCGTACTGCGTACTAGCTAGCATGACGGAGTTTCTATACAGCTGAGTGGTGCTATGATGTTACTGATAGTGAACTTTATTTTATTCATAAGGTTAGTTAGTTAGGAATTAGGTTACTCCTAACTCCTAAGTTAGGAGTTAGGAGTTAGTTGCCAACGGCTCCTTAAAAATGGAATGTCCCGCATTCAGAGGAAATATTACAGGTTTCGTATTGAGCTGAGAAGAGACGCAGTCTGTCCCAGACTTCAGCTATAATGAAAAAGACACAAAGCTGGATTCCCTCTTCTTCTCTCATTCTCCCCCTCCCTCTCCTGTTTCTAGTTCAATCATGAAACTGATCAATGATCAGCTGATCGGCTTTTCTCTCTTGTTTGTTTATCGCCCACTTTACGCCAGAAACAGGAAACCAGCGGTCGCCGCGCTAAACAACTGCAGCACGTTTAAGCTTGATCAGCTGTTGTTAGAATTTATTTAATATTAATTTCTAGCATCAGCTGATGTTTGCTGGAGCCACAGCTGTAAAGCTGCTGGTCATGATGTCGGTTTGGATATGTGGTGAGAGGGAAACATGAGGATGAAACCAGGAGATGTCCTTACTGAATCATCAGAGCTGAACAGGTGATGGAGAAACAGGTTTACCTTTCAGGTGACATGAATGAGTTGAAGGGAAGTTATGAACTGTTTCTGAGACACAAATAACACCAGGATCCTTTTCTACTCTCAGAAAAATTATGGTTCTTAAATGGTTCTTCAGATGTCTTCATGGTTCTTTAAAGAACCATCATATGTCAAAGAACCTTTTTATTTTGTAGATGATTCTTTAGGTACTACAAATGGTTCTTCATCCTTAGCTATCCAAGTTTGATGGTGTAAAATGGCATACATATTTGTTCACTATAATTAGAGTGTGAATTATACTGTGTGTTTTGTTTGTGTGCATGTGTGTGCGAAGGGGGAGGGCGGGTTACCTGGTGATTACCCTTTAAGAGCAGAGGAAACTGAATATTCAAATAAAAGTTAGAAATACTTGCTTAAAAATATACTGGTGGCAGGGGTGGGGGCCAAAGCCTAAAGACCCTACCCCCAACACCCCTAACCCCGCAAACCCACTGATCACAATTATGTGGTGATAGAATATGGAATTTATTATTAAGACGTTTACTGTACTTTAGTTTTAAATTTTAATAAAGTATTACTATTTTCTGTTTCAAGGCATTACTTTTGAGATTATTATACATATTAGAAAATATAGCATAATGATAATACTAGTTATTGTAAACTTTACAAACCACCCAGCAGTATGTAAAGTCAAATTATAAAATACAAGTAAATAACAATTGCACAACAGAATGTCAGTGTAATGAACACACTTATGTGTAATGAACACACTTATATGTTCATTACCGACACACTTAGTTTTGACAAAGCACACTGCTTTCGAGCCAAATAAATGACAGAGAGAGAGAGTCAGGTTAGAACATGTCGTACTGTGGCAACCTTCCGAAAGAGAGGGGGGGGGGGCATCAATCGTTGGGATGCGCATGCACGGACAAATTGCGCGACCGGCGGGCCTTTAACTTTCTAAGGGAAAAAACACTTTCTCACGGCCGATGACAGCGAAGCGGATAACAGTCTTCAGTACCTGCTGGAATTTGAAGCTCTGGATTCTGGGACTGTTGGAAAAGGTAAAACATTTTCATTAAAACCTTTTTACTGTTTTGTTTTTCTTACTCGTCATTGTAGCTTGCTGTTAATGCTGTGCTAACAACAACGGTTAGCTATGTTAGATACGTTAGCCGCTGACGTTAACGCAATTTAGTATCCGGTATACAGAAACTGTTTTTCTAACATAACCACTGTTATAATTAAGTGAAGGTGCTCCCAGCTAATTTGAACCTTTGGCTTCTCAAATTGCGCGCTGCGTACATAACGTAATGTCAGCTAGACCGATATTAAAATTTATAATATTGTTAAAGTCACTAAAAGGGCGCATGAAGCCTGTTTGACGTGAGCGCTGTGTCTGCTCTTGAAACTCTTACATTAAATACTCACATCAGCCTGTACTTTGCAGTCTGTAAGAGCTGTATAAAGTACAGCAATGCATAAGTGTTTTGAATGAATAGAAATGTGACACATGAGAAGGCGTGTCTTTGACTGTTACTGTATAACTTATTTTCAGACTAGTTATGCTCCAGTCATTTGATGTTTCAAAGATAGATGATCTTTTGTGATATAGTTAAATTTTCTTTGTACATTTCATTTATCCACCATCATACATTAAGCCAAGAAGAGGTCATTATACTATACAAGAGGTATCAGCGCTGGGCCAAAGTTCAACACGTGGTTAAAGTTTGTAATCCAGCCGGGGTGTAAATATCACTCAGCAGCCGGTCGTAGAGATGAAGCAGGCAGCATCAACACATAAATCTACTCTTCCCGGCTTAAATCACAAGAGCACCTCTGACCGAAAAGCTGTGTCAGTATGTCAGTAAAAATACTAGAGGTGGGAATCACCACACATCCCACAATACGATATTATCACAATACTTAATGCACGATACGATATTATTGCAATTTTTAAAAAATATTTTGCGATATTCAGATTCTGTACATAAAGGTAAACTTTATCAATATTCATTTTATCTAATATCAAAGTCTCACACTCAGTCTTTCTCTCATTTCAGTTTTATTGTTGACAAACTGAACGGTTTGTATTACAGTCTAGTCCAACTTAACTGAATCAACCATCTGGTACAATTATAGCTATTCTGAACTATGCAGTTTATGAAAACTATGCAGCCCCTTCAGCAACTGAAGAATTTGAAAGTAAATTAAAACAAAATATAATTTTACATTAAAAGTTTTAAACTTAATTAAAATAAAACATGTCTTAAATTAAAATAAGTAAACTGTCATGTTTATTGCTGCCATAAAAAAAGTTAAACACATTTGGACAGTGAAGGAATGTCAGGATTCTTGCTCAGAAAAAGGATCAACATGCTCTGAAGTCAGAGCACAAAAACCTTTTGTGTAACAAAATATCGATTTCTGCTGTCCCTGTATCCATACATTATTAGCAAACAAAATATCACCATGCTACACAGTATCCATTTTTTCCCCCACCCCTAAAAAATACTATGCAAATATTGCTGTCCTTGAATGCTGAATAAACACTGACTGATTGTATCTCTTGTACTTTATCAACACAGTATCTAAAAACTTTGCACTGTAGTGGTTAAAATCTCATTCTAATAAGAGTTAAAAGCACATTCGGTTATTAGGTTTATAGGGTTATTGAATTATGGTGAACGGTTGGTAGAATCTTTTTTTAACATTATCTGCCAATTACATTTGCCACCCTTCTCCAAATCTGTGCCCCTACCGCCCCCCCCCCCCCCCCCCCCAACAGGAATTTTCTAGACACGCCACTGTGTGTGTGAGACATTAAATCATCAAACTCTAAATTATAAATGTTAAATTGTTATTGATCCCTTTACCCCGAGTCCTAAAGTGTATATTTATTTTCTTACTCTTCTTATATATATTGTTTGTTTACTTGCACTGCTGTAACTGGAGCCTCGTCGTCTCGTCTCTCTATATACTGGACTGTATGTAGCAGAGATGACAATAAAGTTTACTTTGACTTCAGCAGCGAGCAGGCGCACCGAGAGCTCTCGCGCTCACTTTTCGCGTAGAGAATTTTGATAAAACATCGGTGCAGATTATAAGTCTGTATCATGATGTCTGGTGTTTTCGTGTTTGTTGGTTTGTTTTATTTTGCGAGTTGGTTATCAGACGCTGCTCCAGCCACCAGAGAATCCCCCGCAGCCCCGCCCTCTCCTCCCTGTGCCGCAAGCAGCAGGCGCACCTCGCAAACGGAAGGCGCCCTTACTCCCAGAAAATGGGCGATAGAAAACCGATCGGTGCCTGTGCCATTCCCAATATGCGCTGGCTGATGTCGGGGCAGCATGAGTACGAGCAATTTTTTTTTTTTGCCGATGCCCGTGATGCCGCCCCCCACCACGATGCCGCCCCAGGCAACCGCCCGTGTCACCCGTATCAAAAACTGCTACTGGTCACTAGTAAAGATGGGAACTGATAAGAATTTAGTGGCTGATTTCATTATGAATAAAACATAAATTTGATTTCTCATTGATTCTTTTATCCATTTTCATTGGCTTCTTATCAAAGACAGGACATTCAGTCTAGTGTATTTCCTCTGGGAATACAGAACACTTGGCTAGCTTCATGTTAGCATGCTGTCTGTGCAGGTCCTTACAAATAGCCGAAGTTGTGTTAGCAGGATGTGCAATAAAAAGTAAGTAAGGTCCATATTCCTGCTGCAAATTGCATTACTGTTGTGTCTCTGCACACAAACTGAAATCAGCTGATTGTAGCAGGTGGAACCAATAAGAGGAATCCGTAGGCAATAAATGATTCCACTGGCAATTCCAAGGAAATTAACTACTGGAACAGATTCTCATCCCCAGTCATTTTGAAGACATGCACTTTCTCTGTGTGTGGAAGAAGATTACAGATGTTCTGCATATGTGCTGGAGCAGAAGTAACAATATTAACACAGTTAAAGCAGTAAACATCTAAAACTATTAGCACCTTCACATAAAGAATTTAGTCTTTAAAAACAATTTTAAAAAATGGAATTTAACCAGTCAGTTTTAACTAAAACCACCAGACACACTTTCAGATGCACCTCAATTATCAGAAAATAGCTCAGTTATTTTCCAGAGTCTGTGTGAAACTGATGTGTAATAAACTTCACCTGAACAGAATTTGATGACAACATTTTATTTATTTTTCTACACAATCTATGCAGGTGTGTTTGGTTTCTTTAAACTTGTTACAGAGACTCAGGTAGCATCACTTCCTTATTCCAGCATTGGTTTACATCACTATTGGAGAGACTCTGGAGGACTAAAGCTCACGTAGAGCTGCAAGAGCAGCTGGTTTAATAATCAGTCATTCTCTATGGCAGCTGCGTCATAATCAGCTCTGTAAATGCTCGCGCAGTTTTCAAATCAAAGACTTTGTGTGGATGTTTTGTTCCAGTTATGTACTGATAATCATTGTTAAAGTATGTCATGGTCTACATTAGATCTAATAATAATAATAATATTAATAAAAATAATAATGATGATAATGATAAATATGCAAAGAAAAATACTTCATCTTCTATGACAGTCACATCAACTACATTTCATCAATTTAGTCCAAGTGAAGCTAAAACTGAAATTAATAAAGAGCTTGAAACAGAAAGAATCCAGGATAATCATTTAATGTCACATCTCAGACATCCTAACATTCAAATGTAAATGTGATTATTTAACGAGCATTTCTAGACACGTTTTTCCAAATACATTGGAACAAAAAACAAAAGGACTGAAGTGCAAGAACAAAAAGTGTCGTAGTGTCAACAGGCTGAGAGTTACAGACACTGCATTAAACTACAACTATTAAATGTTTAACAATTGACACCAGTTATTTCAATATCTGTTACCTTGGTGATCTTAAATACATCAAACTGGCAAAACAGAAATGACTTGTAATTAACACAAAGACTGATTATACTGAAATATTTTGGCAATAAATAAAAAACATCTGGCAGCAGTGGTCCAGCTGTCAGAGATCATTAAACATGTTAAAAAGAAAGTTTTCCACATAGACAAGAAACAATCTGCTCATAGATTCTGGTTTAATTTGATGATTGTTGGGAGATTACAATGAAGAACTTTTTATCAAGCTGCTTTAAATTGTTTAATCCTCATAACACTGCTGACATATCTGTAGACCTTCGTAATATTAACCTGAATATCCAAAGAAATTTAGAACTTTCTTAACAAAGCCTTGCTTTTCCGTCTTCTCCTTTCTTTCTTCAGATAATTCCTCCTCCGTTTTTGCAAGTTTGTCTCGTCGCGTTACCTTGGAGATAAGATTTGCCCTCTCCTTCATTGCCTCCAAAGATTTGATTCGAGCCTGGTAACCCTCTTTGGCCTCTGATCTTTCTCCCTCAATCATCATGTCAATGTACTCTGGGGTTGTCAGAGGGTTTGGCCTCAGGCTGATCTCTTGCAGTCGAGTTATACACTGAGCTGACTGATCCATGAGGGACACCATCATGTCCTGAAGGTGAACAATCTCTTCTTCCTGCCTCTCAATCAGTTCCTGAACAGTCATCTTTTCTTTATTAGCTGTTTCATACTTGCTTTTCAGCTCTTGCACTGTCTGCTTCTCTTTCACTTGAACATACTCCCAGCTGTATTTCTGATTGAAATGCACACTCCAAATGCATTTTCCAGGACAGACAGTGCACATGCCGTTCATATCCATTGATGCACAGCCACGTTTCTCACTATCTTGTGCTATTGCACATGGGTAGTGACATGTTATTGAACATTTCTGGCAGTTGGTGATGAATGCTCCTTTCTCTGTGATTGGTTTTTTGACTGGTTTAATAACATCCACCTCAATCTCAAAGTTTTCATTTGACGTTATAACTGCTTCATACTCTTTGATCTTTTCTTTGGTTGTCTTAATTTCTTCAAGCTTTGCTAATCCAGTTCTAACTTGTGGCTGCAAACCTTCAATGGCTGTTTCAAGCTGTTTGCGCTCCTTTAAGACTTCTTTGGTCATTAGCAAGCTTTTGGTTTCCATTTTACCCAAAGCAGTGAAGAACTTCTCCATACTCTTGGCTCCCATCTTCCAAAACATTTCATCAAAGCTGGCATCATCTTCATCAAAATCCACTTCACAGTCTTTGTTGCATCTGTTGTCTGCAAATAATGCTGAGTTATTGAACTTGAAGTGAACCGGAAGCCCTAACTCATTTTTTGGACACGGGACTGCAGAAACGGTTATTGCCTCAAGAACTGGTGGTTCTTTGCCATCAGCAAAAGTCAC
Source organism: Neolamprologus brichardi (assembly GCF_056152115.1). Lineage (NCBI taxonomy): Eukaryota > Metazoa > Chordata > Actinopteri > Cichliformes > Cichlidae > Neolamprologus > Neolamprologus brichardi. The sequence continues at coordinate 3,615,152 of NC_142121.1, read as the reverse complement.
CAGCATTTCAATGTTCTCTGCCACATCTTTGCCAAAAATGGATAGCACCGAGTCAAACACATATCTCTGTGTTGCTGTTAGTCGTGCAAGAGAGGCCTGAGTAACAAAACACACTGCATCAATCTCACTGACTCCATTAGGAGAGGTGAAAAGCCTGCGGATTTGCTCTGTGATCTCCTTGTCTCTTGCTACTCCTCTTGTATCTCCAAAACCTGGAGTGTCCACAATGGTCACGGAGAACGGGATTTTAAAGCCTTCCTGGTGGTGGATTTCATACACAGTGACTTCAGATGTCTGACTGTGAGCTTGTGAACTGGTTGGATCCTCATCAACTAACTTAAATCTGAAATTGTCGTTCCACTCTACACCAACAATGTAGTTGATCATTCCATTGATGAGAGTAGACTTTCCTGATCCTGTTGCTCCAAGAAGCATTATTGTACGATTCTGCCTCATGCTTTCTTTGCCAAACATATACCTCCGACATCCATCTATGTCCATATCGTTTTCTTCCAGGGGCAGTTTGTAAACTGAGGGCAGCTTTGAGTTTGTTTTCTTGCTGATATGTTTTAGGTACTCAGCCAGACGTGCAAATTCACGCTTTGTTGTGCATACATTAACAATGATGCTTTCCTTGCTTCTTCCATCTACACCACAGTCACATCTGACCCTGACTGCATATTGTGTCTCTGACTGAAGCCCTGAAATGATGGCCTTCTCACCTCCTGAAATTGCTTCATTCCACTCGAGGTCATTTATTGTTGAGCTGCTATCTGTTTTTGCGTACTCCACTATGTAACTCAATATCTGGACATCCTGTCCAAGCTCAACAGGATTTTCCCAGCTAACTGATATCTCACTTGAATATGGCTGAGCTTGAGGTTTTCCAGGAGGGCCGCATGGTAAAGTTTTAATGGCATCACTGATTATATTAGCTGGTCCGACACCTGCTGAGGTCACTGCTCTGCATCTGAACACATACTCTGTGTTTGGCTTCAGATCTCTCACTGTGACTTCTTCAGCCTTTGCTTCTGTCTTTTGCTGCCATCCATCCTCTCCACTGACACAGTACTCAACAGAGTAGGAGGTGATGTTCTCTGCTCCAAATCTGGGTGGAGAAATCTTCAGTGTCACACTGTTGTGGTTTATGTCAGCTACAGTCACAGTTTCAGGCTTTGAAGGAGGCTCAAAGTTCTCACTGACAGCAAATCCACCTTCATAAAGGTAGATGCTGGAACTTTTCTGAGTCTTATTAGTTAACCCCACTGTCAGGAACCTAATGTTCTTGTTTTCCTTGTTGGCCTCTGCAAAATCACTGAAGAGTTTTGCTTTCTTCCTCATATCATCTGCTACTTCTTTTGAAAGGTACCATTGTTCCTTCTCTACATTGTAAGTATGATAAACGTGAACGTCTGTTTTGGTTGTTTCTTTCAGGTAGTCTGATAAAGCTGAGAGATATGGTTCATCCTTCCCCAGTGAGGTGAAAACAAAACACAGGCCATGCTCTGCACTGAGAAGTTCCTCATGTAGATTATTCTGAGATGGGACAGTCTTGGTGTTTTTCATCATGTTGGTGAAAGACTTTAAGATACTGATTTCTCTCTCTTTACAGTCCATCCACTCAGTCAGGTTTTTGCTGTTGAAAGGTGAAGAATGTCTCTTCTTCAGGATCTCAGCGAGTTCAGCCTCCTCTTCTCCTCCTCCTCTGATTGATGGAAGTCTCTTCGCTAACATTTGCTGAAATTCCAGCTTGAACTCTGAACACATTTCTTTAAAACTTTTCAGTTTTTTGCTAATCTGTGGGAACTGTTGGACAGTGGAAGTTCTCAGTGCATCGTTACACCTCATTTCCAGTTCACTGAAGTCCTCCAGGACGCTCTGTGATTCCTGAACTAATCTTATACTTATCTGACGGACGAGTTTAGCAGCACAAGAATCTAAACTGGTCAAAGGTAACAGCCAGACCTTCATTGGTACGGCCTTTTCGCCATTGGTTCCTAGTAATGTTGGAAGGCTTTTGTAGACTTCTACAGCTTCCTCAAATGTTGTTGGAGGTTTCTGAAGGCAAAAGTCTCCATAAAACCTGCAGGAGAATTTCTCAACACTTTTTTTGTCCTTATCTTCCATTTTCAGGGACCCTTCACCCTCTATGGAAAGCAAGGGGATCTTCTTGATCATCACCTTCAAGCTGCCCTGGATGTCTTGATGAGTTTCCCCTTTAGAAACCTCACGGTCAAACACAAAGAAAGCTTGAGCCCCACAGAGGATACCTGTGACTACATGTGTTGCTATTCCTTGCTCAAAAACATATGGATGTTTTACATTTCCTCTTCCAAGGTGATTCATTGACAGTTCCTGGAACTTTGTTGTTGTTTTGTAGTTTAGTGTCACTCTGGCCTGGTATTTGGATGTTTTGTGATCATTGAGATATTTGGCTGATCCTCCAACCTCAACCAGTCCTCCCAAGAAACTTGCCTTCAGGGATGCCTCAACATTTAATGCTGAAGATTTGTCCTCAATTGATTCAGATGCCACTATTTCAGATTCAGTGTTAGGTTGTTCTTGTTCTCGTCTATCTTTTTCCAGGTCATTACAGTCCCACAGTGTCATTCCTGTAAAATATGTTACCATTTATTTTTAGATAAAAAATAGATAGAAACAAAAATACAAGTAACAACTGCCTGTCCAAAAAGTCCTCTTTGTTTTATAGTGAAATGATTATCAGTTAAATTAGGTAAAGACTTCCACAACATCCCATAAGTGTATGTTTCTAACTCAGAGCCCACTGACAATTTGAATCCAGCCCATAATTTACATTCATTGTCACAAACAGGTAAGTCTGTACATTACATTTAAACTATGATGTTTTACTTTTACGTTTTAAAAATTTCTCACTCCCCCCCCCCCCCCCCCCTTTGACCTAATTAACAAAAAAAAAGAGTCAGTACATTTGTACTGAATAACTGCTTTTGTCTTTACTAACACCAGGAATTCTGGCAACTTATATATATACTTTCTATGCTTTGGCGGAAAGATGGTGGCGTGCACAGCTGCAGTGGCTCCAAGCTCCCCACTTGGGTGCTCTACTTTTTCTTTTACTTATTGCATAGCAAAACATCAGATATAACAGCCAGATCCCTGTTACCAGTGATTATCAGCGGATCAACAGCATCTCCCTGGAGAACATCGGGTGCTCCGTGGATTGTTATTGGCTCTGCCAAGCAAAGGAACCGGTGGAAGGAACGCAAACGAAAGCTGGGCTGCTGGTCAGGCCTGCTAGCCAGGCTAAAGAAGCAGCCTTTTACACCACTGCTTCTCAGCATCTTCTTGACCAACCATGGTCGGTCGTCAACAAAATAGACGAACTGAACCTTCTTCTCGCTGCACAGCCACTCGTCCACAACTGTTGTGTCTTGGTCGTCACAGAGACATGCAACTAGCAGGCTGCACAATGCACCTCAGCGACTGATTGGCTACAGCGGGGAAAAGCAGAGTTTGTGCAAAAGCATTTACACACATAACAACTGGTGCACAAACACTAAGATCATCATCATAGTCCGTTCCCCGGACATAGAGGCAATGTCTGTCATGTGCAGACCTTTCTATTTCCCCAGAGAACTGCCCGCAGTGCTAATAACAGCAGTCTATATACCACCAGACGCAAATGTTAGTTCAGTTTTTGCCTACTTGCATGACTTGATCTCTGAACAGCAACGGACATATCCAGAAGGAATACACATAATCGTAGGGGATTTCAACAAAGCATGCTTAAGAACTGTGACTGTGCTACCTAAATTTGTTCAACATGTGGGTCCGGGCCTACCCCAACTGTAAACCCTGGATGACAAGTAAGGTTCAGGCATTGTAAAAGGCAAGTCTGCAACTGTGCACACAAATCTCAGATAACAACCCTAAAAAGGTATGGGAGGGCCAGAAACACATCACCAACTCCGCAGGTAACAGGACAAATACAGATAACATGGACATCTCATTGGCAGAGGAACTTAACCACTTCTTCGCCTGCTTTGGGAGAACTGTAGACACCCCTACGATGCACACCACCCTGCCCAAAGCCTCCTCTGAGCACAGCCCACACACATTTATTTTCCAAGAACACTGGGTTTGCAATGTGTTTAGAGCAGTTAATATGAGAGAGAAGCCACAGGCCCTACAAGGAATACCTGGGAGTGTGCTCAAAGCCTGCTCCCGACCAGCTGGCTCCTGTGTTCACCAGGCTATTCAACCTCTCCCTGTTACATGCCACTGTCCCTCACTGAAATCAGCAGCAATAGTCCCAGTCCCCAAGTCCACCACCATCAGTGGCCTCAATGATTACAGATCCATTGCACTGACTCCAGTGGTTGCTAAGTGCTTTGAGAAGCAGCTTCCTATAGCACATAAAGGACTGCCACCCACCCAGCTTTGACCCCCACCAGTTTGCCTATAAGGCAGGATGCAATTTCCACTGCCCTCCACTCTGCTCTGCATCACCTGGAGAATCCTGGGACTTCAGTAAGGATGCGCTTCATTGATTTCAGCTTGGCTTTTAAAACCATCATCCCAGACATCCTTATAGCCAAGCTGGTAAACCTGGACTTCTTCCCCCGCTACATGTGGATGGATCAAAAACTTTCTTACAGAACGATCACAATCTGTCAAGGTTGGCAACCGGAGATCATCCTCCCTGTCACTGAGCACTGGCTCACTGCAGGCATGTGTGCTGAGTTCTCTCTTATGCTGCATCTACACCAGCGACTGCACCCCCACGCATCATCAGATTTGCAGACAGCACTCATCACCAGCAATGACGACACCGCTTACATAGATGATATCCAATGTCTGACAGAATGGTGTGACCACAATAACCTGACCCTCAACACCAGGAAAACCAAGGAAGTGGTCATAGACTTGCACAAGACAAAAACTGATCCCTCTCCCCCCTCTATATAAGGCAACTTTGTGGAGCGGGTGTCCTCCTTTAAGTTCCTCTGTACCCACATTTCTGAGGACCTATCCTGAAGTACAAACACATCAGCCTTGGTGACGAAATCCCAGCAGAGCCTCCACTTCTTTAGGGTTCTAAGATAGAACAGGCTGCAGACTGACCTACTAGTGTCCTTCTATCAAGCAACAATTGAGAGTGTGCTGGTGCACACCATCCCCGTGTGGTACGCTGGTTGCACAACAGCTGATAAGAAGAGACTCCAGAGAGTCATCAGAACTGCAGAGAAGGTGATTGGCTGTCCACTCTCCTCCCTGGACTCCATTGCCAGCTCTAGATGCCTCTCCAGAGTCAGGGCAAATATAAAAGACCACCTCCATCCAGGCCACCATCTATTCAACATCCTGCCCTCTGGAAAAAGGTTCAGTTCCATCAGGTGTGAAACCAATAGACTAAAGAACAGCTTCTATCCATGGGATGTCAGAACCATAAATGCAAGTTAAGAGTGGGAGCAGATCTCTCCCATACAATCATTCTGACCCTGCTATTTGCCATTTATTATGTCGCTGCCATTTTTTTCCCTCCGTGCAATATTTTGGCAGATGTGCAATTTCCATCCCTATCCTTAACGACCAAAGCCCTTTCACACTTATTTATTATTTATTATATTTCATTACAATAACCTTGTACACGCCCCCAAAATACTGTGCATATAGTGTTGTTATACTGTTTTTTTTCTTTTCTTGTATATTGTTTTCTTTACTTTCGCACCTTTGTGGGCTTGCTACCTAATTTCACTGTGCAAGCAATAGTACAATGACAATAAAAGTTTCAAGTTTTTTCAAGTTCCATAATATTCCTGTGAAATTCTACCTTTAATGAAATGTACTTACAGATGGATCTGCTTTTTTGATTTGGTTCCTTTTTTTTGTCAGACCCCCTTCCCCATGGAGGACCTCCACCCCCTGATTACCAACTTTTCAACAGTTTGTAAGTTGTACCACCAGAGCACTACGCCAGCCATAAGCAAATTTATACAGTGCCACTGCCCTCACCCCACCTGATTTGCAGAGCTGATCATTAGCTCGATCTGCTGATATGAAAGTGTGTTTGTCTTGTTAAGCAACAACCTGTATCTACAGTCATTAGGACACACAAGAGGTTGTGGAGATACTATAGGACAGGGGTGGCCAACTCCAGGCCTTGAGGGCCAGTGTCCTGCAGGTTTTAGACCTCACCCTGGGTCAACACACCTGAATCAAGTGATTAGTTCATTACCAGGCCTCTGGAGAATTTCAAGACATCTTGAGGAGGTAATTTAGCCATTTAAATCATCTGTGTAGGATCAATCACACATCTAAAATCTGCAGGACACCGGCCCTCGAGGGTTGGAGTTGCCCACCTCTGCTCTAGGATTACTTTGAGACTGGAATCTACTTTGTGAACCACATGGAGGGGCCAGAGCAGGCAACATTGAAAGAACCTGAAACTACTGGCTAAGGATAATAGTAGATTTGGTAAAATCATAATTCACACTGGCAGTAATGAAACCACTTTGCCTTAATTGAAGGTCACCAAAATTAATATTGAGTCAGTCTGTAACTTTACCAAAAAATGTCCGACTGTAGTTTTACCTGGTCCTGTCCTCAATCGGTCAGAGTTGTGACATGTTAAGCTGCATATTGTCTTTAAATTACCAATTGAGTGGTATCCAAAATTTAATATAGGCTTTATAGATAATTAAAAAAAATACTGAGGAAAATCTGGTCTTGCTAGAAGAGACCACATCCATCCAACTTGCGATGGAGCAGCTCTCATTTCTAGAAATTTGAACAGATGTATTAAATCCCCCAAACATCATGACTATTCAGAGTTAGGACCAGGAAGCAGAGTTGCAATCTTACATGCCTCACTCCAACTTCTCCCCCAACCCCCCTAAAAACACCCTATTCCCATAGAGACTGTCTTCTCCCAGACCACCAAAAAACAAATCAGCCTAAACATTTTAAACATAAAAATTCGCAAAGAAGAACAATATAGCATCTTTAACTGCACCAAAGAGTAAACTATTTAAATGTAGATTATGTAGATTACTAAACAGTAGGTCTGTCATCTAAGTAGTAAACGGTTTAACCATTGATCAACATATTGATTTGCCCTGGAATACAGAAACCTGGTTACAAGATGAATATGCTAGTTTGAATGAATTAACACCCCTGAGTAATACTAAATCTAAGAACACTCAAAGGGCAGGCTAAGGAGGACGAGTGCCAGTGATTTTTCATTACAGCTTATTAATGAACTAGAGACCCTGACAGAGTTTTGGTTGATTTGAAAGCATAACCCTTACCCTTGTGCACCTGAACTGGAAAACTCAAACGCTGGTTTTATTTGTTGTCTACCTTCCTCAGTGTTTTTAGACTTTTTAGCAAAAAAAAATCTGTTTTAGTGCTCATTCAGATAAAATAATTATGCACAACAACATTCAATATTTAGTATTTACTGCTGTTTACACTTAGCTAGATTAATGCGATGGTGTTGTGTATAGTATGTTGCTTTGTTTTGTTTTTTTTTTTTTGTTTGTTTTCTATTCTTTTTCTCTCAACAGGTGATCCCGGAGATATTTTTTTTCCCCCCTTTCTCAATGTCCCTCTCCCCTTCTGTTTTTCTTTTCCTTCCTCTTTCTTTCTCCCTTTCCTATCCCTCACTCATGTCTGTCCCGTCTGTAACAACTGAAAATAAAATAAATAATAAAAACAAAGGTCGATCAAATGGACCAATACGGCAATGCCATGATGATCCATTTGGCAAAATAAATCCATTGGGTATCCTTGTTGGTCTTCAGACAACAATTCTGACGGCTAAAGAACCAAATGGGACAGGCAAAAAAAAAAAAAAAAAAAAAAAAAAAAGATAAAATAATTATGGGAATTATAGTTAGCAATAGCCTCAACACTGCGTTTAATCTTTTATTTGACTCAATCGGGTTCTCTCAAAATGTAAATGAGACAACTCACCACATTAATGACTCTAGGTTGACTGTACACTGTGATCGTGTTTTCCTCCAAAACAATAAGTTTTGTTGGAGCAGTCTTTCAATGCCTCTCTCTGTCTCTCGCTAGCTAAGTTGACCCAGAAAACAAAGTAAAGCTAATTTTTGTCTACGAGTCCGACACGGTGTTCTGACAAACCATTCTACTTTGGCAAAACGTCCTACCGTAAGTAGTTAATGCACATTTCTGCTGTCCGAGTAATTCCAGCACAAATGTAAGTAGGTATGACGGTTTGCCATGTAACTTTGCCCATCAGAGTATGCTTGTAGCCCATATTCATAAAGCCAGGACGGGTTGCCACTTCATTTTACCTGTTAAAGTATGCTTGTAGGTAACATTCACGAAGGTAGCATGGTTTGGCACTTAATTTTACCCATCAGAGCAAGGGCGTAGATTTGGTTTTGGCATTGGTGGGGACAGCTGATTCAATCACCGAACCCTGCCGTGTTTCTTTTTTTTTCCTTTTTGTCTTTGCTTCTTGATCATTCTGTCAATCTCCCGTTCCCTTTTCCCCCAAAATGAACCAAAACCAAAAACAAATGTATTTATCTTTCAAATATTAGAACCAGAATAAATATTTGGTTAATTCAAAGAGGTAAATTGCTTATTTACAGAGGTGATGCAAATGTGGATTATGGTTCAGTTACATTTAGTTAATACTTGTGAATCCTTACCAGGTATGACTACATCCTGGCGGCAGTCATACAGCATCCCAAGGCTGAATGGGCGGCCAAGCGCCGCAATTTCCATCGTTCTGCTGGCTTCAGTGTCCATCTCTTTGTCCAGACTAGACAACACAGACACTCTGGGTTAGTTTGAAAATAGTTCAGTTTTTATTCTCCTGCTGTTCAAAATGTTAAGCGTGGCATGTATACATCCCAGCCACTGAGAATAGGCCCCTGGTATATTACAGCAGGAAAAACACAAGTACAGTTATTTATAGACTGGTTCTGTGAAACAGCATACCAGGGCCATCTGAAGTGAATAGAAAGATTATTATTATTAATCACACTTTCATATTTGTATTTTTTTTAATCTTATAGTTATTTGGCCTCATTCTGGATTTACAAACTTAATAATTAATCTTGAATAAATAAGGTGGAGTAACTTTTGAATATTTCACATTGCCGAATTCTATTATTACAGAACAAAAACACATTTGGTTAGTAAATTACACTTGACACATTACACATGTAAGAGATAAAATGTAAGATACACCAAAGATAAGCTCCATTCTTTACACGTCTTTTTTTCTGTTTAACACAGACCTTCAGCAGCTCAGTGGGTAAAGGACAGAAGCCCCTGAACTGACACACAAAAACCTCAGCAAAAGTCAAAATGTAGGGTCCATCGTTTCTAAGAGATTACTAGAGATTTAACCTTTAAGTTACACACAGCATTCACTATTGGCTAATTTGAGAAACAAAACAAAACAAAAAACATTTAAAGTATATCCAAAATCTTTGTCTCAATAATAACAAAAAAGAAAAAAAAATACAGATAAATAACAGCCACCTACATAAATCTAATTATTTATCCAAGACAAACAATAATGCATGCAGGAGAATATCAAAACAATATTGCTGTACTTACAGCTGATATATATGTGAACTTCTGAGGGAGTGCTATTGTTTCAGACATTTATATACTCTGTGAGAAAGACCCGCCCCTTTAGCTTTACTTGGGAGGCACCACAGAGGAAGATCAAGCTGAGTTCACAGAAATCACATGATCTGCATAAGGACAAAAATACTACTTCTGTCTATAATATAGTACATTTAAAGTTATTTGGCATTTTCCACAAGCCAAAGATGTGCAAGATATATTTAGTGAAAATTAATGGTGTTCAGGTTAAGACTGCAACTTTAAATCCATTACTTTGATTTATTTTACTGAACATTTTTGCTGAAAACATTTATGCATAGGGTCAACATGAACTCTGATACGTGTGTAAAAGAACGTTGGTCTTTATGGTCGCTATAAACATCACTGTTCAAATATAAGCTATTGTTTCACTTTCAGATTTAGGTTTAATGATGCAAAGGTCAGGTCAGTTGATACGTGTTTATTTTAGGGACAAAAGCAGAACTAGATGCACTGAGTAAACAAGAAACGTATCTTTCATATCCTTGTCCTTTAAAATGTCAGTTTCTGGTTTTGATTATATAGAAACTCATCTCAGAAGTGTAGCCTTTATTAGAGCACAGGTGCTACACCTTAAATATGATGCACTGAGAGAAAAAAAATCAGGTTTAAAAAAAAACAAAAAAATTTAAAAAAAAAAAAAAAAGAGAAAACAGAAGAAAATCTGGATTTCATAGTCTTACCAGTGTGCACCTGAGAGATGCTTCACTTAAAAAAAAAAATAACACATTTGAGGTTAAAGTTTTTTGAAACATTATTGTCACTTGAAGTGTATTTCATGGAAAGATTCAATTAAAGACAAAATGGATAGTAGAAGCCAAAGGGAGAATGCACGCATGGCACCCAAACGTTTTTTGGGTCATCTAAGAAAAGTGCACTGTCTTTTTTGTTGTGTGTGTGTGTGTATGTTTAAAGAAACTACATGAAAATCACAGTGTGCACAGTGCTGAGATGTTTTAATGTGCTCTATGGTAAAATGTGACAAAGAAACTAAAACACAGTTCAGTTAAGTTCAGTTCCTCTTGGATTTACCAAAATGAAAGGGACTTACCTCTGAACATGCAGGAAAAAACTCAAGCAAGAGTTCAAGGACAGAGACAAAATTTTAGCACTGTACTCATTTATCCACAGTTGTTTTCCCGAGAAAACACTATTGATAGCACTGTCTTGCAACCCTGATACAAAACCCTGTTACTATACATATAAAACAAACATTACAAACATGAATACAAGAATATAGAAATATTATTATCCTAACATTTCTGTGGTCTTGAATTTTTTGGGGGGGCTTGATTAAAAGTAATGTATCCATGTTATCTTATCTACTCTGATCTGACTTGCTGTAACAGGGTTGCATAAAAACTGTATCTCTGACACCTAAGCTGGATGAATGTACTTTTTCTATTTTTTTATTTTTTTTTTTAAATACTTATTTGAGATGAAAAATCATGTTCATACTTTGCAACTTTAAAGAAACTGAATCACTGAAAATGACTGACTTCACTGTTTACCCAGTGAAACTTCATATTTTAAACAACATAAAGAATGACGACATATCAAAAAATTAAATAAATGAATTAAAGTTCTGCTCCCACAATAAGTTATCCAAGATGAAAAATAACGTGGGAGTTTAAGGTTAATGAAAGCCACGAATGTGATTGTGAAAAACAGGACTTTTTCTTTCATTTTCAGGTTGACTATTTCTGGGAATCACTCAGATTCACTCAGGTAAAATCCCCTTATGTAAGAGGCTTATATCTTCAGATACTATTATCAGAGGAAGAAGAAAGTACAATAATGTTTTTCATATTTGTTAAGGTCTCTCATATATGAAATGGATTCTCATATAAAAATGGTTAACTGTCTTTATCCTGTCTTCCTTCTCTCACCCCAACCAATCACAGCAGATGGCCGCCCCTCCCTGAGCCTGCTTCTGTCGGAGGTTTCTTCTTGTTAAAAGGGAGTTTTTCCTTCCCACTGTCGCCAAAGTGCTGCTCATAGGGGGTCATAAGATTGTTGGGCTTTTCTCTATATCTATGAAGCGCCTTGAGGCGACTTTTGTTGTGATTTGGCGCTATATAAATAAAATTGAATTGAATTGAATGGGAGGGTATTTATTAGGGGTGCAACGATACAACAAAATTCACGGTTCGGTTCGGTTCGATACTTTGGTGTCACGGTTCGATATTTTTTCGATACAAAAAAAATGTTCATGCCTTTTTATTAATTTGTCATTTATTAAATTTTCACGGCACATTCTGCACCACATCTCTGTGCGTTCATCATTTGTTTGAAGCCAGCTCACCTCCTGCAACCACTTTTCCGAGAATACGTGCTTCTTTTGTGGTTCGGACTCCTTCTGACATTTCTTTGGAGGTGGAGGAACATCACAGTAATTGCTTAAAGGAGCTTCTTCGACATCTTTAAGAGTTCTAAACAAATGTCTGTCCTCCTCCTGAAAATCTTATGTACGCAAACACGCGTTGCAACTTCTTATCTTGTGCGGGTTTTTATTTTGACAGCGAATGCGCACCTGCGGACCACTTATGTGCAGCCCTGGTTATTTAGCTCGTCATATTGCAGCCACAGAAATTCTTTTGTCCATGAAACCATAAAGCTGCACTTTCTTTTTGCCTTATAGTCTGATTTGTCATAACCTTTCCGTTTTGTCACTTCTTCACCCTGACCTGTCTTATTTGGCTCAGCAGAACTAAAATATGTATCCTGCTGCTTTTACACACGCACTAACATAACGCTCAGCGATTCTCTGCGCGATCAACCTCTCACATGTTTAAGCTGCAGGAGATTTCACTTGTCATGTTTGCATAGTAAGCTAACGATTGATAAGACGATGTCAGAGGAATTGGTGCGCAAATTATCATCACTCACCAATCAGTGCTGTCGCTTTCTATACACAGTTCACGCGATTGCAAAGTGAAAGCAAAAAACAAGCGCAAATTCAAACGCGTTTTCAGTATGTCACATATTGACAGTGGCCGATGCCAATGACATAATTACCCAGCTACATTTCCGAAAGAATGCAAAAGCATTGACATATATTTTTCCTTCCTACGATAGGCCGACGGGCAGGGCAGAGATAGATTTTGGTAGCCCGACTGGAAAAAAGCCCCAGGACGTCGGGCTAGCGATTTTGCGAGCCCTGTATCTGATTGAGGAATCACTCATCTTTGGAAAAGAGAGTTTATTATGGAGAAATGTCTCTTTCCAAAATAAAAGCTATACTATACGCTTCTTCTGGGCTATATTCTCAGCAGCATATTAAACATATCAGGTCCCCATAAGGAGAATCATGTGCTAACAGCTGTCTAAATGACTCGGGTAAAGTTTGTAGCATGCGTGCTTGTTTTTGTCTGCTTCCACTTGTCTTTGCACTAGGATGATGTCGGAGTAAATGTGCAGTCATATTGGTTGTGTTCCCACTAGTGCTGTCAGCGTTAATCTGAAATGACGTTAAGGTCACAACACGGCAAATCTCCGTTAACGAGCTACCGCGGATCGCCTCATGAGTGGGGCTGGAAGACGTCAACACATTAACGAGCTAACTGCGCTAACACACTAGTTCCCACCAATTGAGCATTGCTGGCACATCCAACATACTGTTTTACTTTTGTCCATGACAGGCTTACCTTCAGGGTCATACGTCACATGAAGACCAAAATAGTTCCAAACGCCAGATCTGAATGAGGGTGGGGGAGGTTCAATTTGCCATGTTGCAACGAGCTTAACTTCTGTCTAGCTAGCTTGCCCTGCGCTCAGTGAATCTGTGTTCGACTACTCCGCCTAGGCTGCACTGTCGAGCGCAGATCCACTGAGCGCTCAACACAGACAGCATCGTCAGAAGGAAAGTTGATAAAATAAATTAAAAATGTTGTATTGTTTGATACATATGCGTACCGAACCGAAAGCACTGTATCGAACGGTTCGATATCGATACGAGTATCGTTGCACCCCTAGTATTTATCTATCTATCTATCTATAGAAAGATAGTGTAGTGGTAACACTACTCATCTACCAGTTCAAATGTCACCCAGATTAACAAGGTCCACATCAGGTCTCTAGGACACACTGTTGAGAAGTGGGCTTCTGGAACAAGAAGACACAAGTGAGCAAGGGATGAGAACAGAGAGCTGTTGGAATCTGAAGTAAGGAAGTGATCCCAGTAAAAGAGGATGTCAGACCTATGGAGTCTTTGACACCCAACATTAGTGAAACAACTAGTAGCTCAGTGTTTCAACATCTGGAAGATGCAACTGACACTGAGACTGATGAGGTACAACACAAATGCTACAGCAGAGGGGTGCCTAAGAAGAAGTCCATATGGAACTTGAGAATAAAAACTGCTTACCCAGCAAAATGAGCCACATTTTAAAAATCTGGGAAAAAAATATTCTGAAAATGTTTCTTATAAAAAAGAAATTGAGGCAGTCTGCAAAAGAAACTGCTTTAAAATATGACCTATGAGACTTTTGAATGTTATTATTGATCAGTCTGTTTTAATCCAATGTGCTTGCGACATGTATATCAAATGTCTTCCACAGCAGATCGAGTGTCTGCTCTGATAACCATCTTGCCAACAACTGATAACATTGTGGAAAACTTTGAGTTTGAGGTTAATGATATCCATAAATGTGACTGTAAAAAACAGGACTTTTTCTTTCATTTTCAGGTTCACTATTTCTGGGAATCACTCAGATTCCTGTCACAGTTCAACTTATTTCTAGGTTAGAGGTAAGATCCCCATATTTTCAGATACTATTATCAGAGGAAGAAGAAAGTACAATAATGTTTTTCACATTGTTTTGCTTTGAGGTTAATCCTTTAATGCCCCTTATATCATATTTGATACATGAGTTTCTGAACTTTTTTTTGGTCTAAAAATAACATTGTTTTTAACAAACACTTGCCAAAAATGCCCAAAGTATCCAATGCGATACAAAAATGTATAATAATTATATAATGAAAATATGTCATACACAGCATTATATATCAAAATAATTGTTGTGGATTTTGTTATAAGGGTTAACAAAGATCTCAGAGTTTTTTGGCTATTTTTTGATGGGTTGGGTCTTACAGGGTTAATGATAGCACTAAATGTGACTGTAGAAAATTCTTTCACTTTCAAGCTTACATATTACATCTATATCTACATTACATATAGATATTTATTGGTATTATCTGCTCATTCCCTGCCTAGTTCCACCCATGTGCCATAAATTTTTTTTTCTGCTTTCGTTTTGAAGATGACACGAGTAAGGAGGGAAAAAAAGTAACATCAGAGCAGATAAAGTTGGGGAGTGGGGACGTGACAGATAAAAGGAACCACAGAGTACAGCAGAGCAGAACTTGCGCTGTCTTTCTGATCAGAGAAGTTGCCGTAAGTAGTTCAATACTGATCTGTTTTTTCATTGTATTCATCATTTTTGTGTAATGTATTAATTATTCTTACAAAGTTAGTTGAGCCACATTAAAGCAGTTTAGAAGAGTTGTTTCATCATAAACATAATATATGTTTCGTTTTTTTCGTTGTTTTTTGTTGGCCTTTTTCTTTTTAGATTTTAGGAGTTTTTAAAAGACTCATCTGAATGTAAGCCAACAAATCATATCAACTCTGTGGCTAATGGCAAGGAGCCTAACAGCGTAAGAGGTGGGTTTTAATTAATTTCTATCCTTAAAGCCTTCAAAAAAAATAATAAAATAAAATAAAATAATAAAATGTTACATGTCATTAAATTGTAGTTTTTGTTATGTATAAACTCTGATGTGAAAATTACAGCTGTAAATTTAAGACACTGTTATTATTAACTCTGCGTTTTGTATTTTAGGAGGAGTTTTTTTTAAAAGACCAGTTTGAATCCGAACCAATATATCTCAACGTCTAAGAGCACGTGACTGAGAACAGGTAAGGAGCCTAATTATTTTAAAGTGAAAGATTTTTTAATATAAAAATGGATTTTTTTCTATATCGAACAATGTTTGTAATGGTTAAAGTATAAAAATAAGACTTGTAAATGTGAAGAAAAAACAATCAGTGGCCACCGGCTTGGTTTACGTTTTCTTGTTTTAGGGCCATCAGCTCATTGGTTGTTTCTAAAACATGAACTGGTTGTTAATTACTTGTTTTCATATTGCTTTTTGTGCTACAGTGCAGCTAAACTCAGCTGGTTTTCTGTTTTTATGTCTGTTTAATTATGTCTTTTTTATATGTCTGTTTAACGTACAAACTAGATGATGCTTTTCTAGTTAAAAATAGAGTTTAATTCTGTGTATTTTAATTTTTGAATACACATTTCATCTGCAGATCAGGGGCTGAAAGAACATCTTAACAACACAAGAACCTGACTGCGCAGAAGCCACTATATTTGTTCCTGAAAGAAGAAAAATTTAGATCTTTGTAGTAAATTTAATAACTGACGTACAACAATAATGTTGAAATATTTCAAACGAGAAGAAGGGCCCAAAAAGCTTTCAGATGCTATTAAAAAAAAATGCAAACAATCAGAAACACAGACAGGGCCTCTCCCTGTTTATATAATTCCACTGGAAAAAAAAAAAGATTTCAATGTCGATGGATGCAAGAGTTTCACTTTTGGGAAAGAGTCCAGTAAACCTAATCGCACCATAATGGTTCTTGGAGCTACCGGTGCTGGGAAGTCAACTCTCATCAACGGGATGATCAATTACATTTTAGGTGTTAAATGGGAGGATCCATATCGCTTTAAGTTAGTTGATGAGGGTCAGTCAACATCACAAGCTCAAAGTCAGACCTCTGAAGTCACTGTGTACAAAATCAACCACCAGGAGGGATTTGAAATCCCATTCTCTCTGACCATAGTGGACACTCCAGGCTTTGGAGATACAAGAGGCATAGAAAAAGACAGAGAGATTGTAGAGCAGCTACGTAATCTCTTCACTGCTCAGGGCGGTGTCAGTGAAATCGATGCTGTGTGTTTTGTAGCTCAGGCTGCTTTAGCTCGACTCACACCAACACAAAAATATGTGTTTGATTCAGTGCTCTCAATCTTTGGCAAAGATGTGGCAGAAAACATCAGGGTTCTGGTGACATTTGCAGACGGTCAGCGACCTCCAGTTCTAGAGGCGATCAATGCTGCAGGAGTCCCATGTCCTAAAACAAAAGACGGGCTGCCGGTTCACTTCAAATTCAATAACTCAGCACTGTTTGCAAACAACAAATCAGCTGTAGCAGAAAGCATAAGTGATGACGATGAAGAAGAAGGAGGCTTTGATAAGATGTTTTGGGAGATGGGCACAAAAAGCATGAAGAGGTTTTTTGCTGCTTTGAATAAAATAGAAACCAAAAGCTTGACACTGACAAAGGAAGTCCTCAGAGAAAGAAAGCAGCTCGAGAATTCAGTTGAGAATCTGCAGGAGCAGGTGAAACTTGGGTTAGCCAAGCTTGAGGAGATAAAAGAGACGAGTGAAAAACTTAGAGAACATGAAGCAGAGATCAGCAGAAATGAAAACTTTGAATTTGAAGTTACTGTCAGAAAGCCATTTCAGGAGGACATTTCTGGCTCTGGAAACTACATCACCAACTGTCAGCAGTGTCATGCCACCTGTCACTTCCCTTGTGCCATAGCAAATGATGCAGATAAACGTGGCTGTGCAGCAATGGGGCCAGATGGATATTGTATAGAGTGCCCAGGAAAGTGTATTTGGAATGTACACTTTAATCAGAAGTACAAATGGGGCTATACAGATGTTAAAGAAAAAAGAACAATAAAGGAGCTGGAAGAAAAGTATCGGGAAGCCAAAGGAGAGAAGATGACTGTTCAGAAAGTGATTGATAAACTGAATGCTGAGTACGACTGTTTGCAGGCTGACGTAGTGAAACTGATGGAGAGATCTTCCAAGTGTCTGAACAGACTTAAAGAGATAGCACTGAAGCCCAACCCTCTGTCCACTCCAGAGTACATCGACATGCTTATTGAAGGAGAGAAATCTGAGGCCAAACCAGGCTGGAAGCAACGAGTTCAGTCTCTGATGTCCATGAAGGAAAAAGCAGAGACAATGGCTAAAATAGAGCAAGGCAAGAAACTCCTGCGTCATCAAGAATCACTTGATGTCAATCCTTAGCCAAATCCATGAAACAGCACATAGTCACAGGCAGTCAGATAATGATAGAGGGTAAAATCACAGCCAGCTGCAGCAACCTCTGAATGATTTTAAAGTTTCACCTCTTTTTGTATTTATGATTCTGAAAGTTTAGAAAGAATATGTACTTAACCTACTACAAGCAACTTCAAAGTTAAATAAAACATAATAAAATTCATTGGTTTTTTTATTTCCTGATCAACTGTATTTTCTTTTCTACTGGTCGACACGTCATTCTCATCTTCATGCTCATTTTAAAATTTATATGTTTTCTTTTTATTTATCTAAGGTTGAATCATTCAATTTAATCAAAAACAATTAATCATGTCCTTTCTAACCTTAACTCTTCAATGAATTTTCTGATTCTAAGATAAATAAAGTGGTTAATATGCTTTGGCTTATGAGTACTTCTTATTAAAAGATTTAAGTGAATGCATATATTTGAGCCTGTATAAAATCCAAAATAAATAAATTGTGATTCAATTTCTTCTTCTTCTTTAAAACAAATATGTATACTATATCATTCCACCTTGGAAAAACAATTGTTCAAAGATAATTAAAAGCAAACTATTGGCAAACATTCATGGCCATGATGAGTGAAAGTAAACTTCTGACTATATATCAAGGCCATCTTCAGTCATTGCCGTGGCAATAGGCAGACACATAAGCCATAGTGTTCGAACAGTTTGAGCCTCTTCAAGCTTTCTTAGTACAGAGTGTTAGAGTTGATTCTTTAAAGATTGTCATTTGTGCTAAGATATATATAACCATTGCTTGTATGTGTTTTGATAAAATGTTTCTTTCATATTAGGTTGCGTACTTAAGATGTAGGAAGCTGTCTCGTCGCTATAGGTTTCCATTGTACATTTAGAAACCACAAGCTTCTGGTTTTATAAGTTTAGCAGGACTGCTCACTTCTGCTTTTGTACATGTTGGTTCGTTGAAAGGTCACGCCATAAATGGAGTGACTGAAGATGTCGTTAAAAGGTCGAGCCATATATGGTGTAACAGGAAATAACACACACAAACGCTCACTGAGATATTTGTGTAACTGCTTGTTGTCAATAAAAGAGATGACGAGGGAGGTCAGGTTCGGAGTTGGCTGAGAACCTAGTTAGTGCTCCTGGGACACAAGCTTTTCAGAAGCTAGAAAATTTGTTTTCTAGCACAGGCAACTGTGGTTAGCACACCAAAAGGTCCAGAGTTCGACTCCATCACCTGGCCGGGCCTTTCTGCATGGAGTTGGCATGTTCTCCACGTGTTAGATTCAAACTTTGTTTGATTTCTGACTTCTAATGTGTTCATACACCTAGTAACTGATTAAAACAGCAGAAAAAAACTCCAAGCCATTTAAGTTAGCAGGAATCATGTGTTCTGATTCTTTTTTGTAGTTAAACTCTTGCTGCTGTTGCTGCTGCTGACTGTATTCACAGCAGTATGTGGCTTTAACTTGTTTCCTGCTGTCTTCTTATAGGCATCTCTATTGCAGCCTACTGCTGTCATGGGGCGGCTGTGTGAAGGCAAGAGAGGACCCAAATGCACGGCTCTAGACACACGGGGATGAACTCAAAGGCAGGTCTTTATTAACAAGAACATAAGAAGTCATACAAAACTATACTGGGAGAAACTAAAGCTAAGCGCTGGGAAGACACGGGAAATGCACACAACCTAGAGGGACGACGCAACACGGAACAAAGGGATACTTTGACATAAATACACAGAAGGTAATGAGGGAAGTGGGAACACACGGGGAACGCAGCTGAGGACAATTACTCGTGACAGAGCGGGGAGGACACGAACCTGAAAATAGTCCGAGAACAAGATAACCACAAAAACTGGAGCACAGGGAGCAAACAAAAAACAGTTCGGGAGGTCAACCTGGAGGATGGCAACACAACAGTGCAAAACAGTGCAGTTCAGGATGCCGACCATGCGGACGGCAACGGCGGCGTGGAAACAGTTCAGGCGGCCGGCCGTGCGGAAGGCGGCGGCGACAGCAAAGGAGGCAATAGAGCTGGTCCGGAGGCAACCCAAGACAGTGATGACGTCTGGCTAGAGACCCAGAAAGTGGCCGACGACGCTGAGGTGCTGGACGTACCTTGGGCGGCGGTGTAACAACCGCTGGACCAGGCGACGCTGAAGCGGATGCGGAGGCTGCTGCAGGCGTGGATGCGGAGGCTGAACTGATGTCTGTAGTAACGGTGGTGGTGAGAGTGGAGTAGGTGGTGGAGTTGATGACTTCACAGGAGACTGCACTGGGGACACTGGGGACTGCACTGGGGACTGCACTGGGGACAGATGAGCTGCAGGAAACTGAACCGGGGACTGCAGTGACGGTTGTGGTGGAGGTGTAATGGGTGGAGGTGTAATGGGTGGAGGAGTGGATGATGGAGCTAAGGGCGACTGAGTGGCAGATCGAACTGATGACTGAAGTGATGGTACAGGTGAAAATGGAGCTTGAGGTGGGGTAGGTGACTGAGGTGCGGGGGACACAGGAGACGTGGCTAGCGGGGACACAGGAGACGTGGCTAGCGGGGACACAGGAGACGTGGCTAGCGGGGACACAGGAGACGTGGCTACAGATTGAACTGAGGGAGACTGGGTAGCAAACTGAACTAGTGGTAGTAATGGCGGTTGGAGAGAAGGCTGGACTGTACACTGAGGAGAAGGCTGACTGACTGACCGAGGGGCATCCTGTGCAGCTGAGTGTAATGATGGGTGTGGGAGCGGATGTAGGACAGGTGGTGGTGTCGGTTCCTCTGAGCCTGCAATGCGGATGAGGAGTAGGTACAGGTGCAGAGATCGGCTGGGTCCTGGCGGGCCTCACCTCAGCGTTTGGCACCGGTTTCGGTAGGGACTGGGCAGTTGCTGTCTCCACCCGAGGAGCTGATACGGGTGCAGGGACCAGCAGAGCCTCAGCCGACCCGGAAACCGGAACAGCGACCAGCTGGGCGCCAGCCCCCCTCACCTGGGGAACTAAGATAGGTGCAGGGGAGTGGTGGGCCGCAGCTATCCCTAGAACACAAGGGGCCTGGGAGGCGGGCCTAGAAAGAACAGTCGGCAAGAGATGAATTCCCTGCCCTGACTGAGCGGATGAGGAGCAGCGCTCTGACTTTGTAGCGTTAAGTGTGCTAAAGCTGTAGCTTACAGGCACTAAAGCACCACCTTCAGTGTTTACAGACTCTAGAGAAACGTGGTCAGCTGAGGCACCAACAGTGTTAGGGCTACTTTCTTCGGAGCTAACCATGCTTCTACTGTCAGAGGAGGGGTTAATAGCCGATGTAAACATAGTTCTGTGCACTGGAGAGGCAGATGAAACAAAGTCTTTTACCTCCAGATTGCTGGAAGCAGTAAACCTGGGGAAAACAGTGGTGGGTGTAGAGCCCCCTGACTCAATAACATTCGAATCAGTGGATACGTCAGAATGGGCTTTCCCCTGGTGTGATGGCTCAGAAGTAACGAGCTGGGGTCGAGCTATCACAGGAACATTTACAGTCTTGGATTTTATTGCTTTAATATCTAAGGAGGCAGGTTTTAAAGCCCCAGTGGTGAGCTGAACTGCAAAACAATCATCCTCAGCAGACACACAGGTAAAGGGCACAGAAACTGGTGTCTCTAACTCAGGTAATGCTGACTTCACGTTTTCAGGCCTAGGAAACACTAGCGAAGGATAATCTTTCTCAAATATGAGTCCAAACGTAGGAAAAACGATCTTTGAGCTGACCCTCTGGGCAGTACAACAGTTCATAAGAAGTTCGGGTTCGGATTCAACAGTTACAGATCATTAGCCTTTAGAGCCTGAGGCAAGAGTCACAGAGTTTGCATTCCTGCATTCAGAGTAGTGAGAACTAGCCTCAGAGTGAACAGAAAGAGTGTCTTTGTCACTCACCCCAGCCGTCTGCTCAGAAGTCCCGGAATCCGGCTGAGGAGAGGACCGGCGACGACGTGGATGGCGTCTCCTCCTTGATGAGGGAACGGAGGTGACGGGAAAAACCGGTGATGATGCGGGGGTGACGGTCTCCTCTTCATCATCCGACCACATCGCTGCTAGGAAAGCAGCAAGGGAGGGACGGTCAGAGCTGAGAGGGGATGGAGAAGGGCTCTGTGGCAGCGACGCCGAAAAACCCTCTAGTTTTAGCAGCCACTGTTGCGATACCGTCGCGGCGAGCTTAGTTCGCTGCTGCTGCAGCGGCTGCCTGGCGGACATCTCTGTCTGCTGTCGCTGTGGTGTGGAATCCCGGGAGGAGACGCTGTCTGCCAGCTCACGAGCTTGTAACGCCTCCTTGGCTCGGCTCAGTTCATCAATAAAGCCCTCATAGCAGGTGAGCTGGCGAAGGTAAGGGTTACCCTCGATTGCCCTTATGGCGTTAAGTCCGACGGCAATTGTCCGTGAGTCCGAGGCGTGGGTTATTCGTTTCACCAGACTCTGTACACGGAGAGTATCTCATAAGAAGTCATACAAAACTATACTGGGAGAAACTAAAGCTGAGGCGCTGGGAAGACACGGGAAATGCACACAACCTAGAGGGACGACGCAACACGGAACAAAGGGATACTTTGACATAAATACACAGAAGGTAATGAGGGAAGTGGGAACACACGGGGAACGCAGCTGAGGACAATTACTCGTGACAGAGCGGGGAGGACACGAACCTGAAAATACTGACACCAAGATGTGGACCTTGAACACAACACAGTACACAGAGATGAGCACAGAGATAGAGGCAGAGAACAAGGATGAATACACGAGGGGATGAGGAGAACACAGAACACAAAGGACGGGAACACGGTACCAGAACAAACACCACAATAACAGCATGGACACAGGGGGGATCCAAATACCAAACCAAACAATCTAATGAACATAAGGAACAAAATACAAAACCACAGGAAAACTAAGAACACTGGGTCAAAATGACCCAGGACCATGACAACTGCAGTAACATACTGACTGTGGATTAAAGCCTCATATTTCTGCACTTTCAAAAACTGAAAAGATGCGATCAGTTGGAGAACCACTGTGTTTTACTTGTGCTTTGTACTTTTAGTGTTTTTTTCCTATTCTCCCCCATTCCCCCTTTTTTTGCTCTTTCATTCCCCCATTTCTTTTCCTCCATCTTCTCTTTATTACTTCTCCTCCACCTGAGAGGAATGAGGGGGGGGGGGGGGGGGGCGCTGCCCTTGCGGCGACCAGCAGTTTGTGTCTGTCAGTGTTTTAACTTGTTTTATTTCATTTTTAAGTTATGCTTTTTATTTTTTGAGCCTGAGGAAATCCTAAAGCATTGGCTTGTGCTTTGTGGAACTCTCTTTTTAATGAAGATGGGTTTTTTAATTTCGCATGGTTTTATTTTCAATCCTGACGGGCGACCGTGGCTCAGGGGGGTTGGGAAGCGCATCTGTAGCCGGAAGGTCGCCGGTTCAATCCCCGGGCCCTCTGTCCTGGTCGTTGTGTCCTTGGGCAAGACACTTTACCCTACCGCCTACTGGTGTTGGCCAGAGGGGCCGATGGCGCGATATGGCAGCCTCGCTTCTGTCAGTCTGCCCCAGGGCAGCTGTGGCTACAACCGTAGCTTGCCTCCACCAGTGTGTGAATGCGAGAGTGAATGAATAGTGGCATTGTAAAGCGCTTTGGGTGCCTTGAAAAGTGCTAAATAAATCCAATCCATTATTATTATTATTATTGTTGTTTGGGGTCATTGCTACTCACAAACAATTACATACTGTAACAGCAGTCTGGAGAGCAAGGAGCGGCTAGCAGGTCTAGCGGGCATGTGGTGTGGAGGTTAGCCGGAAAACCCAAAGCCAGTCAGTTAAATTAAACAACAGACCTTTATTCATTGTCAGCAACATAAGACCATACAAGCCAGGTCTCCACGGCTCTATTCTGTCCGTACATACACGTGCGGGGATCGGTAGTCGCCGGCGCCAGCCCGTTACAATGGTAAGGTTTCTCCTGAGAACAGAACATGAGCAGCGTGTAATGGCTGCAGCTCTCCTGCTGCCAGCCGTACACATGAACACCAAAAACAACAACAGCACAAGCAGCGCACAGGTTTTAAGCCGGCGAGGCATGATTGTAGATGCCGTGAAGGTGAGTCGATCTCACCTGCAGCGGCATCGCAGACCACAACCCGCCACAATAATAAAGCTTTTTTTAAAATTTAATTATAAATAAATTATTTCTCCTAATTATGTCCTGGGTTTTAACTATTTAATAATAAAAAATGAAACATCACAAAAACACTTAAGGTCATTACAATTAATTGCGATTTAGCAATTTAGCATCCACCTTATTTATTGAAAAGTATCGGTATTGGTATCGGCGATACTGGCCCGTATTTACTTGGTATCGGATCGATACCAAAATATGCAGTATCACACACCACTAATACTCACACACCCACTAGGAGACTCCCACAACTACTACGATAAGATAAGATAAGATAAGATGACCTTTATTAGTCCCACAGGTGGGAAATTTGTTTCGTTACAGCAAAAGTGCAAAGTTATGCAGCAGAAATTAGAAGACACTGGAATGGAATAAAATAAAATACTATATACAATAGAATAATATATACGATAGAATAAAATAGAATGCAAATGCTATATACAACTGAGTGAGAAAATACAAAAGTACAACTTTGTCAGAAAAAAAAATGCACATATAGCAGTCTTATTGCACATGTGTGTGTTTGATCAGTTGAAGTCTTTGTTGTGGAGTCTGACAGCCATGGGGAGGAAAGACCTGCGAAATCTCTCCGTCCCACATTGTGGGTGCCGCAGCCACTGAAGGAGCTGCTCAGTGCTGTCAGAGTCTCCTGCATGGGGTGGGAGATGTTGTCCAACAGGGATGACAGCTTAGCCGCCATTCTCCTGTCACTCACCACCTCCACTGGGTCCAGAGGGCATCCTAGAACAGAGCTGGCCCTGATCAGCCTGTTCAGTCTCTTCCGGTCCCCAGCAGAGATGTTGCCGCCCCAGCAGACCACACCATAAAAGATGGCTGAGGCCACCACAGAGTCATAAAAGGTCTTCAGGAGTGGGCCCTCCACTCCAAACGACCTGAGTCTCCGCAGCAGGTACAGCCTGCTCTGCCCTTTCCTGTAGAGGGCGTCTGAATTATGAGTCCAGTCCAGTTTGTTGTTCAGATGAACACCAAGGTACCTGTAGCTGTCCACAGCCTCGATGTCCATACCTTGAATGTCCAGTGGTTGCAGTGGAGGATGTTTGTGCCTAGGGCAACCCCCCCCTAGTGGTGCTATAACACAATAAGGGTTGTTACAATACTCACAGGAGTTTCTTCTGGATCTTCGGTGGAATGGCCCATCTCTGGATTCTTTTCACCCTCCAGTGTTTTCCAGCTCTGGATTATCCGGTAACCACAGGGGCACTTTTGTTTTTAACAGAGTCAAAGCAAGGAAGTGGGGTATGAAGGGAGGTCTACATCAGCGATTGAGGAAGCAAATACGATACAATCGTATTCCTTTACCATCAATAATCCTGGCTAATGTGCAGTCTCTGAGGAGTAAATCGGATGAACTGCATTTGAATGTTGCACATTTATGTGACTACAGGGATATATGTCTAATGGCATTCACAGAGACTTGGCTCAGGGATTCGGACCCTGATTCTTCTCTGGAACTAAATGGCTTTGGTTTTCCCATACGTTTGGATCAAGACCCCGGAGCTACCCAGAAATCTCACGGAGGAGGAGTGTGCTTGTATATTAATCAGAAATGGTGTAAAAACGTTACCGTCTGTAAAAAGGTGTGTCTGCCTGACATTGAGCTCCTCTCTGTGTCTTTGAGGCTGTTTTATCTGCCGAGGGAATTCCCACAGATTAACATCACCGTCATTTACATCCATCCTAAAGCGAATCCAAAGAATGCGACTGACACCATCTCCAATGTCATCCACTCACTACAATCCTTCTCTCCTGAGGCCCCTAATATTGTTCTGGGGGACTTTAATCGCTGTGACTTGAAGGAAGCATTGGGCAGTTTTTATCAGTATGTGAACTGTCCCACACGCTTCAATAAGACTCTGGATCTATGTTATGGTTCCATAAAAGGTGCATATACATCTGTGGCAGGCCCCACCCTCGGATCCTCGGACCACAACACGGTGCATCTTCTGCCAGTTTATAAAACTGTGCTGAGGAGAGAGAAGGTGAGGAAACACAGCATCAAGGTTTGGAGTCACGACGCCTCTTTAGCCCTGCAGGGCTGCTTTGACCGTACAGACTGGTCGGTGTTTACAGAATCATGCAGAGACATTAGTGAACTGATTGACGTGAACTGTCTGCAGCTATATCTCCTTTTGCAGAGATATGATTATTCCTTTAAAAGTTGTGCATAATAAAAAACCATGGTCTTCAAAAGCTCTTATGAGGCTGATTCATTAAAGGAAAAAAGCTTTTATTGAAGGGAATATCTTGAAAGTTAGAGAAATTAGGAAGTAAATCACATCAGAAATTAAAAAAGCCAAAATAAAATACAAGGATAAGGTAGAGGCAAAGATGGGTAGAAATAACATTAAATGATTTTAGGCCTGTCGCTTTAACATCTTTAGTGATGAAGCCCTTTGAAAAACTTATCAGGAAGGAGATCCTGCAGCAAGTAGAAAAGCTAATCGACCCACTACAATTTGAATACAGGCTTTGTAGAGGTGTTGATGATGCAGTGGTCACTCTGTTGAATTTCTTGTATCGCCATCTTGATGGCACCAAAGCTCATGCTCGGCTCTTATTTATTGATTTCTCTTCAGCTTTTAATACTATCCAGCCACATCTTTTAGCTGATAAACCTCTTTTTCTCGTTGGTTGGATTTTAGACTTTTTAACTGACAGATCTCTGTGTGTGAGAGTAAACGGCTGTTTTTCCAAACAACTGAACTCTTCTACTGGCTCACCACAAGGTTGTTGTCTCTCTCTTCTACTGTATATATTTTTTTACACTAATGACTGTCGCAATACGCAGGCCAACAGGCATTTTATTAAATATGCAGATGACACAGTCATTGTAAGCCTCCTTCATGGTGAAGAGGATTCCCATGGGCCTGTTGTGGATGAGTTTGTTTCATGGTGTGATCAGTCTTTCTTAATGATCAACACCTTGAAAACCAAGGACATGGTTATTGACAGAGACAGAAGGAGCAACTGGGGTCAAAAGCCACCTCAGAACGGACAAAACACAGAAGAAGATGCAGGTTTCACCTGCAGTGCGCATGGACACTGGAGAAAGGACTGCCCCAATTGGGGCCAGAACCAGGATGACAGAAATTTGAGCAGCAGCAGCAATGGTCGCAAACAGAGTGAAGGAGGAGAGCAGGACCCCAGGGCACGCTTCAGGCTGTGGTTTACCCAAGACACCAGAACAGGAAAGTGATGAACACACACACATCTACACACACACTGACTCAGCACGACGTAAAATACACATTTTCTATGATTGAGATTTAATTCCTGGAGGAACAAAATTCCAAAACAATATTGTTCCCTGAGGAAGAATGAAAAATTTCCTGTGAGTTTTCTGTTGATTTTTCTTAGCACTAGGTTTATTTTATCAGTGAGGTTTGGGTTGTTTTCTTTCTCTATGCTGTCCTCACTAAAGTTTGTTGCAGGCAACGTAATTTCAGCTATACAGCTAGCTTAACAATCTTTATTCCCAGCACTTCATCCTCCAAGAAACAGGCCGCTTGTTGTGTTTGGCAGGATTTAATGATGAAAATAAATTCTCTCTCTCTCTCTTTTGTAAAACTGTACAAAGAAAAGGAATACAAAATACACAATGAAGACATGTTCCATTACACTGGGAGAATAACATTGCTCTAGTGAAAAACACACGACCACAGATGAAGCATCTGCTGAAAAAATACAAGCATCTACCTGCCTCCATATGATTTAACTCAAAACAGTGTCAAAACTTACTAATACACATTAAATGTATAGGAACTTACGGATGAAGCCGATATTGTGGACTTTAACACCAGGATTGCAGAGATTGCCATCAGATTACAAATGCTGTCACTGCAGCAGCTAAAGAGCACACTACTTCCTGTAGACCACTTCCTCTACAAAAAAGACATTCTGCTTAGCTACCACTAGGTGGTAGTAACACTTCTTAAACAACTATAATATGTCCGTTCCATGACATTCTCTAAGAGAGAGAGACAGTTTTTTGTTTGGACATATTCTGGAACTGGCCCTAGTAGTTGTTATTTTATTTTTTTATTGTTTACTTTTGTTTTGCGTTTGTTACAGTGCGCTGAGATAAGAAATCTGAGAGGTGTGATCCACCGGCGGTGATATTTTGTGAGTTCATGATTTCAGAATCAGCTCTCGTTTATCCAGGCCTGGAGGATTGAAATTTAATGTGCTATGAACTATTCTTACTGGAAACTGTCACAAAGTGTGCTTCTCCATGATTGTAATGTTCTTTGGAGAAATTCACTTATATGATGGGACACTGACCACATGAGATGGTAAGTCCTGAATCTAAAAGCATTGCAGCGAGTCAATCCAGTCCAAAATCATAAAGAATTGTTTTCCTTTTAAAAATCTGACGTGATCTTGCTGTTGAGGGAGACTGGAATAGGTTGCATGTGGGACTCCATTATCAGCAATATCTGGTATGGATATGTGTGAATGAATGCGTGTGACTGGACTGTGATGACCACGTAGACTAAAGTTTTGACTGACTTGATACTGAGATGAAGACTGCACCAACTTTAGGATTAGTAAATGTTGACAAACAGCCGGTAAGAAAAGGGTGGATGCTTTACTTTGTTCTGTTTTTTGCAGGAGCAGGAGGACAAGAGAGACTGGAGGGGGAGACTGTAGCTTCACACGAGAGTGTGGAACTGCAGATTTAACCCTTTGGCTGCTAATTTTGAGTTACTGATTTTTGCATGAAGAAAACTGTGTTTTATTGGCTGTGTTTTGATTAGAGTATCACATTGCATGGTTGGGAACTGCAAAGGAGGGGACTGCCACTCTCAGTGTGGAGGTTTCTAAAAAAGACGAAAGTGTAAATGTCGTACTTTTTCAGAAAAAGGAGGGAGATTGGACAACATGGAAAATGGACAAGAAAATCAGCGGAAAATCAAAATCAGCATACTTATACAGCTGCACATCACCTATGGCACGTAAGTAATCAACATGGCTGAAGGAATGACATTAAGGAAACATCAACAACATGACTGCAAAAGAAGCTGTTGTGGACATCAGATTGACATCAGATCTATAAACTGAGCCACTGGTACATCCAGATCTTGAGAAAGCTTGCTGTGGTTAATTAGAGCCTTGAAGGAAACATCACACAATCTGCCTTAGCTCAGGTGGCAGAAATTTTGTCTCTCACCAAAGGCAATACAACTTTCAGGAGGAGGAAGGAGTAAAACATCTATACAGACTCAGCAGACCTGACAAATGAATGCGCTAACAGAGGAGTCATCACCATCATTTGACAGAAGATGACATTAAAACAAAGAGGCAGGAGCCTACAAGATCAGTGAGCGGATGGAGAAACAAACAACACAGAATAGTGGACGTACATGGTGAGAGATCAAGTTGCCCCAACAAAACTTGGTCAACTATTGTTAAAACCACCACATGGTCCTTCACATGAGAGCAGAAACAGACTCAGAAGAACATGGAAGGCCTGTAAGTGACACCCACACATGGAAGAGATGGTGGAAAACTGTGTGAGCGCAACACCTGTAATGAATACAACCCAAAGCAGCTGTACCAGTGTTTAAACAGGGAAGTTTACAACACTGGAGGCTCCTTTTGGGGACATGAAAATGGATTCTACAGACACGAGGAGCTGACAAAAAGACACCAAAGAACATGGAAATCTTCTTGTGATGGTGGACAGATTCACCAACTACGAAGAAGCAACACCCTGGAAAGAAAAGACGCAAACCCAGTCATAAAATGGCTGTGAAATGAACTGATACCAAGACATGAAGTACCGAGAATCATTAAAAATCAGACAAGAGATTCCACTGTAACAACGAACATCTGAAAGAAGTGGAGAACAAGTTCTGACATGATTGATCACTGGAACATCTTACCATTCACCATCGCAGGCCATTGTAAAAGGCCAATTAAATATTTTACAGGAAAATCGCCAAAACCAAAACAATAACAAAGGGTATGATATGATTTGTCACATCCAAAACAGAGCTGTGTAATGATAAACCCTGGTCCTATAGCACCCACTTGGCCACACCACCAGTTTTTCGCGACCAAAGGAGGGTAATTACAAATGTTCGAGGGAGGAATATCACCGAAAAGTGGGAAAGGTAAGCCCTGATGGGTGTGATAACACCATAAATGTCACTTATGGTCAAATTCTTAAAATGTGACTCCAAGCATAAAATTTAGAGACAGAGAGAGAGTTCTAGATAAACATAATTTAGCTAACCCCGTAGGGATTGAGGGTGAGAATCTATACTATTTTGAAATAACACTAAATATAATGTTGACCATGTTGATTATGTTTATTCCAATGTGCAGAGATTGGCTAATGTGACCAGGGAATGTAATACACAGGACTGTCAGAACAGTCGGCGTTAAAGTCACCTTTCACAGTCCAGACTAGGCTGGCGTTGGACATCCTCAGGATTGAAAAGGGTTGGCGTGATCAAGGTGTGGTTTGGCTAGTTGTATGTATATTTCAAAATCATACAGCTCTGGATGGGCCAGTTACCAGGGCATGGAAGGATGACAGACATTATCAAATGAGGAGAAGGAATTTTCTGGGATTGAAGATCCTCTGGATGAGTGGTTGACTGATGCATGCAGAAAATAAAAGCTATTATTTTATCATTGACTGGTAACTGAGAATTGGCCATATTCACAGCTGTACTGACTTGTTGTGGACGCAGTCTGTTTCATGTTAAATTAATCTACGTATATTTGTTGATGAGTAGTGATGGGTCGGTCGTGAACGAAATGGCTCTTAGAGCCGGATCTTTGACGTGAACGACGTGAGCCGGCTCCTTATTGCCAGCCGTGGGGTTTTTTTCTTTCTCTCACCCTCTCTCTCTCTCGCACGTTTTTTCCGCTTCACGCTGGGAAGAGGGGGGAGTATGGGCTCAAAATGTGGTCATAAATATTTTGTACTTGTAAATCAGGATTTAGAATTAGAATAGAATAGAATTCAACTTTATTGTCATTGCACATGCACAGGTACAGGGCAACGAAATGCAGTTTGCATCCATCCAGAAGTGCTTTAGTGATATAGATATATTACAATATATATTAGCAATAATATAGATATGTAAGTATGTTACAGAAATGGGTCTATTATGGTATGTTATAATGTACACGGTATGAAGTATGTTATGAATATTCTATAACTATAAGTATGTACAGGCTGTAGTGAGTACAAGCTATGTACAGCTATGTACAGGCTATGAACAGGATATAAATATGAAAATAAAAAACTATACAGAAATCTGAGATATACAGTTATACAGAAATGTGAACTATGCAAGTTATAAACAGTTGTAGGATTGTAGGATTAAAAATTATCGTATGATTATTTACACAGAACTATACAGTAGTGCAGTTAAGATAAGTGAGATATGTGGATAATTTCTACAGAGGCTGTATAAAGTGCTAGTGATTGTGAATGGTGGTTCAGTCCATGTTATTATTGTGTGTTTGAGGGTACGGTTGTCCATTGTGTGTGTGTGTAGGTGGTTGTGGGTGTGTGTATGTCCAGTCCATGAGTTTAACGTGGGTCAGATGTCAGGAGGCAGAGTTCAGGAGTCTGACAGCTGTGGGGAAGAAGCTGTTCTGGTACCTGGTGGTCTTAGTCCGGAGGCTCCTGTAGCGCCTCCCAGAGGGCAGGAGGGTGAAGAGTCCATGTGATGGGTGACTGGGGTCTTTGATGATTTTCCCAGCCCTTTTCAGACACTGCTTCCTGTAGATGTCCTTTATGGCAGGAAGTGGTGCTCCGGCGATGCGCTGGGCAGTTTTCACGACCCTCTGCAACGCCTTCCGGTCCGAGGCGGAGCAGTTCCCATACCAGACTGTTATACAGTTGGTCAGGATGCTCTCGATGGTACAGCGATAGAAGTTCACCAGGATGTCTGAGGACAGGTGGTTTTTCCTCAGAGTCCTCAAGAAGAAGAGGCGCTGGTGAGCCTTCTTGACCAGCTTGGAGCAGTTGGTCGTCCAGATGAGATCCTCGGAGATGTGGACTCCCAGGAACTTGAAGCTGCTCACACGCTCCACAGCCGTCCCCTTAATGTGGATGGGTGGATGTGGGTCAGCATTCCTCCTGTAGTCCACGATGAGCTCCTTGGTCTTCTCAGTGTTAAGCAGCAGGTTGTTTGTGTCGCACCACTCAGCCAGACGATCCACCTCCTCCCTGTAGGCGGCCTCATCGTTGTCACTGATGAGGCCAATCACCGTGGTGTCATCTGCAAACTTAATGATGGTGTTGGAACCATCAGCAGGTCTGCAGTCGTGGGTGAAGAGGGAGTAGAGGAAGGGGCTCATCACACAGCCTTGTGGTACACCGGTGTTCATTGTGATTGTAGATGAGCAGTGGTTATCCAGCCGGACATGTTGGGGGCGGTTGGTCAGGAAGTCCAGTAACCATTTGCAGATGAGGGGACTGATGCCCAGGTCTGTCAGTTTTCTGATGAGTTGTGAGGGGTGGATTGTATTGAATGCTGAACTGAAGTCTATAAACAGCATTCTGGCGTATGTGTTGTTGTTGTCCAGGTGTGAGAGGACAGAGTGCAGTGCGATGGAGACTGCATCCTCTGTGCTCCTGTTCTGGCGGTATGCGAATTGGTGGGGGTCCAGGGTGGGGGGGAGACAGGATTTGAAGTGTGCTAGGACCAGCTGCTCTAAGCACTTAGTGATGATGGGGGTGAGTGCTACTGGGCGGTAGTCATTGAGGCAAGATGGGTTGGAGTTTTTGGGTATCGGGACGATGGAGGTGGATTTGAAGCAGGCCGGTACCACAGCGTGGGCCAAGGACAGGTTGATAATAATAGGTTGAATTTGTATGTGTAAAAAGAATTTGTGTGTGTGTAAAAAAGATTTGTGTGTGGACTTAGCCAAAAAAAACCCCCTGCAACCCTATTTTTCTTCCTTTAATCTGATTGGTCAATGTCATGTCAATCACAAATGTAACAATCCAATCAGAGAACGGATGCGTTTGGCTGTCGAAGGGGCACTTTTTTGAACTGTAGTGTAGAAGTGTAGAAATGTAATTTACAGATATAAAAGATTAGAAATTAAAAACAACTTGAGACAAAATACAGCAGCACATATCCAGCAGGATAATTTATTATCACATCTTAATCATAACATTTGAGCTCACCCGTTTTAATAATCAAATTTAAATGGGATTTTAATTCAGCATTTGTAGAAATATTTCTGATTCACATTGAATATATAAATCACAAAAAATCTGTTATAATTTAAAAAGTGACAACATATTTCACAAGTAAATTCTGCATCAATCCAAACTACTGAATGATATAAAATTAAGAACAAATCATCCTAATGACATGTGATTCTAAAGATTCAGTGTGTTAAGTACTATAAGTTTTATTACTACAAGGAGCAGGAAATGTTACTTAGGTTCAGCCTTTAAGGATCTGTCTAGAACCAATGCTACACCTGTCAGAGACTACTAAATGTTTTAGATATGACATGGCATTCACATTAGTTTGGCTTTTGATCTATTAAGTAGCTGTGGAAAAATTACAATGAAAGTCTTTTCACACTCTGAAAATGGAATTTTAAGTCCTGACATCATGATAACTTTAGTTTGACTTGGAAAAAAGCTTCAATTGTAACATATTTATTTAATCCAGGAGTTTTCTTTTAAATCATTTAATGTCCTCTTAATGCTGCTGACATATCTGTAGACCTTCGTAATATTAACCTGAATATCCAAAGAAATTTAGAACTTTCTTAACAAAGCCTTGCTTTTCCGTCTTCTCCTTTCTTTCTTCAGATAATTCCTCCTCCGTTTTTGCAAGTTTGTCTCGTCGCGTTACCTTGGAGATAAGATTTGCCCTCTCCTTCATTGCCTCCAAAGATTTGATTCGAGCCTGGTAACCCTCTTTGACCTCTGATCTTTCTCCCTCAATCATCATGTCAATGTACTCTGGGGTTGTCAGAGGGTTTGGCCTCAGGCTGATCTCTTGCAGTCGAGTTATACACTGAGCTGACTGATCCATGAGGGACACCATCATGTCCTGAAGGTGAACAATCTCTTCTTCCTGCCTCTCAATCAGTTCCTGAACAGTCATCTTTTCTTTATTAGCTGTTTCATACTTGCGTTTCAGCTCTTGCACTGTCTGCTTCTCTTTTACTTGAACATACTCCCAGCTGTATTTCTGATTGAAATGCACACTCCAAATGCATTTTCCAGGACAGACAGTGCACATGCCGTTCATATCCATTGATGCACAGCCACGTTTCTCACTATCTTGTGCTATTGCACATGGGTAGTGACATGTTATTGAACATTTCTGGCAGTTGGTGATGAATGCTCCTTTCTCTGTGATTGGTTTTTTGACTGGTTTAATAACATCCACCTCAATCTCAAAGTTTTCATTTGAAGTTATGACTGCTTCATACTCTTTGATCTTTTCTTTGGTTGTCCTAATTTCTTCAAGCTTTGCTAATCCAGTTCTAACTTGTGGTTGCAAACCTTCAATGGCTGTTTCAAGCTGTTTGCGCTCCTTTAAGACTTCTTTGGTCATTAGCAAGCTTTTGGTTTCCATTTTACCCAAAGCAGTGAAGAACTTCTCCATACTCTTGGCTCCCATCTTCCAAAACATTTCATCAAAGCTGGCATCATCTTCATCAAAATCCACTTCACAGTCTCTGTTGCATCTGTTGTCTGCAAATAATGCTGAGTTATTGAACTTGAAGTGAACCGGAAGCCCTAACTCAGTTTTTGGACACGGGACTGCAGAAACGGTTATTGCCTCAAGAACTGGTGGTTCTTTGCCATCAGCAAAAGTCACCAGCATTTCAATGTTCTCTGCAACATCTTTGCCAAAAATGGAGAGCACCGAGTCAAACACATATCTCTGTGTTGCTGTTAGTCGTGCAAGAGAGGCCTGAGTAACAAAACACACTGCATCAATCTCACTGACTCCATTAGGAGAGGTGAAAAGCCTGTGGATTTGCTCTGTGATCTCCTTGTCTCTTGCTACTCCTCTTGTATCTCCAAAACCTGGAGTGTCCACAATGGTCACGGAGAACGGGATTTTAAAGCCTTCCTGGTGGTGGATTTCATACACAGTGACTTCAGATGTCTGACTGTGAGCTTGTGAACTTGTTGGATCCTCATCAACTAACTTAAATCTGAAACCGTCGTTCCACTCTACACCAACAATGTAGTTGATCATTCCATTGATGAGAGTAGACTTTCCTGATCCTGTTGCTCCAAGAAGCATTATTGTACGATTCTGCCTCATGCTTTCTTTGCCAAACATATACCTCCGACATCCATCTATGTCCATATCGTTTTCTTCCAGGGGCAGTTTGTAAAC
Source organism: Neolamprologus brichardi (assembly GCF_056152115.1). Classification (NCBI taxonomy): domain Eukaryota; kingdom Metazoa; phylum Chordata; class Actinopteri; order Cichliformes; family Cichlidae; genus Neolamprologus; species Neolamprologus brichardi. Next base: position 3,579,836 of record NC_142121.1, on the reverse strand, counting down.
TGAGGGCAGCTTTGAGTTTGTTTTCTTGCTGATATGTTTTAGGTACTCAGCCAGACGTGCAAATTCACGCTTTGTTGTGCAGACATTAACAATGATGCTTTCCTTGCTTCTTCCATCTACACCACAGTCACATCTGACCCTGACTGCATATTGTGTCTCTGACTGAAGCCCTGAAATGATGGCCTTCTCACCTCCTGAAATTACTTCATTCCACTCGAGGTCATTTATTGTTGAGCTGCTATCTGTTTTTGCGTATTCCACTATGTAACTCAATATCTGGACATCCTGTCCAAGCTCAACAGGCTTCTCCCAGCTAACTGATATCTCACTTGAATATGGCTGAGCTTGAGGTTTTCCAGGAGGGCCGCATGGTAAAGTTTTAATGGCATCACTGATTACATTAGCTGGTCCGACACCTGCTGAGGTCACTGCTCTGCATCTGAACACATACTCTGTGTTTGGCTTCAGATCTCTCACTGTGACTTCTTCAGCCTTTGCTTCTGTCTTCTGCTGCCATCCATCCTCTCCACTGACACAGTACTCAACAGAGTAGGAGGTGATGTTCTCTGCTCCAAATCTGGGTGGAGAAATCTTCAGTGTCACACTGTTGTGGTTTATGTCAGCTACAGTCACAGTTTCAGGCTTTGAAGGAGGCTCAAAGTTCTCACTGACAGCAAATCCACCTTCATAAAGGTAGATGCTGGAACTTTTCTGAGTCTCATTAGTTAACCCCACTGTCAGGAACTTAATGTTCTTGTTTTCCTTGTTGGCCTCTGCAAAATCACTGAAGAGTTTTGCTTTCTTCCTCATATCATCTGCTACTTCTTTTGAAAGGTACCATTGTTCCTTCTCTACATTGTAAGTATGATAAACGTGAACGTCTGTTTTGGTTGTTTCTTTCAGGTAGTCTGATAAAGCTGAGAGGTATGGTTCATCCTTCCCCAGTGAGGTGAAAACAAAACACAGGCCATGCTCTGCACTGAGAAGTTCTTTATGTAGATTATTCTGAGATGGGACAGTCTTGGTGTTTTTCATCATGTTGGTGAAAGACTTTAAGATACTGATTTCTCTCTCTTTACAGTCCATCCACTCAGTCAGGTTTTTGCTGTTGAAAGGTGAAGAATGTCTCTTCTTCAGGATCTCAGCGAGTTCAGCCTCCTCTTCTCCTCCTCCTCTGATTGATGGTAGTCTCTTCGCTAACATTTGCTGAAATCCCAGCTTGAACTCTGAACACATTTCTTTAAAACTTTTCAGTTTTTTGCTAATCTGTGGGAACTGTTGGACAGTGGAAGTTCTCAGTGCATCGTTACACCTCATTTCCAGTTCACTGAAGTCCTCCAGGACGCTCTGTGATTCCTGAACTAGTCTTATACTTATCTGACGGACGAGTTTAGCAGCACAAGAATCTAAACTGGTCAAAGGTAACAGCCAGACCTTCATTGGTACGGCCTTTTCGCCATTGGTTCCTAGTAATGTTGGAAGGCTTTTGTAGACTTCTACAGCTTCCTGAAATGTTGTTGGAGGTTTCTGAAGGAAAAAGTCTCCATAGAATCTGCAGGAGAATTTCTCAACACTTTTTTTGTCCTTATCTTCCATTTTCAGGGACCCTTCACCCTCTATGGAAAGCAAGGGGATCTTCTTGATCATCACCTTCAAGTTGCCCTGGATGTCTTGATGAGTTTCCTCTTTAGAAACCTCACGGTCAAACACAAAGAAAGCTTGAGCCCCATAAAGGATACCTGTGACTACATGTGTTGCTATTCCTTGCTCAAAAACATAGGGATGTTTTACGTTGCCTCTTCCAAGGTGATTCATTGACAGTTCCTGGAACTTTGTTGTAGTTTTGTAGTTCAGTGTCACTCTGGCCTGGTATTTGGATGTCTTGTGATCATTGAGGTATTTGGCTGATCCTCCAACCTCAACCAGTCCTCCCAAGAAACTTGCCTTCAGGGATGCTTCAACATTTAATGCTGAAGATTTGTCCTCAATTGATTCAGATGCAACTATTTCACATTCAGTGTTAGGTTGTTCTTGTTCTCGTCTATCTTTTTCCAGGTCATTACAGTCCCACAGTGTCATTCCTGTTAAAAAATACAAGTTAAAATATTTTTTTATTTTGGATAGAAACACACTGTGGGAATAGGTTAATTGATTAATCCAAATTGCCCATAGGTGTGAATGCGGGAGTGAATGTGAGCGCGAATGGTTGTCTGTCTCTGTGTGTTAGCCCTGCGACAGCCTGGCGACCTGTCCAGGGTGTACCCCGCCTCTCGCCCTGTGACAGCTGGGATAGGCTCCAGCACCCCCCGCGACCCTGAAGAGGATAAGCAGAAGCGAACGGATGGATGGAAACAATGAAAAATGGCAAGAACATCGATGCTTTTGTGTTTTTCATTGTGGAGCTTCAGAATACTGGATATTTTCTTTGTAGCTTTAACCAGATGGATTGCCTCTTTATTTTTAGTAATAAGAAAGTTGTTTTCAAGCTCAGCAAAACAAATTACATGTGTGAGAACATTAAAAATGATATTTTCAAAAGTCTACCTTTAAAAGCAACTAAACTTCACTAAATAGCACCTCTTGCCACTGGAATGCAGATGGTGGCTTAAAATGAGCATCTGTGCACTAAAGTTAATATATTTAACTAAAATTGAACAAAGACAAGTCGTGAAGATAAACTTCAGTGATCTAAAAAAAAAAAAAGGCATTTAAAAAGAAAACTGAACTTGTAAAGCTAGCTAAAATAATAACAGTACAGGAAATATCCTTAGTTTTAAGTATTTGTTAAAGTGTAAAATCTTTACTTTTGTAAGTTGCGTGACACATGCTTATGACACTTTGGGTGTCTCCAAGTCTGGTAAACACAGCATATTGTTCACAGACAGCTGGCATTAGTCTAATTTTTTTCCACATTGAACAATTTTCACATCCCTCCCTCTATACATCCATTTTCCAGTTCTACTTATCAGTTCAGTGTTATATGTCTTATCTGTCATAGTACACTGTGCTGGAGGACCAACACATAGGGACAGACAACCATTCATGCTCCCATTTACACATGGGGCCAAATTAGAATCACCAGTCAACCTGACATGCATGCCTCCACTCAAAAAGGGCCCGGCCTGATTTCAAACCAAGTAGCCTGAGGCTACAGTGCTAACCACTGAACCACAGTGGTGCACTCAACAGTTTTCACATTTACTGTATTTTGTAACATTGTTTTCTTTTTATTAAAACAAATGTGTTTATGTCAAGAACAATATTTATTTCTATTCAGAATTGATGATGGGATGTCGATTGTGGATTTTAGTTCATGTACTGTGGTAAGTTTGGGAACCCTTGATAATTTTCATGATTTTTCTTCATAAATCATTGGTTGTTTGGATCAGCAATTTCATGTAAATATATCATATAGCAGATGAACACAATGATATTTGACAAGTGAAATTAAGTTTATAGGATTTACAGAAAGTGTGCAATAGTTACTTAAACTATAAGCAAAACTTAAAATATTAGGAAGATGCATAAATTTGGGCACCCTTGTCATTTATTGATTTGTTTACCTTTAGCACTAATTATTGGTAAACAAAATTTGATTGGTAAACTCATTGACCCTTGAACTACATACACAGGTGAATCCAATCATTGGAAACGGTGTTTAAAGTGGCCAATTGCAAGTTTTTTTCCTCTTTGCATCTTTGAAGAGTGGCAGCATGGGAACCTCAAAAAAACAACTCTCAAATGACCTGAAAACAAAGGTTGTTCAACATTATGGTTTAGGGGAGGATACAAAAATCTGTCTCAGAGATTTCAGCTGTCAGTTTCCACTGTGAGGAACATATTGAGGAAATGGAAGACCACAGCACAGTTCTAGTTAAGGCCCAAAGTGGCAGCTCAAGAAAAATCTTAGATAAGCAGAGGCGAAGGATGGTGAGAACAGCTACAAAGACCTAGAACATCATCTTGTTGCAGATGGTGTCACTGTGCATCGTTCAACTATTCAGCACACTTTGCACAAGGAGATGCTGTATGGGAGAGTGATGCAGAAGAAGCCTTTTCTGCACACATGCCACAAACAGAGTCGTTTGAGTTTTGCTAAAGCACATTTGGACAAGCCAGCTTCATTTTGGAATAAGGTGCTGTGGACTGATAAAACTAAAATTGAGCTATTTGGGCATAACAAGGGGTGTTATGTATGGCGGAAACAGAACACAGCATTCCAAGAGAAACACAGTAAAATGTGGTGGTGGTTCCATCATGCTGTGGGGCTGTGTGGCCAGTGCAGCGACTGGGAACCTTGTTAAAACTGAGGGTCGCATCGATTCCAGTCAGTATCAGCAGATTCTTGACAACAATGTTCAAGAATCAGTGACATAGTTGATTTTGCGCCGAGGCTGGATATTTCAACAAGACAACGACCCGAAACACTGCTCAAAATCCACTAAGGCATTCATGCAGAGGAACAAGTACAACGTCCTGGAACGGCCATCTCAGTCCAGACCTGAATATTATTGAAAATCTATCGTGTGACTTAAAGCGGGCTGTCCATGCTCGGAAACCATCAAACCTGACTGAACTGGAGATGTTTTGTAAAGACGAAAGATCCAAAATACCTTCAACCACAATCCACACTCTCACTGGAAGCTATAGGAAGCGTTTAGAGGCTGTTATTTCTGCAAGAGGAGGATCTACTAAATATTGATATAATTTTTCTGTTGGGGTGACCAAATTTATGCACCTGCCTGATTTTGTTTAAACAATTATTGCACACTTTCTGTAAATCCAATAAACTTCATTTCATTTCTCAAATATCATTGTGTTCATCTGCTATATGATATATTTACATGGAATTGCTGATCCAAACAACCAACTTAACCAACAAATTAATTAATTAAAAGTTAATTAATTTACTTTTGCATACCACTGTATATTGAATTACTACGCATGAATCCTTACCAGGTATGACTAAATCCTGGCGGCAGTCATACAGCATCCCGAGGCTGAAGGGCCGGCCGAGCGTCGCGACCTCCATCGTTCTGCTAGCTTCAGCATCCATCTCTGTATCTGAGCAGATAATACAAAGTACTGCTTCAACTTCTTTACTCAAGTACAGGCTCTGAAATGTACTCAAAGTAAGAAAGTAAAAGTAGCTCCTTAAAGAACATTTCTACCACCTATTTTTATACAAAGCCAACTGAACCATGTGCTATATTATTGTCATAATAAAATAATATTAGTAGATAGAAATACAAACTTTATTTCAGTCTACATTTTATTTCTAAAAAATAAAACCATCAGCTAAAAATCATATGAATCTCTGCTACAGTTGATGTAACCGAACTCTGACCATGAAACCACAGCCACTGTGCACCAGTCACACATTGTAGCAACCTAACCTGTTTATCCTGCACTAACCTGCAGAGGATTTTCATGTAACCTTTAAATAACACAGTTAGTCTGCCCCAGTTTGTTATATGAAATGCATATATGTAATATGAAAAAACATAATGTAACTTGTACAGACCCAACATCTGATTTAAACACATAAGGACTTGTAAGCTTTACATGTCCAGTTTATCAAACACCGCTGAGCAGTCCTTATCTTTAAATCTAAGCTCTCTTCTTCCTCACCTGTCATGTCTTTCTTATTTTTCTCCATCTCTGACTGAAGTGAGTTTTCTTTTCTCTCCCTGTGAAATACAGCAGCTTGACCTTGAGCAACACTGTGACACAAACGGCACACAAACAGTTTGTGTGTTTGCTGATGTTTGTTGAACTGATAGAAACGCTGCACTTCAAATTACCTGCCACAGCGACAAGGCGTCACTGCCTGTCGTCTTCAGTAGGGGTAGCTATGCAGAAGTAACTTAAGCTTGCAGTTGTTCTTGTGTTGTGCCAAAAAGATAAATTAAACAAAAACACCAGCCTACTTTAACACCCCCTACTAACAACCCAATACAGCACACGATTTGGGGTCTTTCATTTCTTTTTATGCAACATCTCCTGGTGATTAATACACATTCACAGGAACACATTCATGTGTTACTGTTTAGGCTTAAATTAATGGGCTTGTTTTGAAAAAGTTAGGAGTAAATAGGGAGTAAAAGTAAGAAGTTGTCAGAAAAAATAACAAAAATTCTACTTAAGTATAGTAACAAAGTAACAAAAAAAGGGTTAATATATGCTATTTTTGAGACAGTATGCAAAATACCAGGGCCATCCAAATGAAACGTTTGAGCGTTTTAGAGGTGAAGCATTGAGTCTTTTAGTCATTTTATTTTTTAAAAATGACCAGATTCTCTACGCTGTGTTCAACTTCCTATTCTCATCATTTGATATTGATAAGTATTGTGATTCTGATTGATTTGGTTACTGTAAATAAAAGAGACCCAGTGCTGGGCTAGAATAATGTTGCCTCTGCTGTAAAATATGTTTATAGTTATTTATGTAACTTATATAAGGTTTATTTTCTGATAAACCTCAGTCCGTAAACTCAAACACATCATGTTCCTAAATGTAATTATTGTAAAGGTTACATTAAACATCGGTAACTTAGTTACGTTCATGTATTTTCTGACATATTTGATCAAAGAAGAGAAGCAATTTGCATAGGAATTGCAGTTCTTGTCAGTCAGGTCAGAAATATTAAAAATCATTTTCATAATTACTAATGTAGAGTACACTTTTTACTTTTTCCATTGTCCCAGAAAAAGCTAGTGAGTGAAAATACGACATATTTTATGCAATGTTTCCTTAGTCTAAACTACAAAAAAATCCATAATATCCAAAAGTAGTTTATTTTTTCTACAGCTGACACCAGAATATCAGTCATCACATATAATAAACAGTAAATTATGTTTTAGTTAGATTTGTACATTTTTATAAGCATTACTCTTAACCAGTAATGTTCAACCATTTGTCTGAATATCAGACTGTTCCCCGCTGATCCTCCAAAACATTTCTCTTGACTGGCTGATTTCTTTAAACGACACCATTTCATGACATACGTCAGTCTTTAGTCTTTAGAGTGAAGATCACAATGACTCACGCTGATCCAGCACAAAAGCTGTTAGTGGTGAACACAAAAATAAACCAATATCTTAAGATTTGAAATGCTCACCTACTTCAAAGTTCTAATGATCAGAGATGATACTAATGTGCATGTGCAGGACCAAAATGAGAGTTCACGTTTGTTGCACATGTGAGTTAGATGTCCCTCTGTTCCAACTGTGCTCAGTTCATCCTACGTATAATTATTTGTGACAGAGTAAAAGTGGCAGAACTCACAGCACAGCTAGTGCACGTGATGAACACACTACAGTCATGGTGTGGTTCAGTCTCCCACAAAAACATTTGGTTTCATTAATGAATAAATAATTAGCTTGGCATAAAGAAGATGGAGAATCTTTTGAATACTGCACCATAGATAACGTCTGTATAACAAACAAAAACAGATTTAAAAGCAAGTTGTGCTTTAAAATGTAAAATGTAAAATAAATGAATAACTTAAGATACACTTTAGCTTTAAAAAAATAATTTTGATATAAAGCTCTCGTGCACATTTCTTTTTTAGATTTAGTCCTTACCTTCATCAAAACCAATGTTTAAGTAAGAACCAAAGCACCAGGTTACACACAGCATTCACCTTTGCCCTGTGACCTTTGTGAAATGACTTAAATGATGACAGAATTTAGCAAAGATCCACAGCAGTGTGTACAGGAGAACATTAAAAAGACGGAGAGAGCATCAGCGTACTTACAGCAGGAATGTTTGAGTGTCCTAGGGAAGGCTGCAGTTTCACACACTATATCCTCTTTCATAGGGACCGCCCCCAGATCTTTAATCAGGTGGCAGGACAGAAAATCACATGACTTGCTGACTGTACAAAAAGAAAAACAATAATATATTTAAACTTTATGAGCATTATCTGCAAACTGAAGATGCTCAGACAAAACTAAAATGTGAATTTGTAACTTTCTGGAAAACAACATGGTTTGGGGAGTGGATTCTCTAACTAACAAACAAAGGTTTACATTATTGAACATTTATGCTGATCAATTATTTCTCCACAGGTTCAATGTGCCATATGACAACTGCGAAAACAAGATTTATTTTTACGATTGTTATAAACATGACGGAGGAAAATGAAGCAGTTTTTCATTTTCTGTCAAAGCTGACGGTCTTCTAACGAGGGTTTTGTGGTTTTTACTCTTAAGTTCTGTTGTTGGTAAATATCTTCATTTTGTTTCTTAGTTTGCTTATAGTTGATTTTTTTTTCACTTTTCCATCTTTCTGCTTAGTTTGTTCTTGAAAATGTAAACTTTTTGTAATTACAGTTCGTTTCCTGAGTTTGTTTTGCTGTCCTCTTGTTCTCTGTGTCGAGTCCACTTTTCTGTTCCCATATTTTGTGACTTCCTGCTTCATCGTATTAGTATTTTGTCTCTTGTGCTTTCTATTTAGACTGACATCCCTCGCCTTACTTCTCAGTTAAGTTCATCCTCCCGGATGCTTCCTCTACAGTTTTTTCTTCGCTCACAGTTTTGTGCTCCCTTGTTGTGTTTTCTCCTACAAAAACACAAAAAGGTCGTCCAGTCTTCCTCCCCTAACCCCCCCCCCCCCCCCCCCCCCAGTTGCCTGAGCCTGGTTCTGCTGGAGGTTTCTTCCTGTTAAAAGGGATTTTTTCCTTCCCACTGTCACCAAAGCGCTTGCTCAAAGGGGTCATGTGATTGTTTTTTTTCTCTTTTCGTTGCTTTGTTGTGCGACCTTTACCTTACAATATAAAGTACCCTGAGAAAACTGTTGTAGTGATTAGGTGCTGTAAAAATAAAACTGAATTTGAAATTCAAAACTACTTCTAGTATTTCAATCCCTGCTTTCAGCACTGTCATTATTTTTAAATTAAAATATTTTACAATTATTTTTATATTTTTAAAGTTGTTTTGAGTTCATTTGGCCTGCAAAACAGACATTTATGACACTTTCAGGTTTAAGTGCAATACTGGTGGAGTGTACCTGAAACAGTGGGAAAGTCAGTCTAACATTTAGTCATTATTTGTGCAGTTGTATGTAAACTTCTCCCTGTGATTTGTTTAAATAGGCTTAGAACGCCACAGCTTGTCAGTGAACCCTGGTTCTTAAACATGTAACACAAAACCTGTGCATGAGCAACATTAACATTACCTTTCAACATCCTTTTACAATATTTTAATCATTTACATAGTAAATTTAATTATGATTAACAAAAGTCAGCATATCCATGGTTTTATACATAGTCTATGGACAGTGTAAATAAGTCCTTTATATGTTTTTACGAGCTTTTACTCATAACTCTCACTGCATGTAAAGCTTTTTTCCTGAGAGTGAGACACATAATCCAATAAGGAATAATAACAACTCACTGTTTGTAGGTATACATTAACTTAATATTACAATTTTACGTGTGAACAGATAACAAAGTTTGATGGCTTTTACAAAAACTTTGTATGCTGAGAACAATTTGGTCTTTTCAAGGCACCAAAGTGCATCAACAAAAACAGTGATTTTATTATTATTATGATTATTTTATTAAAGTTAGTAGTTGGTTTCTGGCCTCTGGTTTGTGTGTTTAGACCCAACATAAGTCATAAAGACAGGAGAACAGCACAACCTCCTCAAAGCAGCAGTAAACTGTTTTGTGAAATACAATTATTTTGTCACTGGAGTTTGATTGAGTAATAACATCCTTGAGCACACATTTAAACTTGTATTCATTCTTAAATGTGCTTAAAATCTTGCAGCTGCTGCATCTACAGCAGTGCATATGTGGTTTTAGTTGGGTTTAACTGATGCTGCTGCCCACCTGCTGGCAGACGCTACAGCAACCTGCTGCAAATTACACACTGACTGTGGATCAGAGTCAAACTACCCCCACTTACCATACGTAGAAAAAAAGAACTAGTGTATAACCAACTGTGGAAACTGTTTGCCCAGTGAAATGTTCCCATTTTTAGAGGAGAAACAGACTCGACAAAGGGAGTCTGACTGAAAAACCAACTGTCATTTATGTCTTTTTGTCTTATTTATATGTTTCAATTGAAAATTCTTGTCACATTTCAAAACAAATGAAAACAAACAAAAAAGACCAAAGTGCTCCTCCAACAGCAGGTCCAATGTCTACTCTGATTATCAACTTGCCAATAACAAATGACTAATGACTCTCCAAGTGAGGAAATCAAGTTGAAATTCAATAGTCAGTGTAGAGTGTCACAGCCTTATCTAAGCTTTGACATTTAACCATACCGTTATGTTCATTTCTCAGGGAAATAAACATTATTTATATTTCATTATTAACTCAATTACTAACTGTTTCAATCAATATTTCGTGCAGTGGTGTTATGTACTACTCACTGATCATGATTAATTGAGGATATATCACTTGTTTTCCATAAAACAATGTATATTAAAACATTTTTAATCTACATTGGAAACGAGTCATCTGCTTTAGGCTACGTGTTTGAGAATTATACCACGGGGTCAGGTACTTCTGATTAGAGACCTTAGTTTTCACAGGAGCTACAGTATCCAGAGTCGTACGTAGTGAGGAGGTAAAATTATTAACAAGATAATCGACCTCTGTTGGGGTAGCGTTCAGATAGCTGCTCTGCTCTGTGTTGGTACAGGGCATTGACGATGATAACAGTGGCTGGATTATATTCTTAAACTTAGTTACAGCGCTTTCTGAAAGACATCTACTGTGATAACGTCTACTCTCCACTGCTGGGGAGCTAAGCTGGTGAATCCCTAAAGACACAGTGAGTGAATACAGTGACTATATTTAACAGAGAGTGTGCTTTGGATAAAGCAAGTGAAGATTACACTGTGAAATAAGACATTATATATAAAGTTCTTAATTAGATTGGCTACTCAGATAAGCGCCACAAAAAACCCCACTGTATTTTAACAGGAACAGGAAGTGATACTCTGCCACAGAGAGAGCCACCATCAAGTGAGCGCACCACCCACAGCCAGGAGGACAAATGCTTCTTCGAATGCTGGATCTCTCATTGTCTTCGTCTTTCTTATCCTTGGGAGGAGTTCAGTCCTGATTCAGACAACTTATTAGAAAAGAGCTGGTCCAGAAACTTTTTCGATGAACTTACCTTGTTTTATATTTTCATTCATGGATTTTTTCCTATTTCTCTTTTCTTACTTTCTTGTTGTTACAAAAAAAATAAATAAATCACTAAATTGTAAAACCTGGTCTGTTCATACTTCTCAGTTTGGTCTCCCTGTATCATATGTGTGCATCATATCTGTATCAAATAAGTGTGCATGAGGTGATGTGGCAGTGGGATGGTGTTGTTTCCTTTTTTAAATCTTTTGGTTTGTCTTCCATGTAATAACTACTGTCCTAATTGGGAAGAATAAGAACAGAGCAAAAAAAATTAAAATAGTAATAGTAGTAGTATTAATAATTATACAAAGTGAGTTGCACATACTGATAATATTGGGGTGTTGGTGTTCTTGTTGTTGTTTAGCAGACAAATCATTGTCTCAAACAAAAGGGGCAAAGAAAAGAAACCCTCATAAACACTAATATTGCTGTCAACCCCCCCAAGTACACAAACGTACAACACACTGACCACAAAGAATTCATTTTCTGGAAACGTTGAATCTCTAGAAAACCTTGGAATCTCCTCCCTTGTTGGACCTTGTAAATAAGAGACTCTTGAACTGTGAATAACTAGAAGATTTTATAAATAGCACAACTCACCTTCACTGTAAATAAAATCACTTTACTTGCACAACTCAGTTTCTACGTTTGAATCTGGTCGACACATGACAATATTTTTGTAACACTGATTTAGAAAAGAAAGTATTTAATAGATGTGAGCTTGTCTCTCAATTATCAAATCAATTACTGAATGCGAAGTCTCCAGAGACATTATGGCACAAAATAACCACAGACTGGCTGTCGAGTCAGCCAGGATCACGACATCTGTCCTTCCAGACTAATTTGAATGAATTAGAGAATTTCGTGATTCTCTGTGCTGATTTGGGCATGACGAGCTCGAACGCTGACTTGACGCGTGTCACAAAAGTCCCTGCCAATCTAGTGTGTTTCAAATTTGAAGATTTTGAATTGTACATGTACAAATGTTAAATATACATTTTAAAAATTATCTTATTGACAAAATTATTATTTTAAATTAATAAGTATAAAAAGGAACTCTAAACTCCATGTACCTCTAAATGTGATTACTTTTCTCTTTCTTAAGTATAAAAATCTAATAAATCGCTTTCAGCATGATCAGTTGCAATTCAGTCATCGCTGAAGAGTCTGCACAAAGTCAGTCTTTTAACTCATATGTTTCACTTTCCTCTCCAGCACAAACAAAGATAGAAATGTGTCCTGAAAACTTCCCTGAAAACTTCAGGTTCTCTCGACAGCTGCTTTTAAACATGAACTGTAACATTTTGTGATTTGAGAAAATGTGTCAAATTACACATTTTGTCAATCATGACAACTTGAAAAAAGTTCCAAAGTTCTCCTCCAACAATTGTCTACTCTGCACTCTCTATAGCTACTGTTATCACTAGCTTGCCAATAACTGATAACTTGGATTGGCAATAGTTAAACATGTGACAGTGGACCTCTTTCAGGTTTCGATGTAGTGCTGCTGGAGTGTATCCAAACAACACGTTTTTCACACTACATGAAATGAGCACCCTGCATAAAAGCCCAAGAGGAGCCACAGAGTAAAGCAGACTTGCTCTCCCTTACTGGTCAGAGGCATACTAAGTGGTAAGTTGACAAATAAACTGAGTGGTTATTTTACTGTTTATCTGTTATTGAGTTGTATAAACTGAAAAAGGGGCTAATTATATAGTAAGGGGTGCCTGAGCACCACGTGCCAGTGGAGGTTAAGATCAACAAAGGTTTATGTAAAGTTTGTATTGTTTGGATATATTTTCTTTTAACATTGCGTGCTACAGTAATTACAAGCTTTATAACTTATACGATTTTTTGTTACAATTTAATGTAATAAATATTTTATTTTCACTCCATTTTGTGTTCTGTAATCTTGTGATAATCAAAACTAAAAGGAATCCTAATGATAAATGAATCTGATGGGTTTTTCAGACAGGACAGAGACTGAAAGGTGACAACTGATGATGTTAGCTTATGACATAATGCACCAGCATGAAGTAAAGTTTGTTTAGAAATGTACTACTCACGTAAAAGTTTAAACATTAAATATTCAAAATGAAAACAATGCCAGTGCTGCTTGTTTCTGTACAGTTTTAATGTTACAGAGGCAGGAACTTCACTGATCTGCATGTGGAAAATCTGCTTATAAAAGTGTTACATTCAGAGGTTTCAGGTTAAATTACAATACAAATGACTATGTACCATGTTTTAAACAGACATTACAAGACACTCGTGGTTATAAGTGGATACTTTAGTTCTATTACAGCATATTCATGTTTACACATTTCTTTCCTTTCCACATATAAATACACACACACACACACACACATATATATGCAGATCAAATTAAAGATCGAATTAATAATAATGATACAATCAATAATAATAATAATAATAATAATAATAATAATAATAATAATAATAATAATAATCATAGTGTCACCAATAACGATAACATTAATGGGGACATGAAATGCTACACATATAAAGGCTAGTGACAGAATCAGAGGAAAATTTGGACATTAAAACTAAAAATCAGTCTAAGGGGATCACTTACATGCTGCTCCTGGCTGAAACAATACATTTTATGTTAAGAAAGAAACGATAGACTGTCCACTTTTACTTTCATGTCTCTTTAGTAGTGGTGTGCGGATTGATGTTGAAATATCGATTCTTCCGATACCAGTAATTTATGTTCTAGAATCGATTCTCAATTAAAATATCGATATTTTAGTACTTTGGGGTAAATTTGTAGTTTTTCATTTACAGGAACGCAGTGGAAAGAAACTATATCATTAAAATCTCCTTTATCATTTAAATTGGAAGGAACTACTTCCTCTTCCGCCTTTCATAGTCATATGCGATATATGGCTGTATAAATGTGTCGCAGCTGGCGTGCGCACTCACAACAATGGCTGAGCGTAAACGGAGTCACATGTGGACGTAAAATACGTCGAAATCAGTGGTATCACACATCATTACTCTTTAGCAGTAAGTAGGTATGCGCTGTTTGGCTAGCTGCACTCAAACAGGAAAATATGTTAATAATAATGTTTGTTTGGAGAGCACTTTAAAAATAAGAACAGTGTGGAGGAGAGCCTGTTTGAGTCAGGTGACAGGTGGTTCACTGGACAGAAAATGATTTTTCCTCCTTTGGCCGAGGAGCTGCACAATTAGCCAATGCAATCAGTCTAATCTGACTCCTGCAAATCGGTGCCTGCTACACGGGCTGCCTTGACAGAAAGACATAACCACCATGGACCCAGCAGACTCTAGTTTGTTTGAGAGGATTTGAGTAGGATGCCTAAGGTCTGTCAGTCTCCCGGCTTGGAGAGCTCATTGTACATTGGACTTAACAGCATATCTACTTTAATAGAGGAACTCTTTTATTACTCCAGTTTCCTGAGACCTCTGTTGTGATCAGCACTGATGTTAAAGAGGAACTACAAGCCAGGGACCTGGCTCTCTCCTTTGCCTCCTTTGAAGTCAGCAAGTCTGCTCCTGAAGTTTGTGTTTCTAAGCTGGCCGCTGTGTTTTTTGTTAATGAGCCACTCTTTTACAAGAAAGTGTCTTTGATTCCTCGTTGGTGCGTCCCATTCAGAGACTGTAACTCTGCCCTCGGCCTCACCAGAGACTGGGCTGGCCTCAAACGTCTGTCCAACTAGATCTCTATGTTGGGTCTAGCACATGGTGCTAATTATCATTGCTATAAAAACTGTTTTTTAAAAAACTTTTTGAGTAAATAGAGATGACAGCCTTTACCAATCACTAGCTCTGGTAATACCTGATATTGCATTTTTTCTGATAGGCCACACCTGCTCCAGCCTCACCTTCAACTTGTCATCACAGCCAAGTACATATGCCATTCAAGGACCCCAGGAAGCAATATCACAACTGATCTGGTTTTATCGTCCCAGCCAGGTAACAATAGTGTGTTCTCTTTGACGTTTATTCAGCCTTAATCTCAGCCAAAGCGATTTACTTACGAACAAATAAAACACTGAAAAAAGCCAAACAATAACATTTTTAAGTTATCTAAGTGACCTATATGTCATGTTTAACCTGAGTAGAAAAAGACCGCGGAGATCTGAAAACGATGTGCCAGGAGTTCGCTGTTATCCCCCCGACTAGCTATCGAGCTGGTGGGTAACTATGGGCTCAAATTGTGGTCATAAATATTTTGTAAATCAGTATTTGTATGTGTAAAAAGAATTTGTGTGTGGACCAAAAAATACGTGTGAAACTCTGCACTCAAGTTTCAAGTTTCAAGTTTCAAGTTACAAGTACGAATTCTGACCCTATTTTTCTTCCTTTCAGCTGATTGGTCAATGTCATGTCAATCACTAATTTAACAGATGGGTTTGGCTGCTGGAGTGGCGCTTTTTTGAACTGCAGGTCCTTGAAGGGTGATACAGTTTGAAGCTGTATGATCTCTATATAAATTTTCAAATAGAAGTTAGATCCCCTAACTTTCAGCAGCTGTTGAAAGGATAAAGTTGTGGTATATCAGTCGTTAGAAACACCATTATTACTTTAGGATTAGTTTAACACAAAGTCAGGGCTGACCCGGGACCATGGCTGTGAGTCACAGTGCGCAGCATAAAGGTCCTTTCACATCGGATGTAGCATGTGCTGCTAATGCTAACTGCTAACTAAAAGCCAAGGATCCAGAATTAGTTGCGCTGGCTGCCGAACTCTGTGGGTCTTTGCAGCAGCTCTACCTGTACTAGATGCACCTGCTCCTTGTCGCTTCTATCTCGGACTTTATGTCCTCTACAAGAGTTTGTTTTTTTTATCTTCAAATGTTCAATAAAAACATGTATCGCTAATTCATAACGAAGAAAGCTTTCTAACTATCCCCACTAGTGAACACTGCCCCCCCCCCCCCCTCCCCCCTTCCCAGGTCCGCAGCGCTGTTGAAAAGGCTCTGGAGGTCCCTGTATTAAGCACGTAAACCTGTGACACAAAAATCACCAAACTCGGACGACCACAGACTGTTTTCCTTCCTGGTGATGAAGGAAAATGCTGGGCTGTCATGTAAAAGGGCATTTATTCCCTTCAAGGACCTGAAGCTCCATAAAGCACCCCTTCAATAGCCAAACCCATCTGTTCTCTGATTGGATAGTTAAATTTGTGATTGACATGACATTGGCCAATCAGATGAAAGGATGGAAAGTAGGGTCAACATTTGTACTTGTAACTTGAAACTTGGGTGCAGAGTTTCTGCTCTTTTATTGAGGTTGCATGAATATACATAGGTTCATTAACATATGACGTCTACATACAAACAAAGAGTACCTTGCCTGCGCGTTGTGTAAGTATGTGTGTGCGTGTGTGTGTGTGTGGGGTCAAGATGTGACCCTGTGAAGACTCCCCAAAGCTGGTGCCAGGAGTCTAGCGGTCCATCTAAACAAAAGGCTCTTAGCCTAAAACTGACATAGCTACGTTTATCCTACCATAAAACAATAAGAGAAGGTACGACCTCTCCCATGCTCCCAGGATGTGGGTGTGAATGCCAGAACACTCTGGAATGCACACAAAGTCTTTGCAGACTATTAAGAATCACACATCCTATCACTACACAATCGATTATCCACCTCTAAGCATATATGGTTAAATATTTCTAATGTGGAGATGGAAAATTATTTTACTGTTACTATTCATAATCATTATTATTACTGTTGCATCACTTATGGTTTATTATCACTTATGAGTTTTATTTTCGTAAAACTCATAAGTTTTACTCATATTTTCGTATATATATAACACCCCATGTATTGTTCGAAGAAGATCGATGCTGTTTGAGATCGTGCTCGGTCTCCCATATATATATATATGTGTTTTAATAAAATCATCGTTTTGACGCACTATGGACCTCCAGTCGTATGTCTCCACCTCAAATTACGAATCAGGACACTAAGCATAAATGACAATAAACAATACAAATCTAACAACCCACACACGAGTATACACACACTCCATTATCTAACAGCAATAATGGCCCAAACTTATCTTTTCATTAGCAAAGCACCCTTGCAGAAAACAGAAAAAAGTAAAATTTTACTGCATGCTTTGAATGGTAAAAGTCACCACATTAAAGAATAATATATAAATTTAAAACTGAAAGTGAGTAGTCCAAACTAAAATCTTAACATAAAGGAATGCATGAGTTGATGTCATAATAAATGTGGGATCAAACATTTTATTTTCAATGGGGATAATTTTTGGGCTCAGAATAAAATGTGGTGGTTTTTGTGTAGTTTAGCCATTTTAAGCTAATTTAAGGACCTAAGGCGACAATTCTACATAAAACAAATAAATCGTTTTTTTTTTCTTCGACATCTCCATGAGTACAGCGATAGAGCAGAATGCCATTCCCTCAATATCGATATAATGTCTTCCCTCACTTAAGATACACAGTCATTGTTAAGCACAGATCATGCCTATTTAAACTTGATGACTCTAATTCTGTGTATTTATATTTTGTACATTTCATATTTCTTCAGATTTGGGCCTGAACAACACCTCCAGAGCAGAAGATATTGATGCTGACTGCACAGAGCGAGAAAGATCAATGAAAGAGCAACGTCTTCATAGTAAATTTAGTAATTAATATAAAACAAAACGAGAATGTTCAGCCGCTTAATGGGAGAAAAAAGCCCCATAAAGCTTTCAGATGCTGTTAAAAAGATCAGCAAACTGCTGGAATCACATTTGGGACATCTCCCGGTTTATGTCATTCCCCTAAAAAATGATAAATTCAATGTCGATGGATGCAAGAGTTTTAGTTTTGGAGAAGAGTCCAGTAAACCTAATCGCACCATAATGGTTCTTGGAGCAACCGGTGCTGGGAAGACAACTCTCATCAACGGGATGATCAATTACATTTTAGGTGTTAAATGGGAGGATCCATATCGCTTTAAGTTAGTGAATGAAACTCAGTCAACATCACAAGCTCACAGTCAGACCTCTGAAGTCACTGTGTACAAAATCAACCACCAGGAGGGATTTCAAATCCCGTTCTCTCTGACCATTGTGGACACTCCAGGCTTTGGAGATACAAGAGGCATAGAAAGAGACAGAGAGATCACAGAGCAGCTACGTAATCTCTTCACTTCCCCACATGGTGTCAGTGAAATCGATGCTGTGTGTTTTGTAGCTCAGGCTGCTTTAGCACGACTCACACCAACACAAAAATATGTGTTTGATTCAGTGCTCTCAATCTTTGGCAAAGATGTGGCAGAAAACATCAGCATTGTGGTGACATTTGCAGACGGTCAGCGACCTCCAGTTCTAGAGGCGATCAATGCTGCAGGAGTCCCATGTCCTAAAACAAAAGACGGGCTGCCGGTTCACTTCAAGTTCAATAACTCAGCGCTGTTTGCAAACAACAAATCAGCTGTAGCAGAAAGCATGAGTGATGATGATGATGATGAAGGTGGCTTTGATCAGATGTTTTGGGAGATGGGGACAAAAAGTATGAAGAGGTTTTTTGCTGCTCTGAATAAAATAGAAACCAAAAGCTTGACACTGACAAAGGAAGTCCTCAGAGAAAGAAAGCAGCTCGAGATTTCAGTTGAGAATCTGCAGGAGCAGGTGAAACTTGGGTTAGCCAAGCTTGAGGAGATAAAAGAGACGAGGGAAAAACTTAAAGAATATGAAGCAGAGATCGGCAGAAATGAGAACTTTGAGTTTGAAGTTACTGTCAAAAAGCCTGTTCAGGAGGACATTTCTGGCTCTGGAAACTACATCACCAACTGTCAGCAGTGTCATGCCACCTGCCATTATCCTTGTGGCTATGCAAATGATGCAGATAAAAGGAGCTGTTCAGCAATGGGATCAGATGGATACTGTAGAGTGTGCCCAGGGAAATGTATTTGGAATGTACACTTTAACCAGAAGTACAAATGGGGCTATGAAGATGTTAAAGAAAAAAGAACAATAAAGGAGCTGGAAGAAAAGTATCGGGAAGCCAAAGGAGAGAAGATGACTGTTCAAGCACTGGTTGACAAACTGAATGCTGAGTACGACTGTTTGCAGGCTGAGGTGGTGAAACTGATGGAGAGATCTTCCAAGTGTCTGAACAGACTTAAAGAGATAGCACTGAAGGCAAACCCTCTGTCTACTCCAGAGTACATCGACATGCTTATTGAAGGAGAGAAATCTGAGGGCAAACCAGGCTGGAAGCAACGAGTTCAGTCTCTGATGTCCATGAAGGAAAAAGCAGAGACAATGGCTAAAATAGAGCAAGGCAAGAAACTCCTGCGTCATCAAGAATCACTTGATGTCAATCCTTAGTCGAGTCAACAAGGCAACTCGTCCAGAGTCAGAGAACGACTTCACCACAGTTCAGTTTGAACTTGTTTTGCAATGTAAGTGCGTGCTTCACCACTTGGCTGCACTACTGCAAGTAATTTAAGATGTAAACACAGCACAATGACAAAAATGATTTTTTATTTTCTGGTTGAATTTGTTTTGCTCTTCTCCACAGTCTGCTTGACACGCGCTACTCTCAGCTTTGTGTTTATTTCAATATCATTTCTTAATCTGTTTTGTTTACATTGAACTAAATTGTAATAATTAATTTTCTAACCTTAACTCTTCAAAGTAAATTTGGGATAAAAACGATAAATATAGTGCAAAGTCACATTTGTGCAAATGTAAATGTTACTAATATATAAAATCATTTTTTGAGCTTCATTATGTTTTTGTCTATGATAGTGTTCACATCTGTTGTGGTGAATGATGGATGCACCAATAAATGTCAAAGTATAACTACGTTTGTATTGTTGTGATGTTTGTGTTGTTAGCTCATCCATCTGAAGGATCAATAGGTTTTTGACATGGTAAGACATCTGTCATCTGTCCACCCATATTAAAAATTCACTCCTTCAACTACTGTATTGAATTTAATCAATGTTACAAGTAATCATCACCTACTGGGTCTTCACCTAATCACTGCTGAAAGTTATGATTGTCATTTTACAGCAAATCAAATGTTAAGAAATTAGAAAAAGCCAAAATGAATCAAACTTGTGCACCAAATTCTTTTTGTTCAAAGTCATACAGAAAAGTCATAATGCTGTCTAAGGAAGTCATATATACCTTTTTCCTGAAACACTACTTCTGCATTTCGGCTCAGTTCTTTAAAAGGTCATGTTACTCATATGAGATTGTATTTACCTCATTTACCTCACCTGGTAAGTACTAGATGAAGTCATAGATCAACATGAAACCAACCTACATTTTGGTCCATTGAATATAAACTTGAATTATTTTTCTCTTGGTTTTACTGCGGCTACTGTAAGTGCATTGATGTGAGCAGTATTTATGATACAATTTAGAAACAGATCTTGTGCTGTTCTTGGGCCTATAGAAAACATCATTTAGTGTATACATTCTGGAATAAATGAGTTTACTCCAGTTTTATTTGGCATTATATTTGTCTAAATTTCACATGTGAGTGTTGGTCATGAAGACCCTTTGTGTTCATCTGAAGCTCATGTTGGCATCAGGCGCAATTGTCCTGCAGCAGCTCTTCTTTCACTTTCAGCTTTGCTGTAAATGAGGGTGTGGAGGACTTCTGAGAATTCATACTTGTTTACACAGTCCTGTCCTGTTCACTTCCACCATATGTTCTTCTTCCTGTACCCAGGGCAAAAAAACACACAAACACACACACAAAGAGAGAGAGAGGAGAAAAAGAAAAAATCAGTCAAATTTTATTTTTCAAAATGTACGAAAATGGGAGACGAATGCATAACAACTTGTAAATTAGAATAATTCATTTTTAACTTTCAACATCTTTCATTATTATTAGTTTAGTTTGAAAACTACTTCATGTCATCTACAGCTAACTTCCTTTATATTTTGCTGCAGCATGGCTAAGCCTGTATGGGGGTGGGGGGTGGGGGGGGGGGGGGGGGGCGTGCCTGTTTGCCACATTAAAGAAACCTGAAAGTAAAGTGAAAAGAAAAATCTTTCTTTCTGATAAAAGGTACACTTCACAGTAAGTTCATGTTCACTGAGCTCTTTATTTGTTTATATGTATATATATATATATATGTGTGTGTGTGTGTGTGTGTGTGTGTGTGGGTGGGTGGCAAAGTGCTTCTACGCAGTGTACCAGGGGCACGGAGAAAAGCTGTCGTACCATAGGCACGAGGAGTGTGTGTGTGTCTTTTGTGTTATGTTTGTTTCATTTAGATATGTTCATTTAATTTATGAAAACATTTAATATTTATAATATTATTTGTACTACGTATCCAAATATTGGTGTCTCTTTGTCATTTTTAATCTAATCATTGTATTCTCGATGGTGTTGGCAGTGTTTTGTGTAGAACTAAAAGGTCAAGTTATTTATATCAAATTTGACAGACGATGAATGAAGTTGGTGTATTTACAGATTCTTCAAGATTTTAGCTTCACAACAAAACCATCGACAAGTTAAAAATTAAGCAAATATTAAGGTTTATTTGCTTTTCTAATTTCACTTTGTTTTTTCTGTTTTTCATACACTTTCAAACAGAAGTCAACATCAGCAAGACACAGCAGCGTTTGGGTTCAACTGGAGGATTACAAACAGCCAGCAGAGGTTTGTTTTAACTCATCTCCATCTCTCTAGCTTTTTTTGTTTTTACTTTAACCTGCCAGTATCATGGAAATGAATTATTAGTCTGTTTCAGGTATGTATATTTTAAGATGGCAAATTAAAGGTGTGAACATGTGAAGTTACTTACTATGTTTTGATATCCAGCTAAACCTCAGGGTTGAGTTCGTACTTGAAACCTGTTTCCTGCTGCCCATTTTGCAGTTTCTGCACAGATAGTTTGCATTTTCCTCAAATTTGAATAATTTGAATACTGCAAATCTGTGTGTGTGTGTGTTTGTGTGTGTGTGTGTGTGTGTGATTTATCACCACACACAGCTGAGATCAAAGTGTGTGTGCATCTACAAGTAATCTCATTTAATGTTTTTCCTTTGGGGCGATCGTGGCTCAAGAGTTGGGAGTTTGTCTTGTAATCAGAAGGTTGCCGGTTCGAGCTCCGGCTTGGACAGTCTCAGTCGTTGTGTCCTTGGGCAAGACACTTCACCCGTTGCCTCCCGTTGCCTACTGGTGGTGGTCAGAGGGCCCAGTGGCGCCAGTGTCCGGCAGCCTTGCCTCTGTCAGTGCGCCCCAGGGTGGCTGTGGCTACAATGTAGCTGCCATCACACACACTGGTGTGTGTGTGTGTGTGTGTGTGTGTGTGACTGGATGTAGTGTAAAGTCTTAGGGTCCTTAGGGACTAAGTAAAGCGTTATACAAATACAGGCCATTTACCAAAACCATTTCAGATGACCACCTCATGAAGCTCAATGTGAGAATGCCAAAGGGTGGCTAGTTTGAAGAAACTAAAATATAAAATATTTTTTGTTTACTACATTATTCCATTGATAGTTTTGATGCCTTCGGTGAAAATCTACAATGTAAATAGTCATGAAAATAAAGAAAAAACACTAAATGAGAAGATGTGTCCACGAAACCAAGCTCGGTGCTCTCCTTCCTGGCCTGGATGTATGCCAGTTTGTGACAGCCATTGTTGCTTAGCTCTCTCTGGAAATTCTCTGGGAGTGTATTTTGGATCCCAGGTTATTTTTGGTATGGAACCTAAATTTGGAGTCATGTATTTTTCACGAACTGCGTCAGCTAGCTTGTCTTCTACTCTGTTATATGGCACGTCATTTGGAAGAGTCGTGGTGTTAGCAATTTCCTCCACAGCGCGAAAATCGCCGATAGCTTACTCCTCCCCTTCTGTTAAGGTCCTTAACTTCCTTAACCAAGCTGCTCCTCCCTCTGTTATGGGTAGGAGCTGTTTAACCAGCGCCTCCAAATCTCTTATTTTGTAGGAGCGATAGACTGGTTCCTGCTTTGCTCCACACATTAGGGGCATCTCCCATTCTAGGTTGTCTAAGCTATTCTTGAAGTGCACTTCCTTTTCTTCTTCAGCTGATCATATTTTTTGAACACGGACTGCCATTTTTCTCGCCCAGGTATGGTCTTGTCCTGACCATCTTTTGTTTTGGTTTGTCCATCCGAGGCACAGTTTTCTGTGAACGCAGTTTCATTCCCCCAACTTTGGTGTCAGGTCGAACTTCACGACCTTCCACACAGTCAGGCTCATTCTCTTCCAACATCTCGTCTTCTTCATCCAAAATAGCCAAGTTTTCTTTTTGTACTCTCTCTTCTACTTTCATTACTCCTTGCAGGATGTCTGCCAAAGCCTCTTTGTCAGCATGGACTTCTCCATAAACCTCTCCTTGCCACTGGCCCTTCTCTGTTCCAGATATCTTTATTGGCTTAGGCTGCTCTTTTCTACCTGGGTTTGGTAAAGGGGTAAACTCTAGCCTCCGGACCTCGTCCGCTGGTGAGGCCATATCACCTGTTGAGGGGGTATAAGAGGTTCCCTTTTTTGGCCCCTCACGGCTGGCAGCTGAGTTCACACTCGGGTGGTCCTCAGCTCCAGTTCCCCCATGTGTTTTTAGTGGGTCCAACTCCATGAAATCTATGAACTTGGGAGATGAAGTTGAGCCTCCAGCCTTAGCTGCGGCTCCTGTTGTTCCTCCCACACCCATGGGCTGTAACGCCCTGGGCTGAACAGTGAGTGGCTGACCTACTGCTTCAGGGGTGATGCGTACAACATCTGCAAATCCCCCAATTACTGTGCCCTTTTGTCCTTGTGGCCCTCTGAGCTCTCCTCCTGCTAGAGACATAACAGGGAAGGCGTAAGGAGGGGGCGGAGCAGATGGCGCCTGCGTGACCCAAGGGTATAGCTGTTGTAATGGGTTCGCTAGTGATGAAGGTGTGGGTGGTGGCAGTGTGTCTCTTAGTAGTTCAGAAGAGGTGGGGAGAGCATTAAAAGGTAGTGCTAGCTTCGCATGCGCATGCTCCAGTTTCTCTTTGGCTGTGTTCAGAAGATGTATTTGTCCTTCCAGTTTCTTGTTCTCTTGTTGCAAATCATGGAGAGATTTCAACACAGTAAGCACCTGTTCTGTTGTCTCTGCTTTCTCTTCTTGTTGTTGGGGAGGTGAACTTGCCTCCTCATCCTCTTTCATCCAATTGGAAATTCCTTTGCACACTATTGTCCATTTGCAACATTCTCCATGGTTTTCCTTCAAGAGTTTTATTTCTGCTTTGGTTTGCCTGTTCACTGGATGAGTCAGTGTTTCCTGCTGCAGTTGCTGTAATCTTTTCACACAGTTCTCAACTTCCTCTTTGAAGATCAGGGAGAGAGGTTGTCTGTCCTGTAAAGTTTTTTGTTGGGCAGCACATAATTTCTCCACATATTTCCTTACAGCTTTGAATTCTTTCTCTGCCGCTTTAGTTGTTCTTGAACAAGACATGTGGATGGCTTTGTTCAGCTCCTCCAGCTGATCATTTAGTGGCTTATATAGCCTTGGTCCACTAGATGTCATAGTTGAGCTCTCCATTTTGGTTCCTCTGAGATTTGCACAAAATGGCTGCTATATGACTCCTCCTCGCAAGTTCCTTGAGGTGACTTCCCTATTTCTTTATCAGAAGCCCTGCAGCCACCGAACAGTCACTTCCTCTTTTCGTACCTGCTTGATATAACACTCACTGACCAACACGGGGTCAGAACAGCATTTGCTTCATAAATTCTCAAACCAGCCACAATTATCAGCTCTTCAAAATAAACGCACCACACCAGCTGCAACTCTTGCTCTAAAAAACCAAGCACAGAGCTTTTATACTTCGTGCAGCTTATAGACAGGTCCTCAGTAAAAAGAGGAAATGCAGGCCAACACAAAAACTGCGCAGTTCTATAGTTCAGTTACCTTAGACCTGCACAAAGTTAAAAACAATTCTCTTCTCTTTCTGTTAAAGTCAAACTCACACCGTTCAGCAAGGCCTGCTATTTTAAAATCACCAAGAGACAAGCAACGTTATTCTTTTAATCTCAAAGAGGCCTACAGTGCGTGTTTCTTCTCCTGTTAACCCTTTAAAACCGGTGGGAGCGTTCACGCTCTGTTTTGCATAACTATTTTTAAATCCCGGTAGCTCTACAACCACGTGAGCTAGCGCAATATTTTTTTTTGCATATGAAACCGGAGGAGTTGTTCTTACATCTTATGCCATCAGCTTGTCCTCGGTCACAGTTTCCTTCCACATATAGCTTTGCAAAAACTGCATAAAAAGCACTTGCAGCGACAAAAACATAATATTCCAGAAACAGGCTTTGCCGATCCATCAGCTGTTTGTAACACTTCCTACGTTAGAATAGACGTCAGCGCAAACCTTTGCATGTCCGCCATTACCTGCCCAAAACCGGAAGTGACATCATTTTCACGGAAATGTATTATTTTTTTTTTTTATTTTTTTTTTTTACCATCAAGGCCTCATGAGCCTATACTGGTGTTTTTAAAAGTTATCTTTGACTTTATGACTTTCTGTGTCGTTTCTGGGATGCTTAGGACTCATATTGCACTGCTGGAAATAGTTTATTTTGATGCATATGCTGCTTTTTTGCAAATTTGCACTATAATATTTATTTTCATTTTTCCTGCAGTATATAAAAATTGGTGTATTTCAAAAATAAAACTATGAAGACACTCAAAATAAATTTCCTGTGGTGGGAAACTATTTTGTGCAACTTTTTTGTATTTACAGTTTTGAGGGATAAGCCTCTTAAATTTCTCTAACTAGAAATATATGTTAAAAAAACAAAAACGATTTTCAATTGTTTGTAGTTTATTGCACTTTTTTGCAATTTATGTAATTACTATACACTTAATGCAGACATATTATTAAAATCTGGGCTATAATGGTTGTATTGATGTATAGCAACTTGAAATGCTCCCAAAAATGGCACTACAGCATGTAAAAATATAATATAAGCTCTGGCAGAGTTGAAAATTGAAAAAGAAATTGAAATTAAAATGTTTATATCAGTCAACAACAACAACAACAACAGATTATAATTTTACATAAAAGTACTCAAACAATAACCGAAAAAGGAATAGGCTGAAGCCTTATGGCTTATACTTATCCTATCCCTTACCCCCATAGAAATAATCAAATCCTTAACCAAGAAAATAAATAGCATTGATAAATAAGTTGTATAACAGTTTGAAAATAAATCAATGATAAATCAAGAAATTAAATCAACACAAACCATTTTTAACAAACCAAATTTCTATAACCTTGTATAATACTAATTTTTAAAATCTTCCTGAAGAATGACAAAGAAAAACACATCTTCAGTTCATCATTAAGTCCATTCCATAATTTCACTCCCAAAACTGACACACATCTATACTTAACATTGGTTCTCACTTTAGGCATTTCAAACTTATAAGACCCCCTCAAATCATATTTTCCATCTCTTAGTTGAAACATACTTAAAATACAAATCAGAACATTCTTTTTAATCACACGATATATCATTTCTAAAGTTTTAGAATATATAATGTCCATGAATTTTAACATAGATGATCCTACAAAAAACTGGTTGGTGGACTCCCTATATCCAACTTTATTTATTATTCTCCATCCATCCATCCATCCATCTTCATCCGCTTTATCCGGGGCCGGGTCGCGGGGGCAGCAGCCTAAGCAAAGAGGCCCAGACCTCCCTCTCCCCAGCCACCTCCTCCAGCTCGTCCGGGGGAACACCAAGGCGTTCCCAGGCCAGCCGAGAGATATAATCTCTCCAGCGTGTCCTGGGTCTGCCCCGGGGCCTCCTCCCGGTGGGACATGCCTGGAACACCTCAGCTGGCTCCTTTCGATGTGGAGCAGCAGCGGCTCTACTCTGAGCCCCTCCCGGATGGCCGAACTTCTCACCCTATCTCTAAGGGAGAGGCCAGCCACCCTTCGGAGGAAGCTCATTTCCGCCGCTTGTATCCGCGATCTCGTCCTTTCGGTCACTACCCACAGCTCGTGGCCATAGGTGAGGGTAGGGACGTAGATCGACCGGTAAATTGAGAGCTTCGCTTTTACACTCAGCTCCCTCTTCACCACGACGGACCGGTGCAGCGTCTGCATTACTGCAGCTGCAGCCCCAATCCGTCTGTCGATCTCCGGCTCCCTTCTCCCATCACTCGCGAACAAGACCCCGAGATACTTGAACTCCTCCACTTGGGGCAGGAACTCATCCCCAACCCGGAGTGGGCACTCCACCCTTTTCCGGCTGAGAACCATGGTCTCAGATTTGGAGGTGCTGATCCTCATTCCCGCTGCTTCACACTCGGCTGCGAACCGCTCCAGTGCGAGCTGGAGGCCCTCACCCGATGAAGCCAACAGAACCACATCATCCGCAAAGATCAGAGATGAGATTCTGAGGCCACCAAAGCGAAAGCCCTCCGCCACTTGGCTGCGCCTAGAAATCCTGTCCATAAAAATTATGAACAGAACCGGTGACAAAGGGCAGCCCTGGCGGAGCCCATCACCCACCGGGAACGAGTCCGACTTATTGCCGGCAATTCGAACCAAGCTCTTGCAACGGTTGTATAGGGATCGAATGGCCCGTAGCAATGGGCCAGACACCCCATACTCCCGCAACACCTCCCACAGGACACCCCGAGGAACACGGTCGAATGCCTTCTCCAAGTCCACAAAACACATGTAGACTGGTTGGGCAAACTCCCATGCACCCTCAAGTATCCTCGAGAGGATGAAGAGCTGGTCCAGTGTTCCGCGACCAGGACGAAAACCGCATTGTTCCTCCTGCATCAGAGGTTCGACTAGCGGACGAACTCTCCTTTCCAGCACCCTGGCATAGACTTTCCCGGGGAGGCTGAGGAGTGTGATCCCCCTGTAGTTGGAAAACACCCTCCGGTCCCCCTTCTTAAAGATGGGGACCACCACCCCGGTCTGCCAATCCACGGGTACTGCCCCTGATCTCCAGGCAACATTGCAGAGGCGTGTCAACCAGGACAGCCCTACAACGTCCAGAGCCTTCAGGAACTCGGGGCGGACCTCATCAACACCAGGGGCTCTGCCACCAAGGAGTTGTTTAACTGCCTCAGTGACCTCGCCCCCGGAAATTGGCGGGTCACTCCCCTCATCCCCAGACTCTGCTTCCTCCTCGGAAGACGCGTCAGTGGGATTAAGGAGGTCCTTGAAGTATTCCTTCCACCGCCTGACAATTTTCTCAGTCGACGTCAGCAGCGCTCCGCCAGCACTATACACAGTGCAGGTAGAGCACCGCTTTCCCCTCCTGAGACGCCTGACGGTTTGCCAGAACCTCTTCGAGGCAGTCCGAAAGTCTTTTTCCATGGCCTCTCCGAACTCCTCCCACACCCGAGTTTTTGCTTCAGCCACTGCCCGAGCCGCATTCCGCTTGGCCTGTCGATACTTGTCGGCTGCCTCCGGAGTCCCACAGGCTAACCAAGCCCGATAGGACTCCTTCTTCAGCCTGGTGGCTCCCTTCACCTCTGGTGTCCACCATTTGGTTCGGGGATTACCACCACGGCAGGCACCAACCACCTTGCGGCCGCAGCTCAATGCAGCAGCTTCGGCAATGGAGGCGCTGAACATGGTCCATTCGGACTCAATGTCCCCCGCCTCCCTCGGAATGCTGTTGAAGCTCTGCCGGAGGTGTGCGTTGAAGATCTCGCGGACTGGGGCCTCTGCTAGTCGTTCCCAGCACACCCTCACTACGCGTTTAGGTGCACCAGGTCTGTCCAGCGTCCTCCCCCGCCACCTGATCCAACTCACCACCAGGTGGTGATCAGTTGACAGCTCAGCCCCTCTCTTTACCCGAGTGTCCAGAACATATGGTCGCAGGTCTGGTGATACGATTACAAAATCGATCATCGACCCACGGCCTAGAGCGTCCTGGTGCCACGTGCACTTATGGACACTCTTATGTTCGAACAAGGTGTTCGTTATGGCCAAACTGTGATTAGCACAGAAGTCCAATAACAAAGCACCGCTCGGGTTCAGATCAGGGAGGCCGTTCCTCCCAATCACGCCCCTCCAGGTCTCGCTGTCGTTACCCACGTGAGCATTGAAGTCTCCCAGCAGGACAACAGAGTCTCCAGGTGGAGCACCTTCCAGCACCCCCCCCCAGGGACTCTAAGAAGGCTGGGTACTCCGAACTGCCACTCGGCGCATAAGCGCAGATGACAGTCAGGACCCGTTCCCCGACCCTAAGGCGCAGGGAACAAACCCTCTCGTCCACCGGGAAAAACCCCAACGTACAGGCAGCAAGCCGAGGGGATATTAGAATACCCACCCCAGCCCGCCGCCTCTCACCAGGGGCAACTCCAGACTGAGACAGAGTCCAGCCCCTCTCCAGGAGACTGGTTCCAGAGCCCAAGCCATGCGTAGAGGTGAGCCCGACTATATCTAGCCGGTACCTCTCAACCTCACGCACTAACTCAGGCTCCTTCCCCACCAGAGAGGTGACATTCCATGTCCCTATTGCCAGTCTTGGCAGCCGGGGGTCAGTCCGCCAGGGCCTCCGCTCCTGGCCGCCACCCGGCACACAATGCACCCGACCCCTATGGCGCCTCCTGCAGGTGGTGGGCCTGCGAGAGGATGGGCCCATGTCTCCTCTTCGGGCTGTGCCCGGCCGGGCCCCATGGACTAAGGCCCGGCCACCAGACGCTCGCCCTCAGGCACCCTCCCCGGGCCTGGCTCCAGGGCAGGGCCCCGGTAACCCTATCCCGGGCAGGGTAAACTGTTCCCTCTGTTTTTTTCATAAGGGTCTTCTGAATCGCTCTTTGTCTGGTCCCTCACCCAGGACCAATTTGCCATGGGAGACCCTACCAGGGGGCAAAAGCCCCCAGACAACATAGCCCCTGGGATCCCTGGGACACACAAACCCCTCCACCACGATAAGGTTGCGATTCACGGAGGATAGCTCTTTTTTGCAATTTAAATATTGAATCCAAATATGTTTTGTATGTGTTCCTCCAAATTTCTGCACAGTAGGTCATATAAGGCAAACAAAGGGAAGTATACAATAAATAAAGGCAGTTTTTATTAAAAAAATCTCTTGTTTTATAAAGAATAGAAATAGACTTGGATAATTTCCGTTTCACATGTTCTATGTGGGGTTTCCAACAAAGTTTATCATCAATAATTACTCCTAAAAATTTTGTCTCATATACTCTTTCAATTTCAACATTATTTAAATTCAATTTTACTTTAATATTACTTTTACTACCTCCAAATAACATAAATTTTGTTTTACTTTCATTCAATGATAGTTTATTAAATACAAACCATCTATTTAACTTCATGAGTTCTGTTTCCACTGTTTTCAGTAATTTCTTTATGTCTTTTCCAGAGCAAAATAAGTTTGTATCATCAGCAAACATGACATATTTTAAAGTATCACTGGCTGTACAAATATCATTTATATAAAGTAAAAATAACTTAGGTCCCAAAACAGATCCTTGCGGAACTCCACAAGTTACTTTTCTAAGTTTAGATTTCATGTTATTAATACTCACATATTGGAACCTATTATTCAAGTAACTATTTAACCAAAATTGTACAAGACCTCTTAAACCATACCTTTCACACTTCTGTAAAAGTAAAGAATGATCTATCGTATCAAAGGCTTTACGTAAATCAATAAACACACCTATTCCAAACTGTTTTTCATCCACAGCCGTTGCAATATTTTCAATAAATTTCATCACAGCTAGAGATGTTGAGCGATTTCTTCTAAACCCATACTGATGATCATTCAATAAATCATATTTATCAATAAAAGAATCTAGTTTGTTTGCAAATAGTTTTTCAAGAATCTTTGAAAACTGAGGCAGTAAAGATACCGGTCTATAGTTTGACACAATCTGTTTATCACCAGTTTTATATATTGGGATCACTTTGGCAATTTTCATTTTATCTGGAAAAATTCCAGTTTGAAATGATTTGTTTCAAATATATGTTAACGGTTGAAGGACACTATGAAGAACTTCTTTAATTAGCGACATGTCAAGGTCGTCACAATCCATGGATTTTTTACTCTTGAATTTACTCACCACTTCTACAATGTCACTCTCACAGACTCCACCAAGAAACATTGAGCTACATTTAGAAGAAGTAGAATCTACTTCATCATTTCCTCCTGGTACAGAAATCTCTTTTGCCAAGTTGGGACCTACATTAACAAAGTAATCATTAAATTCATTAACTATGCTCTCAGTATTTTCAATCACTACATTACCTCTTGTTACAATACGTGTTGGAGAACATATATTATGTTGATTTTTTATTATCCTATTTAATACACTCCAGGTAGCCTTAATATTACTTTTATGTTTTTGAAGCAGCTGTTCATAATATCTCTTCTTTTCATATCGCATAATAGATGTTAATTTATTTCGATATTTCTTATATTTGTCTTCATTTTCCTTTGTTCTATGTGTCAAAAAATTCCTGTATAACCTATTTTTCTTTTTACAGGCTCTTTCCAGACCTTGTGTAAACCATGTTTTTTTCTTTTTATAATTTCCAGAAAACTTTTTAATTGGACAATGGCTGTCATAGATTGACAAAAATATATCCAAAAACGCATTGTATGCATCATTAGTGTCTTCCACATAAACTTTTTGCCAGTCATAATTTTCTACGTCTGTTTTAAAAGCTGCAATTTGTTCTGGTGTTTTTATTCTACCACTGCTTTTCCTCTTGAAAATGAAGTTGATTGTTCATTTCAAACACTGAAAAGACAGGCAAGTGATCACTTACATCTGTGACTAACAGTCCACTATGTATCTTGCCGTCTATCTTATTGACAAAAATATTGTCGATCAAAGTGGCACTATCCATCATTATTCTGCTCGGCTTTAGAATCAATGGATGGAATCCAAAACTAAACATTGTATCAATAAATTCTGAAGTCTTATTATGGTTGTTTACCTTCAATAGATCAATGTTAAAATCACCACAAAAAAAAGTCACCTTTTCCTTGTGTTTTTCTAATATTACAGAAATTTCTTTAGTAAACTGATCTATACAGGATGCAGGTGTACGATAAATGCAGCTAACTTGGTTCTATGGTAGGTCTTAAAGGGTTAAAAGGGGAAGTAAAAAGGGGAAGTTGGCCGCACCCAGTAGCTCTTAGCTGAATCAATATCTGCTGGTACAATTTTGATAAAAAAAACAAATGGTTTCAACTGCACAAACCAGCCAGTCCTGACACCTAGAAATTCTCTCAGTTTCCACTGAAACAAAATAATATGGCACACCAACATTTACTGTGGAAATTCTCACTCTTCTAAATAACCGTGCTGTGCCAGAACTTGGGCTAAGCCTTCACGCAGTTCTACACAATCAGCCAGGAAGCTGGGAAACTCTGGTTCGGTTAAAATCTCTGCTCTAGAAAAATCAAACTCTCTATCTGATGTTTCACAACAAACCAACACCTCCACTAACACCTCTCCGGGCTCCCCATGAGTGACAGGTGTCAGCAAAATAGTGAAGGTAAAACCAGTTAATGTGCTTGAATTAAAAGTCTGATAGGGGAACCTTTCCTCGATTCACTGTGCAGAATCCTTTTTTTTTTTTTTTTAAAGACAAGGAAACTCACTCAAATAATTCTATAAATTCTCTGCAATCAGGAGGATGCTCACACCTTCATTTATTACTACGTTTCTGGTTTGATCAACGTGCCTGTTACATTAAAATTTAAAAGGAGAAGTGACCGCACCCAAGTTTTAACTCCGCACTTTCTTAACCAGAAAGAAGAGAAAGGAAAAAGAGACTTCAAAGCCTCACACACACATAACCTGCTTCCAGTGGCACTTAAATCATTTCAGACAGTTTCTTATGTCACACGTCACAGCGAATCCGGATATCAACACAGCTGCACGTCTTTTGTGAGACCTCAACCGGTCCGCAGACTTTGAGGAAATATCAACAGAAACACGGCTTTTTACGGACCACAGCGGATCTTCACAGACACAGGTAATGCTTTAATCATCTCTCATAACCTGCAGTAATATTATCAGAGTTACTTCAACACGGTAAACCTTGGTTTCCTTCTGGCTCACTTTACTGTTACGCTCAAGCTCACGGCTGGCTTGAGTTCTCTTAAATCATATGTCAACTCCTCGGACCTCTGCGTCCGGTATTACTCTTTTTCTCACAAATAAGTGTCTCCCAAAATGATCCTCTGATCACAACCTTTTTTTAAACCAAGGTCCCAAGTCTTGGTAGATGGTCAATCTCCAGTACGGCCACGCCGGATCACCTACTGGACGTCTCCAGTAGGGAGGAAGTCTGCACTTCTGAACTTGACACTTATTAAACCATAAACTGACCAATAACTCTTATATTCTCTTATTCTTTAATCATATAGCAGTGGGGTACACGCCCCCCATGGCGTCAATCACAGATTAAAATAGGTTAAAGACATTAGTCACAGTTAATGGTACATCTTGTACATCTTTAATGGCTATAAACAGACATAGAACTTCTCTTTTCTATAACATCTTCCATACAAGGTAATAAACTTCAAGCCCTCAGGGTCTCTGGGGCTAATTATTGACTCTGGTCATCTGTTGCCAAGTAGAGTAAAATATAGTGAGACACCAAATGAGTTAAGGCCTCAGACCTGCCTAGATTATATGTGTTATATGTATTTGTATGCATGCATGCAATCATCCTTCTATGTTCTAGTTTCCCTCAGTCTAGTTTCTAGTTGATGTTCTCCTCAGTATCTTACCTAACCACACAAGACTCTTTCTGTTTCATCTGGATAAACATAATTTGTTATCACTTTATGACGTATAGCTGCATGTTTCTTGCGTTTTGATGAAGAACAAATCTGGAAATTGAAAAGTGGAACAACTTTTGTCAACTTCTGTGCAGTTACAAAGCATGGAGTCCACAATTTTTGATGGCATCACAAAGATGCTCAATATTAGACTGTTGTTGGTCTCCGTGCATATTGTTTCATCGTCTTACAAAATTATCTCTCTGTGTTGTAATGCAGTCTTTTCAGGTTAAATAGAGATCAATTATGATTAATGATACTGTATTTGAGCACCACTTCATCTTTCTATATGTCATATTGATCTGAGTCTGTGCCAGTTTGTATTATGATTGAATTCTGAGTATTTGTCTTTTTGCAGATTTGGGTCTGGCAGATCTTCAGTCACTTCGAGAGCAGAAGACATTAAGTTGACTGCACATCATTTCAAATATTTGCTTTTTTAGAACTAGAAAAATAACTTTTCCATTGTAAGTTCACAAAATAATATACAACACAACAGGAAATGTCTGGGTTTTTTAAAGAAGGAGGTGGCTCCATAAAGCTTTCAGATGCTGTTAAAATAAAAGTCAGCAAACCACTTGAAACGCCACCAGGGTTTCTCCCAGTTTATATGGTTCACCTGGAAAAGAACATGACATTCAATGTCGATGGATGCAAGAGTTTCAGTATTGGAGAAGAGTCCAGTAAACCTAATCGCACCATAATGCTTATGGGTGCAACCGGTGCTGGGAAGACAACTCTCATCAACGGGATGATCAATTACATTTTAGGTGTTAAATGGGAGGATCCATATCGCTTTAACTTAGTGAATGAAACTCAGTCAACATCACAAGCTCACAGTCAGACCTCTGAAGTCGCTGTTTACAAAATCAACCACCAGGAGGGATTTCAAATCCCGTTCTCTCTGACCATTGTGGACACTCCAGGCTTTGGAGATACAAGAGGCATAGAAAGAGACAGAGAAACTGTAGAGCAGCTACGTAATCTCTTCACTTTCCCACATGGTGTCAGTGAAATCGATGCTGTGTGTTTTGTAGCTCAGGCTGCTTTAGCACGACTCACAGCAGCACAAAGATATGTGTTTGATTCAGTGCTCTCAATCTTTGGCAAAGATGTGGCAGAAAACATCAGGGTTCTGGTGACATTTGCAGACAGTCAACGACCATCAGTTCTAGAGGCGATCAATGCTGCAGGAGTCCCATGTCCTAAAACAAAAGACGGACTGCCGGTTCACTTCAAGTTCAATAACTCAGCACTGTTTGCAAATAACAAATCAGCTGTAGCAGAAAGCATGAGTGATGATGATGATGATGATGATAATGATGATGATGAAGAGGACTTCAATCAGATGTTTTGGGAGATGGGGACGAAAAGTATGAAGAGGTTTTTTGCTGCTTTGAATAAAATAGTAACCAAAAGCTTGACACTGACAAAGGAAGTCCTCAGAGAAAGAAAGGAGCTCGAGATTTCAGTTGAGAATCTGCAGTTGCAGGTGAAACTTGGGTTAGCCAAGCTTGAGGAGATAAAAGAGACGAGTGAAAAAATTAAAAACTGCAAGGCAGAGATCAGCAGAAATGAAAGCTTTGAGTTTGAAGTTTCTGTTAAAATCCCTGTTCAGAAGGATATTTCGAATCCTGGAAACTACATCACGAATTGCAAGCAGTGTCATTACACCTGTCACTACCCTTGCCAGATAGCAAATGATGCAGATAAACATGGCTGTGCAGCAATGGGGCCAGATGGATACTGTACAGAGTGCCCAGGGAAATGCATCTGGAATGTACATTATAATCAGAAGTATAAATGGGTGTATAAAGAAGTTAAAGAGAAACGAACAATAAAGGAGCTGAGAAAAAAGTACTTGAAGGCCAAAGGAGAGAAGATGACTGTTCAAGCACTGGTTGACAAACTGAATGCTGAGTACGACTGTTTGCAGGCTGAGGTGGTGAAACTGGTGGAGAGATCTGCAGAGTGTCTGAACAGACTTAAAGAGATAGCACTGAAGCCAAACCCTCTGTCCACTCTAGAGTACATCGACATGCTTATTGAAGGAGAGAAATCTGAGGCTAAACCAGGCTGGAAGCAACGAGTTCAGTCTCTGATGTCCATGAAGGAAAAAGCAGAGCTCATGGCTCACGTGGAGAAATGTAATTAAACATTTCTTGATGCTACATCTTTGACAATTCACAAATAACATAAGGTAAATAAAGACAGAAGTAGCATCAAATATTTAGAGGCATTAAATCTCAGCCAGCAACAGCAATATTAAGTAATTTTAAGTTTTTACCACTTGTGCAATTCTAAATGTTTTTTTTTTTTTTTACAGTTTAATGCTTTATCATTTTTTTACATCACTTTAGACAACATAAAACCCAAATAACATACAACAGTGATCACAACATAACTGTTTTATTTCTTCATTCAATTATTTTATTCCCTCTTAACTGTTTATAATGCCTGACACACACACTGTGTTCTCCATGTTTTAAACCTGCTTAATGTTTTTATGTCATAAAATGCAAATATCATTGATATAAGAGATTTTTATTCTGAGTTACATGTTATGTCTATTCTTGTAATAGCCTGCTGAATGATGGTGACATCATTAAATAATAAACTTTGATAAACTTGAGAGCACATAAGCTGTTGTCTGTCGTGATCCTTCATTGCACAGATTGGCATCTCACTCACTCTGTACTGCAGTCAGTGTAGAAATGATGGTAACTCGAGTTATAAACAGGTGACAAACAGTCACTGTTAATATTTTGTCCTAGTATTTCTACTTCTCAGGTTTTGTGTTTTGAGCTCTTTCTGTTCTGTGTCTCTGTTCCCTCCCTGTTGCCATGTCTGATAGTGTTAAGCTCGTGTCTGTGCATACCTGTTGTATTGTGTGTACACCACGTGTAAGTAAAGCTCACTCGTTGCACATAAGCCAGTGCCTGCATTTGGGTCTCTCTCTCTCCACTTCACACAGCTGTGAAACTGGACAAATTAATTTTTGGGTTTTTTTTTATTAATGATATAGTTTCAAATGGTGACAAGTGACATAAAAATTACCAAAATATGACGTAAATTGCTTCATACAATGCCGTGAGAAAAACTCCCTTTAATCTTAAGGGGCAATATGACCAAATTCCTCATTTCTGTAAGTGAGTAAAATGTCTGCAGATTGAGTTACCACCAAATAATAATAATAATGTTGGGCTAGTCTGTGAACATGCAGACTAAGGGCAAAACACTGACTTACACCGTTGCCCCCAAATAATTATATTTTCACAAATTTACGACAAAGCAAAACTATAAATACTCATCTTCTAGAGTGTTTCCAATGATAATACCTGACATGGCCTATTGCCCTGCTGTAAATTTCCTCATAGGTTATACAGTGCAATAATGATGCTTTCTGAAGACGCTTCTCACAATCTAGTTTCTTTTTTTCTTAAAACAGTAAATATTATCATGACCTTAACAAAAATGTGTCATATCCACACATCCATCCAATTCAGACTGCAGGGAGGCTCAAATCCATCACAACTCCAGTACGGCAAAAGCAAGAGGCGCAGAACACCTAGTAAAAAGATTTAAAGGCTGATAATCCACAAACACGTTTATTCAATGAATTTTCTTCATTGGATATATATATATATATATATGTATATGTATATTAGGGGTGCAACAATACTCGTATCGATATTGAACCATTCGATACAGTGCTTTCGGTTCGGTACGCATATGTATCGAACAATTCAAAATTTTTAATTCATTTTATCAACTTTTCTTCTGACGGTGCTGTCTGTGTTGAGCGCTCAGTGGATCTGCGTTCGACTACTCCGCCTAGGCTGCACTGTCGAGCGCAGATCCACTGAGCGCAGCGCAAGCTAGCAAGACAGAAGTTAAGCTCGTTGCAACATGGCAAATTGAACCTCCCCCACCCTCATTCAGATCTGGCGTTTGGAACTATTTTGGTTTTCATGTGACGTATGACCCTGAAGGTAAGCGCGTCATGGACTAAAGTAAAACAGTATGTCAGATGTGCCAGCAATGCTCAGTTACATTGGTGGGAACTAGTGCGTTAGCGCAGTTAGCTCGTTAACGTGTTGGCCGTCCAGCCCCACGCACGGGGTGATCCGCGGTAGCTCGTTAACGGAGATTTGCCGTGTTGTGGCGTTAACGTCATTTCAGATTAACGCTGCCAGCACTAGTGGGAACACAACGAATATGACTGCACATTTACTCCGACAGCATCCTCGTGCAAAGACAAGTGGAAGCAGACAAAAACAACAAGCACGCATGCTACAAACTTTACCCGAGTCATTTAGACAGCCGTTAGCACATGATTCTCCTTATGGGGACCTGATATGTTTAATATGCTGCTGAGAATATAGCCCAGAAGAAGCGTATAGTAGAGCTTTTATTTTGTTAAGAGACATTTCTCTGTAATAAACTCTCTTTTCCAAAGATGAGGGATTTCTCCATCAGATAGATTTATTTTTTTATTACTTTGTTGTTTCAGCAACATTAAATTTAAAAACTGTACTTTTGAGTTAAAATATCTATTCATAATTTTAATAAATGACAAATTAAAAAAGCATGAACATTTTTTTTGTATCGAAAAAATATTGAACCGTGACACCAAAGTATCGAACCGAACCGTGAATTTTGTGTATCGTTGCACCCCTAATATATATATATATATATATATGTATATATATATATATATATATATATATATGTATATATATATATATATATATGTATATATATATATATATATATATATATATATATATATATATATATATATATACATACATATATATATATATATGTATATGTATATATGTATATATATATATATATATACATATATACATGGACCCTCAAGCTCCCAGGCCTCTAGTAGAGGATCCGAGCTTGAAGGATTGACCGCCCACAGGGGCGAGTGGGGAATTTTTTTTAATGTATATACATATATATATCTATATCTATATCTATATATAACATTGCAATGACACATTACATACACATCCACGGACCACAATGAGTACACTGAGCACATCACTTGGTCCAGAGTAGATCAACATTCAACGTTTGTTTAAAATCGTCTCTGTCACATTGGTTGTTTACTCGACAGCACGCTCTAAGTGTGGTATCGAGTTTCTCCTAAAGGCAGAAACTGAGTGTGACCTCTCTGATACAGGTTTTCTCTGACTGAAGTTTCAGGTTTTGTTGAGCCAGCAAACACCAAGAAAGCCTGACAATGTTGAGCTGACTTCATGGCTCACCCCTCAGGTCCAAGGTTACAGAAAACAAATAATGCTCATCTGTAACCCAACAATATCTGCTCCATCACAGCAAGCTTATTTCAAAAACAATATGACACACTGCATGTGCTTTAATTATAACTTCATCCTAACAGCACATTTTCAACAGTGATGTGACAGCATCTCGTACACATCGCTGCAGTTTAATTATACACGTTAACAAAGGCGACATTAACGTGAAGCACCAGCTAGAAATCAACACATGTAGTTTCACACTAAAAGAACTAAAGAGGTAGCACTGTAAGATAAGAACAGAGTCTGGCACCAGAGTGTTTTAAGTACAGATTTGCAAAGCTTGCTCTAAAATGAGCATTAACAACTCTTAGTACCAAAATATTAAGAAGCTGAAGTCAGTCCGAGCTCCTACTGCAGGTCTGATGGTTTGTTTAATTTGTAGGCAGCATGTTGCTCACAACTTTTGAACTGAATTTTATAGACTGACACACGCAGTGAATCCTCTCTGGTTGGTCTGCTGGTCTGATGACTTTGTAAGAAGCTCATACTGGTTCGATTCAAACAGAATGTAATCTTTAAT
Organism: Neolamprologus brichardi; assembly: GCF_056152115.1. NCBI lineage: Eukaryota > Metazoa > Chordata > Actinopteri > Cichliformes > Cichlidae > Neolamprologus > Neolamprologus brichardi. Next base: position 3,540,053 of record NC_142121.1, on the reverse strand, counting down.
CTTGGTAAATATATTTTCTTGAGTAATAAACTTAAATGTACTCGGTGAAAATAAGCCTGTATCCCTGCTTCATTCATTACTGCTTCATTTCACGATCAAAGTGTGATGGTTCATTTGCTTAACAGTTTCACAATCAGCAGTTACACAGTAATACTTAAAACGTCTCTTCATTTCCAAAGTTTTTTTTTCCCCTACATCTTTGTTTACTACCACTGTGGATCTGCTTGAATCTTGAATAAATCCTGTCCTCCTTCTGTGGGCTTCGTAGCGCTTTAAAAGTCACACAAATACCCAGTTTTGTCTTCTGAAGAGAAGTCAAGAGGGAATGTAAACACTTGTCAGCTTTGTCGATAAATCAGGGCTCACAGGGGCTTCTTCTTCCACCTCCAACTCTGATCAGAAACTCATAAATGGACCATTCAAATGTTGCGTGCTGCTCCGTGTGACCCTCCAACAGCTATATTGCAGGACTGTAGCACGACGTTACTTCCTTGTTGTCCTGCTGTAGATTCTCAGTGAGTTTCAGCTTGGTTTAGTCTTCCTGATGGGCTATCAGTGCAGCATCAGTCTGTGAGGAGTTTCGATTTGGCTTCATCACCATCTGGTCACAAAGCTCCTTCTCCTGAGGGCTCATTGGGATTTGAATGTCCCAATTACCTCTCTGTAGAAAAACAGACCAAGACATGGAAAACTTCACTAAACAGTAGATCATTTTAATCACACTGAACCTCAAACTTAGTCTTTACTATGTGCATTTATGATTTAGGTGTCAGATATTCGGTAGAAACAATAATTATGTATCACCAGCAGGGTGCGCTAAAGTACTGCTGCTGTTAGGTTTGCTGATATAAATTTTGACTTCCTGGTTCAGATCTTTTACACCACAGGCAGCACTGACCAGAGACTGTGGCAGAGGCTCTTTATGGAAATGTGTTTTACAGGTTTCTGGACGACAGTGAACGATGGACCAGAATAAAACAAACAGGAGTCCCGCCGTGATGATGACCGTCACCGTCAGGGTGGTCGGCGTCTTCCAGGCAGGAGCATCTGGATCTGCAGATGAGTCGGGAGTCAAAACCTTCTAGTTCACTGCATAAATGCTGGCTTTAAAAATGTCTGTTCAATGGTATTAGATCAGAATTAGATTCAGACCTTTTAGTTCTTTAGGTTTCTGGATTTTATAGTTTTTCTCTGCTTCTAATGTTCAGATATTTTTTAATTGAACATTTAATTATTTTGAATAATTGATGAGGAAACAAGGACCACTGTTTCCAAAACTAAGAAAAGCCTCATCTGGACAACAAGGAAGCTTCCATATTTGAATTGAATTATAAGCACAAATCTTGATGTTTCTGTGAAGTAAAGACTTTATAGGCAGATCATGTGGAATAAGAGAATGAAGATCTTTTTCTAAAATTGTGAATGTTTTTTTAAAATTTGGATTTCTTTTAAAAAGTGTTGGGAAAGGGAAGACTTTTATTAAATGCTTTATTGCAAAGTGATGAAGGTTTTGACTTTAATGCACTACCAGGTATTATGAAAAGAGAAACATCAAATATTTTATGAAATACATTTTAAATTAGGAGGATATTTGAGCATGACCTACAGATTTTATTGTAATTTAGAAACATGTTCAAAGTTAAAACATTTTAGGAAAGTAAGAAGTGTGTGTGTGTGTTTACGCCTGTACCTATGATGGACACACACTGGGTGTCAGTGCTGTTGCTGCGAAACCCTGAGTTCAGCACAGTCTGCGCTGTGACGCAGTACACTGCTCCCTCCTGCAGGGCGGCGATATGCAGCACCTCTTCCTCAGCGGGCATCGAGTACACGACAGCCTAAAAGAGATCAAAATAACAAAAATGTGAGGTTTTTATTTTAACCAATGAAACAAAGAATACAACAAATGCATAAAAAACAAAACTTAAGCTGTGTCATTAAATTAAGTCAGAAAGGAGGAGACACGAAAAAAGAAATAGTGTAAGAAAAGGGACAAAAGTAACAGTGTGGGGGAGAAAACATGAACATGTGAGAATAAAGGTGGATTAAAAGAAAAAAACAGAAACAAAACAGAAACAAGGAAAGGAATCACAATCCCAACGAAAAGAAATAATCAAGGAAAAGAAAAGAAAGGAGCAAATGCAAGAATGAAAACATGAACGAGAACTAAAGAGAAAAGTAGAAAAGGAGATCAAATAACGACCTGCAGCTTTTCGCCTTTTTTCCAAACGGTCACGTCGACGGTTGACGTCAGAGGAAGAGTCTCAAACGACACCTGGATGGCGTCACCTGCTGACATCACGGTCATCTTTGGTACCGACAGTTTGGCTGCACACAGGAATCACTCTTTATTACTTCTATTAGAAAATGTTTTTCTTGGTTCACAGGATCACAGGATCACGTGGGCTCTTCAAAGTAAGTCTCACATATTTAAAAATTCTAAAATTTTACTATCAGATATTTTAAAACCAAGGCCTCTTTCTTTCCTTTAGTGCCCGACTTTCTCTTCCTGCCTGACCGATACGTCTCAGCTGAAGACAAACATCCATAAACACACCGAACATCAGCCGTAAAACAGACGTAGCTGTCAGCTCTCGTCTTACTTTGTCTCCTATTGAAGGGAGGGCTGAGTTTGGTCCAGGCGGAGCGCTGCGAGCCGCAATGCGCTCTGACCCGGATGTTGTAGTCAGAGTCTGATCCCAGGTCAGAGGTCAGGTCACAGTGACTGAGCGTGATCCGCTGGCACCCTGGAGCCTCCATCCACCTGCCGTTCTGATGCTCCAGCTCAAACTCTCTGAAGGACGTCGAGCACAGAAAGTTTTAGTTTTCTTTTAGATATTTCTTGGGAACAGAACAGAGACTCTAAAAGTTCATATAACAAACGGATTTCTTCATCCAGCACTTTATGAGTCATTTAGTCATATTTGTTGCATTTCAGTCCAATTATCCCTGTTTTTAATCTCCATATTTTTGTTAATCTACCTGTGTTGTACACAGTGCTTTGAGTAGAAAGCGATATAAGAATCAGTCCATTTACCATCTTTAGATGATAAACATGATGCCGACTGTGTGAACTCATTGTCTCCTGTGGTTGAACTTTCTTCCTCTTTCTGAGAAGCTACAGTGAGGTAATAATAGATTCTTCTCAAGTAAACTATGGTGCTGGAGCTGAGGAGGAACGTAGGTCTGAACTAGGGCTGCCACAAACGATTATTTTGATAGTCGACTAATCAGATCATCATCCACTGGACGTAAAACGTACAGCTTATTGCACCAGCAGCATCTGCTCTTATATAACTATCATTAGCTTACAGCTTTAAGTGTTTAAGGTATGTGCTAACTAAAATTAAAGAAAAGATGATAGTTTATTAAATTTAAATGAAATTTGCAGATTGTTTCGGTGAAGTTTAATAAACTCCTTGCTATCTAAAACATAACAGGACACCGGAGTAAATTCTCGAGCATCTCACACTTCTGATAATCAGCTGTCTGCTTGATGTTTATTCAGCTGTGTAAAAACTATAACTTTAATCTCAGCCAAACCGATTTACTCAGGAACAAATAAAATACTGAAAAAAGCCAAACAATAACATTTTTAAGTTATCTAAGTGACTTATATATCATGTTTAACCTGAGTAGCGAAAGACGGTGGTGGGTTTGAAAATGATTTGCCGGGAGTCCGGTGTTCTCACGGCTCTAGTTAGCCTAGCCCCCGGCTAGCTATCGAGCTAGTGGCTAACAGACGTCTCCGAAAACGTCGGAGCGCTTTTGAAAATATGTGGTGTCTTGATAAACTGAGCAGATATTTGAGGTTTACACAGCTACATTCTCGCCTGAAAATATGTTAAACGTTTATTTTGTGACCCAGAAAGAATAATAAGAGTAATATTAAAACTAACTAGCTGCCGCCATTGTTGGAAACTGAGCTGGGCTGCGCTATGAATTCTGAGACAGCTTCTTCTTCTTCGGGGTTTAACAGCAGCTGGCATCCTTGTACATGCAGTGCTGCCATCTTCTGTTTCAGTCCGTTATTACACTCTTAAATCCTACTACTTATTCCTGCGTCTTTTGGGATCTTACAAAGCTTCAAACGACGCGCCGACTATTAAATCAGTCGTCGACGATTTTGATAGTCGACTAATCGTGGCAGCCCTAGTCTGAACAAATACAACCAATAAACTCTCTGCAGTGTAACAGCTTCTTTGAGTGTCACTGTTTATAAATCTGTCTTTCCTGCCTCAGTGATTCCCCTCCTGCTACTCGCTGGGTAATTATGACAAAGTTGTTTTTATTAGCTTCATTTAAAGGAGCTTGAAACTATTCACATTTAATCCTTTGAAAATACACCTCTGCACGACTCCACCTCCTCCACCACACACACAGCATTCCTCATTGCATTTGTTGTTTATTGCATGTCACTGAAGATTTAGCACAGTAATGACTCACGATTCAGTCAGAGTCAACCTGTTAGGTGACATTTATCACGTTTATCAGAGGATCAGAGGTGTGGCTGAGCCTGTCTATGGTTAGGTTTTGGTGTGAGTTCATAAAGCTTTTACATCAGGATGATTTTTGCCTTTAAATATTTAGAATAAAAAGCAGAGGAATAATTAAGTTTATGGTTGTAAAACTTTAGAAACATCATTGCCTCTGCATGCATCTGTGTGCTTTCACTGTTGGGGTGCATACACCCATAGCCAGGTCTTACACTGCTGCTACACCTCCAAAGCAGAAAGAGAGGGTGGAACCACAGGTGAGAGTTTTAGAACAGGTCTTATGATCTCACTGTTAGTGATTTGTTGGAAGTTATTTACTCGTTAATTTAAAGGTGTTTTTTAGACGTCTCTCTTGTGTTGCAGTGAGAAAAGACACTGAAATTCTCTCAGTTATCAAACTGTTACTGACTGAACAGCTGTAATCTTTGTGGCTTACACTCAGGTTGTCATGATTAGGCTGTGTGGCAGGCAGGAGAGGACCCAAACGCAAACTCATGGGGACACGGGGAATAAACTCAGAAAGCACAGCTTTATTGCTGGAAAGACAGATCACGAGTAATACAAAATATAATATAATATAAAGCTCACCAGGAAACACAGGGAGAATCACACACAGCATGAGGGAGAACGCGACACAGAACTGAGGGAGACGCAGACATAAATACACAGAGGGTTAATGAGGGAAGTGGGAGCACACAGGGAACACAGGTGACACTGATAATCATAACAAGCCAAGGCAGGAGTAAATGCAACACTGACGGGAGACTGTCAAAGTAAAACAGGAAGTACACAGAGGTTCAGACAGGAGGAGAGAGAGCATGGACATAATGGGAAAACATGGAATAAAACACAAGGAGGGGAAACAAGGCTTCACAGATACACAGAGGGTAACCAAATAAGGAACATCTTAACTAAACAACCTAGGAACCAAGGCATAAATAAAGAACAAAATACAAAACACACGAAATCTAAAAATACTGGGCCAACATGGCCCAGGACCATGACACAGGTGACTTATGAACAGAGAATTGTTTTTAAAACTAGAATAAAGCACTAAGCAAAAACACTTCCGTCCAGCTCTGAACACAGACGTACCTGCTGATCATTCTTTGCTCCTGTTGTTTTAGGTCACATGATTAGAATTACATCAAGAGCAACATCTCCCTGTCAGGATCATTTAGTTTCAGCTGTCGTTGTATACAAATACAAGTCTAGTCCAGTCTTCTTGCCTTTTTGTTCAGTCAGCCTCTACTCTGCGTAGTTTAAATCTGTGCTCTCAGTCAGAGAGTCACCTCCTCTCCATCTCCACCTCACAGACACCTCAGTCAGAGCTTCATCCAAGCCTCATCTTCATCTTCACCACCACCTGCATCTACACTCTGCGGCGTCCTGTCCTAAATCCTCTCACCATGTTTCAGTTCTTCAGTGATCTCTCTGTATTGAGCTACAGGATGAGGCTGACTTTGAGTTCCAAACTGTTCTTACTAAAATTCATATTTTTAAAAATCATCATCAGTTAGTTTTGTGTGTATGACTTTTTAATATATTCTGTTGGGGACTAGTGTAAGCAAATATTTGATCAGCATTTTTTACAATACTTACCCCTGATACTGGACAGAGTACTGAAGTGTAGTGTTGCATGAAGCCTGCAGGGGGGGCCACCTCAGCATGTGTCTCATGTCGACAGACTCCATGAAAACGCTGCTGGGAGCCGGTAGCGTCCAAACATCTGCAGGCACAGTAAAATGTTATAAATCAGGTATCATAAAAAATGTAATATTAAGTCAAATTTAATATGAGCAGAACACGTCCTGATATCCTCTGTTGCCATGTGACTAATCAAAACATCAGATGGATATTAAAAAAAGGAAATTGAAGCTGCAGACACGTATAAACCCAATCTAATCTAATACTGTTTGCCTGCAGCTCATCGTTACACACACTGAGTTATTAGTCAGAAGGTTCACTTTGTGTTTGGTTTTTCCAGTTTTCTGATTGGTTTCATTTAGTTTGGGAAAAAGATATCTGGCCTTAACCATGTGAACGTCCATATTTGCTGCATTGCTGCACTGACTGTGCTCAAGCTATCCGTGTTTCCTTCTTACTGGTAGTTACTACTACCACTGCAACAAGTTAAACTACAGTCACTAAACCATCTTTTGGCACCAAATGGTATTATAGTAAAATAAAACCGACTCCAGTTCAGCTGCAGCATAACAAATAGAGGTTTTTGACATTAAGACATAATATTTGTTCTTCAATTTGGAAAATGTATCTATTTATAAATGCATTCATTATTATTTGTTATCATTAAGTAAAGTTTCAAAAAGCCCAAAATAATAAAGAAAAGTTTATATATGTCAGTTTTTACTTCACTTGGCCTGCTGAGCCCAGGTGAGAGTAGTGTACACTCTACACGGGTGTAACAGGAATAGTAATGATCACGAGCATCCATGATGAGCAAAGCACACTCGTCTCGGCTTTGCTTGCATGTACGTGACAGAGCGACTGTCTGCGTCGGCTCCACAGACGTCAGGATGAGGGGAAGTAAGGCAGGTTGGTCTTTTCAAAGCGGGTTCAGTGAAGAAGCAACGGAGAAAAGGAAACTCAGTCATTTTCATTTATGGTCAAATTAACTGTATCATTAGTTGGTAGATGTGATGAAAACAACATTAAAAAATAACTATTGTTAGAAGTTACACTTATTCAAAAGGCTTGAATTAATACTTTTAAGATTTAGATATCTACTGGATACTGATGAAGCTGATGTTCCTCCTTCGGTGACTGTGACGCACAAGAATCGAGTGTCTGATTGGGCAATACAAGAGTCCACTTACACTTATGTAAGATCTGCAGTGGACTTTCTTGTGTAGGTGTCACTAAGATGGGCTGTAATTATTTAATAACTCATAAATCTGAGTAATTTTGTGGTGGCTTAGGCTGACGTGTGTGTGACACTGCTGCTCGCTGTTTACTTCACCTCAAATAAGTCGACTCCCTGAACCTGCATCTGTCTGCTGTGTTTGCCCTGTTGACGCCTTCAGGTGCATTTTTAATGCAATTATCAGATTCTTCATCTGTGGTAGATTTTACTAGAAGACCTCCAATTATTTTGATGTTTAGTATTTATTTACGTGACTAATCATACTCATCTGCACTCATACAATTTATGCATACAGTCGTTTTAAAGTTCTTTATGAATAAAGATGATGATGATGATGATGATGATGCTCACTTGGCTTTCACTCAACAAATACGAGATAACACAGATTCCTTCAGTCATGTTGTGACATCACCGGTGCAGCCAAGCTTGTTCGTCTGCAACAGCTCAACTAATTAAAATGTAACAATAAAAGGCATTATGCACATTTCAGGGTTATTATAACATAATGCAGTGTTACGCCCACAGCAGTTTCAACATTATCAGATAATGTCAGAGTTTTCCGTTCAGTTTCATTCTGCCACATATGAAATTTAATATAATAAAAACAGACATAAGTAGTCGTAGTTAAAGGTTTGTGCAGCGTAAATAAGTTACTGTTTATTATTCGAGCTGGCAGCTATAAAATCACACAAACTCCTGCTTCATGTGTATGTGTGAAGCGTACACCATAACTGCACCTTCATGGGGTTCACAGGGAGGTCACAGAGATACGATTGACCTCCGCTGGTAATGACTTCTTATTCTACAGATTTAAAAATATATTACGTTGTGTTAATATAGATAAGAATAGACACATTTATGGTAAATGGTAAATGGCCTGTATTTGTATAGCGCTTTACACTATACACAATCATCCACACATTCACACACTGGTGATGGCAGCTACATTGTAGCCACAGCCACCCTGGGGCGCACTGACAGAGGCGAGGCTGCCGGACACTGGTGCCACCGGGCCCTCTGACCACCACCAGTAGGCAACGGGTGAAGTGTCTTGCCCAAGGACACAACGACCGAGACTGTCCAAGCCGGGGCTCGAACCGGCAACCTTCTGATTACAAGGCGAACTCCCAACTCTTGAGACACGATCGCCCCAACAATTTTGAAGGAGTTCCCAGAGATGTGGTTTTTAACTCTTATGTCGTGTTTTAATGTTTTCTACAACAGTTTTATAAACTACATTTTTTTAATCAAGTATCCAGATTTGTGTGTGTGTGTGTGTGTGTGTGCGTGCGTGTGTGTGTGTGGACTCCATAAACCATCCCATTCAAAAAGAAATCCTGGTAAAGCAGCAGCCAGACTCCCTCCTGGAGGATTTTCCAGCCTGATGCTGCAGAGCCTTCATGTGATTGTGTGTCGGGCTCAGACAGAAATCAGGTCTCTGTGTCAGCTGAATGTAAACTCACCATTTGTGAAATTCAGCAGGGTCATCATCAGCAGCAGGAGACCGACAGTCATGACTGCAGCACTTATCTCCAGACCAGAAGGAGAAACGAGCCCGTCGGTTCCTTCATAGCCGAATCTGAGCAGGTACCTGCACACAGGCGGATCGTTAATATCAGATTAAAAATCCAGATCTCTGTCAAAATAACCCAGATCCTTCTGTGGTCACTCAGGTCTCGAAGACAATTGGAAGATCACAGTGAAATCACAGGTTTCAGGTCGTCTATCGTCTTTCTGCCAAACTCTTGTTTCAAACTCGTCTCTCTGTAACTCGGCTCTTCTCTGACCTGCAGAGAGGAGCTGGTGTGTTCGGATGCTGAGGGTTATTTGGGGCGGCAGATCCGGTCTGACCTGTTATGATTTCCCTCGAGGTGCACAGCTGTCAACAGTAAATCACTGGCTTAACTCATAACGCTTCTGTAACACAAACAAAGATCATCAACGCTGATTGTTATCAGCATTAACGCGGTCGGTACATAGTGCTGCTGTTCCAGTGCAAACAAGAGTCTGAGTGACACACCAGCCGGTTTCTGAGGTCAGATTTTAAATGTACATCATGATCTTATTTTCTGTTCAGTCCACATAGTGAGTAAGCAGATGAGCGGCCCTGACACCAGCCTTTTAGAAATGAATGCTTCCTTTAACTAACATCCTCAGATAGAATCTGGGCTAAAGCGCCAAAGATAACAAGCACTCATTTTCAGCTTCAGCAGAGGGAATCCTAATCTCTCTTGGAATACATTTTATCCACTCGTTCACTTCATCCAGATGCTGTGTCACCTCAGCGTCTGGTGCTGTGCAGAGGGACACACACTAAAAAAATGTGAGTTAATTTCTGTCATAAAGTTTCAGGAGTTATGGCCAAAATGCAAGATGACAAGGCTGAAGTCCAGCCAATAAAAAGCAAGCCTGAGCATGAAGCCAAAGCAGAGACCAAAAATACAAAGAGACGCATGCAGGGAGTCAAACAAGCAGAAGACAACACAACACAATTCAAGAACACAGCCGAACTGAAGCATTTAAATACACAGAGGAGCTAATGAGGGATAGTGGCAACTAGGGCTGCCACAAACGATTATTTTGATAGTCGACTAATCAGATCATCATCCATTGGATGTAAAAGTACAGCTTATTGCACCAGCAGCATCTGCTCTTATATAACTATCATTAGCTTACAGCTTTAAGTGTTTAAGGTATGTGCTAACTAAAAATAAAGACAAGATGATAGTTTATTAAATTTTAATGAAATTTACAGATTGTTTCGGTGAAGTTTAATAAACTCCTTGCTATCTAAAATATAACAGGACACCGGAGTAAATTCTCGAGCATCTCACACTTCTGATGATCAGCTGTCTGCTTGATGTTTATTCAGCTGTGTAAAAACTATAACTTTAATCTCAGCCAAACCGATTTACTCAGGAACAAATAAAATACTAAAAAAAGCCAAACAATAACATTTTTAAGTTATCTAAGTGACTTATATATCATGTTTAACCTGAGTAGCGAAAGACGGCGGTGGGTTTGAAAACGATTTGCGGGAGTCCGGTGTTCTCACGGCTCTAGTTAGCCTAGCCCCCGGCTAGCTATCGAGCTAGTGGCTAACAGACGTCTCCGAAAACGTCAGAGCGCTTTTGAAAATATGTGGTGTCTTGATAAACTGAGCAGATATTTGAGGTTTACACAGCTACATTCTCGCCTGAAAATATGTTAAACGTTTATTTTGTGACCCAGAAAGAATAATAAGAGTAATATTAAAACTAACTAGCTGCTGCCATTGTTGGAAACTGAGCTGGGCCGCTATGAATTCTGGGACAGAGCTTCTTCTTCTTCTTCGGGGTTTAACGGCAGCTGGCATCCTTGTACATGCAGTGCTGCCATCTTCTGTTTCAGTCCGTTATTACACTCTTAAATCCTACTACTTATTCCTGCGTCTTTTGTGATCTTACAAAGCTTCAAACGAAGCGTCGACTATTAAATCAGTCGTCGACGATTTTGATAGTCGACGTAATCGTGACTAGTCAACTAATCGTGGCAGCCCTAGTGGCAACATAACGGTGGCAACAAAGCGCCAAGTAGGTCTGGATATCTCTGGAAATGCTGTACTTTGATTTACTCGAGGTATCATTGTCTAATATTTTTCTTTACACCCCCTCAACCCCCCAAAACAAGACCTCCAGCAGCACCAGGCTCAGGGAGGGGCGGCCATCTACTGCAACTGGTTGGGGAAGAGGGGAGGAAGGCCAAAAGACATGCTGTAGTAGAAAGCCAGAGATGAATAATAACTACTGATTGAATGCAGAGAGGTGTACAACCACATTATGAGTGAGGAAAGGTGACTGAAGAAGAAACAACAAGTGCTGAAGCCGAAACAAAAAGCAGAAATGAAAATGCTTCACGGCCCTGCAGGGTTTAAAGAAGACATTTGCAATATTTACACAGTTGCTCATCTTGTTCTTTCAGAGCCAAACATTTGCTCGCAGGATCGTCTGTTTGTTTGGTGACTGCAGCTCAGAGCTCAGATAACTTAAAACAAAGAACTGGATGAACAGCACCACCCGCAGGCAGGGAGGAGCAAAAGCACTGCAAATGTAGGTCACGAGTCATAAGAGCTTGTTTTATTGTCGAGTGATCATATTTCTAAATCACACCAATTGAATTTTCTTGAAAGGCCTTTTAAAAAACTATATGGTGACCTTGTTGTGACTTATTCATTCTTTTCAAAATACCGTTATAAGTGTTTAAAACGACTAATGAATGATTAAGGCTGAATGTACAGTCGGGCCCTCCTCTCATACATTCAGTTTAATAACTGTCCCGTGGTTGTTTGGATTGGACTTTATCCCTGTGATGTTGTGCACATGCAGTTAGACCTGATGTGATTAGTTGCTTGAAACTGTATCACAGGCTGTTGTCTCATGGCGTGTCTTTGACGTGCTGAGGCGCTTCAGTGCATGTTGAAAAATGGTTCTCGTGTATCAAATGCATTAAAATGTGATTAACTTTTTGTACATTGTGTGACGAGCTGAGATATAGAGCATCATGGCCAAGGAAGGGCAGAAAAAGGGATGAATAAGAGCTTTACAAACTGAAGAACTGATAAGCTGACCTGCTTCTTCACAGCAGGAGTGGTTTTGCATAGATGTCCATTTAACTGTAAAAGCAACTTCTGTAAATGTTATTGTTCATTTAAAAATAAGGACATTCAGTGCTTGTATCTGGATGTGTAACAGTTTTTTCCTTTATGTTAAATGTTGTGCACCATGTTCGTGATTTACCTGTTTGTTTTTGCCAGTCTCTCCTTTCTCTCTGGTGATACAAGGACCATAAAAGTCAGACTTTGGACTCTCATGATGATCAAATATTAACTGTTGTCAACCATAAAACTATAAAACCTCGAGCATCTCGTACAACCTGCTAACCTGCAGCCTGAAATCAGCACGTATGACTCACACACAAACCTTTCAAAGCTAATTGCATCAATGTTTCTATTGCTTTCTCGTGTGGTTAGTGTTACAAAATATGTTTAATCAGGAAAATTAGTGAATTAAATGTTAAAGAAATACACAGAATAATATTTCTGGTGGTTGCGCTGCGTGGCTCACGATGGTTTCAGTGAAGATTATGTCATTAGTAGCATGGCAGCGACTCTGGTGCACTCCTCCTCTTTAGCTGACTCAGCAGTGAAACTTCTTTATTTGGACGTTTCTGTTCCTCTCCTGTTCCCATCGTCCAGAAACCAGAGAGCACGGCTGTACTGATGAAGTATGTGAAGTATGAACTTCAGTTTAGGGTTCAGTGTGGTAACTGACACATGTAGGGAACCAGATTACCCTACATGTGATCTGCTAATAAAAATAACCTCCAATATTGTAAGCTGTGGGTTTTAAGAACAGATGAAGTGGCGCAGCTTCACTTCCCTCCAGCACAATAAAACAACTGGTGGAGGTGATGTTGAGCATGTGGGGCAATAACAGCTGCTCGATAACTGACTTCACTCAGTCTCACTTTATTTATTTCACTTCTTTATTGAAATTCTTTGACTGGAAAATTGGACACAGATCTGTGATTACTGATAATATGAACACTGAATCTGTTAGTCGAGGCTGAAAAAGGGGTGAAAAAATTATTCAGCGATTATTTAAATAAAAATAAATAAATTTAAATATAAAAAAAAATAGTTTTACATTTACGACATGTATGTAAGGTTTGTGCATCACAGCCATAACTAACAACCATTCATCTCGTTGGATATAATTATAAATGTAATTATAACGATTATGTATTGTATGCAGTAAACACCCTCTCCCATAGAAATGTCAGTATCAGCATCACTCGCTTGCATAATGAAAACAACACCAGCACTGGAATATTTTTGTTGACCAACCCAGAGGTGTGTTTGTGTGTTTTTCTGTAGGGCGTTTGGATTTAGTGAGAAACCTTTCTGTGCCAGAAATCTTCATTTAGCCTGTGGCTCCATCACTGACCTGCAGCTGAGCTTTTCTAGCAGGATGCTGCTGAATGTTTCCTGTCATTTAGCATTAGCAAACATCTCCTCTGAGATACCTCAAAATTCACAAATAGGATATTTACTGATATATTTTATCTTGTAGAACTTGTGTTACTAATAAAGCATCAAAACAAAACTCATTAAAAAACAAACTGACATCCAGATGAGCAAACTGAAAGTACGAGATGCTGGATCATTTCTGTTTCCTGTGGCACGCTCACAGCAGCAGTTTATCAATTAATTTTAAAATATGCTTGTAAAGAACCAGATTACCCTACATGCTAATAAAATAACCTCCAATATTGTAGGCTGTGCAACGTCGCCGCAACTCATCCACAACTTTTGGCATTTTAAAGAAAAAGAAAACAATCGAAAGCTCAAGTAGAAATACCCAGCGTCCTCTGCAGAACACAAACCCTCTCAAAATAATAAAAACCCGTGGATCATTGTGACTCAGGCGTGGCTGGAGACTCGGCTACATTATCTATCATCGTCATCGATGTGGTCAGGGGGAAACAGAAGGAGTGGCCCTGCAGTTTATGGCCCCTGTTAGAGTAAAGTCCCTGTGCTGGAGCGCCAGATGTCAGATTAACAGGACGTAACTGAAAGAGCGACACCACAGCCTCCATCACCTCCAGCCTGTTTCTACCTGAAGGCTTCAGCTCAGAGGACACAGAGTTTCTCCCTTTAATACTCCTGTGAACGTTGCTGTTGTGGTAGCTGGATTTTTTTAAAGTAATTTTTGTGGAAACATCCTGTAATCATGTCGACGGCAGTGGAAGCGGTCGGGTTCATCATGTGCATAATCAGCTGGCTGGTTAACGGTGCGGCGCTGGTTAACGACTACTGGAAGGTTTCCACCGTGTCCGGCAGCGTGATCATCTCTCAGAGGCAGTTTGAAAACTTGTGGCACGCCTGTGCCGAGAACAGCGCGGGAATCGCCGAATGCCGGGACTTTGAATCGATGCTGGCCCTCCCCGGTAAGACCGGACACTCAAGTCCTCCTCTTACTTATCTCGAGCTGAGAGTTGATGTCAGACACTCTGATCAAACCTGATAACAAATTAATGTTAGCATTATATTTTGCTTTAAAAAGCAGCATTAGTGTCTATGAAAAGCAGAACCCAGGAAACAGGATGTGCTCAGACCTTTTAGGCCCCACCAGACAAACAGTTTAGTTTCCATCTCATAAAGCTATAAAGGTGTCGTATCTAAAGCTCTTGTCATACTGGTTGTTTAGAAAATAGGCCAGCATGTCGCGTGGCAGCATTTCAGAATTTGTCGTCCAAAGGTTGCTGATGGTTTCACAGCCGGATGTTTCCCGCCTGAAGTAAAAATGAAAATAGATACTTATTAAAATGTTTGTTATAAAGTTGCCAAATCTTCAGAAAAAACTTAGCTTGATCAATAAAGGTTATTATTAGATTGTGTTAGGTTGACTTTTTCTCAGTAATTGTTATACAAGGATAGTTTTTGGACGCCATCTTGAGTTTTCTGTGTTGAAACAAAGAAACTTCTCAGAGAAGATAAAAAACCCCAAACAAACAGCTCAGTTGGCTGGAGGCTTATTTTTGATGTTTTTTTGTATTTTTAAAACTCTTCAAATCTCTCGACACTTTTTCCTACAGTGATAAAGACGTAACGAGATGCCAGGTTTCCTCCTGCAATTGAGGCTCTAATGAAATATCCAGTATAAAAGATTCAAAGTTACAATTTTTGAGAGTTTTGAACTTCTTTAGAAAGCTTAGTGTCATATATTTATATACCTGAAACCAAACTCATCATCATTACTCGGTATGACTCCTACCAGCTTACCCACCATTGCTCCTGAAACTCCCTGAAGCTCATAAAGAGGTGTGGTAGCTGTTTCTAATGATTAGCAGAGGTCATCAGGTTAATAAATGACTGCACCAGCTGTAAAACACACAGATACACACCTAACGTTACAGCCAGTTCCTCCTTTTCCTTAAACAGTTCAGCTTTTGTGTATTTTTAATAAAAGTTTAATAAAGATGTAAACATGAGTTTTACAGTAACAGGTGGTTACATATTTATATTTATATATATTTTTTTACCTTTGCACAGGTAGTTATTTCCCCGTTTGTTTTATATAACATTTAAAATAAAGAGTCATGGGAAGTTAGGACTGGTTTTACTGGGATTTATGTCACCGGCTGGAGTATTTTTCGTTCTTTTTGACATTTAAAGTTTGATTACAGCTCGCCTCACGCTTCTGGTTGCCAGGTCTGAGGTTTTGACTGAAAGGCAGCCACGTCAACTTTTTTGTCTGCTCTTAGGTCGACTTTGTTTTGCATGAAAACTATTTTTACATATAAAATAAAACAAAAAAACAAGTTTCAGAATAAATGATTTATTGATTCCAACGAGTCTGGATCAGGTTTTGTCGCTCAGTACAACAGGTAATAACAGGGGATGAACTCAAAGGACAAACCTGTCACTGAAAAAGTTCCCATCAAGCGCTCAGTTTCTTTGTGTTTACACAAAACTGATCTATTTGGTAAATTGCTGTGTTTTCATGAACAGAGCTGCAGAGGCTCTGTTTCTATGTGAATTACAGAATTACTCACAAACCCCGAGTAAGTATGTAAATAATAATTAACGACTTCTTTCTGCGTCTGCAGTCCACGTACAGGCCTGTCGTGCCCTGATGATCATCTGTCTGCTGCTCGGCCTCGGCTCCATGATCGTCGCTCTGCTTGGACTCAAGTGCATCAAGATCGGCTCAGCCACTGAACAATCCAAGGCCAAGATCGCCACCATTGGAGGAATCCTGAGCATCCTCGCCGGTGAGTGTGACGGTTCATCTCTGTCACTCCACACGCTGCAAACACTGAAAAACTTTGTCTGAAGTCAAGAAAAGGTTAATTGATTTTCTATTATTAAGACACTCAGTAGAAATTTACTACAAAATACAAAATACTGTCATAAGTTTTAGATATTTGGATATTTTTGCATTCAGTGTTTTTCTTTCCAAGCTCAACAACAGAGTGATTGTGGATTATTATATATTGATGTATTACAGATGCTGGAAGTTGGAAGTTCTGCAAGTTTTTTGTTCTTCTTTCTTTTGTTTCAGTGAAGTTTCTTCATTTGTTTACTGAATGAATTTACAGATATATCAAAGAAATGATTACAAACTTCTGCATGAGCAAAACTGACATGACGTGTTTGCACAGTCTGCAAACCTGGAGCATTTCTCTCCATGTTGTTCTCAACTGAGCAGATATTTGCAGATTAGTGCTGAAAAACACACAAGTTAGATCCTGGAGTTTTACTCAGTAAAACTGGAGCACAGACTTTTTGGATGACCTGTTAGTATAACTAAGTGCACCATGCTATTTATTAGATAATGCATTAAGAAAAGGCACCAAAATAAAAAGGATCCTCTTGAGTAACACAGACACGTGGAGGCCCTCATACGATCCCCGTGTAGGGTTAAACCACAGCATGAGGTGATGTTTTCATGCTTGGTTCTCTCCCAGGATTAAAGCCAAGCTCCTTCCTCTTTTTCCTCTCTTGTGCAGTTAAAGTTTATTGATTCACGTTTGTGTTTTTTTATATAACACCAATTAAACGTAGGAACTGTCAGCTTACAGTCGTCCATATGGCAAAGTGAAGAGCCTCCAATAAACTGAGTGTTTATTGAATGTTATATTTGTAGGAAGTGTTGAGTCAGAGGTATAAAAATAATAAAAAGACTAAGAAAGAAAGGAAGTGAGGCTGTAATACTTTGCTTGTATCTGCAGGTCTTTGCTGCATGGTAGCTGCTTCCTGGTACGCAGCCCGAGTGGTTAATGACTTCAACGATCCGTTCTACGGTGGAATGAAGTACGTTCACCACACAGATGCTGAGTTTTGATCTCACGAGAGAGTTAAAAAGTCTTTTTTTAATGATAATTATTTTTAATTCCTCCATTAATAAATTTGTTTTTGATGCTATAAACTAATATGACACAGCTTTAAATGTTAATTTAATCTGATTTTATTTTGTTATATTTGATCTTTTTTGCATTTTAAATGTAAGTAAAACAAATAAATCTGAGCGTTTTCTGCCTGAAACTTCAGTTTCAGCTGTTTGGTGTTTGGTGGCATGGTTCAGTCAGACCTCTGTCACAGAGAAAAACTCTAAATCAGATAGTGAGATG